>NC_140508.1:85399574-86664574 GCF_964339955.1 Pipistrellus hanaki
TTTCTCAACCAGGCAGGATAGAGAAAACTCTACTGTCTGAAATGCACTGACAGGAAAATGGTCAGAAATGTTTCTGAAAGCTCATCATAGGTGCTTTCCTCTCAGGAGAACAAGACAGAAGAAGAGTCGTCACCTTCAGGGTTGGTGCGTGGGTAAAGCTTCGTGACAAGCCCTGGAAGCGGCCCTAAGTCTCTCTGACTCCCGTTCCCCATGACACTAGGGTCTCGTGATGTGGGAGTCTTTGGAGGTGGTATCATTTGTACACGTAGTTGAACCCCAAAATACAATGAGAAACCTGTATCTGACTCTCCCATCGTTTATAGGTTTAATCTCTTTGGTAACTCTTTGTCAATAACAGATACTAGGCAACTCCTTTTAACTTTTAAAAAAATTGGGCAACTTCTATTTCCGTATAAGTTCCAGCTCAATAGCTGTTGTTGAAATCACTGTCCGTCATTCCGCAAAGACTAAGACAGATAAATTGGAAGGTATCTTTACTGCCTCTGCCTCTGACCTTTGCCCTCCACCATTCTTTTTTCCAGGAAGTAAATCTTTCAATATCCTTTTTTTTTGTCTTGTCATAAGAAAAAAGATTCAGCCGAAACCGGTTTGGCTCAGTGGTAGAGCGTCGGTCTGCGGACTGAAAGGTCCCAGGTTCGATTCTGATCAAGGGCATGTACCTTGGTTGTGGGCACATCCCCGGTAGGGGGTGTGCAAGAGGCAGCTGATCGATGTTTCTCTCTCATCGACATTTCTAGCTCTCTATCTCTCTCCCTTTCTCTCTGTAAAAAATTCAATAAAATATATTGCTTAGAATGTTCTTAACAGCTTTCCACATCATGCTTGGCATTCTTTATAAAAGCAAATGAACTAAGAAATAAAAACTCCACTGGAACCACACCAATGAGAATGGCCTTGCCAGTGATGGCTGAGACTCCTAATGTGGCCCTTGCATTCCGGTAAGGCCACAGAAACTGGCTCCCTGGAGACAAGCACTCAGCAGGATTACCTCCTTCGGAGGCTCCTTTCTTTCAATTAGTTGATGGAAGTTCACGAATATGCACTTAAAAAAAAGGCTTGCCAGTGGAGGCGGAAAAACTCCTAACCGTTGTGAAGCGGTCGCCGAAGGTCGTTTTGCCCCTGGCCCGTGGCTGGGCTTTGTGTGATGCGGCTCCCTCTCCGGGCCCGTTCTTACCGAGCCCGCCGGCCCCCGGCTGTGAGGAGCAGGTGCAGGCCCTGGCGAAGGCCCTGGGCTCCGGGTGATCCAGGAAGGCCTGGTCAGCCCGGCCCTCGCTCCTTTCTTCATTAATAAACAAAGAATTGTGTGTCTTCCCTGCTATTCCAGGACAAGGACTCAGCTGGAGGGTTATGTCTGGTCACCAAGGAAAGCCCTGAAGTTCCGTGTGCACTTTCGTACGTACGTGTGTGTGTGTGTGTGTGTGTGTGTTCCTGGCACAGAGTCCCTTGTTTTCATCACCTTCTTAAAACGATCTGTGACCCTAAGGGGGGTGAACCACTGCTGGATGGAGCAGGTGGCGGGCTCCTCCCCACCGCCAGCCCCAAGTGCTGCTCAGGCTCCTGCTCACTCCCAGTGCGTGCAGCCAGGGAGGACTCCTTCTCAGGCCCTGGACTCTGCCCGAATTGTCACTCTGTGTAGATTCTTAAGCGAGTGATGTGAGCCCCCCTCTCCAACGCGTGGCAGGCGAACGGAAGATAAACCAAAGCCCGCGGCTGGCGGGGCAGCTCACCCGTCGGCGAAGGGCTCCCAGGCCCCGTCGGCAGTCTTCTTGAACACCTTCACGGCCACGTTGACAGCAGGGCTGCCTCGGACGGCATCCAGGACCTTGACCATCAGGGGACACTTGGACTCGCCGGCGCCCTGGGCGTGGAGGGGACAAGGGAGAAGTCAGCAGAACTGGCAGGACTGAGAGGGTCTGTTCCTCCTGGGGCGATGTCTGCTGCAGACACGCTGCAGGTAGCTGGGGGTGTGCATAGTGCATTTTAGGGGCGCAGGCCCCTGAGCACAGGTGCTTTGTTAAGCTTCGCCATTTGAGGGGGATTACCGGAAAGATGCCATGTGCCATCGAGCCAAGTCGTTTTCCCGGAGAGCGTGTTAGCCATGTTAGCTATGTAACATGTTACATGTTAGCCAGTGACTGCTGCAGGAAAGCCCTCTGACCAGTTGCAGATTCAGTCCGGCTACCTCACCATTGGGTAGGATTAGCTCATTCTCCTACAGACTTAAGAACTACACTTCTGACTAGAACGCTGTCTCCAAGCCTTTCACAGGTTAACCAATAAATACTACATTTAGACTAGCTAAAGGGAAAACACTTTATAAGAGGATGTGTTTCTAAAAATTCAATTGTAATAGCTTCATGAATACCCTGCCTTTCTTTCTGCCGTCTGCCTGGGGAAACTGAGGCACCAGGCATGGCAACCCCAGTGCACCAGGGCCGTAGAGGAGAGCGCCCAGAACCCAGCCCCCGCCCGTGAGCTCTGCAGGGCTCCATCCCTTTCGAAGTTGGAATCAATAATGTTTAAAAATAGATCCTGGTGCCCTGGCCCCAGGAACAGAAGCTGGATGGCGAAGCTGGAGGCAGTGGCTCCTTCATGTAGCTCACATGGGGATGCACACAAGGACTCGGACACTCACCGCAGGCCCGGCCTCCGCCGCAAACGCCAGTCCCGCCAGGCAGAGGAGCAGGAGACGGAGGGCAGCCATCCCGGCAAGACAAGAGCCACGGGCCTCTGGCAGGTCGCTGCAAGGCTGCGGCTTTTATACCCACTCCCCCAGGCCAGGCCCCCGCCCCTGCCCACCTGACCTCAAAGCTGCTGACTCCGATTATTGACTTAGTCAACAAAGGGAGAATAAGTAACCCACTCAAATATGAACCTTGTCTGGAGAGATTAGAACGTCGGAACTTAACTATGAAATATTCTTAACGGCTCATCTGACCAGCTGGGCGCCCAAAGCCAAACCTGCCAGAACAGCACACACGCGTTCTGCACCCTCTGTGGTGGGATGAAGTGACATTCTTGGGATTTTTCCCTCCTTTACCTATTTCTGTGCGTGTTTTCCATTTTCTGCACACTTTGTCTTTGGTTTGAGATGGCAGATGCAAGCTGTAAGAGTTGCTTTCACACCGAATGACACTTGCCGCACAGGCTTAGCTGTGTGCGTTAGGAGACATCACAGCACTTGGTATGTGCCCACGAGGCAGCAAGAAAACGTCCCTGGCAGCGCTTACATTGTAAAAAGTCTATGTTTTAGCTAACTTAAGTTTTTTGGAAGTTCAGTCAGGAATTCTCCACAGTCTTGTTCTTCCCAGACAAGGCTCAGGCCAGCCCAAAGAATGATGCCACCTCCGCTCGGGCAGGGGCCCGCCGTGAAGAGACCACACGGCCTCGCTGCTCTCCCGCATCGCCCGGGCGTGACCCGGCTGCCCACTCGGCTCCTGTCGGCGTGCAAAGTCCCGGCAGGAAGGACCGGCGGCCGTGGGAAGTGGAGGCCTCAGCTGGCAGGCGCTCTGCCTCTCGGCCAAGTGAAAAGTCCAAGAAGTGGAAGACTTTATGGTGTAACCTCAGGTGCCTCCCTCCCATCTCCGAGGCAGGATGGCCATCAGCATCGTCGTGCTCAGCTCTTTTCCCTGTCCCTGCACGTCCCGTTTCTCTACGTTCTTGCCTGGCCTCTGGGCAATTTGCCTTTGTCGCTGCTGATCTTATAGCCACTGAAGCAGTGAACGGCAGCTTATTTGCTTTTACCGAATAGACATTCTCACTCCTTGAAGTGGTTGCACCAATTTCCATTCCCACCAACTGCCCGAGTGCTCCCTTCCCCCACATCCTCGCCAACACTTACTCCTTCTCCACAGCGGCCATTTTAACAAGTGTGAGGTGACAGTTCCTTGTGGTTATTCATCATTTGTGATGTTTAACCTAAATATGGGAACTTTTGCCTCTCATCATGTTAGTCCCACCTCCCCTCGCCATCCTGTTGACACCGGGTAACAGCTGATTCTGTGATTGACTGCAGGTAGCAAGCCTCCCAAGCCTCATGCCCTTGGCTGCTGTGATTTGCTTGCCCTTGAACTGTCATTGATCTGGAAATCGTGAATAAAATTTGAATTTGAACAAGAGAAGAAAGTGGAGGGAATTCAGAGTACAAATGGCAATTCAGAGTACAGTGGCATACCAGATCTGATTGTTGAATCATTGATAAACTTAGATGTTATTTTTAACATAAGAAGAATAGGAGCCCTGGACAGTTTTCAGGAGAGAGAAGGGAAGGCTGAGAGAGGAGGAAGGAAAAGGGGAAGAGAGAAGGGAAGGATGAGGGGAGGAAGGAAAAAGCAGAGGAGAGTGGGCACGCATTCTTGGTCGGAGGACTGTTTGCGGAACAAACGGCGATCACAAGTACAGGGAAGCCCAGCGTGCGGCGCCGGAGGAGTTTGTGAGGATGGGAATGTGGGCAGCGAAGACTCCAGAGATAAAGGCTCTGCCTTTCTTGTGTTGAGTGTGTAGATGCTACATAAGATCCACCAGTTAAGGTCAAGGGTCACCACATTCCTGGAGTCCTGAGGGGTTGCTGTAGAGACTGTTCTGGAGTGAATAGCAGCAACAGCACGGCCCCAGTGCCAGAAAGCAAAGGAGGCTCAGGGAGACATACACACAATGAAGTTATGTCCTTTCTTAGCCACGTGCGGTTTTCTCTACGTTTTTACTGTAACCTAGAAGATCGGTTGAAGTAAAATAGACTGATTTGATGACGAGGATCCTCCTCCTCCTCCAGACTATGAAGTGGTTAATGGATAATTCAGACCTGTGCCTAGTTTGAGGTTCTTCTGCCCTCTCCCTTATAATGGATAGGCTTATTTATTAACATTTTAAAATATAGATACACTCCTTCCCCTTCATTTATTTCCTGAGGGTACCTGTCAGCTGCTGGCCAGTGATCTGTTCACCTTGAAATGCCCTCGGGTGTGATTTTGAGTGAGCTGATTAGCCAGAGCAGAGAGTTAGCTGGTCAAGTGCTTGAATTGGTCCCGGCGGGGGTGGGGATGGGGTGACAGAATTTGGGGGCTTAGACCTTTGCAGGTGAAAGAATTTAATTTTGTCAGCTCCCCCCCAGAGTTAATAAGCCCTGGGGGTTTGATTAATAGTAAGCAAATCATAAAAGACTCATTTTAAAACTATAATACCAATTTAATTAATAGACTTATGATTGCTGAGTAAGCAAGAAATGAGAGCAAAGGGATTTGGCGAACTTGCTGAATTTCCACTTCACCATAAAATATGTTTTTCCTGTGCGTGGAGCGCGTGGGTCCTCCTTAGCTAGCGCATCTTTCTGCAGGGATTTCGGAATCAACACTAAAACGCTATTTCCTTTGTCTCCCCTTCTTTCATGTTCTATTTGGACAACCATCCAAGTAAAGCAAACATAATCTAGAATATGTTAATTAGATTGCATTGTAATATTTTTCAGTAATTGCCATTTTAGTTCCAAGGTTAAATCTTAGCGGCCTTCTAGTTGGGAGCAACAGTTGGAGCCTGCCTCGTGTAAGACCTGCACAGCTTTCTCTCTGTCTGCTGAGTATCTGGGGTCTTTGCAATCAGGAGCAGCCACCCAGCCCCACGCCAGCTTAACAGCCACCCTGTCTCTACCTGGGGGACTTCAGTGTGCCTTATATCAGTAGCTCACATGATTCAAAGTCAAGACATCTATCTGTTCATTGGTCTGATTTTGTATCTGTCTCAGTCATCACAGATGTGCTAAGGATTTTTATCTAGAATTGGCCAGTAGATGAAATTAGAGTTTTGGCTTCTAGAGTCGCACAAAGCTCACCCACCCCCACCTGTGAGGGGGAGAAAGGCAAACAGAACAGGAAATGGAAGGCTCTTTTATCCAGCTGGCAGGTTTCCTGGGGTTTCCCTCTGTCCCCTGCAGCCCTCATGCAACTTGAGTGGCAACGAGTCTGAGGTTGCAGGCCCCTGGGCGGCCATGCTGTGAAGGATAAGCAGGGACCAGGGGATGGCCTGGTGGAAGGTGATGGTGGACAGACAATGAGAGAGTAATGGAGACACTGAAGCAGGTTAGTAGGGGTAAGAGGCATTGTGGAGCCTGAGTTCTGATGGGAACTGGGCCCTGGAGGGTTCCAGAGGCCTTGCTTTCCCCAAATCCCCCGCACAGATGAGAAGGATGAGATATACAGTGGTATCAGGGGAAATAGAAGAAGCTGCTCCATTTGGAGGTTGAGGAGCCCAGGGAATCCACTTTCCCAAGCCCCACCTGGCAGCTGCAAGGGCAGAGGGGCCACCCTACATATCTTATGTATCCTGTTTGTTACTCATGGGCTGGGAATTTCAGCCATCTCACCTGAGGCCTAGCTAAAAGTGTTTGGTTATATTTGTTGTTGCTACTGTCTATTTTATTGGGCCTTTGGTACCTCTCCAGGGGAGGATGAGAGCTGCTCTGGGCACTAAGCCCTCAGGGCGGGATAATCTGTTTTGACAATGTGAGCAAAGGTGGGAGGGTACCGAGCTTGGCCTGAGAGTGGGAGTAGAGCAGTGTCTACTGCGTGGATTATGTAAGCTCACGAAGATGAGCCAAAACACAGTGTGAGGTTGAATGCTCTCCTGAGAAGCGTGAGTTTTCCCATAACAAGGACATAAACCTTTCTGGTAATTTCCGGCTATGACTCATGGAGTCTCTGCTTCCTGAGGTGGGTAAACCTATTGCCACTAGGGTGTCCATGTGAAAGCTCACTGACCATCAGTGAGGTGTATGGTGTGGGGGGTTCATAGTGGGTTTGAGATGGGAATTCATGGCCTTCGAAGTCCGTTCTAATGACAAGCCTAGGTAAAGGAATTAGAGTTCTGAGTGATGGAGTGACCGAATGAAAAGGTATACACTGGAGGAGGAAACCTACAGGCTTAGAGACTACTTAGAAAGCGTGTTGTTGTCTAGTCAGTAGGGTAAAGGTTAGCTGTGTTGTCTGTCCTCCTGTAGTTATTGCAGATCTTTGAGTCTGTATGCACACATGTATTTATTAACCTAGGATCCGTAAACTGTTCGTGTCTATGAGTAAAATTCAGAAAACATGATATTGGCTGGAAAAAATTGTAACTATATAAATTTCTGATTGAAATTTAGCATTTCCTTAAATCACAAATGTAGTTATTAACAGTACCTATGACTCTGCCACCGATAGAACTCAGAGGTATTTTCATATACATCTTGTTGATGAATATATTCTTTATGCTCATCACTACTTTGAAGTTATGGTAGCTATTAGATCCAGTGCTAGATTTTGTAATTAACAAGGATGCACACATATTACTATACTGTAATTTAAAAAATGTTTTAATAGTTGTCATTTCAATGTAATTGATTTTTTTTTTTGTAATTTATGTATTTAATTTTGTGCACAGTGAAGTTAAGAACCTGGGCAAAGTGACAGAATAGCCCCCAGGCCAGCATGGATTGGCTGCAGTCTAATGGAATAAAGAAAGAAAATAGTAGTCATTCCTGAGATTGGTTAGCAGTGGACGGAATTAACAAGGAAGCTGTAGTGCTGGCTGTTCGGATCGAAGATTTACTGTCCTATGGACAGGGCTTTCCTTGGAGTAGGGAAGAGTGCTGCAAAGACTTCTCATGGAGACAGAGGGCATATGGGTCACTCTGACCCAGGTGACTGCTGGACTTCTGGTGGAATTCATCACGACACTGAAATTATTATTTATACTTCGGTGTCTGTCCCCTAGGCTCCTGAGAGTCCGTCTCTGAGCTTCTAGACGCAACAATGGGTCTGAGCCTCCAGGGTTGACTTTGGACATTGGTCTGCCCATGTGAATTGGTGAATTCATCTAGGGAACGCCTCCAAGGGGGAGAGCCAGCTGGCTCCACCTGCGACACTGACCTCAGCACCCCTACCGTGTCCACAAGAGCCCGGAGCTGGTGCGGTGCTGCTGGTTTAGGAGTGAGAGAGGGATGCAGCAGACAGTGGCAGGCAGGTGGATGCCAGAGGGACTGTCATCACCGCTGTGCAGACGAAAAAGAAGTGGCAAGTAAACTACTCTTCAGCAGTGATCAGAACTGGAGAAGTGGAATCACGGTTAAAGTTGGGAGGCAGGTGTCAACCATCGTGACATGAATTAATTTTCAGGCACAGAGGAAGGAAACAGGTGGGGAGAAAGCCAGGGAGAGCACAATAAAGGGCACCTAATACACAATCTTAGGGGAAGACATATAAGTTAAGATCAAGGCCAAATAGAAACATTAGTCTAGGAAGATGAAAAACCCAGATGTAACCCAGAAGAAATAATGTCCTATCTTCTGAACAGGAAGGTGAAAGCAGGGCTAGGGATAAAGAGTTCCCAGAAAAAATGAAAGTTAAATATTTAACTCAAGTCTCTAAGCATAAGTAGAAAATGAAACAAGGAGTCAATATAGTGTGAATATGGATATAAAAATATTCAAGCTATAATGAGGGTTATGCTAGAATTAAATGGAAGTTTAAGGGCACAATTAAGATAATTCTGTTACTTTAAAACAAGTAAAATAAATTCTATTTCTAAGACATTTCCCCCACTTCTTATTTTCTGTTTCCACAGCTACCAACTGAATTCAAACCTTCACTGCTAATTAATTATGCAGCCTTTTGGGAATGTGTCCTAGCTGGTCTCCTTTTTATTAATCCATTTTCCATATAATCTTTTCCATAAATTACTGCCAAATTAATCTTCTTAATGCACACCTCTGATTACATCACACCCCTCTTCAGAAGCCTTCCCTCACTCCCCAGGGCCGGGCCAATAAAATGGAATGTCCTTTACCTGACATTCACAGATGGTCAAGCCTTGGATCCATGCCATCGTCACTTATCGCCATGGTCCCTCAAACATCAGCTGACCCCTGGACAGCTCCTGTGACATCCCACCCTGGTCCTTGCCTCTTCCTCATCCCTCTCCCTCACACAGCTGCCCAGAGGCCTTGTAGGGGTGAAAGGCCATGCCCAACGTTCAGAGAGGACGTTTCGGACACCTCGCCAAGTGGTGAGGAAGGCCGGCTGTCGGGAAAGGCCCTGTGTTTAGGGCCCTCAGGCACATTTGCTCCCACTCTCCCTCTTTCTTTTTTAAAAACATTTTATTTTTATTTATTGATTTCAGAGAGGAAGGGAGGCAGGGGATAGGGTGAGGAGAGAAACATCAGTGATGAGAGAGATTCACTGATTGGCTGCCTCCTGCACGCCCCCTACTGGGGATGGGGCCTGCAGCCTGGTCACGTGCCCTTGTCAGGGAATCAGACCCAAACTGTGACCTCCTGGTTCATAGGTCAACGCTCAACCCCCGAGCCCGGCCCCTGGGCTCCCTCTTTCCTGGAGCTGCCCCGGGCCCTGCCCTGCAGTCCTGCGCTGGGTGCTTTGCCCTGAGCAGCTGTTAGAGCCAAGTCAGAGTGAGGGTTCAGACCCCTGGGGCAGCCTGTGCTGGGACCGCGCTCCTGGGATGGGGCTGGAGCTCTGCCCTCCCTTCCCCAGCCCAGGGGCTTCCTGCTCGTCCGGGCGGAGTGCACAGGCTCACGGTGTGAGGAGAAATGGTATGGGGGTGGGAGCCAGTGGGCAGTGAGGGGAGGGGCATCGTTGGGGCCCAGTACCATGTTTGGTCGGAGTCTTGGCTGTGACTTGACATTTAAACCCTCACCTTGCTTGTTCTTTTGATGAAGAGTTTGGACTTTCTGGGAAAGCAGCATTAAAGACGTGGTGCCAGCCAGGTTGGGGGATTATCCGGGGATTTCAACAATAGGTGAGTCCCTTTAAGAAGGATGGGCTGGCACCTGAATGCAGGAGGGTTGCCATTTGAAGCCTGCCAGGGGCTGCAGGGGGCCCAGCGGGGTGAGGAGAGCCTGAGCAGACGGGAACGAGGCCCACACACGCATGCCAAGCAAATAGAAGACTGAGAGGAGTCTGAAGAAAGGTAGACGGCTCCACTATGAAGAGTACAAGAGGGATTGACTTGAAACAGCAGCACGAAGGATTCCAGCAAGACCTAAGGGAGGACTTCCTGGTACAGGAGCTGAGAACGGGGGTGGGCGGGAAGAACCACAGCGGCCCCTCCCTACTTTCACTGCTGGGAGCCGCAGCTGACCTTCAGGGCGAGAGCATGTGTTTTCCTTCTGGCTCATCCTCGCTCTCCTCCCCACTGAGCACGGGAGCCTCAGGGGAGACCTCACAGCATGTCCCAGCTGATGGCTGTTCTTGGGGGGCCGGGGGGGGGGTCCGTGGAAAGCTGGGGGGCTGTGGAGGCTGAGTCATGGGCTTGAGCTCCCACTCCCGGGGTTCAGAGACTGAGCGAGCTGGGACCTCCCCTGTGGTCCACAATCTGGTCTCTTTCAAAGACCATCTGAGGGCTATAAACCAGGAGCAGAGGAAACTGGTTTGCACTGAAGGGAAACACACACACACACACGCACACACACAGACACACCCCAGCAGCAGCTTTGCTGACTGTAAACCCCTGTAAGCCTGCGGAGTTGGCTGTGCCTCGTAATAACGGATCTTTTGAAAGAAGAATGCTAATCAGCGGGCTGTGCCAGCTCTGTTTGTTGCCCGTTGCTAGGTGACAGCGAAAGGAGATTAGCCCTCATAGGTCATAGGTGAGTGGAGATTTCTGACGGGCTTTGTCAGTGGTGATGGAAAACAGCTTAGGGCGGTGAGGTGGGGGCGGGCTGGGACAGTTCTCTTCTCTGTCTCTGGCTGTGAGTGGTTTTTAAACATCCCCGACTGTGGTTTTTGCCGTCCTGAGGGCCCGGGCTCTTGGTTCTCCTCTCTCTGTCCCATTTCCTCAGTGAGGCTGCATGTCTGACGATGCAAAGCAGGAGCAGGTCACCAGCCGTCCCTGTGGCATCACTGCTGTAGCCGCGGCTTACCATCCAGACCAGGGAGCCAGTAACGGGTGCATTTCTAGGGCTGTGTGAGGACAACGACAGTAACAGGGTGAGAATGCTTGGTGAGCAGAGGGCCTGCCACAGAAGGTGCCCAGGACGCATTGCATGCCATCGTCATCACCTCCATGGTCATATGCCATGTCTCCCTGTTGTTCCGAGCATCGTTATTCCAAAGGGACACGCACCCTGATTTCCCTCTTCCACACTGAGGACGGGGCAGCAGGGAGCGGGTGCGGGGCCCTGAGGCAGGAGGGTCAGAGCCTGGAGGCGCCGCTAGCAGTGCGTGCTCCTGCGCCCACCTGCGTGCCCACCTGTGTGCCCTCACCTGCGTGCCCACCTCTGTGCCCCTGCGTGCCCACCTGCGTGCCCACCTGCGTGCCCACCTGCGTGCCCACCTGTGTGCCCCTGCGTGCCCACCTGCGTGCCCACATTGGTGTGCCCACCTGCGTGCCCACCTGCGTGCCCACATCTGTGTGCCCTCACCTGCGTGCCCACCTGCATGCCCACATCGGTGTGCCCACCTGTGTGCCCCTGCATGCCCACCTGCATGCCCACATCGGTGTGCCCACCTGCGTGCCCACATCTGTGTGCCCTCACCTGCGTACCCACCTGCGTGCCCACATTGGTGTGCCCTCACCTGCGTGCCCACCTGCGTGCCCACCTGCGTGCCCACATCGGTGTGCCCTCACCTGCGTGCCCATCCGCATGCCCACATCGGTGTGCCCTCACCTGCGTGCCCATCTGCATGCCCACATCGGTGTGCCCTCACCTGCGTGCCCACCTGCGTGCCCACCTGCGTGCCCACATCGGTGTGCCCTCACCTGCGTGCCCACCTGTGTGCCCACATCGGTGTGCCCTCACCTGCGTGCCCACCTGCGTGCCCTCACCTGCGTGCCCACCTGTGTGCCCCTGCGTGCCCACCTGTGTGCCCCTGCGTGCCCACCTGCGCTCCACCGTGGCTCCCGGGACAGTGGGCCATCAGCCAGCGCAGCTGACGCCCTCAGAGAGGTCAGGTGGAGAGGTGGAGCGCTCTCTTCCTTGTTCCCCTGTAGCCACCCAATTTGTTGTCAATCCTCATCCAGGGATTTTTTCTCATTGGTTTTTTTGAAGAGAGGAACATCACGTGAGGGACACATCAGTTGCATGGCTTGTGCATGCACCCTTACCGGGCCAGGGGATCGAGCCTGCCACCCGGCACGAGCCCTTGGCCGGGAATCAAACCCTCGGCGCTTGGGTGCACAGGTCGACGCTGCAGCCAGAGCCACAGCGGCCAGGGCCATCGACGCAGTTATTGGAAACGGTGTGGGGTCGCCGGCTGGTGACGTAAAGCCCCTCGGCCCACGTGTAGCGCTGCCCGGAGCTGGGTCTGATGGACTCACAGGCCCCTGCTCTTAGGGTTTTCACATGATAACACCCACTAACGAACATGCGTCTTGTCACAATTGGGACGTTGTCTCTGGAGGTGACATCTTAGACGCCGAGCCGCAGAAAATGGGTGTCGTTTGAAGAGCCGTCAGAATTGTCATGGGTGCTTCCGGTGGCAGGTGCCCCCAGCCCCCGTACCAGGGCCACCTCAGGGTGGGGGATAAGAACTGCAGAATTTACTCTCTCGTGTTCCTTCTGCTGCCTTTACGGTTTTTCTTAGCTCGCTCTGCTTCTCTCTCCTACCCCCTGTATTTGACCTATGGCTAAATATTCCTGGAGGCTGAGAGAGCGGGAGAGGGGAGGAGAAATTCCTTTTATCTTGTCGTTATTTCCGTTTCATCCCAGTGTATGTGTGCTCAGGCTCAGTTTAATTCCACACTCAAACCATCAGGTGGATTGATGAGCGGGCAGAGAAGGGGGTGGTAGATAGAACGTGGTAGGCGGTAAAATGGTGGTGGTAGGATGTGGGTGGTAGGAAGAGGGTGCTGCTCAGCATCCGTTCAGATTTGCTCCGTGAGGCTCCCAGTAGAAGGTGGGGGTGCGGGGGGACACGGTGTGCCGTCCGGGTAATTCCAGCAGCGAGAGCGGCCGGGCGGCGGCACATACGGCGGGGTTTCACGTCCGAGCGTCCCGGTGAAGGCGGCTCACGTTCTTGGGCAGCACACTCACCGCCTCCCGGGGGGACCAGAGTGAATCAGACTTCCATGGCCCAAACCTACGCCAGTGGTTTTCTGAAAGGTCCTATTTCAGTGCCTTTATTACCTTTAGACGTAAGGGATTCCGAGTGAGTAACTCAATGCTGACTCGGTTGCTTAACGTAGTAACACTTTTTAGGCATTAGCTTCTCAGCCGGGCTTTGGCCCGGGCTGTCTCCCACGAGGCTCAGGGAAGCGTGTGCTGCGCTGTGGCTCTCCCTGGTGGTCCCGTGTCCTTGTTGACATACATGTAACATTGACTTTACGGCCAGGAAAGAGGCACGGGTGCGTTGAAAATCAATTCAAAGCCAGAGGAGAAAGGAAGAGGTTAATAGTTAATAAGCAGAGGGGTTGGAGTTATCTTCATTTCCCCTCTCTCCTCCTCCAGAATTTCCCGCCTGCCACCTGCCCCCCTGCAGCCTGGATGGGGGTGGGGGCACCCGCTAAAGACCTGGTCCTGCTGGGTCCCTGGGCCCCGCTGACTGGATTCTGCTCCCACGGCCTTGGCTGGTGGCCACCTCGGCACCTGCACCCTGTGCTGTGTCAGGTGCGTCATTTCCCAAATACCGGTACCCTCCCTGTGTGAGGGCTCTGCCCGCTGAGCCATGCTGACTTCATGGGTCATGTGCATGGAAGGCCCTCCCCTGTAACCCTGCTCAGGTCTCCCAGCCCCATCCCCAGCTGGAACCCATCTCCGGGCAGCCTCGGCGTTTTCTGTCTCTGATCGCTTGTGTGTTACAGGCTGTGTTGGTTTTAGATTCGAGTGTTTGTCACGACCGCCCCCTCGGCGACATAGGCCCAGGAGAGGCACACACGTGCTCCTCGTGGAATCTCGGTTGGCAGAAAAGTCAGCTCTCTTCTTACAGTCAACCACGCCGGGCTGCGTGCGTCTGTGTAAGCCCATCGGCCCGGCTGGCCGTTCCCTCCGGAGCAGCACTGCAGGTGGGAGAGGCTCAGGACCGGCTGCAGGTGGCTTGTTTTACCCCAGAGGAGCCTGCAGGGTTATTAGACGTCAGTCCGGAACCGGGTGCATCCCCGGGCAGTCCTGCAGCTAGCACACTCACCTGGGAGGGCAGTGAGCAAAGGGCTTGGCCTGCCCAAGTTTCTCTTGTTGCTTAGCCCTCTCTCTCCTAGCTTGGATACTTGGTTCTGGTGGACTTACTCTTTTGCTGCATGCATAATGCCATCTAATGGCCAGAGAGTGACTGACACTCATTTACCCCGATGCTCCTGAGGCTGTGGATTTGGGTGTGCCCAGGGTTAGATACTGTGGTTCTGTTACTCCACGCCCCCATAGCATTGGATGAATGTATTATCCATTGGAATGTTGCACAGGAGGGGGTCTGGGGCTCTCAGTCTGGCGACAGACGAGGAGGGGAACCAGCAAAACAGCGGCCACCTGTGACCAGGGGATGTAAGGTGAGCTACGGAGCAGCACGTCTTGCTGGAGGCCAAGTTCTCATTGACCTTGTGGGCATGGAAGTAGTGGGTGGTCAGCCTGGCTGCGGAGAAAGGCGAGGTTTTTGTCTGCGATTTCTTTATGGGTGGCCAGCGATGCAGGTGTCATCTGGCTTGCTGTTTGTTCAGTGATAGCACTGTGTTCTTTCTCTCCTACCTTTGTGTAGCTTCTCTAAGCGGGCAGGAGATTTTGTTCTTGATTGTGGTTCCATAACCAGAGCAACCGGTCAAAAGAATAAACACAAGGAGGCAGAGTTTAAAGGTCAGTAGGGGAGCCATCGGGACCCTCGCACACACCACACCCAAAGGGAGGCAGGAAAGCAGCAGAGAAACGGGGAACTGACGGGACCAAGAGGAAACCAACCCCAGGAGAGCAGGCTTACACTCACCCAGAGTCGCTGCTTTACACAGACTGAGACTGCCATTAAACGTCAGACGTGGTTAACATGGACCAGAAACACATGGTGAAGGCATAGGCAGGCTGAGAGTAAAAATGCCAAGATGCACTGTGCAAACACTAAGTACAGGAAAGCTGGTGTGGCCATATTAATGTTTAAGCAAAGTAGATTCAATACAAAGAATATAACCAGAGATAGAGATATTATGTAATGATAAAGGGGTCCATTTTTTTGGGGGGGGTTATGGGGGAGACACAATAATCCTAAATGTGTTTGTAGCTAACAAACAGGTATGACAAGTTTCAAAGTACAGGGAGCAGAGGGAATTAAGAGGGAAATGGGCAAGCACAGCAGTTGGATTTTAACATCCCTCTTTAGTGAAAAGGCAGACAAAAAAAAAAAATCAAATCAATAATGAAAGAGGATCTGAGCTCCTAAAATAGTGAAACCAAGGGATTTTGGTATGTTTAAAGAAGTAACATTTAAAGATCTGGTAGTTGTATCTGAACCCTCATTTCTGAGTGGTACTTGATAAGCAACGTTTTCTTGTACACATTTTGATGTGGTGATGATTGAAAAGTGTCTGTAGATTCTCGAAATCAACCAGAAGTTGCTTCCGTGTGCCACCTGGGGCGGGAGCTCTGGAGGCCAGCCATGGAGCCCAGTCTTCACGTGTTAGGGTGTCTCAGCCGGGGTGGCAAATTCTTATTCATGTGACATCGTAGCACAGGCAGAACCTTTCATCTTTTCCCTTATAAACTACACTAAGCCACGCAGACAGCATCTCAACATTGGCATCTCTCTGGGTCAGGGGTTCAAGCTTCCATCAGCCAACCCAGCAGGCTCCCCGTTACCTTCGGGACCGAGAGCCAAGGGCAGCTCTGGAGGAAGAGTCGGCAGACTTGGCAAACAGTAGTGGAGTGCCCAGTTCCACCTGAATTCAGATAACAGATGATTTTCACTACACTAAAAAACTATCGGCCCTGGCCGGGGGTTTTAGTAGGTTAAAGTGTTGTCCGAGATGCCAAGGTTCGGGTTTGATCTTTGGTGGGGCACATGCAAGAATTAACCAATGGCCCTGGCTGGTTTGGCTCAGTGGATAGTGTCAGCCTGTGGACTGAGGGGTCCCGGGTTTCTGGCTCAATCCCCAGTAGGGGGCGTGCAGGAGGCAGCTGATTGATGATTCTCTCTCATCATTGATGTTTCTATTTCTTTCCCTCTCCCTTCTTCTGTGAAATCAATATAAACATATATTTTTAAAAAAATTGACCAATGAATGTATAAGTGGGGCAACAAATCAATGTGTTTGTCTCTCTCAAAATCAATAAACAAAAGCAAACAAACAACCCGACCCCCCTTCATGATTGATCTGAAATTCAGATGTAACCGGGCCTTCCCGTGTTCCGTGCTACTTCGGAAGGGAAGTGCGCTCTCCCAAGGGGCTGCCGGGCCGGATGGAAGCAGTTTAAAATGCCAAACAGGCGCCTGCCTTCAGGGTGCTACCCCCTCCTTTACCCTCCAGCGACATCCCTTGTCAGATACGCAGGAGCAATAAAAAGATAGGGAGAGAGCTGCTCTAAAGGCCATTCTTTATTTAAATGTTTTGATGATGTGCATACAAACAGTCTCCCAAGGAACAAATGTAAAAACTAATACAAGTCACCCTTCTGGGAACAGAGAAAGCCAGTTAGAAATGTGACTTACACTATACACATGCGACAGGCCAGGGCCCCACACCTGCCCTGGGAGTGGGGAAGTTTAAGACCAAGTTTTGTTTGTTCCAAGTAGTTAGATCATGTTTACATTCCACACGGTAGTGCTATTCCCGCCGCAAACGTGACAAAATATAACTACTAACTCTATAATAATAAAAAGAAGCAGCAATACTAAGTAGAGAGTAAAAAGTTTAGATGATGGAAGAATGACCTTCACCTTGGTCATGCACTTATGGTGTCTAAACATATTTGCCTTTTACTCATAGTCAGTGGAGCAAAAAGTATCAGTCTTGTGCATAGTACAGTCCAAGTCAAAATTTCTATAAATGTGCTACAAAAATATGTTTAAAGTTCATTTCCCTAAGCAAAATATCTTGAGCAATCACAAAATTACATATTATTTAAAATTTCTGAAAATGATTGTTTATTGTGGAGAATATTTATATAAACTGTTGCTGATATGAAAATATACTTTGAAACCTGAAATGGATTTTTTTTTTTTTCAAGGAGCAATAAAAATACAATCTATTTATTTGGTCAAAACACCCAAATAACTTTTCAAAAAAGGGCATGGGTGTTAGCCAAATTCATGTCAGTTACATATTTAATATGTAGTAAGTCATGAATGGCAAGTCAATGACTTTGAGACCTAGTACAAAATGCTAACTTCAAACTCATAATTCTGTAAATTATAAGGTCTTTCAGTCTTTTGAGATTTTAAAGAGAGCGGCTTGTAAAGCCTCGTTTATACCACAGATATTGATTTGGCGCCCGTGTTAGGCACTGAGGATAAATATGAGTCCCAAACAGGCATGTTCTTTCTGTACCGTATGTGGATGGCACTGTGGTGACCTTAGCTGAACAAAGTCAGAAGACAATAGTGCCTGAGGTTTTAGAAATAGTACGGTATATTATTACTATCATCAACAGTAAAGTGATTTTACAGTTATGAATTTCCCCTGGGTAACTCCACTGAATTGGAAGTGTTCAATATCGTCCTGATCACTGAGACAAAGGGGAAGGAGAATGCTATTTTTCAGGTCATACAACACACAATCATACACAGTTATATGCACAGAAACATGTAATGTGTTCTTAGCATGTCAGTGCACCAGAACTCAGCCCCTGACACAGACGGGAAGACCTCTGGTCTTTGCTGGCCGCCCAGCCTTGTGTACCAGGAGAGTGTGTGCACCAGGGAGAGTGAGCACCGTGGCAGGTGCAGGAGGGCCCAGCATGTGCACCGGGGAGAGTGTGTGCACCGGGGAGAGTGTGCACCGGGGAGAGTGTGTGCACCGGGGAGAGAGTGTGCACCGGGGAGAGTGTGTGCACCGGGGAGAGTGTGTGCACTGGGGAGAGTGTGTGCACCGGGGAGAGAGAGTGTGCACCGGGGAGAGAGTGTGTGCACCGGGGAGAGAGTGTGTGCACTGGGGAGAGAGAGTGTGCACCGGGGAGAGAGTGTGCAGCGGGGAGAGTGTGTGCACCGGGGAGAGAGTGTGTGCACCGGGGAGAGAGTGTGCACCGGGGATAGTGTGTGCACTGTGGCAGGTGCAGGAGGGCAGCTGTGGAACAGGTGGTGGAGTCTATTGGCTTCCTGGCTCACTGTGTGCTGCTGACCTGGGGCGCTGGTGTGAACCTGGCAAACCCTGAGGCCAGGCTTCCTCTCTCCTCCGCTTGCTTTGTGATGGTTGTTTGGCCACAGCTCACTTAGTCCCGGAGCTGTTCTGAAGGCTCTCCTGACGCCGAGCCAGCAGCTGCTGTCTGTTGGCGGCTGAGACACTCGGCTGTGTGCGTGCTTCCCGTCCAGGAGGCTCAGGAAAGGCCTCTGGGAGACTGCAGGCTTCTCAGGCTAGCTGCCCAGGTGCGGGGGTGAGGGTGGCAGGTGCTGGCTGCTCTGGTGCAGGGGTGAGGGCGGCAGGTGCTGGCTGCCCAGGTGCAGGGGTGAGGGTGGCAGGTGCTGGCTGCCCTGGTGCAGGGGTGAGGGCAGCAGTGCTGGGTGCCCAGGTGTAGGGGTGAGGGCTGCAGGTGCTGGGTGCCCAGGTGTAGGGGTGAGGACGGCGGTGCTGGGTGCTCAGGTGCAGGGGTGAGGCAGCAGTGCTGGGTGCCCAGGTGTAGGGGTGAGGGCGGCAGGTGCTGAGTGCCCAGGTTTAGGGGTGAGGACGGCGGTGCTGGCCGCCCTTGGTGCAGGGTTGAGGGCGGCAGGTGCTGGCTGCTCAGGCGTAGGAGTGCTGCACGGTGCTGCGCTTGGAGACCCTGGTGGAGGAGGTGGTCACAGTGCAGCCAGACTCCTCGGAGCTGAAACTGGGTGGAGGGCCAGGGATTCCCGCTCCAGAGACCACAGTCCGTCTGGCCGTCACGGCCGTCTCAGCGGCCATCGGGGCGCTGGACTGCAGGGTGGCAGCGGGGGTCAGCACCCTCTCGGTCACGGTCACACTGCGCCCACCTGCCTCGCTGGCCTGGGCCCGAGCAGGCTGCACGCCCGAGCCGGGGGCCAGGAAGCTCTCTCGCTCGCTCACCATCACGTAGTGTCCATCCGGCAGGTGCGGGGTGCCTTCCAGGGCGCCGGACAGGCCCCTGCTCGGCTGGATGACCCTCTCGGTGACCGTGACGTTGCCTTCGTTAGTGTAGTGCTGAGCGGCGTGGTGCTGCCCGGCGTGGTGCTGCCCGGCGTGGTGCTGGTCCATCATGGCAGAGGCCGGCGCGTACACCCGCTCCGTCACGATGAGGCCCTGCGGCTGCCGGGGGCCCAGGACCACCGGGGGCGGCCCCCCGGGGCCCGTGGCAAAGGCCGTTTCCGTCACGATGACACTGCCCGCAGCCAGCGCGTCGTGGCGCTGGGCAGCCCCCTGCCGGCCCTGCGTGGACACGGCCCTCCGGGTGACCGTCTCCTGGGTCACTGCCTCCGCACTCGCTCCGAGCACGGGCCCGGGCCCCCGGGGGCCGCCCGCCGCGGAGACGGCGCTCTCCGAGTGAAGCTCCGAGCGGGCGTGGGCAGCCGCCCCCAGCACGGCCGCTGGCCTCTGCTCCCCCTCCAGCTCCACGTCTATGTTCCGGCCCAGGCAGACCTCAGCCAGGGTCTTGAACTTGAACCCCAGGTCATCCAGGAAGTGGTCGTCCAGCTCGCCCTCAATGAGGCTGCAGCAGCCGATGGAGCCGTGGAGGGACGCGGCGTCCTCCTGGGAGTACACCAGCAGGCAGTCCTTGCCCGCGTGGCCGTCGTCCTCCTCCGTGTAGCAGGCGGCTTTCTGGAGGGACACGCAGACGGCGTGGCGTTAGTGACACCCTCGTTTAAGGTCGAGACTACACGTGTTCCTGCCCAAAGCACTATATATATTCCTGGAGCGAACGGCAAGGAAGCATTAGATACCCACACTGACGGACCCGACAGCGCGCTGGCCAGTATGCTTAGAAAGTATCAGTGTGTGAGCCCGGTCGCCGTGGCTCAGTGATAGAGTGCTGACCATGAACCAGGAGGTCATGATTCAGTTCCCAGTCAGGGCACCTGCCTGGGTTCCGGGCACATCCCCAGTAGGAGGCGTGCAGGAGGCAGCTGATCAATGATGCTTTCACCATTGATGTTTCTATCTCTCTGTGCCTCTTCTTTCCTCTCCGAAATCAATAAAAACATATATTAAAAAATAAAAAATATATTGGGAAAAAAAGAAAGACTGGCGTCATTGGTGGCCACTACGTAAGTCAGCTGATGGACTGGTTCAGTGGGTTGCATCTCTCTTCCTTGGTTACCTGTCTGCAGTCTCTTTATAAAAAGGAACCACAGAGTGCCACCCAGATCCCAGGCAATAATTAGCCTGATCACACCACATTCACATACACACGCTTTTCTCCCAACCTACCTCTGCGAAATAGCTTCCTAAGAATTCCTCACTCATCGCGCCAGCCGCCGCCGCGCGAGCTCCGGCCATGTCTCTGAAGATCCCCGAGGCCCTGCTGGTCCTGATGGTTTCACCGCCGCTGCCACCAACGCCGCCGCTGCCGCCACCGCCTCGGAGGGCCCCTGCCCCTGCCCCTGCCCCTGCCGTCCCCGTGACCTGGGTGGTGGCCCCGGAGAGGTGGCTCCTGTGCTCCTCCCACCGCCCGTCCACCTCGGACATGTCATGCTGCACTCTGGAGAAGGAGGCCGAGCTGCCTCCTTTCACGGCCGTCTCCTTGGCTGCCAGGCCTCCCGCTGCGCCGCCCACGGCCACGCTCTCCATGTGATCCGCTGCCAGCAGCGATGGCACCACCTGGGAGGGCAAGTGCAGTGGAGACTGAGTCAGAGGGGTGAAGGGTCCGTCTGGGTGGTAGGGTCTGAGCTACCTCGTACACAATAAGCTCTTTCCACAGAAACAAATTTGGAAAACGATTTTGGGTTGAATAACTTGTCTTTGAGTCTTCTGAAGACCCCCTTCTACCTTTTTGTTGTTGTTTTTTTTTTTTTAGATGATTGTGATCCAAGGAGAAAACAAAATTTACTTAAATACTAGAGGACCGGTGCACGAAATTCATGCATGGGTAGGGTACTTAGGCCTGGCCAGTGATCAGGACCCATCGGGGCCTTCTAGCTACTGGCCGAGGCCTCCCTTCCCCGGCTGCTGGCTGCTGGCCAGGGTCTTCCTTTGTTCCATGGTGCACCCTCTGGTGGTCAGTGCATGTCATAGCGAGTGGTTGAACTCCTGAGGGGACACTGCATGGCTCATTTACTCTATTGGTACCAATTGCATTCCAACTTTCCTCGAGTTAAAAGCCTTCTTTATGATGGTAGAACCATTATTTTTGTCTAGGTGGACACATGGTCATCGCAAAGACAGATTCTGCTTTAAGCCTCCATTGCTGGTAGACAGTGCCATCTGACTAAAGCTGCTGGATGGGGTTTCAGGCAGACATGGAGGATGTGTCTTAGGGGAATGTTTTTCAGGGGCGGGTCGTCACCTTTGTCCTGTCTGCTTTGGGGAATGTGGGGACAGCAGTTAGTGTCTAGAGCAGTGTTCTCAGCCTTCCTAATGCCTCGACCTTTTAATACAGCTCCTCATGTTGTGGTGACGCCAACCATAAAATTATTTTCGTTGCTACTTCATAACTGTAATTTTGCTACTGTTATGAATTGTAATGTAAATATCCGTGTTTTCCGATGGTCTTAGGCTCTACAGCAGCGGTTCTCAACCTGTGGGTCGGGACTCACAGGTTGAGAACCGTTAGCAGGATTGCCTAAGATATTTACAGGAGATGCTATTAAGTAGGTAGAATAGGGGGTTTCACAATCTTTTACAACTCTAATGGGCGTGGGCTTACCTCTGCCAACCCTACGAACTGAGGAAATGAAAATGCAGGAACTGGTTGTGAAAACTGCCCATTTAACGTTGGTAATAAGAAATATTTTCACGCTAAATCTCTACACTCTTGTTCTCTCTAACCTTTGTTCTGCATTCCCCGTGTCACGATCTGACCCCTTTCCTACATTCTCTGTAACCAGGAGCTGCCACGCACAGCAAAGCCCCTCCGCTCTGCCCTGGCAAGGAACATAGACTATGTTCATTCAAAGGCATGAACGCTGTAAGGACCACATTCCTCTCCCATGACCGAACATGTTAGAAACACTGCCCAGGCCCTTTGAATCATGCTCCTCCCAGGGTCTGACCTTGTCTTCAGGTGGCGCCCCCTCGCTGTTCCAGGGGTGCAGCATCTCCACGGTGCCCGGGATGGGCGCGAAGCCCTTGGCCCCTTCCCCGCACTGCCACATCAGCAGCAGGAGCGGCACAACTGCGCAGACAAAACAAGCACAGAGCGTTAGCCCAGCTACTGCTAAATGTGTCATATACTTCTGGAATTTGCATATATCCCTTCCTGGAATTCAGTCTTCACTATTTACAGCCCCAGGAAGCCCAGTGGCCGACCACTCTGGTCACAGCCCCGGGACGCCCAATGGCCGACCACTCTGGTCCCAGCCCAGGAAGCCCAATGGCTGACCACTCTGGTCCCAGCCCAGGAAGCCCAGTGGCCGACCACTCTGGTCCCAGCCCAGGAAGCCCAATGGCTGACCACTCTGGTCACAGCCCCGGGACGCCCAATGGCCGACCACTCTGGTCACAGCCCAGGAAGCCCAATGGCCGACCACTCTGGTCACAGCCCAGGAAGCCCAATGGCCGACCACTCTGGTCACAGCCCCGGGACGCCCAATGGCCGACCACTCTGGTCCCAGCCCAGGAGGCCCAGTGGCCGACCACTCTGGTCCCAGCCCAGGAGGCCCAGTGGCCGACCACTCTGGTCCCAGCCCAGGAGGCCCAGTGGCCGACCACTCTGGTCCCAGCCCAGGAGGCCCAGTGGCCGGAGGAGCCACCCAGCACTCACGCAGCAGGAGCAGCAGAGCCAGGATGATGAGCGCGATGGCGGCGGGCCCCAGGCCCACGTAGGCGCCGCGCAGCGATTCCACGCAGCCGCTGCCGTCCAGGCACTTGCACACCGCGAGCTTGAGGACCTGCTTTTCGGAGCAGCGCAAGCCCTGGTTGTCTGCGATCAGGAGCTGGATCTCACTTCTGCCGGGCTTCAGCTCCCGGGGCTGCAGCAGCACGCTGGTGCCTGCGGGGAGAGGCAGGGAACGGAAATGAGTGATTACCCAGGAAGGCAATATGGATTATGGAAACACTTTATTTTTTTATTTTTTTAATTTATTTTTTTTAATATATTTTATTGATTTTTTTTTTGCCCCCCTCCCTCCCTCCCACACATCTCCTCCCTCCCCAGAGTTTTGTGTCCATTGGTTGTACTTATATGCATGTATAAAAGACCTTCGGTTGATCTATTATCTCCCCCAGATCTTCCTCCCCTCCCTGCTGTAATTTGACAGTCTACTTGTAGATATACTGTCTCTATATCTATCTTTTGGTTCATCAGTTTATAATGCTCTTTATTATCCACAAATGAGTGAGGTCATGTGGTGTTTCTCTTTCATTGATTGGCTTATTTCACTCAGCATGATGATCTCCAATTCCATCCAGGTTGCTGCAAATGATGAGAATTCCTTCTTTTTTATGGCAGCATAGTATTTCATTGTGTAGATCAGAGGTTCCCAAACTTGTTTGTGCCGTAGATCCCTTGCCATGTTTTTCGGTTTTGGGTAGACCCCCTACTTACCTGATATTGATTTTTTTTGTAAATTTCTAACTGTAGTGAAGTTTAGTGTTAAAAACTTGAAATAAAAACACATGTTAAGTTTTATACATTTATTTATTGAATTTAAATTAAAACTACTCAAAATAAAATTTTGTATCTGTTATATAAAATATACGTAACATAAAATAAACTAAGCAATAAGTAAATGTTTTTAGTGGGAAGGATGAACCTGATGCTTTAATACTAAATTATCAACATTTGGTGTCAATTTTGTAAGGTTTAATCTTAAATCTCCTTGGCTAATGATGTCCAGTCTGTTTCTTTTTTTCGTTAGGAGATTGGTAACAGCGCTAAACCCCCTTTCCACAAGGTATGACGATGGAAAGGAAATAAAAAATTTCCTCGCTATATTCCATAATACGGGATAAGTAACGGGTATGTTTTTTTGCAGCCAGAATTGCTGATATCCGTTTTTAAACTGAACCTTAAGTTCTTCGTTTGTACTTATTTCAGTCAGTTCCTCTTGTATTATGACATTCGTTTCTTCTATTTCACCATATGGGTTAATTATCCACGGTGGTATCACCATAGTCAAAACATCATCAAACCTAGTTTCAAAATAATATACCTACTTTTCTCCGGCATTCTCAAACAAAATAACACTTATTCACTATAATTTGTATGATAAACTACCAGTTTATATTTTTTTAAATATTTTCTCAGCACTTTCCTATTCAAGATTCAGGAAACGAATGAACGTATTTTTCTCACATTCATATTTATAGAGTGACGAATTGAACAAGTCGGTGCAAGTTCGCGAAGCTTTGAGACAAAAATTGGCAAGAATGTTTACTACGCATATGCTTGTAACAAGATGATACTGGTATATCATTATGTGCAGATTTTTATCCTACAACTTACACAATTTTATAAACATATATAATACATTTTTTACTTCATAGGTACTTTTATAAATAATGTATATGTTTTTATATTATAAGATAATATGATGTAAGTAAATAGGTACTATCAGTGTATGTTGAGATCCACTATCGTGGATCCCCATTTTCATTTCATGGACCCCCAAATTTTTTTTTCGCTGACGTAGACCCCTTGCAGGTTGTCATAGACCCTTGGGAGTCGATATAGACGACTTTGGGAATCACTGGTGTAGATGTACCATAGTTTTTGGATCCAATCATCTGCTGACGGACACTTAGGCTGTTTCCAAATTCTGGCTATTGTAGATTGTGCTGCTATGAACATAGGGGTGCATATATCCTTTCTGATTGGTATTTCTAGTTTCTTGGGATATATTCCTAGAAGTGGGATTACTGGGTCAAATGGGAGTTCCATTTTCAGTTTTTTGAGGAAACTCCACACTGTTCTCCACAGTGGTTGCACCAGTCTGCATTCCCACCAGCAGTGCACAAGGGTTCCTTTTTCTCCGCAACCTCGCCAACACTTGTCGTTTGTTGATTTGTTGATGTTGGCCATTCTGACAGGTGTGAGATGGTACCGCATTGTTGTTTTGATTTGCATCTCTCGGACAATTAGTGACTTTGAGCATGTTTTCATGTGCCTTTTGGCCTTTCTTCTGTCTTCTTTTGAAAATGTTCTATTTAGGTCCATTGCCCATTTTTTAATTGGATTATTTATCTTCCTTTTATTTAGTTGTATAAGCTGTTTGTAGATGTTGGAGATTAAACCTTTATCAGTGGTATCATTTGCAAATATGTTCTCCCACACTGTGGGCTTTCTTGTTGTTTTGTTGATGGTTTCTTTTGCTGTAAAAAAGCTTTTTATTTTGATGTAGTCCCATTTGTTTATTTTCTCTTTAGCTTCCATTGCCCTAGGGGTAGTATCAGTGAAGAAGTTCTTTTGGCATACGTCTGAGATTTTGCCGCCTGTGGATGCTTCTAGTATTTTTATGGTTTCCCATCTGATGTTTAAATCCTGTATCCATTTTGAGTTTATTTTTGTGAATGGTGTAAGTTGGTGATCTAGTTTCATTCTTTTGCATGTGTCTGTCCAATTTTCCCAACACCATTTATTGAAGAGACTGTCTTGACTCCATTGTATATTCGT
Source organism: Pipistrellus hanaki (assembly GCF_964339955.1). Classification (NCBI taxonomy): domain Eukaryota; kingdom Metazoa; phylum Chordata; class Mammalia; order Chiroptera; family Vespertilionidae; genus Pipistrellus; species Pipistrellus hanaki. The sequence goes on from NC_140508.1 coordinate 85,425,403, forward strand.
GCCTCCTTTGTCAAATATTAATTGAGCATAGTGATTTGGGTTGATATCTGGGTTCTCGATTCTATTCCATTGATCTATATGTCTGTTCTTGTGCCAGTACCAGGCTGTTTTGAGAACCGTGGCTTTGTAATATAGTTTGAAGTCTGGTATTGAGATCCCTCCTACTTTACTCTTCTTTCTCAGGATTGCTGTGGCTATTCGGGGTCTTTTATTGTTCCAAATAAACTTTTGGAGAGTTCTTTCTAGGTCAGTGAAGTATGCTGTTGGTATTTTAATGGGGAGTGCATTGAACCTATAGATTGCTTTAGGAAGTATGGACATTTTGATGATGTTGATTCTACCAATCCATGAACATGGTATGTTCTTCCATCTCCTTCCATCTTCCTCTATCTCTTTTTTCAGTGTTGTGTAGTTTTCCGCATATAGGTCCTTTACTTCCTTAGTTAAATTTATTCCTAGGTATCTTAATTTTTTTGGTGCGATGGTAAATGGAATTGCTTTTTTAGTCTCTGTTTCTGCAGTTTCTCTGTTGGTGTAAAAGCCATGGATTTCTTGGCATTAATTTTGTATCCTGCTACATTGCCAAATTCATTTATTAAGTCAATTAGTTTTTTAATGGAGTCTTTTGGGTTTTTTATGTACAATATCATGTCATCTGCAAATAAGGATAACTTTACTTCTTCTTTTCCAATTTGGATGCCTTTTATTTCCTCCTCTTGTCTAATTGCAATGGCTAGTACTTCCAGTACTTCCAGGAGTGGCGAGAGTGGGCATCCCTGTCTTGTTCCTGTTCTTAGAGGGAATGGTTTTAGTTTTTGCCCATTGAGTATAATGTTGGCTGTGGGTTTATCATATATAGCTTTTATTATGTTGAGGTATGATCCTTGTACTCCCACCTTGTTAAGAGTTTTTATCAGAAAAGGGTGTTGGATTTTATCGAATGCTTTTTCTGCATCAATTGATATGACTATATGATTTTTATCTTTCAATTTGTTTATGTGATGTATCACGTTTATTGATTTGCGGATATTGTACCATCCTTGCATTACTGGAATAAATCCTACTTGGTCGTGGTATATGATCTTTGTGATGTTCTTCTGGAGTCGATTTGCTAGAATTTTGTTGAGGATTTTGGCATCTATGTTCATGAGGGATATTGGCCTGTAATTCTCTTTCATTGAGTTGTCTTTATCTGGTTTTGGTATTAGGGTGATGCTGGCTTCATAGAAAAACACTTTATTTTTAAAGCAAGTTTCTATTGATTTTAGGGAGAGAGAACAGGAGAGAGAGAAACATCGGTGAGAGAGAAACATCAACATTGATTGGCTGCCTCCTGTCACCCCCGGCTGGGGATTGAGCCAGCCGGCAACCCGGGCATGTGCCCTTGACTGGGAATGGAACTGGTGCCTGGTTTGATGCTCAACTACGGAGCAACACTGGCTGGGCTAGAAACAGTTTTTAGTGGCCAATCGTATTGAGCACCAGTTAGAAGCGCCATCCTTTCTTCACGGCTCTGTTTCTTTTTTCCCTTTCGGGGGAGGGAAGGTGAAACTACCCACTTTTAGAGACACCCAGAGGTGGGCTGGCATGCTGGTATGAAAAGGGTTTGGTCTAATTTCTTGCTTAGTCCAGACACTCCAAATACATGGGAGAGCAAAGAACAGGCGTTAGACCTGCCTTTCCTTTCCGATGATCAGCCTTCACAAATGTGTGTGGGTTGCCAAATGCTATAAACCAGGGGTCCTCAAACTTTTTAAAGTGGGGGCCAGATCACGGTCCCTCAGAGAGCTGGAGGGCAGGACTATATGAACTACTAATTCCTACTGTAACACCTCGGCTGCGCTCACTGCCCAAAAAACCAGGCGGGCCGGATCAGACTCCTCTGCGGGCCGCATGTGGCCCGCGGGCCGTAGTTTGAAGACCCCTGCAACTGTTTTATGTACTAGGACATACTGACACCCGTGGTGAGCTAAGTGGAATTCGTGCGCCAGGCCTCTAGTATAATTGGTAAAAGAGACCCAGCCTCTAGCATAAAGGCTTCCCATTTGTCTGGTGTAATACTTTGATCTGTCAGCCAGTGGCTTGGCTTACTCTCTTTGTGTACGATCCTCCACTCCTCTGCCATGCCAGCTGGTTTGTCGACGATGGTGAAAGTGAACGGGTCACTGTTGGGGTACCCGTCCAGGTCCCTGGCGGTCACGTTCACATACTGCACGTCGTCACACACGTTCATCACCGGGTCCACCAGGGTGGGGCAGTTGTCGTTGATGTCTTCCACGTTGATCACAACAGTGCCTGTGATGGTTTTTCTAGGAGTATCTTAAAGAAAGGGAAGAAAAAAATACGTAAATTCTGATTCTATTGCTGTTAACAAGCATAGTTTGAATTTTCTTGCCATTTCCATAAGAAGGTCCTAACGAATGAGGACACTTCCTATCCTAGATATTTTTCATAGATCACATAATATCTCTTAATCTGTGAAATAAGTAGAAATGTGAAAATTTCTCCACTGGAGAGATCTGGTTTTTCTGTAAGATCAAAAGGAAGGTCTGTGATGTTGGAAAATAACATCAAACCATATATAAGCAAAGAAATATCTATTTAATAACTTACCTTCCGAGACAGCTAAAATCTTTACAGTGTATGTGCCATTTTTGACATATCTGGATTCATAGTCGGGAAATTTTACAAGTTTAATCTCCGATGTGACAGAATCCACAGAGATCCAGTTGTCTATGTCTTCCAATTTGGTATACCTGTTTAAGACAAACTCATAATCAATTTTGAATTCTGGAGAAGCTGTGACTCTAATATTTACAGAGTCTTTCAAGTTTAACTTTTGCTTCATTGTATATGTTCATGTTACAGGCATTAATTTGAAATGTTTTTAATTTCCTGAAACTATCCTAAAAGCCCCTCTCTTTGCTGCACACACCACTTATTTTGGAACCTTCCTTGTTCCTGTAACTCAGGACAGACACGGGGGCGGCCAGCCTCTGCCTGCTCGGCGGAGGGTCACGGTCTGTCTCCCAGCTCCCAGTTGCTCTCCCCGAGGTCGGGGTAAACCTTCGGAGAAAGGCGTCATTACCCAACGAGACCTGGCAGGGAAGGGTCCTCTCACATGCTGCTGTTTGTTGGCATCATATCATCATCATCAATGTTTAAAAAGACCGATTTTAAACATCAGTGGCTGCCTGCAATGGAGCACTTCACCATTTTGGAATATTGTTGATTGCTAAGAGCAATAAGGCTTCTTCCCATGGGAAATGGTTCAGAGTGAAAACATGAAGTGATTTCTGGGCTTCTTCCCTCAAAGCAGGAGAATTAGTGTGCAAAGAGGTAACTTTGGGAGAGGCGAGGAGAACTTTCATATTATGTCTTCAGAAATGTTTGTAATTTAATACCATTGAGTTTACCAATAACCGAATCCAAACATAAGCCAATAAGTATTTGGTTCAATTAACCAGATTGATAGTTTGTTTTCTGTTAAGTGACTGTTTGCTAATTTATAGCAATACTTGTCTACATTGCTGTTTAAAAAATTCCAATTATAAACACTTTAACCTAAATTTCCGCTTTTTAATATTCCTACCAGTCAGGGATGATACATTTAGATTTTCACAAGTACTTCTGAATTTCATGTCTAGAATTTTAAAGCCTGGCCTTAACTGTTGTCAATGGTTTCCCACATTCAGAGTTATAATAATGCAGGCAGAGTCTTCGTAAGGAGGGTCACATTTCCCATGTATGTGATCTCTCATTTACAGAATTTTCTCTCTTCTCTATAGTAGAAATTACAGACACCATTCAAAGTAGGATGGCAGCTCACATGTTATGCCGAATATCGATAAGCAGTGGATGCATATGGATAATCAGTAAAACAGTGAATTATGACAAAGTGAACGAAGTAATTCTTCTGTCCCTGTCAGCATTTCTAATAGCAACCACCAATTAGTCAGGGGAACATTAGGAAATTGTTTAATTGAGTTGTGCATCCCTCCCTTATCTGTAAAACAGTAGGTCTGAGTCCATCTTTAAGCTTTTGCTCACACTGAAGTTCTGTAAGTGCATGCTAAAGAATAAGAGAAAATCCTTTTGAGAAATAAGGAACATGGCTCATTATTTTCTCCAGGCAGAATATATATTTTAATATATTTATCACCCTTAATTTTAAAAAAGCAGCCAAAGTTAAGTAGAAGTTTCAATACATAGCCCAGTATGACTGCAGGCTAATGGTTAGAACATGTGAGCCTCTCAGTGGGCAGCAGTGAGAAATGGTCACACAGCATGCATCCTCAGGACTGGGGATCCTGTTAGGGACAGCCTCGTTAGGGTTGGAGCTGTGGAAATATAGACACAAAACTCCCAAGAAGCAGGGTGGTTCCCGTAAGTACGGCGGGCAAAACAGGGTCACCAGCACACTGCAGAAAACACAGCAGAGGCTGTTGGCTCACTTTATTTTGGGAAAAGGCAATCTGCTACTCTTGGATGATGAATTCCGTTAGAAGTTACCTGTGAGCCAAGAGGTCACGGATTAATCCCCATCAGGGCACATGCCAAGGTTGTGGGTTCAATCCCCAGTGTGGGGCGTGCAGGAGGCAGCCAAACAATGATTCTCTCTCATCATTGATATTTGTGTCTCTCCTTTTTCCTTCCTGTCTGAAATCAATGAAAATATATTTTTTTAGAAAAGAAGTCACCCAAAGGAAAGAGACTGTTGCAGGGCATCCAGCATTCTTTCTGTGGCTGACCGCACGTGACACACTGCTTTATAAAGTGCTGGTACCCAGGGACGCTAAGGCCAGAGTTCTCAGGCGCAAGGACACTAAGCAACCGAATAACCCGGCTGACAGCAGGCAGGCTGCGGTCTGGGTGGCAGGCGGGGTTCTTTAAATTCCACCCGAGTACCTCTGCCTGGGCTCCGCCATCGGGAACCGTTCTGCAGATTCGTCTTCTATGGCATGGACCTGCGATCTAAGATGCACATTTACTCTGAAATTTTAACCTATTGTGCAAACCTAAGGGGTTGCTTTAAGGGGGCACAGCCCAGCCCCTTCCGGAGGGCACAGTGGTGCCATCTGGTGGGCTCTCAATCCAGTATCTGATAAAAGCCACCATGACCCAGACCGTCAAAGGCTCCTCCATCCCTGCACCAAAGGCATGGCTTCCAGGAGGAGCTGCCTCCAGGGTGGATGTGCAAATGAAACTGGTTCCTCCACACTGAAATCCACGCGGCAACGATTTCTTCTAACCAGCCTGGTATCTGGTGGAATTTGCAATAACATTTGCTCTTCCTTTGCTGTTTTTCAGCCTCGCTAGCCAGAACTCTCCGAGGCAGGGACCAGGCCTGCCTCACACTCGGGTGGAGGGAACGGGCCAGGGGACTTTCTCCGGCCTCTCGGTTGCAGGCTCAGCTCTGGGAGGGTAATGTACAGGCCGCTGGGGAGTCACAGTGCTGGGGGAAGAAGTGAACTGTCACCCTTCACTGATCTGTGGCCGACAGGGCTGGGAGGAGTGCACCACGGCGCTCTGTGCGCCGCCATCTCTTACTTTGCGCGGGCCACTTTTCCGGTGTCCTCGTCAAAAGCCTGGAATTTCCCGATCACTTGGCTCAGGCTCGTCTTCTCCATGCTCTCGCTGGTGCGGATGGAGATGGTGCTGCTTCTGAAGTGAATGCCTTCTTTCACGTCCTTCACCTTCACTGTGATGGGGATGGATGTCGGCTTGTACTTATTCTTCACCGACTTGTGGAAAGAGGCTTTATTCGTGACAACGACGCTGAAGTCAAGATGCTTCATTTCTTCATAATCTAATGCCTAGACAGGCAAAATCAAAGGGAACTGTTCAAAAGAGAGAACTAGAACACACACAGAACACACACACACACACACACACACACAGAACACACACACACACACACACACACACGTGCACCCACGTACGATTTTAATGTTGGATAGGACAGTTTAACACAGCAGCCCTGAGTATTCGAATTCACCTTGATAACATGCATTTAAAAATCTGCCAACGTGGAAATTTGTGACTGTGAAGGATGACTAGGAAACATCCGCAGTTTTTTTAAAGGTCCGTGTCATTTAAAAACATTTATTCTGAACAATCTGAAGTGATTTCTTAAGGAAGATAATGGACATTCGATATCAGCTAACATCCCTACACTGGCTCCACGGGTGTGCTCTAGGGAAAGGGCTGCATACACAGTACTTACCTTAACCAGGACCACGATGCCTTCGTTCGTCTGATTGTCAGTTTCTATGCGGAAATAACCCTTCTCATTTCCTGACACAAATGTGAAGTTGGCCAGCCAGTTATCCGAGCCCCTCTCATCTCTGTCCAGCACTTTTATGCGCATCACCTCCACATTGACTCGGTTTTCTTCAACCATCCCTTCAAACTGCAAGTCGGGACACAGGATTTTCATGTTAACGCCACATAAACACACACGCCACACATTTTTAGGTAAAACCAACATATGAATAAGTGGATACACTGGTTATAAAAATAGTAGTTACCCTTTGACTCTCCACCACGGGTATATTGTCATTGACATCCAAAATACGGATCTGAACTTGAGCTTGATGGACGGGCTTATCTGTTATTTCTCCTTTGTTGCCGTCTCGGGCCTCCACCGTCAGAGTGTAGCTGCTGTGCTCCTGCAGGGCAAGGCAGACACCTCAGGTGAGCACCAACCCTCCACCTGCCTTCCTGCCTTTAGGCACGTCCCCATCAAGGACATGCCCTGCAGTGCAGTGCACTCAGCAGTGAGTTTCAGGATCTGCTGTATTCCTGGGAAGATGTTTGTTTGCCATAGGAGCCTGGAGGAGTTGCTGATAGTTTCTTAAAGATGTCGTTGGTGATATTAGTCAATTTCTTTAATGTGTCATTGATGATGTTAGTCAATTTCTTAAAGATGTCATTGGAGATATTAGTCTATTTCTTTAATATGTCATTGGTGATGTTAGTTTCTTAAAGATGTCATTGGTGATATTAGTCTATTTCTTAAGCATGTCACTGCTGATATTAGTCAGCTTTTAAAGCACGTTCATGGGTGATAGCAGTCAGTGTCTTAAGTGTGTCCCTGGTGATGCTATCAGGAGACGGTCTCTCCTTACACAGTTTGTGCCCAGAGTGCTGTTCTCAGTGCACTCTCCACCTCGGCAGTGATGGCAGGGATACAGGGACCGGTTCTTTCTCCCTCACACTTCCTGTCAGCTCACAGTTAGCCAGAGAGCTGGTCTCCAGGAAAAGCTGGCCAGTGAAGGCCAAATTTGGCGACCTTGACCTCTGTCCGGACATCCCGAGGGATCTGATTGTTAGAGAAGGTGCCCTAGAGAGTGACACCTCCCATGTTCACCTCACATGAGCCCTGCTCTTCCCCTCGGCCCCCAGCGTCTCCCCTGTGTGGCGGGCGGTGGGTACGGGGGGAGCCAGCACCGTGCGTGGGCGGCTGTGCGGGCAGAATCAGTGCCAGGAGGGCAGAGGCTGCGCCTGGCTCAGTGCTGGCCGTCACTTCCCAGCTGTTTGGAGACCCTCACTTCCTTTGAGCCCCGCGTCCTGTGAACATGGGGATGGCGAATGCATGGATCTGATGGGTTCATCTACGTAAAAGGTGTGGGCACACCTGGCCACGTGGGCTGACCTTTCCACACTTCAGGGGCAGCAGCTTCTTAAAAAGTCACACCACTTCACAATGACACTTTTCTATTCTAATTTTGTTGGAAGGTATAGAGTAGCAGTTTAAGAGCAATAACATTCTCGAATTCTTCCAAGATCTCAGGAGGAACATTGGGCGCAGCCCTGTCCCTCTGGGCAGAGTGAAATCACCTTCTAAGAGATGCAAAATATCCTGGCTGCACTCGGTGGTGGTTTATGACAACTCAGTGTTCTCAGGGCCGTCACCATTTCACTCGTGCACACTGTTGAAATCTTCATGTGTGCAGCCCTTGTAAAATCTTCCCTATCTCTTTTTTCTTTTAAAATTTCTCCTTTCAGTTAGAGATAAAAATGTGAAATGTTTGAGGGAACAGCCTTTCTAGGAAACCTACTCCGATTTTCTCCCACTTTGGGATTTCCAAAGGTTCTGTCATGTGCTGCCACTCTGCCTTTTTATACTGAGCAGGGAGGAGACCTGGTGTTTCGTTACAGACTGCAGACTGAGGAAGCTCTCTAGCAAACAGAGCCTGGGCTGTCCTTGACAATTTTAAATCTTTTAGCAGCCACATTCAAAAAAGTAAAATAAATAAATAAATAAAAATAAAAAATCCTGATGTTAATATTAAAATATATTTTATCTAATCTATTGTATCCCAAATATTATTTCAAAATGTAATCAGCAAAAAATTATTAAGATGGCACTTTACATTCCTTTTTCATACTAAGTATTCCCAATTGGGTGCATCTTATCTTTGAAGCACAACTCAGTTTGGACCAGTCACATCACAAGTGCCAAAGGCTACCGTATGGGACAGCGCACCCGGAGGAGGGGGTAATGCCAGAGTTAGCCTAGGAACTAGAAATACACAACAAAGTAAGGAAACCGAAAAGAGAAACAGAGAGGAGAACCTGACAGATTAAAGGAGAGTTTAAAAGATGAGCAACAGGAAATATTCACGTACCTCTCTGTCCAAGGTACTAGTGACCGTATAAATCTCTCCCGTGTCTTTGTTCATGTAGAACATGGCGGGGTAAGCAGGCTCCTGGGATACGATTTTGTAGGAGATTTTAGAATTGATGGAGTTGGGCTCATCTGCGTCTGTTGCATTGACTTTCATCACCAGGGTATCTGGCGTTAGAAACAGAGGCATCCAGAATGAAACTCAGCCATGACCACGTGCACGTATGTTATTGTATGCATCATTTCAGCTTCTTCCAAGAGGATTTCAGCTGCTTATCAAAACCTCAGTTTACCAAGATCAAAAAACTGAACTGGACGAGGAAACAAGTGTGAATGGATTGTAGGAGTAAGAAAAGGAAAGGGCAGGGCCAACGTTAGTGCATACAATTCTTAGGGCGAAGTCCCCAACACTTGCTACAGGAGGGCCACAGACTTATTTATAATAGTTCTAATAAAAAAAGGAGAATGAACCGGTACAAACAGATGCTTATTAAAATACAAATAATTCAGGAGAAGCACAGCTGCTCTTCGGACTACGATCAAAGAGAAATGTCTTGCCTGGCTGGTGTGGTTCAGTGGTTGAGCATGGCCCTAGGACCCATGACCCATGAGGTCACGGTTTGATTCCCGGTCAGGGCACATGCCCGGGTTGCAGACTGATCCCCCCAGTACGGGGTGTGCAGGAGGCAGCTGATGGATGATTTATCTCATTGGTATTTCTATCTCTCTGAAATCATAAAAAAATATATTAAAAAAAAAAAGAAATCTCTCCTATAAGCCTTCATGTAGAGCGCTCTATTGAATGATACTAATGAACCTGACAGTAGGAATAACAGGAGTCAGAGGTCAGCAAATATTGCCAGCGGACAAGACCAGCCAGCCACCAGTTTTGTAAATAAAGTTTTATTGGAACACAGCCATGCCCATTTGTTTACATATTTTCTATGGCTGCTTTTCTGCTACAAGGCAGAGTAGCTGATACAGAGATCCACCATGTCACAGCCATCCACCATACCTGTTCTGCGGCATAAAACATGTCCTGTAAAGTCTTTAGAATGGATGACAAAAAAGCCAGTCCTGCTTGCTACTCTTTGTCCCGTGGCTAATCCCAGCCCCCCCGGAGTCACAGGAGCGGCGTGCAGCCCCTCGGCGGTCACAGTGCCGTGGGGCATTCATTCATCAAACAGCGGCCACTTACGTGCTGCGCTCAGCTCTTCCACGGCCCCGACAAACACGTCCTGGGTGAACACGGGCTCGTTGTCGTTGACGTCCAGAACCTTAATGCGCAGTTCCAGCGGCTTCTCCAGGTTGTTGCCTCTTTCATCCAGAGCATAGCCAACGAGCTGAAACGGTGGCACACGGAACGGAAGAGATTAGATTTAAGCTGAGCCAATGACCTGCCACGGCATCAAAAAATAATAAAACGAATCGTGCCAGTTACCCCAGAGAAAACCCCAAACCATAAATGTGAGCCTGTTCTCACCAGGAAGTAGGGGGTTTCTTCTCGATCCAGAATGCTGGTGACGTTCAGCTCCCCCGTGTCCTTATCGAAGGCGAACACGCCGTAAGGAGGCTCGGTGATGCCTTTCCCGGTGTACTTGTATATGATTTTTATTCTTCTTTCTTCTGCGATGTCAGAGTGTATCTAGCATAAAAACACCAAGGGGATATTGTCTCTAGATGGAGAGTTTGGAAAGTTGGGGAAGTTTAATAAGATTTTTTCCTTTTGATGTAAATTTTATTCTTAACGACTTATATAATTAAAATCAGTAAGGATACTTAATGCATATTGAACCCCAAAGAACCAATGCGTTTTAGGGAAACATAACGAAAGAATGTGTGAATGACTCAGATATCTCAGAAAACCACACCACACCAAACCACACCAAACCAAACCAAAACTCTAAACTCAGTTGCTCACACACATGCTGAGATGTGGCGCCTGGATCACAAATCTGGGTTTTAGAAGGCTTTCTCCAGATGACCTGTTGCTGTGAAACAGGGGAGCTTGTCATGCATGACGTGTCTCAGGCTGGAAGTCAAGCTTAGATGTGTCTGCGCCATGAACCAAGCGACACAGGGATGGGACAGAGGGACAGGGTGAGGCAGGGACAGGAGCCCTGAGGACCCCACACTGCAGATACCCATGGGGCCGGGCTTCCAGCAGAGGGAGCGGAAGGGCGAAGGGGAGGGGCTGAATGTGGAATGAGTTAGATGGTTAGTGGATGTAGCGGAGTGGAGGATGCGGCTGATAAGAGCTGAGGTCAGCGAGGAGGTCAAGGCCAATAAATCCCAAGGGAAGCAGTTGAAAAGGCCTCACGAAGCGGGGGAGCATGCTTTGATTTATCTTTTCAACCATCACTCTGGCTGCTTTTGGGAGAATGAACTGTGGTGGGGGTCGGGGTTGGTATGGGGGTGGCCAGAGTGAGAGCAGGGACACAGGGTCAAGACTCTTTGGGGAAGACGGGTCAGAGATGACACTGACTTGGCAGTGGAGAGAAGTGGGCAGATCCGGAATGTATTTCGGGGTACATCATCATAACACCTGCTACATTTTAAAAAGCTGGACGGAATGATAGTGCCATTCACTGACATGGGGAGAACTTAGAGCACCTTTAAGGGAAAACCATCAGGGGCCCAGGCTCGCACATGACATAGAACCATAAAGAAATAGGACGCTGAGTGAGAAGGGAGTTATTAACTACTGGGCCAGGACAGCGGCATTAATGGAGACTGTCTCAGGCTGGATAGATGGTCACCTTATCTATTCGGTATCGTTTTTCCTTTTGAAAATTAGTCCTCATGTGTCCAGGAACAGAATATGCCACTCCCAAATATGCCACCTTGGTGTAGGTTTATTTTGAGCTGAAGGCAATTGAGAAGAAGGGAATTTCAAAAAAGCTCTCTGCCCTCCCCGTTTGTCTAAACGCAAAACATAAATTTATAAAGGTGGTCTCTTTCTCTCTCTCCTCTCTACCAAGGACAAAAGTTAATCCTCACTGACAACTCTTTTCAGTGCTGAGATGGCACAAGGACTCCACATAACACACCTGACTGGCGAGGCTTTCTGCCATCGTCCCCATGTGTCTGTCTGCCCCCCGGGGCTGCGCACAACTCCAGGCCCTTCTCCTGCCTCGTCACTTCTCTAAGAGTTACTGTTCCTTTCCTAAGACGCCGAATTCCAACCAGACCTTGGAGTTACTCATCTCTGGATACTCCCACGTGTCACATGCATGACACACACGTCAATAAACGTGTACTCTTCTCCTGTTAATTTTTCTTTTGTCCGAGAACCCAGGGGGGTAGCAGGAAAAACAACTTTTCCTCCCGAGCATGTGATACTTCCTTTGGTTATTGTAACCTGTTACACGAGGGGTCTTCAAACTACGGCCCGCGGGCCACATGCGGCCCGCAGAGGTCTGATCCGGCCCGCCAGGTTTTTTGGGCAGTGAGCGCAGCCGAGGTGTTACAGTAGGAATTAGTAGTTCATATAGTCCGGCCCTCCAGCTCTCTGAGGGACCGTGATCTGGCCCCCACTTTAAAAAGTTTGAGGACCCCTGTGTTACACGGAGATTCAACCTGTGCTAGGTCCCTGAACTCTTAATCTAATCAAAGCCCCAAATTACACACATCCTCGTATCTTCACCAATGATGGCGCATCTTCCAGAATGGGAAAGAGGAAGTTGTCTTTTAATAATTAAATTTATTGGGAGACATCATCATATAGGCTTCGGGTGTGGGTTCCTATTTTTTTAAGTTAAATTTATTGGGGTGACATTGGTGAATATGATAAGAAAGAAGATCTTAAAACTAGAGGTTCCTGCTAAAAATTAAGCTTTGCTAATTTTCAAATACATCTGCAATATTAAAAAAAAAAACCCTCATTAAGTACATTATAGAATCTTCCTTAAATTTGAAAGTGGACACACAGTCTTCTGGCACATTTTGGTGATATGCACGTGCTTTCTGTTCCTCTTTAGGAAGTACCTTGGCGATGGGATTCTTTTTGGACAGATCCTCTCCTTCCCGCAGACTCACGGGGGCCGTGATCCAGGCTCGCCTCTGCCGCACCAGGTGCGTGTGCTTCGGCGGCTCATGCTGGCTTCTGCGGGGAAAGGTCTGCAACAACACATTGCCAACAAGGACGTCAGGGCGGTACCACGGAATTCACTAGAACTTTAAAGAAAGCTGTGCACATTTCAAGGTATAAATTTCATATTTATTAACACACTTCCTTTTCATGGAGGAAATGTGTACGGTATGTACTCTAGCAAGTTCTATAGGAGTTCAACAGATTGTCTCCAACCAGGATAGCATCTGGGGTTTCATTTTTATCAGAAAGAAAAGATTTCCCAGAGTGAAGAGTTTAAAAGGTTAAAGAATAACTTAATGACCTTACAAATAAGCACATTAAAATTAACATGAATTTTTCTTACTAATGGGAAATGAAGTTCAGTGTTTCTGTGGTAGCTTATATTTTAAAAATAAATTACTAAATGTTTTAAGACTACATATTAGTAACCTATTGATCTTAATTTGACTAAAAGTAGTGAAAGTGTCAATTAATGAATTCATTGTTTTAATGATGGGGTCAAAGTTTACATTGCCCATATTTTGTTTTTAGGACCTTTACGTGGAAAATAATTGTATAAATTTTCAATTGTTCTTTAACAGATAATATAGGTTTTATCCAAGGAAAATCTCAATACAACTGACCTAGTGTCTTAAAATCAGAAATGATTATTCTACTAGGTTTCTCACTTCCTAATTTTGTAGTTCTATATAACAGATATTTTATTTAGAAATATTTACACTGCTTATCTCTAGGTCATTAATTTTTTCTTTGCTTTTAGTTGAAAAATTCTATAACTTAAAAAATTAAATTATGTAACAAAACATTACATAACACTAAAGTTTACAATGTAAAAGTATAAAATTTCCCTCTACATTTTCACTCACACCTCAGAGTCACTGCTAACAAGTGAATGAATGAGTACCTTCCGTGGTCTTTCCTTACGACCACAGGGTTGCACATGTATGAGGTCTTTTCTATAAAAATGCAGAGCACTATACATGGTTCCTACCTCTAAGTGGAGTGCATTTCCAAAGGCAAAGCAGATCTGAAAAATAAAATGATTTATTTATCGTTTAATGTAATTTATTACCCCAGTTTGAATATCTTTTAAATGAATAACTAGGACATTACAGACATTAACAGGAAGAAAACAGGTTTAACACCACCACTATTCTCCTTTGTCAAAAGGAAACAAAATTTATTTTCTCCCCTTTGCCTCCCTGCCATGTCCGGGCCAGAGAGAGGAATGTACACTCTGTTTGGTCCACAGGGTCTTCTCCAGGAAACTCAGAACACAACGGATATCTGCAGACCAGCCCCAAACTCTCCTGTGATTTCCATCCCTTGTTCTTGGGGAACCCACTGACCTTTCCTCAAGGCCTTAGTGTGCAGTGCCCCCCAGCACCCCAACTCCCATCATCCCCCTGGGCCATACCCACGGCTGCCCATGCTCAGCCTCACTCCTCACCTTCCTGGGCCCACCGACTCTTCCCTGGTCCTCACCCAGCACGGTCACATCCCACAGAACCACACACAGCATGTCTGCCCTCACCTCTGGACAGCACCTCCTGTCCTGCTTTTGATGTTTGCTTCACCTTTCTCCTGGCGGAATCCAAACCAGCACTTTCTAACGCGGTTGCCAGGTGTGGCTATTTACACTTGAACTTAAGTTATTTGTGATTAATAATTCATTTGCTCAACAGCCACGTGAGGTAAGTGGCTTGAGGTATCGCAGACACCCATCACTGCCAACAACTCCATTGGACAGTGCTGGTAGATTCCGACCAGCCACCCAGAGACGTGTCCGTGATGCAGCCAGCCCTTCTTCTTTGGATCTGCTAATACTGCTGCCCGCTTTCCCCACCTCTGTGTGCCCAACTGCTACTCTCTTGGAACCTGACGCCATACTGCCAACAGCACTTGGTAGGGCCCCTGCCGGTTGGACCCGTCACACACCCACGCTCTCTGACACCTGCTCCTTCCACAGGACTGGTGTTGGTTTCCAAGGTGACCACATATTTATGTTTCCCTCCAGAGGCCGGATGACACCCTGTGCAGGTATTCCCTCTGTTAGCAGCCCCTTTATTCTCAAAAGTGTGCTCACTCAGACACTAGTAACAGCCTCTTCCTTAGTGTCTCTTATCGTGTCCCTGTCATGCATATGACCCTACACTTGGTGACTTCATCCAAGCCCAGTGACCTCCCAAAGGCCCCGCCTCCAAGGCCATCGCTTTGGGAGTTTAGGCGTCTGCATAGGCATTTGGGGGGAGCACGTTCAGTCCGGAACCATGAGTGAGAGAATTTAGCCAGAGAGATGTCAGGAGAGTCTGGAAAAATGCCCGCACTGAGAAGAGGAGCACCTGCCCAGCCTCTCCCCACCGCCCTGGGGACGGGTGAGTGAGGATGAGACTCTGGAATGGCTGCTGCCAGCTGTGTCCACGAGGAGAAAGCTAATACAATGGCAGAGACGCCAAACTGAACCTGTGGCATCTTGGAATTTCAGAACTGGTCCAGTGTGGAGCTGACCCATCTCTGACCCACTTCTTAGGTCTGAGAACAGCTAACACCACCACTCCACTCCATCTCACTTCTCTCGGGAGATGCCCAGTTCTGTCTGGGACCTCCTGCAGGTCACTCAGGGTTTCAAATGCTGGAAGGGCGGCTGCATAGGAGGCCCGCTATGATTTCTCCCAAGTGTGAAATCTCTAACTCTTTTCTCACAAGAAACTTGATGATGGAAAAATATCCAGGGCAGCATGCCTTTAAGACTGAAGAGGAGCCCTAAGTGGTCTGGCTCAGTGGATAGTGTCGGCCTGAGGACCAAAGGATCCTGGGTTTGATTCCGGTCAAGGGCATGCACCTTGGTTGCAGGCTCCTCCCCGGCCTGGGCCCTGGTGAGGGCTGGTGCAGGAGGCAACCAATCAATATGTTTACCTCACATTGATATTTCTCTCTGTCTTTCCCTCTCTTTTCCAATCTCCCTAAAAATGAAGTAATGGAAAAATATCCTCGGGTGAGAATTAAAAAAAAACAACCAACCAAACCAAAAGACCGAAGAGGAAAAGTAACCTTCTGTCTCTGTCCAAAGACCGGAAGAGGGACCAGATAACTCCTTCCAGAGTGTTCCCAGTTTACTACCGTTTAAAATCCGTTTCTATCCTAGAATCCTACGCATCTTGTAAAAACTGGTTTTCCTGGTAACTGGCAAGAAATGATTTGGTTTTGGCAGAGGCACCAGGGAAGGCCAGGCCCCGCTGCCAAAACACAAGCCAGCAAGGCACTCTTTGTTCTCAAGGTCGCACCTTTCACCGCTCCTTCCTGCTCCGAAGGCACCGTGCTGAGCGAAACGCAGCGGGGCGCTCAGGAGGCAGTGGCTGAAGTCCCCCCCGCCACCCATTCGGGAAGGGGAGGTCGTTTACAAAACTTCCTATTTCACTGCCGAACTCACAGCTCATTTAGGAAATGGCAGTTTAAAAACCCACCGGATAAATGACCCACACCGAAGCAGAATTCATACCCAGCCACACTCAGCGGCCAATTTCAACACGTTCATTTTTGTTTTCCCAGCTGCCATGTCAGGAGAGACTCGGCCAAGAAAAGCAGTGTATGGAACACCAAGGGTGGAACCCTGAGTTTGAACTTTAGATGGCAAAGCTCTGTCCTTTAAGTCGCACTGCAATAAGTTATATGATTTATCACAGTCTTTTGCCTGCTCTTCCATGTCTGGACTAACCTTAATGTAACAGATATGACTGTGGGTGACTCATACCTCTTTTAGAATCAAAGAAAGTATTTTCTTTGGCAGCGTTTATTGACTGAATGAACTTTAAAATATCGATTTAGCAATGCTGCAATACAGATGAGCTGTTAGATGGTGCACATTCTAGCTTCACATTGAGTTTTGTGCAATCCTGAAGAGCCCCTTGTTTGTCCTTGGTCTAAGGCAGCGTTTTTCAACCGCTGTTCCGCGGCACACTAGTGTGCCGCGAGATGTTGCCTGGTGTGCCGTAGGTGCAGACAAGACAAGAATTTTATAATTTTTCACTATTTTGTTTACTTAATATTTCATAATAAAGTAATTATAAAATACTTTCTTTGTGTTTATTTGATTCCTATTCAAGAGAATTACTTTATATATAGTCAATATAGGCACAGAGTTAAATTTTTTAACATTTTCTAATGGTGGTGTGCCTCGTGATTTTTTTCATGAAACAAGTGTGCTTTTGCCCAAAAAAGGTTGAAAAACACTGGTCTAAGGAACAAAGACAAATACCGGTAACCCGAAGGTCCGGCTTAGGTAACAGAGCTTCACGTGGTCCCTTTCACCATTAGATGGCGCTGGTCTACCAGGAAGGCAAAGCCCAGGAGCTACCAGACAGTGGCCAACAGATTCCCAGGTTCTCAGTGGAAACAGGCCTTTTCCACTGGCCTCAAGGAAGTGGGTGGCCAAAGGGAAGATGGTGAAGGCCAGTGGCTTTTAGACAGCGGTATGAATACTTTTACAGGACAAATCTTAGTTTACGTTTCTTCTCTCTCTTCCTTTCTGGCATTCCAACTTGTAATGAAACTAAGCTAACGATCTAGTGCCAGAAGGTCAGGCCTTAACTGATGACAAACCACAGACCACTGCTGTAAACAGCGGTCATAGGGGCGGGCAGGAGGCATGGTGTTGGGGACCTGGTCTCTATCCGGCGCGGCCCATTAATAACATTCCTGAATCCAGTAACCGGTGCACTGTGGATGCTCACAAGATGTCAAGCCCTCTTCCCTGTACCCCTGTTCCTTCCCTTAAGCTCCCTGCCCAGGAGCCAAGTTCACCGGTTCCCTGACTGTTAGCTCCCTGCCCACGAGACAAGTCCCGGGCACCCAGAAGACTGGCACCTGAGAAAGCACAGAAGCAGCTGATGAATGTGTTAACATCAGACAAACACCACCCAACGGTCCCAACCACCCGGGCGTTACAGATTTCATGTAAACCATGAAATTCAGCCTTTCTAATCATACACACTTGAGCTCTTGAATTTTCAGAGAATGCATCTGTGCCCAAGGCACTTGCCGGTTTAGCTGTGACAGGTGGGCCCGCGGGGAGCCGCTGGGATGGGTTGGAGAACAAGTGCACCTACATCACTCTCAGAGGAGGAGGAAGTGCACCTACATCACTCTCAGAGGAGGAAGCACTTGATTGTGTGTGCCAAGGCAGTCCTGGGACCTTGGAAAGGACAGGTGCTACTTCCTGCCAGGGAAGTGAGGAGAGGGCTAGGGCAGGGGGTGGCCAGAGCTTGGCCTCGGAGAGCAGGATCTGCGGCTGCGCCCAAGGGAGGCTGCCGCTGGGGAGGCGGAGGGAAAGGATGGGGACTTGGAGACCGAAGGCAGAGAACAGGAAGTCGTGTGGTTTGACTCCCGGAGCAGGTGATGGCAGCAAGTAGAAAATAAAAACAAATGGTTGGGCTGGGGATCTTCACTGACCCCACATGGCATGGGGAGCCACTGGCAGCTTCTGGCAGGGAGCACTGGACCTTCAGCACTGGACCTGCAGGAAGATTCCTGGCAGAGCTGGCCCAGATGGAAGGGGGATCAGTCAGGAGGCCAGCACCAGAGGACTGGCACCAGGATGGGTGGGTGGGTGGAGGCAAACCTTTTTGGGGCCAATTCAGTCCTTAGCAATGCTCGTGTGTAGAAGACAGAGGGGGTCAGAGGGCATACGGTGCTAAGTATGATGGCTGGAAGGTGTGATTCTCAGAGCTCAGATCATACGTTAAGCTTAGGCCTGGGGAAACCCTCTGAGTAGGGGGAGAGGCTAGACAGTCCAGAATAGGGGACGTGGCCCAAAGTGGGCAAGGGCCGCACCTCAGCCACTGCTGCCACCCTCCTTCGCCCACCTGCTCCCACGCGTGTCTGATAGGTCTCCTCGTGGTGTGTGTACAGCATATCCCCCTCCTGTGCTTTGTTTGACTCACTTTAGCATCAGCGGATGGTATAAATCCTGCTCTGGCTCCTTCATCCTAATCGCAAGCTTTTCGTATGATAAAAATCTCAACACATGAAAAAAATAATTTGAAATAAACAAAAATAATCCAATGTTATATGTGGTATACCTCTGATACTTTAAGATAAACTCGACTGAGAAAACAATCTTTCATTATATGTGAACTATATGGTTGAAAGTGTTATTAGCCGTTAAATTTTGTGGTACATTGAAAGGAAAGAAAATAAGCTGTGATTAAGAAATGCTCAAATTGATTTAAAGCTCATTTATGATCTCAATTGAGGTTTCTGATTTTTACTACATTTTGATAGTTTTAAAAATACCAATCCCTATTGAATGAGTAATTTTTTTCCATATCAATATTTGCATGCTTCACTCATGAATAAACTATTTTGCAAACTTTAGACTGATAATTGTCATTCTTAGACCTGTCTGATAATTAGATTAATGGGAAGTTTCTATCAGTACATATTTCTGGATCTCAGCTTTGAGGATTTTAATTTAGCTCATCAGATATTTCTAATGATCAGGGAGAATTTAGGCTGAATGAAGATTCATGTCTTTTTGTAAAGCCCTTTCTCTAAGTTTCTGTTGAGTTGCCATTTCCCTGTTATTAATTTTTAGAAACAAAACCAAGTGTGAAATTATGCATTTCTAAAATTTCTGGATAGAACTGATTATTCTTACAGGCTTCAATACCATCTAAGTTATACTTGAATTTATCCTACAATCTGTTGTCCAGTTGCATATTAGAATACTGTATAACTGATGGTATTAATAACATATGAGTTGCATTGTGTTTCCCAAAAGAAGGTAAGTTGAAGTCCTAACCCCTAGCACCGTGGTTGGCAAACTGCGGCTCGAGGGCCACATGCGGCTCTTCTACAAAATACCACTGCCTGGGTGAGTCTATTTTGAAGAAGTGGCGCTAGAAGAAGTTTAAGTTTAAAAAATTTGGCTCTCAAAAGAAATTTCCATCATTGTACTGTTGATATCTGGCTCTGTTGACTAATGAGTTTGCCGACCACTGCCCTAGCGTCTTAGAATGTTACCTTTTAGGAATCAGGGTCTTTGGAGATTTAACCAACTTGAGGTCATTGGTGTGAGCCCAACATGATCACTGTCTTTATAAAAAGCGGACAGTTGGATACAGGTACTGTTAATGCTATTGCAATGTCTTACCTACATTCATAATTTAAAGAAAGTCTCAGTTAGCAGGTAGTGAAAATAGGTATGTAATTTATTCCCAGCCATGTCTAAGGACTCTCTGAATTTTGCTTATGGACAGGAGTAAGTAGATTCCAAGTAAAGAACTCTTGAGAAGAAAAGATTCTCTGCTTTTATTCACAAATTCTCTCATTTTTTCATTTAGATGGAGTTGTGATAATGATTGTGATAACTATGGGGATATCACCCCAAATCTCCTTCTGGTGTGTCTTTCTTTTTCTTTAAATATTTTATTTTATTTTTAAAAATATTTTTTACTGATTTCAGAGCGGAAGGGAGAGGGTGAGAGAGAAACATCAGTGATGAGAGAGAATCATTGATTGGCGGCCTCCTGCACTCCCCCTACTGGGGATCGAGCCTGCAACCCAGGCATGTGCCCTGACCAGGACTGAACCTGGGACCCTTCAGTCGCAGGACGACATTCTATCCATAGAGCCAAATCGGCTAAGGCTGGTGTGACTTCCTGAACTGCAGAGGGAAAGCCAAAGCTCATATACCACAGACTCCCTTGCAGCTAAGGTTCTGAATGTGATGCTTTAGATTCAGCCAATCAGTGCTTACATGAGATGGGAGAGGAAGACGTGGAGCTGGCAAGCATGGATGTGGCTGTGTTTGGGTTTTTGCAGCCTTAGTGCCCACCACCAGATTCCGGGGTGCCAAGAGGCAGAGCACAGTACATTTAGCTGGTATGGATCCTAGCAGCTGTCACATGGCTCTGTGAGCGGCAGCAATAGCATCCTAATCACGGAAGCTTCCAGACTGCCAGAGTGGCAGTGTTTCCTGTTCCCAGGAGAGGCGGCCCTCCCTGTGTGCTTGGGTCCGGCTGTATGGCTTTGATGTCTTTGCTGATAACACAAACTGTGGTCTGTTTCCTCAATCTTTCCTACACTTACCAAATCAACTTTCTGTCCTGAAATAAACCTCTTCTTGCCTTGACTAGCTAGAGTGACTTGTTATCTGCAACTGAACTCTGACCTGTACAGACTATAATTTTCTGTTCTCTCCTATAAAAATCCTGTTTCCTTAAGAACTACTTTGATGAGTTGCTTTCCACTCTTTACCACAGACTACTCAGATGGCGTCTGGCTCGCAAAGTCAACTTATTGCTGGTGCAAATGTGGTAAGCATCCAGGAGAAACCGCACGTCACACTCTGAATTTGGATCCTCCCAGGCTAGCAATACGTGATAGACACTCCTTTGTGATGGTGGGTGGCTGCATCGCTCCGTCAGCCACACAGTCTCCCAGGTAACCAACCGATACTCTACAGTCATGCGTCACATAACGACGTTTCCGTCAACAATGGGCCACACGTATGTGATGGTGGCCTCAATGGATTATAAGCAGAAAGCGTGTTTGTGACTTTGAAAGAAAACGCTGGAACTGACATCCATACTGAATTTCCTGTGAGCTCGGGGTGTGTAAGAGAAGAGGAGGTTCGGCATGCGGTCTCCCTGGGATGCACACACGCACACACACTTGTGTGCACACACTCCTTTCTCTCCCCTCCGTTTCCCTTCCTCTGTCTCTCCTCTCCGTCTGTCCCTCCCTCTCTCTCCTCCCCGCTCCCTTTTATCATTTCTCATCTCAGGCTTATTCTCTGGGTCTGCTCTCCCTTCCGTCCCCCCCCATCCCCCCATGTCTATTTCCTGGCCAGAAGACTCTGTTCGCAGCCCTCCTCCGACCCCCAAAGCGCGCATACACGTTGGTTGTTGTGCTGCATTTTTATTGTGTCCCTTTAAACACAGTGCAGAAAGTCATGGGGGTGTGCCTTCTCCATGTTTAGACGGACAAGTACCGCTGTATTCCGTTGCCTAGAGCAGTCAGTACCACGACGTGCTGGACAGGCTGCAGCCGTGGAGCAGCAGACTGACCCGGTGACTTCCAACCGTCTCATCGCACGGACATCAACTAATTACTGACATTCTGCGGCTCTCCGAAATATATGTATTTTTTCGATTTGACACGCAAACAAGAGTATAATTTTGATTCATTCACACCTGATGGCTATTGTGTTGGCTGTTGCCATTTTTCTTATTTGACAGTCGAAAGGAACCGAGGTCAGTGCCCATGACTAAGCAGCCAGGCCCTGCATGCTTTAAACATTCCTGTGGCACCCAGACCGCCTCCAGCGCCCCCCGCGCCGGGGGACAGTGCTGGGCCCGGCACTGAGCCTGGGAGTGGCGGCCGGGCCATGCGGGTGCGGACGTGCAGTCTGTGCGGTTTGCGCAAAGATGGTGTTGCCTAAGGACACATTTCTCGGAGCATTCCTCCATCAGTCTGTGAAATGCCACGCCCTGTCTCATCCGGAGAGAAGTAGGAACTCCAGATGGAACTCAAGATAACTGCCCCCTGGCGGCTAACGGAGGCGCTGGGAGCGCTGATGGGTGAGGCCGGCCCGGGCAAGAGGCCAGTGTAGGAAGGCACTTCCCACGGGGGAGGCTTTGGACACACGAGGAGGCGATGGGGCCGGACCCCCGGGAGCCGGAGCCTTTGCCTGTCCTTCCAGCTGGAGGACATCGGGGCAAAGGCTACAGGCCGCTCCGACCAAGACGGCTGCACACTCACATCCCAGAGCGGACTGGCCAGAACTCCTCCGCTCCGGCCAGCGATTCTCACTCCCAAAGGGCAGAGTTAGGGCCAAAGAAATTGAAAACACCAAATGCCACCGTCAGAAGCACGCTGAGCTGCTGATTTCTCTGCCGCTGTTTGAATTGGCCTGCTGTCACCCGGGAGGACGGAGATGGCTCCTCCCTGCAGGGAGGGGGACAGTGACCGCACAGGAGAGGGCTCCTCCCCGCAGGGAGGGGGACAGGGACCGCACAGGAGGAGAGGGCTCCTCCCCGCAGGGAGGGGGACAGTGACCGCACAGGAGGAGAGGGCTCCTCCCTGCAGGGAGGGGGACAGTGACCGCACAGGAGGAGAGGGCTCCTCCCCGCAGGGAGGGGGACAGGGACCGCACAGGAGGAGAGGGCTCCTCCCCGCAGGGAGGGGGACAGTGACCGCACAGGAGGAGAGGGCTCCTCCCTGCAGGGAGGGGGACAGTGACCGCACAGGCCAGCGCCATGCTGCTTGGCAGTTGCTCTCCTCTGCCCCCAGCATGGCCCCGGGGGAATTACTGCTGTTTTCGGGGGTCAAAACAAACCCCACAGTCATGTCTTAGAGAAGCTTCATTGACAGACGGCGTGAACTTGAACTGAAGTCACTCCATGGCTTGGGCAAAACAAGATGGTAAATGGAGCAGGCGGGAACCGGGCCTAGGGCCGCGCTGTGTGCGCTGCCCCGCCCTCCGCTCCGCATGCACTTCCTGGTGGGTCACAGGTCCGTCCACACGACACCACATGGAACCCATTCGGCAAAGTCCCATAAACCGGACCGTTTCTAAGCTATGCGGAAGTCCGTTAGCAAAGGGAAACGGATACAGTTTAAAAGCCAATTGGCTCAGTGAAAGCAAGCATGACATACAGAGGTAGCATTGAACGCCGTTTCCCAAAGACGTAGCATTGAAACCCTTTCTTTAAGATGAACCACTAAGCCCTGGCCGGTTGGCTCAGTGGGTGGAGCATGGGAAGCAGATCCCGGGTTCCATTCCAGTCAAGGGGACTATCTGGGTTGCAGGCTCATCCCCGGCCCTGGGTGGCAGGTGGGGGCGGGTGGGGGAGGGAAGCAGTGAACCAGTGATTCTCTCCTTCCCTCCCTCCCGCTCCTGACAATCAGTGGGAGAGGCCCCGAGGACTGACCGCCGAGAACCCCATGTGGCTGTAACCCTTCAGAACGACACGAATCTTAGCACTATCACCCGGGATTGTTCACACCAGGAAATGGTCTTAAAACACCAACTTTGCGACCTTCAGCTAGAGAAGTGAAAACTACCTTTGTGGCTTAAGAGCGTGGTCTGGTTACAGAGCTTTGTAGGAAACGTGTGAAGGACACGGGCCTTTCTAAGAATCCTGGGTCCCGGGCTCGCCCAGCGCCCTGGGGTCGCCGCCCCCCTCTTCCTCCCCCTCTCCCTCCCCCTCTTCCTCCCCCTCTCCCTCCCCCCCTCCCCCCCCGGTTCCCGCGGGGACCGAACAAAGCCCGCTCCGCAGGTGCCGCCCACACGGCGCCGGCGCCCAGAGGCGGTGCCCGGCCCGCCGCCCCCGCGGGCACTCACCAGCAGCAGCAGGGCGCCGTCCGCGCGCAGCGCCATCGTCTCCGCCCGCGCCCGGGGCCGCCGTCCGCCCCGCTCCTCCCGCTCCGCCGGGCCGTGCGCTCCGCACTGGCCCCTCCTCGCCCGCCCCGGGGCCCCCCGCCCGGTGGGAGTTCCCGCAGGAGGAGCCGCCTGTCTGTCGCTCACCTGGCCGGCCCTGGTTGGGGACTTTGGGCGGCAGCCCCGCCCCGTCCTCCTCCCCCGCCCTCCTCCCTTCGGCCCTCCTCCCCCCCGGCCCTCCTCCCCCCCGGCCCTCCTCCCCCCCGGCCCTCCTCCCCCCCGGCCCTCCTCCCGGAGCGGAGCCGGCCGCGGGGCCACCCGCAGGCAGGGCCGGGCCACCTGGCAGTCAGACCCGCCGTGTCCAGGGGGGACCCGCCGTGCCCAGTGGGGACCCGCGTCCTGCGAGGCCGCTCTGGCGTGTGCGCGGGCCGGGCTCAGGTGCAGGCAGGCAGGAAGAGGAGCGCCTGGGGCGGGGTCCTCCTGCACAGAGCGAGGCCCACCTGGGGCCACCGAAGCCGGCCCGGAGCGGCCTGCAGGTGCTCCGCCAAGGCCCAGCTCCCCATCGCGGCAGTGCTTCCCGCAGGTGCGTGGACTTGTGACCCCTGGCGAACCAGGCTCCATCCGGAGGGCTCCAGCGGTGACCAGGGGGAAGGCACCCTCCCCATGTGATTTACAAAATCCCGCACACGAAGTGTAACTAGAGGTCAGAATCCTCCTCCCGGACGCCCTCCTGGGCCTCCGGTTCCAGATCCGTCCAGTTGGATTCATGGGGCCCAGCACACAGGGTTGTTGCAAAGATTAAACCAGGAAATCTGTGCGAAGCATTCTTCAGTGTCTAGCACCCAAGGGTGCAATAAATGGCGATATATTACACAATAGTTATTGCAAGCGTACACGTTAACGCGAACTCTTCCTGAAAAGCAGAAATATCGATACTAGCATCAGCAACAGACTAGGAAACTTCCAAGAAAGGTTAACTAGTGGAGCTGGAGTGATGGAAGAGCCGTGAAAGTATGAAGGATTGATTTGCTGCTAGAAAATTTGGCCAGAATGGCGGGGTTCCTCCTGTGGTGGGAAGTGCCTTCACCTCCCCTCCCCCCAGCCCCCCCCTCACTCCCCGGCTCTGGTTTTGCCAGTTTGCCAGATCCAGGGCGGTTCCCATCTCCCTTTTCATCCCTTTTGCCATTTAGTTTGTTCCTCTTCACTGCGCATGTCATTTTGTTGGAAATGCAAACTAAGTGTTCCTCCATTCAAAGAAACAAAAACAGGTCTTTATGAAATAGATCTGATATGATGAACTAATGTAACTGTAACTACTATAAACTATTACAAATGCAGTGCTAGACATATATGAGGATGCAATATAATCCTAGAGAAGGGAGTCCCTAGCCACACTTGGAACCATGAGTTAGAGAATCTCTTTAGAAAGTGTGTGTGCAGCCAGCTGATTCTTAGAAGAATAATGGTGAGGGAGCCGCTGGGCGGCCAGCACAGCGTAACTCAGCACAGCCGCTGTTGGTGGAGAGGCGGGGTTTCAGATTTATCCGTAACAAAAGCGTGGTTTTCATGCTATTGACACAAAAGGAAGCCAGAAGCGAAAGCATGTGTGTGTGTGTGTGTGTGTGTGTGTGTGTGCGTGAAAGTGGAATTTGAGATATTAGAGCAATATCCAAGTAGAAAAGCATAGAAGTAGTTAGAATTGAGAAGAAGACAATTGCAGATCAATTTAGGAGGCAAAAACAGTCACCTAATTTTCTAATTTTTCTGGCCGTTCTTTCTCAATTCATTTCTTACTCTCTGCCTCCCTGCTACATGCTATCTTCTGAGTTATTTCCTCCTTGGCACCAAGCGTGAGTCTGTAGCCACTCCCAGTGTGCAGGTCTGTCACAGCTAGCTCTCCCAAGCCCCAAACTGCATATATTTCATAGGGGCCTCAGATGACCCACCCAATTCGCAGGGCTGTCAAACAGCATACCTACAAAAAGGTCCCCCGCCCCTCCCTGCACTGCTCAGCCGCTTTTCCTACCTGCTCCTCGGCCTTGTCAATTGGCCATCAGGCCCAGCCCTGAGAGTCATCCTCAGCCCTCCTTTCCCCGTACCCTCCGTATGCAGTGACCTCCCGCCCCTCCGCTCCTCTCTGGGCGACTCTCTCCGATGACTCACACACCTGCCTCGTGGCTGTCGCTCTGTGGCCGTGGTTATTTCATCCACGTCCACTACTCCACCCACCCTCGTCCTCAGGATTGCTCGCACGTTGAAAGCAGAGGTCACAGCACATTCATGTGGGTCCAACCCGCGGTATCCAGCACACGCTAGACAAGCAATAGGAACGTGTCGAGACCAATTGTAGGGAAAGGTGTCTGGAATATCCACTGTGGATAACCTAATCGAGGCTCTGATCAGACAGTGTAGGTCTGGGATTGTGTGTGCGTGTGTGAGCAAGCATAGGTGCCCACACACGTGTGCATGTGGTTTTCGGTGGCTCTTATTTGAAGTGTGAGTGAGTGAACAGTGAATACGTTTTTGAGGTTATTTTGGAAGGTAGGATGTGTGTGTGTGTGTGTGTGTGTGTATGTGTGTGTGTGTTTAAAATGACAGTAAAGACCCAGACTGTAATATTTTCTCCAACCACACCGCAGCGGGAACAGGAGCAAGAGCAGGAGCAGAAGAGCAGAGGGTGGATGTGAGTCAGGGCTGCAGAGTGGCCTGGCTGACCGGTGAGAGGTGTCAGCACAGATGAGTGCAGCAGGAGGGACAGTCAGGGCAAAGGTGGAGGAGGTCAGGGGCCGGCTGAGGAGACAGTGTTCCATCAGGTGGGGAAACGGGGGAGGATGGACTTCTCTGTCGGAGGAGCCGCGGTCCCTGCCTGCGTTCACAAGGCGCTAGGTGTCCGGATGCTGATATTCCCGTGCCTCTCTGGTGAGATGGACCTAGAGCGGCCCCCCTCAGGCCCCGGGAGAGGAGCACTGGCCCGCTTGGGGTGGGGTGGCCTCTGGTACTAACGGGGAAAACGTGGCTGCCGGCCTGAGCTGGAATTTACAGAGAAGCACTGAGAGCCCGGCAGACGGCAAGCCCCGTGGTCTCACCGAGACGCCAGCACCTCTTAGTAGCTTTGGGGACAACATCAGTGTGAGAGCAAGCACAGAGCCCACACCGAGAGGGAGGGCCCGAGGTGGTGAGTCACCGGGAGCCTGAGCCGTCTGCCCCGCAGGCCCTGTGACTCAGTGTGTGACACCGCTGCGGGGAGGCGGAGTCCCTGGCTCCCAACCCCTGAGGACACTGCTGACTGGTCATGGGGTGGGGGAGATGGGACGGGAGGGTCATGGGGGGGAGAAGGAGGTGGGACAGGGGAGGGTCATAGAGGGGGAGATGGGACAGGGGAGGGTCATGGGGGGGAGAAG
The DNA here is from genome assembly GCF_964339955.1 of Pipistrellus hanaki. Lineage (NCBI taxonomy): Eukaryota > Metazoa > Chordata > Mammalia > Chiroptera > Vespertilionidae > Pipistrellus > Pipistrellus hanaki. The sequence goes on from NC_140508.1 coordinate 85,452,912, forward strand.
GAGGTGGGACAGGGGAGGATCATGGGGGGGAGAAGGAGGTGGGACAGGTGAGGGTCATGGGGGGGAGAGAAGAAGGTGGGACAGGGGAGGATCATTGGGGGAGGGAGGGGGGAGAAGAAGGTGGGACAGGGGAGGGTTAGGGGGCAGGGGAGAAGGAGATGGAACAGGGGAGGGTCATGGGGGGGGGAGATGGCACAGGGGAGGGTCATGGGGCTGGGAAGAAGGTGGGACAGGGGAGAGTCATGGCGGGGAGGGGGGAGAAGAAGGTGGGACAGCTGCAGAATCAGGTTTGGCCCAGAAAGGAAAGCAAAGCTGCTTGTTCCCGCACCTGGGCAGCGTGCTGAGCCCGGTTTAAGAGATTTTTTCCAGAACACGTCATGCTGGTTTAAAGGTGATAAGAAGGTAGCCGTCTGGGAAGGAGGTGGAGGTACATCCTAGCTGCAGTCTCTGCTAGTTCCCTTATCTTCCCAGGAATTCCATAAACAAAGGAACCCTCCGCCAGGCCCAGGCCCCAGCCAGTGCCTCTCCCTCCCGCTGACTCACGTTGCAATCCTTACCCCAGGCTCCGGGCCGCGTGTGCTGCTGGAGGGGGTGTGCTATCAGGATTCCCATCGGGCAGGTGCCCCAGCTCGGGCCTGCTCCCCGCCTTTGCACTCGGCTCTTTCCCCAGAACAGCGGTCGGCAAACTCATTCGCCAGCAGAGCCAAATATCAACAGTAAGACGACTGAAATTTCTTTGGAGAGCCACATTTTTTAAACTTAAACTTCTTCTAATGCCACTTCTTCAAAACAGACTCACCCAGGCCGTGGTATTTTGTGGAAGAGCCACACTCAAGGGGCCAAAGAGCCGAATGTGGCTCACGAGTTGAGGTTTGCCCACCAGGGCCCTAGGTCCTTCAGTCCAGCTGTGCACACACTTGACTCCCTCGCTCTCAGCTTTTCTGCCTCTCAAACGCCACCTTGTCCGTGAGGCCTTCTCTGGCCACGCCGCTGACACCTGCGCTGCCCCACCCCGAGCCCCCCCCTCCGTCTCTCTTCCTGTTCTTGGCACAGCACAGCTCCGGACCGGGCGGCTACCTCCGTATGTCTGCTGCCCTTTGCCACAACGCCAGTCTCACCAGGGCTGGGGTTCTCTCTGTGAACTGCTCGCAGGACCTGACCCATTGGGGCTTTTCGGTGGCTCTTATTTGAAAGTGTGAATGAGTGAACAGTGAACATGTTTTCAGGGTTACTTTGGAGGGCAGTGTGTGTGTGTGTGTGTGTGTGTGTGTGTTTAAAATGCGGGTAAAGATCCAGAGACTGTTGTATTCCTGGAAGGATGTGAGTTCGTGTCCCCAAACTGAACGGGGGGCGCTGGGAGGCCTGGTCCACAATGGACACGGCCCCCTGCCCCCCACTTTGTCCCATGGGTTTCCTAGGACCCCTGCACTGCACAGCAGCACAGGGCGAGGAGTTCAGAGAAGGAGAACATTTCCCTGTCCCTCCTCTTCCTTAAGCCTCCTTTCTTCCCGGGGGGCAAAGGGCGAAGCCATAAGCCACAGGGAACCGCTCCCTCCGCAGGAACAAAGGGGGCGCTCAGGAGGCAGCGAGCCCCTGGGGTGCGGACCAGGTTTTCCCAACTCCATTTTCTTTTTTTTTTTTTTTTTTACAGAGTGGAGGAGAGAGGGATAGAGAGCTAGAAACGTCGATGAGAGAGAAACATCAACCAGCTGCCTCTTGCACACCCCCTACTGGGGATGTGCCCGCAACCAATGTACATGTCCTTGACCGGAATTGAACCTGGGACCTTTCAGTCCGCAGACCGACGCTCTACCACTGAGCCAAACCGGTTTTGGCCCAACTCCATTTTCTGAACACGCTTCAGAACGCACCTCTGGCTTTGGTTCTGCCCCTGGGTTTGTTTCTGGAATTCCTGGGAAGATAAGGGAACTAGCAGAGGCTGGGGAAGGGGCTGGAATTCAGGGCCAGCAGGCCAGGCTCGGTGGGCTGATGGCAGGAGAGTGTCAGACAGAAACTGCGGCCTGACCCGTGTGCCCTGACCCCGTGTGGCTGACCCCGTGTGGCTAACGACCTCAGGGAGACCCAGAAAAGCCCCTCGGCAGTTACTGCATTTGCGCGTAGACAGTGACCTTTTTAAGGAATGAAAAAGCGATGCCACAGCTTTGGAGGTGGAAACACCAGCTCTAAAGATCCTTTCAGAATGACCCAGACCAATGGCTTTCGCAGAGAGAAGCAGAATCTCAAAAACAAATACTTTCCATTTTAAGGTAAAAAACAAGGATTCAAAGATATGAAATCACTCATTTTAATTGACTTTCGAAATTAATCTTGTTGGTGATTTTTATTTTAGTACCACACCATGTAATACTTTGTTAATCAGTTTGTGAGTTGTTTACGGTACTTGTTAAAATGATTAGAGCACATTGAAGTACTTCAATAAAGATGTTACTTACTCACATGTTTGACGTTTCCTCGGGTGGAGATACGGGTGGATTCTAGTGTGGAAGGGAACGGAGCCTGTGTGAACTTGGCCCCAGGAGGCATGGCCTTGTGGATGCATCTGTCACAGGTGTCCTGCACAAACATATTGAGAATCACTACTTTGAAGGACACATTTGGAAGAGCCGTGCTGCCCCCAAATTACAATATTATTATTGAACCCCAAATCAGATATTATGAATGGCAAATTATTTCTATGTACTAACTTTACTTTTTAAAAAAAAATATTTTTTTGATTTTTTACAGAGAGGAAGGGAGAGGGATAGAGAGTTAGAAACATCGATGAGAGAGAAACATCGATCAGCTGCCTCTTGCACACCCCCAACTGGGGATGTGCCCGCAACCAAGGCACATGCCCTTGACCGGAATTGAACCTGGGACCCTTCAGTACGCAGGCCGACGCTCTGTCCACTGAGCCAAACCGGTTTCAGCCTAACTTTACTTTTGTTTCCAGAGTAACCGAAAATCTTTTCACATGACAAACAAGAATTAAAGGGCTCAGAGGCATCTGCAAGCCCAGAGACTCGGAGAGCTGAGGCCGTTGGCAGACACGAAGAAGAGAATCAGAATGTCTCTAGCATCTAAGCATTTCAGGAAAATGTCTGTTTCTAAACATGCTTTGTTTGTACTGTAAATCTTTTATCTTTGTTTTTGAAGTGGGCCTACTTTGAGTTTCATTGCCTCATCTAGTTCCCACTTAAAAAAGATATTTTATTACGTAGAAATATGGTCAAACATTAAGCAAACCAGTTAAGCAGAACTTTGATACATAGAAGGTTGTGGGGGGACAAATATTAATAGTTTGCCTTCTAGCCTTCCCAGTGGAAAATCCTTTTCTTCCTCCCGTAGACAGTGGGAAAAAGTTTTAACGCTCCCAGTGACTTACCAGCTTGCCCGAGGACAGCTGTGTTTACCGATTTTAAAAAAAATCATAATGATCACCTCTCTATGCCTTGAGAGCAGACCTCTCCTTTTACTAGGCGATTTTCTGTGAATTTACTGCCACTTTTTTTTCTCCCATCAGGATGTGAATAACAGCATACCTCTGGAGAGAGTCACACCCATGTCATGCAGAATCAGGACAATAAAGGTAAGTCAGTCAGACTTCTCCTGACTCATTCTCACGGTCTGGAAGAGGAGGGGTGCGAATCATTGTGTGTCTGTCTTAGCTGTGGGATTAGAACACCCCGCTGAAGTATCGGTAAATTTGATGAGCATGGAGCACGGGAAGCAGAACACTATGCCTGGGAAGACAGCATTGAACAGCGTGATGGTGCAGGTGGAGGACTGCTCTATGGGCTGTAGGACTACAGCAAAAGATTAGCCAGAGAGAAATACTACAGCCAGAGTTGTGGGCCTCGGTTGTTTGGCCCGATGGAGAAGCTAAGCCTCAGACTTTTCAATAATCGGACTCTTGAGTTCACAGGGTATGGCTTATTGTCCTCTGTATCTTGGATTTTCACCTCAGAGGTCTGAATAAACCACTTAACACAAACAAAAAATTACAGGAAGATTGTGGCTTCTCGGCTTCCAGGGATAACAAGATGATGGAGGCTCTCTAGATTGTTTTACTGATTTTTACTTCTTAGAGACCAAGTACATTCGGTGATGTACAGAATGGGGAGCCTGAGTCCTAGGGGTGCTCTGAGGTCCTACATGGACGGAGGACACACATGTGGTTTGAGGGACACTGGACAGTGTCTGTACACAACACACTTCAACTCCTGGTGAGAGTAAAATTTCACTTTGTTTTCTGAGTCAACAGATATTTTTTAAGTACTACAGGTATTTACACCGGGGAGGAGTAACACAGTGCTTTGTGTGGTTTACACTTTACTGTGAATTAATATGTTAAACAATCTAAAGATGCATCAGCTAGTTATGCTCAGATTTTTAAAGGAGGCAGGAGGTAATGGCTATGAAAACATGAAGCACACCACGTTCTAGAAATAAGGAGAGAACACACGCAAAGGTAAAGGCAAACTTCCCTTCCTTCCCTTTTGTGTGGGGTTAACGAGCTTTTGCAAATAAAACTCTTTTCACCTGGCCAGAAACTTGGCACCTCAAACTGTACAGAAACTGAGCAGAAGCGAGTCATTCTGAGTGTGTCGGTGCAGTAATTGCTATTCCAGTGGCATTACCTCATGAATGTGTCCTCCTGGAGGTGGGGTCAGTAGCATCATTCCTTTCATGCTCAGGTTCAACTAATCCCACCCGATCCCACACCACCCCACCCCACTCACCCCCACCCTTCCCACCCTCCTGGCTGCCCTATTCTGCTCGGTGCAAAGAATATAATTAGACCTTTATGGAAAAAGCCTCCCCTCTGCCCGTTTCCAAGGAAGCCCCGTGGAAAATTGCAGTGGCGATTCTCGTGAGCTTGGCTGTCCATCATTCAGAGGAATTTCCAGTGCAGGACAGACTAGACGGGACAAGCCTGGACTACAGCAAAAGATTAGCCAGAGAGAAATACTACAGCCAGAGTTTAGAGCTGCAGAGCAAGAATTAGCGAAGTCAGTTCCTGACTCTGCCTTTGATCAGCAAGTTCCTTTTCAGCCTGTTCTTTAAGCACCTTAACAGTAAGACTTTGGGTTAGATCATGTTTTGAGTTTGTATGGTTTCAGTGGCTTGGCTATCAGCATTCCTGAGTTGAGTTCCTTTTGAAGATTTAAATTATAAATGACAAAGACGTGCAAAGAGCTTCAGTTGCTCAAAGACACAGCTAGTAAGTGGGGGAGCTGTGATTTGAACTCAAGTAGTTTGTCTCCAAAGCCTGAACACTTAGCCCTTAACTCAAAACACAGAATTAAAAAACCAAACCAAACCAAACCAAACCAAACCAAATGCAAACCATTTCAAGTTTACCTTTTGTTAACCATTAAAATATGTATAACCTATCATTATTTCTGGTTGACTAATAGATGGAATGAGATTTAGAATTTTTCTCTTAGGTCCTCCTGTAGTTTGATTTTCTGCAGACATTAGCAGGTTTTATTTGCCTGATAACTCATTGTTTCCTGTCAAAATATCCAACATCTCCTGACTTGTTCTCTCAGTGGGTACATCCCAGTCCACCCAGAGCTGGCTGAGGTAGCAGCAGCGTGCATGGGCTTGTCCTGGAGGCCCAGAGTCTCTGGGGCCAGGAGGGGCAGGCTTCTGTCATGGTGGCAGCACAGGCCTTTGCTGTTGTTTGCATCTTTGAGAGGATATGCAGAGGCCAGTACAAAGGAGGACAGTTCTGGGATCAAAGAAAGGTACAAGGAAGAGTGGCAAGTTAGAAAATCCACTGAGAGTTCAGCTCAAGCAGCCATACAGTCTCTTCTGAGGAAGTTCCCGTAGCAATTCATAACAGCCGAGAAGCAGAGGGAAGATGCAAAAGAATAAATATAATCAGAACCTATTAGACTAAAGGTTTATGACACGTTAATTTGTTGACATACAGACAAAAAGTTGCCCGTATTAATATAGGCAACTTGACGAGATTGGAGACAAGCATGTACCCGGAAATCATCACCACAATTCATGCCATAAACCTCCTCATCACCTCCAAGGCCTTCCTTATGCCATCTCATTGTTACTACAGTATTCTTTTTATGAAGAGCACTCAACATAAGATTTACCCTCTTAGCAAAATTTTAAGTATACAATATAACATGATTAACTGTAGGCTCTGTTCTATACAGTAGATCTCTGGGACTTACTCATCTTAAATAACCAAATCTTTGTACCCTTTGACTAATACTTCCATTTTCTGTTACACATTTCATTTTCTTCTTACTAATAAAAAGTTGATTAGTAAAAATGTGGATGAGAATATGTAAAAGTTTGGTCAAAAAAGACACCTTCATTCTGCTCTACCTAAGAAAGCTGACAGACCCAGATGGTTCTTTATTGTAAATAATAAATGGAGAGAGCCACCTTCATGCATGTATGTCTTCTGTGTCCAGTCCATGGAGCCGGTGACAGAAAGACCCTGCCTCAGCTAAGCCAAGGACATGGTTGCCTGAAGCAAACGTGTGTGGATGCCAGCTTGTGTGTGTTTTACCTCCTGGCGAGGACATATATCTCACTATCAGAGCTGGTCAGTTGGACAGGGGGACACGGGAAGATGTAACTGGAGTCAGTCTCACATTTTGTGTTAGACACTCATGTTTGGCTTAGTAAAAATGCCGCCTGCAGGAGCGAAAACCATGCCATTATGCCATCTAAGTAAATATGGGATTACCTGATTCTGTACCACTTTATAATTAAGAAAGCTTTTTGCAATCTCCTCCTGATTGGGAAACCATATAAAAGCTCCCTGTGCCTTCTGAGAAATGAGGACATATGTATTTTTTCAGCATTGGTGGTTTGCTTATATTATCATAATCTGGTGTTCTGTGTTTTCACATGAAATTTTCTGCTTGCTAACTTAATAATGAAAAATTCAGCACACAGAAAACAGCAGAGATGTTCCAAGGCAGGGGTCCTCAAACTTTTTAAAGTGGGGGCCAGATCACGGTCCCTCAGAGAGCTGGAGGGCCGGACTATATGAACTACTAATTCCTACTGTAACACCTCAGCTGCGCTCACTGCCCAAAAAACCTGGCGGGCCGGATCAGACTCCTCTGCAGGCCTCATGTGGCCCGCGGGCTGTAGTTTGAAGACCCCTGTCTAAGGCATAATATTAACACTTGGTACGCCATAAGCGTCTATAGACACAATTAAATTAAAAATATTGTGGCATGTGGGATGGTTTCAGTTTTGGACGTGTGGCAGTTAACTGGTTAAAAATACAACGGTCCCATGTACTTCTAGGGAATAAAGGAGGAATGGGGATTGTTATATCCCCAAAGAAGGAACACATGAGGCCAGAATGGTGAGGGATTATGAATTTGTTCCATCATCCGCTGACCTCCTGGTTGGTGTGTGGATGATGGAATAAATTCTCATCCCTCACCGTTCTTCTGGCCTCGTGCGTTCCTCCTTTGGCAACCTAACAGAGTTGGCTTTAAGGAGTAAAATAATTGTGGCAGTTAAAAAGTGTTGTTTTTCACAAATCACGAGAAAACTAAGATGAATGCGCCCACTTAAAGTTATTATTTAAAAACAAAACAAAACAAAAAACAAGCTCATAGATGCAGAGAACTAATTGGTGGCTGCCAGAGGCCAGGGATGGTGGTGGTGGTGGTGGTGGGTGGGTGGTGTTGCGGGGGAGAAGGGGAAGGGGGTCGAAAGGTACAAATTTATTATTCTAGTTATAAAAGAAATAAGCCTAGCCGAAACCGGTTTGGCTCAGTGGATAGAGCATTGGCCTGAGGACTGAAAGGTCCTGAGTTCGATTCCGGTCAAGGGCATGTACCTTGGTTGCAGGCACATCCCCAGTAGGGGGTGTCCAAGAGGCAGCTGATTGATGATTCTCTCTCATCGATGTTTCTAACTCTCTATCCCTCTCTCTTCCTCTCTGTAAAAAAATCAATAATAACAGTAATTATATATATCGTATATATGTATATGTGTGTGTGTGTGTGTGTGTGTGTGTATATATATATATATATATATATATATATATATATATATATTTAAAGAAATAAGCCTGGGGATGCAGCAGTGTGCAGCATGATCACTATAGTTAATAATATTGAATTGCATATGCTCCCCAGCATTTTTACTTTTAAAGTTGCTGAGAATAAATCTTAAAACTCATCACAAAAGAAAACATTTTTTTTGTAATTATGTAGAGTGACAGTTGTTAACTAGATTTATTGTGTGTTTATTTCACAATATTTACAAATACCAAATTAAAAAAAAAGTTATGCTTATATCTAGACATTTATTTAACCTCTTCTAAAAAGTGTACTGTCAAAATAATTCTTAAGGAGTACTGAAAAAGATTACATGACTTCTATGTAGCTTGTTTTGTTGTTAAATATGGAAGAGAACTGGACATGTGCCCTGAAAAATAACCTCACACATACTTCAGAATAGCAGCAAATCATGTACTTGCATTATTTTAATCCATCTCTCGATCTCTACTTCTTTCTCTCTCTTAATGTTAGATATACAAGAGAGATATGTCTAACTCTTTGTTCTCTATCTCTCTATGTACACACACATGCACACACACACACGGGTGAACAAAAGTAGGTTTACAATTGTAGTAATCCTATATAATAAAAGGCTAATATGCAAATAAACCGAATGTCAGAGCAACCGGTTACTATGGCGCACATTGACCACCAGGGGGCAGATGCTCAATGCAGGAGCTGCCCCTGGTGGTCCTTGCACTTTTACAGGGGGAGCACTGCTCAGCCAAAAGCCCTGAGCCAGATGGCTGGGGAGCACAGCAGTGGTGGCAGGAGCCTCTCCTGCCTCCCCTTAGTTGGACATCCCCCCAAGGACTCCTAGACAAGGGAGGGCTCAGGCCAGGCTGAGGGACCCCCTGAGTGCACGGATTTCATGCAATGGGCCTCTAGTAATACATAATTAACAAATAATAATATGTGAAGAAACTCTTTCTTGTACTTAAACTGTAAACCTAATTTTGTCAACCCCTGTATGTATGTCAACCCCTACATTATATGGCTAATTTAATCTTTAGAATTATATCTAGATTCTAATATTTTAAATATTTTAAAAATAATTTTGACTGCTTTCTTTGTATTCTTTCCAAATGTTCATGTTCTGCTCAAACCTCAGAGCTGAAATAGATTATTCTGAGAGTACTAATTGTCAGCAGTGCTGAGTAATTATAGTCAGACCTTTACATTTCTGTCACAGTGCTGTACGACCTCGAGGAAGCCACTGTGCTTTTCCGGAGTCTCTGCTTCCGGGGCTGCAAGCTGAGGGTCCTTTGAGAATTGAGACCTGTCACTCTGGCCGTCTGGGAGGCAGCCCCCACCTGTCTCGCTTCTCCCCACTCTGGCCGCTGCATGCATTGACACTTGCTCTTTTAGACCGTCATTCTCTTGCTGTTTAGCAACATCTCTCTGTGTGTAGATTTTTTGGTTTGTATTTGTAAAAAGAACCAAAAGTCAATGTATTAACGAAAAAGTAAGTAAAGACACCAACCAGCGTGGCCGCGTCCTGTCGGAGGGAGTGGATCTCAGCGCAGCCCGGGCCGGGTACAGCTCAGAATCTCAGTATTCGTCCTGGGAAGCAGGGCCTCCTGGCACCGGCAATGCAAATGATTGTCTTTTCTGATCAGTCATGCCCCTGACACAGAGCCTCCCGGGCGGTGCGGTTGAACAAGTGTTAACCATGTATCCTGTGACTCAGTTTCTCTCTGTCACCCGGAAGGGGAGCTGAGAAAGGGCTGAGTTGCCCAGAACAGGAAGGAAAGACCTTGAACTTACACCTGTTTCTTCATTTCTAGTCACATCGAAGATAGTCAGTTGGATGTATTCCTTTTACGCTCTTGGCTTTTAAAAATTAAGGTTTTTATTCCTTGAATTTTCTAAGAATAGGAGAAACTGGTGGTATTTACCTACGTGGCTTTCCTTTTTCCTGAAATTGAGTTGATCATCCGAGTTAGGTCGTACACTTCCTTCACTCAACATCCATTCCAGTCCAGTGTCTGCTCCCCGCACTCCAAGTCCAAGTCCTCATTTAAGAGTGAGGAAGGTCAGTCAGAAGCAAGATCTGACATTCTGAAGGGACTTACATTGTGGCATTCCTTAAAAAAAATAAAAGACATAAAACGACAAGCATTAGCAACCCCTTTACCCCCCTTTGCTGTGGCTAACGGCTGTCCCCAGAGAGCCATGGTATATTTTTCCAGTGTGTTAGGCTGGAAACCTTACCTTCTCTTTATCCCAGCTTTTCTCTCTGAGTCATCATAGAATGTCAAAACTTGCCTGAAAGATGAGTCTAGATTACCAAAGAAATGATAAACACGTTACAGCACCCTGTTAGCACAAGTTTGCCCTGACCTCACCGTCTGCACCCAGCACCGTCTGCACCCACCTGAGGAAGGTCCTGGGGCTCCTGGTATGTCCTTCCTGCCTGGACAGGGGGCAGCTGGGAAAATGACAAAAACATAAATGGAAGTCACTTTCTTATATCATGTTTTTAAATAACTTGATTATAGAGAGCAGTGCAGCTTTTAGTGAACGGTTAAGGAAGTATTCATTAAGTGTGTCACCAAAAGTCTTATTATAATGATGTTATACTATTCAAGTTTTAATATATACTGTTGTAAATTGATGATACAGCAAGTAAAAAGACAGTTTAAAAATTTTTTTTCTGCTTAAAACAATTTTATTTTTGATGAAAAAATACAGATGCATTGTTGCTGTGGATGTAATTTTACATGGCGAATCAGCTGAGGTCCCCTGAGACAGGCTGCTGTGTTCCGGTTTCAGACACATTGAACTGCCGTTATTCCACTCCAGCACCTCCTGCCAGGCGTGGTTTCCTCCTCAGTCCGACAAATGCAGCAAAACCCCATATCCCGAGAAGGTGGGTTTAAGAGGCAAAGTTAAAACCCTTTGAGAATCCTGAGTACACTTTTGAACTCAGAATAAGGGTTATTATGACTATTAACAGTAACTTCTGTATAAACAAAGGCACAGCTCAAGATCCCAGAGAAAGCGTCTTTGAGACACAAGAGAAGGGGTGCCCAGTTGTCATAGCAAAGCGACTCCCTCAGGACCCCGCAGGCTGCTCCCTGGGGTTAAGTTCCCCTCAATTCGAGACAAGCACACCCAGGCCCTGCAGCAGCAGCAGCCCTGCCTGGAAGACACGCCGCCTGCACCCCCAGGCTAAGCTGGCAGTGCCCCGGGAGTTAGGGCACGCGGAGAGGGGCGCATGCTGGATGGAAGGACATTTAGGGATCTCTTTCCTCCTGGGTGTCCTCAAGACTGCATGCACTCTTTACTCTTTACTACATGAACACTTTACTACTTAGCATTCTATCTGGAAAAACAAATATCAATTTTGAATCTTGCAAAAAAAAAAAAGGAGAATTTTATGTACAATTAGAGTAGTGAGCTGCACAGTGAACTTGTGGGGACTCAGCCCAGACAGTGAGGGCCATGAGCAGGGAGGTGCCCTCTGTGGCTCAGAGGCTAAAATCTTGGATGAGCAGAAATCACTTGAAGAACTGCATTGCTGTCATGATAACACAGTGAAAGAATATATCCTAAATCTTAACTAACTTAACATTGTTATGTCAAGAGTGAATTGCTGTAGCTGTTTAATAATAATAAAAAAAAGAGCGAGGCTTGAAAAAAAATCGATGTTCCTGATGCTGCTTATAATACATATTGACAAATGTCGTCTCGTGCTATCCTAGCCAGAGGCCCCTTTTGCTCACGAGAAAGCCATGTTCTGTATTTCCACAAAGTCTGTAGGCATTGTAATAAACATCAAAATGTGACATGTGTAAGTGATATCTACCCACCGGCATTTAAAAATAAGGAGCATTTTAAACTATTAACACAGGATTTGTTACTAAGAAGCATGTAGGAAGGAGTTCAGTGTAAAACATTTTCTTTGCAGAGATCATTTCAAGATGAATAAAGAAACCCCAGGTACTATTTACAACTTACTAAACGTTCTTAAACATTCCGTGGTAAAACTGTCTTATTGTTAGAGCATGAGGCACACAGCTGCAGCAGGTAGCCCTTAGCTTGGGGAAGAGATGCGCTTAGGGTCTCCCGCACCAAGGAGATGGAAACGCCAACTCTGACTAGTTCTCTTTTCCCCTCCTGAGCCGCTCAGGGTGCTGAGCCCGCACTGAGACTTGTACATCACTATTCATGGCCCAAGAAAAGGCGACAGAGACAAGAACCAGGCCCTTGGCTCCAGGTGCTCAATCTCCTGAAAGAGCCTTAGCATTTTAAAGCCACAGACGTCGTCCTTGGGCTCTGCAAAAGCAGAAGTTCAAGAATGGTCGGGAGTTTTCCTACTGAGCATGTTAAGACTTTTCTGAAAGGCATTAACATTTACTTCCACCTGAGTGGTGTTTGAGAATTAACAGTGGCACCACCTTCACTTCTGGGGTGTGAACTAGAAAATTTCAACTGTGATTCTGATCCCTTTCTGAGAGTAGCAAGCAAGTAGGTGCCAACTGAGACCAATACGGAGACCCGCTATGCCATTAGGAGAATTTGGTCCGAATATCTTTACGGGGCCAGGGTGCTGCTCCAGGCCATTCCGGTCAGATCAGACGGGAACAAGGGTCTTCTGTGCAGATCATGTTACAGGACCCTCGCAGCTCGGTGGGACCGTGCAGGTGGCCATGGCCACTGGGAACCGGACAGATCACGCGTTCTGTCACGACCACATTCTGCTGCGTGAGGAGTGGGTCAAAGGTCGCAGTGGGAGGGCACAGGAAGGAGCCAGAAGCCAAGCCAGAAGCCGAGTAAGTCTCCGTCACCAGACAGCTGCCCTGCTGCAGGGGGTCGGGGATGGAAATGGCCGGCTGGAGGACAGAGCCCGAAGCAGACCAAGCGCAAGCCCCCTGACCGCCCGACGTGGTCTGGCCCCTAAACGGTTCCGAGTGCTGCATCTCTACGAAGTGGCCGCAGGCGCCCGCCCCAGAGCCGCTGCTTTGGGTGGGCAGCTGAGCCTGTTTGCCGGTGTCATCCAGCCCCAGGCTGATCTCTGCCAGCTGCTTAAACTTCGGGCCCAGCGAGTCCAAGAAGCTGTCATCCAGGTCTTCGGCAATGAAGCTGCAGCAGCCCAGGGAGCCCACGGGGGAGCCGGGCGCCCCCAGGCCTTCGTCGTCGTAGATGAGCAAGCAGTCGTTTGCTTCCTGGCCCCCGTCCTCCTCTGCGCAGGTGAACGCTTTCTGAAGTGGAGGAAAGTGGGCGCATGAATTTAAAGAGACTCAGCGGGAGAATACAATGCCACCCCACACGCAAGGTCTGATAGGAATGTGTGACTCGGGTAATCCATGGACATAGACAGCCTTCCTACCACCGATCTCAGCAGAAATGCTCTGGTGTTTGGAGAGCAGTGTGGTTGACTTTCCCTCAGAATTGAGCCTGGCCGAGGCTCACGTGCTAATTCTTGGCTTTGAAGGCACTGACATGGATGTAGGCCTGAGAAATGAATGTGTGTGAAGCCTGGAGGTTGCCCCCGGGGCCGCGTGAGGACCCTGTGTGTACTTGTGCCCGTGCGTGTCTTTGTGTTTGGGGGAGGGGAGGAGACATCCCACCGTCATCGTCTACACAGCGCCCAGCCGGACTGCGGCCTCGGCCTAGACCCCACAGCCCTGGTGGGAGCCTGCCCTTAACCTGGGCCCACACCGCCTCAGACAGTCCCAGCCTCCTCTTCCCAAGCACGCCCTCCCTCCAGGCTACCCTCAAACGCAGCGCCAGCCGCCACCTGTGGGCAAGATCCTGGCACCTACCAGTTTGAAACCAAAACTAGATGTGAGATCTGTTCTAATCACACACCAACCAGGAGGCAAGCAGCTTGCTCGCAGAGTCCTCTGTTCTGGTGCCCTTGTCCCTTTGTGGTTCTGTGCTCACTGGTCTTTGACCACATCTCTTCCTCCCACTTTTATTTTTGGGTCATTCATTCAATGGTTATTCAACTTTTCTGGGCACGGACTGCTTTGAAAATGTGAAGAATACTATAACCTTTCCTCATAAAAGTATCATATATGTACTTCTGTCTGGCATCCTCTATGGTACAGGAAATACAAAATAAGCTGCTTCCTATTTCTAAAGAGGACGCTGCTGATCCTGAAATTCGAAAGAGTCTATTTGCCTATTACTCCTTCAGTAGCCCAATTTTGACAGCCATCATCGGTTATTCATGTTATTTAGGCAAATTACCCCAATTTTTTTTGGTTACATTTTTAGCAAGCTGAAAAGCAACTGCAAAACTGAAATATAGTCAAGTAGAAAAAGATCTCTAATGTAAGTGAGAGAACAGAGGCGCGAAGTTTTTCACCGGATTACCTGGGAAAAGTAGGACTCCAAGAAGTTCATGCTTATTGCTCCTTCTACACATTCCTTGTGGGTCCCTCCGGTGGAATGCCTGGTCCGCATGGTCCCCGTCTGGCCCGCGGAGCAGAAGCCCAGGCCAGCGGTGGCTCCAAGCCCCGCGGCGGCCCCAGCTCCCGCGGCCGCTCCCAGGTTGGTGGTCAGTTCCATGCCCGACGCTCCTTCCGCCGTCATCCCTCTGGTGCAGGCATTCATGCAGACATCTAAACACAGGGAGGACATTCGCTAATGGCTCATGCTGGGGTTCCTTAAGACGCCGGCCTCTGATATCCGGGAGCAGCCATTAAGGAAAGCAGATGGGTGGGAGAAAGCACAGCGCTGTGTCTAGTGGAGATAAGAGCATCCCGCAGTCTGTTCTGCGGAGGTGAGGGTAGAGCAGAGGGTACTGGTGAAAGAGCTCTGAAAACATGCGGATTGAAAACAGACAGAGGACATGGATCTTCAGAGACAGCAGCCAGCAATGGAAAAGGGAAAACAGGACACTCAGCACACTGCCGAGGGACGCTTCTAATGCGATGCTTGTGTGTTTTCAGGGGAAAATTGTAATGAAGCTGCCCTATTGGCTCAGTTTAAAACCCAAAGAGGAGCCATGCATGTGTGATTGTGCAGATTAGCTGGTGCTAGCTTGGTGTCCTGGTGCCTGAGGAAAATGTTCGCACAGCATTGTTTAGATGAGCTAAGAACTGGAATCAGCCCAAGTGCCCATCAGAAGATGAGCGGATAAAAGAGCTATGGTACTATACACAATGGAATGCTACGCAGCAGCAAAAAAGAAGGGTCTCTGACCCTTTGTGACAGCATCTATGAACCTAGAGAGCACTGTGCTAAGCAAAGCCAGTCAGTCAAAGGCAAGTATCACATGGTCTCCTCACTCAGATGTGGAATCTAAAGAACAAAATAAACTGATGAACAAGATAGAACCAGAGGATACATGGAACAGACTGACAGCTCTCAGAGGGAAAGAGGGTGGGGAGGACAGGAAGAGATCAACCAACAAACATATATGCACATATGCATGACCCTGGACACAGACCATAGTGTGGAAAAGGCGTAGGAGGTGGGGGCAAGGTGGAAGGAAAAAAATGTGTAATAGTCAACAACAACTACAAAAAGAACAGTTCAAGTTGGGTGGTAGTACAGTGTTTGTTATATTTCTCTCTATGTATGAAATCTTTTCTATTCAAAAACATCATAACTGACTGTGTGAGAGCTATATTTCAGTTTGTTAAAGATTGAGAAAAGTAACAAATCTTCATATGTTAAAAACAGTAGCATCAGTGGGCAAATGAACTTTACTGAAGCCAGATTTAGGTCATGAAATTGACTAATATTCTAAAAATAAACCATTTCATTAAAACCCTATCTTAATGGTACCACCTCCCACCATGTACACAAATATGCAAATTATTGAGAAAATAATTTAGAACACTTCTTGCTTTTCAACATTTCTTATTTAACCCAATGTGACTTTCAGAAATAAATTTGATGTTCACGTACCAGAACTTTCCATGAAATCAGCTCCATTGGAGGTTATAAGTGGCACACAGATATTTGTGATTTCCTACAAACCATGTTAAAAAAATACATTAAAAACACGCACAGATTTTGTGGCTCTTTGCAAATGGTGACATTACAAGAAACCCAAAGGCTTAATGGAATAACCACTTTTGACGTCTGAAGAACTAAGATCTTAAAAGGCGCCATTCGTGGCAGCACTGACTCCCAAGGGTCCTGAGGGCCCTTTTGATGCCCCACAATCCCCTTTCCTGTCTGAATGTTAACAGAACTTCACTCTGTATAACGGAAATACATGTTTGACACACTGGCTCCTCACCTTGTCTTCAGGCTGGGCCCCTTCGATCCCCCACTGATGAATGGTTCCTTCTGAGCCCTCAGGAACCGGGATAAACCCAGATGTTACTCCGCCAATGGGTCCCTTCCCACAGTCACAGGCCAGCAGCAGGAGGGGCGCCACTAGCGAAAAGGAAAACAAAGTAGTAAGACATGTCCATCTCTTGGGAATGGTTTGACATGACGATTGTCAGAATGTTACAATGAAAATAAAATATTTTAAATATTTATGGAAGACCTAACGGAAAGCACAGTTTGTTTCTGTGAAATAACATTTGGTAAACTGAACATACTAAAATTTCATAGGACCATGAGGCTGCAGGAGACAGAGCGGCCATCCCTGTGATCTGTGTAGTTGTCTTAAAAACGGGCCCGTTTGATGGTTGATGAACGCGGTGGTTCAGCTCCTCCATCCTGCTGGTAATTTGTTTTTATTGCGATGGCGTTTCTTTGTACACGCTGAGGCTGTGTTTATGGTGTCAAGTGAGTGCACACTGGATGGACAAGAGTTTAGGCGGCGTGATGTTTCAGTGGTCTGTCTCCTCTGCTCTCTCAGGAAACAGCAATGAAACCAGCAAACTGCACTTCCTTATGCTTTAAAAATACCTTGTAAATTAACATTTAAGTGAATGGGTTGAAGTGGGATTTTAACTCTAAGAGTCTGTGGTTTTATAATGAATTAGGGAAGTGACTGTGAATTTTTCAAGGATTTCTTTTATTTTTTTATACAAGAATTTACCAAAAGTTCTTTTAAGTTAAAAATATGATTCACAAGATTTCAATTTAAATGCAACTTTTTTTTTTTTAGAAATCCGTATATTGAATAAAGTACATTTTATTCCTATTAAGAAATAGTACACGTGTGTAGTTTCCCTAGGTATGTTCAATGACCCTAATCATATGACGTGGAGAAGCTGTGAAGGGGGTGTGTGCATTGAGGCGGTGAGCTGTTTGGAGGAAGGGCTGGGTTGCGCAGTGACGTCTCGGAGCCTGTGATATGGTAATGAGTGCTGTAAAGCACAAATTATTTGTCCAAGGCTCTCTTTTTACTCAGAACCTCGTGAGACTTGGATATGGCGAAAACATTTTAGGAAGTGTCTCTCTCATGGATAAAGTCATTGTTTTGATCATGACTATTATTTCCCCCATCTTGATTCTCTCATGCTGTTTTCTAAAAGTCTAGCATTTATTACTTGCTTCTGCCTTATGCTAATGCCTACCATTTGTGACTATAGATTACGATTCACATATCTGACCTGCTTGGCTGGGTATGAATATAGACTATTGGCAAGTGACACTTTAACTTTAAATATTGCGGATTCTTCCTGGGAATGCCATTCCCCCGGCTTTGCCTGTGACAGTAGGGAACATGTCTTCTGCGTCGCAAACATGCATCGCCATGCAGTGCAAGGGCCTCTGCAGTGCTGCCCGCCCCCCCCCCCGGGAGAAACAGAGGAAGCGTGGGGGTACTCACGCAGCAGCATCAGAAGGCCAAGCAGGATCAGGCCGATGGCGTCGGGCCCCAGCCTTCCCGATGGCTGGTCTCCATACCGGGGCCCGGGCTGGGGGACTGCTCTACACGTGTCCCGGTTGTCACACTGACACACCTCCACAGCCAGGTTGTCGGGAGTGTCGCACTGCTGGTCTTGTCTGTCTGTGATCACGAGGGGGATGGGGTATGTCCCGGGGGGCAGCGGCCCCTGGGCGCTCAGCATCGCAGCGGTGGCTGCAAGAAATAACCACACAGATCACAGAGGGACAGTGCCTTGTCTCTGAAAACGACTGCCTCTTGTTCACAGCCAGAGTTCTGTCGACGTCACTGTTGTGAGCAGTGAGGCTGCTGGCCGGGTGAGATTCGAGCAGTTCTGAGGCTGCAGGGATTCGGCTGGGTAAATCGGGCTGCACATCCTCCTGGTCCCAGAGGGGTCCCCCATGAAGACTCAGTCCTACCCTGAATGTCCCCACAAAGAAAAGGGGCGCAGGCACCTTTAAACCCCAGGTCCCTCTCCTGGGGCGCCCCCACTCCTGCAAGTCTGCCTATGCCAACTCCTTGATTCGTGGTGGCCCTCCGGGGACAGGCGGGAAGCCAGACATGGAGCAGGGAAACAGACCAGAGCTGGACTGACCAGCGGACAATTTACAGCTGGTGCAGACGGTCGCCTCCCTGAGATAAACACTGGGCCTCCGTTATATTTCAGCTCCAGGCCCAGAAAAGCAGCCACGCCAGGTGGGTGACACCAGGACCTGCTGCGATGACTGGCCAACTCCTGCCCTGACCTGACCAAGCGGTGGAGACCATGACCCTGAACTTAGGCCTTTCCTAAGATTCCCGCCTGCAAGAAAGAAATAAAGTCCCCTGACAAAGGACTCAGTGTGTGTTCTCCCTACAGGGAACCTCCTTTGTCCCACCATTCCCCTTCCCTCCCCCCCCCCCCCCCCCCGGCTTCTTCCCCCACAGGCACGCATCTCGCAAACCCTAAAGGACCCCACAAGGCTTGCACCAGGGGAGCAATGGGAAGCAGCAGCTCGTCCCAGGCTAACCCCTGAACCTGACCCCAAGGCTCCCTTTTCTCTGACTCCCCGAGAGTTAGGGCGGCCCAGCCCAGCTCCTGTTGCTTCTTCTAAGCCAAGTCCTGTCTTGTTTTATGACTCCAGCTTGAGCAAGTATTCCCTCATCGTCATCTGAGCGCGTGTTGTGAAATTTTCCTGCAGGAGGTCAAGAACCCACACACCACCGGCCGCCCGAGGCAGACCTGCCAAGGGCCAGGTCCCCTTCCTGTAACACCGTGACTGCATCCCTCCTGCCTGAACCCATGTCTTGGTGTCTGACTTACTGGCAGTCCTGATCCCCTGAGCCGGAGCTGGCTGTGTGGGGTTCCCTGTGGCGAAGGCCATTGTCTGGCTGACTCGTGAGCATAGATTGCTCTCCATTTTCCATTGCTGTGTCCTCCCTTTCCAAGTGGGCTCCGGCAGCAGCTCTCAGTGGCTGCAGGTCTGTGCTGCTTCTGCCAGGCCTCATTTATTAAGTAACTTATTTATTTTACACTCAATATCATTTTGTTTTAGTTTCAGCTCTTGACTCCATCATGCCTTCTGCCATTACCCTGGTCCACCCAGTCCAACCACAGTTGTCCGGCCCCACCTCACCGAGTCAGGTGTATCTTTTGCAGCCTTTCCATTGGCCGTGTGCCTGGTAAACCTATTTAGAGCTAAATGCTACGCGCTCCATTTAGAGTCAAAATCTAACCCCAGGTCAGTAAGGCCCCAGGAAAGAAGGCCATGGAGAGCAAGATCCCTTTGGGGACCTAGCAGTGACGGACACCGAGGACGAGGGCCCCACGGAGCACATTTATAACAGGGAGCAAGGTTGGTTCAGAAAGGAGTGAGAGAAAAGTGAGTTCACTTATAAGGGACTTGAGGTGGCCTGAGGGTCACTATAGAATTTGGGAAGGGAGGAGATTCTTATCAGGTCTGGTGGCTGTTTCTCTGAGACTCCTGGCAAAGACAGGAAATGTAAGCCTAACATGGAAAAGGCCAGAAGAAAAGCAAGGATGGATTAGCTCATTGCCATTGGCGAATGGGTTTGCAGGTTTCCATTCACCCGTGCTTGGGATTCCTGACTTGCAACTCTTCTAAGGAGCTCTTCCTATGAGCCCTGAGCAGGCCGGCCCTCCAGTGCATCCTCTCTGCCCACAGCCTGCCCAGAGAGAAACCTTTATGTATTCAGAAACCTACACAGCTCTGCAGTACAATAGGTGCCTGACTAATCTTCTTTTGGTGGGCTCTGAAAGTAGAAATCCATCTAATAAAAGAGTAATATGCAAATTGACTGTCACTCTAACAAACAAGTTGGCTGTCCCCATGTGGGCAGAGATCCTGCCCCCATGTGAACTCAAGATGGCTGCCACAAGATGGCCAGCAGGGGAGGGCAGTTTGTAGGGACCAGGCCTGCAAGGGAGGGCAGTTGTGGGTTATCAGGCCAGCAGGGAAGGGCAATTGGAGGGGCAAGGCCTGCAGGGGAGGGCAGTTAGGGGTGACCAGGCCAGCAGGGGAAGACAGGGGCAATCAGGCTGGCAGAGGAGCAGTTAGACATCAATCAGGCTGGCATGGGGTGATCAGGCTGGCAGGCAGAAGCGGTTAGGGGCAATCAGGAAGGCAGGCAGGTGAGCAGTTGGGAGCCAGCAGTCCTGGATTGTGAGAAGGACATCCCTCGAGGGGTCCCAGATTGGAGAGGGTGCAGGCTGGGCTAAGGGACCCCTCCCCCCCCACCTCCCCATGCACGAATTTCGTGCAGTGGGCCTCTAGTAACATATAAAAATAAAAATTGGAGTCCACATGGAAAACAGGAAATATTAAACAGTGCTAATATAATCTCATAGCATTTCTTTCCTCTGCTTAAGAGAAGAAATTTCTGAGGCGAGAGCTCCATCTTCGTTGCACTGAATTTTTTCAATTGCTCCTGGAAAGAACCTGCTCCACAGGAGCACTCCCATCCTCCCGGAGCTTTCCCTGGTGGTTCACCTGCACTGCTGCTCACCGTTAATGGTTGTGATCCGCCACACCACCGGCAGCTTTACGTCATTCTCCAGGGAGAACACGTAGGGGCCAGTGTCTCTCCCGCTGTCCTGCGCTCTTGCAGAGACAGCCACAGAAGGTGACGAGCTGCAGATCCTTTCCTGGGCCAGGACCGTTGTCGGGCAATTTTCGTTAAAAGCAGGCACTTCAACGTAGATGGTGCCCGTAGATGTCTTCCCTGTTTTTTCTGTAAGAACAGCATGTTAGAGTTAAAAAGATATTCTGAACAAGCAAGCTAGAAGAGTCAATATGGGGAGCGAGGGGACATATGCAATACTTTCAACAATAAAGATGAAAAATATATAAACACACAAAAATGAACCTTGTAAGTGTTTCCTGCATGAAGCCAAGTTAGTGTGTCTTCTCATAAGAGATTATATTTGTTATTCTTACAGTAAAAATGACCTACAATCTCTGTATCTTGTAAAAAGATATTTAACTTGGCTGGTATCTGATTTATAGCATTGGCTATTAATTTAATACGCTTGGGACCAAGACCTGTAAGGGGATGAACTCACTAACTACTGATGAAATCAACATAAAAATAATAGTTTTCTTCAGTGTATTCATTTCATGATCCTAGCACTGTGTGAAAGATTTTTACTTCGAAAATTTGGGCCGAAGTATTTGAAATAAGAATTGATTTATTTTTGTTATCTAAGATATAAAATACAATTGAAAAAAATTTAATATGTCAACAATCAAAAACATTAAACGAAATCTAGCAGTGGTGGGCTTGAATCTTTCTGTATTTTTCCCCTCTGTGCTTTTTGCTATTTTCTCAGATGATGTGAATTTGGTGTTTATTCTTCCATTTTAACTTTATGTTTGCTTATTGCCTTGAGCATAAGCTAACTTTATACTTGTGGACACACACATACATAGTCCATGAATAATATTTTTAAAACATTTCAGAAGATTTTATTGCTTAATGACATAAGCAATGAGGTTATGTCATTAATCTATAAATTATTTGGAACTCATTGTATGAGTAATTCATAAAGGCACCTCCCATCGGAGCTGAGCTTCCCTTGTAGGCATTCAGCATCCATCTTTATCCATCCTTCTCAAAACCGGAAATTCTGGTGGGTCTAAAAATCCCTGTCCCAACCATAAGCAAACCACAGGACGGAACACAGAATTCACTGGTGCTACAAAGGCCACTGAGATGTTGGAATGCTAGCCTTCTAACTTCAGCTGCTTCGGACCTGAGACCCAAGAACCTACAATCATTGATCTAATGTTCTATTTGTAACTAAATGCAATTGGAGGAACATTTCTCTAAATAAGAGTGAAATATTTTTCTTACCATCGATGGCTAGAACCTCTGCTATGATTGTCCTGTTACCTATGAAAGTAGAAGAATCCCGAGCCATGGTTTTGGCAAATCTGATTTCAGCCGTTTTTGAGTCAATAATTAGAAAACCACCATCATTCCGTCCGAGAGCATATCTGTTTTAAAATAGAAAAAGGTAATAGTTTCCTTTCAAATATGGAATGTTACCTACTTAATGAAAATGACCCATTTATATTTAACGTGTTTGTTTTGAATATAAGACATTGAAATATGCTTTTCTGAAAAACTGCAGAAAGTTACAAAACAGCATGGATGAACAGTATTTTATAACCCTTAAGATGTGTTCCCCTGGGTTTTTCTAATTTATGCTCTGTGCACTAACCCGTGTCCTTACTCTTTACACTACAGTAACGAGTTTTGCACGTGCTCTTGGATTTTAGGCATATGTGTCTGTCTTTGTAGACACTGTTCCGTCTTATTGCACCACAGCCTTCTGGTGAACTTCTGCTCTTTAAGACTCAATTGAAAGTTTCTGCAAACCATTGTCCTGACCTCTCTAGGCAGGCTGAAGCACTTTTATTTTAGTTTCCACTTTAACTTATATTATCTTTGCTCATAATACAATATTGTCTAATGATTCCACTACTTATCTCTCCTCCAGTTAGCAGCTCATTGAGTTGGCCACCTTTGTATATCGCTGTATTCTCGCCATGTAATAGTTTGGGTGTTACTTATTCATTTTAACACTGGGGATGGAGTCCGAAACCAGGGCATGTGCCCTGAATGGGAATTGAACCGTGACCTCGTGGTTCATAGGTTGACGCTCAACCACTGAGACACACTGGCTGGTTATAATAATTTATAGATCAATACGAAGTCAAGGAATAATAAGATGTCATTGAAGTAATCGTACCTGACATTTGAAGCAATTTTGTTAGCTTCTTCATCAAAGGCTGCATACGTTCCCAGGATATAATTGATCAACCTTTTCCTACTTATGCCTTTCTGGACAGTAAACGTCTTGGAAGCAGGGCGGAATGCAATTCCCTCTTGCACGTTTATAACTTGAACCTTGACTTGGGTTGACTGGATTCGATATTGAGAGATTACAGATCGGTGAAATTCAGCTTTGTTTTTGACAGCGATACTAAAGTGTGCATTTTGTAGTTGTTCATAATCTAGGGGCTGGAATAAATATAAAATTAGAAGAAAAGTGTCAAAGAAATACGGTTTGGCAAACCCAGAAGAGGACAAGAGAACTCTAATGGAGATTCTGATTTCTATGAATAGAAACCGATGTAGCAAAATGATTTCAGAGATCATTGTAAGGTTGATATAGAGAGACCTTTGGGATTCTTAACTCATGTAAGCTCAGTGCAAACTCACAGAGCGATACTAGCAAATGTCATTTTAGGTGACGTGGTGCAGAGGACAGAACCCACCCATGTTGTGACAGCCTGGTTTGAATCCCGGTTCTGTACTTACAATCTGTGTGACTCAGGGGACAGTATTTCATATCTCTGATCCTCAACTTCCCACTTCTGGAAGAAAAACCTGCCCTAGCCAGATTGGCTCAGTGGAAAGAACATCTGCCTGCAGACCAAAAGGTCCTGGGTTCGATCCCAGTGTAGGGCACGTACCTTCGTTGCAGGCTCCTCGGGCCTTGGCCCTGATCGGAGGCAACCAAACTGTGTGTCGATGTGTTTCTCTCATGTCATGTTTCTCTCTGTGTTTCCCCCTCTAAGGCCCGTAACACATTGCTCTAAATGGCAGCCCTGGCCACTCACAGAACAGCCGCTGGATTCATGTGCAATGGTGTCTCTTCTGATTTTAAACTTCGTAGGTGGCAAAGGCAGACTGTCTTTGTAAACGGGGCTGGCAAAGAGGCCTCGTAGAGCAGTGTGTGGGTGGCTTTTCATAGACCTATTTGCGGATGGTCTTGCATGAGAACGATTTGACCTGCTGTGGGGTTGGCCCAGACCAAGGCCTGCGGAACCCTAGCATAGCCTTCCTAGTAAATTTCATGAGGGGGATGAGATAAGGACATGCTCCTTTGGGTTACATCTGTGCATTCCTGAAAATAATTATAGGAAGAGATCTGGATTGAATTTTAACTTTGCAATGACTGCCAAACATGTTAAATGGATGCTTTGCTCACCCATTTTCCATCTTGCAGCATTAGTTATACTTGCCCATTTTCTAGAGAAACTTGCCTCTTTTCCTCTTTGACTGGCTAGTCCAATTACAATAAATTGACAGATTCAAAAACCACAATTCCATGTGTTTGTATCTCTTGCTAACTTCAATTGGAGAGGGGAAATGAGATTAAGTCAAGAAATGTGTTTTACTTGGCTTGTGCTTAAATCAAGCGTATGTGTGTGTGTTTTTTTGTGTTTTTCTACAGACAGTATATTACTTTGTAAGGAAATAAATCAACATGTTAAAAAGGCTGTCTTTAGGTAATGGGGCTATGTGTGTGTCTTTAAAAAATTTGACCTACTTTTATGTGTTTTCTAGAAAGAAGTGGCATGATTAATACGTGCATAAAGTTTACTTGTAGAAATGATAGTTTGGCTAATAGAGAATATGTTAGCCACCAAAGGGAATCAAGACCTTACCTTAACCACCTTCAGGATGCCTTCGTTAGTCCTGGCATCAGTTTGTATCTCAAACCAATTCCCCTCGTTGCCAGAGGTAAAGAAATACTCCGCCAGCCAATTGTCTGTGAACTCTTCGTCCAAATCTATTACTTGAAATCGAAGTAATTCAGAACTCAAAGAGTTTTCCTTAATACTCGCTGAATACTACGAAGGAGAGAAGCAGAATTTAAGATTCAGTGTCAGGTTCCATCGAAGGGGATTATGTTTATTCTGACTGGCCTTCATCATTAATTCTCAGATTATGTATTGCCTCCTTGCCAGTTACTGAATTCCTATATTTTGCAAAAGCTATTTTTTTTTTTAGAGAAAAGTGCGGAGAACCTAACTAGAAGCCAGCAAGCAGACACATGCTGAATTAGGGTGGCGACATATATAATAATAATAATAAAAAAAATATATATATGTAAAGATGATTCTTGAGGCGTGGAGGGTCTACCTGAGATTCCTTGAACATTGGGAAGTTGTCATTGACATCCTTCACTTTGATGCTGCTCTGACACTGGCTTGCTAACCCCTCTCCGTCTCGGTCTGCGCCGCTCACGATCAGATGATAGCTGCTCACTTGCTGCGTTTGGAGTCAGGAAAGGAAATGGATTAACTCTAGTGCCAAGGATACGAAGGACAACTACCTGCTTCCCGCGAGTGAGGAGGGCAGGCATTCCAGCTCATGCTTTCGTGGAGCACGTGCACCGTCTACGGACCATCATTGAGAGTGTGAGAGGCTCTCTAAGAGGCGAGGACAGATTTTCTCTTTTGGGAACTGCGTAGGGCAAGAAAGGACACTGGGAACAAACATGGCAGTGGTGGTGGTGGACGCTTATGTGAGGGGAGCTCACTTGCAGAGTTTTTTCCTGGTGGTCTATTCAGAAAACCATGCGCACAACAGTGATAGGGACTGTGTGGGGCAGCGTGTGGTGGTGGCCGGTGGTGGCAGGATGACGGGGAGAGAGAAGGAGAGTCTTTAGTGTTCTGGGAGTGGGGTAACAAGAAAAGGAGTCCGGAGAAGAAGTGTGCCATCTGAGAAGGCTCTTCTGAGAGACATTTTTTGCTTTTCCTCCATCGCATGAGGGATGAACCACAGTTGGCCTGCCCTTGTAGGCACACCTTCCTCACCCTGTCCGGAGCGGCCATGGTGGCCTCCGGCTGTTTGCTGGAGGATTGACTGCGCAGGTGCCAGGCACCCCCTACCCCCCACCCCACCCCCGGAATCACATTGGGGTGCAGGCAGTTTCCCTAGATTGGCCCAGTGAGTCCTGGGGACCTCTCTTCCTCTCTCTTCTCATTCTCTGCTAAGACGGAATCCCTTCCTTTCGGCTTTCTTAAACAAAGCGCTTGCTTCAGTGGCTCCCGAGGCCCCGCTTTACCTCCCGATCCAGAGAGCTGGTCAGAGTGCGGACCTCGCCGCTGTGTCTGCTCATGAGGAACATGGGGGCGCCCGCGGGCTCCTGGGAGACGATCTTGAAGGCGATTCTCGAGTTCAGGTTGTTGGGCTCATCGGCGTCCGTGGCGTTCAGGACCATCACCAGCGAGTCTGGAAGGGAGGGGTTCATTAAAGAATGCGGAGCCGTTGATGTTCTGTTCACATTATTCACGCCACTCAATTTCAAACCAATGCTTGCTTTTTAAGGTCTTGTACCTATGTTATGCTAAAAATATGACACGCCTCTGGCTCTGTCTTCATCAGCAGAACCGCGCTACCTCCCCTCCAGCCCAGCTCCCGGCAGCCGTGGCTGTGTGGGCAGAGGCTCTCTGTCTTCCCTGGATGGACTGCTCTCTGATTCTCTCTTTGCCCCGAACGATTCAAGTGAGGTGAGAGTGGCCCGTGCCCTATAACCTCAGAAAGCCCTGCCGGTGCTGCCGGCGACCTAAGGCCCTCCTTAGCTTTGTGGCTACTGGGCACTCACGTAACTTGTATGTGAGAATAAGATACTCCTGGCCTCATTACAGAGCCACACCTGGAAGCACAATGGCCGTGAGGCATTAGCTCAATTACACATATCAGCAAGAAAATTTAGGCTATCTTCATCAGTTTTTCTGGAAAACTAATGAAACTAAGAATAAATTAGCTTATAAAAATGATGTGCTATCGGGATACTTGTATTTGAAAATTAAAAAAAACAAGCAGTGGTAGGTACTGTAAAAAGACTTACTTGCAGGGCTGTTTTCTTCAATTTCGCCCATGAATATATCTTGTGAAAACACCGGAGGGTTGTCATTGATGTCTATAATTTTGACCATTAATTCAAGTGGCTTCTCTACATCTTGTCCATGGGCATTTAGCGCATGACATGTGATCTAGAAAAAAAGGGAAAATGTTCATTCTCACCCAACAAGCTTAATTTGCACACTAGCCGCCTGCGCTGGCATGGATAGAACTTTCATGCCCAGGAGAAAAGCATTTCCTCACGGAGTAGACAAAGCAGGAGAAGGGACCCGTCTGGGCAGACCCGTTGGGCTAGTTGCCCCTTTCTCCAGACTCATGCTGGCTCCTGGCAGCAAAGCTCTTGGCAGGCTGCATCTGGAGTCTGGCAGGCATGCCCCTCCTGGCATAGCCTTCAGGGGCATGACCATGAGTGGAGGCTCTTTGTCGAGAGACTAATGTTATTTGTTGGTGGATTGATTTGTGCACTGATAACTCCTCTCAGTTAACCAATACAAGAGTATCATCTTCTAGCTATGATGCCTGAGGGGACAAGGGCGCCCAATGGTGAAGACACTACTTACGTGGAAATGTGGGGTTTTCTCACGATCAACTATGGACGTTATGTTAATATCCCCAGTAGTTCTGTCAACCACAAAGATTCCCAGAGGGGGCTGATCAACTCCGATTCCAGTAATGCGGTAGGAAATTTTCTGATTTACGTGGAAATCTGAACTAATCTGCAGCAAAAAATACCAAAATGTTAAGATGATCATTACTCAGTCTTTCCCCCCCCCCCCCTTTCTCCACAGCTATAGTCTTAAGTCATCTGTCCATTTATTCACCCTTTCTGACACTGTGCTATTTACTTTTTACCTAGAAATATGACATAAATGATTGCTTCTGTTGACCGGTATGGACCAATATGCATTAATCATTTTGGCTTTAGAACATTTGCTTAGATTGTGGCCACCATGGTGATGTTAAAAGATTGAGAGAAAGTCAGAGAGGCTACTTCTGAATGCTCCCTTTCTTAACAGTTAACATTTATTTCAGTTTAAATAGGGAGAGCTGGAGAGAAAAAAGGGAAAGGTTTATATAGTAAGCATTAAAATGTATTGCTCTTTAGTCTAATTTTATAGCTTTTTGTGTGGAAAAGTCCAGAGAGATATAGAGTTAGAATAGTGTAATGAACCTGATATATTTTATCATCCAGTTCCAGTGATTAAGAATACATGGTCAATTCAGTGTTGGCTCCCAGCCATTTTTATAATTGTCTTATCCACATATTTTTTTCTGTTGGCTAGAATCTGGATCTAAATAAGGCTTATCCATTGAAATTGGTCCAAGTCTTTTAATTATTCTTTTATTACTCTACAGACCATAGTTCCTACATCTTTGTCTATTATTATTATTATGATTTCTTTTTGGTTGTAGACATCAGGTTACTTGTTCTGTGGGCTCCGTCTGCATCTTGCTAACTGGAGCTGACATATTATTTTAATTTACATAGAACCCATTTGTTCGGAAAACTCTCACTGCTCTGGTGACTTACTTGGGCAATGGGGTTCCTTTTGGAGTTGTCTTCCTCTTCTCTGCAGGGTTTTGCAAATTTCACCCATTCCCGTTTATGTCTCCTCTTGCCGTGGACCGCTGTCCCATTTCCTCCGGGCTGCCCCTTCGTCTATGGAAAAAGGGGTTCCGTTTTAGCATGAACATGTGGGACATTGTTGCTTTGGGAATTGATTATAGACACACAGGTTGAGGAGCCCCCTATGTTTCAGGATATCTAAGACTGTTAGATGTCTACATTGCTCTATCTCAGACTTGGTCAAAGAAGAAACATTAATAACTAAAAGAATTACAGAGTTTTTTGCAATGTGATTTTTAAGACAGCATTTAATCATATTTTATATTCTCTCCACATATTCTACAATCTCTTAACTATTATCTTAACAAAATAGGCCCTGTCTCATTAAAACCTGTTGGTTTAACATAAGAAGAAACAATGCCTGAGATAAATTACATTAATAACACACATTGCTGGTATTTAAGTATTATTGGATTAGTTGTTAGAATTTTCACATTTTAATTGTTAAATAATTTAAAACATTTAATATTTGTTTTCCTGAACACAGTTTTAATTTTTTTAATGGAACTATTATTTTAGTTACAAAAAGCTTTTCATACTTTACCTCTATTCTCATTTCTCCATGAACCAATAGGACCACCTGTGGATATTTAAATAAAGTAAAATTAAATGTGAATTTTTCAAATAAGTACTAACTACTTAAGATAATAATCCCAATATTTACATTCTGCTGTTCATAATATAGTTTGTTTCTATTTTTGAAAAAAAGATTTTGATTCAAAGAATAAAAATCTCAAGAAAAAGAAAATGTTCTACATATAAACCAATTCTTCCAGTTCTGTACTCTGACTGCAGAATTGTAAAGATATTCAGAGGAATCTATTGTATTTTGAAATCTCTTTTTTAACAGCTGGTATAGTAACCAGACATTCCAAATCTGGCTCTTCTGCAAATACTTCCCAGGAGATATGGAAATTGTTGCTTTGCAAACAATGGCAATCATCATTGTAATAAACTCGTCAGGTTCATGGGCGGTTATTGAAAGCCATGATCTACCCAGCTGACTGGTACCTGTATTAGTGAGGCAGTTCTGTATCAGTGAGCTACAGAGTGAGGCATTTTTTTTTTTTTTTTAGTTGTTCAAGAGTGGACATAACGAATGGAACTAGTCTGGTTTAGAGAATGGAACATAGGAGATGGGGTTAGGCTATTCCAATGGTTGGCAAACTGAGGCTCGCGAGCTACATGCAGCTCGTTGGCCCCTTGAGTGTGGCTCTTCCACAAAATACCACGGCCTGGGCGAGTCTATTTTGAAGAAGTGGCGTTAGAAGAAGTTTAAGTTTAAAAAATTTGGCTCTCAAAAGAAGTTTCAATCTTTGTGCTGTTGATATTTGGCTCTGTTGACTAATGAGTTTGCCGACCACACAAGAACTGCTAGCTGGGGCACACAGAGCTGCTCATCTCTGCCCTGCTCCATGTAAAGATTGAGCTTAATTTTCTTACTCATCTGAAATACATGACGATAAATGCGAAGGCAGGCAGGCGAGGGTCTCTACTTTCTCTAGAGCACAGGGGACCTTCAGCTCTGTCTTTTTCCATCTTCGGTTCTGCCTAGAATGCATCCCTTTCCCCCTTCCACCCTGTAAGTATTACTCACCCTTTAAGAACAATTCAAATTCTAACAATGTCCATGAAGCTGTTTTTATTGAGGCCTCCTTTTCTAAGCGTGTGCAACCCTTATTCTGAACTACTATGCAATTTAGCCCAGAATGGTTTGCCTTGATTTATTATTTCTTAATCGTTTTATGTACATTGTGGTGCTAACCCAAGAGAACTGTAAATTTGCCTGATCATTGCTTCTATGTTATTATTATTACTTGCAACCCTTACAATATCTGTTCCTCCGTTGATGTTTCACAACTATTTGTTAATCCACTGATCACGTGATCTGAAGGATATCCGGTAGGGGAAAGATTGTGCAAAATAAATAAGAAGAAAAAGTGAAAGTAATAGTAGTAGCTAAGATTGTGCAAAATAAATAAGAAGAAAAAGTGAAAGTAATAGTAGTAGCTAGTATTTATTATGGTTTCATGTCAGATGCTATGCATAGAGCTTTGTATTTATTATCTTAATACTTAGATAGCCGTCGAAATGAGCTTGTTGTTGTAATCCCTTTTTTTGTGGATGAAGAGATGGAGACACAGAGAGGGTGCACTTGGCTCCAGCTAACAGACCTCCTACAGCCAGGATTTGAACCTTTGCAGCTGACTCCAAAGTGTGTACATCACCACCACAGGGGATTCTAGCTAAGGAAGGCATAAGTAATAAATAAAAGCCATGGGTAGAGAGAAAGTTTTATCATAGTCAATTCAGATTGTCTTCTTGGCAAAGAATGAGGTTACTCCTGAAATGATACAGATTTATTTGTTTATTTGGGGAGATTATCAGAAAGAGGTAAGTCCGAGTCTGAACCAAAGGAGTAACTCTATCAGACATGGGATGCCAGGACCTTTCCATTCCACATATCTCATCGAACTCTTTATTTCCAAGGTGTGTGTCCACATGGCCACGGGAAGAACCAGTGCATACTGGGACGGCAGGCACAGCTCTGCTGCTCTTCACTGAGCGCTCTCAGGTATGATGGGGGAGAGCAGGCCAGAGCACTGTGGGAACTGCACTGCCCCGTCTCAGGGAGGAAGGCCACACACACTCCCTTTACCGGAAGACTGAGAAGAGTCATCCAGCAAATATGGACATGTTTGCACTAGCCCCACCGAGCATGGTGCTTCTAATAGTCACCAAAGTACAAGTCCTGTGTTCTTGGACCGCATAGGAAGGACAGACCCTGAACTACGGAGAATGTACGTTAGTCAATCTTTCACAGAATGAGAGTCCTTAGAGAAGTTACTTAGACTAAACCTTGACTCTTGTGCATCCTCTCTTTTAAATCAAGAGCGTTCCCTAATTCTAGGTGGTATTGTGAAACTGTGATTATTTTTGCTCTTCTAGGAATAAGGGGTAGCTAATAAGAAACACTTCTAAGTTTTGAAAATGCTCTTTAGACATTTGGAAATATAATTGTAGCCTTACATTATTTAGAATTGTGTTTTAAAAAACTTAATTATTTTAGTTACTACATCTCTGTGGCTACTTGATTATTTTAGTTAATTTGCTAATCTATTTATTGTCAACATTTAGTTACTATTTCAGTAGTTTCCTGACAACATAAACCAGCTAAGTTGTCTCTCTTGGACCTGAACTGGACATATCAGTGTGGAGAAAGCACTTCTTAGCTTGGGAGTCCCTACACTTTTCCTCCTTCCTCTTGGTTCCTGGTTATTTTGATAATTTTGATTAGGTGGTTTTTGAAACATTGACATGGCAGAAATACTTTGGTATAGCTAAGAATTAGAAATATTTTATTAACATCAAATCAAAGTATTAAATTAATAAAATATGAAATAAACTGATTTGATATCTATACCCCCCATTTGATAATTAAAATGTATGTAGTTATACTAGAGGCCTGGTGAGTGAAATTCATGTGCTTGGATCACGGAGGGTGCAAGCCAGGCAGAGGGACCCCATGATCAGGGCTGGGGAGGGATGTGGGAAGTTGGTCAGCCTGGGATGGACTGTGGGAGGGCTCCAGGGGACGGACTGTGGGAGGGTTCCAGGGCATGTCTGACCCCAGCAGCAAGCTAACCTACCAGTGGAGCATCTGTTCCCTCTTGGTCAGTGCACATCATAGTGAGTGGTTGAGCAACCTTAGCATATCATTAGCATACTATGCTTTGATTGGTTGAATGGCTGACCAGATGGCCGGACACTTAGTGTATTAGGATCACATTAGCATATTTATATATAGGATCATAAAGGTTTGTATGTATAAGGTAGATACACAATGAATACATTTTGAGGGTATTTTAATAACTGCTACTTTACTTGGTTTGGCTATCATTTCATTTGGAGTTACTTCAAGCTTTTGTGTGGGAGGGATAGACATTTGGACTATGCATTGGATTCATGGAGCTGCTCCCAGCTGGCCTGGGGCATAGCAACCTTTCTCTTCTCTAGAATGGGTATAAGAAAGGGCCTCACCCACTCCCCTCTGGGAAATTTGAAGCTGAATTAGGTAATTCAAAGAAATCATTTCAATTTTTAAACATGTTGGCATTTAATTATTTGTGGGAATAAAGTCATTGTATATATGTTGGCGATTTCACTTCTATAATTAGTCAGATGCAGTGATTATTAATGTGTCAGGCCATAGAGGTCATCAGTAATGTTTGATGAATAAATTGCATATGTAAATTCAGAAGACATGAATGATTTATCTTTCATCATCTCCTATCTATCTATCTATTCTTTTTAAAATGGAAATTTAACCCCCCTTAAAAATTCTAATAAACTCTGTATTCATCAAGTCAAATTTCTTACTTTAACAAAAATGGCATGTTTATTTCCTTGGAAATTCTTATTTAATTTTGGACCTTTAAATTTCAATAACTGAGTTTTAGAGTACACTCAATTAATTTAGAAAGTCAAACCTTGTATCATGAGAGAGATGCTAATTAAAACAAATACCTGTGGATATTCTCAGATGCTCACTTTAATTGCTGCCTAAGTTGCAGTCAAGTGTAGTAATAAAAAAAATTGGACCCTGGATCCTGAATCCCTGAGTTAAATCCCAGTCTCAGTGGACCAGCTGTATAACTTGGAAACATTACTTAATTTTTCAGTTTCCTCATCTGTAAAATAGGGACAGCATTTCTCCTCACTTCGTAGGTTTCTTGTGAGGATTCAGTGAATTCACAAGTGTAGAGCGCATAGATGAACCCTAGTCTACTAGGACTTACGTGCTTAGCACGTGTTAATCACTTGTGTCCCCAAACTTAAACAAAAAGGTATAAAAGAGCCTCTTGGATATGAAGTGCCCTCTTATCATTGCTACCCACACCAAGGCACAGAAGAACGTCCCCCTTTTTGAGCGTTAGAAAGCAACAGGAGCCAGTGCTCTGTCCAGTTGTGTAGCTCGTTCCTTGCCCAGCTGCAGGGGACCTGCTGACATTGGAGCTGAAGTGAATGCACCTCCTGGAACCGTGCCCCGCACAGCCCGGCCAGCTGCGCAGCTGCCATGCGGGACAGCGGGCTCCTTAGACAGGTTCAGTTACTCACAGTGTTCTCAGCGATAGTAACCAAGCACCTGTACCCAGGGCGCCCCCCAAAGTGGACACACACACTTTGAGCAATTGTGAAGGCAGTGTTTATTAAAATGCACTTCACTTCCCAAATCTGAGCCATCAGCTGGTACAGTGCACACCTTCTGGGGACACCCTGTGCTTCCCTTGTGAGGACTCCGCACAGCGATCCTCACCTGAGGCCCTCGGGCAACTCCTGACGGACAGGAAGAGGCTGGAGGGTGGGGGAGCTGCTGGGAACTGAGGGTTGGGTCCCAAAGGAAGAGGAGCTTCAGGGTTAGGTCAGCGGGAGTGGAGATTGACAGAAGCAACCACACCTCTCCCGCCTTCGCTCACGTCGGGCGGGGTTGCCAGCACTGCCTGGCAGGGTCATTCTGACTTCGGCTCTTAACCGGAAGAGAGGACTGGGGAAAGCTAATTTCCATACATGTATTAGCATTGGAAAGCAGATTGTCTCATCAGTCACGAGGAGAAGCGATAGCTCAAAGATTTTCCTTCTGTTAAAGATTGGGGCCATTTAGCTTACAGTTTTTTCCCAAAAGTTGACTCTGGATATTCTGTAGAGGAAGGTGGTTGGAGGTCATTTCTCTGTGTTGGACCGTATTCTCTCAGAACTTGATGTTTAAATGACTCCTCTCTGCTTTTCTCCAGCCTACCACCACTTGCTTTACACAAGGTGCTCTGGAGATATTTGTGTTTCAGACATCTCAATTAGTTTTGTGATGAGTAAACTTTATGTAATATAGAAGCATAAAATTGAAGCACTCATTGTCCAGATGGTAACAGGGGTGTTATATTTGTGGACTATAAAGCACCGAGCAATGTGCCCCTTGAAGACCAATGTTTTCAGAATGTGAAGTCTCTGAAGAAAAGCATTTTTCAATCTCAGAGGCTTTCCCCAAATGCATATTTTGCATTGTACAAATGGACCAGACAAGCGCAGGAAACTGGTAAATAGCAAGGCAGAATAGTAAGCCGCTATCAGAGTCATCTAATTACTGAAGTGTTGCAGCTGAGAGGCACTCGGTCCTAGAAAGCACTTGGCATTCTCGGAGCTCCGTCTCCCTCGCTCCGGCCCTGATGGCGGAGGCCCAGGCCGGGCTCGGTCCCTCCTGTGTGCCGGCGGCACCAGGGCTCATGAGTCAGCAGAGCAGGCGCACAGGGCTGTGCCTCGCTGCTCTCCAGGCAGCCCCGGTGTGGTCACAGGATGGGAATTAGTGCGGAACCTCAAACACGTTTCCCCACTTCCAGACCCACCCTTCCGCAACAGAATGCGCGTCCCCGGAGACAATGCTTGGGAAAACACTGCCTTTTTCCCAGCACCGCGCTGTTTCGAAACTGGGTGGCGCCCACTTCTGTGCGGGTTCCATTAGTCTTCACGGAACGTACTTTTCAGCGTGACCCTCACCTGCTCTTCCGACTCATGTCCACACTCCCCAGCGCACTGTCATGCCGGCCCAACCAGCGTGCCCGTTGTCCCCAGGCACATGTCAGGCTGCACCTGCCTTTGCTCACGTTGGTTTGACAAAGAAAGATCCCCTCCCTTGTCCGCCTGTGAAATCTCACCTGGGCCCTGGAGCCTCGTCTGCCGACCTCTCTCCTGGCGGACACTGCCTTCCACTGACTGCATCACAGGCCAGCATTGTCCAGTGGAATGCAATGAGAGCCCAGGAGACATTTTAAATGTCCTCATAGTTACATTCGAAAGGACTTGGGAAGGTAATATTAGTTTTAACATACGTCTTTTCTGATATATCCAAAATACTACCATGTCAATATGTAAGCAATATAAACATTATTAATGATGTTTTCCATTCCCCTTTTCTTTCTTTTTTTTTTTTTTTTTTTAAATTTTATTGATTTTTCACAGAGAGGAAGGGAGAGGGATAGAGAGTTAGAAACATCGATGAGAGAGAATCATCCATCAGCTGCCTCTTGCACACCCCCTACTGGGGATGTGCCCGCAACCAAGGTACATGCCCTTGACTGGAATCGAACCCGGGACCTTTCAATCCCAGGCCGACGCTCTATCCATTGAGCCAAACCGGTCCCGGCTCCCCTTTTCTTAATAAATCCTTAAAATATGCTGCATATTTTATACCTCAGGCCAGTCTCATTTCGAGTGATTAGTAGGCACCTGTGGCACAGAGCAGTTCTAGACCGCTCAGTTTAACAGTTATGTATAAAGTTATATCACTGTTTAAATAGCTTTGTGTGTGGGTTTAACATATTCTTGAGAGGAGAGAAACGTTTTAACATTTCATAGTGTATTTTAGAGGCTGTGTGTGTGTGAAGTTATAGTTTAGAGAGGCCTTATTCGGTTATTCATTCACCCATTCTTCAAACAATTGAGTGCCCACTGTAAGATAGATATTATGGGTAGACATTGGAGATAAGACAAGGAATGAAACAGCCTTCCGGAAGAGGTTCTCACAGACACCAGAAGAACAGAGGGATGAGAGAGGACATACCTCAAAGCAGGAAAGAGCTCCCTAAGCTTGTGGGGGCCCAGTTCTGTCTCCCATAGGGACTGGGCCTAAACTGACAGCCAGACATCCCCCAAGGGACCCCGGATTGCGAGAGGGTGCAGACTGGGCTGAGGGACACCTCCACTCCCCACACACGAATTTCGTGCACCAGGCCTCTAGCTCTCTACAATATTCTTAGGTCAAATAAATATATTAGATAACCAAAACAATTACAGTTCACCTCTGAACCGCATGGGAATTCTTTTCAATAAATACTGCTAATGTATTTTCTCTTCCTTATAATTTCCCATAAAAATGTGGTGTATTATATATACATGTCATATGAAATATGTGTTAATTGACTGTTTATGTTATTGGTAGGGGGAGTCAAAAGTTATACAAAGATTTTTGACTGCATGGGGTCAGTGTCCCCCTAACCCATGACCATGCTATTCAAGGGTCAACTGTAGCTACTTTGTCATAATAGAAACGACTCTCACAAAAAACATAACGCCAGTTTTCTGGAGCTGCCTCATGAGAGCCAGGGCTGGGGATCCCCTGGCTCCCACAGCAGCTGTTCTAATTTTGGACACATTTACAGTCCAGAAAGTTCCTCCTGAAATCTGTCTCCTGCCACTCTTAAAGTCCAGTGACCTCAACCTCATAGACGAAGAGGCAAGTGCAGCTGAAGCCCGGACTGGCCCAGTTTGTTATCGGTAAAGTGGAGAATTAGCATTCGGGATTTTAAAAAATTTCCACTGTGATATATTTCACTATTGTGTTGTCTTCATGTAACTGA
The DNA here is from genome assembly GCF_964339955.1 of Pipistrellus hanaki. NCBI lineage: Eukaryota > Metazoa > Chordata > Mammalia > Chiroptera > Vespertilionidae > Pipistrellus > Pipistrellus hanaki. The sequence continues at coordinate 85,489,932 of NC_140508.1, forward strand.
TAATATTGTGCCTCTCTCCTTCGCTGGAATCGCCCTGCCAGGACAGCTGGTCTGCTCCATCCCGGCCAGCACTTTGCTCTGCGGAGCCCAATTCCCTCTGGGTTAGAAAGAGGCCCACCCAGCGGAGATCGCCGTCTCCGATGCGTGTGATAAAATAATGCAGGTGTTGCCACCAAAGGCAGGGCCTGTTTTGCGCAGAATGACTAAGCAGACACACTGTTTTCTCAATAACCCTCGCAGCTGCTCTCGAATCAAACGTTGCTTTGATTTTAATTCAACGGTCCTTGACTGTTGGAAAAACATGTCAGGTAGCAAGACCAGGCATGATTCAGAGCATACGCTCCACAGATATGTAACCTTGGGAAACAGGCCTGCTTCTCTTTACTGTGCTGCAGCTTGTGCATCAAAAAGACGAATAAAAACATTACTTTGAAGAAAGTGACAGTGTTGTGGAAAACACATCTGAGGTCAGGGTTATTTGATCCATTAACTAAAGAAATGCTAAACGGCGACTTTCAAATTAATTTCTCACTGGCTTAGTTTAAAAATAAATTATCGATTTTTTTCAGAGAGGAAGGGAGAGGGATAGAGAGTTAGAAATACCGATGAGAGAGAAACATCGATCAGCTGCCTCCTGCACACCTCCCACTGGGGATGTGCCCGCAACCAAGGTACATGCCCTTGACCGGAATCGAACCTGGGACCCTTCAATCCGCAGGCCGGCGCTCTATCCACTGAGCCAAACCAGTTAAGGCTCCGTGGTTTAGTTTTCTATCTAAAATACACGAAACAAAACAAAACAAACCCACAGCGAATGGGAGAAAAGAGTAATCACTGCCATTGCATATTAAAACGTCACTTCAACTGTGCTCTTCTAGACTTTCTAAGAGGGATTTGCAATTTCATTTTAAAATGTTTGTTCCCACTGTGCCCTCTTAGACTTTGTAGTGGGGATTCGGCAATCAAATACGATAGTCCCTTAGAGGAGGGGGAGAAACGGGAAAGCTGCGATCATTAGGATTGTCAGGAGGAGGAGTGGGACTTACCAGTAAGATGGCGAGAGGCCCCAGGGCCCCGAAGCAGAGCCCAGCCATGGCGCGGAGTCCCTGGCGAGCCGATCCCTGGCGAGCCGAGCCGGAGTGTGCCTCAGTCTGCCCGCCTGTCCATCCGCAGGGGCTGTGCCTGCCCAGGAGCCGCCACGGCCTGTTATGCGGTCCCTCCCCACCCAGCCCGAGGATTGGTCTCCCAGAAACGCCTGAATCACTTTTCTCCAGGTGAAAACCCAGACACACCCCGATTCCTGAAGCACTGAGATCCTTTGTTGGAAGCTGAAAGCGAGGCGCAGAGGCCAAATGGGAAGGGACCAGATGAACAAGAAGTTAATCACCGTGTGGGGCGCAGAGCGAGCCCTGACTGCGCCCGGAAGAATCCAGCTGGCTCTCCGCTGGCAAACAGCACACAGTCCCCCAAAGCTGCGCTCCTCAGGCTGAGTCCGGGGAGAGACCCAACGCTGAGCAAAATGTAGGTGTGACGTAATAGTGGATCTTACTGAAAATAACCACAAATCTGAAGAAGAAACCGCCACGTACATAGCTGTTAATGCACGTTTTGAAGGAAAACAACTAGAAATAAAATTGGAGTCAGCAGTTCCATGGGGCCGTGGACATTTGCGCTTTATAAATAAAGCATTTAAAGGCAGATCTCTGACAGTGCTCCGATGGCATCTTTCCCGCTTATTTCATTTAGTGTGTAACTGTTCTAAAAGGTCAGCAGCTGGTCAGGAAGATTATATTTGAGAGCAGCCCGCTCACTGCTGTAGGTCGTGGGTTCTAAACATCTGGTCTCCAACCGAGTTCCGGACAGTGAAAGCTGCTGACACCACTTCAGGTTGCTTATAACGTTAGAATTAAACCCTCCCCCTTTTTTATCCTCACCTGAGGAGTGAGGATTTTCCCCCCTGATTTTTAGAGAGAGTGGAAGGTATAAAGAGGCAGATAAGAAAGAGAGAGAGAGAGGGAGAGAGAAACATCGATGTGAGAGAGACACATTAATTGGTTGCCTCCTGCACACACCCCAACTGGGGCGGCATTGAATCTGCAACCCAGGTACGTGCCCTTTACTGGTAGTTGAACCCGGAATGCTCCGGTGTGCAGGCTGATGTTCTAACCACTGAGCTTGCTGGCCAGGACTAAAACCACTTTTAAATATTCCAGGATATTTAAAGAAAGGTTTGGTAGAAGAAACATTCTATCTTTATAAGTATTTATGCACCAGGTTTGGGAAGCTTTTTAGTTTCAGGGGAGCCATTTGATCACAGATGATTTTAGGCAGAAAGAATTTTGTGTACCAGTTGGAAAAGAACTTCGTGTAGGCAGTCTTGTGTTATTTTTTTTGTTGTTGTTGGTTTGTTTTTCATTGTGGTAAAATGTACATAACAAAATTTACTATTTTTAGTGTACAGCTGAGTGCATTAAGTACCTTCACATTGTTGTGCAACCATCACCATCATCTGTCTCCAGAAAACTCCACTTTTGTAGAAAGGTTTTTATAAATAAAGTTTTATTGGAACACAGACATGCCATTTGTTTATATATGATGTGAATGGCTGCTTTGGTGGGGCAAGGGAAAGTTGAGCCGAGCTGAGTAGTGGGACAGAGACTGGATGGTCACACAGCCCAAAATATTTACTACCAACTTACAGGAAACGTTTGCTTTATTTATTTACTTTCAGAAAATGTTTGCCGACCCCTGCTTGACATCATATACCTTTACAGTATGTGGGACAAATCTGATGGGGATTGACTGCAGCAGAGGAATAGCTGGTAAATATTTTCAATCTGCTCTCACTTGGGAAGGAAGCTTCTGAAAGACCAGGTTTATTTTCTTTATAGAATTCCCTCTAAGTTCCATAATGCGCATCTTATGCACTTAAAAATATATATATATCTTATTGATTTTTTACAGAGAGGAAGGGAGCGGGAGAGAGAGTTAGAAACATCCATGAGAGAGAAACATCAATCAGCTGCCTCCTGCACACTCCGCACTGGGGATGTGCCCGCCACCAAGGTACATGCCCTTGACTGGAATTGAACCTGGGACCTTCAGTCCACAGGCTGACATTCTATCCACTGAGCAAAACCAGCCAGAACAACATTTTATGCATTTTTTATTTTATTTTATTAGAATCAGAAAGTGAACAACTGCTGAATCCCTTTCAGTATGGAAAGACTGAGCAGGGAAAAGTCTTCTCTGAGTGAGGAAGTGGTTTCTCCGGGGCTGGACCAGGCAGAAAAGATGAGGGATTGAAGCTGGCTGAGCATTTTTGCATTTTTAGTGACTTGTGTGTGGGTTACTTCCTGAAGTTAGTTTTTGAATTTGTTTAACAGTGGTAAGAGTTTTTGGGTTTATAAGCTTATATATTGGGTCTTTTTTCTATCACGGAGTGACAGGACACTCCTATGCATAGGTGAAGGCTGGAAGGAACCACCATCATGTAGTAGGACTTGTTTTTGTGAGTGAGTGATGGTAGGTGTAAGGGAACTCCTTTAGAGATGCAGTATGGCTTCAGCAGCAAAGGCATCTGGGAAATGATCATCTCTCTGTGACTAGTACTTACTCTGTCACTGTTTGGCTCTCTGTACCCTGGTGCTTGGCTGACTCCACAGAAAGTCAGAATGCCACCCAAAGACGCCCAGCAGGCCCAGCAGGGACACTGGTGGATGCATAGAGTGTGCTGAGTGCCTGATGCTGTTAACGGAGGAACACGTGGTTCTCTCCGGCGGTCTGCGTGGCACCCACCATGTGGTTACAGTTACCCACCTGTGAGCAGAGACCTGTCCCGGGTGGGTGTGGATTCTTCCCTGCCCACCATGCACTGCTTTGCCGTGGATGTAGGTTTCTCCTGGTAGAGTCCTTATGAACTTGAACAAGGCTGCATGTCAGTTCTTTGGAATTGATCCTGAACTTAGACTTTCGGGGCTCTCCCCCACCACATCTACTTAATTTATCTTCTCCATGAGGCCTGTGCATGTTTTCTGACTTTTTTCTGTAATGAGAATGTATTCGTTTTATAATTAAAAAGTTATTTAAAAATTAATGTGCCCTGGCCGGTGTGGCCTAGTTGGTTGGAGGGTCACCCCATGCATTGGAAGATTGCCGGTTCAGCTCCCGGTCAGGGCGCATACTTGGGCTGTGGGTTTGATACCTGTGGGGGTCACACGGGAGGCAACCAATGGATGTTTTTCTCATACTTTGATCTCTCTCTCTCTCTCTCTCTCTCTCTCTCTCTCTCTCTCTCTCTCTCTCTTTCTCTCTCTCTTCCTCTCTCCCTATCTCTAAAAAAATCAGTAGGAAACATATTCTTGGGTGAGGATCAGGGAAGAAGAGAAAAATGTAATGCACTTTCAGTTTTCCTCCATTATTTAAAATCTTGTAATTCTTCAAAGTTGTATTGTGCTAAAGACAAAAGAGATTTTAAAAATGCTAGCAGTGAATTAAGATATTCCTAGGCATAACCATACGTTGCATTGTGGACTCAATTCTAGATATGGCTTACTTTGTTCTGATTTGCCCTCTCTGATTCTTTAGTTCTTTGACAATTTTAATTACTAGGGATTCAAACTGCTAATTATCAGTTTCCTCTTTCCTTACCGGAACACGGGTTAGGTATTTTGAAATACCTCTAAGAGTTCTTGCTGGGGCACTGTATGAAGGATAGGGCACCCCTGCAGAGAACAACACCCCATTCATGGTGGGACGCAGGCTGGCTTCATCCACTGTCCCAGTCTGGGAGGACTGAGAGAGCGATGAAGGATGCCATTGTGGGCTCTCTCTCTACTTTTCTGTGAGACCTTGACAGTGCTTTAGGCCAGCACGTCCTTTTCTTTGGAGGATTGGAGCTTGGTGAGGTAATAAAGCGTTGTGGTGCTGAGGCCACTTTTACCTGTGCTAGGAAGGTCATCTGCAAAGGGCCTTCCGCACTGAGCAGTGTCTTCACTTGCTGTTTTGTTTGTCTGTGGAAGGAGAGAAAGGAGGACTTTCCAGTGGTTTCTGTTGGCTGACTAATTTATTATGCTCAGGATAATGGCTTTGGAACTCAAGCCCAACTTGAAACTGGCTCTTACTCAAGAGGCTGCAAGAAAAATGAGGATCCAACAATAATAATGATAATCATTAACAGGGAGCTTCATCGTATGTGTATATTGTGCTTTGCCTGCTGCACCGCATTGAAAGTATAGAAGTTGGACAGTAGACACAGCCATCAAAAAAAGCCAAAGGAATCTGAACCCGGGGCACGGGGGGAAGCAGGAGGAATGCCTGTCTGTCCCAGAGGTCCGTGATGTTTCTAACGCCATTATCCACAGCTGTGCTCTTCATCACGTGGGGAGTGCTGATGAGACTCGTTTCCACCAACAAGCCTTCACTGGTCTTAGCTTGCTTTGACTGGAAGCACACATTTAATATGTTTTCTATGCCAGCCATTATTACTTTTGGTACCTAACTGTTTTTGAATGTCTACACATTGCTGAGCTAAGATAGTGGTCTCACACATACGCATTAACAGAAATATACACATACCCTGCCCTGCTCAGAGCGTGTGGCCACTGCTTTCTTATTCACGGGAATGGTAACCTACATCTCTTCCATTAGGGTCATCCCTGAAGACTCAGAAACGTCAGGGACTATCCAGTTGTGCATCCGAAGGGCACAGTCTGAGGGCTGGTGACCAAGGTCCCAGAGAGGAAGGTGTGCTGCATGGTTCGCCATGCTTCTTACTTGAAAACTTGGTGTGATTTTCACCATATATGGAGTCAAGCCAAACTTCCGAATGCTAAATAGGGGTGAGTGCATATTAAAAAACCATTACTGATGCTGCGGACCAGGGCCATTGTCTTTCTGCTCTGACTTGGTTTGATTAAGCAGTTGCTTAGTTGTGGGCTGTTTTTGTAAGATAATAAACAGTGTGAAGGAGGCATTCCCAAATGCATCTCATTCAACAAAGGGTGTCTGAGCAGAGCACTCCTTTGATTCTCGTGGTTTGCTGCAGATCAAACTGACAAGGGGTCCTCGGTCAGTGGATTTAGAATTTTTTAAAGTTAACATGTGCATATATATAGGAAACTGACAAACACAAGCAAAGAACAAAGCCATCCATAATCACAAGCAGTTTACAGAATCCATCCCGTCCCTCTTTCTCTGGGAGCCAAATTTCTGATCCTTCTCAGGGAGCTTGGGCAGTGAGCTATGACTGAGCTCTTGTTCCTTTCCCGGCCCCTCTCCCTCCAGTCTACCCCTTACTCAGCAACCCCAGTCTGCTTTTCAAAGGCAGTTACCGGGCACAGAAGCAGACCTGCCTGTCCTGGCTTACAAAGAACTAGCCTCATCCATCCTGTTCCTCTCCTACCACTTCACACCCCTCCCTCCTTCCTGCCCCTTCTGTCCTTCCAAAACCCCAGGCTCCTCTTCTGCCCCAGCGCTTCACTCAGTTTCTCCCCCTCCTGCTCGCTGGCTTCTGTTCGTTAGGTGGTAGCTGACTGACCCTCTCTGAGAGGCCTTCCTACTCCCACATGCCGCACTCTCCCCTCCACCTCCCAGGCTGCTTCCCGTGGGGCTCGGTGCTGTAGGTGCTGTTCTCGGCCGATTGCTTCCGGTGCCTTTCCCGCCACTTGTCCGTGAGCTCCGTCAGCCGCCGGCCACGTCTGTCACTGAGCAGAGCAGTGAGTGACAGATCGGTGAAAATGCTGGGCAAGTGGAACTGCGGGACAAAGGCCACACATAGTTCAGGTCTTAAGAACTGTCCTGTAAGAGGCCACTGGCAATTTCTCCTCCCCGTAAGGCATAACATTTGTTATAGGTAATTCTTTTCTGCTTTTCTGAGAAAACAGTACTGTTTTCACATATATTTTTATTGGTTTTAGAGAGGAAGGGGGAGGTAGAGATAGAAACATCAATGACGAGAGAGCATCATTGATCAGCTGCCTCCTGCACGCCCCACAGTGGGGATCAAACCCCCAACCTGAGCATGTGCCCCGACTGGGATTCGAACTGTGACCTCCTGTTTCCTAAGTTGATACTCAACTACTGAGCCATACCGGCTGGGCAGGGAAAACGGTATTCTTATGAAGAAATAGATTTAAGTATTTATTAAATGCTAATAATTAGATTATAATAGCTTAAAACACAAATTGAGATCTGAGTACATCAATCTAAGGACCCAGACTCAATGCCAAATAGGGGTGAGTGCGTATTAAGAGAGGGAGCGCTCGGTCTTGGTTAGCTCCAAAGGGCCACATCCCTCTGGATGGAGCGTCATCCGGGTCTTTGCACCCTCTCAGGTGAGATGATGCACCCTCTCAGATGTGACAGCCAAAGCTCAAAGCCCAATGCTAATTCTCTGTGCTCTGTAACGTTGCCACAGTCCCTTTATTGTTACATTTCCAATCTCCACTCTGATGGTAACGGGAACATTTTATAGACGTCCTCAAGCATTTTTAGGTATCATGGGAGCCATTACTTACGTTTTTCTAGCATTCAAATTGTACCAGTGTTATTATTGGTACTTCCTGGGGAAGGAAATCTTTTCTGATAATTTTTTTGGCTTTTAAAATAACATTTATTTTTTAAAGTTAACATGTGCATATATATAGGAAACTGACAAACACAAGCAAAGAACAAAGCCATCCATAATCACAAGCAGTTTACAGTCTGACATGTCCTTCTAAGTCCTGTGTGTCTACACAACTGAGCTTCCATAATTAAGGTGGTGCATTATGTAGCATGCTTTCTCACACATCATGAACATCTACCATTTCAAAGTCCCAAAGGTATGAGTATTTTGATACCAAGAATACCCTACACCAACTCAATCTGGCAGAAAATGTAATCCTGCCTTACTTGGTGACAAAGATTTCACAAAGGACAAAAATAGCAACATACCTCTTGCTAAAAGATATTCACAAAGTTACAGTTAAAATAACTGTGTCCCCGTAATGTCCCATTACAAATGGGTCCCGCAGCAAGGGCACACGAGATATACTGCTTCTAAGAGAATTATGATGTGTACTTTAAAATATTAGCAAAGAGGCACGTTTTGACTGAAGTACTGAACAACACATTCCCAGAGCACAGCCTAAGAGATGCATGCCCATCCGGGGTCATCACCACGTGTGAATGTGAACACACACACAGACACCCCTCGCGAGAGCAAGTCCTGATGTCCGTTTCTGAGATGGTCAACAACTCCATGTCCCAGATGCCTCTTTTCTCACAATTACAACAAAAAGACATTTACAAATTGGTTAATTCCCCAGTAATTGTTTTCATTTAAGTCTCAGCCCTCCACTCCACCCATGGGAAGAATATGTGGAATGCTTCACCGCTTCTCAGGCCACTTGCCGGGCGTGGCGGCCAGGGAAGGTGTGTCCTGCTCCCTGCAGTGCTCAGAGCGGCCTTAGGAAGCAGGACTCTGAGGTCGCCGGGGCTTTGCAGAGCGGCCTCCTCGGCTCTCAGGGGGACTGCAGCGGGCAGTGCCACCCCCGGTGTGGTGAGGCGTCCGGTGTCCCTTCCTTACCACACTGGCGGGGGTAAGTTTCTCTGCCAGAGACCCAGGCGCCGCTGGCTTTTTACCTGGTGAGGATCAGATGCTAATGCTTTCATGACTAGTAAGTTCCTGCTAAGTTTGGCAAACCAGTAAAACCTGCGGGGCGCAGTGGACTGTGCATGCTACGATTGACGTCCTGACCGGGAGCTGCAAAGCCTCCTGAGAAGATTAGTGAGAGGAAACAGGCATTTCAGGTGAATTTTCTCTGCCCTTTTCAGGGCAGAGCACCTTACACATCACATGGGTCTATTTTGTGATCATAGTTAGGGAAGCACTGAGCTTTCCGCTCCTACGCATGGACATGTTTTTTCCTGCAGTTTGGACGTGTCTGGTCGGCCTGCCTTCGAATAAACACCATTATTCTGTTCCTTGTCAGGATCAGCCGTGTCCCTGGGTCGGTAATCACTCCAGCTCGTGCAGCAAACGTTCTTCAGCCGATCGGAGGATTTTCTAGGCTGTTCCCCATGAACTTTTTGAACATCGTGTCCTTTCCTTTCCTTTCCGAAGATTCCCATGGGTGTATCGGACCCACAGGTTTCTCAAAGCACAGCCTGTGCAGTGAGAGCTTCTGGCCGCTGATCCAGGCTGGCTGGGCTCCAGCACTCTCGGCTTATTTCCCGAGCCCCACCTGAGGGAGATTACGGCAGGGAGGCGGCCTCTCCGCCCTTGTTAGCTCAGCGCGCCCTGAGTCAGCGCGGGCCCATTTCTGACGGGGAGACCCGCCAGTTTTACGGATCTGCGGCCTGCTGATGGATTTGCGCAGCATGGTGATTTAATGCTGATCTTCAGCTCCTGTGAAGCGGGGACTGGCAGGTTCTCAGGACACCCTCTTACTGCTTAGACTCGGAGGTGATGCAACTTGTGTCATTTGCGCTGGCCAGCCTGCGTTTATAGGAAGCACTTATGAAATTGATCTCCAGTTACTCCAAATTTCTCCACATTGAGGGCTTTCCATTCTGGGGAGCTACGTTTTTGATAATTTATCTTTTCAGATGAAATTATTTCTATCTTCCAGTGTTTTTTTTTTTTTTTAATATATTTTATTGATGTTTTACAGAGGAAGGGAGAGGGATAGAGAGTTAGAAATACCAATGAGAGAGAAACATTGATCAGCTGCCTCCTGCACACCCCCTACCTGGGATGTGACCGTAATCAAGGCACATGCGCAATCGAACGTGGGACCTTTCAGTCTGCAGGCCAACACTATTTACTGAGCCAAACTGGTTTCAGCTCTCCTTGTATTTCTAACCCCTTGTGCTTTCCTTATGACAGCCTAAGGTTTTCCAGGTTCAAGTCAAGCATCTCTGTCCAGGAAGCAGCCTAAGCACTTCATTTTGCATCTCACCAGAAAATAGATTTTTATATCTGGTTAACTCGCCTCTGGTTGGTCTGTCTGTTTGAACACTGCTGATTAACATTCAGATTATGCAGACGTCAAGGAAGATTCTAGTGATCTGAAGTAATGGTCTTTTTAGCCTGTGAGACAAGTTCCAAAATACTGTATTTAAACTGTTCATGCTGACGGTTGCAGAAATACATTACATATTAAACAGGCAATCTCCTTCATTGATAACATCCTTCGTCAAAAACAAAGCACCTAACTTTGTTTTCCTCCTGATAGATTATTTAATATCTCTTTATGTTGTCTCCTTTAGAAAGATGGGTTCTCCCATAACCTACAGATGGTAGAGGAGATAATTTTGATACCAATGATAAGAAGTGATTGAGAAGGATAATTCAGTCAGCCACTATTTGTTCACAGGCATTTATTAAGTGTCTGAGGTGTTCCAAGCACACTTTGGGCCTAGAGATACAAAGATGAGTGAGATACAGTGGAATCTTGGATCAGGGTGTGCCCATAAGCATGCAACTGATTTAATTTACATAACTAACTGGGCATGTGAAATTGGCAAATATTTGATGAATGCCTAAAATGGTGACCAGTTTTAGAAATTCAACTTAGTCTAACGAGATGAGTATGAAAGGGGGCGATAGGTGGACGATTCTAAGACGGAAAGGGGTGGTGGTCATACCCATCAGTGATTCTGAATCCGTCCTAGCAACCAGGAGGCATGCTAACTGCTAGTTATGCACACAGCCCCATGAGTCACCAGTGGCTCCAAGTTGCAAAAGCGATTATGCAGCATTTCTTATTTTGGCCAGATTTTCCAGTTGTCAACGTGAAGGATGCTTTCTCCTTTAAGCCTTCACTGCGAGTCAGCCTGTTGTGGGGCTTAGTGGTTTCAGCCTCAGCCTTTTTCCTGTTCAGCTGCATGCTTTCCCGCCTTCGCTGAGGGCGCCGCACAAGCCCTTTGCCAGAACACGCAATGACGGGAGCACACCCCAGCCTTCAGAGGAAGGACCCTCTTTCCCCTCCCCGGAAACCCTGTCCTAAGCCAGGGGGGCAGAGGCGGCGGGAGGGAGGCACCTGGGCGGAGGCGGCAGCCCCTGACTGAGGGTTTTCCTTTCTGAGGGAGCCTGTGCTGACCTGGAGAGAGGCAGCGGGCAGGGAGCGAGCTGGAGGCCGCGGAGGGCAGGTGTCCTGTTCCCTTTGTGGCCAGAGAGCTGCTCCCTCTTTCCGGTCCTACACTTGCTTCCTCTCCGCAGAAAACAAGGCGCCCAGCGGAGAGTCTGCAGGTGGAGGCAGGAGGAAGGCTCCTTAGACTGGCTGACTACGGGATATGCCAAAGGACACCCCCTCATTTCTTAGGTGACCAGTTATTTCCCACGGATGCAGCGTACGCAGCTGGGGAGGGTGAACGGTGTTAAGGCTCCAGGTAGCATTCTGCAGGGTTGCTGGGTGATCTGTGCTTCAGGTTCCAGTCGCTGGGCAGCATCTGGGCCCTCCGCGCTGAGCAGCTCTGTGCTGCGTGAACAGACACCGCCCAGCAGGAGGAGCGACTTGTTAGCGTGTGACACCGTTTGGGGAGTTTGCACCCCACCTTATAATTGATATGAAAGTGATAACTGTATAAGCCAAACGTTCCCTCCACTGTCTAGCTCCCCCATCCTCTCCGTTCAAGGGTTCAAACAAGTCATTTGTCACAGTCACTTCTCTCCTGCCCTGTGTCAGTGTGGGTGAGAGAGGACATACAGTCCCTCAGTGAAGGGAGGCGGGTGGGGTGGAAACATGGGTTTGAAACTATGGAGATGGAGAGTAACAGGGAACAGGCAGGTACTTGACGTCCACAGATGGTGCAGGATTAGTCATAGTTTAATGTATTCTGGACGGTGTAAAAATATCACAGTTTTTTGAAATCAAGAACAAAGATAAGTACTAAGTGCCATCTCAGGATGGGATCTGCCTTATCAAGTCAGATCATGTCTTCTTGGCTGGGAATATTTCCTCCCCCAAATAAAGCACGTATTTAAATCTAAGCATATTTCTTGGTGGGTGTTTGACCCAGTTCTGTTGACCAGCCTACAGTGGTGCCTGGGAAAAGCAGTGTGGTCTGGTGGTTAGATCTTCTCATGCCTTTTTGGGGAAGAGACTTTTTGAACATTGAATGTTCAGATTGTTGAATGATAATTTGGTTCTTCCTTAGAAAATTATAGCCATTAATTTTGGCTCCAGGATTTTACTACTAGTATACATAGATCAAGGCTGACTACATTATAGATAGCAGAGCCTGTGTTGTCTTCAGGAGAAAAAACGAGCTTGTTTTATGTCCATGAAAAAATAACCGGGGACAAATTAAATCTTGATAGCTGGGAGTGTCTATCTAAATATTTCTCTACTTATTCTGGCATCATTACAAACAAATGTAAGCTTCATAATGATGTCATAAATCTATTGGATTCATGGGTTCAATCTCAGAGCGGGGAGGGAAACGGGAACTCCAGAAATTTAAAAAACCATTTTACATTCATGAGAATTGCTCTCGGGAGGGCGAGGTGTTTTCCCTGACGGTGGGACCGTCTTGTTACTAACGTGTCGCCATAGACAGATGCTTAAGCGCGTGCCAAGCCCGGGCGCCACGGTTCCAGCTCCGATGGAAGGGATGTGAGGCCGCGCGCAGGTCCTCATCATAGACACCATCACAGGGCGGGAGAGACCGTGCCCACTCCTGGGCGAATGCCCCGGGAATACCTCCACACAGGGTGCTAAATGGGAAAAGCAGGCACACACTTCTATACTCACTGGCCTCCGCTTGAAGTGGTGTGTGACGATAAGGCCTAGAGAGAGGTGTGGTGCCAGCGCGAATCTGGGTGTCTGAGCGCCGTGTGCCAGCTGCGGGTTAGCGGTGGCAGCGTCGGTGAAAGGAAAGCCAGCATGATGTGGGCAGCAGTCCTCTCTGGGGAAGGGGCCTGACTTCCGCTTCCTTCTCATGTTTCTAACATTTCCCACAACAAGTACATTACTGTGTTTCTTAAAAATTCTCACCCAAGGCTATTTTTCCATTGATTTTTAGAGGGGAAGAGAGGGGAAGAAGAGAGAAACATCGATGTGAGAGAAAGACATCGATTGGTTGCCTCTTGTACGAGCCCTAACCTGGGCCCCGGCGGGAGAGGAGCCTGCAACCGACATGCATGCCCTTGACCGGAATCGAACTCAGGCCCCTTCAGTTCGCAGGCGACGCTCTATCCACTGAGCCAAAACGGCTAGGGCAGCACCCATTAGCTTCCTACTAGGAAATAACCAATGCTGGCTGCGCTAACGAGAAATAGCTTAGAAGCTTAACACTGACCGGTTTAAAATGTTTGTTTTGATTCCTCATAAATGTAGGAAGTCTGTTATTCTTGACGTGAGAGGCTGGGTCTTCGCCTGCCTGTTCTGTTCCTTCCGATGATCACCCGGGGTTTGAGGCATCTGCTGAGTCTGGTGCTGTAGGGCTGCGGTGCCGTCTTTGGTGTAACTGGTTGTCCTTGTGTGTCATTGGCGCTGCCGCCCCACTGTAACTCGGTGTGTGACATGGGCCCTTGTTAGTCAGCGGTCCCAGGGAGTGTGACCTGCACACGAGACCCCAGTCATCCCCTCGCTGCTGTGGGCCGTTGAAACGGCTTCCTCCCTGTCTCCTTCCCAGCGCCTCCTGCCTCCTGCTGCCCCAGAGCAAGCTGCCAGCTCCCAGCTCTCCCGTGTCTCAGCGGCTCCCAGGCGGAATAGGGAGCCCCAGGAGCTCAGGCACACGTAGGCCTCTGGCTTCTGGTCTGTGCTACCTCTTCCCTCACTCTCCAGCCCTGCCAGCCACGTACTGTCTTCAGATCCAGTCTCTTCGTCCGTGTTCCCGCTTCCCTCCTTCTCCCGTTCTGTTCCATTGGCTTGGCCTGCCCTTCAGCTTCCTCATCTGCCCGTTTGCTATGGGCCCCCCAAACCCCTTCCCCCTCCCCTTTTCCCCTTCTCTGCCTCCCCGCCTCAGCCGAAGGGGCAGCTGTCCAGCTCCATGTGGAAGACACGACCTTCGGCTGGCCCTTTCTCTTCTTGCACAGCCTCTCCACTGGTCCCTTTGGGCCGTGGTCGGCAAATTGCAGCTCTGAGCCACATGCGGCTCTTTGGCCCCTTGAGTGTGTCTCTTCCACAAAACACCACGGCCTGGGCGAGTCTATTTTGAAGAAGTGGCATCAGAAGAAGTTTAAAAAATGTGGCTCTCAAAAGAAATTTCAATCGTTGTACTGCTGATATTTGGCTCTGTGGACTAATGAGTTTGCCGACCACTGGGCTAGGGTAACCCGTGTCATCCTGTGTTTTAACACTTCCTCCTGCCTGTGCTGTGCCAGCCGTGGTGGCCAGGACCCTGTCACCTCTCTCCCCCAGCACTCGGCTCCGAGCAGCCAGGGAGCCGCTCACAGCCGCTCACCGCGGCCTGGGCTCTGGGGCCAGCACAGGAGCCCGGCCGTTTGTCCCACCCGCCAGCTGCAGGGAAGGCCCAGGTGGCCCTGGAAGAGGGTGTTTGGAGAGTGATTAGCATAATGCCTGCACCGAAGATTGCATGCTTGTGTTTGTTTTTTAAATTATTCTCTCTTTACAGCCTTCCCTGGTTTCCTTGTCCCCCCGCCCAGTTAGCGCCTCCTGCTAAACGTTAAACTCACAGTGAGAACTTCCAGCGGCCAGCATGGATGCTGTCACATGTACATGCCATGGCTTCTGCACCAACACCTCACCATCACTCACCCACAGCGCGCCTCCTCCCGTACGTGTGCGTCCAGCTGGTTTCTGAACTTGAACCCAGTCATCTGCTAATCACAGAGAAACTGTGACTTTCCAACCCGAGGGCGGGCCTCTTTCTAGAAATGGACTTCAGTGCTCAGAGCTGATCTCTCTGTCAGTGGCGGTAAGAGGCGGCCCCCAGTTTCCTTCCACGTGCTTTTTCTGCACACGTTTTCTCCCCACGGGCCCCTCCCGCACACGCAGCCCGCACGCAGCTCCGCACCCTGCTGCTCACACATGCCGCCCGCCACCGCAGGCAGGGCCAGGCGGTCGCCGCCTTTCTCTTCAGCACAGATCGGAATGGTTTCGTTTCCTCCCCCTATGATTTCTGACAAGATAGGACACCCCCTAGGTTTGGGTTCATTAACTTTCTGAAGGGTCCACAGAAGCAAGGTTACTGGCAGACCCGCAATCGCAATTCTTTCTGTTGATTCGCTGTGTTTTAAATAAGCTGAAACAGAATGTAAGGAAGTTGTTTTAGCAAATCACTTTTTATCATCTGTATTTGGTATGTAGTACATGTTTATTGTAACAATCATTCATACAGTAACATTCAAGAAAAAAGTAAAAAAATTATACCATATTTAGTGGCAGTAAGGGTTGGCTTTCTGGGAATATTTTTTTCTTTCATGTAACATGTAAGTGTAATATTTAAGGTTCATTTATTTGATATTTATGGTTGTTTTGAGAAATATATTATGATGAAGAGTCAAGATCTTTTGTCTTACCATTGGAAACTCTAGTTTGCCCCCTGCTGTATGATATATTTATTACAGATCTTAAGCAAGAAATCAAAGAAATGGTTTTGAAAGGGAAAAAAAAAACACCAAAACACCCATCAACCAATGGCTGTTAGACAGAATTCTACTGGCCTAGCTCAGATCTTACCTTGTTTGAAAGCCTTCCTCAGTTCCCTAACTGTACTGACTATTCCTTCATTATGGTGACAGAAATTGGTGCCTCTGATACAGAACAGTATTAAACCCATTCTATAATTTACATTCTATAATTTACATTCACTTCATTTGTTCGTTTATAGTGAGCATTTACTAATAACATAACAATTATATTATGTTCAAGTAAATGAATTATTCTGAATTTAAATCTATGAATGAACCCATTTTCCTCTATTATATAGGTGATGCTAACGATGATATTCACCCAGAACACAGCGGGGAAGTTTTTTCCCCGAATGTGTGGTTGTGCATAGAATGCTACATGCACCAAAGAGAAAACAAAACATTTTTTTCTTATCACGTTTTATTGAGGAAACATATAAAACATCATTACATTAGTAATACATTGCATGCAGAAGCATCTAATCCAAAAAGGAGTTTTTGGAAATATTTTTTATGAAACAAGTTTATAAATACTCTGCTTCCTATAGTCTTCCTTTCCCTTCACCTGATAAAACTTTTCTAAGACAACCCATTTATCCATTTAATAATGCTATCCCTTCAAGTAAACATGCAGGGCGGGAGATAGGACCCAAACTACCTTCTGTCATACTTATTTATTTGTTACATCTCCTTTCCTGGCTCTGGATTTGTTTTTAAGCTCTAACACAAGTGCTTGTCACCTTTACCTCTTAGATACATCAGTCTCCTAACTGAAGCAGTGAAGGGGCGATCTTGCTTGTTTGGGATGATGTTTTTAAAATACGCCGATTTCCGAGGCGGGAGTCACACGAGGGAAGCTGGCGGTCTGGGAGTGATGGCAGTTCCTCCCCACAGAGAGGAGAGAAAATGAAATGGCTCTGGGTCTGCTCCCGAGGATTATATGGAGGGAGCATCCACCTTACATCGCTGCATATTGATAGATGGAGAGAAGAGAAAGCTCACAGAAAAATCTTCTCGCCCTTCTCACACGTGGTTTTTACCTAATTTGAAAACTTTAATCTGTCAGTAGTATTTTATTCATAATTTTTCGCATCTAATACTGTTTTCAGTTTTAATTCCATTATCACCTTCCGTTTAATGGTTTACTAACATGAATTGGTGCACGGGTGGGTCCGGCCTGATCAGGCCGGCTGTGGGGAGGGGCCGCAGGTGGTTGGCCGGTTGACCAGTTGGCTCCGCGCCTTGGTCTAACGCCCGTTCGAACTCCCGGTCGAGGGGACAATTTGCATATTAGCCTTCATAACAGAGGATTGTTTCACAATCTTTAGAATGACTGGCCTGTTAGAATAAAAATTAAAAAAAATAGGTCAGATACGGCCACGGGGCTGAATGTGCACAGGTACTACACGGTAGGTTTTTGGTTGTGAGAATGGCCACGACGCCATGCTCTCTGGCTGTGCTGTGGACTTCATCTAACTGCAGAGTCATGAAATGCAGCAGAATCTTGGCTGTGAATGACTGAAGGAAGGAATGGCTGTAATGACTGGCAATACGTGTAATTTGGAAGCGGTTAGAAAACATGTAAATAACCTGGCATTGTGCTGTCTTAGCCATTCTACACTTTAACCTCCCAAAGCCATTTTATTTTCTTGAGAGAGACTTTTTCCTCCAAGTAGAAAATAGCAAAGACCATGCAACAGGCCAAATGAGATCCTCCCCGTGTCCGATGAAGTTCTAGAACTAAGGTTACAGTATTACAGCGCACACCAGCCGAGCACCCGAGCGGTGGGTTCAAGTTTGTACCATAACAGGCTGGTGGTGACACGCACTGTCTCCAGTTCTAGATTCCTTTTCTGTAAAATGAGAGCAATGGGCAAGAGTGTATGTGAGATGCCCCAGATTTTACAATAGTTTTACTTATAAAGGAAGAAGCACCAAAATTATTTCCTTCCAAAGGAAAGTCCCCAGAAATAAATTTATTTCATTTACATGATCTAACGAGTCATAGTATAGTCACTACTACAGTTTACATATTTTACAGAACTAAATAAAACCACCTCACTGGAGTTTCTTTCTCTCAGGCCAGCTCTGAGCGCACTAACAGTAAGCAATCTGTACATACGTTTCACTGCTCTCCCCAGGAGAAGTAGCAGTGTGAAAGGAAAAACAGAACTGGGTAATTATCTTTGGTGGGAACTCAAACATGTATCCCCAGAGTCTTATTCTAAGTCTTGATGTGAATTAGGAGCGCCGTGAGACAGAAATCATGCCTGTCTTCTCCCCCAGGTATGCACAGAGCCGAGCCCAGCTCTCAGCACAGAGAGTTGTTGACCGTACACATGTACAGAGGCGCCTGTGGACATGATCTAGTCACCAAATAAAAACTCTGTGGCTCCGGCCAATGGTACTGACTAAACCATATTCCGTACGTTCTTCTGACATCAGCAGTGAGAGCAGGAAAACATTCTCTGTATCGGGGAAATCTACTGCTTCCCCCAAGGACTGTTTATACTGTGGTGTTTTCAGTTTTGGTTTTGCTATTCTAATTGCTATTTACAATTAATGATACAAATCAATAAAAGTGCAACAAAAATTAATCCATATTGAGTATGTATACATGTACAAATATATAGGTGCATATCTATACATATATATTGATAGCCCATTTTCAGTGATGCACTTAGCTGGCAAACTCTTTCCCCTGTTTCCATGTTATATTAAAATGCCCTAAATATTTCATATCTTGAGAAACCGTTTGGCGAGACAAATGATTTTATTTTTTTCTATTGCTAAATGCTCCATCTTCCTTTTCAGTTTCCTTTCAGAAATGTACACTTTATTCACTTTCTCAATTCAGATATTTAATAGAGATAATTCTCTAGAGACACCAATGTCTGGTGAATGCAAACAAGACTTCCTTTGCAACCTCCAAGGACGAGGGCATCTGGCCAGGTTGACAGGCCAGAGACCTCTGAGGTTCGCCTTTGGAGTGTGTGCTCTGTATTAGGCAGTATCAGAGGACACAGCACATTTCTTCAAGTGTTTTTGGCGTATTATTGAAAATCAGAAATAATTTAAAAAGGCTCATCTAACGTTCTCAGCCATATCTATCCCCCCAAAAAAGATGTGATCAAAGAATGCCATTACATTTAAAAAATTTGAATATTTGTCGACTATTAAAATGTTAAATATAGTATATTACCCATCTTTGGTGGGCATGTTGGTGATTCCAGGGGGTAAGAAATACTGACAGCGCTCACTGCTGGAAGTAATGTATGTTGCTGTAGCGTGTTACTCTGTGAACACTGACAGCGCTCACTGCTGGGAGTAATGTATGTTGCTGTAGCGTGTTACTCTGTGAACACTGAGGGCGCTCACTGCTGGGAGTGATGTATGTTAGGGTACCGTGTTACTCTGTGAACACTGAGAGCGCTCACTGCTGGGAGTGATGTATGTTAGGGTACCGTGTTACTCTGTGAACACTGAGAGCGCTCACTGCTGGGAGTGATGTATGTTAGGGTACCGTGTTACTCTGTGAACACTGAGGGCGCTCACTGCTGGGAGTGATGTATGTTAGGGTACCGTGTTACTTTGTGAACACTGAGGGCGCTCACTGCTGGGAGTGATGTATGTTAGGGTACCGTGTTACTTTGTGAACACTGAGGGCGCTCACTGCTGGGAGTGATGTATGTTAGGGTACCGTGTTACTCTGTGAACACTGAGGGCGCTCACTGCTGGGAGTAATGTATGTTGCTGTAGCGTGTCACTCTGTGTCGGGATGCCATTGGGGACGTGGAGCCAATGGTTCGGCTGATGTGGATATCCGGGGGACTCACCATCTGTGTCACCTGGATTTCCGGCCCTACCAAGATGCCGCCACTCACCACCGGCCCCGCGCAGCCGTCAGCCATGCTGCCGCCCCTGGCGTCAGGCCCGCCGGGGCCGGCCACCACGCGCTCCGTGTAGATGAGGCCCTGCGCGCCGGCCAGCTCGGCGGGCACGCAGAGGCTGCCCTGGACGTCGTAGACGGGCGCCACCACCGTCTCGGTCACCACCACGTTGGGCGCCAGCTGCGGGTCGAACACGATGGTGGTGGGCTGCACGCACGGCTCCGTGGTCGTGTAGGTCTCGGTCACCACGATGTCCCCGTGCATCGCGGGCTCCGCCATCGCCAGCTCCGCCTGGAACTCGGCCTCCGAGAGCGCCATGCCCGAGGACTCGCTCACGAAGTAGTTGGGCCCGAGCAGAGGGAGGTCCGTGCTGATGGGGATGCAGGCCTGGTGGGAGGGAAACGGCTCGATCTCGGTGTCCAGGCAGATCTCGGCCAGCGTCCTGAACTTGGGATCCAACGCTTCCATGCAGTCCTCCTCCAGGTCGTCCACAATCCAGCTGCAGCAGCCGATGGAGCCCACGGGCGAGCCCACGCCCTCGTGGTCATAGATGAGCAGGCAGTCGTTGGCCGGCCGCCCTTCGTCTTCTTCTGCGTAGGCATGCGCTTTCTGGAAGGAGGAAAAACGGAAAGTCAGGGGGCATCTGGTTTGAGACTTTATGGAATGAGCCTCGGAAAGCCCTGATTCTTGGCTGTCTTGCTAAGTGACTGGCATCGGTGAGGGAGCTCACTGTATTAACGCTGCACGGAATTAGAATAAATGTGTATTTTCTTGTTTGAATGCTGACAAGCAATCATTTCTACATTTTACTCCGAGTATGGATCAAAGACAAGGTGTTAACCGTTTGGATTTGTGGTCTTTGTTTCTGAGATCGTCAAGAAATAATAAAACGCATCAAGTCACATTCAGAGTACTCTTTAGGGAGATATTTGATCAACTTAGAATGAAAGCAAGTGTAAGGATGTGACTATCTCTAAGCCTCAGAGACTCGTACAGAGTGCCAGTGGGGTGTCATGTGGTCAGAGTGAGAAGAGCTGGGGTCTCTCTGGAGTTAGGCTAACAGGCGGAGGGCACCAGGAGGTAACCTAGTGTGGTCGTTAAATTATTGATGACAGGCCCTTTCACGGTAGGAGCCATGAGAGTGGAAGGGGTGGTGGGAGCAGAGGCCTGCCATTCTCTCCCCCTTCCTCTCACCTCTCCCCTGCCATGGCCTTGGGTGGGCCCCGTGGAATGCTATAGGGCCTGCCTGCCCAGCGCCCTCTGAATCACCTGGTATAAACTGACCCCTTCTTTGTTTTATTTGCTAAAATGTTTTTATTGGTTTTTAGATAGAGAGGAAGGGAGAGGGAAAGAGAGAAGAAACATCAATGACGAGAGAGAATAAGTGGGTGCCTCCTGCACACCTCTCACAGGGATGGAGCTTGCAACCCAGGCGTGTGCCCTCCAACCCAGACATGTGCCCTGACCTGGAATGGAACCAGTGACCTCTTCTTTCCTGGGTTGATGCTCAACCACTGAGCACACCGGCCAGCCCCCCCCCCCCCCTTTATTTTATAAGTAAGGACGCTGAAAGGCCCAGAGAGGGGCAATGGCATGCCCCAGGCTCAAGTAACTACAACTTTACATCCGGCTTCCCGGGTGCCAGGGTGGGGAGGGGGCAGAAGGGGGTGGGGTGGGGGTGGAGGTGGGGGTGGTTACCTCGGAGAAGTAGCTGTCCAGGAACGCCAGGTTCAGGCCCGTGTCCGCCTGCTCCCTCGGGGGGCCCAGTGTGGAGCTCCTCCTCCGCAGGGTGCCCCCCACCCCAGCCGCCAGGCCGGTGCCCAGCCCAGTGCCCAGCTCCACGCCCGACACACCCCCCTCCACCGTGCCGCCGGCCGCGTACGTGTTCGTGTAGATCTCTGTGGGGAGAAGGGGTTTCAGTGCTGGATTGTCGCTTTGTGTGTCCAAGGAAACCGCTGCCGGGCTGTTTGCAGGTGTCCCCCCCCCCCCCCCCCAACCAGTCGAGACGCCCTGGCATCAGCCACTGCTCCGGCTGGTGACCACTGGTGCTCAGAGCAGCTGCCCGATGGCCTCACACTGCCTGCACCAGCCAGAGCCTGCACCAGCCAGGGCCCGCACCAGCCAGGGCCCGCACCAGCCAGGGCCCGCACCAGCCAGGGCCTGCAGTGCCCCTCTGGCAAGCTCCCAGCCTCCAGGGTTTGCACCCGTGCCAGGACCTCCCAAAGCAAGGCAGCCGTGTGTTTGCCTGAGGAGCTCAAGGCCTGGCTCACCGGGTGCTGGGGACAGCTGGCCTCCAGGGGCGCTCATTCTCCCCAGCCTGACTCCACACTGAGGAGCCATTTCTGGGAGAGTCAGGGGCTGGGGGAGAGCTGGGGCTGGGAGAGATCTGGGAGCTGGTGGGAGGAATCTGGGGCTGGGAGAGAAGGGGGGCAGGGAGACAAGGGGGGCTGGGAGAGATCTGGGGGCGGGGAGAGAAGGGGGGCGGGGAGAGAAGGGGGGCGGGGAGACATCTGGGGGCATGAAGTTTACTGGCTGAATAATTTTGCAAATTTTAAAATTTTGGTGTCCACTCACCGGAGGAATCCATTCGATCCTGCGTATTGGAAGCTGTTATTGGTACACATATGTTTGACACATCCTGAAAAGAAAAAAAATATATTAAAAAAAGAATGTTTTTGTTAAATATTTAAAATGGACATCTTTCTGTTTCCGTGGGCGGTGTAAGTGCCCGGACGTGCTCGGTTTCCACGGAGACTCCTTGTGGAGTACTCACCCTGTCCTCAGGATGGGCCCCTTCTATCCTCCAGGACTGAATCACGCCTTCCCCGCCCTCGGGCACCGGCGCGAACCGGGTGCCCAGGCCCTCGGGCTGCCTCCGCCCGCAGCAGCAGAAGAGCAGCAGGAGCGGCGACACTGCGGGCGGAAGGAGGAGTCAGGGAGCTGCGCCCAGGGAGTCCTGAGTGTCCATTGTGTTTAGAACAGATGTCAGAGCACCATTCCCCCACAGACCCAGGGTGCATGTCCACCTTTATAAATGCAAACCCACCAGATCACACAGAGCAGTGGTCGGCAAACTCATTAGCCAACAGGGCCAAATATCAACAGCACAACGGCTGAAATGTCTTTGGAGAGCTGAAAACCGACTTCTGCGCATGGGCCACAGAGATTTAATCACACTGTACGTGCAGTCCCGCACGTGGTGTTTTGTGGAAGAGCCACCCTCAGGGAGCCAAAGAACTGAATGTGGCTCTTGAGCTGAGTTTTGCCGACCACTGACCCAGACTGCAGAGTTGGAACGAAGCGGGGTTAGACCATGTGTCCTGGGCCCTTCCTGGCAGATTCGGAAAGCATGGCTCGGCTCTCCTCCGAGATCCCGGAACTGGGTGGTAGCAGGTTTAGGATTCAAACCAGATGTTAGGATCCCTAGTTCCCCTAAATGCATGCACATTTACATATGTGTATTTATCCACAAATAACCATCTGTGCCTGTGTATGTATGGGTAAGCCTATCTATATGTAACTGTGTATTAACATTTGCTTAAATATGTACTAACCTCCATGGTCACGTGTGCATGTGCAGGTCCCTGGATACATGTATGTGCACACACACACCATCCTCTGTCTAAGAAAATCCTCGGCTTTTTAGGAAGTGGTTCCAGGTCACCTCCACCAGGAAGACTTGCCCGCCTTCCCCCTGGGACTTAGCTGCCGGTGCCTCTCCCTCCCGAAGCTCTCTCTGCACTTCCCACCCAAGGCTTACTTTATAGGGTTTGCACGTGTTACCATTTTCATGCCCCTCACTGATGCTAGACCTTTAGTTACCCGTATTGAACATGCACTGGCCCTCACCAGTTCCTTTGTTTAGCTCCAGGTTTTCACAAAAGTTGCCATAGATACTGAAAAGAAGTGGCCAAATGAACGCAAGCCCGGTTCCCCTCTTATTGAAAGAACTATTGTGAAGAGGGATTGAACCCAGGACTTACAGAGCAGTAGGAGCAGGCCCAGCGCTATCATGCCAATCCCCGCTGGTCCCAGGCCAACATTGGAACCCTCAATGCGGTCGCCAGGGACAAGCCCATCTATGGCACCGGTAACGGAGCTGCCATCCCCAGTGGAGACGCCTGGAGTGGCAGAGTGCAAGCACGTCTGGCTGACGTCACAGTCGCAGGCCTCGATCCTAACTGTCTGGGGCAGCTCACACTCCCGGTTGAGGCTGTCCTTCACCAGGATCGGGATTTGGTAAGCTCCCGCTGACAGCGGCTGCCCAGCCGTCAGGAGGGCCGAGGTAGCTGAAAGGGAGAAGAGGAAAGAGAAAAGAAATTAACTCACTTGCTGGTGATCGTTCCTAATACTCAGGCCGGACTTAGGACCTGATCCCTTAGTTATCAGCTCCTCTGCTTATTAGGAAGCAAAACAAAGAAACACTTACAATGAATTTTTAAGACTTTTTCCTGCTGGACTGTTATTTCCACAAAGACCACCGGGCTGCTGCTGCTGCTCACCCAGAGCAGCAATGCTTGGCCCGTAATATGAACGCAGTAGATATTTGTCCAGTGAAGGAAGAGCATTGAGCTGAAAGGGAATACTGGAAGGATTACACTTTACAGATACCCTCCCTAAGACTGTTTATCTCTTATTCACAATCGTCGCCCTTTCATTTAAAATTATTCCAATAACTATTATTTTTCTAACTCTTTGTGCTAGTATTGCCCATTGGTTTTCTATAGAAATTATTGGTTACACATTGATTGGAATTTATTTACCAACCCAAGGCATTTTAAAGATGATTAAATTTATACCTAATGCACGAATAGTAATTAATCCATGACTCGATAATAATAATTATTATTGCTTATTACTTTCAGTTAGCTATATGATACTCCATCTAGTTGTACCAAAATGTTGCCCAGGCACAAAGTAAGACGTGAATAAAGCAGTGGCATAGTGGCATGTTAGGTGAAATCTTATTCTGTTCTTCTACACCAACATTGAAACAGGACTCTGGGAATATTATATCTAGTGTCATTATATATAAACTAGAGAACTGGTGCATGGAATTCATACGCTTGCGGGGGAGGGGTTCCTCAGCTGGCTTCTGCCCTCTCGCAGTCCGGGAGCTCTTGGGGGATGCTCCTCGGGGGGAGCAGGCCTAAGCCATCAGCAGGACATCCTTAGCGCTGCCGTGGAGGTGAAGAGGCACCTGCCACCGCAGTTGCATTTGCCAGCCATGAGCCCATCTTTTGGCTGAGCAGCACTCCCCCATGAGAGTGTACTGACCATCAGATGGCAGCCCTGTGTTGAGCATCTGCCCCCTGGTGGTCAGTGCGTGTCATAGTGACCAATTGTCCTGCTGTTTGATCGATTTGCATATTAGCCTTTTATTATATAGGATAAATATACATATTACTGGCAAATCTATGCTATTATTACCAATTTCCATGTTGAACGTTCTTGTATTTTTTACTCATAGTGTTTAAGATCCGAATGCGGAAAACGTGGCTAGAAATTACTGTTTAAGAATGGACTATTGGACTTGATAGGGAAAGGGGAATTCAGAGTTGTCTTGATTTTAATAGAATTGCTTTAATACGCTTAGCTCTCTAAAAGATTACAGTAGTTTTGTGGAGACAAGCGAAAAGTTTTTATGGGGAAAACATTTCTTTCTTTGGCTAAGTCCCTAGTGGGGGCATTTCCCCAGCAGTGGTTTACGGTTTCTCCTTCCTGTGGATGGGGAAGCCTGGTGGCCTCAGAAAGGGGGCGTGTTTCCTTTCACAGATGACCTCCATCCCCCCGGCCCCCGCTGACCCCCACACCCCTGTCTCCAAAGTCTTTCATCTTTTTCCAGGTGAGTGTGAGGTTAGGGAGCCAGCTTAGCCCAAACGAGGCCTCTGGGCATTTCACTTTCTAATCGACATTTAACATTTCAGGAAAAAGAACCTAAAATATATTAAATACTATGTTGCCTGAAATTTACTCTTCATTTTAATCATTGCTTTCATTTTTATATAGCAACAACACAAACACACACACATTCTGGGATATTTATACTTTTCACACTTTGGCTGATGCATTCTTTTGTATCTAAATGCTTCACATAATTATAATTTTAATGCTGCATAGTACTACATTTTAATAAAATGTACCACAGTTTGCCTAATTATTCATCTAATATTGCACAATTGGATTTAAATTTTTATCCTTACAAATAAGTCTGAGCTCATAGCTCTTTATAAAAACAACTAGCGACCTGGTACATGATTTCACGCACCAGTGGGGTCCCTCTGCCTGGCCTGTGGGATCAGGCTGAAACCAGCTCTCTCACATTCCCAGAGGGGTTCCGGATTGTGTGAGGGTGCAGGCTAGGCCGAGGGACTCCACTGGTGCATAATCGGGGCCGGGGAGGGACAGTCCCGGGGAGGGCATGACCAGTCCTGATCGGCCGGACCCTAGCAGCAAGCTAACCTACTGGTCGGAACATCTGCCCTTGGTGGTCAGTGCACATCATAGCAACAGGTTGACTGTCCCCTGATGGTCAGTGCATATCAGTGAGTGGTTGAGCAGCCTTAGCATATCATTAGCATGTTATGCTTTGATTGGTTGAATGGCCAACCAGATGACCAAGCACTTAGCATATTAAGCTTTTATTATGTAGGATTTCTTTGACCTCATATGCTTCTAAGTGAGCAGAAAATGTGTAGATGTAAGTCTGTGGCATATTGAGTTTTAGAGACATTTAAGTGGCTTGCTGAAAATAATTTAGGATTGGGAATTGCGACATCCGGTGAGTTTGTCACGGATTCGGTTTATTTCACACTATTCAAATACTTGTGTAGCACCCTATCTATCTAAAATAATGGCTAACTGATTTTTACATACTACTATTTGTAAATACAGTATTGACAAGACATTTTTACTTTTATTTCAGTTCAGCATTTTTCCAAATAGCGTAAGTGTGCATATGAATTTGTTTCATTTAATATGAATATGGTGAGAATTATGGAAACAGAGATAGAAAATATGACATGGCCCTGGCTGGTTTGGCTCAGTGGATAGAGTGTCGGCTGCAGACCAAAGGGTCCTGGGTTTGATTCCAGTCAAGGGCACATCCCTGTGGTTTCGGGCTCAATCCCAGGAGGTGGCATGCAGGAGGCAGCCTATCGGTGATTCTCTCTCTCATCGATGCTTCTATCTCTCTCTCCCTTCCTCTCTAAAATCAATAGGAATATATTAAAAAGAAGTATGCTGTGGCTTGACTCGTTACTGGTAATTGTTTTTGCTTTTGGTCTTTAAAGTGAGCAAGTTGGCCTTCCACTTACCATTCACTGTTTTGATATCCCATAAGTTAGCTGTCCCCGGAGGCTGATCAACAACACAGAAGGAAAAGGGAGCCCCGTAGGAATGGTGGTTCACGTCTCTCGCGGATACAAGGATGGATGGAGAGGCAATGCAGATGGCGTTACGATCAGCAACAATGACTGGACAGTAGTCATTGACATCCGGGACTTCAATGCAAATGGTTCCCGTAGCCGTTTTCCCCGAGCCATCTGGAAGGGAAGCATCGTGGGTGTTGGGGTGAATGGTGTCAGGGAGAAACCCCTCCTCACACCCCCTGGGGATCCACAGCACAGAGGAGCGGTGCGAGGCCTCCAGAGATGGAGCGTGAGGGCTCCTGCCTGCACCATCACCCTGAAGCCACCTGCCTGTCACAACCTCCCAGCCTTGCTGTCTTCTTAGCTCTTTGGACAAGCTTCCTTCTAACTCAAGACTCCCTCTCGTCCTAGCCACTCTTCCTAAATGCTTCCACCTCCATCTTACTCTGCCAACTCCTCTGCATCTAATATGCAAAAGGAAGTGTCCTTCCTGGAGAAGGTTTGCTGCTATTGATTCCACCCTGCCCGCGTGACTGAGACCCCCAGACAGCTCCGAGCCTCCATTTCAGGATGCTGACTGACTCCTGGGTTGTTGAAATAACCACAACTGAAATGAAATAACAATTTGTCGATATATTTTCTTTCCATTTTGACTGTTTAATTCCACCCATTAGATGCTATTTCTCTCGGAGAAGATGCTTCAGAAAACAAATATAAAAATACTTCATTCTCCCTCCCCACTACCATCTTTGGAATAAATTCTAGGTTAGTATAGTTTATCAGAAAGGGCAAGGTGCCAGGAAATAGTAGCTGGGTTTTAGTCCATTTTTCTACTTTATGTTCTGTTACGGCGAATAAAGAACATGTTGTTTTTAACATGTGAAGGGTCTTAGCTTTATCATGTGTAAACTAGAACATTATCCTCTCGTGGGCATTTTACTGGGTCATTTTTGGAGAAGTTAATAAACTTCTGTTAAAGACGGTTTCTGTGTGCCTCCGTGGAGAGCCATCCAGCCGATCAGAGGAAAGCAGACCGGCCGGCTGTGGGCACCCTGCGGGGGTTTGTGCCGTAGTTTCTTAATTCACTGAGAGCCGTCAGATCATCCCACAGGTGGCTGTCTGTCCTGCCTGGTCCTCCGGGGCTTCCTCAGGGCCGTCGGCGGTGGGAGCCCACAGCTCAGGTACTGCTGGCAGGGCCTGCCCGTGTCGTTGGCTATGTAAAGAGCTGTGCCCGTCACCATTGAACAGGCTTATCTGAACCCCTCGGCGGGCGCTGTGCCAGGGCACCCACTCTGCTCATGAATAGCCGTGTGTGTCGTCTTTCGTCCATACATTTTTGATAGTGTTTTTCTCTTTATTCACTTGAAATGACTAATTCTTATCCTGGTTTTTGAAGACTTTCTCAGGTGATCAATGGACGAACATAGGCTGTGATCAGCACGCTGAGTCCATGCCGGAACGGCCTTTTAGAATACTGCTCATACATACGGCTGTGTTGCCCCTGTAACTGTCCCAGATGTGAAAAGCCATGCAGACCGGCGTGTATGAGTTGTAACTGCTTCGGTGTTACCATGGTTTCTTTTATAATCTTCACTGCCCATTTCTCTCTCTCGTTGGTCACTATTGTAAAGCTCAGGAATAAACTCAGGGAAACCTGCAGTGTCTGTCTGTGTTCTCTTAGGGACATACCCAGGATTCTATTTCCCTCCCTTGCCGTTACTGACCTTTGTGTTGTTTTGTTATGCAGTAGCTGGTTGCCTAGGCAGTGCTCCTGAGAATCATTAACTATTGATAAACAAATGTCTGTTGCTACCCACCAAGAGGAAGCCCAATAGATTGCCCCACGTGCAAAGCAGCTCAGGGACAAGCTCATTCAGTGCATCTGTGCTGAGGACTTCTGTTCTAGTTTGGGTCTTCTGTTTGCAATTACCTGTGCTTCTTGGTTCTTAACGTCTTACTCTGGGCAACATGACTGACAAGTGGCACTCACCCAGGCCTCTCACGTGGCTCAGCATCAGGGCCTGCGGGGGCCCTGCCTGTGGGCACTGCCTCTCCTGCAGCTCACCCCAGTGAACTTGGGCACATCTTGCTGCCCTTTAAGTAAACATTCCTAACACACCCTGCAGCTCCCAAACCGCCTCAAACGATAAGGCCCTAAACAGAACATGAATTTTCTTTATATGCTTTAATTTTTATGCTTTCCACTAGGCCTGATACAACTCTTTTTTAGAAGTAGGTAAAATAAATTATGACAAATGTAAATTGTGGTTATAGTGTACTGAATTCAATCTTGGTCCAAGGCATTTAAACTCTATAAGTCTGGCAGACACCCCTGAATGATATATTTTATTTGAGTCAACCTCCTATCAACATTAAAATAATATTCAAACTTAGTGCAAACTAATAATTTTATTAAAACATTGACTATAAATTTCTTACCATCTATAGCCAGGATCTCTGCTGTGTATTTCCCATTGGTAATATATTTTGACTTCTTATCAAATTCCCTAGAAAATTGTATCTCGCCAGTCCTTGAGTCAACTTTTAACCAGCTGCCAGCATCATGTCCTATGATATACCTGTTTTTAAGGAAATAAGTTCATTTGCTTATATGAAAGTTATTAAGTTTAATCACATCCAATGCATTAAACTTACATATGGCGTTTGCTGCTTTACAGTAATAATTGATTTGGATTATAAAATGTATCTATGTCAATAAAATTCTAATATTGAACATATTAATGCACAGAGTTTTAAAATTTCATAATTCTTACTCCTCTACTTCTTTATATAATTGTTCATAAAATGTTTAAGTCTATTTCAGGTTTGTTTATCAAATCATAGCAAAATCAAAGAAATATCCTTCAGTCATTTCACATGGATGTATCAGTTGTTCCTCAGTTTTAAGGTATATTGGTTTTCGAGCACTTTATTGTTGGCCTTTCAGAGGTTGTGGTATCATTTATTCCATCTGTGTGTATGGGTTTTTTGACTTGTAATTGATTCAAAGTGCTTGGACGAAGATCTTTTGTCTGTACCAGGCACAATTTTAAGTTCCCATGGCCCTTATCTGACATACCTTTTCCCTCTATCCCATACTGCCAGGCTTCATAATTGTTGTTGTCTATTAATTTGTTAGTTGATTAAATAATCAAAATTGTTCCAATCAATTTATAAGTCAACAGACTGTGTACTCAAAAAATATTGGGTGTAAGAAGGGAGACAAGGAAAGGATATAAAGAATATTTGTATATTTCACTATAATTATTTTCCAGACTATCTTATATAGGTCTAATTAATGTATAATATATATACCTCATGCCCCCAATTCCTACTTCTCTGTTTTCTCATTCTGACTCTCTACATTATTTTAGCTTCTTTTCTTTATAAGATCAAGTAGAAGGTTGAAATTAGCCCCAAAGTTATAGATAACACAGGTAAAAAACACACAGAAAACAAGCAGTGACTCATCTTTTATGATGTCCTATTGTTTACGATATGGCTTCGTCAGCCAGGTCCAGGGTGGGACCTCTGCCATAAAAGATCAGAGAGACTCTCAGAGTAACTGAAGGTGATTCTTTGATCTTACAACTGCTCCATGGACACAATTACTCTTACACCCAATTGGCGCCCTCACAGCCTATAAAACACTGTTAACCTTCTAAGAACATGTCAGTGCCACACGGTGTCCTATAACAGGTAAGCAGACAAAACAAGACTCCCAAAATGTTTCAAGGCCCACACACTCAAGCACACGCCCCACGAGTCCGCAGTGGACGGAACCATGCGCTGCCACTCAAACACAGCAAAGGGCCCGTGGTACCTGACGTTCGTGGCAGGATTCCCTGTGTCCAAATCCACAGCCGTGTATGTGCCAAGGACATAATTCATTAAGGAGTCCCCTCTTACTCCTTCCTGCACACTGAAAGTCATGGAGTTTGGATTAAACGTGGGTCCTTCTCTCACGTTAATGACCTGGATTCTCACAGGGGTTGAATGCATTCGGAACCGAGAGGCAACTGAGTGGTGAAATTCAGCTTGGTTTTTGACTCCGATGCCAAGATGAATATTAGGCATTTGTTCATAATCCAGCATCTGAAATGACAGAAATGAAAAACTCTGAAGCAGCAAAGGATTATTTTGACAGAATAAGAAACCATGTGAGGACACAACACATCAGCATAAAGTCCAGGCGTTATGCAATTCTGATTGTGAATTGATAAAATTTTATTTATTAGGACATGAGGTGTATTTCAGACATGTTATTCTCTTTATCTTTTAGATAATGAGGTGTATAGGTCATTTAGGCCTGTGAGTTTAAATTAGACTCATCTCTGGAATTTTGAACTTTTTATATAAAAACCCTGGAATGAAAAATGATCTTTCTTTCCAAATGAGGTATTTATGACACATAAAAAAAAAAAATTAGAATGAACGAAAGAATGTCCATAACTGATAACTGAATACATAGGCCCCTGTTTCCTATGTAGAATTCATATCTGAGCATTTCTGAAAGTATAATCAACAGATTAAAGGAGCAATATTAATATTATTTTGTTAAAATTCTAATTGAGTAGCAATTCCTCTCAAAGTTGAAGTGAATGTATACACACACACATATATATATATTTGTATTGTGTGTTAGTATTTCAATACACATTTATCAATAAATAGCAAAAGGAAAGTAGTTATTGATAGATAAATTTTTAATTTTCTTTTTGTCTTCTAAAACTACAAGTTCCTTGAGAATGGAGATAGTCTCATTCACTTTTATATCCGTAGCACATAGTAATTCTCAATAAATTGGAGTTGAGCTAAAGCATTTATAATGCCCTCACACTAAGGAAAAGGTTATAGAAAGCCTAGTCAAGAGCCTGTGACTGAGAATGGCTCGGGTAAAGGTCTTTAGTAACGCCATTCCAAATGCCAAATCTTAGGGGAATTGCACATATATTATCTGAACACACAGTTCTTCTGGCTATGAGCTAACACACATATTAAGGGGTTTCATTCCATCTTAACTAGCCTTGTCATATTATTTTGATGTTTTCAAACATATTTTCTGCTCGCTTTTAGAGACTTGGGAAGTTATGCAGGGAAAAAAAAATAGATATTTTGTCTACACAGCATCTAATACTACCTTAATCAATTTTCATGAAATTGAATCAAATAGTTTTCTTTTGCAATAAACTAAGTATGTCTTTATTTTTATTTTTTAAAATTATATTTATTTTTGAGAGAGATAGAAGCAACAATGATGAGAGAGAATCATTGATTGGCTGCCTCCTGCATGCCCCCCACTGGGGATTGAGCCCACAACCCAGGCCTGTGCCCTTGGCCGGAATGCAATCAGACCCTTCAGTTCGCAGGCTGACTCTCTATCCACTGAGCCAATCCAATTAGGGCCTAAGTATGTCTTTAAAATACTTTCGCTCTCATAGAAGACAATTATGTAAATCATAGATGGTCATTGCATAAATGGTTCTTTTTTGTGTTCATTAGAATGACAAGCGTAAAACGTAAAGATTTTTTCCATAATTTTGATGACCACCTTGTAAGTTTGTATACCACATGACTTCCATGCTAATGTTTGTGTTTCGTGGTAAAGTAGTAATGTTTTAATTGCTCCAGATAATTTAAAAAAGAATAGAGAAAGACTCAATATGTAAATGATATGTCTGCATTTCAAGAGTCTAAATGGCTTTTGAATAGACTGATAAAAGTTTCACAGGAATAGAGAAAAGAGGTGACAACATTGAATGATCACCAGGCTCATATTAAGTGTGTCATGGGTCTGTCTGTATGTATGCTCATAGCTGCAAGTTCTGTCTATGTTGTTAGTAGTAATTGTATTTTGAGAAACTAATCTCCTTTATTACATTGATGTTAGTTTGAATCTTCTTAGTTTGTAGTTTTGTTTCTAATTTGTACCTTTGGATTATATTGCAGCCCATTAAGTAAAAATGGAGAGTAGTTTGAGAAACGCTAATTTATAGGAAAAAGCCAAGCCCTGTAGGTTGGTATTAAGTTTCTCTGCATCTCCATTCCTGAATCTCGTTGCTTCTCTAGGTGGATGCTCTGCATGGCTCCACCAAGGTGCTCACATACCCTGCATGTGCATTGTATGTTCCCACCTGTATGCATGCTCACTTCTTTTCCCACCTGAGCAGACTGTTAGAAGGTCCTGCTTAACTTACTCCCTGTATGAAATACTTTCAGACAGATCTAGCACAAAAGCATGCCACCTCTGATCTCAGTCATTCTCTCATATTTCATCCATTTAGCAATTCATTATGTTTAATATGACATCTGTACTACTGTTTATTATGTTTCTTTTTATAATGTACTAGAGACCCAGTGCACGAAATTTGTGCATGGGTAGGATCCCTAGGAGCTGCTGGCTGTGGGCCAGGGCCTCCCTTCCCCTGGCCACCTGTGCCGCTGCCAGCTGGGGTGGGGTTGGCCGGGGAGAGGGGCCATGGGCAGTTGGCCAGCTGGCCCTGCCCCTGGTTGAACTCCCGATCAAAGGGACAATTTGCATATTAGGCTTTTATTATATAGGATTTTTATTGATTTCAAACAGGAAGTGAGAGGGAGAGAGAGAAACATCAATGATAAGAGAGATTCATTGATAGGTTGGCTTCCATACACCCCCCACAACCTGGGCACGTGCCCTGATTGGGAATTGAACCATGACCTCCTAGTTCAGTGGTTGGCAAATTCATTAGTCAACAGAGCCAAATATCAACAGTATAATGACTGAAATTTCTTTAGAGAGCCAAATTTTTTAAACTTAAGCTATATAGATAAGTACA
The DNA here is from genome assembly GCF_964339955.1 of Pipistrellus hanaki. NCBI lineage: Eukaryota > Metazoa > Chordata > Mammalia > Chiroptera > Vespertilionidae > Pipistrellus > Pipistrellus hanaki. Next base: position 85,523,590 of record NC_140508.1, read on the forward strand.
TTGTTACTAACTTAATTAGGGTACTCTTAAGCTGGCCTTTGCTAAAAACTCAAGGGGCCAAAGAGCCACATGTGGCTGGCGAGCTACAGTTTGCTGACCACTGTCCTAGTTCATAGTTGACACTCAACCACTGAGCGAGCTATGCTGGCTGGGCTATTTATTATGTTTTTAACTCCCATATTATTTTCTAATATGGGGGTCCTTATCTTGACTTCTCAGCTAGACATTGGACACTGTGAGAACAAAACAGCCTTCTTGTTTTTCTTGGTAATAAACAATGTGTGGCTTGGCTGGCGGTCTCCGCCTGACACAGAAAGCTCACTTAGGGTTGGTCACTGAAACAGTATTCAAGGCTGTGGGTTGCTTTTTGTAGACGGATCCTGTCTCTGAAAGTGTTTTAAAACATCTCTAAAAGAAAAAGTTGTAGATCTCATACTGTACCTTGACAACTCTCAAAATGCCTTCATTGGTTCGTGGGTCTGTTTGAATCTCGAACCAATTCCCATCATTCCCGGAGAGAATTACATATTTCGCCAGCCAGTTATCTGTGCCTTCCTCATCAAGATCAATTGCTTTTAACCGCATCAGTTCCGGATTCAAACAGTTCTCCTCAATGCTTGCTGAGTACTGAGTGACATAGACCAATTTCATAATCAGTGAATTTTCAAAAGAAAAAAGTTAGTTTCAAATTGTGAATTATCATTTAAATTACTAACAACCAACTGTCAGATATTTTTACGTCATTATTAAGTGACTTATATTCCATAAGAAATCTAAAAATAAAATGATTATAATAGATGTGATTTTCATGTGCTATATGTAAAACCAGGGCCAGACTCTATTGTTTCATTTTTATTGCTTTTAATTTTCCAAACCTACCTCCTTTTCTATAAAGGCCAGATAATAAATATATTGGACGTTGTAGGCCTGCAATTAGTGCTGTAGCTACTCATTTTTGCTGCTGCAGCATCAGAGCAGCGACAGACAACCACCGCTGTGGTCTAATAGAAAAAACATTTTTTACCAAAAGAAGCGGCAAGCCAGATCTGGCTCTGCTGATTTTGATTTTATGCTTCTTTATGCTTAAGGATGAAATTGAGAATGTTTGGGACTGTACTAGAATTGATTCAATAAATTATCGGGCATATAAAATCCATCAACATTGTTAAAGGATTCCCAGAATGATGTTAATAAATTTCTATACTTCTTCGAATGGAATATATGGAGGAGATTGGTCTACTGCTTTCACAGAGGAGATCATTATGGAATAGTGACTCAAAGGCAAATACCCTAAAGATGTCGAGGTTTATGTAGCAAAGCTGAGTACATCCATCCATGTGAAAGAACCACATCTAGTGGGAACGTAAATTAATGATTGGCTTTTATGTAAAAAGATCATAAGAGGAACAGCTTACGGAGGTTTTCTCCAAGGTGGGGAAATTATCGTTGACATCTAAGACCTGGATCCTACAGGCACACTCAGAGGACAGGCCATCTGCAGCTCCGTCTCGGTCCGAGCCCCGCACGAGGAGGCTGTACATACTGTGCTCCTTGATTAAGGTGGAAAAGAATTCTAAGACTGAGGTTTTGAGTTGAATAAAACCCAACACATTTCTGATGTCTTTGTTCCCCCATTCTTTTATAACTTTATATAATACTTTATATACTTTTTCTTCTATATAATTTTCATTTAAAATAATAGTTGGATTCTTTTTTCCTTCCCTCCTTTACACTGGACGGAGGGCATGGACACGTTATTTCATCTCCATATTCTCAAAACTGTGCGTCCTTTATTTCTTCGCATTCATTCGCGGAAGGCTTTACCTCTCTGTCCAGGAAGCTGGACATGGTGCGGACCTCGCCGGTGTACCTGTTCAGGATGAACATTGGCGCACCTGCTGGCTCCTGAGAGATGATCTTGTAGGCGATTTTAGAGTTCAGGTGGTTGTCTTCATCTGCATCGGTGGCGCTTAACTTCACCACCAGCGTGTCTGGGAATGAAGAGGGAGAGGGAGAGTGCTGGGGACTCTGTTAAAATCAGTTTGGTAAGTCAGCAGGCAAAGGAAGAAAGAATGGTCGGCCTTCCCCTGCAGGCTCTCTCTTCTAGTATCCATGACATGGACAGGGTGGGGCAAAAGTGGGTTTACATTGTTTGTATGGACAATCATACAATCTCTATATATAAAAGCCTAAGTGACTGGTCAACTGCTTGACACATCTTCTGCTTGACTGGTCAGCCGGTCGCTATGACTTGCAGTGACCACCCCGCTCAACGCAGGAGCTTTCCCCCGATGGTCAGTGCACTCCCATGGGGGAGCCCCTCAGCCGACTGGGACGAGTGGGTCCGGGATGAGTGGGGGCAGCTCCTCCACAGATCCCCACAGGTTACACGGAGGGACCCACTGGTACACGAATCCATGCACTGGGCCTCTAGTAACTAATAACTAATAATATAAGAATAAACTGTGTTTCACGTACTCACACCTATGAACCTACTTTTGCCCTACCCTGTCTTACTATAACTTTACTAACAAAAATCACAGTGACAAAAATCACAGCGGTTTGCTTCTATAAAACTCTTTACAGTTTATAAAGTCCTCGCACTCCTTAAATGCTTTGAGTTACTTGTATTTCGATCTCCTGAAGCTTCTGTCCAAGAGGAAGGGAAGTGCACGGTGCAGAGAGGAGGCTGCCTACTCACTGGCATCGCTGTTCTCCTCGATGCTGCCCGTGTACACGTTCTGGGTGAAGACCGGAGGGTTGTCATTGATGTCCATCACTTTGACTCTGAGCTCCAGGGGCCTCTCTAAGTCTTCACCCCGCGCATTCAGAGCCCGGCAGTAGATCTGTGAAAAGTTGGGAAAAGACTGTCTTTTTCCACCAAAGGAGATTAAGTCGCGTGCTTAAAAATATCTAAATAATTTTCTCAGTCAACTGAGATTGTTTTTACAGTCTAGTAATTTCAATACGGTCAAAACATCTGATCACATGCTTGTGCGGCACCTGAGGGAATTCTGAGCCATAATCTATTTTCATCCTCTTCCTAACTCCTCAAGCCCTGTGTTCAGAGGTAGGTGTTAGTCCGGGGGAAAGTATTTTTTGAAGGTATTACATGTCTCAATGAGAGCACACTGTCGTGACTTACCAGGAAGAGGGGCGTGATCTCTCTGTCCACCACGGAGGTGATGTTGATCTCCCCCGTGTGAGGGTTGATGGCGAACACCCCGTACGGCGGCCGGTCAATGCCCACCCCGGAGATGCGGTACGTGATCTTCTGGCTCACTTCGCAGTCCGAGCGGATCTGTGAGAAAGTGGCGGGGACTCAGGGCGGGCTGTGAAGTTCACCGGGTGGTGGGATGGGAAGGGAAAGGCTCTGGAGCCAGATGGGGCTCATATTGAGACCCGGCACCATGACATAGGCCCTGTGACCTTGGCAAGTACACCAATTTTGTCAAGTCCTGGCTCCTAATGGGCTAATACAGCTCACAGCCTGGGCTTGTTGTGGGGATTGTATGAGGAAACATATGTACAGCCACGCCGCTGACTGACATAGGGCACACCCATACCTGACGTAGATGTTTTTGTTCACGTCTCTGTTTTGCACATAGAGAAAGTTTAGCATAAGAACTCAGAATCTTTACTTTTTTGTAAGAAGACTGTGTTGTATTAGTATGTACCCTGCTTAGACTTGGATTTGAGATTCAATAAAAATGGTAGGTCATTTGAAAATCAGGAGAGAAGTACAGTGTTTAGAGATAATGGCAATAATTTTATAAATCAAAACCTACCATTATCACTCACCTGCCAAACAGTTTATGGCACATATTCTGCTATCTAGATTGTGTTTTCATAGGTTTACATCTATGGCTCATAAATTTAAATAAATGTAGTTTAAAGTTTGAAATCTAACCTATGTACTAAGATGAGAGCACTCAGTAAAATACTAACACTTGTTACCCAGCTACCCACAATTAAATAAAGACAGCTAGAAATGCAACTTGGATGAGCTCCACTCTAGTCCGAAGATCTTATTTATATAAACAAAAACACAGGAAATCCCTCAATTGCAAATATAAAGGAAAGAATTTACAATACCCGGGGGGGGGGGGGGGGTGTAATATAAAGCTGTAAATGTGAGTTGAATGGGAATAATAATAATAATTTAAAAGCTTTCCAAAACATTGAAAAGATCCGCGAGAGAATACTTCTCTTTTCTTGAGCTGAGACTATGTCTGTACTATCACTGCCGGTGCTTCCTGTGTTCGGTGGAGAGCTTTAAGGATGGAGTTCTGATAAACCACGGCCCGGGACTGCAACAGTGGCCCGAGGCCAAGAGCCCAGAAGGAGCTGGCGAAGCTGTTCATGTGGATCCCGCCCTTCCCGGCCAGCTCGGACCTTCTGCCTTGGCGCTCCTTCCTTACTGAGAGCCGCTCTTTGAAATGCCGCTCAGGCTCTCCAGACTCCTGCATCTGGGGAGACTGTGGGGCTGCTCAGGAGAATACCAGGGTGTGCAGACATGTCCCAGAACAGGCAGGCGAGGAGAAGCAGACATGTGTGTGCAGACATGTCCCAGAACGGGCAGGCGAGGAGAAGCAGACGTGTGTGTGCAGACATGTCCCAGAACAGGCAGGCGAGGAGAAGCAGACATGTGTGTGCAGACATGTCCCAGAGCGGGCAGGCGTGGAGAAGCAGCAGGTGGACGGACAGAGCCGGTGGAGCTGGAGGCCAAGGTCTCTCCCAGACGTGATAGTCCGGGGGCCTCGTCAGCCCAGGCAGGTGACCCCGCGCCCAGCACCAGCTCCCTCAATGCGGGCGGAGCAGTGAAGCCTGCGGCCCTGGCATGCTGAGGGCCCCTGCCCTCCATGGCCTTGGGTGGCGGATGCCCTGTGATGGTGGCGCCACTTACCCTGGCGATGGGGTTCCGCTTGGAGTTGTCCTCTCCTTCTCGACACGCCGCCGCGAACTTGATCCACTCGCGCTTCTGCCTCCTGACAGTCTGCCACTTGGTCGTGCCCTTTTCCACGTCCAGCTCCTTCACCTGGGGCGGGAGAGCACATTGCCCAGTGTCAGGACGGCTTTACCGAGGGAGGACATCTGGCTGGCACGGCGAGGCCCGCCCCGAAGAGGCCCGGGTACTGAGTTTGAGGAACAAAGTGCTGTTACCACCTGCCCCCTCCGGGTAGAGAGAGCTTGGGCACCCTCAGCGCTACTTCTTTGTGGAATCGTCCCACGGCTAGCATATGGGGCTGTGAAGCACTTTGTGAGCTGAGTGTGGAGCTGGTAACGTTATAGAGGGTAATGTGGTGTGTGTATGTAATCTTTCTTCTTTCTTCTGCCCACTGGTTAGCAGACATTGGCCCAAAGCATCCACGGAAACATTTGGTTTATGCCAAAAGGCCCTAGGAATTTGGCCCCTTCCAGAAGCATCCATGGGGGTGTCTGAGCAGATTCATCTGCCCCCCACAGGCCCGCGCCAGCGAGGCTCCCCAGGCCAGAAGGTTATTATTGGCAGGGCACCCACGACACAGTGACTGGACTAAAATACATGGCGCTATTTTATGTATCACTCCTGTAGGCCAACAGCATACATAAGAGTTAGGGGCTGATTGAACCCAGGATGTTTTCCAAGCTTGGACAGAGCCACATATCGAGGTCCAGCTGGCATGGACCACAAATGCTCAGTGATGTTGAGGGTCGGGCCACATTGTAAGGAGCTCTCGGTGTGGGCGGATGTGTCTGTGGCTCTGGGGGCAGGAGCCAATGTTTCAGCACCTTGCCCACCTCACCCTCCACGGAGCTCTCGCCAGGCTTCCTGTCTCCAGAGGTTAACAGCTTGCGGCTGTGCCAGGGGAAAGCACTCCTGGGAGGCTGGGCTGGTGAGGGCACTGACTCAAAGAGAGGAAGGATGCTTCTCTTCTGTTGGTGAGAACACCACTCGGGCTGTGTATCCAAATAGACTATTGCCGGGGAGAAGAATGTCTTAACTGAAATGATGGTGACCACCATAATCCCACGGGCACCCATATGGATTCTCAATACTGGCTATGTGTCTTCATCGCCTCTGCTTGCTGTGTGTTTTTATAGTCTTAATTGCTGTTGTTGGAGGGTTTTTAAGAGTTTACTAGTGTACTATTAAAGACTTCAGAAATGTTACTACATGCGTGAACATTTTTGTGTACATGTGTACACATGCACACACACACATATATTTTTGTAACTCTTTATATACTTGTTGAGACACAGATAATTGCATGTTTTCGCTAAGCTTCATTTAATTACCACTTTGGGGGGAGGAGCTGCTCCATTTGATGGAGCTTATACTTTCAGGAACCAAAGCATTTACATTTTCCTCTATTTTGATGTGACTTCCTAAAAGTGTTCCACCTATTGTCCATTTTGTCAACAGAGATACAGTAATTATATCTTCTTCTATTATTTGATATTATCAGAATGAAAATGTAACTGCTATAATAAAATATGTCCTCTCAGAGAAGACTGCTTTACTTTCCGAGCCCCCTCTATGGCCCTGGGCTCTGTTGCTTTATTTAGTTGTGATTACAGATCTTTTTGCTTTTGTATTTCGCCTCATGATTGACCATACATTTATGCTGATGTAATTGTCTAAAACTCCTCTTTCCATTCTAACGTGTTGCTTTGCCTTAAGTTGGGAAAAGGAAATAAGCTATTAGTAAAGTTTGAGGAGCAGGAGTTACTATGATGCTGACCTGTCACAAACCTTGCCTGAAAGCAGGGACATTTAAAATTATGGGCTGCAAATATTGCTGTTTTCAAATATTCTGATTTTTTGATATATTATGCATTACATGATTCAGTTTTTCTTTCCATTCTAAATTGAGAATGTAGTTTTAATAATTGCACCTTACCTCAACAATAAATTCACTGTTTACTTCCAGCACCACCTGTTATAGAAGACACAGCATTAGCATAAATTTGCATAGTTTAAAGGAAGTCGAGTCCTGAAATTATTGACAATATTCTCTGATTGATTAATTCATTTCTTAAATACACATTTTGCTAGTGATATGGAATAACCATGGGTAATACAAAATTAATAATACAGGTTTTTCTCCACAGAGGCTTTTAAACTTTTAAGGAAGCAAACACATAACTAAGGAAAGTTAGGATATGGGCTTCAACAGAGGCACCAAACTCACTGGATAGTTTGAGTGGAAGGAAAAGCAGAAACTCAGGTTACCCCATGGATTTCAGGAAGGCCTCAGGGGAGAGGGGTGTGGAAGGGTCTGCAGGAGGAAGCTACTTTGGTAAGAGAAATTGATGGGGGGAACTTTTTCAGCCGGAATAAAACATGAACACAGGTGTAAGGGAGCTAAGTTTCTGAGAATGTCCCAGGAATGGGAAGTAATATTGTTGGCTGGAAAGAAGAGGAAATAGTGAGGAGACACGGAATAGTGTCTAGGAATAGGAGGCTGGGAATGTCAGTTTGAAGGCAGATCATGAAGTGCTTTATGTACCAAACCAGGGAATAAAACACGGGGATTGACAATAGCACCGTTTTAAAAACACATTGTTGATATGAAGGGAGGGTGACGAGGGAAAAGTACTTGAAGTCAAGACACTTAAGGATGAGCAGTGGCTGGGTGAGACACAGGACATGAACATGGGAAAGGAGAGAAGATGGAGACTTTTCCAAGGAACCACTAGGACCTGTAGATTGTGGGTACAAGGGGAGGATGTAACTTAAGTTGGCTTATTGGGATAATGGGGGCACTTTTAATAATAACAGGGAGTTCAACAGGAGAGGGTCACTGCAGAGAGATGATGCCGAGGTTTCCATTAATTAATTAATTTAGTTAGTTAATTTTATTGCTTCTAAAATTTGGGATAGACATAAAAGATGAAGAAGTGAAAATTTATCTAAACAAGAGTGCTATTTAAAGTTGCAGGAGGTGAGGATATTCCATTAAAAAGTTTAAGAAGATCAATAAAGTAGGCAGAGAATAGACTCTTATATAGGAAATGCTTATAATTGATCAGGGGACAGAAGAAATAAGTCTAAGCAGAGAATAGAGAGGGCGAGGGACCAGGTTTGTGGGAGCAGAGCAGATTTTGTCCACACGAAAAGCTCAGAAGTGGCAGTGGCGGTGGCCGTGGTGGCTGTGGTGGTGGCTGTGGTGGAGGGTTGTAAGCAAGCCGAATTCCGAAGGAAGAGATGCAGATGGAGAAGGGGTGGCCGGGAAGAGGCAGGGTGAGTGGCACGCAGGGATAAGAAGTTGGCTGGAGAGGAACCATTTCATGGTTCATGTCTCAGAGCAAGGTCAAGGAGACTGGGAACTGAGAGGTCCTGGGAGTTTACGCAGGCAATCAGTGCCAAGTTTTGCAAGTGGCATCAGTCAGTTTGCAGGAGACAAGGGACACATTGTTGAGAAAGTGGAAATAGCAACCACACATAACATTTTCAAGTTAGGAGTTAAAGGACGTGAGAGATCTGATGCAATTTGAGGAGTTAATTAAATCAAGACTTTTTCTTAGGTTGGGGAACCATGACGAAATACACAGTCCCCAGGGAGAGGAAAGGGGTTTGCGGAGGAAGAATGGTAGGTGGGGATGAGAGAAAGGGAGGGGCAGCAGAGGCAGAAATCAAGAAGTTACAAGTGTAATCTAAGAGAGATGAGGAGTGGTTAATCACAAGTGCATGGAAGCGGGTGTGACCACACGATACAGGTAGTGCATTGTGGGGCTGTGCGCTGAACCCTGTGTGATTTTGTTAACCAGCATCATCCCAACAAACGCAATACGAAGGAAACAATAAAGTGCAAGGAGCTGAAACCGGTTTGGCTCAGTGGTAGAGCATCGGTCTGTGGACTGAAAGGTCCCGGTTCGATTCCGGTCAAGGGCATGTACGTTGGTTGCGGGCACATCCCCGGTGGGGGGTGTGCAGGAGGTGGCTGGTTGGTGTTTATCTCTCATCGACGTTTCTGGCTATCTCTCTCCCTTCCTTTCTGTAAAAAATCAATAAAATATATTTTATATAAAAAAAAATAAAGTGCAAGGAAGAGCCCTGATATGAAGAAGACAATCTCTGCCTCTGAAACAGAAGGCCGGAAGGACACCACGAAGGGGAAATCGTTGTGAGGTGGAAGAGCAGGATAATTCGTTACATAGCTTTGCAGAATTGGAGTGAGCAGGGAGGAGTATGAGGCTGCCTCTGTTTAGCAGATGTGATCTGGACCTATCCCCTCCCCTCTCTCTGAATCAGGTTCTGGTCTCAGTAGGATGAAATGTGGAAGTACTAGGTCTATGAAGAGGAAGGAAGAGTGACAGAAGAGTTTCCCCTGAGCATCAGAGCATGCGCACAGCACATCCTAGCATGGCAGGTACCAGCCAGTCACTGTGAAAGCTTGGTACCGGCCTCAGCACTCTGGGGGGGTGGGGGGGGGGAAGAGAGAGGGAATGGAGGGGGTGGGAATGGAGGGATGGATGGAAAGGTGCAGGGGAATATAGTCCACAATAGTGTGATAACTGTCTGGTGACAGACGGTTGCTAGACTCGGTGTGGTGAGCACATCACCAATGATACAAATGCTAAATCACTGAGTTGCACAATGAAATGAATCTAATATTGTATGCCAGCTACACTTCAACATAAGTAATAATTAAATGCTCCCGCCTTGAAGGAAAAAAAAGAAAGAAGAAAGAAAGTAACCACATCAAGCAGATTAGTGCTCAGCTGGAGAAAATGAAGGAAGTGCGCTGAGTTCCTCTGACCTTCTCCTGTCTCCCCTCAGAACCCGTGGGAACGGAGGGTAGCAGCATCCACCCGCTCCCGGTTCCCGCCGTCCTGCCCGGTGCTGCCCGGTGTCCTCTGGGGGGGGGGGGTGCAGTGCCGTGCCAGGGTTTGCCCACAGACAGCTGAGGTGCCTGAGGGAGCCAGTGTGGTCCATCCTGGCATTTCCCTGCCAACGGGGGTGCCAGCAGCCTGGCCCTCCACACCGGCCCCCTCCTGCAGGCCTCACTGAGAAACGGGGGGCTGAGCGCCCTGCCAGGAAGCTCCGCTTTACAGGAAACGCCCGGGGACACCGCCTTCTGAAGCTGTCCCCGTAGCTGCACGAGCTCCGTCAATCCGCTGGACCCCAGCGCAGCACACGGCTGACCGTCACCGTGGAGACTGGACGGAGGCAGAGGCTCTGCAGGCGAGGCAGCGGGCTTGGCCCAGAGAGATGCCGGGACCCAGTGGTCCAGCCCCGTGGCCTGTGGGGAGAGGGTCTCCGCCCTCCTTCCCCCCCCGGGGGTGTCTCACACAGAACTGCACTCACTGCAGGAACTGCAATATGACCTTCCTGGCCAACTAAAGTGCCCACAGAGCCAACGGGCATGTGTCTGTGCTCATCCCAGAACGTGATGGAGGCTGGGCCGGAGCACCTGCCCGAAAGGAGCACCCTCTGAAAGGGGAGGAGCGCAGACAGATGAGAGGACCTGGAGGCTGCAGAAGCTGCACGCAATTGGTGTATGTTTCTAAGTCAGATAATTTATGTCTTGAAGTGGATAAACAGCCCTCAAGTATAGATTAGCGTTATTAAAAGCAATAATAATAGTAATGTTATTATTAACAATAAAGCTCTGGGATGATGGGGAGCTCTGGACACGGGCTCCGGGTCCTGTCCGGACTGTCTGTGCCAGCTGGCTGTGGAAAGCTTTGTTTGTGCAGCGGGGCTGCTGTGTGTCCTTCCGGCGGGGCACAGAGTGAGGCCTTCGCTCGCTGTGAAGCGCCCGGTGAGACGGAGCGCAGTGGAGACGGGTCCACAGGCGTCTGCACGGCCTGTAGGGAGGGGAGAGCCCACTTCGGCGTCTCCATTCCGAGCCTCACGCTCACTCAGAAGCTCAATGCCCACGGAGGCGTTGCCGTTAGCACGTAGGTGGGAACACGACGAAGTGACTTGGCAAGAAAGGCAGATTGGAGACAGCATCCATCCATCCGCTCACTCACTCACTCACTCACTCACCCAGAAAACGTCCCTGAGAAGACTGTGTGACGGCACTGTCCCTGGTGTGCGAGGTAATTCTGGCCTGCGATGGTGGGTCTACATTCTGGGGAGAGTAAGAGCCGATATGCTATAGCCATCCGACTTTTGGCAAATTGCTGAAGCTTTTCTGGGCCTACCTTCCTTTTTTAATTCCTCCTCCTAGAGAGATGATGGTTTTATGCAGAGAGACATGCAGAGTCTAAGTCATTCCATGTGGGTATGGCAGGATTACCAGGTGCTACGGCAGTGTTAGAAGACACACTGTTCTCTGGCCTCCCGAGTGCGCTAACGTAGCAGCTGCCCGGCAGCCTGTCTCCATCTCCGTGCCGCCTTTTTGAAGTCAGTTTCCACGGCATTTGCACACCCAGTTCCTCATTAATAAGCAGTCCCCTCCTGAATAATACTTGTAAAGTCATTGAGTAAAGCAATTACCATCCTGTGGGGCTCCGGCAGACATGCCAAGGTCAGGCCTAATTACAGCGCCTTTGTCAGTAATTGAAGGGGTAGCCGGTGTGGCACTTCAGCCGGTGAGCTGTGTAATTTCGGGGGAGGAGGGAGGGCAGGCGTTTCCCAGGCTGGGGACACCGGGAGGTTTCACCGTCTCCCCCTTCCATCCCCCGTCCCAGGGCGGCTGTCCGGAGTGAGGACTCCCGCCGGGGTCCCGCCTGGGGAGGGGAGGGAGACACGCTGCAACCCACCCCCGGGCTCCCTGCTCTGTGAGGAGTCCTCCCCGGAGGCTCAGGACAGGAACGGAGTCACAGACTCTGCTCATCAGCAGGAAGTGCTCCCAGCATTTTCACGCCACGGTTCTAGAAACATGTTATTGGCGGGACTGCCGTGAAGTCCCAGGGCTGAAGTGGTAATGACACGGCGTATCTCTCTGGGCATGAAAAGCCCTGTTAGTCCGTCAGGCACTCCGCAGAGATTGGAAGGCCACACTCTTGGTCTGTCCCTTTGGTTTCAAGTATGTGTTGTCATTCCTTAGTCACAGCAGCACAGAAGCACCAGAGGGGGTTTGCTTCTGTGTAGCCTTCGGTGCGGCAAGGACAGCCGTGACGTTGTAACAAGCCGTCTTGGAACCGGTCATTTCCTGCTACCGAAGGCCCAAACCCCGCATCAGATAAGATTGTTTGTCATCAGCCTGCACTTGCCTGAGAGTAAAATAGATAAATACAAATTTCCGTTTCCCCTGGCAGACTCACAGTGCTGTAGGTGAGAACTGATCTGAGAAGTGGCGAGGTTAGTTCTAAATATGTTGGTCAGTTTTGATACCTGTTTTCGGTGTATAGTACATAACACCTACTAGTATAGGTGCAGCCACCTACCTTCTTTACTTTCCAAGAATCAGGACGTTTAATGGAAAGGTTAACACCTCATGCAGAGCATGAATGATCACCATTTGTGCACAAAACATCTCATCTGATAAACGCTACGTGGCTGTTTGTATGATCTTATCAACACGATAAAACACAGCCTCTCACAGCTATTACCTGTTCTGCCTTAGGTGATTCCTTCCTAGTAAACGCACACACTCCGGAGCTTTGCCTGAATCTTTAAGTTCTCCGTCCAAAGATGGGAGAATATTTGCGAGTCAGTCTTGAACTTCACTGAAGGGAGCCCGTGTAGAGCCTCGGAGCTTCTGTCGGGAGGAACCTTAGCGACAGGATGTCTGACCACACGTTCTCCCTTGGGAAGGAGGCCCTGAAGGACTCCTGTGATGACTGAGATGCCTCTTGTGGCTGAGAGCTGGGGTAGCTTTTATAGGTTCAGTCAGTCAGACCCTGTTTAAAGTACGCTTTGTGGTTGAGATACAGATGACAGAGCGAGAGGCCGCCACACCCTCCCGGGGAAAGCTGCAGTGATGCCAGAGAGCCTTTGATTTAGCTAATGAAGAGGGGGCCGGGCTGGAGGTCAGGAAATGAAAGACAAGCTGGAGTGCCCCTTTCCACAGCGCCCGTAAGAGGAGATTGATCCCCTGACACATGCTCGCACTTGTCCCCATCTTGACACATGCTGGAAATCTCTACGCCCTAACTGCAGAAGTTATTAGTTGATATCTTAAGAGATCTATTAGAAATACAAAAAAAGCTTAAGGCTACTACAATTACTATGAGATATGAAACAGAAATACTTTAACATCTGCGGAGGGAAATAAAGCATCAAAACACTAAAATTATAAAGGAAAATAAATGCATACGGCCAGAAAGAGATTCTACGAATCTGAAATCTAATACTCTTTCAAGATCAAGGAAACGAAAATGCACTCTTCGATTACGTAATATTGCCATAGGATATAGCTGGGGAGAAAGGAATAGGAGGCAAAATTTAGTGCCCAGAAGTTGCCTCAAAAATCTTGATGCATACAATCAGTTTTCCTTACAGGAAACACAAGCTTTATCCGAGGCAAAGCATGGCGGTACCCCATGGAAGTGCTGTGAGAGGTCTGTGCTAGTAACTCTTCATTTCCGTGAAAGATGGCATCAGATCCTTTCTGCTTCCTTTAGTAATGCCAGGAAAGGATGATCCTTGTAGCAGGGCAGTGCACTTCTATTTGTATGGTTTTAGTTTATCGTTATTTTGCCTAATGGTCTTGTTTAATAATATGTCTTCCAAGTTCAGAGAATGGGATGTCCTACCACTGTTCCTTTTAAGCACGGCTGTGCACTGCTTTTGAAGTTCATAGACATGGACTCCAGAAGAATGGTACCTGCTGGACCCACTGGATACGGTGTCTTCTCATATCCGTCTGGCTTCAGCTCTCCTCTGCCCTCTTCCCTCCAGAGCGGATGCTCAGATGTGTCCTGTATAATGCCTTCCTCACAGTAGGGTGGGAATCATTTTGCAAACTCATGTCATAGCACCACTGCCAACATTCCTGGGACACTGAGGTGCAGCAGACAGTAGGTAATTTGCCTCTATATACTTAGAAAAAAATATGCGCGGTTTTCTAATAATTCACTTCTCTTTCCACTTATTTTTCTTAACTGTTATTTTAAACAAGGAATATGTTTCATTCACCCTCTTGTCTCCAGCACCTACCACAGTCCCGAACACAAAACCAGTGGTTAATGAATAGCTATTTATCAAGTAATAGGCAAAAGAGAAATATGTGGTTTACCTTAAAAATGCAAAGAAGGAAAAAGAAGACACATTCCTGAATCATGTTAAATTGCACCAGAAATTGATAAATGTATGGATGAGGTGAAACACGCAGGAATTTCTCCCTTGCTACATACGAGAAGACACCTTGGAGACGGACAAGTGAGATTGAATTGTTGTGTCATTTGACCATCAATAGGCTTGAATCTAATCTAACCTAGCTTAATTGGTCCTTTAAATAGAATTTCCTAATTGAATTGGCAATAGTTCGGCGAGTTGGCCAACCTTCTCTTTGTTCCTCTGAGAGCTGGCAGGGCACCTGTAAGCATGTACCCAAGGAGACAGCACCCCGTGCCCTGGCACCAAGGGGCTGGAAGGAAGTAACGTACAAAACGCCACATTTACTTCAGAGAAACGGGTTATCTAACTGTTTCCTTCCTGGACTACAGAAACGCTTTAATCATCCAGAAGGGCTTCCTTGAGGGCTTGCTGTTCTCTTTTTTTCCTCATTTCTGATCAGAAAAAAATTTCACATGACGTAACCATTTCATAATTAGTTGCAATGTAGTTTTGACCTAGCTAACGCTCTCCCACCTTGAAGGACACACGCAGGGGAACAACTGTTTAAAAGAAATGGGCTGGATTCACTTCGCTTCCCTTCAAATTTAGAACCCATTTGCACCGGGGCTTTTGACAGTCATCTGTTAGAAAAATATACGCGATAAAATAGGAACATGACTTGGTTTCTGATGATAAATTTCAGATTTGTTCTAGCCTTTCATCTGAATTAGAGGATGTCCCTGATTCTGCTTAAGGCCAATGCAGCCAGATTCTCGCCCTGCTTCTCTATCGCAAGTAGCCCTCACGCCTGGAGAGACCTCTGGAATCACCACAGACACACGCCAGAGGCTGAAGCTCTTGGCCGGCAGGTGGATGGATGGGTGAAATCCCACGTAGGACGTCCAGGGGACGGAGGAGACAAGGCGTCAGGCTGCCTTTCCCTCCCAAGCCTCACATTCCACTTACCAGGAGAAGCATCAGGAGGCGAATGTTCCTGAAGAGGAGCCAATCCATGCCTTCGGGTTGCTCTGCACACAAACCCCAGCGAGATTGGAGTTCAGTCCCAGAGCCCCGCTCCTGGATTCCGCCGCAGCCAGACGTGCCCGGAGCCGCCTCTAGGAAGGCATGGGGCTGCGTGCTCTCTCTCTGGGGCAGAGCAGTGAGGGTGTTCTAGAAGGACTCCGTCTCTCCACCCCGCTCTCCGCGGCTGGTCTGGAAGGCTGGCATTGTTTGGGCTCCGGGTAAGCACATGGACACACCTTGATTCTTATTGCAATGAAACCCTTTGTTGGACACCAAAGAAAAAATCTTACAGTGTGAAGGCAAGATTTACGGGGCAGATACCCAATGAATAATAAATTACTCACAACATGAAAAATAATTAAAATGCTAGGGCCTATCATCATGCTGAATAAAATTAGTAGGCTGCCTCTTACAGCCAACATTGTAAAAGCAAAATTACACATACTGACAGCACACACACACGGCCACTACCAAACCGGCTTCAAGGGGTGCGTCTGCGCGCAGGGCCCGGTGAAGGGCACCGGCCTGAGGGTGGTGCGGGGAGGAAGACCGGGGAGTGAAGCGCTCCCTTCTTCATTGGGACCATTCCTGCTCCCCTCCCCAGGAAGTCTCTCCCGGCCCTGCTTTCTTCATTCTAAAGTTGTTCTGAAAAAGTAAAGTTAAGAAAAGTGAGGCTGACTTCATGGGTATGTTTGTTTTAGCATCTTTCCCCTGAATGTACAGTCAGACCCATCAGATATAATATAACATTAAATTGCTTTAAGGTAACCACAGTTCTTAGCCCGCCCACTCCTTGTGGCATTGCCCCTGGTAGAAAAGTACATCCATGGCAACACTGGTTAAACCCGCCTGAATATTTATTAAGAAGAGACTGACATCTGAAACCCGAGAATTTCAGGGAAAAAGACCAGAGCAGCATCTGGATATTTCTGGAAACCATTTCCCTTTTTCACTCCTCACTTCCTCTTTGTTGTGTGGGTTGAGAATAGGGTATAGTTTCCTCATGAAAAAAATATTACAGGCCCGCAGCAACCTCAATAAGCGTAAGAGGAGATGTAGTCCAATGGTCTGCCGTCATTAACATGGGTGGGTCAGAGAATTTCAAAGGGAGACTATACCTGTCTTCACTACCCCGCCATGCAATCCAGAACAAGGCGGGCTCAATTTCCAGGGGTGGAATGTCTTCCAAACAGCACTTAGTGTCCTGAGAACCTCAGCTTAACATTTTTGGAGAATAGGAAAGAGTCAAGGCAATTAGAGGGCTGGCATAGTATCTTAAAATAAGGGGAAATGAATTATATGTTGAGATATTTATGAGAGAAGGAAATTATATATAAGCAATGGGAAAAAATGAATTGTTGCAAAAAGGTAGTATTTGAATATACTATCTGACCAAGCTGAATCTTGAGTATTTGGGGATATCTGCCTAATTCAAAAATATCTCTGCCGACCTGATAGGGCTTGCACTTGGTACCATGTTTTTTTTTTTTTTTAATATATATTTTATTGATTTTACACAGAGAGAAAGTGAGAGGGATAGAGAGTTAGAAATGTCGATGAGAGAGATACATCGACCAGCTGTCTCTTGCACACCCCCCACTGGGGATATGCCCGCAACCAAGGTATATGCTCTTTGACCGGAATCGAACCTGGGTCCTTTCAGTCCACAGGCCAACACTCTATCCACTGAGCCAAACCGGTTTCGGCACATGTTTTGTTTTTTAATTGATTTTAGAGAGGAAGGGAGAGGGAGAGAGATAGAAACATCAATTGTGAGAGAATCATTAATTGATTGTCTCTTGTACTTCTCAAGCTGGGGATTGAGCCTGCAACCTGGGCATGTGCCTTGACGGGGAATTGAACTCTGACCTCCTGGTTCATAGGTCGATGCTCAACTACTGAGCCATGCCAGCCAGGCCACGTTTTAAATATATCTCTAGGTAGTTCTCTAGATTGTCTAGAATGCTAACAGACATACAATATTCATTGGATGGTTTAGCAACCCATCATTTCACTATATCCTAGAAGATAGGTCTTTAAACTGGAAAGCTATGCTTGAGTAAAGGAAGCATTAAAAAAGTTCGTAACTGTTTTATATCCAGCTGAGCTTTCCTCATTTTTCATTTTCATGAATTCTTACCCAGAGGTTTGAATGTGACAATTGTATCCACCATGGAAGCCTTTTCTTTTGCGTATCAGTCAGAACAGCATGAAACTGAGATCTCGCCTCCATCAGTAGTGCCGGTGAGCTCCGGGCTTCGGGTGTGGCGGCATTCTCCAATCGGTTCTCTGTATGTGGGAAGCACAAATGGTGCTGCTGCTTGAGACTGTTTCCAAGGCACAGGATGATGTGATGTGGTTCTCTCCTGTCCAGCAGCCAAAGGCCTTCTTATTGGCTATATTTGCATTGTGGCCTTTGCTTTTATTTTTCTGCTAGAGGCCCGGTGCACAAAATTCATGCACTCGTGGGGGGTGTCCCTCAGCCTGGCCCACGCCCTCTTGTAGGCCAGGAGCCATCAGTCGAACATCCTTAGAGCTGCTGTAGAGGCAGGAGAGGCTCCCGCCACCACCTCTGTGCTCGCCAGCCAGCCTCCTGTGGGAGTGCACTGACCATCAGGGGGCAGCTCCTGTGTTGAGCGTCTGCTCCCTGGTGGTCAGTGCACGCCATAGCAACCAGTCTTTCTGCCATTCAGTCAATTTGCATATTATCCTTTTATTATATAGGATAAATCCATTGACTTACTTTAAAAATAAGCAAGGGCTGTAAGAATTTGCACTGGGTGGGTGAGTTGGGGGGTATTCCTTGGATGACTGTGTATATTTCTATCTAGAAAGATACCACAAACAGCTATGGAGATGGTTTGGATCTTGTGGAGATTTAATGTGCAATACTGCTTAAGATTTGAATTATAGAAACACTGGAAAATACAACGTGTCTCAAATAAAAGGCTTAAAAGATACATAATTGATATCCTCTTTCTATGTGCCACCCAGTTTATCATGACTCATGCACATACAATTCTTTTTGGTATCTGCATCTAAAGGGGAAATGACAAGTTGGCAGGGAGTCTGTAGAAGTTTCGGGAATATGAGAAGATGGTAGAGAATATATAGAAGCTTCAGTGTTTCTAGTACTATGCTCTGGGCCGTCAAGCAGATGTAAGTGTGGGAGACCTTTGATTGCCCTGGGAGTCACTGCAGAGCAGCAGAGAATGGGAGAATCCAACATGGGATGCTTCAGTGGATTTGTGTCTATGAACAATAGGCCATTCAGAGCCTCAGAGGGAACTAAGGCATCTGGGAGAAGTCAGTGGCTCTAATGATGGTTTTGTTTCCATACCTTCTTCCAAGCAGGCTCAGAGACAACCTACAGTAGTGTATTATACTAACAGACATTGTACAGAAAGCTGGCCATTGTTTAGCCAGCTAATGGAAATGGTTTTTGTTTTATTTCAGTTAATGTTGAATTAGAATAGTTAAATTTTCCCGAGAGAATTAATGAAACAGGTCTAAATCCCCATGTGCTATTGTTTTTCACCAGGAGAAAATTATGTTCTTCATTTGCTGTAACAGATGGATATATTTCTCAAGGGTTTCCACCCTTGGTGTTTGCACTATGATTGGTTGGTTTCTCTTGAAATATAAAATTTTCAATCTACCTGAGTTGCTATTCATAGGATGAGTTTCAAAGGAAAAAAAAAAACAAGCAGTAGAATTAGGTATCTGATTATTTAATTCCTCCAGATTTCTCCATTTATAACCTCTAATTTCAATGGTCCCTCGAATTCAAATCTTGAGATTACCATCATGAGCAGATGCAGAGTCTGCAGTAACTGAGAAGTTGCCACTTGAAGTTCTGGCACCTCATTTATATCTACTCCTTGAGAGATTTAGTTGGATGGTCCCAAAAATAGAGTCCCCAAAGGATTTCAATTTATTGTTTTAAAAATATTTTTATTTATTTCAGAGAGGAAGGGGGAGGGAGAGAGAAATAGAAACATGAATGATGAAAGAGAATCATTGATTTGCTGCCTCCTGCATGTCCCCTACTGGGGATCAAACCCGCAACCTAGGAATGTATCCTTGACCTGGAATTGAATAGGGACCCTTCAGTCCGCAGGCTGATACTATATCTACTGAGCCAAACCTGTAAGGGCAGGGTTTCAATTAAACCCTCTTCAAGGCAAAGCTTGATCATGGTTCTGGTCTTAGATAAATAGCAACTCCTTCTGCTTCTCTTGTGGGGCTCCAGCCATCACATCCTGCTGATGTTTGGATATATCCCAGAGATTATTTAATTCCGTCTCTCCTGTGCACTTTAGAGGTAGAGCTACAGTTTATTAGTGCCGATGACAGGGAAAGTATACTGCCTCCTGCGTTATAGTCAATTAAATGCCAAGCCACTTTCTAATATTGGCCAGATATGTGAGGGCAAATAGAAAAGAATTGATGGCTAAATGTTACCTTTTCAAAAACCACACACCTATTTTATACGTTTACTAAATTATTGAGCTCAATAGCTGGCTCTGCAAGCAGAATTTTGTCCTATTACTTACGTTTCTCTATTTGCGTTTGCTACTAAACCAGCAGCATTTCATCCGCTCATGGGGAAGTTCCCGTCGACTTCCAGGGATGCTCTTGGCATTTCAGTATTGTTGTTGTGCCTCTGTGATGTGGTCTCATCCTGCTTCCAGCGTAGTGGGACATTTCCCTTCGCTACATCGTATTCATCTGAAACGTAGTAAGTGCCCCAACGCTTGTATTTTTAAAGGAATGCCATACAAGACATCGCATCCAACACGTTGCAGTGCAAATTCTTTTTTGAGAAACAAAAATGTAATCTCTACAGGCCAAATATCAATAGCATGAACATGATGTTAGGGCAAATTTTCCATCTAATTATGATGGTTTGGGACTAACGATGGGTCTTACTGAAATTCCCAAGGGCAGTTAGAGGAGAGGAAACGTTAAAAATATTTATAGACCTAGACTATGTTTGTCAGATGCAGCAGGCAGGTAGGCTCTGGAGTTGACTCAGGCAGAAGGATTCCCACTGGCATGGGCCTCGGGAGATGGACGGCAGGTAAACACAGCCTGTCTTGGCTGTGACCTGGAGCAGCTGCTGTGCAAACATGCCTGACTGCTCACCTCCAGATAATGGCGCTGAAGGTAAACAGCCTGTCTCCTCATTAAAGCCAATCTCTGTGGAGCGATAAGGGTGCCAGCGCACAGGGTTATTGAGTGGGTGTTAGAAATCCTGGAGGCTAAGTGTCAGTTCCGTGCAGAGTTCTGTTAATATCATAAGGATGCTAATTTACACCCTAAAATCATACACCTGACAGAGGTGTGTTCTCTCTGTGACTTCATGTCCTCGGTGTGGGATGCCATTCAAATGAGTGCAGAAAGAATTACCTGGCTTCTAGCTTTGTTTTTTTTTTTTTTTTTTTTTAAATATTTTTATTGATTTCAGAGAGGAAGGGAGAGGGAGAGAGAGAAAGTAACATCAATGATGAGAACCATTGATTGACTGCTTCCTGTATGCCCCACACTAGGGATCAAGTCTGCAACCCAGGCACGTGCCCTGACTGGGATTTGAACCATGACCTCCTAGGTTGACCCCCAACCATTGAGCCACACCAGCTGGGCTGTTTTAATTCAAGTGTAGACTTATTATATACTTGCTGCATACTTATGCCCCTGTGCCACTGATGTCTTTATTATTGACCAGAGGCCCGGTGCATGAATTCGTGCACGGGTGGGGTCCCTCTGGGTGTCCTGCAGCGATTGGCTGAAACCCGCAGTCCAACGCCACCTGCAGCTCCTGCCTGCTGCTCCCGCTCATCCCGGCCCGACTGTGCCTGCCACGGGCTCCTGCCTAATCAGTCCCGATCAGGAGAGGCGCGGGCTGCCACAGCAGCGCTTGCCAGCCAGAAGCTCTGTGTCTGGCGCCCTCCCAGGGGGAGTAGCCTGTGGGATTGGTCTCTTCAGCATCCCCCAAGGGATCCCAGATTGTGAGTGGGTGCAGACCAGGCGGAGGGACCACACCTGTGCACTATCGGGCCGGGGAGGGAGCCCCAGGGTGTGTCCTGCCCATCTCGCTCAGTTCCAATCGGCTGGACCTACCTGTCGGAGCATATGCCTCCTAGTGGTCAGTGTATGTCATAGCGACTAGTCGACCAGTTGGCTGTCTGCCCCCTGATGGTCAGGGCACATCACAGCAAGTGGTTGAGCATCCTTAGCATATCATTAGCATATTACGCTTTGATTGGTTTTGCGGATGTTCTGCCGTTCGGTCTATTTGCATATTACCCTTTTATTATATAGGAGGATTTATTATGTGGGATTTATAAACATTGTTGATATGTAAGAGAAATTAATCGTTGCCATATATATGGCAACCATTTCCTACTTAAAAAAATATATTTTTGCAAGTGACTCCTGCTCATGACGCCAGTGGCAGCAGTGCCACAGTGTGACGGTCACTCAGGTGTGGCCCTGGCTACCCCGCTGGCAGTGGCAGTGCCTCTGTGGCAGAGCTGCGATGTGCACAGTGCACATAGATGCTCTGAACGGGCTGGCCCGAAGCTGTTTTGGGTGAGATTCAGGAATGAGAAAGTCAAGGCAGTGCCTCTTGAAATATATTTCTTGGGTCAATTGCACCAAACATCGTATGGTCCAGTGGGCGGGAAAGGCGGGTTCTTGACCCCAGATTTGCTGAGTCAGCACCTGGGGATGGACCCTTGAATTAGTTCATTTTTAACATGCTTGCTGGGTAATTCTGAGACTGCGGACTGAAGTTTAAGAACTACTGAGGCAGGAAAATTTACCTACACCTATGGGTCCCTCAGGAAAAAGGCAACAGGTCAATGTGGACTTTTAAAGTTATATGATCAGTTTAGCTTCTCTTCATGGAAGAGGGTGTTAGCCATTTCTGCTTCTTTAAAAAAACACACCATTTTTTATTGATTTCAGAGAGGAAGAGAGAGGGAGAGATGGAAATATCAATGATGAGAGAGAATCATTGATTAACTGCTTCCTGCACGCCTCACAACCCTGGCATGTGCCCTTGATCAGAATCGAACCCAGGACCCTTCACTCCGCAGGCTGATGCTCTAACCACTGGGCAAAATCAGCTAGGGCCATTCTTGCTTCTTTTCATGTGTCACACTTTATTGATTTATAAACACTGTTCATTTGTAAAAGAAATTAATCTTGGCCATATATGTGAGAGAGAAAGAGGAAGAGAGAGAAAGAGGAAGAGAGAGAGAGAGAGAGAGAGAGAGAGAGAGAGAGAGAGAGAGGGAGAGAGAGAGAGAGAGAGAGAGAGAGAGAGAGAGAGAGAGAGAGAAGTCCTCCAGCACAAATGGGGATTGTCTTTTAAATGAGTAGGACACTAACTCCATTGTGAGAGGCGGGGAAAATGGGTGTGCGTACAGGTGGATGTGTAGGTTTCGCAGAGGAAGCTGAGTGGATTCGAGATTGATGACTTGTTTTCTCAGTAAACAATAGGATTAGATCACCAGCTTGGAATGAGAGGGGAAGAGGAGGTGTGAGGTGTGAGGACAAAGAAGGCATGGAATAGTAATGCCGTCTAATGAGAGGGGACGCCTGTCAAAGAATCAGGATTATAAAGCTGCAGTGGATATTACTCTGTGATTGAGATCCTGTGTTTAAAATGAAAAGTCACCTCCCTTGAATCAGCTGTTTAGTTGTTTGTGTGCGGACAGAGCTGGAGGGTGAGAGATTCGGGACATGTAAGTGGGACAGCAGGGCCAGGAGGCCACTGAGAGGTGACTGGAGTAGGCCTCCTGAGGCCTGATTCGATAAGGAAGGAAGCGGAGCTAACAGTCGGTGAGAAAGTGGTGGGATTCCAAAAAATCCATGGGGGTTTGGATGAAGGGGAGGAATTGCAACAGTTCCTTAATGACTTAAGCACGGGAGCTGGGAGGAGGAGGAGGAGGAGGCATCCCAGTGCTGCCATGCTGGGTTATGATAAGGAAGGGGGCGCTGAGGGGGAGTGGGGCGGATGGGGGTCTGAGGACTAACAGCTGGGTGTCAGATGCCTCACCTGTGAGGTCACTGAGGTCTGTGAACACCCTCAGTAATTGGGGAAGTCTGTGGCCAGACTTCCCTGGGCCAGCATATGAGTCTTCAGTGAAAGTGGGGACACTATTAAGATGGAGGTCAGCAAATGGCAGAATAAAGGGAGGGGGTAAGCAGGCCCCATGCGTCTGAAAGGCTGAGGCTTTGTGCAAGTGGAGGAGATCACGGTCCAGATGTGGCTGGAGAGCGAAGAGGAGAAGTGCCCCACACAGGTGAAGGGGTCGGACCTCAAACGCAAATAAAAGGAAACGCCATTCTAAAAGCAATGAAATGCTAGTGCGCACAACAATAAAACTTAGAGCAGCAAAGAAAGAAAGGAAAAGCATAAAGATGCTAAAGTACAAGCAATGTATCACTGACGTGTTCGTGTGGGGCTCACAGGCTGCGCTCTCACATGAGCAAGCAGCCTCCGGAGCGGAGCTCCCCGGGAAACATGAGCGAGAAGAGTCAATAGACAGTGAAAACAGATGTTACCGGAGTGAAACAAATTCTTCACTTATATGGGCTGAAAATAATACCTAGCTCTGATAACCTCTCATTATTCTTCTGTCCCCGGCCCCCCCCCCCCCCCCCCCCCCCCCCCCCGACAATCGGGAAAAGATAATAAAAACAGTGTTAATCATTTTATTGCCGAAAACATAACCCTTTGTAACTTACAAACCAACTTCAAAGAGCCAACAAATGACCAAGCAAGGAACTGGTACCCAAATAACTCACCAACTTTTATGTTGGAACTTGAAGGAAAGCACCTTGTTTTAAGCACTTTCAAAGATTACCATTAGAGTTTTAAAGTATTTGTAAAATAGCAAAAGAAAAATCAGTTAGACTAAGTACAGCTTGATGACGAAGTGTTTAGTAATTCTGATATAACTAAGTGGACTGTAGGCAAATAATAGATTACTGTTTTAAAAGTGTTTGACGGATAACAGGTTGATTCATTTATAGTTTTGTGCTAATATTTAGTATACTTTTGTGGATAACCTGCAACTGGGAGGCAAGTTCTGTTTCCTGGTGCTGGTGATTAGGTGGACTGGTGTATCCCATGCAACGTGAAGTAGGTCTTAGAAATACTAAAAATTCCAAAAAGGCTGGAATTTATCAACAGAACGAGAAAATGAGGCAGTACTTTTGAAAGTTTGGGGTTTCAAATGTCTTTCCCACATAGCTATGGCCGTTTTAGCCAATGGTCCACACACCTTTAACCTCCTACTAAATTGGCTGACAGTCAAATGTTGATATAAATTCGGAAATGAATTGTGTACATAATTAAAAACATCAAGTCAGAAGTGAATATGTAACTTTCGAAGCTATATAATTAAAATTCTGTCAGAACATGACTTGAGTGAAGATTATGAGACTAAGAACTTTATACATGAATATAAAACATGTTCAGGTGAAGAGCAATACATAGTCCTAAATACCGACTTTTTTCCCTTATAAATGTTTCAGGGCAAACACAGTTAGATCAAGCAACTGAAATAGAGGTTAATGATGCGTAGCAGATATATCTGGAATTCAATGTAAAATAGCTCAGGATGGTATTTTGGTTGATATTAAATAATTAAATATTTATAATGCACTAATTTTTGTTCTCAAGGATTGCCTCTTTAGAAGTCAGGTACTTTGTAAACTTTAAACGCTGTTTTGAACTATGTATACATAACATTTAAGTCATTATTTCTTCTCTTTTGTTAAGACAAATTGATCTGAGCTCCAGCTTGCGATGTGGATTTGAATGATGATTATTCCTTATAGGGTAAAGTCTACTTCTTAGGGCTATGGGACGACCTAAGTCTATGATTCAGAAGAAAGCACCTAAGGGAAGTCTAGAATTCTCCCCAAAAGGCAGCTCACTGAAAAGAACATGCCTTCAAAGTACTGTTAGAATGGGAGAGGTCCTAAAAGGCAATTTAAAACATTTAGGAATAAAAAGAATATCAATGTGTAATCCTAAAAAACAACCCCCCAAAATAAAAACAATCCAATTTGAAAGATTGAAAGATTGGTGAATAATACTGCTATTTTTTTCTTGTATTTCCCATGGTTTTATGTAACTGATGGATCTTAATATCAATAGTTATTAAAGATGGTCACTCTGGCATTTGTTAGACAACCTGAAAAACATACTTGAAGATACCAGGAGTCTCAAGAAAACACTTTTTTAATGATATGTCCTATCAAAGGAACAAGTCAACTACTTGTGATCACTCCCTTTAATTTATTAACTAATAATTGATTAATAATTATGTTTTCTTCAAACTCCTGGGTCCAAGTATACTCAAGCATATTTGAATAAATGCCCTTCGATTTTATTTCTGGAAAAACTACCCATCATTAATAGAGCCCCCAAATGCAGGAAAAACTGAAATAAAGACACCCTGTGAATGACTTTATTTACACCTCTGCGTTTGGCATGCTACAGAACATCACAATTTTACAGTCAACAGAGTTCAAATTAGACATATATTGTGGCTTTAAAAATATTGACATCATCTGCTAGAACATAGAGCAAAACAGCTATAGGTAAAATAGTTATTTCCCCAACCCCCGTTGAGAAGTGTGGGAAGTTAAGTATTCTTTGATCTGTAACACCGTGGGAAACCTGAGTGATCGGGGGTAGTAATCCTTATAAGATGTTGTCATATCCAGTTTTACTTTAATTAACTCATATTGACACTGGATTTAGAAAAGAGAAGAAAGTTCCTTTACCATGCAATGGTAAATTTACTCCTGACTAACAATGCTTTGATTCTATTTACAGACTTTTAACCAGATAATACTGTATAGCAAACACACAGAAATGTACATTATTAAAATTTGAAGCTAGAAAAATATGCCATAGGATATAATTTGGAATCTATAAATTGGAGCATCTATAAACCAAGAACATATTGACGAATCAAATCAGAAATGTGAAGTTTACACTAGTGCGAAAATTCAGTTGGCAGTGGGATAGAGTAATGAAATGGGATTGCCTAGTACAATTTCATTTGTGTTAACACAATATCATCATCTCTGTTAAAAGTTCCTAGTTGATCCCTTCAAAATAGCAGCAGAGGGCTGTTCAAAAAAGTGGTAAATTCAATTCAAACTAACAGTACAGCATTACTTGACTGAACAATTCTAACTTTCCCCAGTAAACATTTTACATGTTCTAAACACTTTTTAAGGAAGACCTTTAAAAAATTCCCCCAAAGCTTAACCATGCAGCTCAGCTTAAGTAAAACATTCTAACAGAGGAGCTGTATAGCAGAGAGCTGACTATAAATGAATAACACTTAACTGAACACACAATCTGAAAATACAGCGCAGTTCCTGCCTGCTTCCCGTGAAGGTGACCTGCCACTAGAGAGGACACCCGTGGCACGTGTTACCTGCTTCAGCCTGGGAAGCACACGTGGCAGTTTCCCGAGTGAAGTCTGAGGTGCAGCAGGAAAGGGAGGCCTGAATGTGAAACCCTGCACCCTCACCCGGAGGCGATACCCGTCACTATGGCGTCTACACTAAACACAGACTAGAAGCAGAAAAGTCTTGACATAAGAATTCTAGCTGCAGCCCCATCTCAAGATTCAGACTCAGACCAGATGGGTCAGTTGGCCCCAAATGGATCCCGCCCTGCTGCCACTCTCCTATGGAATTCCCTCCCGGGAAACATGCCCTAATCGGCGGTTTGCTGGACCTGGTGCAGCTATTAAGGTTGGAGCCCTTGGTGGCTTGTAAACTTGGCTAGGTTGCCAGATTCTTTTTTCTTTAATGGCTGACCATGGTCTGAATATGTGGTTGGATTTTTATTTATGTTATCTGTGAAATTGACAGGGTATTTGGCACAACTTTCAAACTCTTCCCACATACGTGAACACACATTGCATGTTCAGTTCTTTTTACATGTTGCAGGAAGTACATAGCAAGTCAAGAAACACCAAGAGATGTTTGCCAACTACATGTGAAGGCCAGTGCTTCTACCTGGCTGAGTGGGATTTCCCCCACATGCTGGAGAGGCACTGCAGGCCACACAGGAGCAGAGAAAGTGCTGTCCCTGATTCCTCTGGGACTAACAGAAGAAAAGCGTGTACCCATGCTAAGGAGAGTTCTTGCCCAACCACCCGCGTCCATCTCTTTCCTCCCTGTGGTCGGAGGAAACTTTGGCCCACACTGTCCTTAGCCCCTGGCTGTGCATCACAGATCCCCTTGTCAGCTTTTTGGTGGTGGGAATCGGAGCTAACTCTCAATCCCTGAGAAGGAGTGTGCTGGGACCTTGGCTACTTAGTGTACTGCACGGTACTGTACTTGGTGATTCGACTTCGGGCTGTGCTCGGGGAAGTGGATCCGAGGGTCTGGCTAAAGTGATGGTCAGAGGAGCTCCGCACATGGCCGATGGTGGCCGTCCCCGCCATGCTGCTACTCAGGCCCCCGCCTCCTCCCAGGCTGCTCAGCCCGATGCCACCACCACCCATTCCAGCTTCACTGCCAACCAGGCCACTGCCGACTGTGCCACTGCCACCAACCATCCCCGCTGAGCCACTAAATCCGGTTGCGCCAGAGCCAGAAACCACCCTCTCGGTCACAATTACATTGTGGGCATTGGAGAGCTCGGGGTGCAGACCGAAGCTGCCCATCATGCCAGAAGTTGGTCGGATTACCCTCTCTGTCACTACCACGTTGGAAGACTCTCTGGGATCAGGGATGGTGAACGTGGTGGGTAGACTTGAACCTGGTGCTATTACCCTTTCTGTCACTACCACGTTGGAAGATTCTCTGGTATCAGGGATGGTGAACGTGGTGGGTAGACTTGAACCTGGTGCTATTACCCTTTCTGTCACTATGACGTTTGACCCCTCTCTTAAGTCAGGCATCTCTAGCATTCCATGCAAATCGGCACCAGAGATTGGGCCGACCACCCTCTCTGTCACCACCACGTTAGAGGCATGCCGGTTATCATGGATGTGGACAGAGGGCTTCAGAGTGCCGGAGGTGGTGTAAGACTCGGTCACGGTGACATTACCATAGCCCAGAGGGTCAGGGATAGACATGGGATGCTGAACACCGGGCCCAGAGGGGTAGGCACTCTCAGAAATGACCGTAGTGGTGCCATAGTGTGGGGAGATGGGTGGGTGGCCGCTAGCCATGGGCTCTGTTGCCTGCTGAGGGTAAATGGGTTCAGTGCTCTCAGGCCAAGGGAGATCAAAATCTGGATATGATTCGACATTCTTCCCCAGGCTGATATCTGCCAGCTTCTTAAACTTAGGCCCTAGTGTGTCCAAGCAACTGTCATCGAAGTCTTCTCCAATGAAGCTACAGCAGCCCACAGAGCCAGCGGGGGAGCCCACCCCTTCAATGTCATATATGAGCAGACAGTCATTGGATGGGCGTCCTTCGTCTTCATCGGCATACGCATATGCTTTCTAAATTTGCAGAGGAGAGAGAAAACGAGGTCATGGATACATATCTAACAACCATAGACTTATGTCTTACTTATTTCTTACAGGGCGTTACCAAAGGAAAATAGGAAAAACAAAATTCTAACATCTACTAGAGGTGTTCTGAGAATCATGGAACTGCATGAAAGAATTTGCTTAGAAGTTACTTAAGCTGTAATTCCAATGATATATTTTGATTTTTAAAATTCATGTAGGTGGACTTTGTAATGGTGGACTTTGGACACAAAAGCACACACATACACACAAAATCACATGAATTATTTTGTAACCAAGGTTGGAGGAAGTACTTAAAAATGCTAAGTTTGAATACACAAAATTGTGCGTTTTCTTAGGGTTATTTATACAAGTGGGATTGGTAGGAGAGAGTGATTGGAGACCTGAGGGCAGGGGTCCATCTGTGAACAAGCCTCTGTGCCATGTTAAGGAGTTTAGACTTCAGGCCACAGGCAAACACAGCGGGGAGCAGTGGCTGCTTCTAAGTGGGGAGTAGCAGCCTAGGTGAGAGGCTTAGCTGTCATGTCAGCAGCGCCATAGAGCATCGCGCACAGAGGCTGGAGCCTAGCGAGGGGGGGCCTGCCCAAGCCCCACGGGAGCAGGGGAGGCTGGGGGATAGCAGAGGGTGCCAGACGGGGAGGAGGGCACGGGGCAGAGCCCTTACCTGGCAGAAGTAGCTTTCCATAAAGTCCATGTTCAGACCTTCTCTACATTCCCTCATAGAATTTCTTCTTAATGTTCCAGAATATTCCTGACAGATCTCAGGTCCTCCTGATGATTTAACTCCATCCGTTAGTTCAAATCCTGTTATCCTTTCTTCTCCTTCCATCTCTTGCATTTCTCTGCCACCATACTCATTTGTATAAACCCCTGAAAGTGAAGGCCAAGTTAAATTTCCTTTATCTAGTGTGCTGGAGAGGAAAAACCAGTGCCTTACTTTATGTATGGTTCTTCATTTAAGTATGCATTGTGAGCAAAGGAAAAAGGAAAAAAGAAAGTGATACTTAAATACAGGAACTATAAATATATTCAGTTCAAAATAATAGTAATTAATTTGGTAACTTGGCAATTATTGTTCAGTATTTGTTGGTAACTATATGTTGAACTAGAAGCAAGGGGCTGCATAGTGGTTATAAAAACCTATGCTTTACATATTTTTATTTAATTTTTTTTTCAATTACAGTTTACATTCAATATTATTTTGTATTAATTTCCGCTGATTAGATTTACAGTGCTCCCCCAGTTATTTCCAGTACCCAACTGGCACCATACATAGTTATCATGAGGACTTTGATTTTAAATTAACAAAAATTGGGAGGGGGGGAGGAGAATGACCAAATTCTGAAAGTTAAACGGTATAAGAACACCCCAACGTACTGTATTAGAAGCACGGGCCCAGAGAAGGCCCAAGAACCACGGCTTTCAGAGAGGAAGCCATGGCGACGGCGAGGGGAAAGTCTGCCTTTGAATTTGCACGTGGGTGCGGTGTGAATGGAAGCCGCACATATGCCAAGCAGGGAGCTAAAGCCATGGCCTGGCTGATGGACGAGCCGTGGACAGGGCCGTGTTGACACGGGAGGTGTCCCGTGCTTCCCTATTCTAAATGTCGTGATGCTGGGAACAGTGCGTGTGCACACGTCTGTCACTTTGGTGCTCTCACTGTGCCTTGTGGAGGTCTGTGTAAATATCTGTAGACTTAATGAGAGACTCGGTGTATGCATAAAGCCTGCTGGTTTGACAAGTCTTAGAATTGACTGGACATCAGTGAGCAGGAAGATACCAGTTTCCACTTTTGAGGTGTGGGGATGTCGGTGACGTTAACAACAACGGATGCAGGAGGAGATACGGTTTTAAACACCAGCATGTCCATCCTTTGCATAAGGTCCAGTTCTACAAGTTATAAATATTCCTGTGCGTCTTACATTTTAAATAGTCAACTTGGAAAAGCCATGATTGCAAGTTTGAGAGAGGCTGAGAGAAAAATCAGAGAATCAGTGTGTATTTACCTTCAAAAGAAGGAAAGATGGCACAACTCTTCAAAGATATGAGGTTTCTAAAAACCAGTTGTTCTTTTTGTTGGCGTCACAGTTATTCGCTTCCTGTGACATCCTCATTCTCCCCGGGTTCTGCCTGGGACCGGATGTGCTGATGGCCTCACCGTGTGCCAGGAGAAACCCCACCCGTGCACACCCCTCAGAGGAGAGCGCTACGAGACACTCACTTTCAATCTGAGAAACTGGACAAATCTTTTCAGGTCAACGTTCAGGCTGATGCTGAGAATGGATGCAGTTTTTAATTTTGTCATGATGACAGCTGACTCCAGCATGATTCTGAACCATTCGTGAATTGTGGAGGTGGAATCTCATCTCAATAAATGAGCACAGGTCTATTTTAACAGGTTGTCTTTTCATTGTAATTAGCACTTTTGGGGTGCATAGGATTTAACCCCATGCCAAAAATAGACTTGTGGTTATAATTCAGTTATTTTTTTCTACTTATAGACATCCTAATCGGGCCATTTCCCAAGTTCTCTCTGATGATTGAAGAAGATATAGGAATAACAATTACTGTGGGTTTTCCCTTTTCATTTAGTATGTGAATTAGTCATTTTAAAAGGAATAATAGAAACAACTTTAAAGACAAGTGTAATCATTGAGAAACTGAGGTATGCAAAGAGGGAACAAGATTCCTTCGGAGTCATTTGAGTTGCTAAAATAAGAGGAATGGTACCTGAAGTGTCAATGCATGGGATGCCTCCGGGCACTATCTGTGTCACAGGGATGGTGGTGATGATCTGCAAGATAAGAAACAAGGTTTTCCCATGTGTAATGACTCTTCTCTCTCTTCTCTCTCTCCTTACACATTGGGTTAGCTCTCAAATCACCTCTGAACATCGCTTAGGAAACGTTGGAAATCCATGTAAAGCAAGAACTGCCTTCAGAAAGCCTTCCCTGGTTACGTCCATCTAATTGGAGGTACCTGTGCTTTATCTTCATTGTGCCCCCCCCGTCCTCCCCCTGTCCCCCCCCCAGCCCAGCACAGACTGCCAGTGGTCACGGTCTGGTTTCATGTGCAGAAGACTGAGTTTAGGCGACTACCACAGGTCATTTCTTACAGACTGGCACTCACCCCAGTCTCAGGCCCTGGTCCTTCCACGGCCCACGGATGGATCGCCCCTTCTGAACATTCAGGAACAGGCTCGAAGCCGGCTCCTCCCCCAGGGGCGCCTCCACAGTCGCAGCAGATCAACAAGAATGGGACCACTGGGGGTGACAGGAGAGGAGTATTGGCACGTTAAAAAAAAATCTTGCTTTTTGTGACTAAATTTGAATCCCTAATATAACGCCATTTGATCCTAAAATTATTATGAAGGCTATAGAAAATGACCTGTATAATGGTGAGATGCTAAAATCAATGTGAGCTTCAGTATACTATTGTAGATTGTAACACATTTTCATTTGTTATATCAGATTCAGGCTACAAATAGTATCGTAGTATGATCACAGATTATTCTTCTCCATGCTGTCACTCATGAACATAGGGAACGAGAGAGAAAAGAAAGCTGGGAGGCCAGTCCATATGTTTGGTGTTTTGTGTTCCCTCTTCCATGTCTTTATTTTTCTCCTTCCACACATGCCCACCTTTTTATTTCAACGGTAACATCTTGTTCATGCTTTAAGAAGTTATCCTCTTTGAGGCTCTTATTTGCCCTTAAATATCTTTTCTTGAAATTACTCATGCTCAAATAGAGAACATTACGCTGCCTCACACTGCCTTTTCCGATCAATCAGAAGTTTCTAGCCCATTAATACCATAAAATGATCTTAAGTAGCAATTTGGAATGAATGGGTGGATGAAGAAAAGAATGTGTAAATTTTTTAGACAATGAGGAAGGAGGGAATGAAAAAAAAAAAAAAGGAAGAGGGCAGGGGGAATGGAGTGAGGATAGTGATGAAGGGGAGGGGAATGCTGGGCCAGCCCGGGTTCCAGAGAAGCAAGGCCACGTCTGTGCACTCCTCTTGGACCTGCCTGCCACTCCCCCCACCCCCCCACCTGGAGGACAGCATGTTGTCCCAGTGTGTTCCCAGGAATAGGTGTTAGTGAAAAGCCCACACATATGCTTCCCTGTCCATTTCAATCAATTGCTTCTCCTTGTCTTCTCTGCTCAAATAGCAATGGGACCTGCCTCTTACAGGGCAGCCCATCACATTGAGATGGAATGCGCAAAAAGTTTTTATCTTCCACTGCCGAGCAATTGGATTTTTAAAAAATCTCAGAAGTCCAGCACTAGATGTAGAAATATATTGGTAATTGAACACAATACAAATTTTAAAAAATACTTTTTATCAAAAGATCAGAAAATGTCTCCCAATTTTGGGCTGGGGAGTGGGGATGGGCTGTTAAAGTACTTACATCCTAGGACCAAGAATCCCATGATGAGCAGTCCAATGCCGGCAGGACCAAAATGCACGTTGTCTGGGAACATGGGCACGCCTAGTGGTTCTTTGTTATACTCATCTGTTCCGCCGCCTCCATCAATGCCTTCGGTGTTGACTTCACCAGGACCAGTGCCGAATTCACCGGTAGTAACCTCAGGACCCGGGCCAACCCCATTGTCGGTGATATATTTTGGAGTGGTTTCAGTTTGCCAGTCAGAACCTTCAAGATCAATATTAATTGTACCAGTACACGTTCTTTGAAGATCATCTGTAACAAGGGTCAAAATGGAAGAAATCATTCATAAATTTAGTGTAATCATTGAGGGACAATATGAAACTATTTTCTTTTTGCATCAATATTATTTTGATGTCTTTATTCCCATTCACTCAGTAACTTCCTCGGTTCTCCCTTGTTCACGACTCATTTTTAACATCCAACTGTTAGGACTGTTAGCGCTCCTGGAAAACTATCTCGTGTAGAGAAGCATAGACAGTAAACACCATGTTGTGCCTGCGTTGGCCAGTGCTGCGTTGTAAGCCCTGGGGAAGGCATTCTTAGACTGCTGGTTTTTGGTTTTATTGCACATTTCTTATGTTAGAGCTAGATTTTTTTTTTTTTTGGTGGCTTTTATTGTATTTCTTCTTCAATTATGTTTGTGCTTTTCCTTTTATGGGCTGGCAGAATGAACAGATTGGGAGCAAGTTAGTAAATCGCTTTTACAAAATTTTTTTTAGTGAGAAAGCAGCATATTCCCAAACTCACAGCCACCAAGCACTTCCAGGAGAGGGAACTGGCGCTGTTGGAGGTGGGGAAATTTTCATTTCGATAAGAAGGTGAGACCCATTTGTTTCACTAGCAGATATTCCAGTGTGCTTTCTTCTTGTCCTTAAAAGTTTAAGTAAGCTATTATGTTCCTTGACTAAACACAGGGGTAGGGAGATTTGTGATTTGTTTCAACTTAATTGCTCTACCTTAGCTATTTATTTCATCTAGTCAACCAACCAACCAACCAACCAACCAGCTAGTATTTCAAAACAGTAGACTAATTTTTTAGTGCATTTGATACAAAAGATAGTGCATCAGAATCCATCTGCTTTTCATCAGCAGGTGCCTGGGGCTGAACCAGAGCTGTAGTAATGACTGCAGAAGGGCTCAGGGTACCACTGTGATGATAAGTATGGTTTCTATCTCATTGTGGCAGTGTGTGTATTAACACCTGTCAATACCTATTATCGATATTGCTTTTGATATTTATTTTAGATAATGCTATAAGTAACATTGATGTGCATTCAGCCTTTTATATTTAGGGATTATCCTAAGGTTATTGAAACTGGGTAAAAATCAAGGAATGATTCTGTTTGGCATTGTTGTTATTATCCCAGTTACAAATATGTAAGCTCTGTTGTCAGACTTTGTCCATTGATATAACCCTAGAACCCAGTACAATGGCTGACATTTGGTTAGGATTCAATATATAGATTCTGACTAAATGAATAAAGAAGTCCCTGGAGTGCATAACAGAGACAAGTTTAAATCCAATCTATGATATCAAATTCCATGCCCTTTCATCTCAGTTATGCTGATTCTAACGTTATTGGTTTTGGTCTAATTTTTACCATTTTCATTACCTGTAATATTTACCCCCCTTTTTGATGAGAAAAGGCATGCTTTCTGTTTACCATAAGCCTAACAATGTTGTAAGCAAAGTTTCCATTTTCTCTTCATGTCTCCATTGAAGCTTGATGTTGGATGTAAAACTGGAGTAAGCTAGCAATTACTTGAGGTCATTTCAACACTGAATCATAATAAGCTTCATCTTTAAATGGAATCACATTTCTGTTTGCGATATATGTTTTAAAACTACTCTTATTTTGATTAATTGTGGAAAAACATTATAATTGGTAAAAATTCTGAATTGTTGAATGACTTTAAAGGAATGCTATTTATTATTTATTATTTTTTAAATCTGCAAAGCAAGTGGAAATAGTCAACCCATTTTTAGGATAATGGAATGAAGGAAAAAGAGGGAGAGAGAGGGAGAAAGAGCAACTGAAGTAGCAAACATTGCTTAGAAGAATTAGTCTCGAAGAGCTCTCTTCCTTTAGGGATCAGCCTAAATTAATTTTGTTGATTTTGAAAAATAATATACGCATGATACCTCCAAATTGCTTACACAAAGTTGTGCATCAACTTCCCAAAGATTATATAAAGTTAAGTTAGCTTGACTTCTGGCCTAAGTATTTGAATATAATTTTACAATACATACAATTTAAAAATTGCAATTATTTACATTAATAAGAACTAACATTTATTGAAAGTTTAAGTGCTTTACATGTAGTTACTCCTTAAATCCATATTGTCATTGTTCCATTTTGCAGGAGAAAAGACTGAGGGATTAATGGGTTAAATGACTTCTCTGAAATCTCATATCTAGTAAGTAATGGCACAAGACACCAATCCAGTCTCACTCCAGAGCTCATGGTCTTATCCACTAAATTATACTACCTTACATATCATTAAAGATTTGATTCTGTAATAGCCAGTATGATAACTTTTGTTGAAAAAAAGCATTACTTCAAAATACAGTAATTAAAATTTACATATATAAATTCTAGAAGGAAAAATGTTGAATTGATCTCTTACCATCTATAGATAGAATTGTTCCTTGGTATTTTCCATTAAGCATATTATATTGTTCCCTGGTAACTTGATTTCTCAAAGTAATAATGCCCGTTTTTGAGTCAACAGAGAGCAGGTCACCTGGATTATTTCCCATGACGTATCTGTATTTGAAAGATAATAGTATAAATTAATGTCAGCTATCTAAAAAAGCAGAGAGAGATGGAGAGAGAGAGAGAGAGAGAGAGAGAGAGAGAGAGAGAGAGAGAGAGAGAGAGAGAGGGAGAGAGAGAAAGATTTTATTTATAAAACAGGTCTCTAGTTAGTAGTTATAATCCCTGAACACAGTTTTCAGTTATTAGATACACTTTCTCCTTTTTTTCAGGGCAGTCCCAGCTATTTGAGGACATTGGGAAACAGACAAAGCTGTCATTTTAAGCAAAAAGAATGATTGAGCAGCTCTTTCCTATGGAATGACCCCTATGCCCACTTGGTTGGCAGAAAAATCCTTGGGTGCTTGCAGTCTCATTTTTACTTGGTTTGGGCAGCATGGGAGCTATCCTGGAAGACCAAGTCCTAGGACGTCCTGAGCTCATTAGCAGTTCTAAGTTATTCTCTTCCCAAAGAACTACGTCCTCATCAGCTTGGCCATCATCCCTCCCTATTTCCACTCCCCCTCTCCACACACACAATGACTGAACAGGACTTCTGAATTCCAAACT
Organism: Pipistrellus hanaki; assembly: GCF_964339955.1. Lineage (NCBI taxonomy): Eukaryota > Metazoa > Chordata > Mammalia > Chiroptera > Vespertilionidae > Pipistrellus > Pipistrellus hanaki. Next base: position 85,560,090 of record NC_140508.1, read on the forward strand.
ACGGAATCCTTTTCTGATGCTTCTGTCCTGTTTTCTGTTGTCTTCCTCTCCTCCTCTTTCCCTTCCATGTCTTTTTTCCTCTTTTTACATATGATGCAAGAAATATTGGTTAGCAACTCTCTGTCTCAGATGTTGTGCTAAACTCAGGGAACAGAATGTGGAGAGGACACAGGGGTGGGTGCTGGGGGCGGAGGGATGGGAGGTGACCTGCCCTAGGGGAGCCACATCTGCGGGGTGAGCGTTAACAGTGTTGGCGGGACAGTGATGAGAGCTGTAACACAGAACTCACATAGTGTGAGAAGAATAAGGAGAAAGCACTTTAAAATCTGATTTGTGAGATCTTTCCCCTGTTGTTACTCTTGGTCATGTTTAAAACATATGTGCACATATACACATATTTTTTATAATCAAGTAGAAATATTTGGATATACAGAGTTTTTAAAAAATTATGCAGCATGATTTTTCTTTAATCTAACTCATTTTTCATGCCAAAGTTATTATTGGCCAATACTAAGTGTTTATTAAAGTGAAGAAAATAACTAAATATAATTGGACTCAATCTGGGCAAATTTGCAATAGGAAAATTAGCCATAAAATTCTGGGATAGATAATCTTGAGATGTGGCAATCAGCTAATTGGTCCATAAAATATATAAACATAGGAATGTCAAAGTTTAAAGATACAATATTTTCACATTTTGCATCTTTATACTTTTACGTTTTATATGTTGCACAGGTCTTTTTTTAAATATTTTTGTAAGGTACGCACTTTAAGTAATAATTCAGTAGGTAGTACTTTTTATGATTAAATGATGGCTTCAAAATAATGAACAATATTTAAATTCATACTTAAAACTTCAAAAAAGAACATATGTACTTCATTCAATGTGTGATAAAAATTGTTGGAAAATGTGTCTCACCTAACTTTTGTTGAAGGTCCATTAGTGTCCAGGTCAGTAGCTATGAAATCTCCCAGTTTATAATTCTGTCCCATTTTACCAGTTACTACGAATGTCTTTGAACCTGGACGGAACACTGAGCCTTCGATTACATTTAACACAATCACGGAGATTGCTGTCGCTGTGAGCTTATATTGAGACATAATTGATTGATGAAATTCAGCTTTATTTCTAACACCGATACTGAGTTGCAGGTTCTGCATGGCTTCATAATCCAAGGCCTAGTAAATACAGAATGAAATAGTTTTACTACAAAAAGAAAAGAATTCTAGAAAAAAAAGAGATCCTTTGATAATAGTTATAAATGCTTTTGCCTAGAAAGATGATATTAATTAAATATAAATACATAAAATGTGTTCTTACTTTACCTTTAATACAAACACATAAAATATATATAGTGGAAAAAAAAATCCAATCTTGTATCCTTCATTGAAAATATATGACATGAGTCCTCATTGTCCACCAAATTAAAAATTTTAAAAATAGTATAGATGGTCAAATCCTTGCATTTTGTAGTGCAAGGACAGTTTATGTTATCCTGTATCATTTTGTGTTTTTCAGAAAGTAGTTCTATTTATGGGCTAGATACATTGCAGGTTCCATCATTTGACTGGTTCTACCCACAAAGAACTATTTGGAAGAATTTTACTTCTACAAATATGACTTCTTTTATTAAGCCAGGTACTAGAATGTAGCATACAAATAATAAAGAGAAATTTTTATTTTTTCAACATATTCTAGAATAAATTATTTCACCTTTTGGAAATAATCAAGTAGTCATTTCCACTAAAAAAAGATGGTGTTACTATCCATTACTCCTGCAATCTACAAACAATGCGTTATGCCAAATATATTTTCCTAAATTTTCACATAAGAGTCTTTAGATGACCATGGATTCACACATTGCACTCTTTACTTACGTACATTTTTAGTCTTTGCCCTGATGTTGGCTGTACTTGCAATTTCAAGATTGGCTATAAAATCATGTATACATATACATTACACAGAAACACACAGACTTATTACGAATAGTATATAATCATAAAAAGAATTAACATGATGTTATGTCTGGGAGAAAAATAAGAATAATTCCCATTTTACAGATAGAGGTATGGAGGACAGATAGATTAATTTTCTAAAATAATGGAGTAGTTAAGTATAAAATAGTTTATGATTTTTTCCCCAGCATGAAATCCTGGGGAGTATAGTGACAGGATATGGACTTAGTAGCTAGAAAGATGTAGGTTTGTGTGCCAGCCGTCCCAATACAGTTAAGTGAAGTTGAGTAGGTTATATACTCTCTCTGGACCTCAATGTATCTGTCTGCAACATGGGCATATAACTGATTGCAGGGATGCTGTGAGGATTAGACTGAAGTCTCTGCCCAGGGCCTCACGAAGAGAAAGCCACGGACATGGTGACACTTTACGATGACAGGAAACAAATGATCACACGTTCCCAGGAGGACAGACTGTAGGAGACTATTTCCGAGGACTATTCCGAAGGAAGGAATAGTGGAAAAAGAATTACATTTTCCTATGAAGAATCCATAATGCACACATCACATATAGTTTATGCACCACTACTGCAACTTTTTACATTGATGTTTAGAGAGATGGAGGAAGGGAGAGAGAGAAACATCGATTTGCTGTCCACTTATATAGGCCCTGACCCGGGATCAAACCTGTAACCTTGGCATACTGGGAAGACACTATAACCAACTGAGCTACCTGATCAGGAGGCTATTGAACATTTTAAAAATAGACTCGGCAAGGCTTTAGCACAGGGTGAAAGTTCCACTACCAGCTTTCTAGGAGTCTGACATTTCCCCCTTTCATGTCTCAGAAGGAGTTCTACTGCAGATGATTTGGTGGTTCGTTAATGTCAGGGAAACTCTAGGGACTTGGACCAAATCTCTAGTGTATTTATATCCATAATAAACTTTGGTCAGCAGCCTCAATGAGCTGGGAACGCAATTCTACAATTATAGTTTTTTACTGTTAATTTCATAAAAACACAAGGAGGAATAAGAACATTCGATTTCTATAGTGAATATTCTTAATGTATAATAATTGCCATGGGCACATTTTGCTTGTGAAGGCCATGTTAAATCTGACTTAAAAATATTTTTAAACATCTCAAACAAAGCCCTAAGGCATAATCATATTTTGTTGTAAGCATAAAGTTAATTTCCCATTTAAAAATTCTTTCTATTCATATGATCTGCAGGGGAGAACTGTATAAATAGAGTTTCGAGTTAAAATCCAATGCCTATTTTCATGAAATTATATGAGCAATAAACCTCGCCATGTAAAAGTTCTATATCATATTCCATTTTAAAACAGTAATTTTTTTTTAATCATTTCACCCACTCGAGTTTGTGTGATCTTAACATTTAGATTTAAGATGAACATTTGGAGAAAGACCAAGAGAACAAAATGTTTAGGATAGTTACACCATACCTTCACAATCTTCAGAGTCCCCACGTTTGTTCTTTCGTTCATTTCTATGTCAAACCAGTTCCCCTCGTTTCCAGAGATGAAGAAAATGACAGCCATCCAGTTAGCTGAAAACTCCTCATCCAAGTCAATGACTCTGATTTGGAGCAAATTGGAGTTCAGAGAGTTTTCTTCGATATTTAGTTCATACTGAAACGAGAAGCCAAAAGCTTCAGCGCACACTGCGAGGGAGAGAATGACGCTCCACTTACACTGGGCGTCCACAGTCACTCATGGCTTAGAGAGCAGGCCTGTGTGTGGAGTCTCTCTTTTCATTGTTCAAACATTTGGCCCCAGTGCATTACATACGTAAGCACAGACAAAGGACATGTGTACCCCGGCTTGTCTGTGACTAAGGAGAACATAGACATCTGTAAAGAGGATTGTCCAAACACATTTTGGCATGCGACGACCTGAGTCATTCCTTTCAGAGACAAGCACTCACCGAGGACTGCTCCAGGTATGGGATGTTGTCGTTGACATCGAGGATTTTGATGCTGCACTCGCACTCTGCGGACATGCCGTCCGCCCCGCCGTCTCGGTCTGAGCCTCTTACAGCAAGGGAATATTGGCTGTATTGCTGCACACACACACGACAGACAATATCACAGTTGGCATAGACAGTCCTTATTCTGTCTCATGCAGAGTTCTTTTAAAATGTTGGCTCATGATTTACATAAATCTGTGGTGGTGATAAAGGTACCACCGATCCTTAAAAACTCGTATCTCACATGAATCAACATGAAAGACACCACGTCGAGTCCCTCAAATGCTGCTTCCGCCTCATTGGAAAGAAGCGACATGCTTCCAAAGTCTCATTCCTTATGTTTTTGCTCAGAATTTGGAAACGTTTCTGAAGGGCAAACTGGGTCGAAACAATCAGGGGGGAAGAGTTGAAAGTTTACCAAGAACTTTGGCATGAGTCCCCTGCCTTCCATAGCCAGCCCCGATGTGCGAGAATAAAGAGGTCCAGGTTGGCATTTCTGGGGCCCAGGTGGTGGCAGGGGAATTATGGGCGTTCTAGCTCCTTGATTCTATTCAGTGGTGCTTATGTTTTCAGAAGCTTGTGAAAGCTCTGACTCCTCCAGAGACAAGCATCCTTGCTTTCTCATCTAAAACTGCAATATGATCTTAGAGGCGTCATAGTTAGAGACGTCTTGAGGTCTCGCCATGGACGCCTGGTTAAGAATATCTGGAGTTTTCCCCTTTCCTGTTTAGAGCTCTCCACTGATAAAACTCTTCAGACATGAAAGGAGTTTCATTGGGTTCTTTAAGAAAGTTCAAGAAAGAGCTAAGCAGTCAATTTCTTCTGATGGTAACTTTCTAACAAGTATAAAAAGAGAGGTAGGTCACCTAGAAACTGATGGCGTCTAGATAATTAAAGAGTGTAGGAATAATCTGATTTATCCTAACCCTCCCAGTCATCAAGTAGGAGTTTGCCATTTTTAAATAACTGTAATTATTAAAATAAAATTAAATTGAGTATTAGAAAATAACACTTTCTCATGTATATTCTTACAGTACATGTTGGTTAGCTATATTCCATTTAAAAATAATGAAAAGTTGATTTTTTTACATAAGTTATGGGACCACCTGGCATGATAGAAAGAAACCATGTCATGCTGATTCTAATTTGGTAACACTCGCTAATTGTTTTCTTACTCATAAATGAAAAGATTGATCTGGAAGTTATTTAATTTCTGTCTATCATGCTGTTCCTGCGATCCATTTCCCAGAGTAACCAGAGGGTGGTCAGCAGCTGCAGCACAGGAAGCAAACAGATTTCTGTTGTCAGATGAGCTTAGGACGCGCGGGTTAAAGAAGGAGGAACGAGTTTCCTGGTCTGTGCAAGCTTGCGGGCCTCGAGCACGTTTGCACGCACTGACTCACCACGCCAGGGGCTGGAAGAGCAAATGGCTTTTAAGTTTATTTCCCTAGAGAACCCACTTTCTTCATAAAAAGGAGCTTTTGCCTCTACTGCTATGCATATTTTTATGTACTCAGAATGCAGTTTTCTCAGTTTTAGGCACATCCTAAGTAAGATTAAATGAAAGACAAGAATATAAAATGTATGTGAGGAATCGCCATATTTTCATTGTAAAGGCATTTTTATGTCATTACCATTATGTGAAAAGGTTCTGTAACTACATTTTAAAATATAGTTTCCTTTTTTTTTTCCCCTTACTTAGGTACTCTCGCCTTTAGAGTCAGTTCCTATGAACTAGCAACCCATCCGAAGTAAAAGAAATTACCTCTCTGTCCAGAAAGTTGTTCATTGTCCGGATTTCTCCAGTGTATCTGTTGATGATGAACATGGGTGAGTCAGACGGTTCCTGGCTAATGATCTTAAAGGCGATTTTGGAGTTCAGATTATTGGGTTCATCTGCATCGGTAGCATTGAGTCTCATCACCAGCGTATCTAGAAATCAAGGAGAATGGATTGCAAGTGGACAGTTTGTATGTGTTTTTCTTACTGTTCATGTTTTGCAAGAAGAGGTTAGGCTAGTTGGTTCATATAATGTGCACTCTACCATTTTTGTTTTCTACTTCTTCGACGTATTCATACCTTCGTTCCTTTCTTTACCTTTACATTGAGAAAAAGATCAGCTTTGACCAAGAACCTAGATATTACTGGTAGTTAGAAAACAATGAAATGCTTTATTCTGCCTTTCCATTTCCTATCCTAGTATAATGATTTCTTTTTACGGCTTTTGTGGTGAAACAAAATGGTATTTCTCAGCTATACAGCACATCCTAGTGAAAGAAGGGGGAGAACCAGTATGGATGGAAGTGCATGGGATTGCCCGTCAGAGCAGTCAGCTGGGAGGCTCCATTCTCTTCCCAGGGCCCTGCCCCACCGTGTCCAGTCCTTCTGGAATGTTCCCTTAGGAATCTGCTACGGAGCCGGTATGAGCGTCACAAGAGAGAATTCCTCTCACTGCCTTGGAGCTGCTTGTTGCCTGTGACCAGCCGAAGCTGCCTTCGCAGTGGAAGGGAAACCTTTATGGAGTCTTCCCGTGCCTCTGTCTTCTGCTTGCTTCTCTAGAATTACCTCTTAGGTAGGTGGGGTGGTGCATGGACATAATTTAGCTTCTAGCAGACAGGCTGTTAAGAATGATCTGGAAGCCCATATATTCTTGTTTACTTCAGAAAGTCGACTACTTACTTGCATTAGAGTTTTCTTCTATTTGTCCTAGGAAACTAGTCATAGAAAATACTGGAGGGTTGTCGTTTATGTCCAGAACCCGCACTCGGAGCTCCAGGGGCCTCTCTAAATCCTGGCCCTGTGCGTTCAGAGCCCGGCAGTAGATCTAGAAGGAGAAAAAAAGGGATAATTACATGCTGCAACGCATACTGAGTTTTTACTTTGTTTGGACGCTCTACTAGGCACTGTGTAGCTAAAAGAAGAATAAGACTTTATTTCCTGCTGGAGTGTAAGCACAGCAGCACTTATAATCAATAAGGGTGGCACACCTGTACTCAAAATACCACTTAAGGAAAGGTAACACGATCAGTTACAAAGGATGAGCAACAATAGTATGACATCATAGGGGGTATAGTGACTGAGATCAATCTTAAAAGAGGTTTTCAAGCTGGGGATTGCAGGGTGTTTCCGGCAAAGGAATTCATTAAGGGAAGAAGCAAAGGGAAGAACATGCATTGTTTGGAATTGGGAAGAGGGGCCGTGGGGGGTTGAGGCTGTGGTAAAGGAGAGTCACGTGGGAGCTTCCAAGAAATGTAGCATTCATAAGCTAGGTGGGGGCTGTATAGGTGTTTGTGCCATTGTTACTATTACCAGACGTGTACATAAATTAATGTGTACTATTTTACCTATTTTGGCATATTTCGTTTAGAAAACCATTATGCTTTCACCAAAGCAAATAGGCTGGCATGCTGAGTTAGAGAGTTTGATGGAGAACATTGTGGGAAATAAGGCAGGAATAGAAGACTAAGGAATTAAAATAGTCTTGGGAAACAGACAAGCAATATGAGTGAAAGCAGCAAACAGATGATTACTGGAGGTATTTTTGGATATGGATTGATAGTGTTTTAATAGAAGAGGTTACAAGATCTAGACAGGTGGTCCTTTATTTTTAATAACAGTTTTATTTATTGATTTTAGAGAGATAGAGGAGGGAAGGAAGAGAGAGAGACCTGACTGGGGAAGGAAACTGAAGTCCTTGGTGTTTATCAGGATGATTCCCAGCAACTAAGCCACCCAGCCAGCGCCTATTTCCTCATTTCTAATTTTAAGTATTAACAAGTGTTCACCGTGATGGGAGCAACTCACAGGACAGCAGAAGAGACATGAAAAAACGAGTGGGTACCAGAAGGCTCTTGAGGAGCTAGGTAATTATGGGACAACGGGAACTCCCGAGATACATTGGAGAAAACAGAAAATGCATCTTGCTTTCGGAACATTTCTGAGCAGGCGGAGAGAATGAATTGTAGGAGTCTGTGGTGAAGAGCCTCAGATTTTTGTAATGAAGGTGGTCATGAGGTCAGCTGCTTAAAATAGAAATGAGGTGAAGGGTGGGGAGAGTAAGCACTTACACTTGGCCAGCTCGCAGAGGAGAGAGGAAGAGTCAGGTAAGGAGGAACTGAAGTCTTTCCAAGGCCCGATCTGTGCTCAGAGATCTTGAGCACCATGCTCACTCAGGAAGGGCTCCCTGGCACCTACAGAACCACCCCTAGGCACTGAGGGGACCAACGTTCCCAACTGAATTAAAGACAAAAAGTAAACGCTGAGCACTTTTCCTTCTAGCAAATAGAAGCCAGTGGGGCCAGATCGGAGGCTAGCATTTTTCCTCAGGCGCTCACGCGAGACACCGCTCTATCTCTCCGTCTTCCCCTGGTGTCTCTGGGGTCAAGTTGCTCATGAATTAAGAGACAACCAAAAAATGCCTATTACTGAGACTCTTGAAATCAAATCAAGTATGATCTGAGCTCAAGATAGTCTCCAAAGAATTTAGGCCTGAACATATACACTGACACGGCACCCACTTACAATGAAAAACGGGGTGACTTCTCGGTCCACTATGGATGTGATGTTAATTTCACCAGTTTTCTGATTGATAATGAAGACTCCATACGGTGGTTGATCAATTCCTACTCCAGAGATGCGATATGTAACTTGCTGGTTTGCAGCACAATCTGAATGAATCTGCAGAAAGAGCACAAGTGAAATTACAGGATGGAAAAAAAAATCTGCTATGTTTCATATGTAATAGCTGACTTTTTCAAGAGTTATTGACTGTCCTGATATCCCAGTTATCTGGGGGGAAATTCTGGAAGTAGAGAATCATTTTCCCAGATAGTGGTATGTTATAGTGCTAGTATTTTTAAGTGGTAACTGATAATGTAATATAAGACATTCAATTATATTTTTACCAAATCATAAAAAAGTAAAATAACACCCTAATATGTCTAAGTCTATGCAATCATCATTCATGAATGCATTCATTCATTCATTCATTCAGCATTTAGAGTTTGATGGTATTATTTTCAGGCTCTGTGCTGGTATCGGTCTAGAGTAGGGGACTCCTTGCCCTCTTGAGGAGCTGGTCAATGTTGTCATTATATAACTGTGATCTCCCATTTCAAATGTGAAGGTTGAGGTGGACTTAAGTGGGTAACAAAAGATACCTGACTATATAGAAAAGCTCTTGATTCTGAAATTGGAGGTAGTATTAGCAGAAAAGTAAAGAGAGCACCCCAAAGAAATGGTTGGAGAAACCAGGATTCTGTTGAAATAAAGTATTGTATGGGGAGTGTCTCAGTGTGTAGCTAAGTGGAAGTGCTATGTTTGTCTGTGGAGGGATATGTACTTGTATATGAGTGAATTGTGTTTCTGAATGTCCTTCTCTCTGTGTGTGTGTGTGTGTGTGTGTGTGTGTGTGTGTGTGTTGTGTATATAAAGACATGTAAGGGAAAGTAAAAGGATAATTTTTTTTTGTTGTTGAAAAAAAGGTACATTGTGAGTGTTCATAAACAAGCCAAAAGTAGAATTTAATTCAAACAGATTGTGAGGTAGAGAGAGCACATGTTGAAATTGTTCCTGTAAATATGATGAGCGGTAACGCACTATATTTTTAAAATCCAGAGTCTGGGACAACACATGATTGTGTATTAATTTCACCAGTAAGGCAAGTCAATGTTTAACCGTCTACATGAGCAGGCGCCTACATTTATTAATTTATCTCTTTAATGGCTTCAACTTTCATGATCTGAATGACCATTATTCTGTCTTCTCTCATGACTTCTCAGTGAGATATGTTCTTAAACCACGCAAAGGGCAGGTTCTTGGGAAACATGAACGCCACCCATTTTGGCTGTCGAGTTGCTGCGCTGGGGGTTGGCACTTACTTTGGCGATGGGGTTCCTCTTGGAGTTGTCTTCACCCTCACGGCAGGCCGCAGCGAACTTGATCCACTCGCGCTTGTGCCTCTTGATGGAGTGCCACCTGATGGTGCCATTCTTAGCGCTGGGGTCTCTGACCTTGAACGGCAGGGAAAGGAATGGCGCCGTTACCTTCTACTCGGAATCCACAGTCCTCTAGCACATGTGTCAAACACAAGGCCCGCGGGCCAAATCCAGCCCGCCAGGCCTTGCAATGTGGCCCGCACCGCGCTGTCATCACTGCACTCCGCTGTCAGTTTATGACATTGTCAGTTTATGACTGTTCAGTAAACCATTCGGCCCGCAATTTAGGCTGGATTTTAGATTTTGGCCCCTTCTCTGATTGAGTTCGACACCCCTACAAGAGTCTGTGGGAGGGAGGGGCCATTGTGATGGCAGAAAGGGTGCTTCATCAGGAAGGTTGGTAATGCTGATACTCCGTTAACTTGAGCATAACACTGACTTTACTTATGAAGGTAATTTTTTTGGGGGGGGAGGGTGAGGCACAGGGATATGTTGTTACTCCGAAAGCATTTCTTTGTTTTTAATTTGAAAAAGTAAATTTGCTATATGTTACCTGGATTCGAAATTCACTGTTAACTTCCAGCAACACCTATAAAAAATAAAATAAATACAATAGTTAATTTTTAACCAAATGCTTTACAGTTTATGTTATCAAATCACTAAAAAGTCAAATCTGCATCATTAAAAGTATTTCCTCAGTCTGGATAGCAGGGGGACCGGCTTATCTCTCAGGTCTGATAATGATCTTAAGGATTCTTTTCCTTTTGGTTTTTACTTTTCCATTTTGCTCTTCTTCTTCTTCTTTTTTTTTTTTTTTTTTTTTTTAGTTACTTTTATTTTTAACATTAAAAAAAAATATTCTATCCTATGCAGATACTTGCAATCATATGAGCTAGGACAGTTGAAGCGATAAGCCAGTGGGATTGAGGGTTGGAAACTTGGGTTCTCTTAGTCAATCCTATGCCTGAAGAAATGGAGATATTCAACAATAAGTTATGATACTAAAAGTTTTGACTACAGTGTTAGCATCTGAGTGGTCACAGGTGGAAACAGGAAAAAAGGTTTTGGGGGAAGAAAGAATACGAAGCAGAAAGAACCCAGAGAGCTTCCAAAACATTTGCTTCCTCACAGTCCAATTCTAAATGGATGCTTTTCTATTATTCTTGAAAATCTTAAGATGGTGAGTTTTGTACTTGCTTAGAAATCTTTCTATATACACACAGGGAATATGCTAAGTAACTGCTCAGGAGGAGCACAGAGGGCGGGAGGGGCCTGTGTGCTGCCCCAGCCCCAGGGGCCATGGGGAGGCCGGGCTGGAGTCCGGAGGAGACACCACACAGGAGCGCCTGCCTCCACCCCAGGGGCACAGCGCGGCTGGCACTGCGCGGCTCAGGTGTGGGTCCCGGCCCCCGCATCGCGTGCTGGGCCTCTAGTGAGACCATACAGTTCTAAAGTAAAAGCAACTCGTGTTCTCTGTGTAAAAAGTGAGCTCATGCTGGGTGTTTACTGTTCGCCGGGACAGCAGAGGCTGCGAGCCCTCCTTCCATGGCCGGAGAGGGTTCTGGGCGCACAGCGGGGCGGGCGGCCTCATCGCCGTCCTCTGTGCCAGTGAGCGAGTCAGGCAGAGGCTGCAGGCCCGGCTCGGGCTGGCGGATCTTTGCGAATGGTTTGTCCAGATAAAACCGGGCAATTTAACTTACTTTTCTCTAAACACCGAAGGCATGTCTAAAAACACAAACACTTACGTAATATACGTAATATATCAACATACTTAAGTCCTTGTAAACATCTGCCTAAAACTTAGGTGTGAATTTGAAGGCTAGTTTGCATTTATTAAGTTTTAAATTGCGCTTAGAATTAGTAAATACAGCTTGAATCTTTAGTTCGTACTTCTGCCTAAATAGGGCATTTTTAATTCTTCCTTGCACTCTTGTTAGACTTGCAAAGTGTGAAAACTGTTACTGCAAACAGGCTTTATCTGTGTTACTAATGAAATAAAATTATGGTTTGCATTTTAAAAAATACTGATACATAATAGTAATCTCAAAATATAGTAAATTACTTTTTATAGTGAATTTTAATTTCACCATTAAATAAAAAATATAATTTTTTTGTTTAAATTTTTTAAAATAATCATAATTGATAATTCAAGAAACTTTATATTATGGTTAACATGAGTAATTTAAAATGATAATATTTTTATTATAGGAGTTACCGTACATACTCATGGAATATATTTAATGTTAATAATGATCATTATCACCATTGTAATTCCCTAAATGATAACTAAATACTAGACAACATGTTTAAAGAAACCCATGCATTGCATCTTCACAAGTACACGTGGTCAATACTATAATAATCTTCACTTTACAGCTGAGGAAACCGAGGTTTCCATATTAATTTATGGCTAAATACAATCTAATACAATTCAGTCTAAATTTGTGCTTAGATGTGGTATTTATAATTAAGTGCAAGATAGCCTATTTCACATAAATAAAATATAATATACTATAGATGACTGCCATTGCAATTTTGATAATTAAAAAAAATCCTGATTTTAATCTCATATTATTCTTGTGATTAGGAATCTAATCTCATATTACATACAATAATAACAACAATAATAATAGTGATACTGGTGTGTGTGTGTGTGTGTGTGTGCGCGCGCGCGTGCGTGTGTGTAAGAAAAGTAAATGGCCCACGTGGTTTGGAGAAGGAACTGAAATGGCACTGTAGAATCTGACTTGGGCGTGGGGATGAGCCCATGTTAATGCAGCTGTGCGCTCCTTGCTACCTCGAACTCATGAGCACTTGGTCCTCTCGTTTGTGGGTGCTGGGTGGGGGTGTGGGGCACCTTATTTGCCTGCCATTTCTTCATAGCTGCCTATTGAGTGTGCACCTGTTATCTGTCTGGCACTTCCTCCCCCATGAAGTGTCGGTGCCGCTGTTTGCCTTGGAGAGCTGGCCAGATGACTAACCTTCCGACTTGAAGAAGCTGGGTCATTATTTTTCCCACGAGATGCAGCTTAGGCAGAAGACCAAGCAGGTTTCACTGTGCAGGCAGGCTCTTAATTAGATTAGTAATTAAAAACTGCTAGGTCTGCTTAAAAATATGTTGTGTGGACATAACCATATTGCCTTTTGCTCAGTCTAAAGTAATCTCTGAAACATAGTCCCTCTTTGACTTTGGAAGGCAAAATAAAGAGATAAAAAGAGCATTTGGTACGGTCAGAAAACTTTCAATGTGCTTCCTAAATTCTCATTCATAAAATGACAGGAGTTGCCTGGATTATATACAGTTATCTTTCTAATTCTAACACCAACTCCCTGTGTGCAATAGGAAAATATTCAGGTTTCTTGGTCCTGGGAAATGGATGATAAAATTGTGAATTTAAAGATCACTGACAGCAGTTGATGGGAGGCAGCCATTATAGGCCAGGAGCAGTTGAGTTTCTGTATCAAATCAGCTCAGAGATGAGGAGCAGCAGTGGCGGTGGGAAGAGACTGGGAAAGATCAAAGGAGAGACACTGCTTGATTGAAATCCGCGGGGGTGGAGAAAAGGTGGGATGTGGGCGTGAAGAGAGGGATGAGTCAGCTGGAAACCTGGAGATCAGGAGCAAGGCAGAAGCAGGATCTGGCAGGTTAGAACAAACCCAGATGCTAGAGATATGCCCAGGGAAGATGTTCAGCTACTGAAATATGTGTCAGCACCATGAACAATAGTTCTGGCCTGATACTCAGATTTGAGAGACACCTGCTCACGTGAGATGGTTTCAATTGTGGGAGAATTTGAGATCCCTAAAGTAGAGAATACAGCAAAGCAATAGCCCATGGCTGAGGGTGAAACCAGGGGAATTCCCATATTTACATGACTGGGAACAATGACAATAAACAAGAAACAGCAAACGAGGTAGAAAAGAAGTGGCCAATGAAATAGGAGGAAACTCTAATGCAATGCCATGGTTACCAAAGGAAGGGAGAACTGAAAGACATAGAGTGTGTACATGTGTCCGATGATATAAAAAAGGTGAACAGAGTGAATCCTGAGAAAATCCTCAGGTTTTCTGTGACCTTCAGGAGAAAGCCTTCAGTTGGGTGGAACAAGCTCTCCCTGACTGACAAGATAGAGAAGAGAACATAAAGGTGCCACTTTTTTGGGAGAGATTTGGTGGTGTGAGGAAATAGAAGCAGTAGCAGAATTAGGCGGTGTCCCAGGAGATGTTTGGGGAGAGGGAGATGCGGATTTTTGAAGGCTGAGAAAGGGAGAGGAGGAGATTGTGGGTTGCAGCAGGAAAGGTTGAGAAAGCATTGCATGGAGGTATTGTGATGGCCAGGAGGGGGTCGGCAGAAAGGAAGGGCTCTAGAGACAGGCTGGGGAAGAGTGGAGAGATGGAGATTAAAAAGGAGAGGGAAATTGAAGGACATCATACTGGATGGTCCAGACCCTGTCCCTCCAGTAAGGTGAGACCATTTTTCGGGTAATTGGGGGAGTGGTTTGGGTTCTGAATTTGGGAATACATTCTGGGAAGGCTGCGAAGGAGATTTATTAGAGATAAATACAGGGCTGTCAAGCTAACTGAGCACATCTCAGCTCTCTTGCCCACTGGATATGAGCATTGGGGTAAGTCACTCAGCCATTCTGTGCCTCAGCTTTCTCATTTGCATGTGAGACTAAAGCCTTTTTTTAATCCCAAAATTCTAAGAGCAATAAAGAAGTCACTTGAAGTGAATCCTCAGTGACTCTTCCCTTCATCTCTAATTTAGAAGCCAATCCACATACAAATAAAACAACCAAACACACACACACACACACTCCACCACCACCACCACCACCAACGACCACAGAATACAAAATTGATGCTAATTTTAATGATTCTCTAATTATACCCATTTTAATACTGAATTTTACATTTCTTTGTATATAACAAATTGGCCTTGAAAGTAGTAATTTATAATTTTTTCAAGGTAAACCTCTTCCATTTCATACTTGTGAGTTGGTCTTCCAGTTACTTGGCAGTTTTTATTAAGCATCAAGTTCTAATGTATTTAACTCTTATCGCCGCCACAACAATGAACTTGTGACTTATAACAATTTGCTTCTGTTAAAAAAAAGTCCTCTCTTGTCTTTTGTACTTGCACGAAAGCTACTGGTCGGGCGTTGACTTCTGAGTAGGTTGAATTATTTTATTTGTTCACTGGTTCATTTTCTTGTCTGACAAATAAATATTGAATGTGTATTATGTGGATCCAAGGCTGCAATAAGACCTTATGGTAAGTAAGCCTTAGATGAAATGTAAAATAAATGCAATAACACACCTTTGAAAAAGTGCTAGGGAACCTCACCATGATCATTTCCATGTTTAATACCTGGACATGTTTTTGGAGTGTGTGAGGGAAGGGAAATAGAAACTGTCCCCAAATTCCCTTCCGATGCCTCCACGCTGTGAGATCAGACACCCCTGGTGCCCTCTGGCATGGGAGCAAAGCCAGTGAGCCAGAAGCTGCCTGCCCCGCTCGCAGCCAGGGAGCGTTAGGAGCAGCAGCCGCCATCATGGGTGGGATGTGGCTTCACGGTGGACAGGGATGAAGCATGCAGCTCTGCTCCCACAGGCCAGTTGTGGGCAGGATCAGCAGCCCCTGGCATTTAAACCACTTGACCCTGTCGGAGGCCACGAGAAGAACTGGCATGCCCAGCAAAGTCAGCGGGGGCGGTGTGCCCAGCCTTCTGGAAGGGAGCTCCCCATGGCCCAGCGTGGCCATCCAGCTGCCAGCCCAGCGGCACCGGTCCCACCCACCACCCAGGCAGTGCCTCCAGGACAGGGGACCGTCCCCCCTGGGAATGCGCAGGGCAGACAGCTGCCAGAGAGCAGGGGATGGACAGCAGGCTGCTCTGCTGGACTCAGGAGCCAGTAGAATGGCCTCTCCCGCCCCTGAGGGGCCCAGCCTTCAGATCCAAGGCAGCATTGTTGGGCTTCTCTGTTGCCCAACCCAGGCATGGCGACATGTTCACTGGGTGGCAACGAAAGCCAATTAAATGGTGAGACATGTGCCCGCCCCTTTGCCTAAGGCGAAGGGAGTTCTGGTCCCGAATGTGTCTCTTCAGTTGAGAGCGCCGGGTAAATGGCAATGGTCTTGTTCAATCCAGTTTGTAAATGTTACTAAACAGGCGAGCAGAAACACCTCTTCATGTTCTAGAAAAAAGTTTATTGAAATGCTAATATCTGTGATATGTGCTCAAGAAGGCGTAAGGACGCCCCTGTTTGCGTGTGTTCTGGCCAGTCTGAGAGTGTGCCAGCTCCCCCCTGTGCTCGCACCAGGGAGCAGTTTTGGGGATTGAAGGTGTCCAGTCACACAAGCTGATGGACTGTGTAAGAAAGCGTATGCAAGGGTGGGCAAAAGTAGGCTTACAGCTGTGATACAAATAAATAATACAATAATGAATAAATAACAATTCAAGAATAAACTGTTTCCCATACAACTGCAAACCTACTTTTGCCCACCCCTCTATTATTTTTTGTGTATTTTCTCGTGAGTTCTGAGAAATACTCAGATAAATGCCCACTTAATCCTAAATACCTTCCGCTAAGTTGAAAGAGTGGACTTAGTTTATCAGGCGGTTGCAGGGTTTTTTTTTTTTTTAGATGAACTATTAACCATGGAAAGAGAAGAAGCTAGGCCAGAGGTCGGCAAACTCATCAGCCAACAGAGCCAAATATCCACAGCACAACAGCTGAAATTTCTTTGGAGAGCCACATTTTTCAAATTTAAACTTCTAATGCCTTCTTCAAAATAGACTCGCCCAGGCCGTGGTATTTTGTGGAAGAGCCACACTCAAGGGGCCAAAGAGCCGCATGTGGCTCGCGAGCCGCAGTTTGCCGACCACAGAGCGAGGCTAATGTGACGTGCCCGAGAAACAGGATCGTTCTTGGCATAAAGAATGGCTTATTTGCGTTCGTTGCTGCAGAAGTTGGCCTTTATAGGAAAAGACACGAAAGTGCATTGATTGGAGCCGGCAAAGCTACAAGTAATGTTTAGAAATCACTGGGACTATAAACACTCTCCTGGTTCCGGTTGCTTCCCCACAGTGACAATGCATACCTCATACCGTGGCCACAACCGTCCTAAGAGACTTCTTACACTGGTGCACGGGTAACACTGCTCTCTGGCCTAGAATACTCCTCCACACACTGACATTATGGAAACGGAGAGGAAAGAAAAATAAACGCAGAGCCAATAACATTTATTTGGCTCGCCATGCTATAACAGGTGTAAGCTCTTGTCTGTCCCAGAGACTGGCTACAGAATGGCGTCACCCTGCAGCAATGTTGGTCGCTGTCAGAGCAGGCTCTTCATCGTCACTCTCCAGAGCTCACCGCTAACTCACAAGGCCTGTCCCTTCCGTGCACTGAGCAGACGGCACGGCATGCTGGCAAACATGGCTGTCAGCTCTCACGTGGACTCGCATTAAAGACACCACAGTCCACATGTCTTAGGCCTTTCAGAACGTCCAACTGGGCTCCCTTCACAGGCTCTCACTTATCAATGTGGAAGACTTTATAGAATTTCTTTCCTTCCTTCCTTCCTTCGTTCCTTCGTTCCTTCCTTCCTTCCTTCCTTCCTTCCTTCCTTCCTCCCTCCCTCCATCCCTCCCTCCTTCCCTCCCTCCCTCCTCCCTTCCCTCCCTCTCTCCTCCTTCCTTTATTCCCTCCCTCTTTCCTTTCCTCCTCCCTCCCCTGCTACCTTCCTCCTCCTTCCTCCTTCCTTCCCTTTTTCCCTTCCTCCCTCTCTCCCTTCTTCCTTTTGTAAGAGCAAACATTCACAGCGAGGCCAGCAGACAGGTGAGGGAAGCATTGGCTATGGTGGTGATTAATTTTCAGAAAGAGTATTTCAAAGCAAACACAGATGGCATAACTCCAAAGAACATTTATCTGAATTATCTGGTGAAACCAGTAGCAAAAAGGAATTGTAATTTTTGCAAACCTCAGAAAGCAAAGCGTTTTATAAAAGTGTTATAATAATGTAAAAGTGAAGCATTTTAATTCACCATAGAATAAGTACTTTGAAACATAATTTTTATAAGGCATATGAGAAACTTTGTTGATTTGAAAGTAAAATATGGCAAAAACCAAACAGATAGATGAATAAACAAATAATCCACACAAAAGAAAACTATCAAGACTCAACAAATAAAATACAAACGACCAGAAGCCTCTCGAGGGAGAGAAGGGTCAGTAAGGACACATTTGGATAAAATGATACATGACCCTGCGGAATGACTAATTGGAAAGGGACTGTTTAAAGAAACTTTATAGGATGTAATTAATTAAAAATAATCATAAAATAATGAAATAACATATCTCACAGATTCAATGAAAGCTACTCAATGAATAAACCTTGAATCAACTATAACTATCATAGGACTTACTTAATAGACCAAATTGCTATGAAATGAAAAATAAAGTATTTTATCATTTCACAATGTACAGATGCTCCTCTGTTCAAATGACATACTGCGTAATGCTCAGCAATCCCTGACACGACCCATGCTGTGACACCACCTGACCCTGAAGATCATTCAAACGTCCATGGAAGAGAGCTCATGCTTAAAGGGCAACTTGACATAAAATCATAGAAAAAAAATGGCAGCTTGTACTAACGCTCCCAGCTTACTGATGCTCACTGACAATGAAACCCACGGATGGTGACAGACCTTAATTAATAAACTGAGCTAAAACTAACCAGCATACTTTGAACCAAAGATCTAACTTGTTATTATGAAACCCAGCAATCCAGTTTGAAAATTTAGCAAGTGGAGACAAATATGAACCACAGCACCACACGCATCCTGCCAAATTGGATCGTGATGTAAGCGGCACTTGCTCTTACTGTTAGACTGCGATTCAAAAATGCTGGACTTCGGTGAAATTGAGGCAACGCATTAGCACTGTGCTGAGGGTTGTCTTTAACAGGAGAAAACTAATAACGTGTAAGTTATTAGTGATAAAACATTTCATTCCATTTGTCTGGTCATCAATGTACAGCTTGTGTATCATAGTCATTAGTGATTTTCCATGAGCAAGAACTAGTATGGTAGTAATTATTCTTATTTCTTAATTATAGCCCTACCGTCCCCTGCTATGTCATTTCTAAATCTCCCATAATGTCATTTTTTTAAGTAAAAAGACTGTTTTAACAAATTCAGAGTGAAGCAGTGTGGAGTCTCGATATTAGAGATACGGATGCCAGCCACGTACACAGCCGATGAGGCTAACTGGATAGAGGCCGGTCACAGACAGCTATGATCTGAATGTATACGGATCCCATTTTTATGTTGTAAAAATTATAGTGAATCTACCGGCAAAGATGCCCAAAGAACGAAGAAAATGTTTACGTTAGAAACCGGGACACGCCTGCGCTGTGGCGTTGGAAGCTCAGCTGGGAGGGACCCTGAGCAGCACAGGGCCCTGAGGGAGAGGGGCCTCCCCAGCCGGTGTGTCTCAGAGCCACAGCAGTGGCTGCATGGCAGAGGTGACAGATGATGACTGACACTGTCGCCTTACTGTGCTCTCCAGGCTTCAATTAAAGAGAGAAACACTGTCTGAAAATCTGGCCCATAAAGTCACCTTGTCATTAACACGCTTTTGACCGGTTTAGGCTAGAAATAACACGGACTGGCACTCTCCGAAAAGTGCGCACCGGTCCGCAGCGTGAACCATCGCGCAGGGTTTGGGGCAGAAGCCACTCACCAGAAGGGTGACCAGCGCCACCGCAGTCCCGAGGTGCCAGCCCATCGCCGCTCTTACATCCAGGCCGGAGCCTGCCGGTTCTCTCCGCTTCCTTCCTCCCGCTGGGCCTGGCTGAGGGAAATCGCTGCTCAGTAGGTGTTCTTACATGCAGGCTGTGAGGTGTTTCTGCCTTTGCTGCGAGAAGGGCCGCAGGTACGTATAACCAGTCTGGATCCCCACCCTAAAACTTGGGCTGGTCTCTCTAAAATGCTTGACAAGATCATCATCGCTCGCAGGGAGAAGCTGCGGGACACACCCTCCTCCCAGCTGCTCAGGGAGGACAGGGACTGCTCGCTCCTCCCTGCAGGGTGTCTGTCTGAGGCTGGCACCGAGCAGGCAGAGGCAGGAGGGATTACAGCACTGGCAGGGGCTTCCACCCTCAGCTCTACCCACAGGCTGCGGACTCCCTCCCTCCGCACCAGAAAGGCAGTGTGCTCTGGATGTAAGCGCCCATTCCTCAGAGGGACCGTGTGGCCCCTGCTCCTGGCCAGACCCACAGGCGCAGCAGAAAACCTTGAACTTCCCCTTTCCGTGGATGCTGGGGAGAGTCAGTCACTTTCAAAGTTCTCTGTGGGGCAAACAGTGTGCCCACATGGAGAGTGAGAGTTACTGAAAGCATTAGTTCCCACAAGCACAACCGTGTTACTTACAATTACCAGGTCCTCTGCCCGCAAGCGGCCAGCCTACGTCCAGGGCAACCTCTGCTTTCTCTCTGAACGACTATCTTCTCTCCCCAACACGTTTTCTCTCTTTCAAGTGGTGCCTTTTTCAAGCAGGGTAAAAAACAGTAAACTCTCAGGGTCAGAGGAAGATAAAGCAATAAACCCTCTCATTAAAGTTGTGTTGGTAACTTTTTAAGTGAGGATCAGTGTCTGACCTGCCAGTGGGAGCGCAGAAAGCTGCTCATCAGGTGAGGTGGGTGAGAAGTCAGCGCGGTTCCCAAGCTCAGAGCCAAGGACCAGGGGAGCGAGCCAATTAGAACATGGGGAGCGCACTGCAGAGCAGCTGCCCACACATGCAAATGGGGACCCAGCAGCCTGCGGTTTGTGGAAATAAATAGCAACTCTCACAAGGCAGCGCTTGACAGCATTTCTGGGAGATGCACTCTGCACCCCTCAATGTCCAGGATGCATATTGTGAGCGGCAGAAGGCGATGCGATTTGAAGAGGCAGTTTGGGACAGAAGAGTGATTGGACTGGATAAAAGTTGGTGATGATCAGAGGATGCTAGAAATGTTCTCGAAAGGAGGGATAGTTGAGCTTCTACAGAACACGGTCATTCCACTCAAGGCTATAAAGTTTCAATTATAGAAGATAAATAAATCCCAACAGAAATGGCTGCTGTCACGGAGCGAGCAGAAGGCTTGGCTCTGCTCCAGGCTATAATTGTAGAAGATAAATAAATTGTAGAAGATAAATAAAGCCAGATACCAGGGCCTCCACTTGGGTCACCGGGGTGTGTGGCTGGCCTGCAAACCATCACAGGCCCCTTGCCCAGGCTGCCCCATGCCCCAAGGGCAAACCAGCTGGCCCCCACCCATGCACCAGGCCTCTATCCTATCTAATAAAAGAGTAATATGCAGATTGACTATCACTCCAACACACAAGATGGCTGCCCCCATGTGGTCAAAGATGGCTGCCTCCATGTGGACACAAGATGGCCACCACAAGATGACACAAGATGGCCACCACAAGGGGAGGGCAGTTGGGAGGGACCAGGCCTGCAAGGGCAGTTAGGGGTGACCAGGCCTGAAGGGAAGGGCAGTTAGGGGTGACTAGACCTGCAGGGGAGGACAGTTAGGGGCAAACAGATTGGGCAGGGGATCAGTTAAGCATCAATCAGGCTGGCAGGGGAGTGGTTAGGGGCAATCAGGAAGGTAGGCAGGCGAGCAGTTGGGAGTCAGCAGTCCTGGATTGTGAGAGGGATGTCCAACTGCCCGGTGGGATGGGGCCTAAACAGGCAGTTGGACATCCCTCGACGGGTCCCAGATTGGAGAGGGTGCAGGCTGGACTGAGAGACACCTTTCCTCCCCGCCCCCCCCCATGCACGAATTTCATGTGCCGGGCCTCCTCTCAGGAGGGGTCTGCAGGGGCTGCTGGCATAAGTAATAAAATAAAAGGAAATAGGCCAGATTTCCTATTAGTTGAGAAAGACAGAAGGTGGCTGTCAAGATATAAAAAAATTAAAAAAGAAAAAAGAAAGTGTGTGTCCAACAATGACCTGTCCGAGCAAATATTAGCAGGAAGACTGTACGCCCAGGAACAGACAGCAATTAGGGGTGACTGGGCTGGCAGGAGAGGGCAGTGGGGGATGACCAGGCTGCAGGAGAGGACAGGGGTGACCAGGCCTGGAGGGGAGGGAAATTGGGGGCCACCAGGCTGGTTGGGGAGGGCAGTTAGGGGTGACCAGACTGGCATGGAAGGGCAGTAAGGGACAATCAGGCCGGCAGGGGAGCAGTAAGGCATTGATCAGACTGTCAGGAGAGTGGTTAGGGGTGATCAGGCTGGCAGGCAGAAGCAGTTAGGGGCAATCAGGAAGGCAGGCAGGCAGGCAAACGTTTGGGAGCCAGCAGTCCTGGATTGTGAGAGGGAAGTCTGACTGCCCTTGAGGGGTCCCAGATTGGAGAGAGTGTAGGCTGGGCTGAAGGACACCTGCCCCCTCTCTTCCACGCCCCATGTACAAATGTTGTGCACCGGGCCTCTAGTTAACAATTATGAAATCTAAATGACAATATATGGTTTTCTCTTTTTTTATATTTGAAAAAATTCATAATAAAAATAAGAATAATGGACTAAAGTACTGGTTGGCAAATTATAGCCATAGGCTAACTCTGGCTCATGGCCTGTTTTTTTGTTGTGTTAATGTTTTTTTTAACACAACCATGCTCATTTGCTACTGTGTTATCATGGGCGTGTCCCAGGGCCACAGCAGAACTAAGACGTCATGCCAGAGAGCATGTGGCCTGCACAGCTGAAAATAATGACTTCTCTGACCCTGAACACAAGTTTGCTGACCCCTGGACTGGATGAATAGATTATAACTTGTCATACAAAATATGACTCATTTATAAATTAATTTATTTTAGGAGAACTGATAAGATTAACCAAAAGAGTGTGAACAGGAATCATGATGACTGAAAGTAACCACTCAAACTGAAAGCAGCTAATCACCGAGGAAAAGATACATTTTCATAACCAAATTGTATTTTTAGCTTTGCATTTTCAGAGAGACTTTGTTTAATTGTCTAGAATAAGCTGCAGCCTAACTCTTCTTCCTTTCACACCAGATTCCAAGAAAACCTTCATTTCTTTCTCCAGTCATTTCTCAGAAGAAGAGTTCAACCATGTCTCCTCTTGGAGTAGTTTTCTCTACATCGAAAGAACATTCCTGAGTGGGAAGAATCTCAAAAGGGTTTGAGGATATCGGAGTCTATCTTAATACTCAATTACTTTATGATAATATACAAGTAATGAGAAAGACGAACTTATTATTGTCTGTTTTTAAAAAAATTATTCTAATTGAATATCCCTTGCATGCTCATGACTGTGATTGATGCTGTGGAACAATCAAAATACTGCTGAACTCTGCCCTTACTGATTTCACACTGTAGCTGCGAACGCTCTGAGAAGGAAGTAGCACTGTTCCCTGTGGAAGGCTCCCCTGTGCGTTTGCAAGTGCAAGTGCTTCCTTTTACTTATAACAAGCGATCATCAGCTCAGCTCTACACGTTTTCTCTCTGGCCTACTGTCTGCCTGGCCTGTGCTGGGGACTGGTGAGAAAGATGCATGCGCCATGGTGCAGTGGCTGCAGGTTCGCTGAGGGAGAGAAGCAGGCTTTCCCCAGCGTGCCAGATGGAGGCATGCAGAGGGCTCTGGGCCCGCAGCCAGCTGTTGGTGACGTCAGATGGATCTTATGTGGCAAATCCGTGAATAAGGTCATTTTGGTCGATGTCATTTCCTGAATGTTGATGAGATGCTGTAGGAACTTAACTCTTGCTCGTATCCATCAGCCTACGGTAAACTTGATTTTATGACAAGTCATCTCACTTAAAGTCGCAGGACCTATCCATGATGCTAAGTGAGAACTTACTGCGCGGTTAAACGTTACATGAGGGAACTGATCTCTAAATGCTGGGTTTCTCCTTTCCTTTGTTGCTGCCCTCAATGGACACGTGTTGTCCTTTCACATTTAAACCTTTTTTTGTCTCAACTTGGCCTTCCAGTCTCGGTTTCTGCCGCTGTAGCTCTTCTCCTGCTCCTCCTCCCGTGGCGCTGCTGGGCCACATCCTGAGTGACCCCTCACGCTCCCCTCTGGATTTGTTCGTATTCATTGTCCAGAAGGGTATTTCGGAACCATCGCTTCCTTACATCACACCTCTTCTCCGGTAAACCATAGTAAGTCCTCATTTCCTTGCAGGTCAAAATATCCTCACCTGGCGACTCCTCCTGTGGTTTGCCATAGCTGGTGGAAGCAAACCACATCACATCCACCGTCCTAAGGTTTTCCACCATTTCCTTTCATTTCTGAAGTGCCTGATTTTGGTGGTGAAAATACCAGTATGTTTTAGGGTAAGGTATTGATCGATAGAGTTTTTCCTTTAAGGGTTGTGTATACAGTTGATGAGCAGATAAAACGTTTCCTGCATCATTTTCAGAAGCTGTTGTTGACAGCGGTTTTAAAAATTCAATTCCACCCTGTTAGGGATTGTGCTAGTTGACAGGAGAGAGAAAAATCGGTAACAGAAGTTTCTCTTTACAAAGACTACACTCATGATTGGATCTCAGAGAGGTGAGGAGTCTGTTCTCTGTGACAAGGCTTACTGAGGCAGGGCTGCAGGAAAGGCCTCTGTGTCTGATGGTCCTGCTAAAGGAAAGCCATATCCACGCTGAGGACACTGGAGAAGCCTTCATGGAAGAGGTGGATATTGACATTTCCAGGATGACTACATTCTCAACAAGTGAAAATGCAGATGGAAAAGAAGGCAGAAAGCAATATAAAAATTACGGCCAGTAAGGAGTCAGATGGGACCTAAGTGTCCGGTTTGAGAGACGTGGCGGTGCCCAGGAGTTAGCACACTTGGAGGAGGACGGTGGATGCGCTACTGAGGACAGGGGATGACGGTCTATGGCAGGCAGTGACCACTGTGGGCTGTAGAGCAAGGTGCTGGCCGAGTCAACATCGTGTTTGAAGAACTTGTCCTGGAACCTTTGTGGTGAATGGATAGAGAACAGACAATAGACAGGGGGAGATGAATTTGGAGACCAATTGAAATTGTCTCTAGGAATATAAGGTGGTTTAAGGTTAGAAAATTCAATATAATATTTAACCAATATAATAACTAAAATAAAAAATTTCAATGGGTGTTTTTAAAAGCTTGATATAATTTATCATCTATTTTTAAATGAAAGAATAAAATATTAGGGATAAAATGGTCACTAACTAGATTGAAATGATGCATCCTAGCCCGGGCCTGTGTGGCTGAACTGGTTGAATGTTGTCCCATTCCCGGTCGGGGCATATGCCCAGGTTGAGGGCTCAGTCCCCTGCTCGCTGCAGGGGGCTGATGGATGTTTCTCTTTCTCTCTCTCCCTTCCCCTTCCTCTCTCTCTCCAAATACAAACAAACAAAATCACACAAAAAACAAAACCACACAGTGATGTGTCATTAATACCGTTGTGATTAACCCAGTTGTGAACAGCCGGAACGGAGCAAAGGCGAGGCCAGATGTGGGAGGCATGTATAATACTTGCAGCAGCTTCGCCAGGAAGCTAAGGCCTCCTCCTCCGCAGGGAGCCACAGTCTCTTCCCTGCAGATCGCTGGGGGAGGGACTGGACAGAGAGAAGAACAGACTCGTGGCCGGTACAGGTGGGGTGGCTGCAGGTACTTGTCTGTCAGTCACAATGGGAGCAGGTCAGTGGCCAGAGGAGGGGTCCACGCCCAGCGCTGGGAGACTTGAAATGTTTAATCACCGGAGCAAAGGAGCTGTTCTCTTGCGCTCGGGTGCTCCTGGGCTCTTGTTGCGGGGTGCTCTGCTGGCTTCACCCACATGACTCACAGCAGGTGCACCCACAGGTGGATGATGGACTGCACCCAGCCCGATGCTGCCCCAGACCCCGCTCCACCGGGGGAGGAAAATCGGGGTGCTGGCTCTGCTTCTGACCCCCTGGTCGCCCAGCTGCACGCCTTCCAGGACTGGATTAAGGGGAAGGGGCTTTGGAACAAAGCCTGTGATTCCACACAAATTAAAATCGCTCATCCTCCCGTGCAAGTCTCAGAAAATGCTTTTTCTCGAGGTATTGTAAGGACCCCACCCCAAACACCCAGTGGGGAGAGGGTTACCCCTCAGCCACAATAACAATACGAAAATCTGCCATTATGCTTAGTGTGAAATGGTAAATATTTTTATTAAAATCAAGAAAAAGATCCCACTATTATATTGCTTAATATTTTCTAGAAGTATAACCAAACATAAATATTGGAAGATATTTAAAATTATGAGTATCAGCCAAAACCGGTTTGGCTCAGTGGATAGAGCGTCGGTCTGCGGACTGAAAGGTCCCAGGTTCGATTCCGGTCAAGGGCATGTACATTGGTTGCGGGCACATCCCCAGTTGGGGGTGTGCAGGAGGCAGCTGGTTGATGATTCTCTCTCATCGATTTTTCTAACTATCTATCCCTCTCCCTTCCCCTCTGTGAAAAATCAATAAAATATATATATATAAAAATTATAAGTATCACAGATCATAAATTTTTCTACATGGGAATTTCAAAAGAGCCAATTAAAAAATATAGCAAATGTCATAAAAAGTTATTAATGTGGCTGAGTATCTAATTAATAAAAATATTCAGTAATTATTAGGGGGTATAGTGAAAGAAATATAAGAAAATAGTTTACAGTAGTAACTATTAACGTAGACTACTTCATAATGCAGCAGAGAAGAAAGGTGTAGAACCTACAAGATGAAACTTTTAAGCTTTCCCAATGGACATAAAGAAGACATAAATAAAAATATGTACCTTAACTTTGTACAGAAAGACATGATACGATAAAGAACCCTCCCCCAATTATTTTTTGAAACTTGACAAAATAATTTTATAGTCCTAAGGAATAACAAATAATCAAGACTAGAAATTAAAATTATAATACATGAAAAAATATAATAATGAGTGAAATAAAACCTGACAAGGTTTAAACTGAATGCTATAGTAATAAACACAATAATGATTTAAAGGATCAGTGAAATAGGTTAAGGATTCATGTATGATTAAGAAAAGATCTCTAGTGTGAAATATCAGTGGATTTTCAGATCACTGAGAAAAATGTACATAATTCAAAAGATGATGCTGAGCAAGTGGCTAGACATTTAGAACAAGTTAACATACTCCTTATACCAGTAGGAAATCAGAGGGAGAAAAGATTTAAATGTAAAGGAAGCTTGTCATAGAAGAAAAGAGATGAGTGAAAATTTAAATATCTTGAAATTGAGAATGTCTACCTCAATCCAGAACCTATAAAGGATTGATGATTTTTAGAAGAACGACAATCAAAGCATGTACATGAACAAGCATAACCAAAGGAGGGGAAATAAAAATAAAAATGTATATACGAGGAAGTTCTTCACATTATTGTTGTAAGAGTGAAAAAAATGCTAATAAAGCAAATGTCTATCAGAGCAAAATTTGTTAAATAGATTAAAGTATATTTGTGTAGTGAAATAAAAAAATGAGACCGATCCTAAATACCTATATGGAAAATAGAACAAGGTAAAGTGAGTTTAAAGCTTAGATGTAGAGCAGTGTGCACACACTCTTGTATAAAAAAGTTATTTTGTGTACACACATTTTTATATATGCATGGACATTTTCTGAAATTATTTACAAAAACCTGTTTATAGGGAAAGAAATGGGATGCTTAATTTTGTATTCTTCTCATTGATTTCTCTATTTTATCATTAGCAGGCCTGTATTATGTAACAGAAGTAAAACTATACTAAACTTCATCATTGACCTTTGAGAAAGGAGTTATGTGAAGTGTCCATCTGAAGGTAGGTAGGGGGACGTCATTAGAGTTACATGTGTGACAGCTGTCTGTGGTAGGTGACAATGAAGCTGCCTAGGGGAGGCCATCCTGTAGAGGGCAGGACATGGAGATACCCGGAGGGACAACGAGAACGTTTACGCCTGTTTGGTCAAGGGGGAGAAAAGGGAGCAGGACACACAGACAGAAAATGCCCTTCCACGAAGCGGCAGAACCAGTTCGGGCCAATGTGGTGGAAACCGAAGGAAGGATGCTGAGACGCACAGCTCCCGGACAGGCCCGAAGACGGGAGGAAGCAGGAGCACATTGTCCTGCCTTCTCCCATTGTCCAGCGCTCACTCCCACCCTCCTGTCTCTCTGCGCATTTCTCCTCTAGCACCCACTCCGCGTGGGCGTGATCCCGCACCCGCATGCCGCTTTCGTGTCCCTGTTGGAATGTAAATGTTGGAAGTGGGACAGGTCCCCGGGGCTGAGGGTGTGTCCAGAGAAACTGCAGTTTTATGAGAGTTTGAGCTGTACCCTGGATGTTATGTTCAAGCTTCTTGAGAAGTTAAAAACTCCTTAAAATTGGGAAGCATGTCCCCTTCCCTGTGCTTCCTGCCATTGCTTGGGACCCCATGCGCCCGATACATGTTTTAAGTGGAATTGAAGTAAAGGCCCATTTCCCAGACATTCTGCCACCTTAGCTCTCACAGCATGTTCCTAGTCTCCATGAAACTCTTTCATCGCAACTTTTGAAACATAATTAGTATTCGTTGCATTCATTCATTCATCTCTTGATCTCAAACAGTGTTCCCCACCCCCCTATTTTATTTAACAATGAGGATTTCAAGAATAAATCTGTGGTTGCCATCCGTGAGCATGCCTATCTTTTGGCAATTATAACCGAGTTACAACAAGAAACCTGGCAACGTGTTTTCTCCACTTGTTTCTGGTCCTTGAGAGGGCTTTCCAGCTCAAGCAACTGCAGACATCATCACAATCCCTGATACCATCAGCGAGGTGCCGTGAAACGCTGATGACTAAGCCCTGGAAACGCACAGCCAAGCAGTCGAGCTTGTATGTTATGAGTCACAGAAGTGTGGCCTCAGAGCCAGTGAGAAGAACACCCAGGAAATCTGCATCGACTCCAAGGTATTGATTAAGAAGTGAGTCTGAGAGAAACGCCCAGTTCTATCAGGAACCTCGTGTCAGTATTCTATCATCAACTTTTATTTCACACTAATCTTATCAAGGAGCAACCTCAGGAACTTAATAAAAGTACATTCTGAGCGATTAAATTTGATGATAAATACTTTGCGCAATTAAAAAACAATGGAAAACTATTCAGAAACGAAGTGTTCTGAAATGTCAATTTTTAGGCCTTAGTTACCTTTACCAAAGCCACATTTTTATTAGCATGTGTAGGCCAGGAAACCGTATTATTAGTAAGTGCCAAAAGTGGATTGGATGTAATACAGTTTGAGAACCTCTGCCATAGAAATTTAGCTACTTTATCCCTAAATCGTCTTGTGCCTGTATCTCAACTGCTAAAAAAGAGTAGAGACACACTGAGCCTGAGAGCATTGTTATTTACTTAAACCATTACTGCCAGTTTCTGGCATTTAGAGCATATTCAGCACCCTGAATATTTCTGTAATTACTAGACATTGCTTGGCCTAGAGCAGTGGTTCTCAACCTTTTTAATGCTGCGGCCCTTTAATACAATTCCTCATGTTGTGGTGACCCCCAACCATAACATTATTTTCATTGCTACTTTATAACTGTAATTTTGATACTGTTATGAATCATAATGTAAATATCTGTGGTTTTTTTTTTTTTTACGATGGTCTTAGGGGACCCTGCTAGCGGTTCTCAACCTGAGGGTCACGTAAGACCATCAGAAAACACAGATATTTACATTATAATTCTGCTTTGTGGTCTTGGTTGAATCAATCGTTATTCATGAGCTTCCGTTTTCTCACTTGAAAAATGGAGATAATGGTATCTGTTTAATAAGCAAGGGCTTATGGGAATTAAATAAAGGCATGGGAAGTCACGGTGAGCTTGTGGCTATTCAGTTGTTTAACAGAAGCAAAATGAAGCCCTCGAAGAGAAGTGCGAGAGAGACACGGGAGGCAGCCTGTGAGTGGCCTCGGAGCCAGCAGGAGTCATTGGAGCTGATGATAAGAGTTGTCCAAGACTGGTTTTCACTTGATTAGAGTCACCTCAGGAGTTCCTCGCTCTCTCCTCGAGCAATCTCAGCTCAGGCTCGCTCGCTAAGGATCCTGAAGACGGCAGGGACAGTGCTCTGAGAAGGTGAGAGCTTGGAAGGGACACAGATGGTGCTGACCTCCTGGCCAGCAGGAAGGGGTGCGGGCTCTGTGGGGGCGGCCAGGAGTGGGGGGAGTTCCAGCCACTGGCATGGACGCCTCAGTACATATGGCTGCGCACACCTTGGTCTGGGGTTGAAGATGTGAGGCTCAATGCGGTAGGCCTGCTGGTAACGAACACCGTGTTTCTTAAATAGGCAGGGAAAATGAATTAAGATGTTATGTGAGTTAAATGTCAGAACTTCTCTAAGAGAAATCTGTAAGAGAAATCTGCACAGACTCTCTAGGAGAAAACACCGATCTCCTTTAAAGAGTGAGAAGAATCTTCATAGGAAAGTGAGCGTTCGGGATGGACCTCGGTGGGCCTCGGGGACGCCTGTGGATGGACAGGATGCGGGGAGGGAAGTGCATCGCCCTCGAGGGAACGGGTTGTGACCAAGTCACAAGGAGCCCACGCGTGGGGAGGGGAAAGAGACAGCGTGGCAGGCTGCCGCCCCTGCCTTATTGCACCGGGAGCCGACAGGCGGCCTTCCTTTCCTGCCCAGGCCTCCCAGGGATGCTGTGTGGAGACCGTGGTCTCTTCCCGCCCCCATTCCCCCATTCCTGTATCAGGACACACCTCGCAGGTGGCCTCGCAGCCATCGCTGGCTCGCTCCCAGCGGCCCACGTCAGACTCACTTCCTGTGGAGGCCAAGTGCTCCTTCCTGCTGCTTGTTCAGCAGGTGGTCCGTGCTACTCGGCAGCCAGGCGTCTTAGGATGCCCGCACAGGCTGCTTCTCCCAGCACACATGGAGAAGGAAGCTCCGGGTGGGAAAGTTTTATTTGTAAAACCAGAACCCCAAACCACTTTCTGAAATGCTAGGTATTCCTCTCCAAACATTTGTGTGTTTAACAATTTATTATTGTGGCTTATCTGTTGCGTATCTTCTTGCCAGAGGATCTAGGCGTGTGTGTGTGTGTGTGTGTGTGTGTGTGTGTGTGTTGGTGCATATGTATGTGTTTGGTGCGGGTGTCTTTGCTGTAAGTTCCTCACCATATACTGAACATTGTCCTTCTCCCATCACCTTTTGTCTGTCCTCAGGACATACGGGTTTGGGGAAAGTCCCATGGGCTAGATATCCCCTGATGAAATCACATGACTCTCCCTATTATTCTAGAAATTTAGGCTTTTGGGCATAGGATGAGACTTTGCCCACACACCTGCTTAGGCATGGAGGCCTGCCAGGACTCTTAATGAAAAGCAGTTTGACCTTTCACAGCCACTTCCTCTTTAAAGAGAGCATTTCCCAGAAGCCTCTTTGCTATGAGGCAGGTGGTCAAATAGGGCCACACCTACAGCATCATCTGATCCAAATGTCAGTGGGAAGTTCTCCTGGTTCCCCAATGCCCCCTCCTCCACCCACACTCAACTCCCAACAAACACTCACTTGTTGTAAGAATGTCCATCAACTAGTGAAACAAAACAATTCCATCAGTGGAGTAATTTAAGAAAGTGGTGAGTAGTTTTATAGAAACATGGTAGTTACTGAAATTCAATAATTTATTTATTCATTCAATAAATGTGGATTAAGTTCTTCTATGTGTCAGGTGCTATGCTAGGCAGTAGAGATCTAAGATATCCACAAGGAAGTTGTAATTCAGAGAGTGTGATGCTTTTGTAGAGAAAGTGACAGTATCACATTCTTTTTCCTTTAAGTCAGAGGAGCCCAACCTATAAGCTAGGAACGTATTGCAAGGAGCCTGTCATAGCTTACATTATCCGTCAGTGTCTGTGGACTAAACAGCTGATGGACCCAAAAGTACCTGCTCTCCATTTGCTATTTAAAAATATATTTTATTGACTTTTCACAGAGAGGAAGAGAGAGAGCTAGAAACATCAATGAGAGAATCATCAATCAGCTGCCTCCTGCACATCCCCCACTGGGGATGTGCCTGCAACCAAGGTACATGCCCTTGACCGGAATCGAACCTGGGACCTTTCAGTCTGCAGGCTGATGCTCCATCCACTGAGCCAAACCAGTTTTGGCTCCATTTGTTATTTAGAGTAAACAAGTAGTAGAGCCTCCAAAAACTTATTCAAATTTTTAAATGTTTATAAAATATTTCAAATATTTATAAAAAGTCTCCTATTTGTGAAACACACTAAAATTAATTCATTTTCATTTTAGTCATTGTGCATTGAGTATTTTCTTGACAGATATTAATTAGCAGTATTACAATCCAATGAAGCTTTTATATAAATGCAAAATATATAAATTTTTAAAAGGGAAATCTTATACTTCTAGAAAAAATATTTTTATTGATTACAGACAGGAAGGGAGAGAGACAGAAACACCAGTGATGAGAGAGAATCATTGCTCAGTTGCCTCCTGCATGCCCCACACCAGGGATTGAGTATTCAACTAGGGCATGCGCCCTGACCTGGAGACCAACTCTGACCTCCTGGTTCATAGGTTGACGCTCAACCATTGAGCAGCAGGAGCTGCGCAGAATCTTATACTTAAAAAATAGAAAACCCTTGAGAACCATTTAAACTGTTGTAATGAATTAGCCTAGGTTAGTTATTTTAAAACAAATAATGAGTAACTCATTAATGTTGCTTTTTTTTCAGCCAGAGGAAATTTTTAAAGAGTATTTCAGAATTTAATATTATTATTTAATTTATTCCACTAGTATTTATTGATGGCTTAAAACTAGATGCAGTTCCTAACATAGAATATTGCATAAAACCTGACAAATATTGGTAAGATCAATCATTTAACAAGATAGATAGATACATCAATTTCTCTGCAGCGAACCTCCATTTCTCATGAATTTTTACATAAAGTTATTAATGTTTTG
Organism: Pipistrellus hanaki; assembly: GCF_964339955.1. Classification (NCBI taxonomy): domain Eukaryota; kingdom Metazoa; phylum Chordata; class Mammalia; order Chiroptera; family Vespertilionidae; genus Pipistrellus; species Pipistrellus hanaki. Next base: position 85,592,950 of record NC_140508.1, read on the forward strand.
AATAAAAGTTAATAATAGTGTCTTCAAGTATGAATGCAGGAAAAATGGGTTACAGCAACACTCTTCAATTACAAAAATAGGGAAGAAACTTATATTTCCTATTGTTTGCTACTTGACCCAATGCTTGAATTACCCTCTGGTATCATGTGTGTGATGCAATTGTTAAAAACTTTTAAATTTCCAAACTTCAAAATTAATAAGTGCATTGAAATAGTTCCTAAGAGTATTGTTTTATATTCCCAACTAGTAATAGAATATAAGTACTGAAAATGGAAACCAAATATAAAATAAGAGATTATGGTAGTGTGATTACCTGCCATTTGTATTTTACTGCAGACCAAGAGATTTTTGAAATGTAATGAAAGTACTTGTAAACTTTCTTAATTCTGATATTTAAAGTATAGTTAAATGAAACATCTAAATTTTAAGCATATGTTATAAAATTAATCATTCGCCTTCTTTTGAGACTTATTTAAAATATTTTTATTGATTTTTAGAGAGAGAAGAAGGAACTGGGAGAGAGAGGAAGATTGATGTGAGCATGAAATATCAACTGGCTGCCTCCTGCACACCCCCTACCAGGGGACAAGCCTGTAATCTGGGCATGTGCCTGGACCACTGGCATGGGACGACACCCAACCAACTGAGCCACATCAGCCAGGGCAAACATCTTTTTAAGGATATATTCATTTATTTAATTGCCCTTGAATTTCAGGAAGTTGTAGCTCTTAAAACTAAAGATTATCAGTGGTTGCTGGAAGATAAGTGGGTGCTTCAGTGGCCTGGGTTGTGTCTAGAACTAGCCACTGTTTGGCTGCCATGAACCAATGCTTAGCGGTGACGTACCCATCTTCTCAACCTAACTGCTTGAATACTAAGCTAAGCGCCCGTTACTTACTGGGTGCGAATAGCACCTCAACGTGGCATTTGCAGAATCTAGCCGGGCAGTCACCTTCCCGAACTCTAACGAGTGATAAGTTGTGATGTTGATACTAAAGTTCCCTGGACCCCACCTGAGAGCAGCAGTGGGTCAAAGGATGACGAATAGTCACCCAATTCTCTCAGTGGGGTCAGGATTTAATTTAGACGGTAAGCCCTTGATTTAAAAGTGATTTTGAAATTGGAGGCACCCCTAGAAGCTGAATGGACTTTCTTTTACTGCTTAACTACCCACATTCCCTTCGAGATCCTTCCCTGATTTTTTCCGTGACATCAAGGTCACCTCGCAGTCAGCCTGTGGTATGTGCACCTGGTGAATGGGAATCGAACTTGTGGGACTCCGTCAGGAGGGACTTCCCCGCTGTCCCAAGTCCGCTGCTGTCTTATTATTACCACACCACCTGCCACACTTGCTTTATACCGATATTACTATTATTTTGCTAAATTAATAGGTCTAGTAAATGTATGTTCTCAGCAAGAACTTGTTAGACTCGTTCTATTTTTTCTGAGTAGGTAGGTGTGACTCAGAAAAACTTCACAACGTCTGCGGTTTCTCTGTAGCAGCTTAAATTACTCAACAGAACTTTAATTTTGAAGACCAAACATTTCAAATGCTTCAAGCACATGGAAAGATAAGAAGATAGGCTTTTTTTTTTCTATTTAAAAATTGGTGACATTGGCTGAGTTTTTCTTGGCAATATTCAATGCAAGTCGTCTTTGATTTTGTAAAGCCTTCCGATCTTGAGTAAGGTTATCGCAGGCCTGGGTCTCAGTGCCCCCTTCCACCAGGAGGGATGCTCTGGCCGGTGATGGGAGGCTCCTTCTCCTTCTAACGGCTTGTGATTCTAGGAAATAGATGCTTTTGTACTAAGGACGTGTTATAAATTAAGGAGGATTGTGTTAAGTACAGCTGCAGGGTTAGTTCTTCTCTTAATGTCTAATTCCCGGATGGTTTTCTGTGGTAAATTTTTCCACCCTATGTAATTGCAAGTTGTCATTTATGATACCCCGATCTTACCATGTGGTGTGTAGTCAATAAAGCAGAACAGTCGCATGCCAGGGTTGGGAAGGATCCTGGTGATTGTCTAGTGCTTCCTCTCCACAAGAAGCCCAGGGCCTGAGCTGGCTGAGGACCTAGCCAAGGTCAGTTTGGGTCTTCTTAGTCTCTCAATGTGAGATTTCATCAATGTAGCCATTCTCATTTTAAAAATTATTAAGAAAAAATACCATTCAGATATAAGATTGAAATCACTGCAGCCTAACACAGCGATTTTCAACCTTTCCCATGACATGGAGCGCACATTAACTCATTACTAAAATTCTGTGGCACACCAAAAAAGATGTTTTTTTGCTCACCTGACAAAAACAAGCAGGTCTGATTGTGATTCATTCGCATGGACAGCTGTTGTGATGTTGCCGTTGTCATTGTGCTATTGGACACTCTCAGGGAAAGGAGGTCAGGGCCCTGACTGAGTGGTCAGGTACTGCGTGCTTTACCTGCCTCTTGCAGCACAGCGGCTGAAAATCGCCAACCTAACGTGACAATCAGGCTGGTAGGTGAAGATATTACCCAGGGGACGGAAAGGAGTTATATTATCTTCACAATCACAGAAAGAACGGAAACGTCAGCCAATAATTGAAATATACGACGCAAATATTGCTTATGCTTTTCTAAGTGAAAGAAGAGATTTCTTTGGTGGCGGTGCTTCTGATTTCTGATGCCTGGGGTTTCAAGGTTCCTGCATATGGGCACATGGTTAAGGTTTTGTAGAGGTGTGATTTCTTCATTGTTATTCAATAGACAGTGATGGCATTCACATACATATTTTCCCCTTTTCTTTAAATGACTACTAGAATGGTACACTAGGAAATTACTAATAATAGGAATATGTACTATTAAATTACTTTTTATTCCATTCATACCAATCTGTCCTGAGATCTAGGTATGTAATTTATTAAGAGTGTTTATGTTTAACTAGAAATATTATACTAATTCTTAACATCAATTTATTGCGTTTAGAAAGCCACTTACAAATTGGGAAAAATGTGTCTGTCAAATGTATTCACTGTGAATTGCATCTTGCAGGTATAAGATTATAAAGTAAGTGGATGCAACCAGAATCACATGGATAATAACCTATGAAAACACTTAAGTTACACTTAAATAAAAGTATACTGCGTTTTGTGAACATAAAGCTGTGCAGTAATATAGTTATATGTGTCTAACCGCCGGACAGAGCCATAGTCCCGTAACACGTCAGCCTGGGTTCAGGCCCTGGCTCGGCCATTGCCTCTCCCTGTGCCCCTGGGAGATTAGTTTGCCTCATGGTAAGATAGGGCTAACGCCAGCCCCTGCCTCACCGTGTTAAGGGAATTACCTGACTTAATGTTTGGGCCAGCTCAGGGCAAGTGCTGAAGAAGCATTAGCTGTTCTATGTCACTGGGACACAGGAGAAAGAACACACATGTACAGTATATATTTCCAGTTTTTCTTAAATGTGTGGTTGAATTCACCAGAGTCAGTTCTGTGCAGGATTTAGTTGGTGTGTTCTGTCCTTTCCTCTGGGTATCATATTAGTTTATATTTTCTGCAGCTTGTATGTGTGTGCACTAGGTCAGGGTAAAAAATCTACTTCTTGTGATGGGGCGGCGGGGGGGGGGGGGGGAGGGGGAGGCGAGAGATAAAAATATGACAGGGGCTGTCCCTGAAGCCGGCTCCTCCTCAGCTGAAAGTGTCTCCTCATCCCTCCCACCCACCCACCCTTCCCAGCGAACAATGACCAGTAGAACTGGCTCTGGGCTGGGAGGGAGGGAGATGATGGTGTAAGTGGCTTGGGAGCCAGGTGGTGCTGATGCCTCCAGGTGCAGACAGGGCGGGACAGAGGGTGGGTGGTGGTGGGTGGGGAGGCCTGGCGGGTGGAGCTGGAGGCGGAGGAGCTCAGGGCAGGCAGCGACTTGTGCTCAGCCTCTGGGCTGGGCTGTGTGGGGTGGAGAGGCTCCGCTGAGATTAGGCTGGTTGGTCCCTGGAGGGAGGGATTGGTCCCTGAGGGAGGGATGCCAGAGCAGGGAGGCAAGCCTGTCAGGCTCCACACTTGCTGGCAGGAGGTGCCACCCACCGGGGAGGCCAGCACTGCTGCCAGCTGGGTGGGGAGGGAGGGACTGAGGGGCAGGGGTGGGGTGATAGAAGTGGGGGAGGAGACAAGAAAAGGTTGGAGCGGGTTGAATAAGAATCGGGACACCTAGACTCCTCTGACTCACGGTGATGCGGTAGGCAGGGCTCCGGAGCCAATTTAGAGCTGATGGGACAATGGAGCTCCCAGGGCTGCTGCTCTCAGGCATGCACCCGGTGGGTGGCGCAGGGGTGAGGAGGCGCCAGGTCAGCCTCTGCCTCTGCTGCTGATGAGGAGCTTTGTCTGGCTGTGAAGTTCACGGTGAGCAGGAAGCATGAGGGTCACGTGTGGTTTTCTGGGAGACCCGCTTGAGGAATCACAGCCCAGTTTCCAAAGCCCCTTCCACAGAAGAAGACGGGGAACTGGGGTGTCAGTAGAGCTGGAAACACAGCCGTTGTCCAGCATTTCCTTCCTTGTGGCAGCCGCTCCAGTCTGGGGCAGGCTAGTCACAGTCACCGGCCACTGGGTGTGTGGCCCACACAGCAGGCAAATGCGGGGAGCAGAGCGAGAGAGCCCTCCAGTCAGGAGCCAAGCGCAGCAGGCCAAGAGAAACCAAGAGCCCAAGCGCCCATGAGGGAGAATTCCTTTGTTTAGGGGCTTAAATGTCCCCAACAGCGGCCACACCCATGCTGGTCAGCGACTGCTCCCAGGTGTGACTGACAGCCAAGCACCTCCAAGTACCTGCAGTATTTCGCCTTTCCTTACTCCTCTCCTGCTTTAAGTAGGTTAATTACTGCATTTACCCCATTAGATCAGTCATTTAAAGGTGTGAACTAGTTTGATGGAAATCAAATGTGTTCTGCAGGTCAGTAAATATCACACATGTATGGGCTATGATGAGGAGTTTGCGAGATGGCCGGCAATGACAGTGCTCTCGATGCAAACAACCTCAGGTCCCCACGTAACAGAGTTAGTGACAAGAGTGACAGAGAGGATTTTAATCCTTAGTAAGCAGGGAGCTGCCATACAGGCCCAATATGCATGCTTCCATTCCAAAAGGTGTCATTTCTGTAAACTAATGAAAAAAATGAAGATTATTACTAGCTAGAAGAGTATAGTTCTTTTTTCCATTTCATTTTTAAAAATATATTTTTATTGATTTGAGAGAGAGAGAGAGAGAGAGAGAGAAACAGAGAGAGAAACATCAATGATGAGAGAGAATTATCGTGGGCTGCCTCCTGCATGCACCCCCACTGGGGATCCAACCTGAAACCCAGCCATGTGCCTTTAACTGGAATTGAACCCAGGACCCTTCAGTCTGCAGGCTGACACTCTCGCCACTGAGCCAAACCAGCTGGGCTCCACTTCATTTTTTAAATTAAATTTGTTGGGGTGACCTTGGTTAATAAAATTATATAGGTTTCAAACATACAAGTCTATAATACGTCATTTGCATATTGTATTGTATATTTAGAACTCAAAGTCAAATCTCGGTCTATCATCAGATGTTTGGCCTCCTTCAGCCTTTCCTGCACTCCTTTAGCCTTTTCCCGCCCCTTCCCTCTGGAATCTCCCATACTATTGTCTGTGACTACGAGTTCCTGATTTTTGTCTTGCTTGCTCATTTTTTTGTTTTCAGTTTTATAGCCACACCGGAGGCCCGATGCACAAAATTTGTGCAAGAGCAGGCCTTCCTTCTCCAGCTGCCAGCACCCGCTTCCCTCTGGCACCCGGGACCCGGGCTTCCCTCCCCAGTGGGGGGCGTGCAGAAGGCAGCCGATTGATGTTTCTCTCTCATCATTGATGTTTCTCTCTCTCTCTCCCTCTCCCTTCCTCTTTGAAGTCAGTAAAAATATGTTTACAAAAGGGAAGCTCCTGCAGGCAGGGCTGTGGCCGCTCCCAGGGTAACTCACGGCATGCTCAGAGCTGGAAGGCACTCACACGGGGAGTGCATGCCGGGCCCCACCTTGTGGAAGCGCACCTGCGCCGCTGGCTTATACGAAAGCCCTCATCAGTGCCTGCTTTTTTAACAAGTATATTTTATTGATTTTTTACAGAGAGGAGGAGAGAGGGATGGAGAGCTAGAAACGTCCATGAGAGAGAAACATCGACCAGCTGCCTCTTGCACACCCCCTACCAGGGATGTGCCTGCAACCAAGGTGCATGCCCTTGACCGGAATCGAACCTGGGACCCTTCAGTCCACAGACCGATGCTCTATCCCACATGTGTCAAACACAAGGCCCGCGGGCCAAATCCAGCCCGCCAGGCCTTGCAATGTGGCCCGCACCGCGCTGTCATCACTGCACTCCGCTGTCAGTTTATGACATTGTCAGTTTATGACTGTTCAGTAAACCATTCGGCCCGCGATTTAGGCTGGATTTTAGATTTTGGCCCCTTCTCTGATTGAGTTTGACACCCCTACTCTATCCACTGAGCCAAACCAGTTTCGGCAGTACCTGCTTTTGCTAAGCCATGAAATCCCAAGAAGATCTTTGCTTAAAAAAAAATAAATAAAAGTCGATAATCACATGGAGTGCGTGTTTTGCAGCGGAGTCACAGAAGCGGTGGGCCCCGGAGCAGCGAGCGGCCCACCCAGCGCCTCCCGGGAGCCGCGGCAGCATCTCCGCATCGAGCACCATCGTCTGCGGCCCGTGTGTGTGAGTACCTGCGCTTCCTTCCTGTTCTCTGTGCATCCGAGGTCCAGCAGAGCTGAGAGCGCCACGGGTGTTAGGCTGAGGGTAATTTGGGTGTAGTTGGGCATTGATCACGGGAATGAAATGAAGATGCTGTGTGGTGTGGATTTTGGGGTCAGGGGACCCTCCAAAGCTGTCCATACAACTTAATGGCAATTGCCTTTTTGTTTACCGTCTTTTCTGGCGTATAAGACGACCCCTAATTTTACAGTTAAAACATAGGTTTAGGCCTATATTCGCTGTATAAGACTACCCCCCACTTCCGAGGCAACATCAGTTCTTTTTTTAATAGACCGCCTCTCTGACTCTGGCCAATCTGAGCAGGCTTTTTACTAGAACACAGTGTACATGTTCTGTACCCGAAGCTACACTGTGTAGGTTTAAACAAAGTTAAACCTATGTTTTAACTGTAAAATTAGGGGTTGTCTTATACGCCGGAAAACATGGTATGCCATTTGGGCTGTGCCCGGTTTCACAGGGACCCTGTGCTTGGGGGTACTGGAGAAGCCATGCATGGAAAATGCTCTGATTGTGTCCTGGACTCAGTGTGACACTGGGGAAAGGAAAGAAAGAAAAGAGCAGAGCTGGGTGGGCACTCAGGCGCTGAGAATGCAGTCATGGAGCACCACTTACAGAGTCTTGAATTGGGGGTATTAGATTTACGAATCTCTTTAAAATATTTTACTATGAAAGGACATTAAACTGGAGAAGAAAAGAGAACGTGGCTCAGGAAAATGGAAAGACTTACCTGCTGTTCAAAATGCTCCCGAAGTTCATTCACGAGCAGGGCGTGGGCGGGAGACCTGGCCACGAGCAAGCTTGCACTATCGGATCCTGTACAAAGTAAAGCAGAAACCTACCCGGGTGATTGAGATCTGGGCGGAGCCGAAAGAAGGCTAAAGAGGCTGGTTTTCTTAGCCAGCTGGGGTTATAAAACGTGGGGAATTCCAAAAAAATAAGGGTCAGGCACATTCTTTTACTTTTCCAAAATTAGTTGGCAAATTTATAACTATGTCATGTTGCATATTTATGCGCCTCCTCCAAGCTGTGAAAGGGCACCAAATGACATGGCTATTGGACGTTTTTATGTCTTGTCTTGCATCAGAATAACCTCATCCTGAGAGACATTCATTTTCTGCATCAAAAATTAATCTTAGGACCTTTCAAGACAGATGTTCTCAGATCTCTGTCTGTATTCCTACATCCACGCCCGGTGCCAGCTTCCTGTAGGGTTTCTGACAGCGGCATTCGTCTCAAACCCTGCCCCTGGACTCCTGCTGTGGTGACCTGTGTGGCAAGGCCCGCCCATGTGGTCACCACCGCCATTTCAGGAAGCGCCCCAGCCCTCCGAGGAGCCCGTTGCCCGCCTCCGCTCGGACCCACGCCCGCGATGCCTGGTTCTCCTCCCCATGGCCTGGGAGAGGGGGGAGCTGGACGTTTGTGTGTGTGTGTGTGTGTGCATGGAGAGGACAGGGAGGCTGAAACCTCCCGCACCTGCTCGTTCTTCTCTGAAACCCTCCACATCGTCTGCTAAATGACCAGCTCAGCTCATGGGCATTTCCTTCTTCTTATTTACGCAACCAGTCTGTGCTGCTCCCCGAAGGCAAAGCGAGGCCTGGTGAAGAGACCGTGGGCCAGGCCCTCCGGAGGGCGCCGGCACTTCCCCCAGGCCCAGCGGGCAGCACTGGTCCAGGACTGCTCTGTGCAGCGGTGAGGGACTAGCCATGCACGGCCAGATTTTTTTAAAAAGCAGGGCACTGTTGTTTGCCTTCAGGAAAGGAAGCGCGAACTCAGCCACATGCTCATCTAAACAGCATAAAAGATGGTAACCTCAAAAGAGAGTGTTATTTTGGAAGGCTATAGATGAAAGATAAAATAATTGGGCTGAGGAAGAATTGCAAATTTGCTTTTTTATTGTTTAAAGTATTACAAATAGTAGTTCATATGTCTCCTCCCCCCCCCCCCCCCATTGACCTTTCTCCAGCCTCTTCTACCCCTACCCTCCCTCTGGAACATGCCCTCACCCCCCACCCCCAGTGTCTTGTGTCCATTGGTCATGCTTATATGGGTGCATACAAGTCCTTCAGTTGATCTCTTACCACCCTCTCTCCCCCTGCCAACCCTCCCCAGCTTCCCACTGTAGTTTGACAGTCTATTCGATGCATCTCTGCTTCTGTATCTATTTTTGTTCATCAGTTTATAATGTTTTTTATTATTCATAAATGAATGAAATCATGTAGTATTTTTCTTTCATTGACTGGCTTATTTCACTTAGCATAATGCTCTCCAGATCCATCCATGCTATTGTAAATGGTAAGAATTTCTTTTTTACCGTAGTGTAGTATTCCATTGTGTAGATGTGCCATTGTTTTCTAATACACTCGTCTGCTGATGGGCACTTAGGCTGTTTCCAAATCTTAGCTATTGTAAGTTGTGCTCGCTGTGAACATAGGGGTGCATATGTCCTTTCTGATTGGTATTCCTGTTTTCTTGGGATATATTCCTAGAAGTGGGATTACGGGAGTTCCATTTTTAGTTTTCTGAGGAAACGCCATACTGTCCTCCATAGTGGCTGCACCAGTCTGCATTTCCACCAGCAGTGCACTAGTGTTCCCTTTTCTCCGCATCCTCGCCAGCACTTGTTGTTTGTTGGTTTGTTGATGGCAGCCATTCTGACAGGTGTGAGGTGGTCATTGTCATTTTGATTTGCATCTCTCAGATGATCTGTGACTTTGAGCATGTTTTCATATGTCTCTTGGCATTCTGAGTGTCCTCTTTCGAAAATTGTCTAGTTAGGTCCTTTGCCCATTTTTTGATTGGATTTCTTATCTTCCTTTTGTTAAGTTGAAAGAATTTCCTGTAAATGTTGGAGATTAAACCCTTATTGCAGATAACATTGGAAAAATATGTTCTCCCATGCAGTGGGCTTTCTTGTTGTTTTGCTGATGGTTACAAATTTGCTTTTTATGAAAACTCTCATTCAGGAAAAAACAACACATGTCAGCTGGGATTTTACAAACTTGGTAATAAAGATTGTAAATTTCAGAATGGGATTTCTTAATAAAAAGCAACAGCAGGATCTCGTATTCTGTGTGAATACTACTTCGCTGGCTTAATCTGCACACAGATCTCATTGAAAAGAACGCACGCCGAGCGAAAACTGCTTACCCAGTGACGCTGCTCAGGGCGGAGTTCCTCCCTGACTGTTTGGTGGGTGGGGAGGTGACCTCCCGGGCGGGGAGTGGAGAGCAGCCACATGAACACCCATGTGAAGAGAGTCACTCTGAATCAGCTGGCCACAGGAACAATCTGGGATTTATTAATCTGTCCTGATTGAAATCACTTAAAATATGGATTAGGCAGTGCTCGACAAACTCATTAGTCAACAGAGCCAAATACCAACAGCACAACGATTGAAATTTCTTTGGAGAGTCAAATTTTTTAAACTTAAACTTCTTCTAATGCTACTTCTTCAAAATAGACTCGCCCAGGCCGTGGTATTTTGTGGAAGAGCCACACTCCAGGGGCCAAAGAGCCACATGTGGCTTGAGAGCCGCAGTTTGCCGACCACTGGATTAGGGAGTAAGCAAGTGAGCAGGGAGGAGACTACATCAGAGACAACTCAGTGTTTAAGGGTTCTGAGGTGATAAGGATGGATAGACCAAAATGAATATGAACAGAAATATTATTGGTGGGCACTATCATAACTTTTCTTACTAATCATTGTTTTTTAAGTGAGGGATTATTTGTATTATTATTTCTAATGAATTTGGGCTTGTGAAAGCATAGATAAAATTTTCAAATATTAGATGTTCTCAACACAAATTTTATATTTTTTAGTAGAGACTTGTTTCAGTTTTTCACTTAGACTGTGCACATCAAGTTAACCACATGACATAGTTTTCTTTCAGAAGTCAAAAATAACTTGCATTTGAAAACATAATTTTCTTTGCCAACTTTTATAGTTAAAGGTTTTACTGGAAACATTAAATTATGTACTATTCTGTTTAAAAATACAATATTTGCTTGATAGCTGGGACCAACAGAAATTGTTATAAACAGTTGCCTACAAAGTGCATGGGATATTTGTTTGCAACATTATGAATCAGAGGTCAAATTCTACTCATTGAGCTCTTTGGTACAACTACAGGTAGTTTTGGGAGGGAGAAAAGGCACAACTAACCCATCGCTTTTTAATTCACCAATGCAGTTAGTGAGGAGTGTTCCCACGTCACAATTCTTTAAAGCCTTAGAGTACTGTTCTAACTAACAACATCAAAGACCAATGCTGAAAAGTTGATCCAGTTATTGTGTAATTCAAAGAGCAATTTTTCCTGTAATAACAATTGCTTGCTTTGATCCTGAAAATGTGCTGTATAGAAAACAAAACCTCATGGGATTTTGTCTTCTTGAGAAAAGTTTGACTGGCTCAATATTCATATTCAGAATTTTGTATCTGTTCACACTATCTGGAGCAGAGCAATAGTTAGACTTTCAGAATGTGTTTATGGTGCTATAGAATCATCGCCAGCAGAAAAGACACAGTGTTCTGTACTTGGAGTGTACGGGGCAGATAAGAAGCAGTGGCTTTAAAGTCCCGATTGGAGGCTCCTGAGCCATTGGAAGTCAGTATTGACTTGAGATAAGGAGACCCGTGTTCTTGTGCTGAACACATGACACATCACCGGAATCATCGGAGTTTCATTTTTCTCCTGGTGACTATGGAGAGAGTCACCAGCCAACACCCACTGCTCTAACAGGGATGTTTTGTTTACAATAGTCATAACTGAGGAGGATTTTGAACTTGGAATATAGTGCAAATGCAAAATCTTTAAGTTAAATTAACATTCTGCAATTTAACATATAGAATTTTTAACCTTAATATTTAAATATAATCTGGCTAGTTTTTCCCTTCAATTTTCCAGGAACTACCAAATGAGTAAAGAGTAAAGTTCATCTTTTATTGGAAAGAAAACATAATACTAAAGGCATAGACCTTTTAAAGGCATAGAACCAATATATATTGGTTCTAGGGCTTAACACACTTTAGACTTGAAATATGTACAGATTATGTACAAATTATGCCTCAGTAAACTTAAAAAATATGTGGATCCCTTAGACTGGCAGACAGCAGGTTAGAAATAACATAAATATTGACATACAGTTCTCAGTAAAACAAACAAAATGGCTCTGAAGCATATAAAAGGAATTTTATCTCACTGAATTCATGTAACTCATTATATAACTTTGTTGTTAATTAGAAATTTTAAATATAGCATACATAGAGTAAAATAAAAGAACTTTAAACATGACTTCATGCATCGCTAATGGAACAGCCCCACTCACTGCCATTCAGATCCAGAGACCAAGGCATTTCCACGTGCCTTCTACAAACCAGCCCCTTCAACTGCACAGAAGCTTTTCTGCTTTTGGATATTACATAAGTAAAATAGAAGAATATGCACTCTTTTGTGTCTAGCTTATTTCACTTATCATATTTGTTAGACTTACCTGGTTAGTAAACAATATAGGAATAAACTTTCCAAATTCATAAACCCTCAATCTCAACAACTGGATCATGACAAATTTATCTGACCGGTATCTATGCATATGTTAGTGATGATTTTGAAAAGGTATTTAATCTGCATTGTAATCACAAAATCTGAAAACATATCTATAGAAAACATATTCAATATTCAGTGGTTCCTACATAGAGGGGAATATTATGGAGCCATTTGAAAGAATGAACACATTCTTATTTAAATTTATATATGACTGCATACATGTAAATTGTCTCTGGAATAGTAAAATAGTTTGTTGCTTCTAGTTAAGGAAGATGGGTGGTGAGGAAGCTGTATTTTTATTTTGTTAAATTTAAATCATTTTTTATTTTCAATTATATATAGTTGACATACAATATTTATTATATTAGTTTCAGGTGTACACCCCAGTGAATAGACATTATGTAACTTACTAAGTGATCATCCTGATAAATATTTGATGCTACACATAGTTATGAGGGTGTTTTTTGCTGTATTCCCAGGACTATTCTGGAACAACCATGCTGTACTTCTTAATCCTTTCACCTTTTCACCCATCCCCCCATCAAACCCCTTCCATCTGGCAACTGTCAAAACGTTCTCTTTATCTGCAAGACTGTTCTGTTCTGCTTGTTCATTTATTTATTTTTTAAAGATGCAATTGCTGATAGATATATATTCATTGCCATTATAGTGTTCATCTTTTTTATCTTTTTATTTTTTCTTAAAGAAGGCCCTTTAACATGTCATGCCATCCTGGCTTGGAGGTGGTGGACTCCTTTAGCTTTTTCCTGTCTGTGAAGCTCTGTGTCTGTCCTTAGATTCTAAACAATCGCTTTGCTGGGGAGAGTCATCTTGTCCGTAGGTAGGTCCTTGCTCTTCATCCCTTTGAATAGTTCTGGCCGCTGCCTCTGGCCGCTCAGTTTCTGTTGGGACATTGGCTGACAGTCCTATGGGCGCTCCCTTGTTGGAGGGCAGCAGTTTTCAGCGGGCGTTCCAGGGCACACGGTGGGCTCAGCCGTGTTTAAAGCATGCCGTTCCTGCCCATCCACTCAGGGCTCTGGCGTCTGGCCCTTCGGTTGTCGAATAAAACAATGGCAGCAGCACAGCAACAGCCATTTGCTGCGAATGAGTCAAAATGACGCCTGCTTTTTGTGCAGTTTACAGAAGCTCTATTTGGTGTCGCACCATAGAACTTTAGTAATTAGCTTGTGTGTGTGTCCTGAGATGAAAGGGTTGGAAATTGCTGCTCTAATGGAAAAGCTGCCACTGAATGGAGGCCCTGGAGGCCACACCTCGGGTGTGACCAACCTGACCCTCCCCGTGGGCCCAGGAGGGGAGGGCGGTCCCTCAGTGAGCCTGCCTGCCTCTCCGGTCCTTGTTCACGTTGGCCAAGTGCTGTCTGTGCACCTTTATTTGTCAGGAGCATCAGGAAACAAGTCAGTGTGTCCCCAGAGCAGAGAGGCTGGCATTTCCCATTTAACTAACACAATCATCAATTCCTGCTGTGAACTCGGTGTGTTATTGAGAGACGTTAGCTGAGCACAGACATTAGCGTGATGCTGTCCGCAGGGCCTTGGTAGTAAATCCCATGGATTATAGTGTCACAATGCGATTCGTGTCCTGTCTCTTTCCGTGACAATTAGATGATGTATTTGTTGTCCTTTCATGCTGGATGTGAATGTGTTCCACTCCTCTTGAGAGCAAGGCGGACTCTGCACAACGTCACTGATACTCCCTTTGTCTCAGGTGCGGAACCTTCTCCCGGGCAGAGGGTCTGACCAGCCCTTCTCTCATCCATGGCAAAGCTGTGCTGCTTCTTCCTCTATGTTACTTTGCAAAAAATGTTTCCTCCCTACTACTTCCATCAACAAGAATTTTTTATTTGGCCTGTAGAACATTCTCATATTCATTCTCTCTCTCTCTCTCTCTCTCTCTCTCTCTCTCTCTCTCTCTCTCTCTCTCTCTCTCTCTCTCTCTCTCTCTCTCTCTCTTTCTCTTTTTCTCATCTCTTTTTTTTTCTTCTGGTCTGTGTTCTTTAATTTTCCTCCAAAGCTACTGTTAATTACTTATTTGAATGCTTTCATTGTTTCTTCTATCTCAACTTTCATTTCTCTCTTACTTCTTTCAAGTTTCCCATACTACGATTATGCCTATTTGCTCCTTCTTATACTTCTGTCTTTAAAAAAAAATTTTTTTTAATTGAATTCAGAGAGGAAAGAAGAGGGAGAGAGAGATAGAAACACCAATGATGAGAGAGAATCATTGGTTGGCTGCCTCTTGCACGCTCACTATCTGGGGATGGAGCCCACAACCCGGCATGTGTCCTTGACTGGAATCGAACCTGGGACCCTTCAGATGGCAGGCTGATGCTCTATCCAGTGATCAAAACCAGCTAGGGTCTTATACTTTGGTCTTGTATTATATAATTCACGCTTAAGTGAACCCATTTCCATTTAAAACTAACTTTTTCTTAAAACTCCTCTTCCTCAAATCCTACTAAGCAAAGTATAGGAGGTCTGTCTTGCAAAGATGCCTGTATTGATATAACTATATTTGTGAGCACAGACTCTATTTTAAGTGGGAAACTTCTGGAAATCACAGCATCATGATGATGACGTTTGCATTGTTTTGCACTTAATCGTGGTTTGTATTGTTACTGGCCATTGAATCAGAAAATGGAATACTAATTCATAAAAGCAAGCAGCTTGCTGACAGAGGCGAGGACAGACTTGCTTAGGATGCTGCCACCTTCAGGAATTTCAGCTCATGTTCCTCTGTGCCTGTGATTTGGGGAATGCATGTTTAAGGGTCATTAAAAATTCTCTGTTCTTAAGCGATGATTGACCCACTAACAGAGAGTTGAATAGTACTGTTCTTATTGAAAAATTATGTTTTGGAAAGCATTTCAATGGGACAGGTTACTCCAGTAAAGAAAAGAATATCATTTTATTTAAAAGACATGATGTGAATTTTATGTATTTTTAGTAGTATCCCTGACTTAGCAAAATACATACATCACTATCAGAACTGTCTAAACAAATCATGACTAAGTATAATAACTAAATAACTCAATAATATTTATGCTTGAAAGGCATGGAATGATAAAGCAATTTCCTTATACTTTCTTATAACTATAATTATGTGGTTATTTTTTTTTAAATATATTTTATTGATTTTGTACAGAGAAGAAGGGAGGGAGATAGAGAGTTAGAAACATCGATGAGAGAGAGTCATCGACCAGCTGCCTCTTGCACACCCCCTACTGGGGATATGCCCGCAACCAAGGTACATGCCCTTGACCGGAATCGAACCCGGGTCCCTTCAGTCCCCAAGCCGACGCTCTATCCATTGAGCCAAACCGGTCTCGGCAATTATGTGGTTATTAATATAGATACACTTCATTAATTCCACATGATGTACTGAAGAAAATTTGCTTTTATTTTTAAAATCAGTCTTCACTCAATTTTGAGTTTCAGTGTTACTGATTACTTTGAAGTTTGGTCATCGTCATAGCTCATTATAAATGTGAATCTGCCAGAGCCAAGGAGTTACAGAATTCTTTGATTGACAATAAACCCCTCAAGTTTCCTTCATTCTCATCATGCCCTGAAAACTAAAATCACAAATTACAAATAAAAGCATTTCTTTAATCATGTTTGTATATAAAATAACATGTATATTACATTTCTGTGAAAGTTACATTCTTCTAAAACACACATGCCCACAATGAGAAATTAGCTTATTAGATTATTTTTATTAGAAGGTACAAATGTTTATTTTAACCACTAAAAATTACACAGTGATAGGTAAGGCTAGTAATTTCTTTGCCACCCACCTCTGAACTTCCTCTACCGCTCTTACAAATACTTACAGTGCCTCCTGTACAATGGTATTTAGAAACATGTACTTACACACAGATACACGCACATAAACATGCACTCATGCACATACACACGCACATATACATTTTATTTTGGTTTTAATTGTACAAAAATGTGATCATAATCTATACACATATTACTTAAATTTTGATTTTATCACTTAACAACATATCAATGACACCTACTCCAATTAAAAACTGCATAATATTTCATATACAGAAGGACTCTTCTTTATTCAGTCATTCCTGTTTTTTTTAATTTTTAAATCATACAGTAAAATTGATTTTGGGTATGTACAGTTTATGGATTTTGAGGTTACAGATTTGGGTGTGTACAGTTTATGGATTTTGAGGTTGCAGGACAATTTTATCACCCTCAGTGCTCCCTCATGCTGCCCTTTTATACTCACTTACATCCTCCATCCCTCACTTCTAGAAACCACTGAGCTGGTCTCCATACTTACAGGTCAGTGTTTCTGAGAATGTCACGTCCATGCAACCATATAACATGTAGTGCTGGAGGCTGGCTTCTCCCAGTCAGCATGATGCCTTTGAACTCATCCGAAATGTAGGATGTAGCAATAGTTTTTTCCTTTTCATTTCATCAATAATTTGTTCCTTTGGTATGGATGTACCAAAGTTTATTTACCCATTCAGAAGTTAATGGAGTTCTGGGTTATGAATACAGATGCTATAAACATCCAGATATAGTTTACTTTGTGTGAGGGAAGATAAGTTTTTATTTCTATACTAGAGCCCTGGTGCATGAAATTCATTGGTGGAGGGTAGGGAGGGAACGGTTCCTCAGCCCGGCCTGCACCCTCTCACAATTTGGGGCTTCTCGGGGAATGTACGATAGCTGGTTTAGACCCAGTCCCTAAATCTGGTATGCTGGCTCCTAACTGCTTGCCTGCCTGATCGCCCCTAGCCCCTCTGCCTGCCTGCCTTATTGACCCTAACTGCATGCCTTCCTGCCTAATCGCCCCTAATCACTTCTGCCTCGGCCCCTACTGCCACAGCTTCATCGGGAAGGACGTCTAGAATGACATTGGGAAGGTCATTCGGCTGTCCAGTCTAATTAGCATATTTCGCTTTTATTATTATAGGTAGTTAATACCCAGGAGTGGGTATTAACTACCTATAATAACTAACTGCAGGGTCAAATGGTATGACTAAATTTGAAGAAGCATCCAGATTTTTCCAGAGAGGCGGTGCCGTTTTTGCATTCTCTATTTACTCCTGCACTCAGGCAGCGATCAAACAGGAAATGGAGAACACTGATTAAAGGCAGGAAAACAGCAAAAGGGGGTCAGACATGGGAATGAGCTCTGGGTGTGAATCTTGGTTTCTTTCCTTACTTGTTTAAGCCTTGACCTCTCAGCTATAAATCAGGGAAAATAATGGCGGTTTCACTTTGTGTGGAGATTAAATGAGATAAGGAATGTGAAGTCTAATACTGTGTCTGGCACATGGAAATCGCAGAACAAATGTGTCTACAAGTATCTTCTACATTCATTCCCTTAGTTGCAGAAAATCGAATTATTGATATCTGGCAGCCTTGTTTTGTACATAGTCTACAACCAACCTTTAAACTTGACTTACCTTGATTCCATTTATTCAAGGCTTGCCTTATTTTATTTGACCAGCTATCCTTAGTGAGTGTTAATGCTTTCTAAAGGCACAGAACAGTGCGTACATGCACATGCGAACACACACACACACACACACACACACACACACACACAAGTTGCAGAGGTAGGTGTTTTGTTAAGACAATTTCAATGTTTCCATTTAATTCTTTATTCATAAGAGAATCTTCTTTTTTATAAGCAGAGAATGGGAACACAGTTCCATTCCTAGTTGATCACACTCTATAAAATACTTTACAACTTGATTTTTAAAAATTATCTTCACATAAAAATAAGGATATATGTATGTAGCAAAATGATGATCATATGAACTTAATGTCTTTTATGTATTGCCTAGTAATTTCTTTTAAACAGTGTCTTGATTGTTTACTAGGTGTAAAGATATTTTAGGTGTTTTTCAACATATTCATCTTGTTTGCTTAGGGGTTATCTTTGTGTGTGTTCCTGGGTCTATATTTGTTTAAGAATATGTTCATTCCAGCAAATAATTTCCTCCTAAATCAACCATAAGGTTATGCAAAAGGTATAGTCAGATACAATGATTTTTATATAGTGATGTTATAGCCCTTGGCACACTAAATTCCTTAGTGGTTAGAGACATGTTTTTCCTGATACCTTTAGAGCTTTATATACATAATTATGCCACCTGTGAAGAAAGGTCATTTTTATCTCCTTTCGCCAATCTGCAGGCCTAATGTCAAAACCATTGTATTGATCAAAAGAAGCCAGACACCAAAGCGCATAGACTTTATAATTTCATTTGTCGGATGCATGTAGAACACAGGCAAAACTAATTTATGGTTATAGAAATCAGAAAAGCAGTTGCCTCTGGGACAGGGAGGGTTAGTGATTGGAAAGGGCATGGAGGCATTTTCTAGAATCATAGACAGGTTCCACTGCTTGGTCTGGATGTTGGCTACGTGTTGAGTGCAGACATATGTCAGAATCAGTGAGCTGTACAACTAGGAGTTGTGCATCCTCTCCTATGTAAACTGCCCTTCAACACAAAACCACATGCCCGTTTTGGTAGTGGCTGAAGTCAGAGCCTTCCACACAATTGTATTTGGCTCAGGACTCTGTCCTTGACTGACTGGGACTAACAATCTGAAATGTAAGCCACAAAACTCCCTGCAGGCTGTCCCAGTCAAAGATTTTCATCAAGAATTTAGATAAAGACCCAGGAACCAGCCAGAGAAGGAGCGATGATCATCCCCACTGGCCTAGCAGGGGCTGGGCCCTTGTAACTTTAACCGTGTCCAACATAAAGGAGATAATGAGACTGAAAGAGGCAATTAACCCTTTGAAATTTTAGAACTCATTATATTGAGGTACCCAGTACATTTACACACACACACACACACACACATACACACACACGGTTACTTCTTTTTGCTAACATGTGAATAGGTTATTTACTATAAAAGTGTAAGGTGTTATGCAGGTGGTTGCTATATCCATTTGTAAGTAAGCTAAGATGGAAACAGTCTATATCACATGTGTTTAAAATAGAAAACATGTGTATGCAGTTGAATAAAATGGGCACATTCTTTTCCCAGGCAAAGGTAAGCATGTCAAACCAGTAAAACGGGGGATTACTTTAGTTGAACATTAAGTTGGATGTAAGGGACCATTAGCCGCTGATAAGGTAGGAATGTGGCCTGGTTTTCCCAGAAAAGCGATTTGCTCTGTAAACAGCGGCTGTGATGAGGCCTGGAAAACAGAGGCCTGGGCTAACCACAATGCCAGGCACCGTTTGCTTCTAGCATCTCCTATTTCTGTTTTATTTATGTACATGTTTCCAAAAGTGCTGGTTTAAGACTAGTTAGACAGATTGTCTTTTAAAAAGTGTGAAGAAGGGGTTTTACAGTTCATGTGCAATCATTCATTAGCTACATATACACAAACTAAGAAGAACCACAAATGACCCCACAGACACACCATGGTGGGGGGTAGGGGGCGGGGGGAACATGCCTCCCTCCCTCCAGGCCTTAGGCATTCAGCCATCCCTTCCACAGGTCGTTCTCAATTGTCTCAGAGATTCTTATTGAAACCCAAGAGCCTCCGAACCCTAGGGAATGCACAGATGTCTTGGAAATCCCCCTTCTTGTCCGGGGGCTCTCTTGAAGGTTATGGGCCACTGTAGGTCTCCTGGGCCTTAGCCTCTGCAGAGCCCATTGAACTGGGGGCTGAGGGGCAGGCGTCGGGCGGGGCAGGAATCTTTAGAACCTTTGGGATGGGGAGGAGATATGGGCCTGCTGTGTCCTGTCAAGAATTTGGGACTTCCGGGGTTCAGGAAATATGCTCAAAACATGTCTGAGGGCCAAGGTGTATACTGGAGGATATATGGGGAGAATCCTTATTTATCCTAAAAACTCCCAGAAAGTTAGGGGTATGGTTCAGAGGACCCAGTAACCAGGCCAGAGAAAAGAGTTAAATGTAGGTGTCTCAGCTTCTGGCCCCTACTCATTAAAAAAAAAAAAAAAAAAAAAAAAAAAAAAAAAAAAAAATCAATATGCTTTAGAATGTCAAAGAATACAGCCAAGTATTTATGAGAAAATTTAGCAATCTCATGCCCAACCCCTACCCATCGCTGGTTCTGGCTTACCAGAAGCAACCCACTTTCAATTCTGCTTCTTCTGGGACTTCTTTCCGATTTTTAAATGTACTTTTCAATTAAAAAATTGAGAGCTAATCTACTAAATTCCTTCCAGGGAAGAAAGACTACCATTTAGCTGTTTTTAAAACCAACAAATGGGATTTTACATTTGTCACACAGACATTTCTCTTTCAATTCAGCAATCCCATAATTCTTGGTAAATGTTATTCTGATGTTCACACAGAGCCACATTGCACACTATGCTCACATCTTCATTTATGTAATTTCCATCTCCCTTGGAGTTAGTTAGCAGTTGTCTTGTTGCTTAGATTTCTATGAATTCTTTATTAAGTCTTCCCCAATAAGTCCACAGACCTCTAACACTTTGGTAATCTTCCACTCAGGCTTTATATTTGTCTATTTGTTAGTTTGGTTGACTTCGCCTTTGTTTTGTCTCTCAGCTCCAAGATAGTCAGGCTGTTCTTACCAGATTAGTTTTAGGACACCCCATCTCTCTCCTTCAGATTCTCTGCTCCCTTTTTCTATGTTGAATCTTTTGTTTCCGAGACCGTGACTTCTGCTTATTTGATTTATTCCTTTGCTTTGAGAGAGCAGCTCCTGAGAAAGAGTGCATTGGATGTAATGTTTTTGAGACTTGACATATATGAAAATGTTTTTGTCTTATTTTCACCTTTAATTGTCTGACTAGATATAGAATTATAAATTAGAATTTTATTTCCATTTGAATTTTAAACATATTGTAACATTATCTTCTGGCTTCTAAGACTAAGGTTGGAAATTTTGTAATTTAATGAGGTTCTGTTCAAAATGTTATTTAATGAGATTCTGATAAAAGAATATGTATTTGGTGTTCAGTCTGTAATATTTAACCTTCTTTATTATGCCACATTGGTTTCTGGTTCCTAAAATATTTTCTGTCTGCTCAAGCATTCTTATTTACTTTTAAAGGACAAGAGGCAAAGCTTCCAGTGAGGTATAACATGAATAATAATTTTTTGAAAATGAAAACAAGTTTTGATAGAGGAGTCTTAGTACAGTTGGAAAAAAAAATAGGTCAAGAGTTCTGGGAAATAGCCCTGATTGGTTTGGCTCAGTGGATAGAGCATCGGCCTGCAGGCTGAAGGGTCCTGGGTTCGATTTCAGTCAAGGGCACAAGCCTTGGTTGCAAACTCAATCCCCAGCCCTGGCTGATTGGGAGGCAACCAATCAATGTGTCCCTCTCATATCAGCAATAAAAGCCTAATATGCTAAGTGTCCAGTCCACTGTTCAACCAATCAAAGCATAATATGTTAATGATATGATAAGGCCACTCAACTGCTCACTATGACATGCATGAACTACCAGGGGGCAGATGTTCTGACCAGTAGGCTAGCTTGTTGCTGGGGTCCGGCTGATCGGGACTGAGTGAAACGAGCTGGACACACCCTGCAACCATCCCACAGTCCCTCCCCAGCTGGACAACCTCCCGTATCCCTCCCCGGCCCCAGTCATGCACCGATGGGATCCTTGGGCCTGATCTGTGCCCTCTCGCAATCCAGAACCCCTTGGGACATGTTGGAGAGCTCATTTCGGCCCAATTCTGCCGGCCAGGCCGAGTGACCCCACTGGTGCACAAATCTGTGCACTGGGCTGCTAGTATATATATATATATATATATATATATATATATATATATATATATATATATATATAATGAGAGAGAGAAGAGAAATAAAAATAATTCAAAAATTCCAAACTAATTTAATTTAGATGCTTATATTCTTATTTACATCAAAATATTTACCTTTCTTGCCACTCTGTATTACCAATAGCAGTGACAGAGTTTCTGGACAAATTAATAATAAGGGTGATTTATAGTTCTTAAGTTATGTCTCTGTCTTGCTATTCCACTGCCTTTCTTGGGCTCTGACGTTAGCCTGGGGCATAAGGAGGGCTGGGAAGAAGGCAACAGCACCCCCTGTGTCTGGAGGTCACTAACTCCAGAAGCCTTAGCTGGGAAAGGGGAGGCTTGTCTGGGGGTCAGTATGAAGAAGTGACCCTCCGATTTACTTTAATAAACTCTCCTCCTTGACATTTTGACTTCTAATTATGACTTAAAGGTAAGCTCACGGGCACTGCCCCACTTCTAGAGGCAGGTCAAGATTATAGCCAATGAACACATTTTAAAGCAGTGGTGGGAGAGGAGACCCAAAACCAGGGCTATATTTTGATTGAATCACAAAACAAACAAACAAAACCTTTTCTTCATTTTCCTGTACACGGTCCTTGGAGTCACTTTAAGGGGATGAACTAAAATCATCTATAATAATAATAATAATAAAAGGGTAATACGCAAATTAGACCGGACGTCATTCTGGACATCCTTCCGGACAAAGCCAGGGCTGGAGCAAGGACTGGGTCCCAGGTGCCAGAGGAAAGCTTCTGCCCGCAGCCAGGGGAAGGAAAGCCTACTCTTGCATGGATTTCATGCACTGGGCCTCTAGTTAGATTAATAAGGAATCATCTTTAAGAAAGGTTATTCAGTCTCCCCCACTGGATAGTGTTGTTTGAAATTTGTGTTTCACACATTTTCTAAATTTATAAGCCAACTGTCTAAGAAAGTGTCCCTGGCCATAACTAGGTGTAGCACCCTTTCTGTGTGAGTGCGGCCTACCACGGTCAGGTGGAATCTGAGGACACGCTTTGCTAAAGTGACATTACAGGAAATGGGATGGAAGAACTGTGTGTCACGACCACTAACAGAAGGCAATGTTATTTGGACGTAAACACATTTATTCTTGAGAAAAGCAGGACTGCACAAGATTGCTTTTATCTCGGCGGTAGGAACAAAGAACAGGAGTTTTCCCGCCCTTCACATCCCACGGCTAGTATATCGGCGGGTCTTACTGGTGTTAACCCTTCCTCAGGCCTGTCCATCCCCAGTCCACGCTGCCATTGCTTAACCCCCGGACTATAGTAACAGTGGTTGACACCTGCATACTCCCTCCCCCAGGCCATTGTGAGAAGGAGCATTTAACTTAAAATAGGAGTGGAGCACCCTGGCTGGTGTGGCTCAGTGGGTTGGAGCATTGCTTTGAGCGCTGAAAGGTTATAGGTTTGATTCCTAGTCAGGGCGCATGCCTAGGTTGCAGGATCAATCCCAGGTCGCTCAGGGTGCATTCAGAGGCAACCAATCATCTCTCTCTCTCTCTCTCTCTCTCTCTCTCTCTCTCTCTGCCAGGCAGAAGCCTTCCTGTGAGCATTCAGCTTTCCTGTCGGCTCTGGGCCAATAAGCACCACTCTTTTCACTCTTGCTACCTTTGCCTCTGGCACCTGTGGTCAGGACATCTTCACTTCCCGTCTTCACTTCCTGTCCTCACTTCCTGCCTTCTAGTCAAAGGTGAAGCAGCTGGCAGACTAATGGTTTCCTGAGGCGCAGCTCTCGGCAGAATTTCCCCATCTGAGCCACCTTTTCGGGGAGGGGGGTACTGTGCTCCTCCTGCTGCCTCAGGTCCTCCTGACCAAACTAACGCATCTCCCAGCTTCCATTTTGTCCCCTCGGTGCTCTGAGCTGCATCCTCCCAAACTTGTCCTGGGCCCTGGGCACCACTGCCCGGCCTGAACTTAGGGTACGTGGTTGTGGCCAACAGATCGATAGTGCCCACTGGCCTTGAGGTAATCGGTGAGCGGGGCCAGAGAACTGGTTTCTAAAATACCCCCCAGTGTGGAGAGGAGACTCAGTGCCCGTTGGTGCCATGTTCTCCGGATCGGCAAACAGTGACAGGTCTGAATCTGTTTCTCTCCCTCCCCAGGCTGCCACGCTGTTGGAATTAGCTAATGGTTTATAATAGGAAAGGAGCAACAGGAAGGCCTGCAGAACACTGGGGAGAGGGGACCGGACAAAGGAAAGACGGACGCCCGCCCAGAAAAGTTGAGGTGACAGGGAAGGTGCTTTCTGTCGGGCACACCTGGGAACAAAGGTGTTTGGCCAGCACAGGAGTGACCACTGCAAGCCCTGGAAGATGTGGGACATATAACCCCCTGGACAAAGAGGCTCTCTCTCTCTCTCTCGCTCTCGCTCTCGCTCTCTCTCTCTCGGATCCTCTTGGCTCTCTCGGGGCTTGCGTGACTCTGGGTTTGCCAGGCTCACTTGCCCCTGCTTCCCTGCCTTCAGCCTCATGGCCCACGGCCACATGGACCCCACGCCGTGGACTGACGGACCGTACCTAGCCTGGTGCGGACTGGACCCGGCTCCAACAAGGGAAGGGAACCGGACACGGGCTGCTTCTACTCCACGGAAACCCCAGCTCCACTTCCCTGTGGAAGGCAGTCAGACATGATGGGCAAGGCCGAGGGGCCCGGCACAGAGGTCACCAGGTAGACAGCGCCCGGTGCCTAGCAAAGGACTAGTGTAGGGTAGAACCTTGCCCCCGGGGTGACCTTTCCTCCCCTAGCACATCCCTGGTCATGCAGCTTGGACCAGCCCCCTCTACCCACCCCCTTTCCTCCTTAGAGATAACATCGGGGCCTCAGTGGTATTTCAGCTCCAGGCCCGAAACGCAACAAAACCAGACAAGTGAGCCCCTGGCTGACCTCAGGACCAGCTGCATTGGACAATGACCCCTGCCCTGGCCCTGAGCTCTTCCCTCCCCTCCCCCTGGAGACCACAACCCTGAAAGGACACAGCTGGAAGCTGCTGAGGATTCTATTGCGATCCTCCCCTTGGCCTCCCTTAAAATCCCCACCTTAAAGCCCTTCGGACAGACCCAGTGTGCCGCCCTCCAGGAGCAGGCCTTGCCCTTCTCCCTCCCTCCCTCCCCAGGCTGTCACCTTCCCCCTCCTCGTCCCCAGCTCCTCGCCCTTCCTCCGCCCTGTAACTTGTCTCCTAAGCCCACATCTCCCACGAACCACCTCTTCCGCCTCGGTGATTTTATAAATAAACGTTCTCTTAGAGTTTGGGTCTTGGCTCTGGATTCTTTCCCAGCCAGAACTCAAGGCCCGAGGTTGCTGAACTGGGTTCTGCCTGAGCCCACGGGTCTAACACCTGGCGCCCTTCACCCTGCCCCCAACACGAGGATTGGACTAAGGGAAATGGGACTTTAGAAGCACAGGGGTCTCATCCCACCCAATGAAACCCCATTCTCCTGTGTGAGCCTCCGAGCAGTCCTGTCTCCGGATGTCCTGATACGTCACCCCGCAGCACCCACGGGAGAAAGGACCCCCCACCTTCTCCGATAACACAAGGAGACACTTAACATGTCTTCATATGCGAGTACTCACCCAAAGTACAAATTAAACTAAAATAGTGAGAAGGAGCTAGCATAGTTGCACACACATAGGTTCTTAAGCCTGAAGGCATTCGGGAATTATTTTTAAATTAAAAGAAAAAAGAAATTTGAAATAAAAAGCAGAATTTAAACATACAGGGAAAATGTTAGGTAGGCATGCACATAAAATAAACTGAGCCGAACGTTCACCAAGGCCAAGAAGCCCCCTCTCTGGTTTTTGTTTAGATTCCGCTGCTGTCCCCGTTAGAGTGGAAGAACATGGACGCATTGGCCATCAGATGGCGTGGGCCCAGCAGCCTCTGCCCAGAAAGGCTCTCACTGAGTCCTCTGGTGGGGGAGCCCAGGCCTCCTGCTCCATAGCCCATGTCCTCTTCCAGCACAGGCCCCAAAGGAAGCACTTTCAGTAAACCCCACCAAGACCGAATTCCTTCCTGTCCATCCTAATTGCGGGCGCAGCCTCTCCCAGCCCTGGAGTTATAAGCCAATCAGTCTGGAATTTCCTAAGCAACAACTAGTCCAGACACTGCCAGAGGAGACTCCGACCGGCCTTCCCCAGTCCAGCCCACTCTGCCTCCCACAGTCCTGTCCTCTCCTGCTGGTCACCGGCCTGCCCCGCCCAGTTTCCGCCTCTCAGCCTCCCATCACACCCTGCTCCCAGGACCTCTCTGTTCACTAGATACACGCACAGGGCTTGTGCTGCCCACTCATGAATCACTCAGTAAGCCAATTCGATCGTTAAAATGTACTAGGTTAGATGTTCATTAACACTAGCTTAAAAAAACAATCACCTTGCAATAAAAAAACAGAGGTGAAAAGGTTCATGTATTTGATTTAAAACTTTTAAGCTATAATTATTATGCTGTATGCTGTGTACTTAATGTTTACCTTTTTAAAAATATATACTTTATTGATTTTTTACAGAGAGGAAGAGAGAGGGATAAAGAGTTAGAAACATCAGTGAGAGAGAATCATCGATTAGCTGCCTTTTGCATATCCCCCTACTGGGGATGTGCCTGCAACTAAGGTACATGCCCTTGACTGGAATCGAACCTGGGACCTTTCAGTCCGCAGGCCGACGCTCTATCCACTGAGCCAAACCGATTTCGGCTAATGTTTACCTTTAATTATTTTTTAAATTATCCTTTTACCTTATGCAAATCAGGCAGCTGAGGGGAGAGTTACCATGACAACCATTAAACTCTTCTCTGCCTAGAGAACAAAATGGACCCGTCACTCACATCTGGCCATGGCACAGCCATAGCTGGTTCCATTTCTTCCTTTTACTTCCCTGTCTTCTTCACAATTTCTGTCAGAGCGTCTGTCTTTCTTATTTGATGTTAATTAAAATAATGCTTGTTTTTCAAGTGCTTTATTGCAACTTTTTAGGAACTTTTATCGAATAAGGATAAAAGACTAAGCCCATTGTTTTATTTCATCTATTTATTATTCTCTTAACATAGATTTCTCTTCAAGAAACACTTGCTTTAGGTGAGTTCCTGATTTGAGCTTTATTCAACCCCTTAGCAATTAGCCCAGGGTTCATTTCCCTCTAAAAAGGTCTTTTTGGGTTTGCGGTTCCAGCATTCTGGTAACAGGTGGGGCTGGGACCGTGCTGAGCGGGCTGGGCAGGGGGGCTGGCCAGGGAGTGTCTGAGGTGGGCAGGGTGGGTGTCACCGTGGACAAACCGCAGTGCATCTGAGATTCAGCAGTTCTCCTTCCGGTTAAAAAGCTGCATCGCCAAAGACAAGTTCAGTCGTGACAGTGAGAGCAATGAGAGACTTGTGTGAGAAATTAAATGCATCTTGGAAATTTGTGTGAGAAATTAAATGCATCTTGGAAATAGCACCATCTTTGGTGCTAAAGCTGGACTGTGAGATCAGAGCATTACCCAGAATGCTCCACTTTTCTGGAACTATTTTCCTTCAGATATTACTGCCTCCCTGCCCTCACTGCTTCTGTGCTGCTGGGAACCGTGGCTCCTGGGTCTCCATCGTTCTCAGGCCCGCCTGTGCTTCAGCCAGGAGCCCCGCCGAGGGCTGGCGAAGGCCCGGGGCTCAGGGATCACCGTCTGTCTTGAGCAGCGTGGGCTTCGTGGGGGAGGGTAGTCTGAGGACTCCCTGTCCAGTGCTGTCCTACAGCTCATATCTCCAAACCAGGGTGCTGACTCCGAGGAAGCTATTATTAGTTGCGTCCTTTGTGGTGACTGATAAACGTCCCACGTGCACGATGCAGCCAGCGGCAGGAGCTGCCCAAGCTCCGATCGTGCAGCCCTTTGGTCAGACGGAGCATTTTACATGCCAGTCAGTTCTGGCTTAGCCCCCTCAGAGTCTCTCTGAGTTGGAGAGCATCCCCCTGGTACGGAGACTTAGCCAGCCCCTCACCTTCATGTTCCACTCCAGCGCACAGTCCTCCCTTTGTGTTACCCTCCCCTTCCCCCACGAGTATCTGTACTCCAAGGACAAGCAAAACATGGAGGGGAGAGAGGAAAAGGCTTTTGTGATGTATGACAAATTAAATTCTTATTGATTGATTGATTTGAGGGGGCGGGGAGAGAGAGGGACATTGATCTGTTATGCTTTCGCTGGTAGCTTCTTTTTGTGCCCTGACTAGAGATCAAACGCATAACCTTGACATAGCTGGACGATGCTCTAGCCCAGTGGTCGGCAAACTCATTAGCCAACAGAGCCAAATATCAACAGTACAACAAATGAAATTTCTTTTGAGAGCCAAATTTTTTAAACTTAAACTTCTTCAAAATAAACTTGCCCAGGCCGTGGTATTTAGTGGAAGAGCTACACTCAAGGGGCCAAAGAGCCGCAGTTTGCTGACCATAGCTCTAACCAGTTGAGCTACGCAGCCAGGGTGATAAATGATCAATTGGAAGCACTCCTGGTGTGACAGTGCACTCACCATACCTTGTACATGGATCCTTGGAGGGCCAGCTTGTACCCTGAAAACACCTGCTGTGCGTGTTCAGTCTCCCGGGTGTGGGGACAGTACAGCTAGGGGGCTGCTGGCGCTCTCCCCTCAGGGCAGTGGGATCTGGGCTGTTTCTCCCTGTGGCTGGGATTGGCGCCCTGCTCTTAGCCCTGAGAGCAGCGCTGTCTGGGATTTCCCCTGTGCTCCTCACCGAGGCAGGCGTCAGTGTTAAAAATAGCAAGTGATCCCATCTGCCCTTTATGGCTGGGCTACTGTGCCAAGATTCAATCAGGAAGTCTTCCCGCTAACCACAAGGACCAGGGTGCAGGTTCACGCCCCTCTGCCCTCTCAGGCCTCGTCTAGTTCCCAGGGTGCTGGGTTCGACTGGAAGTTAAAGCAGTTGTCGGGACCAGGGAGTTTCAATACTTTGGGCTTACCAAAAGAACTCAAGGGTGTGTGATCAGTGTTTTAGAAGTCCTCTCATGCCATAGGCTTAAGAGCGAAGGACAGTATGGAAATCAGGAAATCTTATGTGTGGCTTTCAGAATGAGTTGCAGTCTCACAGGTAGAGCGAACTGAAACACATTTAAATACATGTAAATATATGTAAATTATTGTCATCTGACCCCAGCAGACACCAGGACTATGAAGACAGGGCAGGTTTTAGGGCTCTGGTCTTATGTTTCTATGTTCACTACAAGCTCCTGTGGATCATTCCAAACCTGAGTTTACACAGTGCCCATGGGTGATGGTGATAGTCAAGGCCTCCTTTCTAGAAAGTCTGTTAGTTCTATTTGAAGAAAAAGAAAAAAAGGAGAAAAAAAAAAAGGAAAAAAAAGAAAGACAGCTTAGGCCAATGGTCGGCAAACTGTAGCTCGCAAGCCACATGCGGCTCTTTGGCCCCTTGATTTTTTAGCAAAGGCCAGCTTAGGAATACCCCAATTAAGTTAATAACAATGTACCTACCTATATAGTTTATGTTTAAAAAATGTGGCTCTCAAAAGAAATTTCAGTCGTTGTCCTGTTGATATTGGATGTGACTCTACAAGATCCCGAGACCATAACATCTTTTTAAAAAAAACAAAACATATATTTAATTGATTTTTCATAGAGAGAAAGAGAGAGGGATAGAGAGTTAGAAACATCGATGAGGGAGAATCATCGATCAACTGGCTTCTTGCACACCCCCCACTGGGGATGTGCCCGCAACCAAAGTACATGCCCTTGATTGGAATTGAACCTGGACATTTCAGACCTCAGGCCGACGCTCTGTCCCTGAGCCCAACCGGTTTCAGCGACCATAACATCTTTTGTCACACAATTCACTGATCCCCTGACAGCCGCCATGAGGAAGTGGTGAGAGGCGGGCTGGAAGGAACAATGAGCTATATGTTCGTCTCCAGGCTCTTACCCCAGGCCTGAGTTTGTCTGTCTAATGACCTGAGGATTATAGTTGTTAACAGAGGACAGACAAAAATGCCATGTTGTCAGCAAAACTCTGATGGTATCAAAATAAGTGAGTCACGTAATTTCAGCTTTTGAGGGTGGGGCTTGAGAAACCAGAAAGCAGGCTTTCCCGACCAGCAGGGGTGAGGTGGCAGATGCCAACAGAGGGCCCCTGGCTACCACAGCGCCCAGTGCCCAGACCCCCGGGGCCTGGTCTGGCGCACTCACAGCAAAGGGAGAGCTGCTCTCCTGGCCAGTCTTCAGAGGTACCACGAAGCACACACCTCTGCTGTGAGCCCCACACTCTCAAGCTGATCCCAGATTCCAAGAGGGGGTGTCCCTGGGCAGTTTCATCCCTCAGGGCTAATTATTCATCTGAGAATCCACCCAGGAGAGTTGCTAAGCTGGTTTGCAGGCTTTGGTGGAGAGTTTTTAAAGAGACAGTGCCACATTTGAACAGAATTTTATTGGACATAAAATTATACATGGGAAGAAGAGTGAAAAAACAAATAACTCTGACAGAATAAGGGGACTTCTTTAATTTCCATTCTTAAAAACTGCATTTTAAAATGAACCAAAGAGCGTGATGTAACTGCTCACCAAACACCCCACTCAAAAGGCGCATTTAGTTTGTGCATACGCAGTGTTGTTCAGTTGTGAATGAATGGAGGGAAGTTAGAAGTGGGCCATATGCTAATGTGGGGAAAGCATGATAAAATATCACTCAGTCAAAGTTGGCTTAGAGGCTGTGCACATGCGTGTACATGGATACATCCCAAACAGCCTTTCTTATGTTGCAGAAACAGAGACTGTGAGTACTGAGTTCCTTCACTCTTCTCTTTGGAGTGAAATTTGCTTAGGCACAAAAGGGACAAAAGAAATGCTGTTACAACAACCGTTTTCACATAGTTTTCTGAGAATTTGGATTTGGCAGAAATCCTGTGCCCCAAGTACCTGTTCCTTGAGTCTTAAAGGGAGAGAGCTATAATTTAAGAAATACAACCAGGTTAACAATTTAGCATGCTTCTCTTTTAATGGAGCAGGTCTGGAGCTGGATTTTGTGTGTGAATATCTCTGTATGTTTCTATTTATAATATGTGTTTTATAATTACCTACACCGCTAAGTCTAGCTATAAGACCTATGGGAGAGTGAGAAGTAGAATGATTTGAGTGATCTAATAAAGACTTGACACTCCATATTTTATAAAATACATTTTTATTGATTTCAGAGAAGGAGAGGGAGAGACAGAAACATCAATGATGAGAGAGGCTGCCTCCTGCATGCCCCCTTGTGGGGATTGAGCTCATGACCGAGGCATGTGCTTTGGCCAGGAATTGAACCATGACCTCCCTGTTCATAGGTTGATGCTCAACTGCTGAGCAACACCAGCCAGGTGCCACTTCATATTAAAACACAACCAATTTGAGATTCAGGTGTGTAAACAAATTTCTTTGAGATGATTAAATATTGTCATAAGCTCAAGTAGGAGGATAAATGACATTTATTTGTAGTACAGTATTTGCAGGCACTAGACTTTGCATAAATATTATCACATTTAATTGTTATTAGAGTCTTTTAGGTGTTATTCTGCCTATTTTTTAGAGATGAAATTTAGGCTCAGAGCAACTCTCTTGCCAATATATGGGAAATTATATCTTCCTGATTCCTGTCCTTTCTACACAATTATGAGCATTTTTAGTCATTCATATCTTAGTACAAATTATTTTATTCATCTCTCAGCCTGAGTCAGCTTATTGTGACTTATTTCCTGCTGAATGTAACATATCATTCTTCCTGGGAAAGGGAGGGTTTGAGGAAAAGAAAGAGGGGCGAGCAATGTTGAAGAATAAACATAGAAATCTGGTACTTTGGTGATGCTTTGTAAACACAACGTGAGGTTTTAAGGTGCTTAATGCCTGTGCTTCCACTGAGGGCGTCCTGTGGGAAAGAAAGGACACACGAGGGGTAAAGACGCCAGCTTAGCATGTTGACATATTTGCCTTAATTATGGGAAGTGGAGCAGCGTGAGGTGATGCGTCCTTATTGGGAAATCATTTCTAATGTACGTAGGTTCGCTGAAAGAAGCGTAGCTTTGCTTCTTTGAAAATCCTTTCCCCTGTCTGTCTTTTCTTAGGTGATGCTTATGGACGAAGTGAATGACGATTAAGACGAATATGAGTGAAAAAAAATCTCAGTTTTGGGACAGAATTTTCTGTGCACGGGGCCCAGGGCACCGCTTCAGCTCTGGCAGCGTGGGGTTTGGGAATGAGAGGGGCAGGCCCCCCTCTGTTCACTGAGCCCCCGGTGCGGAGTCTAATGTGAGATTTCTTCTGTGCCTGTTTAGGAAGAGCAGCTGTAGTGGCCGTCACTGGGTTTCTGCAGAACAAGTCATAAGATAGTGACTCAGGATAGATAGTTGTCCCCCCTTATCCATGGCTTTGCTTTCTGAGGTTTTAGCTACACATGGTCAACTGCAGACTGAAAACATTAAGTGGGAATTCCAGGAATAAACAGTGTATATGCTTTGAACTGCGAGTCATTCTGAGTGGTCAATGAAACCTAGTGCGTCCACCTTTGCTTTGTCTGAGAAGTGAGTCATCCGTTTGTCCTGCATGTCCGTCCATTAGTCATTCAGTAGCCACCTCATTATCAGAGCGACTGTCTTGGCAGCATCCACAGTATTTGCGTCCAAATAACCCCCCTGTGGCCTAGAGCTATGTTGCAATGACTGTCATTCACCTCACCTCCTCTCCTCACAGGCGTTGATTCATCTCACATCTTCACAAGCAGGGGAGGGAGAGTACAGTATTTTAGAGAGAGACCACATTAACATCACTTTTATTAGCATATTGTTATAATTATTCTATTTTATTATTGTGGTTGATCTCTTACTGTGCCTAATCTATAATTTAAACTTTCTCACAGGTATGTGTGCATAGGAAAACTCTCAGGACATGTACGGTTGAGTACTAGAGGGGGCTTCAGGCATCCCCTGGGGGTCTTGGAACATATCATGGTAGATAAGGGAGGGGGGGGGATAATGGTATTTAAATGCTAACAAATTAGGCTTTTTTTCTACAACCATTTGGCCTCTGTTTTTGTACCTGAGGGCAGCCCATCAATGGTCAGGAAGCAGAGTCTGCCCAGCTTTAAGGAAGGCTCTTCCACTTAGTAATGGCATGACTTCAAGCCATTTACTCAATGGATCCCCTCCTCAGGTGCCTCCCTGTCACGTGGTGATACATTCACCAAACTCCTGAGCTTGTTGAGAAGATCCAAAGGGATGGTCAGTGCAGGGCAATATGCTCAGAGCAGGGCCTCGCATGCAGTAAGCACTCAGTAAATGCTGCCTCTTCCCTCAGAAATGGGTTTTGAGGTTCCAACTGATCTTTAGTTCACATTCTAGTTAATTCTCCTCCATAAGAGTCCTTCTGTACTCTCCTTCCCCTGAAATCCAGAGTTAACCAGAAACACACACAAACTCCTAGGGCAAACGTGACAGCAAAACGTACAGAGGTGAGCTTGGGAGTAAGTAGGAAGGCAGCCAGATTGGAGTCCCTTTCCAACCCGGTGCCCTTCTCACACTCCACGGAGAATGGACAGTCACTGGTGGGCTCTATGGTCCTCGGGAGCAGAGAGGACACAGGACATGCTTTGTCTATGGAGTTAAGCTTAAATATACTTCCTCCCCAGAGGCTGAAGATCGGGAAGTTCTAATAAAGGGTATTATCTTCCAGAGAATTAACACGCCAAGATATTGTAGTTGGCGTTAATATAGGTTCCTGTAAATAAAACATATATGCGTTTTAGAATACACAGGAAACATTCTTATAAATATCCCTCTCTTCTTATAAAATTTGCCAGAATGCTCTTTGTTCTGGAGCCCCTTGCACATGCACTCCTGGTGTGAAAAGAACCCTAAGAAAGAAAGAGGGACGGTGCAGAGGGATATCCTGTGCTCAGCTAAAGATGTTATAATCTCCAGTCAGATCTGTAGGTATCACTCATAATCCTCACAAACATAAATGGGCCTGACGCCATTGCTTGTCCCATTTAAATGCAGTGTTTGCAGGGCTTAACCAGCTGTTAAAATGTATTTTAATAGAATGATTTTGTCATGTGATGCTAAGCATATATTTCCAGTGTCATGCTACATTGGAATGTGGTGTTTTATTTATTTTTGCTGTCTCTCTCTAATTGCCAAGAGTATTAATCATGCATGTTTCATGCTTACACCCTTAAGCAGTGATGACCCTCTTCCTGCGTGTACACCAGCATAGTGATGTGTTTGCAGGAGATGGCACCTTCACAATCTTTTCTAGATGGCATTGGATATAATGTTATGATAGGTTTTACTTCCATTTATTTAAAGTCTTATTCATCTGGATATTAAATTTTATATATTCTCTCACCAGGCATCGGTAAAATAACAAGAGAAGGCAAATGGGGAGTTCACTGCAGAGGGGTAGAGGGTGTGTGTGTGTGTGTGTGTGTGTGTGTAAGGTGCATGTGTGTCTCAATACCAGGAATAATCTCACAGTGGGTATTTTGTCGAAAATTATACTACAGGTATTTTATGATCATTAAAGATAATGTGACTATTTTGAGTTATTTCATTATTAAATATCTTTTTGTTTTTCCTCTCACAAACTAAGGTAAATTAAATGCCAAAGCAATTTTTATTATTCACTAATAGGCCTACTGCATGAATTCATGCGTTGGCGGAGCCCCTTGGCCTGGCTGGTGACCGGGGCCATCTCGCCCAATCCTGATCGGGCCCATGAGGGCCAGCTGGCCAGCGAGAGACCACGGGAGGGTGTCAGTCAGGGTGTGTCTGGCCCTCTCACCCAGTCCCAATCTGCTGGACCCCAGCAGCAGGCTAACTTACCAGTTGGAGCATCTGCCCCCTGGTGGTCAGTGTGCATCTTAGCAATTAGTTGAGCTGTTGACCAGTTGACAGATTGGTCAGACACTTAGCATATTATACTTTTATTATATAGGATTAGTCACTGACTACTCTTCTTAGAGAAATATTTTTTGTTCAATTAGAAAAATAAAAATCTATCAAAAGTTTTCTCTTAGGCCCTCAACATTTTCCCCAAATGAAAATAAGATTTTTACATATTCTTTTATACAAAAGCTTTTTTTACAATTAGATTCCTGTGGTTTCAAAAGGACCATTTCTTCTTTGTCTTAAATGCCTAGTTTGTTGACTGGAGATGAATATTTTCCTGTCAGTTTTTTGGTGATGGTTGAGATGGACACAAACTTGCTATCATAAGGTATTATATTTAATGAAAAGTTGGAAATAACCAAAACACTAATTATAATCTTTACAGGTTTCACTGATCAAAACTGCGACACTATAGTTAGTACATAAAACCTGGAGAAATAGATTTTAGTTTTAGAAAATAACCCACAGACTTCATTGTTAAAGAAATTTGATGCCAACACTTTCGTCCAAAGCTTTTTAAAAAATGTTTAATGACTGTTGAATAATATGTTAATGCATAATAAGATGCAGAGACTGGCAGAAAGTGCCACTTCTGTGCCCAGTTTTCTCTCTGTCTATGCAAGCCCAAATTACATTGCACTGGCTCCCTCTGGCCCAAACCAGCCACCCTTCCTTTTATCTATTTATTTTTTAAAATATAGTTTATTGATTTTTTACAGAGAGGAAGGGAGAGAGATAGAGAGCTAGAAACGTCGATGAGAGAGAAACACTGACCACCTGCCTCTTGCACATCCCCAACTGGGGATGTGCCCGCAACCAACATACGTGCCCCTGACCGGAATCGAACCTGGGACCTTTCAGTCCCCAGACCGATGCTCTACCACTGAGCCACACCAGTCTCGGCCTCCCTTCCTTTTAAAGCTGCACGGACACGGGGAGTGAATGGATAGGACAGCACGTGAGACGTGTCACCTCACTGGGCATCACTGTGGCCCAGCCCTGCCCGCTGCCCGGCCCTTCGCCCGGGAACTGTCCTCCGAGCTGCGGTGGCAGCTCCCCGCCAGGGCCAGAGCTCACAAAGGCACCCTGTCCTCCCTTATCGCCGCTCTTCTCGGCTCCGTCTTTCTGCTCCCGGGCCGCTGTCTCCCTGACAAGGTCGGCCGCTCAGAGGGACAAAGACACCTGCCCGCCCGCCGCCTGGCCCGGAGCCCGCACCGCCCGCAGAGGCCCAGGGCCCTGGTGTCTGTGGAAAAGGAATCTGTTTGACGCCTCTTTGTCTTTTCTTCCCCATCTGAAACCTGTCAGATGTCCCCGTGACGCCAAACTCCCCTCTTTGTTCCAGCGCCAGAGCTCGAGCCCGACCCGGCTCCGCTGTGCTCCCGCCCAGGGCAGCGGGCAGGGCGGGCAGACTCGGCCCAGGAGCCCTTCTCATTGCCATTCTCCTGCCATCTCCCCGCGGAGCAGCAAAGGCAGTCACCTGGGCACTACATCAGACATGTACCTGTCCTTCTCATTGGCACAGTCCCAAGCCCACATTTCACCCGGTGAAAACAAGAGAGAGAGAGAATGACTATAATTGTTTAAATTGTACAATTCCAACATCTCTTGTTAACACCTTTTACTAGTTGCACACCTATTTCCATTTTATATGGCCCAATTGTACAACCTTCGGTGTACAGGCTAACATCTAGGTTGCAGTTCTTTAGTTCATGGCACAAATACAGTGGGAAAGCGTTGTATGTGTTGTATAATCTTGACAAATCATTATTTGTAAGAGAATTATTTAATATATAAGATTATAAAATATAAAAGGAGCAGGTTTTAGTCAGGTTCAATTTTCATAAAGAAACCAGAAATTCAAATTAAAAATATATTCATATCTTGAAAAAGGTACAGTATACTCTCTCTCTCTTCTTAACACTATTTCTACTTTTGTTTATAATTCAGGATCAATACTATGAACAAGTATTGTTTTATTTATATGTACTTAGCTCTCTCACCTATGTGGCTGTTTCTAGTCAGTATTACATTTGAAATTAAATTAATAAAGTTTATTTAGAAGTGTGTAAAATAGAAGTAAGTGGTTTCTAATGGAGGGTCCAAAGGAATAGTCAATGCATAAAGTGCATGAGCTTTAAGTGTATTGATTTCATGACATTTATTCAATAGCTTCCTTATTGATCTTCTTGCCAATTCTTAAAAGATTATAATACAAAAAATAATAATAATATGGGGAAAGTTTTAAAAATTGAATGTCTTTTGGAAAGAAGTAGGCTCAATTCTTTGAAAGAATGCATTTTCCTGATTTTGAAAATGACTTTACTTTAAATCTGGCATTTCATATGAACTATTAATCTGTGATTCACCCTAAATTTTACATTCTATCAAATTGGATTCACCAAAATAAGTCAGTCTCTCTCTCTCTCTCTCTCTCTCTCTCTCTCTCTCTCTCTCTCTCTCTCTCTATATATATATATATATATATATATATAAAATAAACTACTAAATATATTTTGAAGAACTTTGTATTTATTTAGAAATTAAGAGTCTCACCTAATTCCAAAGTTATTAAACAAACATAGGTTCCCTTTTCTTTCACATAGAAGTGAAACAAAGCCTGTATTATTCCCACACATTCCCTGCCTCATTCGGGCATGTCTGCAGAGGTATGACTCACTGAACAGGACCATCTTTCAGTGCCAAGGAGAGGGACATGTTTAAACAGAGCATTGTTAATCCGGGGTAGTTGCAACAGGAGGCTGCCTGAATGACTGTTCTGTTATTTTTCACTAAACATCCATGCCTGAGTCATACCTAGGAGTTACGGCATGGGATCATCATAAGTAGAAGGTGTAAAAAAATAGTAAAAATAAAATAAAGTGGGAAATAATGATCTAAAAGTATGTAATATTTTAAGCAAAGCATTATTCCTCATCCTGGACTATTCTGCAAGATTTTTAAAATTCTTACAAGCCTACAGACAGGGCAGTGCTTTTCAATGTTAGGCCAGTGAGGTAACTGCTGGAGTAGCTTTGTCTCACAATCAAGCTGTAGATTTCAGGAAGAGAACTGAGAAGTAGGCTCAATTCTTTGAAAGAATGCATTTTCCTGATTTTGAAAATGACTTTACTTTAAATCTGACATTTCATATGAACTATTAATCTGCGATTCACCCTAAATTTTACATTCTATCAAATTGGATTCACCAAAATAAGTCAGTCTCTCTCTCTCTCTCTCTCTCTCTCTCTCTCTATCTATATATATAGATAGAGAGAGAGAGAGAGAGAGAGAGAGACTCTCTCTCTCTCTCTCTATATATATATAATATATATATATATATATGATAAACTAGAATCCACATTCTCTTTCTTCTGGAGCGTAAGATGGGCACACAG
This sequence comes from Pipistrellus hanaki, assembly GCF_964339955.1. Classification (NCBI taxonomy): domain Eukaryota; kingdom Metazoa; phylum Chordata; class Mammalia; order Chiroptera; family Vespertilionidae; genus Pipistrellus; species Pipistrellus hanaki. The sequence goes on from NC_140508.1 coordinate 85,631,365, forward strand.
ACAGACTGCGTGCTGTGGTCCTGTGACCGAGTCTCACCAGTAGATTGTGAACAGAAGCAACTTGTAAGACTTGTGCTGTACCTTACAGAGAAATTGCCCACTGGGATTTTTCTAACCCTCAAGCTGAATACAAACATGTTCACACACCAGCTCTGGCCATAAAGTGAAAAGTGAAATCTGAGATGGGTTCAAACAGCAAAATGGAAGGCACACGGATGCCTGGACAGTGCAGTGGGGCAGAAGTGCCCTGGAGACCCCAGGTGCTCATCCTGGGACTGTTACCTATGAAAGGCATAAGTGCTTATTTTAATAAAGCCATCCTATTTGGAGATCTCCCTTCCTGTAGCTTAGCCTTTTCTGTAACATTAGAAAAGTCAGTGCTGGAGGTGGGTGCAACCATTACAAAGCCAGAGAAGATGTGATACTGGCATGAAAAGCAGGTATTATACAGTGAGGACACAAACATAGTAGTCTGGGAAAATGATTCCCCTTGAAAATATTACTTGCGATGATTTACGAGAAAAACAAATTTCCTACTGAGCTTGTATCTGTAGATGAAGTAATTGGAAATTTCCAGACAGATTAAACGAGAAGAATGGTTTACAGCATAGAATTCAGAAAAACAAATATGCTTAAGACAAAAAAAAAAAAAAAAAGGCCCATACACAAAAAGTTTGGGTGTGGTTATTGGAACATGCAGTACACTATACGCAAATAAATCTGCAGATCGCTATGTTTTTAAGGGATGTGTTATCCAATTAGCAATCAGCACAGCCTGTAAAAATGAAATTGTGGAGCCGGAAGCAGTCCTCAAGAAATGCACGCAATCCAACATTCGCTAAGAGTGACCTGGAATAAGACACAAGAAACAGCTCCCGGAAGGCAGCACCGGAGGCCAGCCGGGCCCTGGACAGAGGAGCTCCTCTAGCAGAGCAGCGGCCGCCAGAGGGACCAGCCAAGGATTTCCTCCCCACTGGGACAGACAGACGACCAGCGCCTGCCCAGCAGAGCGACATCTGTCCCGGCTCATTCTCTCCAGTGCGTTTCTCATGCTTCCCTTGTCCAAGTTGGCGTTTCTATTGCAGTTAGCCTGTTTCTATTTAAAAGGTTCTGGGATCGCCCTAACAGGTTTGGCTCAGTGGATGGAGCGTCGGCCTGCAGACTCAAGGGTCCCATGTTCCATTCTGGTCAAGGGCATGTGCCTGGGTTGCGGGCACATCCCCATTGGGGGGTGTGCAGGAGGCAGCTGATAGATGTTTCTCTCTCATCGATGTTTCTAACTCTTGATGCCTCTCCTTTCCTCTCTGTGAAAAATCAATAAAATATATATTTTTAAAAAGGTTCTGGCATCAATTCCAAGCCACTCAACTCAACTGGACCTTATCTGCCTGGAGACAGCTTCAGACCCCATAGGCTAAGGGCTCGGTCTCACACCACTGTCCCCCTCCCTCCTTCAAATGCCAGTTGTAAGCCTGGGTCCCTGCCTGACCTTCTGGCTAACTAGCTGTAGATCAAAGGTTCTAATGACCCAGCACTTTGGGTTTAAATAATTTATTCGAGTGGCTCACAGAACTCAGAGAAATGTTTTACGCACTAGATCACTGGTTTATTGTAAGAGACTATCATTCAGAAAAAGCCAGAAGGCAGAGGTGCATGGGACAAAGTGGGGGAAGGTGCACGGAGTTTTCACACCCTCTCCACGTGCAGCGTGCTCCCCGCCTCACCACGGGGTCCACCCAGGTGCTCTCTGAATCCTCTCTTCCCCCCCCCCCCTCTCTCAGGCTTCTTTACACAGGCATTATTGATTAAGTTGTAGGCAATTGGTGATCCGTCCAACCTTCAACCCATCTCCCCTCCTCAGAGGTCAAGGGATGGAACTAAAAGTTCCAACCCTGGATTCCTGGTTGGTTCCCTTGACAACCATTCTCCATCCTTAGGTGCTACCCAAAAGTCAGTTCATTAGCATAAACCCAACGGTGGTGGAAAGAGGCTTGTTATAATTAACATGACACTCATTTCATCTCTGTGGCTCTGATGTGATTTTACAACCTCAAGACAAGAGGCCAAACGTGACAAAAGATGCTCCCATGGCTCTTACTGCTCAGGAAATTCCAAGGATGTGGGAGCTGGGAGCCAAGAACCATGAGCAAAGACCAAATCTACACGAGAAACAGATTTTGGTCAACTGAGTAACCAAGTATACATTTCTTGTCAATGACAATGTTGCACGCCTCCATGCTGTTTCTTCAGGGGGTTGGGTGTGAGAGGGAGGTGACATATTGACTTGGTGAAGAGGACTGAACTTGAACCATAGATTCTGAACGTTGAGCTGATGAAATAACTGGAGTTTGGATTTTCCTTTTCGCTTGGAAAGAGAATGAATACACTCTCTTTCTGGAAAGAAATTTACATCCACACCGTTGGGTGGCTAGATAGAGCCAAGTATTGTTTCTGAGGCAGTTAACCTTCCACCAAATCCCATTCTCCCTTCTTCCGCAATACTTCCTTCCACAAGCCGAGCAGATGGCTGTCCTGGCCCGGGTACACTTCCCAGAGTTCTTGCACGTAACAGTGTGACAGGACTGCGTGCTTGTCAATGCGTGTGCGTGCGTGTGTGTGTGTGTGTGTGTGTGTAAAATTGTAGGGGACAATTTCTGTTTAAATCTAAAGAATTGCTCTGATTTCCTAGCTCTTTTTCCCACCCCCTCCTAAGGTGGGAGGCAGATATTTATTCCCATTCTCTTCAGTGGGTTGAAGTAAAAGGCAGTGAACTACAGGGCGGTGAACTTTTTTTTTCTTTTCCTTTTTTTTTCTTTTTAAGCACTGTAACATAATATAGAGAGAAATTTCTATCTTTAAGTATTCTGTTTATTCAAAATTGTCTGGACTACCAGCTTAGCCTTGACCCTGATATAAACAGCTATTTAAGGAAAAGTAGCAAAAGGAAAGGAAAGGCCCAAAAGGAAACAACAAAAATATAACATGTAATAACACCACATTTGAGAAACCAATAAAAGCAGGCATGTTTGTAATTTTTGCTCAAAAATGCATGCATCAAAAAGGTGACAAGGAAGGGTAACAGCATAAAAGCTAGCCAATAGTAATAGAGCAGGCAAATGCAATTCAAGAGGAGGAGAGGCAATATTAATGCCAGGCACAGGAGAATTCAAAATTCAAAGCATTAAATATAATGAAAAAAGATACAACCCATGAAAATAAGTATGATAGACATATGTAACAAATAATAGAAAGCTAAAATTTGCAGACATTAAGAGATTACGATAAAATCATAATTATGCAAGGGATTTAGTATACTGAATGAATTCATAATTATCAGAACAAGTAAGCAAAATATAACAAAGGATGGAAGATCTGGCTAGTTGAACAGCAAGCATGTTTTAATAGTGCATCCAATGGTCCAATAACTTACATGTGCATTCAATTCTCATGTCCCTGAAACATTTAGAAAAACCAGTCATGTACTTGGCTGTGAATAAAATCTTTAAAAAATTCCCACCCATATTACATAATCACAATGCAATAGCTAAAAAGTAATATAGATGTGATTTTAAAACTCACAAGATTTATTTACTTTTCATAAAAAACACTCTCTGGCCGAAACCGGTTTGGCTCAGTAGATAGAGGGTCTGCCTGCAGACTGAAAGGTCCCAGGTTCGATTCTGGTCAAGGGCATGTACCTTGGTTGTGGGCACATCCCCAGTAGGGGTTGTGCAGGAGGCAGCTGATCGATCTTTCTCTCTCATCGATGTTTCTATCCCTCTACTTTCCTCTCTATAAAAAATCAATAAAATATATTTAAAAACAAAACAAACAAACAAAAAACACTCTCTTGAAAACATTCTCTTCTCTGGTTGTGTGGTTTAGTTGATTGGGGTATCATGCTGTACACAAAAGGTTGTGGGTTCCATTCCAGGTCAGGGTACATAGCTGGATTGAGGGTTTAATCCCTTGTCAGGGCACATAAGGGGAAAGGCAGAAGGTATTATCAGAACCTCAGTTTAAGATCAAGACCAGAATTGCAGACTAGGAAAATGCTGGGAATTAAAGGTTGTCAGGATGAAGGGTGGGAAGTGAGGATGATGAGCCCTCTCTGTGGGAGAGGAGGGCAGGGCCCGGGACCTGCCAGCACACATCCAGGAGACTGAAGTCTTTGCCCACATCTCATTATCCTGCCTTTGGGAAAGTCTCTGCTGGCTTCTGTGATGGCCTTACTCAGACGAGGCTCCACTCTGTCTTATTCCAAGGCTAATTTCAGTTAGTCTTTAAAGCGTGATTGATGACCCTGGTAACCTAGCAGCAGCTTCCAAACCTGAAGAGAGCAGTGACCAAGGGGGGGGGGGGGGCTGTTAAAGTGGACCTTGTGGGCCAACCTTGTGAAATGAATAAGAATATCTGGCGAGTAAGGATCTGGAATCTGTATTTTTACTGGACTCCCTAGAAGGACCTGGGAGGAGCCAAGAGGGAGCTGGGAGAGTGCGGAGACCTGAGGGCCATCGAAGTGCGAGAAGTCCCCGCCCTCCTTCGGCTCTTCTCCAGGAACCCCACCTGGCTCTCACGGGAAGATGGATTGGCGAGAGTCCTGAGACAGATATTGAGCCACACTGGCCAGGGCTGGCCATTTCTTACACAGAATACCAAAGTGGCACAATGAGGTTTTGAATCCTGGGCTTGCTGGCTTACTGTGCTGTAGACTCAGTGCTCTGGGAAAACTGCATGGTAACAACCAAAAATGATAGGACACAACTCCGTTTTTAACCAAAATGATAAAAATGGCAGGCGATTTCAAAAATTGCTTTACTAGGAAAGATTATAAAGGCCATCTATCTTTTTTTTAAATATATTTTATTGATTTTTTTTTACAGAGAGGAAGAGAGGGGGATAGAGAGTTAGAAACATTGATGAGAGAGAATCATCGATCAGCCGCCTCTTGCACTCCCCCCCCCCGACCCCCACCCCGGGGATGTGCCTGCAACCAAGGCACATGCCCTTGACCGGAATCAAACCTGAGACCTTTCAGTCCGCAAGCCGACGCTCTATCCACTGAGCCACACCGGTTTCGGCAAGGCCATCTATCTTAACTTTCCCATTTGAAGCTGAGAAAGCTGAGACGAAAAGACATTGAAATAAAGCTCAAAGTCACACTGTTAGTGAGTGGATAAGCCAGGCCTCCTGATTCCCGGGTACCAGTAGTATGCAGTTCCAACAGGCACTTAGAGATGAGCAAGGCTATCAGGTTCTGTAGGGATAACATGGATGTGGCAGGGAAGACTTTGCACTGTGTACATGGAACTCAGTCTATCTGTTGATAAACAAGTAATGTTGTTATTTGAGGTGAATGTATGGGGCAAGGGCTGGAATCTTAACTGCATGTGATGCCTCAAGAACGATACGCAGACTCCCAGCTTACTCCCGGGATGCCGACAGCTGGAAGAATATGACTCTCCCCATCACAGTCGTGATAAGAAGTCAATCTACACGTTTATGACTTGACTTTAAACCCCTGAGAGAGCTGCAGTCATAGGCCAGCTATGCAGCCTCACAGATAAGAGGAGAGAAATGCATGGGGGAGAGTTATATGAGCGTTTCACCTGGTGTGGATGCAGCTGGCTCACAGAGTCCAGTGTGAGAGTCCAGTGAAGGACCTGGGAGGAGCCAAGAGGGAGCTGGGAGAGTGCGGAGACCTGAGGGCCATCGAAGTGCGAGAAGTCCCCGCCCTCCTTCGGCTCTTCTCCAGGAACCCCACCTGGCTCTCACGGGAAGATGGATTGGCGAGAGTCCTGAGACAGATATTGAGCCACACTGGCCAGGGCTGGCCATTTCTTACGAAGCTGAGCATACACTTACCAACGGACCCAGAATGCCATTCCACTCATTGCCCCAGAGGAATACCAACATAGGTTGTTCACACAGAAACCATATGAAAGTATTTATAACAGTTAATTCATAATTGTTACACATTGGGGAAACCCAAATGTCTTCCATGGTTGAGGGGATAAACAAACCCTGGGACAGTGGAACAGAAGGAACAGGCTTGACACACACAGACAGCGTGGTTGACTCTTGAAAGCATTCAGTAAGCTAAAAAGCCAAACCTAAAAGCCCCCAAACCATAGGGTTTCATTTACATGAAATGCTGAAAAAGGCAAAACCCTAGCTTTGGAGAACTTGTCAGTGGCCGACAAAGGTTGGAATAGAGGTTTACTATAAAAGGGCACCACGGAGAAATGTGGGGATTGATGGAGCTGTTCTGATAAATGTGGGGCGATATTGATGCCACTGCAAACCTGGTAATTTCTTAGCAGGAAATTACTCTCCACACTCTCCACATCTATTCCCCGTTGATCGGCGGGGGAGGGACTGGACAAAGCGCTTTAGATGTGTGCCCAGTAGATCTGAGTGATGTGGAAAGAGACCTACCTGGTGCCAGTCACACCTGGGAACACATTAGCGGCCAGGATGGGTCCGGCCACTGCAGGTGTGAAGCTGGAATGTTGAAAACTTCCAAACAAAGGCAGCTCTCTCCATCTCTCTCATGCACGGGGCACCCAGCTCTCCTGTGGCAGGGGTGTGCTCCCGCGTGCCCACCATGGCCTCCACACATGGGCGGGTGGACGGGTCAGCCTGCACGCCGAGCCACGCCGCTGCAACATTGAACGGCAGCACTGGATCCTGTCTGTTCCCGGCTCTGCTGGAGCCCCCGCTGCTCCTTTCCCAGGACTGGCTTAAGGGCAGAGACTTTGGAACCCGAGAAATGTAGCCACGCCCACAAACCTTCCACATCCCCCTCCCTGGGAAGCTTAGAAAGGCATTTTCTGAAGATATCCCAAGAACCTGTTCCCACTGGTGTCCGGGAAGTCTGGCCCATTAATGCCTCCTGCGACAATAGGAATGAGTGTGTTTGTCAAAACGCTCTGACCTCAAGACCACGGGGGTAAGTTGTACGAAGTATAAATTCAAAAATGTGTTTGAAAAACGATGTGAATTGTTTGTGTCGCCATACAGAGTGTGGAACGGAAGTCATTTTTAGGGCTGGTGATGTTCAGCAAATATTTCCTGCTTACAATTCGAATTTGTTCTCACTCAGAAATGCCTGAATGACTCCAGGGTGAAATGCCAAGAGAATGCTTTCCCTAATGTAACACTAAAATAGAACTGGAGTGAGCTTGTCTCCTGATCTGTCACCTAGCCGCGTTCAACATAATGTGCATTTATTATATTTACTAAGTTAAAATAATAGTTTGTTTCTTAACTACTTAACATTTACACTAATCCTTTCCTTCTTCCCCCGGATATTCATTGCTATGCTCTCTCTCCATCGTTTTCCCAGGGCTCTGAATGCTAATGCATTGAAGAGTGCCCGTGGGAGTGCAGAGGAACCACAGGTGTGAGGTATGTTGGAAGCATGCTGTACTTACCTAAGTGTGTTCCAAGTGACATGATTACATGGCTCAGCTACTCAGTCCACATTGCCTTGCTCTCCAAAGGAACAATGACAGAAATTTTAAATTATAAATAGCCTTACTCATATTTCTAAAAATCCTTTCAAATACATCCTTAATTATTTGAATGACGTGCACACATGCTGAAAAGGAATCAAATGGTGGAAACTTCTTAGTATTGTGGGAGCTGTTTTTCAATGAGTGTCATTTTAGGATCCATCGCTTATAAATAAAGTTATCCTCTTGTTACTGATCAGTAACCTTAGAATCTAGAGAGGTTCATGCAAATACTGCATTTCAAGTGTGGAGGAGGCTGGTGATAGGAGCCTGAGGTGGGACTCTCTTTCCCAGCCCATAATGTAGCAGTGACCCCAAAAAGCTTTGGGAGAAAACCCCTCCACCTGCTATTTAAGACAAAGGAAATCACAGAAATAAATGACAAAAAGGGATCCTAAATATGCCAATGAATTTCTGACTGGCAGAAGCATAACAGTTTTCTTTCTAATACAGTATCTAGGACTTACTATTTAGGATCAACATGCAATTAAAAAATGAGACCATTATGAGACAATGAAGGCAAACGTTTATATATGCTTCATCCATTCTGATGCTGTATGGAGCCATGTCAGCAGCACCTGAAACGTGTTCCCTGGAGATTAAGGATAAATGGGGTTAGAGCTGCGTGTCCCAAGCAGAATTCCCGTCTTTCTAGATCAAAGGCCCTCTGTGGTGCTCCTCCTTTGTGTCACACACACCTTCCCATTCACGCAGACTCAAAGCCACACCATGGCTGACTCATTCTTTCCCTCTCCCTGCACCGCCACCCTGTTTGTCATTACGTGGCTCCACTCCTGTGTCTACAGTATCTTCCGAATGCATGTACCCCGAGTGCTCTTTCTGGGCCCCAATTCTTACCACTCTCTCTGATGAAGTTTTTTTTTTCTTTGTCGTTTAAAGTATTACATGAGTCTCCTTTTTTCCCCATTGACTTCCCCAATAACAAGCCCTCACCCCCCTACTGTCTGTGTCCATTGGTTTTGCTCATACGCATGCATACAAGTCCTTTGATCTCTTACCCCCTCACCCTCCAGACTTCCCTCTTAGGTTGTATAGTCTGATCAATACTTCCCTGTCTCTGAATCTGATTTTGTTAATCAGTTTATGTTATTCATTATATTCCACAAATGAGAGAGATCATGTGACTTATTTTGGTTAGCATAATGCTCTCCAGGTCCATCCATTTGCTGTTGCAAATGGTAAGAATTCCTTCTTTTTTCCAGCAGCGTAGTATTCCATTGTGTACATGTACCAGCTTTCTAATCCACTCATGTGCTGATGGGCACTTAGGTTGTTTCCAAATCTTAGCTATGGTAAATTGTGCTGCTACGAACGTAGGGGTGCATATATCCTTTCTGATTGGTGTTCTGGTTTTCTGCATGGTGTTTCTGGGCTTCCTGCCCAGCCTGCTTCTTCTAGAATTGGGGTCTTCTAGATGTTTTAGTCCGTATCCTAAATCTAGTGGTGTGGTTTGCCTCTGTCCCCAGCTTCTCAGCTACATGATTTCCTGGGACTTACTTATGGTAAATATGACAGTGACTAGGTCAGATCTCATAGAGGGTTCTTTTCTTTTCTTTCTTTCCTTTTCTCTTCTCTTCTTTCCTTTTCTTTTCTTCTTTTCTTTTCTTTTCTTTTTTTCCTTTTCTTTTCTTTCTTTAGTGCTAGATTAAAAAGTTTCCCTTTTCTGAGGTGCGGAAGAAAGACACTGCTCTGGTTTTAAGCAGGAGGAATTCGCAGCAGTGTGAAGAGTGGATTTGAAAAGGAGAGGGAGTCATTCTGACCCAGCAGAAGGGCATGTGGTAGTTTAGGAGGAAGGTAAGGAAGGCCTGAGCGGGGTGGCTGGTGGGAGGGAGCAGAGAGACAGACTGAGGCAGTGTTCAGTGGATACAGCCTGCAGCATCCCAACAGGGAATGTTGAAGGGGACGGATGAGGAGGAAGCAGCAGGCCAGTGAGGTCCCGGTTTGTGGTGACGGGGGTGGGAATGGCAGTGACAGGCGAAGGGAGGGCAGGTGCTGGGGGCGCGGGGAGCACCTGCAGCTCCGCACTCACAGAGCCTGGGTGAGGATGTGTTTCTGGCACTTCATCCCTGTGATACCTCATTTCTTTCTGCCTTACTCTGCGCCTCTCTCTCCTAAGGATGAATCCCGGCCTCACAGGATTGCTAGGAGGACTGAGTGAGCAGCCAACTACAGGGACGGCACCGTCCACGGCCAGTTCTGGGCCAGGCCATGGGGGTCATTGTCATGGTTATTGTGATGATGGACAGGACACCCTCGTTGTCCCTCAGGAGTGGTGACTGCGGTCTGTACCAGAGCAGGCACCGCAGGAGGCATTGGCACCGGGGAATGCCGGGTAGTCAGGAGCCCAGCAGTCCATTCCTGCGGGGACCTCTGGGAGCGTCTCCCAGGTGGACTCAGCTCCTCTGCTTTGCCTCCGGCTGAGGGCTGCGGCCATTTGGAAAGGACCCATGAAAGCAGCCGGGAGCACGCGGCAGACTGGCTGCGGAATGCGGGAGGAGCTGTCTGGAGGAGGCAGGAGGACACCTTAATGAGAGGCCTCCCTGAGGCCCAGCTGGGGGCCGAGGGCGGACAGAGAGGACCTGCTGGAGCCAGCAACTGGGCGCAGACGGGTGTGGTGGGTGAGCTGCAGGCCTGGTGCAGGCACCTGCAAAGAGGGAGGTGCCTGGGCAGGTCATGGCAGGCAGCGGGAGGTGGAGTCTGGGAGGGGCAGGATGGGAACTACAAATGCCCCCTCTCCCCACCCCCCCATCCCCCCCCCCGGGGTGGGGCTCTGCCAGCAAAACCATCAGCAGTGGCTGGGGCGGGCCTGAGCGCCTCCTTTATGCCCTGGCTCTGGGAGGCACCATCTCCACTCCCTGTGGGCTTTAGTCACTCCATGCTCAGCGAGGGGCTGGCCGCTGCCCTGGGAGGCCCGGAGCAGCTGGCCCTGCTGGGCTTGGGCAAGCACAGGCCGGATTGCACATCTCCGCCCCTCGCCACTCGGAAGATGCTATCGGCCTGGGATGGACATAATGGCAGGGCGGGACAGAATCGCTGCTTGGACTAATCACATTGCAAAAACGTGTTACCGTGAAATTATGTGCTTGGCACATACATAAATATGTGCTCAGGCGTTTGTGATAAAATACATTTTTATTCAGTATTTTAAATCATGGCCTATAGCGCTTTGTGGTGGATCTGTAAGAAATGGGGAGGAGAGGAGCGAGGACCACGGAGTGATGACCATGGCTTCCCTGGTTAAAACCCCAGCTCTGCCTCTGCGTGGTGCGGCTTGAGGCCGGTTACCAACCCTCCTTAGCCTTGCTTTCCTCACCACAGAGAGGGAAATGAATTACCTACCAAGGGCTGTTCTGGGATTAAATAAAGAACGTAACGGAGCCGGAGGAAATGCCAGCTTGACAATGCCAGCTGCTGTTCCTGGTTCAGTTCTCAGGTGCTTTCCTCAGTTCTCTCACTCGGCCCTCACAGCTCTCCAGGCAGGAGTGCGGCTCCTGTCTCAGAGGAGGGGAACGAGGCCGCAGCTGGTGAGTTATTTGCTGGAATCACAGAGCTGGTGCGTGGTACAGCTAGAAGTCAGGTTCAAGCCTGCTGATCTCTAGCCGAGGCCCTTCCCATCTGTGACATGAAGACACGAGGGAGGAATCAAGGCCCCACTCAGCATTTCCTCAGTCCAGAGCCTTATTTCACCACCCGGTGGAACAAGCACCCCGAATTCTAATTCCGGGAGAGGGGTGACGGGCTCCGGCCGCGGGCAGTCATTCTGGCTTCAGAGCCTTTTCATGGACCCGCTCTCTGGTCGCACTGAGCATTGGAGTAACCCCCGTGTCAGAAGAAGGGCCCAGGGCACAGGCTGGGCACAGGGCTGGGCATGGGGGGCGGGGGGAGGGGGAGGTGGGCTGAAGCCTCTCTCTGCAGCCGGAAGCATGTGAAGAGCAGATGGTCTACAGCACATGTGTCAAACACAAGGCCCACGGGCCAAATCCAGCCCGCCAGGCCTTGCAATGTGGCCCGCACCGTGCTGTCATCACTGCACTCCGCTGTCAGTTTATGACATTGTCAGTTTATGACTGTTCAGTAAACCATTCGGCCCGCGATTTAGGCTGGATTTTAGATTTTGGCCCCTTCTCTGATTGAGTTTGACACCCCTAGTCTACAGAGATGCTCACTGCACCTGTGACCTGCTGTGCTGACCGGACCCCCAGGTTCCAGCAAGGGGGTCCCATGCAGAAGGGCGCCCCACTAGGTGACGGCTCTGCCTATAGGGGGCCTAACTAGTCTGGGAAACCGGACATCGAAGTGACACCAATGGTTCCTGAGGTCGCCGCCCCCCTCACGTCGCTGTACTGGCTGGAGCCCGTGCCTTCGAGCGAGCCTGGCTGTCTCAGCGTTGCTCTCCTTTCCTCCCCGCAGACTAGCGTGTCCTTCGGGCCGAGGGGGAGGGTGCCGCGGCATGGGCAGGGCCTGCTGGAGGCGCTGTCACGTTCCTCCTCCCTCCTGCCAGCCTGCAGGGCCACTCTCAGGGTTCACCTCACAGAAAGGACACAGGGCCGCCCGGGGCAGCAGCTCGCGCAGAGACCCTGAGCCTGGGGCAGCTCTGCCTCAGGGGCCGAGCAGGCGGCATGGCCTCCGGGGGCGCCGGCCGTTCCTGAGCCCCAGCTCGTGGCTCCCGGCACCGGGCACAGGGCACAGGCCTGTCTGCTGTACTCAGATGCGCACCCCGCTGGGTGGCACCCGGAATGCTGGCTATCAGCATTGATCAGGGTGCCATACTGTTGGGAACAGAATGTCGGCCTTATTCTGGCTCCATCTGTGATTAACTGAGTGAGCTGAGCGAGTTACTTAACCCCTGCCTTTCAGGTTCCTCCCCAGTAAAACATAATAACTAACTCAGGGGGGTTTTCTGAGGACAATACGTCGTAATGAATTAAATTGTTCAACCCAGCATTGAGCACAAAGTAAATGCAAATGAGACATTTACTACAAAAAGCTTGATCACGTATTTTATTTATCCACTAGAGGCCCCACCTGGGGTCCCTAGGTCTGGCCGATGATCAGGGCCGAGCCGATCGGGGCCCGCCAATTGGGGCCCGAAGGCCCCAGCACGGTCGGGAGAGGAGGTGATGGTTGCTGGGCTGGGTGAGGAAGGAATGGACACTGGACGCTGTCATCATTGGTCCAGTGATGGACCACTGATGACAGCGCCCAGTGTTCCCTCCCCCCCGCTCCTTCCCTCGCCACCAGGGCAGGTGGGTGGGAGGCCGTTGAGGATCTGCCGACCGAGGGGAGGAACGGAGCATGGGAGGTTGGCCAGGGACCCTGAGGGAGCTGGCCTGTGGCCCCCCTGGGAAAGGGGCCATGTCTGCCACCACCAGTCCCGCGGTTTCCAGTCCCAGCCCGGGCCTGCCGGCTAGGGGTGGCTGGGAGAGATTGGCTGTGGAAGCCACTGACCACCAGGGGGCAGCTCCTACATTGAGTGTCTGCCCCCTGGTGGTCAGTGCACATCATAGCGACTGGTGGATCTGGCTGGCTGGTCATAGTGGTTGCTTAGGCTTTTACATATACACTAGAAGCCCGATTCGTGCCAGAATGGGCCTTCCTTGCCTTCGCTCCAGCCCCGGAGCTGCCTCTTTCCTCTCCAGCCCCACCTTCCCATGCTGCCCAGAGGCTCTGAGTGGCGCCTGCATATGCAAATCAACCCACCATCTTTGTTGGGTTAATTTGCATACTCCTGATTGGCTGGTGGGTGTCATGAAGGTACGGTCAATTTGCATCTTTCTCTTTTATTAGTGTGGATTATTTATAGTTTAATGTAATTGTACTAAAACTATATTTTATTAAAGAAATAACATATTTACAAACACAGTTGATCTACTTACTTACATAACATGACACTGACGCATCTGAGCCTTTGATTCAGAGTCATTAATTGGTCACTGACACTCTACAATCTGTAAAACACACAGAAACACGTTTGCCATTCTCCCAATTGGGAAGCGAATTTTCAAGTGAGGCAGTATGACTTAGAAAACGTTTGAGACTTCTAGTATCTTCTTGCAGCCTTTCACCGGTCCCTGTTCTCTGGAGGAAGCAGACAGTGTGCACTAATGAGCTCCTTTCTGAACCTGCTCTCCGCGGCGGCCTTAGCTCTGTGACTGCACAGCTGGCTCCTAACGGGGCCCATGCTGGCATCTCTGAGGCTGAAGGCACTTCTCAGCGATTTCACGCTTGTCAGAGCCTCTCGCTTTTCTCTGCTTCCAATGAGGGCATTTAAAGACAAAACAAAGGATATGGTTTCCCCATTTCTTTCGGTTGAAGTTTTATAAAATCGTATTGTGGTTTAGTGAGACCCAACCTGATCAGAGACTTCCTGAGGTCTGCAGAGTTTACTCAACCCCACTTCCTGGCTGGATGCATAATTCAAGGCGGATAAGCACAAATGCAGACACTTCCCTCTTCCCTGCACCCTCGGAGAATTCAGTGTGTCTGGAAAGGAGGAAGTTAGACAACTGCAGCCAGATTTCACTTAGTAAGTGAAGAAAATAAACTTCTGTGGTTCAGTGCTCAAGGTGGCCATGAGGAAGAGAAGGGGCTGGGTGACTGTGCGAACCATTTTAAAATTCAATAATTCCTCGCCTTCTGCACCCACTCTCAGATTCTAAACCAGGTTACATCTGATGCTAGCAAAAAAAAAAAAAAAAAAAAAAAAAAAAAGACTCTTGACCCAGCCACCTTGCCTTGCTCTCCCCCCTGGAGAGGTCTAGCCACTGCCATTTCCCAACCTCGACAGGCCGCAGATCCTCCCCATCCAAGTGTCCAGAATGTGTCCTCATGAGGGTCTGACTGAGCACAGCTCTGAGGCTTACAGGCCAGACAAGTCCACACGTTTAAAGTGAGAACAACAAGAATCCACCCACAGATTGATGGCACCAAGTCCCAGTTTTCATTCTCAGCTTATTTTTTAAAAGCTTCCATCTGCGTGCTCCTTTAACAGGACACTTACTCTACCACAGACCCGGGGACAAAGGGCCGAACTGCCTTCCAGCCTGAGAGCCGGAGAGAGGCAGCTCCAACGGCCAGCTTCCCGGCTGTGTGTTCTGCACGTGCTAACATCCATAGTTCTCTGTGCGATGTTTCCCTCCGGAGGCAGTAAAGTCATTTTTCTCCGCTCAACCGAAGGTTCAGGCTAACGTGCACAGAGCCATCCGCTCGCCTGATCAGAGACTTGCTGAGGTCTGCAGAGTTTACACTTTCCGGACAGATCGATGGTGTCAGGGTAACAGGGGGGTTTGGACACAAACGCCTATCTCTGGGAAGGCGTGCTGGGATCCCTCCCTCCATTAGCCTGATTGCGACGCCGCCGCCACCCAGTCGGCGAGTTGCAAAACGCAATCAAGTCATTCCAGATGCGCTATCTCAGCAGCAATCGGGACTTTCGCCGGGATCCGGTCTGACCTCAGAAGACGAATGGGGCGAGTCTCCACACGGAGCAGCCTGGGCATGGCTGCTGGGTGGAGCATGTTCCCGGGTGGAGCATGTTCCGGGGTGGGGCCTGTTCCCGGGGTGGGGCATGTTCCCGGGGCGGGTGCACAGACGCCAGCCCAGCAGGAAAGCCTGGAGACACCCAGAGGCCGCCCTCACCACCGGGCGCCGCTGACGCCTCAGAGAGCGGGCCTGGGCAGCGGGCCAGGCACACAGCCTGCCTCCCTCCCTGTACACATGAGCACGCACCTATAGTCTGCGTTTCATTTTTAAACACTATCCATGCATTCTATTCATGAGGCAAATATGTTGTTAGCTTTAGGATAGTCTAAAAGTTTTGCTTTTAGAAGGATTTTTACAATATGAGGAACGTTTAGTAAATGAGCCTTTTTCCTTTGGCCAGACCGCTGGGTCCAGACCTGCGGGTGGGTGTGAGTGGGCCGGCAGAGTGTTTTTTGCTTAGTGGAAGAGGTGGCCTCATTCTCTGACCTGGCAACCTTGGACTTGTCACCATCTGGGGAACTTAGAACAAAGCCAATCATTGATGAAAGGAGCTTCAAAACTCAGCCGGAGCCTTGGAAGAAGGTCAGGTGTTATCTGCCGGGAGAAGTCAAAAAGCCAGTGTCCGATTCCCGAGCTGTTCGGGTCAGGGAGAGATCTGCCCCTGAAGAGTCAGGACCCCAGAGAAGGAGGGAGCTGCTGATCTCAGAGCTGCTCTGATGGCCCGAGAGGAGAGCTCAGGTCTACGCCGGTCAGGGCGGGAGAGGACTTTTCAATGCACCTGTTTGTGGAGGGCAATTTATCGCCAAGGTCCAAAGTCAAATTCGCAACGAGGAGCCAGATTCTTGTTGAAGAACCCCAAAGGCAGTGACTTTCGCTCTCATTCAAAGTCAGTGAAAAGTACAGACAACATAGGCCACAGCATGAAGGGTTTTAGCCTAAGTAAAACACGTGGCGATCTCTCCTTTTCTCCCCGTGGGGCCAATGTCTGTCTGTTAGGAGAGGAACAGAAGCATGGTACTGTGTATGTCCTTAAGGGTATAAAGACCAAATGCTCTCAGATGTTTAGGACAGGATTTGTAGTATTGCCACCTGAAATTGTACTCATCACTTAATACAGCCATTTCCCAATGGGACAAAAGGTAGTACAGGTAACGAGTAGGAAACATAAAAGAATAATGCAATAACTTAGAGCCTTGGTAAGAAATAGTATTTTTAGGTTGAAAATAGCCCACCAACATAAGGTTCTGAGAGGTTAGATGTGTATACGAGATGGGATGTTTCTTTCGAGAAGTGCCTTTATCTAGACTTGGTGCATTTTCCCATGGCGATAAGTGAGGGAGAGACCGGGGGGAGGACAGGCAGGTGTGTTTCAGTTGAGAGTGTGCCAAATCCGGGTGAGTCAGCGTCCTAATCAGACAGGCGTGACTTCTGAAAGAATAGCTTCACCCCACCCTCCTGGCCACGCTTCTTTGCTCACACTCAGCATCTGACTCTTTCTAGACATGTCCCCTGCTCACTCTGGATTGGCAGGGAGGCTGAATGGAAGTGCTGACCAGAGCAGGTTAAGTCATTCCGTGACTCTAGTCAGGGAGATTCAAGTATGAGTGTGATTTTGTGTGTTTTTTTATTTTGTTTTTGTTTTTTTTGTCTTAAATTCAAGAACTAAACTCATGTGTTTATGACTTTCTGACTTCTACTACATTTTTTATGACCCGTATATTTTTGAAGAAAATGGTCAGACATGTTTACATTTACATTCCCTTTTTACAATCCACTTTTAAAAACTACATAGCTTAACTATGTTTATGGTGTAAGCAACTTTAAGAACCATCTCATTCAACCCCTCAATTTGTCAGTGAGAAAACAGAGGCTTTATTTACCACCACAGGATTGGGTTTTTGTTAGGACAAAAATCTGGTCTCCTCTATTCACAGTTCAGTTTTTAACAACAACTATGCCATGAGTTATATAAAATGAATAGACTTTGCAAATGATTGCTCATAAAATATGCACAAATATTAGGCATTTGAGTTTAAATTCACGGTTTCCCAAGTGGCAGTGACTCTGAATCACCTGAGGAATTTAAAACATGAACCTATAAAATAAAACAGTAAAAAGACCCAACACAGATCCACTGACTCAGCATCTGGTAAGGTTGGCATTATTATATTAAAAAACTCCCCAGGTGTTTCTAAAGTCTCAAGTGTGAACCAGTGCCTCAGAGATAGTGGGTATTAAATTAGCACATGTTTGCTTTCCAAGACAGTTCAACAGAAAGTAGGCTAAAGTCACCAGCTAAAGTAGCAGCTATTTTATTAATAGAAGTATGATTGTAAACTTTTAGCTTGGCAAAACCCCAATGATTTTCACTTTCAAGCTATTTCTTTCAAGGCTTTTTGCTGTCATTATTTCATTGATGGTGTATGTCAAACAACCTCTGAGCTTTATTACAAGTCATGTCTACTGAATTTTTATGTAGGAATTTACAACTGACTCCATGATCAAAATAAATGTTGGAAGATTTTAAATTGATAACTGAGTGCTTTGACAAAATCCTGAATAAATACCCAATAGAGATGAATGAAGACTACATTTTAAAGTTAATAGCATAAGGATGTCTGTAATTAACTGATGTCCAAGAACAGCATAAAGTAAGCCCAGAAACCACAGCATCTTAGACCATGCTATTGATGAAATGGCACCATGGGTGACAGACAGATGTCACACGCCAAGCTTGGTGTCCAGAAGATACATTTCACACAGGATTTTTATTTTATAAGATTCGTATTTTATAAGCACCAAGATCTTCTCCATTCTCTCTCTAATTGTGCACCTGCTCATCACTTCAACAAACCACATAATTGAAAGACCAAGAAAAATGTTCCTTTTCTTTTTTAAAATGTAATAAATCTTTATTGTTCAGATTATTACAATTGTTTTTCCTTTTTCAAGAAAAAATGTTTCTGATGGTGTCTGTTACACTTTGTGGTCCCACATGGGCCAGAGCCAGATACTGTGGCCTCCAATGACGGTCATGAATTCTCCGGGACAACTACTGCTCTCTCTCTCACTCCTTCATTCTCCCGGGAGCGACACTCCTGTTCCTCTGAGAATTCATGCACCTTTCCTTGTAAGCCTGTATCTTTAGAGGGATATTTTCAGCCTAATATTCCTCTCACCCGGGTACAGGGGTGGATGTATGACTGAGGAATAGCTGCACAATATCTCAGGATTAATCAAAATGGCAGTGACAGGAGAAAAACACCTGTCGTCTCTGCTGGCAAAGGAACAAGGCAATCTTCTGCAGAGAGTGAAGGCGAAGAGAGGCACAAAAATAGGGCACGTGGAGAGCCCTGAGGAGTCGGAGTCCTGGCCCATCACCCTGAGGGCCTCATCCTCGCCTCCCCAAACCCAGTCCTTTGTTTTTGTGAATCAACAAGCTTTTCTTGTTGGCCTCAAAACCCAGTTTTTACTGGGTTTCTATAACTTGCAACCAAAAGAGTTTTAATTGAATAAAAAAATCAAAATGCCCTTAGATTTCATATAGTGTTGAGGAAAAATCACATCATTTAACTTTCTCACGTAAGGCACTTGTTAAAGAGAGGGGATGGCAGAAGTAATTTTATTACTAGCTGTTCTCACTTAAATTTTTATTGCTGGCTACTTTCTGGGAAAGACAAGAAACTAAAAACAGTGGCAACAAAAAAGCATCGTTAGGAAAGGTGGGACTGAGCCAACAGAGGGATAATAGCTACAAGAGTCTATAGCAATAGTTATAAGTGAATGTACTTTGTATTTATCATTTATATAAATGTCAATATTTTCATAACTCAATTTTGTATAGATTACATTTAATACTGTATTTTGAATTAAAAACATTAGTGATTTTGGAAAATGCTTCCCAAGTAAGCTTAATTTATTATTCCAGCATTTGAAAGTTCTGATGGGAGTTAGATACATTTTTCTTCAATTCAAGTTAATTTTATTTGTAGTTAATTATAGAAATAAAACCTTCTAAGTGATTTGAAATAATCAATGTACTTGTCAGAATCTGCCACTTCCATCCATTTTATCTATAATCTTAGTTTTGGTTATTATTTGGCCTAACATATTAAACATTTTAAACTTTCAAAAAAGCAAAGTATCTCCAGATGTCTTACGTTTTGAACAATTATAATGATTTTATTTGCATTTTTTATTAGATTATCAGGCTTGACTTGAAATATTTACTATAATGTTTCAGTATATTGCGTTTTTATTTATTATCAGCCTAACTGACACAGACTTTTATAGTTTCAGTTTTGATAGTCAAAAGTTGGAGCCATAATCAAAAGATTATTTCATTTTCAGAGTTTCTTAAAAGCTTGTTTCTTGCCTTATGGGAAGTCATAAAAATGATGTATGTCTATGGGTAATGCTGACAGAGTGCTAATTGGTGTCTGTGTCAGGCGTGGGAAAATCTTGGCAGGAATGCGTCTGCATTTCTTGTTGAGCAGCCACTGTATGCTCAGCATTTGAGAGGGATTGTAAGTCAAAATGCATGTAGGGCATGGTCCCTATGAATCAATGTACATAAGAAACATGGGGAAACAGTAGGACTACCTTATACTTTTCTTTCTTTTTAAAAAATTTCTTTATTGATTAAGGTATTACATATGTGTCCTTATTCCCCCTAATTCCCGCCCTCCCAAACCCCCTATTCATGCCCCCTATTGTCTGTGTCCACAGGTCAGGCTTAAATGCATGCACACAAGTCCTTTGGTTGATCTCTATCCTTTACCCCCACCCTTCCCAACTTTCCCTGAAGTTTGACGGTCTGATTGATGTTTCTCTGTCTCTGGATCTGTTTTTGTTCATCAGTTTATGCTATTTATTATATTCCATAAATGAGTGAGATCATGTGATATTTATCTTTCACTGCCTGGCTTATTTCACTTAGCAAAATGCTCTCTAGCTCCATCCATGTTACATTATACTTTTCATTAGAAGTTAAAAAAAAAAAAAAAGGAAAAATATGGGCCAACTCTGTTTTATTGGAAAATATAGGAACTAAATAGTACTCAAGTGAGTGGCATGTATAGACAGAAAAATGGGAAGATAGTCCCAGTACTGAGCTAACCTCTCCTTGTGAAAAATCCTCCCATATAATGTCCTGATCATATGATTGATCCCCACCCAGATGTGTCCTCATTAGTTGCAAGGAATTTGCCTGGTAGGAAACCCATAGTTGGAAGTTTTTTCTTATGTTAGAGGTTAATCTGGGCTGAAAGTTTTGCCCTGTTTTATAGCTGGGCCCTACCATCTACAGGCTCATCACACTCTGACACTTTCTCAGGAGGACCTGAGCCTGCCCTCTCCTTTCACATTCCTCCCAACAAGGAGACGTGGGGACCTTGGAGGGACCTTGTATGAGGAGTCCTGTGTCACTGAACAGCCAATACTTGAACTCTGCCACTTCTTAGCAACAATGGAATCCATCATAGATGTGCTTGTTTCTTGTTGTGATAAAGGGAAAAGGGGACTTGAGCTTCTGAGAGCTTTTCTATTCCAGGCCCTTCACAGCGGTGTGTGTCGGGGGAGGACTTACTTATAGGGCTGCATTTTATCCTCTTAACAACATTGTGAAATAGACATCATTATCTGTCTTCCTTAAGGAACTCAATGTTTGGGAGGATGAACATTAAGGGTTGAGCATTTTGCCTTCACCTACTGTGACTTTCAACTTCCTTTCTTTTAAAGAAAAGATCTGTAAGTCTAGAACTCTGCACCTAAGTGAAGGGGAATTTAGTGATTACATATAGCTCACTCGGTCCAGAAGACTTTGGAGATTGAAGTTATAATTATGCCCCAATAAAAGGTATAAACCGGGACAGTCTGGGCAAACCTGGACCTCTAGTTACCATGACTTCAGGTCAACCCTAAACCACCAGAGGTCTTAGCTAGGAGCACTGTCGCTTACAGACTTGATCGCAGCAATTGTTATCTTTTGTTTCTGACTCGCATGGTCCTTGTCTCTATGTATAGTATGAGAAAGGATATATCATCTGCTTACATCAGCATTCACTCAGGAAGTTGTTTTGTTTTTGTAGAAGGTATATTTTTATCTCAATTCACCGGAATTCCTGAAAAAATTCCAAACCAGAGGGACTTGGTTATTTCCTCCAGGGCAATCGCTGGGGTGAAGTTCAGTCTTGCATAGTGTGGTGCCAACTACTGGCCGCTCCCCTTTGGCTTCCCATCCACTGGGTTGCTCAAGGGTTGGACAGGTTGGAGCTGTTCTCCAGCGCTTCGCTTAATCCTGTGCAATTGCCATCCCTACATGCCTCCGGAAAAGGTGAAATGAATGTTTGTAGGCTCCTTTTAAGATCCATAAGGAAAGATGGTTTGACAGTATAAGGCATTAAAATAAACAGACCCTGGGATACTCTCCCAGGGTGAGCTCCATGAAAGAGACGAACCTCAAAGACCCACTTGGTGGTACCTCCCAACGACTTTCATTCATTGGATCAGCAAATGGTTATTCAGTCCCTCTGAGAAGCGCTCTGTGTGATTGTTACCTAACGAGAAACTAAAACTTGTTCTACACGTACAGATAGACTGACTCAGGCTTTGAGTTGGGATAAGCACTAAGAATTCAGGTGGAAACTTGTTCGAATTGCCTTGGAGGAGCCAACTACCAGACCGAAAACTAAGTTTGTCAGCATTCTCCAAAATGACTCAAGTTTGGAGAACGCCAAATTAATAGAATCTTGTCCAGTTTTACTCTGCTCTCTCAAAACGTGCAACTTTTAAAAAGAATGCTGTCATTTTGTGTTAAACTAAAGAACATGGAAGTTGATGCTTACCATATTCTTTTAAATAAATGTATCACTAGGCAGTTAAATATGTAATATTATAAAATTCAATGTGGAAAAATGATTCCATTTATCTCTTTTTCTTAATTTTCCTCAACTGACAGATTTGAGACATATTCTTTTGGATCAATTAAATTTTGGATGATCTGATACTGTGATAAGTGGTAAAAGTCATTACTCAGGAGTTGGCAATTGTAATACAATAGTAAATAATTTAAGATTAAATTCTCTGTTTTATGTACTCACAACTGTAAGCCTAGTTTTGCCCGTCCCTGTATGTTACCGAATTTAGCAACAGATATTGATGCTTATGAATATATTTTATAGTTTGGTATTTTAAAATATATCTTAAACCTCAAAACCTACTTCCAGAACAGAATACTTGATTATGAGGATGTATAGTGAGATATTTATACAAACATTTCTTACATAAATGAAGAAAGATACTTGAGAGCACTTAAAATACCAATAGAAGATATTACAAGAACAGACAAATAGGCTTTTGATTTTGTACAGTTCTCTGCCTATACATTTATTAGGGTTAGGTTGGTTATACCAGTTTTTTGAGGTACAATTTTGGCTTTCTTTCACAGGAAAAAAAGTGATTATGTTTTCCAATCTGTGCCATATCCAAGGAAAAATCGAGCCCTAAGGTAAGCGAGCTTGCTCTGTGTGTTGGTGTCTGATCCCAGGACTGTAGAATCTAGGAAAAGAGAATTACTTTTTAGCCATTTCAATACCTATGCAAAAAAATAAAAATAAAAAAATAGATGTAGAAAGTTGTAAATCAGTAGTTTCCAAACTTTAGGGTGAAGAAATACAACACGGGGATTTTGCTAAACATGCATTTTCTTCAATCCCTTCCCCATCCCAGGACAGATAGCTCTGGTCTGGAATGAGGTCAGGTGGCTGATGGTTGAGGGCTTCACTTGAGAAGAGAAATGTCATTGTTTAGGGAAATGCTTTGATAAACTTGTTGGTGACATAAAGGACTGGAAGCAAGGTCTTCAAGGAGATAAGAAATAAAGAAATGGATAAAGCACTTTACCTTAGAAAGGAGCATGACTTTAGAGGAGAGGAGGGGAGAGGGAGGACAGGGAAAGAAAAGGCAGGGAATTCAAGCAGAAGCCACTAAGCAATTCCTCCCCTGTGGTTGTGGTTGGGAAGATTTTTAGATCTTTAAGACGCATGTATAATGTTACAGCATTGTTTGGCTTTGCTTTATTGTTTTCATTTCTTGCTTTCTAACAACCACTCTCTGAGCTCAGTGAAGCCTGACACGCACAGGTATTTCTGTGGAGTGGCGTTGGGGATAAAGGCTGGGACCATACAGGGGATGTGGCTGATTGGTCACTGACAGAGAGGGCAAGAGTGGCCAAGAATTCCCCTGGTGAGTTGCAGGAAAGCGAATGACAGGTGATGGGGTAACAGAAAAGCAGCTGCAGAGTCACCCTGATGGGGGAGTGGGCAGGACCACCTTCTCCCTTCCCCATTTAGCCCATAATACGTACATCTATTGAGCATCTACTGCATGCTATGCACTAATTATGCACTATGCATACATGTGTTACCTCATAAGCCTCCCAGGAATGGAGTAGGGACTATGATGCTTTTTATGTAAACAAGAAAACCGAGGCATATACAGGCTGATCCATTTTTTCAAGATGCCACAGCCAGGAACTGGTGGAACCAAGATGTACCAAAGGCGGCCAGGCCTAGAGCACGGTAGGGGCCTCACCACACACATGGGATGCCTTGGCTGACTTTGGAGGTGGAAGGAGGGGAGCGGGCGGGCGAGGTCTGAGAACACACAGTCAATGGGGTGGCCTGAGTGGTTAAGCAGGAGGGAGCCGCTGCTTAGAGCTGGTGACGGTTGTGAGCAGCCAAGCAGCAGTCTGGGGTTCCAGACACAGTGCTCCTGGCGGCTGGGATTCCTGTAGCTCACCGTGGCGCGATGTGTTGGAAGGCCAGCTCCGTTTACAGCATGAAACATCTTTAATGGGAAACCAAGGCTGCCCCAAATTCAGAAATGAAAAAAAAATCTTCATCTCAGTATTCTAATACTACTCTAAGTGTAATAAGACCCACATCAACAACAAAGTCATGCAAAATTGGAAAAGATCAGAAGAGTACATGAAAATTGCTGTTTGCACATACATTTTATTTATTTATTTATTTATTTATTTATTTATTTATTTATTTATATCTTTTTAAATATATTTTATTGATTTTCCACAGAGAAGGAGGGAGAGGGATAGAGAGCTAGAAACATTGATAAGAGAGAAGCATTGATCAGCTGCCTCCTGCACACTCCCCACCGGGTATGTGCCTACAACTACAGGATATGCCCTTGACTGAAATCGAACCTGGGACTCTCGAGTCCACAGGCCGATGTTCTATCCACTGAGCCAGACCGGTTAGGGCTGCACATACATTTTCATTTCAATCTCACATCACCATGCATGAGACTAGTAGACACCTAATAGACGGTTGTTCACAGGAACGTTTGTGAAACACAGCTTTGTTGTTCATTTTATAGAAATATTTATCATAAGCTGACTAGAGTTCTGATTAGGAAATGAGGCTTGGTCATTCTTATAAATGCCTTTGCCTTCTTTGTAAGGTTTGAAGTTTAATCCTTAAAGTATTTGATGCCCCAAACTAAGCAGCACCCACTAGTACCTATGTCCCCCTGGCCCTTTGTTCTCAGCAAGTGCACTGGGATTCCGTGGGAAAGAATAGCTTAAAAACTAAACATACTGTTTGTGAAAGTGGATTAGAAGGAAAAGGAATATATAAAAAAATTTAATGTTTTAAAATATAAATATTACCCAATTAATCTCCCCTCCTCAAAACACAGGAGTACACGCCATGGGGTCCAGAAGGAACCTTGGCGTGAGGGAGTGGAGGAAGCTCTTCTCCTGGCAGACACCACGTGCCAGGGGCCCAGCTGAGCCAGAGGCTGGGCTGAGCTTCACCCATCCCCGCCCACCCTCTCACCCTTCCGGGCCCTTTCTCAGGCGCAGCCCCAGTGGACAGATGGATTAGATTTTTGGAAAGAGGATTTATTAGCAACAACAATAACCACTACAATAAATGATGTACCATTAGGATTGACCAGAATAACCTATATGGGTAATCTATAGGAAGAAAATTGCAAAAATTTACTGATAAACATATAGCTTATACCTAAATGTAAAAATTAAAGATTTTAAAGACATCAACTAGCCGTGCAAATAGTGACAGGCTTTGGAAACTCCCATGTTTGGAAAATACTGTTCCGCTGCAGAAGCCAGGGGAATCCACAAGGAGTTTCTTAGATCAGAAAACACATTTATTGACAACAGCACAGCCCCACAGAAATATATGTCCTCTTCAGCTCTCCCAGTTTATACCAGCACTCACTCCCACACGGAGATTACTTATGGGCAACAAGAAGCAGGGTAAGAAAGCTGCCAGACTGAGCATTTATTACAAATGGACCAACACTGTTCATAAGATGGAACTAATATCAGAGGATCAGACTATATATTATTGTTTATTTTTACCAGTACTGCACCGTCACCATCACCCTTCATCTCAAATTTTCCCAGTCTTCTTCTTCTTCTTTTTAAAAAAAATATATTTTATTGATTTTTTTACAGAGAGGAAGAGAGAGGGATAGAGTTAGAAACATCGATGAGAAAGAATCGTCAATCAGCTGCCTCTTGCACACTCTCTACTGGGAATGTGCCCGCAACCAAGGTACATGCCCTTGACCGGAATCAAACCTGGGGCCTTCCAGTCCGCAGACCAATGCTCTATCCACTGAGCCAAATTGGTTTCGGCATTCAGTCTTCTAATCTTACTTCTTTGAGGACTTTGACCAGACAGCCTGGTCTAACAGTGGTCTAGGTGTTGTTATGAAGGTGTTTTATAGATGTGATTAGGCAGTAGACTAAATAAAACAGATTACCCTCTAAAATGTGGGTGGGCCTCCTCTAGTCCATTGAAGGCCTTAAGTACAAAGTCAGAATTTCCCTCGAGTACAAGGAGTTCTCCTGACGATGCAAACCTTGCTTGAGTTTCTAGATTGCTGCTCTGTGGAATTTAGACTCAAGACATCAACTCTTATCTCAATTTCACATGAGCCACGTCCTTAAAATGAATCTTTCTCGCTCTCTCTTCATACACACACACACACACACACACACACACACACACACACCCTATTGGATATATTTTGGTTCTATTAGTTTTCTGCAGAACTAAACACAAAACCCAAGTCTAATTATAGGCCCGAGGAGAACGAGGAGAGGCAGGGAGGATGTTGAAAGAGGATGATCACTTCCGGCCAGGAGCGTTCATCTTGAGAGTGTGTCTTCTAGGGCCACTTCCTGTTGTCGTTGCTTAGATTCTCCCTGGAGCTGAGCCTGAGGTGAGGCAGAGCCTGGGTTTGGGCTGCTTGCTTAGGCAGCAATCTCAGGGAACGGGAGTGACGGTCAGGGGAGAGAAACATGGGAAGAGAAAAAGGCTATCCTCAGGTGCATCGCCTAGTCTGTCACCAGCACAGGGGCTGATGCACAGGGAGCCTTAGGAGATGGCTCCTGAACTGCCTTAGAACCTACTCATCACCCCGCACCCTCTATTGTTCAAGACTGTGCTCCACACCGAGCTTCCACAGTGAACCCCGAAACTTGTCACGCAGAACTACCGGGAGGTAAAATAATAAACACAAATGTTCTCTTCTCTGACCACAACCATCTCCTGTAATCCAGTCCTCTCACTTTATCACTTCCCTTTGGCCTGCTTGCTAACTCCTGAGCTCCGATTCCTGCACGTTGTCCCATTCACAGTGCCTGCTGATTTCAAGTAGGTTCCAATTCTGTCCCGGTCTCTTACTGGCTCCCAGACCCTGGGGAAGTTACTTGAGCTCTCTGGGCCTCAGTATTCTTGTCTATAAAATGAGATGATAATAACAGCACCAACTTTTTGGAGTTGTTATGAGCAAGATTCAAGATAACGCATGTGAAACATTTAACACTGTCTGCGACACAGACACCAAATAGTAGTTATTATGATGAGATGGTGATTATAATAATGATATTTGTCCAGCTTAGTTCCCATAGTTCATCACTTCATCTGCTTTCTTACCTTATGACTCTTGGGTTTCTTCTGGTCCTGACCAAGAAACTTTAAACCTAAATCTATAGTCTATACATTTCAGCTGGACTGCGGGAGCAGAGTTATATATAATTACTAAATATCTAAAAGGATTAGGAGGCTTATATCTATCCGAGGTCCCTGGCTGGCTTCTGTCCTAATCTCATTTCTGTCCTGTAATAATGCTCTTACTTTTGAGTGGAAATTAAAATCCTGACATGGACTACCTCAAAACCACCCTCCTCTCTTGAGGAATACTGATCAATTAGTTAGTAGAATATCCCTCAATTTAGGATTGTGTGGTATTTTCTCATGATTAGATTGAGGTTCTGCATTCTTTAAAGGATACCACACAGTGATGTGGCCTTCTCATTTCATTGTATCAAAAAGTACATGGAGTTGATATTGATGATATTAAGCTTTGTTGTGTAATTAATGTGACAGGATTCTATTCTAAAGTCACAATTTTTTCTTTTATTTTTTATTATTTTTAAAATTTTTTAAAATATATTTTATTGACTTTTTACAGAGAGGAAAGGAGAGAGATAGAGAGCTAGGAATGTCGATGAGAGAGAAACATCGACCAGCTGCCTCCTGCACACCCCCCACTGGGGATGCGCCCGCAACCAAGGTACATGCCCTTGACCGGAATCGAACCCGGGACCTTTCAGTCTGCAGGCTGACATTCTACCACTGAGCCAAACCGGTTTCGGCAATTTTTTCTTTTATAATCAATATTTTTGTAGAGATACTTTCAGGCTATACAGATACGCTACTTATGCTTAAATCTGCAAATTCCCACAAGCAGAGGTGGGTGGGTCTTACCTTGGCAGTTACTGTTTGGTGTTCTAAGGTGACTTTCTATTTCCTCTTTCCATGCACATTTATTAATCCGAGTCCATCTGTAAAGAAAAATTGTCTATCTACTCCCATTTGTTTATCGGTCTATTTATATCAGGATGGGCTTGTAATGTTTATTTTAATTTGGGGCTGTTGTCCAACAATATGTAATTATTTCATTTTTCAAGTTGTTCTAATTCAAGGACGTAATCTAATAGGAAATACAAAGAGATTAAAAAAGAAATGAACTAAGTAAAATATAATATTAGGTTGTAATAGCTGCTAAGAATGAAACAAATAAGAGAAAATAATGGGAATGGGAACCTGGGATCTTCTGTGAGCTGGGGCCCAGGAAGAATTCCGAGAAGATGATTGAAGCTGATTCATGCCGATGAGAATAATGGGTGCGCCATGTGCTGGCTGGTGGGTAGGCATTCTAGACCGAGGACAGGCAGTGGCCTAATCAAAAGGAGAAATGACTGCTGACGTGGGTGGTCTCCTCTGGCAAATTAATTCCTCAACACTTAATCCTGTTTGTTTTTCCCCAGTCAACAACTATTTATTTGTGTTCTCTACGTGGGAAGGAGGAGTCGGCCGGAGGAAATACAGTCTCTGAACACACAGTTCATCTGCCAGGAAGGAAACCTGCAAGTCAGCTGGAGCTGACCAAGCAGAGTGACGAGGCTCTGCCCGAGATGGCACCGAGCACCAATTTGGGTTCGGGAACAGAACTGGAAAGGCTGCCTACCCAGGTGATGCCTAAGCAGAACCCGGGACACACATGGGACTTACATGTAGCAGGGCATGAAAGCACGGGTGCAATTGTCCCTTTTCACTGGATTGGAAGCGTTAAATACACAACCACAACATACTAGTAACTGTGGGTTGGATTGTCTTCTTTGGAAATTCCGATGGTGAAGTTCTGACCTCCAGTACTTCAGACTATGGCCCTGATTTAGAAACAGGGACATTGTAGACGCCATTAGTTAAGATGAGGTCACTGGAATGGGACCTAATCCCGTGTGACTGATAATCAGATAAAAGGGGGACATTGAGGCACAGAGACAGACATGCAGAGGGGAGACAGTGTGAAGAGGCAGAGGGGAAGGCAGGGCAGGGAGAGAGGTCTGGAGCGGACCCTCCCTCGAAGGCACCAGTCTGCTGACAGCTGGTAAACCGTGAGGCAATACCACTTTGTGGCATTTTGTTACTGCCGCCCTAAGAGCCAATTCCAAGAATCCCAACTGTCCGACATTCTGGAAGAGGCAACGCTGAGAGAGAGAAGTGAGGAGGACAGGAGGTGTAGGCAGGGCACAGAGCGTGTGTGGGGCAGGGTAACTGCTCCGCATGAGACCATAAGAGGGACTCACTCCACACATCTGTCCAAACACACAGTCACACCACCAGCGTGACTTCCATGAACTGGCTGTGGGGGAGAATCTGTGTCAGCATGCTATCAGTGACAGCGAGTGAAGCACTCTTCGGGGGACAGTGATAGTGGGAATCTGAGGTGTGGGGTGGAGGGTATAAGAAAAATCTCTACTCCCCTCTCAATATTGCTGTGAATCTAAAAGCAAAGCCTAGCCGAAGCCGGTTTGGCTCAGTGGTAGAGCGTCGGCCTGCGGACTGAAAGGTCCTGGGTTCGATTCCGGTCAAGGGCATGTACCTTGGTTGTGGGCACATCCCCAGTAGGGGGTGTGCAAGAGGCAGCTGGTCGATGTTTCTCTCTCATCGACATTTCTAGCTCTCTATCTCTCTCCCTTCCTCTCTGTAAAAAAATCAATAAAATATATTTAAAAAAATAAAAAAATAAAAACAAAGCCTATTAAAAATGTCCCACCTTGCTCATAGAGCCTGTAAGTTAAAATATACCACGAAGTATGTGACAAAGCATATTTCTCCTATCTGTGCAAAGAAAATCTTTACAAGTAAATACGAAAGATTTGTAAGTAGCACCTATATCACAACTATATCATTTCTCTATTTCGCTGCATAAGTAACAAAGCTGTTCTCATGACTCCTGGGTTCCTGTCCGAGAGCAGTGCTCTGCCGGCTCACTGTTTAAGTGGGCCAGCGGTCAGTGCTTCTCACTCTAGCAGCCCATACAATCACCAGGGAGGGGTGTGTGTGTGAGTGTGTGTGTGTGTGTGTGTGTGTGTGTTTAATGAATGTGTGTGCGTTCCAATCCCAGAGATTCTGATTTAATTGGCTGGGGTGAGGCTCAGATATGAATTTTTTTTTAACTTTACAACTGATGGAAGTGTGTTGCCAAAGTTGAGAACGTGATCTGAGGCCGTGCTTCTCATCCCTGGCCACTCATCAGAATCGCCCGGGGCACTTGCTGATGTGGGTTCGTAGGCCACACCCTCCGGAACCCAATACCAGAATTCTGAGTGGACCAAGGGAGCCGGCACTTGTACAGGCATCCTGGGTGCTCTGACAATTAGCCAGGTTTGAGAAACACCCAGGACATCCATTACAAATACAGAACAAGCCAGGCTGGCCTGCTTTTTGCTTTACGATGAAATTTCCTCCAACTAACTTTACTGCCTGTCATTGAAAAACATTTTTTTTAACTTTTTATATTTTTTCCACGTGTGTGTCTGTATATATGTATTTGACTTAGCTATCCACCAATCCCTTTAGGGTATTCAAGAACCAATTTGCAATATTATTTAATACAAACACATGCATAGTGGTAAAATATTTGTATGAATCACTAAACACACACATGCAAGAACCCTTTAAAATGATATTTTTCTTTGGGGAGCATTGATTTCTTTACAATCAGATACTACTTTCCTCACCAGTTCGGAATCGCCGTGTTCTAGACAGATGTGGTATCCTTAACTGACATTCTGAGAGTGACGCCTTGGGCCTAGAATGCATTTGTTCATGCACTGTCCTTCCATTTCCTCCGGGTCTTCCCTGCTGGCACCCCTCACCCCTCCTTCATTGGGAGGGAACAGCACTAACTGGTGGGAAGGAAGTGCCATTCATTCTGCTGGCCAGCCTAGCCAAGGGGCTCTGCCCAGTGAGGCTGCAGAACTGCTGCTGCTGCTTAGACAGTAGCTTTCAGCCAGGGATCGGATTACACGTCCAGGCAGGTGGGGTGGGGATGAAAAACTCCTGGATTTTCAAAATTTAAATATTATATGCAGTGTTCCAAGCACACTATCTGTTATGCACGTTTGTACTTCTCAAGTTGACACAGGGTTCTAGAAATACACCTGTCATCGGGGAAGATCTTTCTGTTACTTACATTCAGGAAGTATGACATTGTAGCTCCAGAGACAGTAGTGTTTCCGCATTTAGCAAACAAACAAAACCAATACAAGTAAATAATATGGTATTATCATCAATAACAAAATCAAAAATTGATAAAATGACAGATTAGGTTTTCTTTATTTCCCTTCTTCATTATACATTCTCCTCCCCCCCCCGCCCCCCCCCCCCCCGCCCCGGTGGATATTTTTCACTAGATCTTCAAACCCTCTGTAGCTAGATTTTTTTTTTAAACTTAGTCTCACTGTTTATTTTGTTTTAATTTTCTACTAGGAAGTAAAATGTACTGATATATTCTCTTTTTAAAAAATATATATTTTATTGATTTTTTACAGAGAGGAAGGGAGAGGGATAGAGAGTTAGAAACATCGATGAGAGAGATACATCGACCAGCTGCCTCCTGCACACCCCCCACTA
Organism: Pipistrellus hanaki; assembly: GCF_964339955.1. NCBI lineage: Eukaryota > Metazoa > Chordata > Mammalia > Chiroptera > Vespertilionidae > Pipistrellus > Pipistrellus hanaki. The sequence continues at coordinate 85,662,923 of NC_140508.1, forward strand.
GGGATGTGCCTGCAACCAATGTACATGCCCTTGACCGGAATCAAACCCGGGACCCTTGAGTCTGCAGACCAACACTATCCACTGAGCCAAACCGGTTTCAGCAAAATGTACTGATTTATTTTCTTGTTCTTTTGTTTTTCTTTGTTACTCACAGTTGAAAATAGAGTAACACTGTCCAGGTCTAAAAGCAAAACATTGATATGTTATACTTGTTGGTTGTTTAATGACCAACTCTCTAGAAAAAAAATTAAAATTAAACAATTCTGATTTTGAACAAGTGTGATTGTCACTATCAGAGGCTCTGGCCAAATGCTGGGCTTTTTCCAATCAAACCCGGACTCAGAGAATGGAACCTGGAAGTTCCAGCATTTTCCATCACTTTCCCTCATTATCGCACTGCAGGAGAACTGTCTGTAGATACTTGATTGCAAAAGCCCTCTAATGCAATGATAATTTGAGCCCAATGGCTAATTGAGGCGATTTCATAAAGGGAGTGTGTTTAAAGGGTGTAGTTTCTTTTGTTCAATGTTAACAACTCTTAACTCAATTACATAAAGAAAACCACAGTTAACACAAATGTAAAGCATATTTTTAAAGTAGTTAAGTTGGAAAATATTTATGGGTTACTATCTTCCCTATCTCCATCCTATAACAATTTAAGCATCATATTTGAAAGTTAAAAGTTCTTATATACTTTATTAATAAAGATAGAAATATAGATGTATAAGAAAATATTTCTTTCCATTATCTGTTTTGTCTACCTTTTGTATAATAGGTAGACAAAAATCTCAACAGATAGCATGAGATTTCCCCAATATTTTCCCTTTCTTTTTAAAAAAAATATATTTTGTGTTGATTTTAGAGAGGAAGGGAGAGGGAGAGAGAGAGAGAGAGAGAAACATCAATGATGAGAACATTGATTAGCTTCCTCCTGCATGGGCCCCACACTGGGGGTTAAGCCTAAACCATAGGCATGGGCCCTGACTGGGAATCGAACTATGACCTTCTGGTTCTTAGGATGATACTCAACCACTGAGCAACACTGGCCAGGCTTGCCATTTCTTTTAACTGAAATTCACTATGCGGCTTGCAGAAATCTGAATAATATAACCATAAGCACCTAACATCTAATTCAAGAAATTATAACTATGAAAAACTATTTTACAGCTTTGATTTATTTATTGTATTTTTACTAATTTACTATCCAAATCAGTAAACCAGACCTATGGACTTCTAGAAAGACCTAAATCTGGCTCCAACTAAGATTAATGGAGGAATCCTGCACATATAACTGTTCTCCCAGAGTTTTCTCATTTGGAAATGGAGCATTAAATGTGATAATGTACATGAACATGTGCTGTAAACTGTAATACTATAACATTTCAATACTTTTAAGAAGATACTCATTCTGCATTTTAAAATTTGAAGGAAGAAAAGGAAAGCCTGAGTAATGAATAGGAGCTCCATTGTTCAGAGGACCTTCAAATCAATTGAACAAAATATGGAGTCCTCTTTGGTGAAAGCAATTTTCCGTTCATTCAGACTTTCCCCGTTCGGTTGGGATGCATGTCAGGTGCACAGCACAGTGCATTATGCCAGGGGATTTATGGTAATCCTATACAATAAAAGGCCAGCCACCATAAGCGTAACAACCGGAGCAACCAGAGACCAGAACCACCATGGCCCCTCGTTGGGCTGGCCCTGCCCCCAAGCAAGTGGTTAGCAGAGATCAGGCAGACAGGCAAGTGGGTGGAGTGATCAGGTAGGCAGGCAAGTGGTTACGGACAATCAGGTAGGCAGGCCAGCAGTTAGGGGCAATCAGGTAGGCAGACAGCCCCTTGCTGGGCTGGTCCCACCCCCAAGCAAGTGATTAGGGATGATCAGGCAAGCAGGCAGAGTGGTTAGGGGTGATCAGGTAGGCAGAGGGCCCCTCGCATGGCTGGCCCCACCCCCCAGCAAAGAAAGAGGGAGGCCCAGGCCACCAGCGGTGACTCTGTGGCAGGTGTGCAGCTGGTAGGCAATTGCCCCACAGAGGGAGGCCCAGGCCAGCCAAGCCATCGCACTCCACACCTGTTGCCGCAGCGGGAGGCCACTGATGTTGGGGGGGGGCGGGGGTGACAATACTGCACAGATGGCTAGCAGTGGCAGCGGTGGGGGCGGGGCCAGCTGCCTGCAGCCGGGGAAGAAAAGCCCTATAGGCTCTAATCTCAGGCCAGGCCTATGGACCCTACCCACGAGGTCCCAGACTGTGAGAGGGCACAGGCTGGGCTGAGGGACACCCTTGAGTGCATGGATTTTCATTCACCGGGCCTCTAGTTTTCTTTATGAAATAAACATGCTTGATTGTGCTTCCTTTAGTCGCAGCCACACTGAGCTGCTCTGATCAGGCTGTAACTCCTTTACCCTCTCTTCTTTGTGCCGTTGTTTATTCCGCTGTCAACACCAGAAACCTTCCTGTCTTTCATCCTTTACTGACGAACTTCTCCTTCTTCCTCAAGACTCATTCCAAATGTCACGTTTCTGGAAAGATCTCCCTGCCTCTTCTGCTCCAAGTTGGTTAATTACTATTCCTTTGTGCTCTCATCAGAGAAAGCTTATTGTAGTCAGGTAACTTTTCACCTTTGTTTGAATGGGACATGTGCATGGGACATAATAAGCATTCAATAAAAGTAGCCGGATCCATCATTTTTTTCTATCCTCTTCTATCTTTGCTCATGTCTTCTCTCTCTTTCTTTCCTCTAGTCTTCTTACCACTTATTCATCTTTAATATTTTTGTCAAGCACAATATTTTAACATTTATAAACTTGGGTGTTTGCTAGTAACTTTTTGCTATCACTATTGTCTAATTTTGTGCTATAGAATTTGAAAATCACGGGTATTGTGGTTTTGTTCTGATACATTGAGATGTTTGCAAGTATCTTAATTAAATACTAGAATTTTGGAATACTTAATATTTCATTTTAAAAACAGTACAACTAAACAATACCGTCAAGCTTGTGTTCATTTGCTAGTATCCATTTTCTAGCATATTGGATAAATAAGGTGTTTGCAGACTACCCATATGCCATTGGGAATTGCAGCCTGCTTTTTGTCTGCGGCCTGTTCCTCCTATGATTCTCTTCCTCGGCTTGGGTTGTTGTTTTCTCCTTTCTCTCTTTCCCCATATGTAATATGTGATATGGAAATTAAAACATATATACTTAAAATTATAAATATGTAATATATATGAAATGTCACACCTTCGGGAAAAGTTAAAACAATTTAAAGTGTAAATATTCCTCTCAAGTCCAAGCAGAAGAAGAAAAGGAAAGAAGTTACCAGAAATTACTCATTGATCCTCCTTCCTAGCCTGGCCCATGTCCTGCCTTCAGTTGTTCCTGGTGTGAATCCCCATGTCCTTCCTCTTCATGAAGCTCAATATGCATCCTCCTGCCCCACCAGACCAGGCCACAGGGCATGTGTGAAACAATGCACTCCACAGGGTTCAGACTTTTTGGTTTAAGGTAACACTACCAGGCCCGTGGGAAAACATGCAATCAAGTGCTTCCTTTTCAGAATTGTGGTAAATATCAAGAGTCAGAGTGACCATAGAAACTAAGGTGAGGTAAAGCTGGGCTTTTTGTCTGGACTGGAGACCTCTGATCTGTCTTAGGAGAAACGCAGTGTGTGGATACCCACCCACATCGCAGAGCGCAGGCAAACATTCTCAGGAACATTCTAGTTCAAGTTCACACGGGGAAACTTCTGCCATAAGACACCCGATTTACAAAGTGCTTCTCTGTCCACACGGGTGGGAGTGTGTTTGATCACACAGAGCAGTTTCATCTCTCTCCTCTTCCAGTGCATGTGGCAGAGCCACGATCATAGCAGCCATTGTGAAGACCAGCAGTCCCCATCCTCATCTCCATCCTTAGGCCTGAAGAGTGGCATCAAGGCCACTGAAATGAGTGGCTGTTTGTGAGTCACTTGAGGTAGAGACAGATCCTTAGGGCTCTTCATGAAACTGCAGAACCTGAGAGCAGACATTTACTTCTGTTGAAAGCAAGCTACAGGAACTTAGGGAACGGATTTCACTTTTAGTTCAATAGCAGGCAAGTTAGAGATGGTTCCTTGGAGTATGTATTATGTTTGCTATATAGAAATGACAACACATATTTCTATTTAGCCAATGAACACATGGGTAAAGCTCTGGGAGAATTTCGTGGTTGTTACCTCAGGAAACATCAAGAGTTTCTCAGGGAGGATTAATATCCCTTAGGTCATGATCAAAGTTTCCCTCCTTTTTTAAAAATCTTAACAAGTTTAGGTACTGAATATCTATATTGATATTTAAAATTAACATTTAATAATATGATTTTTAATATAGAAAGTTAATAACTGACAGTAGGATTTTATCTATCATTAAAAACAACAACAATGCTTCATACATTGAACTTTGAAGGCCACCAAAAAAATAATACTTGGAGGAAATACCGGGAAGTGAATAAGTCACTCAGTATGTTCACCACACCAGGATTTTAATCTCGACCACATCCTATGAAATACTTTCACTCATGTTCAAACATATAGTAGGTTGTAAGCTCCACAAGGCCAGGGATCATGTCTTCTTCTGCTTTCGGTCACCAGTAATGCTTAGGGTACGGAAGGCGTTAATAAGTGATTGATGGATAGTAGGCCGGTATTGTTTTTAAATGGAAATTTGGAAAGGTTAGTTTGTGGACATATCTTGATTTGCCTGTCTAGCCACTGTTCCTCCTTTTTCTGTTAGTAGTCCATAGTTGTCTTTGAGCAACGTCCTTTTCCACCACTGTTTGCCCATGTGTCTGGCCCACCCCTTGACTATCGGCTAATAATGGCAAGAGATGGCCAGTGAGATTGTGTTTTGCTCAAACTATTGGAAACAAACCCTGCTCCTTCAACTAAGCCAACAGGATGTGATGTTGGAGCTTCTGGTGGCATCTTTGCCCCCTCACTGAGAACCTGAACAGTAACAAAGCGAGCACACAGGAAGACAAAACTAGGAAACGGAGAAAAACAATGCCTCGGTGACATCATTTGATCACTTGGCTCGAGCTCCGCCTGGACTTAGAATATCCCTGGACTTCCCAATTATACGATCTAAAGAAATCCCTCCCCCACCATTTTATTGTGTTTCTCTTCAGCCAGCCGGGATTAGGCGTGCGTGCTGAAGAGAGGGAGCTCTATATCATACGCAGGTGTGTGCTGGCGTTTCTTTTCCACGGGTCTGCAGCAGTGCTGATGAGAGCTAACAGGAAGTGGTCATTTCATGTAAAATTAATCAGTATGCTATGCAAACAGCCTTAAGAACTCATTGCCGGCAATTATTAGTACCCACGTGTTACTTCTAGTTTTTAATAACCTTTTACCCAGAGAGGAGTCTGTGAGTCCTGTGGGATGAAAGGGGCTTTCCACTGCAGAACATGGACCTCAAGGGCCCAAGAGGCCCTCAGTTGCTAGACTTCTCATTTCTTTGTTCAAACACTTCTTCTCTCCCATAGGAAGATCACATTTGGTGTCCCCCTGTCGTGTCTCTTTAACACAAAGAGCCTGTTGTGGCTTCCTTAGCGTGCACAGCGTTCCTACAGCCCGAATCTTCTGGAACAGATTGGGTCCCTGTCAGAGAAAATAATTCTACAGTAAGCAGCTGTTTTGAGGCCTGGAATTTATTTATACCCAGCACTTTCTGCATGTTGGTTGTGCATAAACATAAACTTTGTCGCTGTATTTCCACAAGAGACATAACTTTGGACTTTATAGGACAGTGTATTTTCTTGACACACCTTAAGATGAAAACTAAAGAACTGCAAAGGTCATGTGGGTTTGTAGATTCAAATATTTCTCTGTACAACCATAAATCAGTGGTGGGAGACAGATCATGCAACATTTACATATTTATAATAAATTCTCTTCTACAGAAGGCTCTGCACTATGAAATGCGATCATTGTCTATTAATTTCTCTCTCAATTGCTGATATGCTTAATATTTCTATAGTGCCTCTTTTTCCCCACATTTTGAACTGGAAAGAGAACTACATTTGCAATTTTCTTTACAATGTATGCCTTTAAAAAAAAAATAATGTGATTTCTGTCTTCTTTATTCTGTATGTGGTACTCATTGCCTAGCCAGACCTTAAATATTTGTTCAATGAGTAAATGTGCTTGCATATCTTTGGATAGCTATTACCTAACAGACCTTGGGTTTGCAATAATCTTATTTGTTTCATTTTAAGTCCAATCTCTTTAACTTTTTATTGCACACCTAGGCAATTACTAGTATGTGCTATAAAAATTAGTCCTTGTTATGAGCCAGACACCGTCCAAAGTGCTTTCTAGGCAGTAACACATTTACTTCATAATAAGCTAGGAATTAACAGCTATTATTGCTCCTCCTTTATAGATAAAGAGACTGAGGCATGAGGGGTCAAGACACTGCTGTCTAGCTGCAGAACCAAGCTCTTAGCCACTGCACTACATGGTCAGTTATTCAGCTATGTTGTTAGACATGGATTACAACAAACAAATACAGCAAGCAGACACATAAAAATAACATAGTGCTCTCTCTGGGAGTTTGATGGCAGGAAGTTGGAAGAGATCAATCTTGTTTTTATTTAACATGATTTCAAGGCAATCAATTTTGTTACAGTCGTTTTCTTATAAAGTACTTAGATAAGGGACACCTTTGTGTGTAAGTAGAAAATCTGGGAGGAATATTTTTGCTGTGAGCAAACCAATGACTTGGAATTAGGTTTTGTATAAGCTTTTGTTGTTGTAAAGATTCTTTTCTGTTCATCTTTATCGTTGAAAGTATGCACAATTTTTTTAAATTACTTTTGAGGTGGGTAATGGGAGAAGAAACGTAAGGGCAGCCTAAAGAAGTGGGATCAAAGGAACCTACTTTGCAGAACTGGGGAGACTATTCTGGACTCACAAGAACTGGTTTTTGTAATGCATCCTTTGCCATGTCCATAATACAGGAAGATGTAGCAATGACTTCATTAGAGGAACATGTATTCCCACTGTCCAGGACTGGAGAACTTGAATCTTTAAGCTACAGACGTATACACTTAGATACACACTTAGATAATTAAATGCTGAAACATGCACACACAGAGTTACACATGGGTCTATACTTACCCACTTCAGTGATTATTCCTATTTCTGCATTTCCATTCTTTTCTCCCAAAATATTAGATATAAAAGAACTACATTAAAGTATTTTATTTTCTTATTGAGAAATCAAATTTCAGTGCATACTTACTGGTGGCTATCCCTATGGCAATAAAATACCACAAATATATCTTTTAGTTCTTGGTCCAGAGCTTTTAATTCCAAAATCTCTCTGGCCCGTAACCGCAGAGAAGCAGTAACGTGCTTATTCTCACCTCCCATACAGGGCGGATTGCTCTTCGTGTCAAACCAGCCAGAAAAAACGTCCGTCCTTCTTTCCTCTGTGCCTGGGGCCCCTCACTCCTCATTGAGCACGAGATGGAAAGAATGTGAGCAGCAAGAGCAGGAAGAGTAGTTTCTGGTATAAACACTTACTTCGCTGTAGGATGACTCTCACGCAAGAGCCCCCATGGGGTATTCTAGAGCGGTCGCTGTTAGAATAGGAGATTTGGGGTGTTTCTGAAGACCTTTTATTAGTCTCACATTGACTTATTGTCCAGCTGGGCAGATTCCTCAGGAACCCGATCCATACTTCCTGCTCCTTTTCTGAGTGACTGCGCTCAGTGGCCGTGAGACCGGTCCAGATGTGCACTTCCCAGTGTCTGGGGGTCACAGGCCGAGGATGCTTGCTTGCTTTCTCACGGCTTCATCCTTTAAAAGGAGTCCTCACTGAAATGCCCATGATGGTTACTTTTCCTTCCCTCTCTCCCCCGCAAATTAAGCAATTACCACTTGAAAACATTGCCCCTCCTTCCTCAAATGCCATCACGGGTGTCGTGTGCAATTGATACTGAGCTCACTACATTGTGGCAGGAGATCTGGTGCTAAAGCCCTCTCTGCAAGGGTCATGAGTGTTGTTGTTTTTAAAAATATATTTTATTGATTCTTTTTCAGAGAGGAATAGAGTTAGAAACATCAATGAGAGAGAATCATCAATCAGCCGCCTCCTGCACACCTCCTACTGGGGATGTACTCACAACCAAGGTACATGCCCTTGACCGGAATCAAACCTGGGACACTTCAGTCCACAGGCTGATGCTCTATCCACCGAGCCAAACAGGCTAAGGCAGGGTCATGAGTGTTTAAAAGAATAATCTTGATGGCATTTCCTGCTTTTAGGCTAGGCTGTCCTGCATGTCATGTACCAGTAATTCGATGAACGGAGTGATGTAAAAGACAGTGCGTCTCAGACAGTTGTTGCTTTTGAATAAAAATACTCAAGAAAAAAACATTGCTTCATGCACAATAAAAAGGATGCAACAAGAAGATCATATCCCAGCCATTTCTTTACTCTCTCACATTTCTGAGGACTCTATCCATTCTGGTAAGCTCCGAGGGCAGACAGCTAGGGAGCAGACAGGCTGCGTGGTGAGCTGCCGAGGAGTGCCCGCTCAGAGCTGCCGCCTGGGTGAGCCGGCCTCCACCCAGATGCTCAGATGGGGAGATAGCTGCTGCTGATGCGATTGCAGGGCCCGTGTCCCCGGATTTGCCAATGCAGCTGAGTGGGTGTCGCTCCTCGCAGGGAGCTGTGCACAACCTGCCCGGGGGCAAGATAGGTTAATAAGGCCACGGGGGAGGGGCGGCCGTGGGAGGGGGTAATGACTGGGGAGGACTTCAGAGCATCAACCTGGGGGGAGGGAGGAGGGCCGGGAGCTGGGGAGTTCCCCCCTTCTGCTGATGTGTCAGTGGCGGGGACGTTTGGAAAGCTGCAGTGAGGAGGAGCCAGTGGCTGGGTCTGGGTTGAGGTGTACCCCACCCGCCCCACTCGCGGGCAAGCCTCTTACATGCAGAGGGAATTGGATGGAGAAAGGCTGACCAGGAACAGGCGGGAAGCGGTTCTCCTGACTCTGCTCTGAACTGAGCTGGCGTGGGCCAGGGTGGCAGCAGTGCCTGCTCGGTGCCAGCCTCTGGGAGCCTGCTGGGTGCCTGGTGCACCCCCAGCTGCCCTGTCACCGGCCACTGTCCCCGGCCACCGGGACCGCTGTGATGGCCGAGGCCTCCGCCGCCCCGGGCAGCCTCCTCTGCAGGCAGCTCCTGCTCGCTCTCCTGGTGAGTAACAGCCGGGATTAAGGATTCGGGCAGGTCACCACGCGCCTGTTTCCCCTCCCGCTGGGCCTGGGAGAGGAGGGGACAGGGTGTGGGCAGAGGAGTGAGCTTGGGAGAGAGAAAACAGGTCTGAGAGAAACCCCAGGGAGCGTGGGGAGCGTGGGGACTGGGGGGGCAGGTGTTTCGCTGACTCTTCGCGGCCCAGGCCACACTTAGTGTCTGAAGGGAACCCGGTGCAGTCTGGCTGCGGTGATGTCTGAGGAGGACAGTGGGTGAGGTCACTCCTCAGGCATGTGGCCTGGAAGGTTCTGAGGTTTGCTCTGGCTACCAGTCACTAAATAAGCTGCGGTTATTTAACATGCTGAGTGCTGTTAAGCTGGGAGAGGATGAAAAGGATTCTGGGTGAAGATGTGAATTATTCAAGACTTTCTTAATTTGGGAAGAGCTAAGAGAAGGGTGGAGCTCTTAAAGAAAAGGGTGTTACTTGAGAAAAATAATAATAATGTAATAGTCATTGAAGAAATAACCTTAACTTGACCTCCTCTTTGTGTGTGTGTGTTTTTATTAATGTTCTTATTGATTTTAGAGAGCAAGGGAGGGAGAGAGAGAAATATCGACGAGAGAGAAATGATGAGAGACAAATATTGACCTACCGCCTCCTGCCCGCCCCCTACTGGGGATATCAAGCCTGCAACCTAGGCATGCGCCCTGACCAGGAATCAAACAGGCAGCCTTTTGGTACATGGGACGATGCTCAAACAACCGAGCCACGCTGGCCAGGGCCCACTAGGTTCTTAATAACGTTATCACTGTGTACTCGGTGCTACTTTTGGTTTTGGTGGGGAGGGGTAGAGGTGAGTTTTCCCACATATCTGGCATTTCTGAGCACTGAATTTCCTCCTCTTTACGTTTTGGCAAAATATTTTAACTTCAAATTGTATTTTCAGAATGTAAATATTTTATTGTATGGGGACAAATATTTTCTCCATATAAATAATACATGATGTGGGACTGCTGGTTTGTACTCGTCCTGTAACTGCCTGGAGGGGGATAAAACTTGGAGACCTAGCTGAGTTAGCACTAGTTGGGTAAAATGTGGTGAACGCTTTCCAAGGGTTCGCCAAGATTTCTTTTGCTTTTAGTCTCTGTCTGTCCAGCCTCCGTTGCTTCATCCCCTGCCCATCCATCCGTTGTCCTCCTGATGACCAGAGGGTGTCTAACCCCAACCCCCTCTGCATCGCTAAGCTGCTAACTTAGCCTGAGCACTTGGGATGGTAGCTCTGGAGCCTTCCACTCGCTCTGCTGGCAAAGGCAGAACCAACAGTTGGGGGTTCTGGGCAGGAAGGAGAGATTATGGGTGTGGGAATGGGAATATGGATATATCCTGTGAAAATAATGTGTGTGTGTGTGTGTAATATATGTATGTGTGTATGTATGTGTATGTATATGTGTCGATTTTATATGTATACATATTTCTAATTATAAAATGTTCTTCACAGTATATATTTAGATGATTAGTAATAGACTTCTTTATGCTCAGAAAGGTCTTTAGACATAATTTAGTTCATTCCTTGGCATTAGGAAGAAAAATATTGAAAAGTCAAGTAAATTAAAACATATCATGTTCTAAAAAGTGGTTATTTAAATTAAAACTGAAGACAAATATTTTCTAATTGCACATATATAACAATGGTCCCATAAGACCCTAATGGAACTGAAAAATTCCCATTGCCTTGTGACATTGTAGCTGTCCTAACATTGCAGACAACATATTACTCACATTTCTGTACTGATGTTGGTGCAAATAAAGCTTCTTTCCTTGAACTGATGGCTTTTTGAGACAATAGTTGTGTCTTACATTTAATTAGAATCATTTACTCCATTAAAGGCTACACTCTGTATTTTGAGATTAGTTTAGGGGTGTCGAACTCAATCAGAGAAGGGGCCAAAATCTAAAATCCAGCCTAAATTGCGGGCCGAATGGTTTACTGAACAGTCATAAACTGACAATGTCATAAACTGACAGCGGAGTGCAGTGATGACAGCGCGGTGCGGGCCACATTGCAAGGCCTGGCGGGCTGGATTTGGCCCACGGGCCTTGTGTTTGACACATGTGGGTTGATGAGTGAGACTAGTTAGACGTTGATGTTTGTGCTAAGCCAATCCAAAGAATGATTTCATATCAGGGAATATTTTGGGTATTGTTAAATAATTTTCAAATATTTTCTGGACTTAATCAACTATAACCTCAAATTTTGGGGTCTGTGAAAATGATGGCTTGTGTAGTATGTTACCATTACATTCAAGGGTTAAGTATTTGCTTTATGCTAAAAAATCAGAATGACACTTATAAATGACCTTAAAGATGATAATTTCCATATAAAATCAGTGGTTGGTAACAAGTTTTCTTAGCGTTTTTAATGTGATTTAGGTGCCAAGAACTACTGTTCACTTTAATTATTCCATTGATAATACATGACCCTGGTGTCCCTCAAGCCTCTTTCTTTGCTTTTCCCTTTGAAAATAAAGATGAGAATAATGAAGGGTTAGGACATTTCTTTGTTGCTGAAATTGACAATATTTTTATCAATAAGACAAAACTGTAATGTGAACATTTATCATCAAATGTAACTCTTGATTTTTCTTTCTTTTGAGGTTTTAATACTGTTTTGCGATGCTTGTCAGAAAGTTTCTCTTCAAGTTCCCTCTCATCTTCGAGCTGAAACACTTATAGGCAAAGGTGAGAACCAGCATTAAGAATTCCGCAGCTTTGATGCTGCACTTCACTTCCGGCTGCTCTTGTCAGTTTGGGATAGAAGCCATGTAGTAGATACATGTGACATGAAAGGAAAGATGATGTGGTTGTTTTCTGACAGTGGTTAGAAACAACTAATGTGCAAGTAGGTTGTACACTTTCATGCCAGAAAAATTAGTGAACAACAGAGGGCTAAATTATCTTCCTTTAGTGCAAAGCAAGACACCAAAAGCAGAAGCGTATTTTAGTTCATGTTGACTAACCTGCTGCCCAAATTCCAAAGCCAAGATTCTTCCACTGATAATGTGTGAAACAGATGTGTCAAAACCTCTGTGCCTCCGATGGAAAGTGTGCTTGAGATTGATGTCGATGAGCCATACCCCGCAAGAAGTTATGTGATCTACTTCACAGACCATCTTGTGACAGTCAAACGAAATTGGAACTGGTCTTACTATCGCAGCCATATCGGAAGTGTAGGTTGGTTGTTCTGAGTCCAAAGACAACATTCCTCCCGCCAGACTTTTCATTGGCTCAAGGTTACACTTAGGAAAACGCACTCGGAATGCACAGGTGCTGCTCTCTGCGAGACAGAGATTGCTTGGACCAGGGCTTTACATTAATTCCATATATATATATATATATATATATATATATATATATATATACATACACACACACACACACACACACACAAACACACACACACATATATATGTGTATATATATATATATATATATATATATATATATATATATATATTTTTTTTTTTAAAGAACATTTCAATGAAATACAGTCTGTTCTCTAAAGACACACAATAAATATGCTAAATATATTAAATATAAATCTGTAAAAGAAACATTTTGATAACAAGCACAATACATACAAAGTATTTCATTTATAAAACCTTCAAAAGACATTATGAAATGATTATTTGCTATATTACTAAGAAGTATTATATAAGTACAGACCAGTTTTATGTACTTTTGTGTGGGCAAGATTTAACTATCAAAGATTACTGCAAACATATTCTAACTCTACTGATGTCATAGCTTACTAATACAATATAAACCAACAAATTTTATATGTATGCACAGATCCATGAGTAAAATGTAAAGTGGAAACAATAAATTTGGTGACACTAATAAAATGTTTTATGTCTATTCATAAATTAACTTATGATGAAAGCAGTGGAAAATGTAACTTCATTAAATTAATTACTTAATGTTCATGGCTTCTCAGTGTCAGAGCAGCCGGTACTCAACAAATTCCAAGTGTCACTTTCTGCTTCTCGTGTGCTAACTTGCCGTTGCCATTCCTGTAAAACGTGTTCTATTGCTGTTTCATCTTACAAATTACTGTGATATTTCTTCCCCCAGTGAACGTGAGGGAGTGTCTCCAGTCGGCCAGCCTAATCCGGGCCAGCGATCCCGACTTCAGAGTTCTACAAGATGGCTCCGTTTACACAACACACGACCTCGTCTTGTCTCCTCCGAGGAAGAGCTTCTCCATCTTCCTCTCAGACAGTCAGCAGCGGGAGCAGAGGGAGATGGAAATCGTGCTGGAAGCAATAGGAAAGAAGGTATATTAGGCAAAGGTTTGACCATACTGGTCTGCTTATGTGAGTCATTCATTTCCTAGGCCTCCTTCCCTGTTAAAATCATGGTTTTGAATGCTCACCTATTTGTCTGTCCCACTGGTAATGAACATGTGCAGATACTAGACTGTTCTAGGGAGTGGTGGAGCTATTTGCAAAGTGATGTGAAAACGAACATCTCTGTAGCCAGGGAGCAAAGTCAGAATATCAAAGGTTCCAGAGAGCGCTCTGAGGTGTGGCAGCAAGAACAACCAACCTGCAGAAGGAGACCGGGTGGGCCTGAAACAGAGATGGATTCAGGCTGGAGGTGTGGCGCTCCACCCGAGCGGCTCTCTCCCTGCTGACTGGGGGTGAGTCTCTCTACAGAGGGAAGGCATTGTCTCAGGCTCACTCCCACATTAACTGAGAACCCCAGGGGCTCCTTCTCTTCAAGAAACGGATAATGGCCAGGCCACCGGGTTGGTTTGAAAGTTCTGACTCCAGACTCACTTTCTTACAGCGATTAGTGGTGATCAGGGGGTAAGAAAGGCGAAGGTTACTGCAATTCACACAAATCTCACCTCAAGCCAACTCTACACATGAACTTGGTCTTATAAAGTCAGTTGTTAATAAGTGATTCCATTTATGAGACTTTTCCATCTAAATTCCTTTTGATCACAAGGACTCCTCTTCATCAAATTTAGAACATGCTCAGAGTTTTTAAAACATTGTTTTATGTCAAAATTGTAAGGAATCTCCATATCACGTAAAATAAAACATACTTGAATGAATGCCGACCTGTATCTTTATATAGGTACCCAAATCATTTGAAATGCAGCTAGAATTTTTAAAAACATTGGTTGTACCTTCTCTAATGGAATAAAATCAATTCTTAAATATTCATTAATAAATTAGCTATTTTTAGGGAGTCTATACTTCTCAAGATGACCTCTTATACCAATGCCTTATAAAGTTCTGGTTACTTAACTGGAATTTGGTGAAACTGGTTCTTATTCATGTGTGTGTGTGTGTGTGTGTGTGTGTGTGTTGTTGTTGTTGTATCTTATCAATAAAATAATGAAAAACAGCAATAGTTTGGGGTTGGTTATCCATGATAGTGTTACGGACACCCTTACTATTTTCCTGTTGACATAAATGCTAGCATCACAGGTCCCGGAATGACAAGCAGCTCACATTTCTCTCTCCCCAAACGCAGGTTCTGAGAAAGAGACACGCCAAAAGCGCAGCCCTCAAGCGCAGCAAGCGGCGCTGGGCTCCGATCCCATGCTCCCTGATGGAGAACTCCTTAGGCCCCTTCCCACAGCACGTCCAGCAGGTACATGCATGTTGTCTGACTGACATGTGAGAGGGTGTTTGTTTGTTTGTTCTTGCATTGCCCACTTGAATTGTGCAGTGTTTTGAAGGAGGGCTTGGACTTATTGGTACTAATCTATTGGTACCAACCACCTATTCACCAGAATAAGGACCTGTAGGAGTGAGTCAGTGTAATTTGTTGCTTTCCTCCAGAAAACGTACTTAGCACTTAGAGAGTTCATATTTTGAGTTTCTGGAGCTCTTAGGTCTATACCCAGATTTTCCTAAATGCCCTACCATCCTGGCACTCACGTGCAAAGGACATGCTTACCCATTTTGCATAACTTAACCTTCTACTTATCATGTAACCTTGCAAAAGAGTCTCCGATATTTCTGTTTATCAAAAATGTAGCGTCACTGCCACATAGCTGGTGTGTAAACATAGGCCAGCTTTGAAACCAGTGAAGATTAATTGCGGGAAGAAATTTGTAATATTTTTCCTTTTTTTTCATCATGAAGTGTTTCATTCCAAATAATTTAAAATTACCAAAACTATTACTATCACTTATATAAGAATAGGAACAAGTGGACAAGAATTATACAGGTACATTCAACTCCATGAATTGTCCATAAATATGCAGATAACAAAACAATTTGTACATTCAGAATATGAATAAGAATTTAAAAAAACCTGAGGCATACTAGATAGATGAACAGAGAAAAGAAAGAATAGTAGGAAAGAAAGCAAGTAATAAAAATATCAACCATCGCAAGATGTTAGGTTGAAGTTATTTCTTGTCCTAAGTTGTCACTCATTGCGATAGGTCCAATCGGATGCGGCACAGAACTACACCATCTTTTACTCGATCAGTGGGCCCGGGGTGGACAAAGAGCCCTTCAATCTGTTCTTCATTAATAAAGACACTGGCGACATCTTCTGTACTCGAAGCATCGATCGCGAGCAATATCAAGAGTTTCCGGTAAGGTTATTGGATTTCTCATGAAGAATTATGTTGTTTAGGACTGCTTTAATATTTTCAGCATTATTTGCCTATGTTTTAAAAGAATCAATAATTTATTATCTATATCTGATATAGATAATGTGAGATATAAACTTCAAATTTCTATTGATGCCATTGATGAAGAAAGACAACAGATATGTAGACTTCTTTATAGAGTTTGTGACTTTGTACATTCAGAATATGAATAAGAGTTTAAAAAACATGGGACATACTGGGTAGAAAAGGGAAGAAAAGTGGGGGGCGGGGACTATAGAAAATAGGACAGAATTTTAAAGGGCAGGTTTCGGTCCAGGGAATGCTAGGACAACACCTGTTCATTTTATTGAGTTCAAAGTTCCCTACAACAACATGGTTCAGTTATTCTCAACCCTGCCTGTACTGTATACATGGCATGAGAACTTTAGAAAAACTTATGCTGCTCTGGCCTATCCCAAGAAATCCTGATGTAATCATTCTGATAGGGGGCCCAGTCACAGACAAGACAGATGATAGCGACATAGAAATGCCATAAATGCTGGGACTTGGCAACTGGCTGAAAAGGCTAATGAGAGAATGGAGGATTTACATACCTGGAGTTTTAATTCTGTTCGTTTTAGAAGGTGGGCACAGTGGGGAAATCAGGGAGAGCTGGTTGCGTGGAGAAGAACCGAGTTCACACGGACTTCACTGTGGGCAGGTCTGGTTGGTCTGTCAGTGAAGAAAATCTGCTCAACTCAACAGCCATTCACTGACCACCGAACCAGGCACAAGCCACATAAAAGTGCAGAAATAATGTGGTGTTGTTGAAAGACATTAAATTAAATGCTGACATTTTCGGCCAAGATATATAATTTTGAGCTGTATATGTATTTATTAGCATTTTTATTACATAAGAAATGCATGTTTTTGGTAGAAAAATGAGTAAACTCAAGCAAATAGAGAAAAAAAGAATTGAGTCACCCAGAGATAGTTGATATATTAACTGGAAGTAAATAGAATTGTGTTTTGTTTTTGTTTTTTAATAAGCTTAAAAAATGCTTGTTATTAGCATGACCGGGGGAAGTCTGCATGTATTCTCATGAGAGGAACATTAGAATGCATGGAATGTTAACTCGGGGAGGAGACTGGCTCCTCAGCTGGCGGGCATGGCACTGGGGATAATGGTGTTGAAGGAAGGTGAAGGCACACGGCCGGCCTACACCGTGTGGGTGTGCTGTCTCTCTGCGGCCTACGTTCTTAGTTACATAGACCTTCTAGAATGTTGTCCTTCCCCAGCGGCCAGGTTTGATGCTGGGCTTATTTGCTATGTAAGAGTAAGCTGTGGTGTCTGCCTGCCTTCCAGCTCTACGCCTACGCCACCACCGCCGATGGCTACGCACCGGAGTACCCACTCCCCTTGCTGTTCAAGGTTGAGGACGATAACGACAACGCCCCGTATTTTGAAAACAAAGTGACTATCTTTACTGTGCCTGAGAACTGCAGAACCGGTAAGGTCAGGTTTAGGAAAACACTCGCTTTTTACTCATTACTGTCCTAAGCAGTTCATGCTAAACATGTTTCAATGCTTATGAGATCATATACTCTTCAAATGCAAACCTGTTGGTGCTCAGTTTGCTGTGCACATATAGGAGCCAGCTAATGCATAAAGTCACTAACTTTGTTAGATTAATCCACAACGAATATAAATGTGTGACAAATGCCATTTATATTTCCTAATTTGACCTTGTACCTATCTGTCGCAGATGTATTTATAAAACAGAATAATTTGAATATTTATAAAGTCTCGCTATGTTTTCAAGAACCTAGAACTATATCATAGCATGGAAGGGCGAATCTGATTTATAACAACATACGTTGCTTTACTTGGTATATTTTTCAGACAAAATGAAAAAAATAATTTAAACTTGTTTGATGCTCTGGGCTGCCAAAATCTTGATCTTGGTATACCCAGGGGCCCGACAAGACTGCCTAATTTTTTTTAAAAACCTGCAAGAAATGTTGTTCTTAGCTCCTCTAATCTGTTGCCATCACATGTGTATATTTAATATTATTCTCCTAAAACAAGTGGTTTGGTAAAGCCATATTCGGTACACTGATTTCTGGGCCATAAAGCTCAGCCTGAGGCAAAAGGTTTGTGTCTAACATTCATTAATAAACACTTGCATATAATAATAATTCAGCACATTTATTAAAACATAAAAGCACAAATCCTTCATCATATGCACAGCTGCACTATTCCTCTAGTTAATATCATCAAGCTGGACTCTAAAGGAAACAAGACATACAGAGTTGGTCCCATCCAAAAGTGGCCCTTGAACTGGGGCGGCAGGGAGGGGTTGAGAACCACAGATACCGAGGGGGGTGGACTTCATGTAGCCACAGATCCTGTTCTTCACAGGAATCCCTTCGCTGGACTTCCAAAGCCAGGGAAGCCTGGTGTTCTGGAGAGCATTCATGCTCCTCCCCTTACCTGTAACACATACACTCGTGGCTGGGGGAGAACATGTATAGCAAGGCCCTGCTTTTATTTCTGTTTGCAGTATTGCTGCTTTAGATTACTGACAACCCTGGATTTCCTTAAACAGGAACTTCAGTGGGGAAAGTGACTGCCATCGACCTCGACGAGCCTGACACTCTGCACACTCGTCTGAAATACAAAATCTTACAGCAGATCCCCGATCACCCGAAGCATTTCTCCATCCACCCGGACACAGGCGTCATCACCACCACTTCGCTCTTACTGGACCGAGAAGTAATGAGCTGATTAATTCCCCACTCACTCCCCTGCCTTTGAACTGACAATGAGCCCCGGGAGGAATGACACGGGGCCCCGGCCGCCACCCCACGCGTGCTTCCTGCGGGCGGTGGGGAGGGCTCCTCGCACGCTCCTTCCTCTGTGTCTGTGCAGAGGCCTGGGCGGGGACACTGTGTGAGACGGGGTCTCCCCTGAGGTTGCTGACTTGATCGGGTGCTGAAATAGAAAAAAAATGGCTTTTAAGTTTTAAAAGGTTATCAGCTTCCCATTGTTCTGACTGACCAATCTCTCGCTCTGTTGTTATTTATGCTCATTTTTTTTTCTTTTTGTGGGGGAGAATGTTCATCAGCGCTCCCTCTCCCTTTTCCAGAAATGTGACACATACCAGTTAGTGATGGAGGTGCGAGACATGGGCGGCCAACATTTTGGTTTGTTTAACACAGGAACAATCACCATTTCACTCCAAGATGAAAACGACAATTCACCGTATTTCACAGAAAATTCTGTGAGTATACCTCTGCATCCGTGTATCCGAGTTCATTTACCTCTTCAAAAACGCAAATCTAGAATGAGCTAGCTCTGTGAGAGTGCACGTTTTGGTTTTCATAGCTACCACTTCAAAATAAACAGGCAAAAATAAAAGGGTTTCTTTAAAAATCACCGGGGGCCCGTTTTCCCGGGCGGAGGGACATGACTGTCTCCTCGGCCACATGAAAGCTGCCTGGCCCGCGAAGCCGTTCATGCAGTCCGCGTGTTCTTGGTCGCCCCGCTGTGGCATCGGAGTCCTTGGGTTTAGCGCCCCTCACGGGGTGAAGGAGAAGAGGCCCTCTCCGGTGTCACTTGTGCTTGAGCACCTGAGGGATGAAGGAAGACTCGCGTCCCAGCCTTCACTCTGCTGGCGGTCAGTGGTCTAGGCGGGCCCACCGCCATCTCTGTGCAGACGCCTCACATGTCTCATACAGGGCAAATGTTCCCTCCGGGCTACACAGAACAGGAAGCATAGGCAGGAGGGAGATTCCAGGAAATACTCCTCCTTTCTTGTCCTTTTAGAAAGTGACCTTCATCTTTCCACTCATGAATGTCAGAGTACAAATCAGAGAAGGGAACACCTGCAGTGATGAGCCGTCCATACAATTGTTTACACTAATTGCTATAACTTGTAAAGATAGGACTTCCTCCGTATTTCTTATGAGGGACTGGAAGGCCAGTTAAGTGACTTGCTTCTGATCTCATTGGTGTAAACCAAGTGAGAGGAAAACTGGGCTTAGACTCAACATCTGTTTTGTTCCTAAGGCTCTGAGGCTGACATCCTTCTCTGAGTTCATCCGACATCTCTAGAAGATTCTGATTTACTACTGTTTTAGTCTTTTATTTCATATGCTCCCATAGCCTTACTTATTTTTTGGAGGTGGGAAGAAACTCTGATTTAATTTCTAAAAAGGAAAAAAGAAAAAAAGAAAAACTATTTCCTCAAAATGTTTGCCAGTGAATCAAAAGTAAATTTTTAAATAATTGGCATAATAAACAGATCACCCAGTAAAAATAAGAAATGCATGTAGGTTATACAATAATTATCTATAAATATTAGAGGCTAAATATATAACCATAAAGCATTTCTTAAGTGCTTGCTATATCTGAAAGGGGGTGGTACACTGTAAATGTGACAGATTCAGAATAGAGACAAATGTGAGTAGGAAAATTGCCTCAGAGAAGTAGGAGAGTTAAGATATAAGTTAGTCTTTCAAGGGTAAATAAGATATTGCACATTTCCATATTACTTTGCTTTCTTTTACTTTAAATATAAGTTTTAGAGGAGAAGATCATATTGTTAAAGCTACAAATCTATAATGACAGCAGGCAATGTGTTTAGTATTTTGCAGAAGTAGAAGAAAACAGAATTGACGTTGAGATTTTGCGAATGGCGGTTCATGACCTGGACCTGCCGAATACTGCTCACTCCAAGGCCGTGTACACAATCCTGCAGGGGAACGAGAATGGCAACTTCAAAATCAGCACGGACCCAAATACAAACGAGGCAGTCTTGTGTGTTGTCAAGGTAAGCAAACAAAAAAGAATAATCTAGCAATGCTTTAATTGGTTTCTAATTGGTATCTTAGCTGATGTATAGGCATTTATAATATATATATGTATGTGTATGTGTATACATTCCTGTGTGTATGTGACCAGAGAATGTCAATGCAATGTTGAAATGATTACATTGGTTTAAAAATTATTATTGTTGTTTTTATTATTATTATTTTCTCTATTGGAGGAAAGGCATGGCAGGCACAAAACTCATTGTTCCATAGGTGAGGCAAGCCAAGGCAGAGAGATACTGCATTACTAATCGGAGATTAGCTTGAGAAGCATTCTCAGACACACCCTTGTCCAAAACCCTCATTTTCTAGAACAATAGACAGAGAGAATCACTCTTTGAAATCAAACCTCTTGACTTTCCAATTCCCTTCATGCTCATGTTATTTTGTTGGCTCTCCATAGTGCATTTTATAAGACAATCTACTGAATATAAAGCAGCCATTCCCACTGATCCCCCTATATTTGGGATGGCCAGTGCTTTAGGGTTTTAAAGATTTAATTATAATTACTGGCACCTACAATGATTACTTTAACCGAACCTGGTTCAGTACTAAGTCCTTCTGCCTATAGCTCTTGCTAACCTGTTATAGACTTCCTCATTCATTTCTTCCTCATTCATTTCTTAGAGACTCTATTGTGTTAGAAGCTTTATGTACCAATTGTGATTCTTCATAAGATTTTTAGAAAAGGACCTTTAATGATTATACCACCTATTCCTTCCCTCTCTCTCTCTCTCTCTCTCTCTCTCTCTCTCTCTCTCTCTCTCTCTCTGTTTTTTGTTTTTGTTTTTGTTTTTGTTTTAGAGTCCAGTTTCTAATTATTTAACTATTGGTTTGGATTCCTTCTAATTATTCAGTTCAAGACCAAGCATTTTGTTTAGGAACTAAGCAAACCAAATATAATGTCCTTTGAAAGGCGCTGCTAAATAATATGATTATATCTTTTAACTCATATACTCAGATAACTGCACCATTATAGCCAGTCTCATATGCCAGCAGTCTATCTATTTCATGCATTGAGCTTGAAGGGACTTTAGCTGTTTTGGTTACCACTGTTATGCCATTTGATAAGTAATAACATAAATGGTAATCTATTTGAATTTAGTCAAACATTTATTCTGTATTCCTATTAATATTTAAACTTAAAACACACACACACACACTCAAAGGCAGGATCTTCCCAAAGAAAAGTGAGAAGGAAAATTAGTAAAGTTTTAAAAACAGAAATTTTGCATTGATAGCATCTGTCATTATAGGAAGCTAATTATTAGTCTTCCACCACATTAGTACCTTCTTTTTGGAAACATTGTATGCATAAAAATGATGCTCCTTTTTGTGTTAAAACTTGGAATCATGGTTAGAAGTCTTCTCTCTGTAGTGTTATATACTGACTAATTAAGTATGCTTATCTAACAGCCATTGAACTATGAAGTCAATCGCCAAGTCACTCTGCAAATCGGTGTGGTTAACGAGGCGCAGTTCTCCAGCGTACCGAACTCACAGCCTCCTACCATGTGCACCACCACCGTCACCGTTAAAGTCAAAGACAGCGACGAGGGCCCTGAGTGCCAGCCGCCGGTGAAGGTCATTCAGAGCAAAGATGGCCTGCCCGCCGGCCAGGAGCTGCTGGGGTACAAAGCAATGGATCCGGAAACACGCAGCGGGGAAGGCTTAAGGTAACGCTTTTTTTTTTTTTTTCCAGAAAGCTCCTTATTTTTAATTGGGATGTCAGTTGGTTTCAAATTTAGGAAAGTTCTATGTATTTCTCAAAATGACAGGTATTCAGATGATGTCCATTTTCGGTGTGAGCATTTACATTTGATTTCTTAAAATAGGTATAAGAAGTTAGGAGATGAAGATAACTGGTTTGAAATTAACGAAAACACTGGCGACCTGAGAACTGTGAAAGTGCTAGACAGAGAATCAAAGTTTGTGAAAAATGACCAGTACAATGTTTCCGTGGTTGCAACCGATGCAGGTAGGTGCAACTTTCTAGAAATAACATATAAACATGGGATATAATCGAAAGAAAATTTTAGGGTGAAATTTGCTTATTTCCAGGTCAAAATTTATTGCAAAAATTATTTGCATTATGGTTGCATCATTTTTTTGGAGACCACCCAATTTAGGCCCCAGTAACGCAAAACCAGAGGTGGGAGTCCAAAGTTCAAGATCCATATTACTGATCTCTGACCTCTGGCTTCCTCCAGGACTTCCACTTTTTTTTTTTTTTTTTTTTTTAGGAATATACATTTGGATTACTATGACTTTAAAAAATATACATATTGATTTAAGAGAAGAAGGGAGAGGGAGAGATAGAAACATCAATAATGAGGTAATGAGAGAGAATCATTGATTGGCTGCCTCCTACATACCCCACGCTGGGGATGGAGCCCACAACCTGGGCATGTGACCTTGACCGGGAATCGAACCATGACCTCCGGTTAATAGGTCAACCCTCAACCACTGAGCCACCACGTCCAGGCTAGATTACTATGTATGGTCATGCTGAAAAGGTTCCAACCACTGAAAACAGTTGGGTTCAGGGTAGGTTTGTCTTGAGCCCCTCTAAATGAGGAATAAAATGTTTGTCCTATTTCCCAAAGAAATGATTAAGCAATGAGTCTTGAACAAGCCTTTTGCTGTAGTTTGCAGTCCTTTGCCAAGGTTAGTTCTAGAACCTACCTGTCCTGTGAAGAAATGTTTTCCAAATGTCATAAAGTGGCCTCTCAAACCTAGTGAACATATGCTCCAGATGGGAGCCATCTTGAACATGGGGCAGTGCTGGGTAGTTAGTGTGCTCACTGGCCGTTGGCTTTGCTTTGCACAGTGCAGGTCCCTGACTTGAGGTTTACTTCAAACATGGCTGCCTTGAATCAATATGTTGCCAGCCAGGCGGCTTCCCCACTCCTCATTCTTTACATCCCTGCGCTTATGTTTTAAATTTACCAATAAAGAATGAGCTTGGGAGCCCCTCAGGTCCCCCTCACCCTGACCTCAGGCTTTCCTTCTCCACCTAACCCCACCCCACCCACTCCACTGCACCCTGTGAGCCATGGAATTTCTTATTTTTAAAAACAACTAAAAAACTTGTTTCCCCCCCCCCCCCCGAGTTTCCTGAGGGCATTTTGCAATCCTAATGAGAACCATGGTGGCTGTCTAGCCATAACATTGGTCAGTCATAGGTGGAGACGGGCTCACCTACTTTTAATGTAGTTCTTTCAATATAGGAAAACAAAACAAAACAAACAAACAAACAAACAAAAAGCTACCAGAGAATGGGGAGACCATTAATTGAGAGACAGAACTAATGTTGCCATCATTCTGTAATCTTGGGTGAACTTCTGCTCCTGGATAAGTAAAAGTGAAATCTGAATTGTTCAAAACCACAATTATGCTGTCAAACAAGAATTTATATCTACTCATTTATTCCACAAGCGTTGATTGTCTAGATAAGTTACAATAGAAACTAGAATTTATAAGTCAAGGTCAAACTCTCACATGATATTGTCTGGCTGGAGTGGTTCAGTATATTGAGTGTTGTCCAGTGCACAGAATGGTTGACTGCTCAATTCCCGGTCAGGGCACATAGATAGGTTTCAGGTTCGATCCCTTTTGGGACACATACAGAAGCACGTGGTGGATGTTTCTTTCTCTTCTCCTCACATCAATGTTTCTCTCTCTCCCTCCCTCTGGATCCACCCCCATTTCCTCTCTCCAAGCATGTCCTTGGGTGAAGATTTTTTTTTAAATTCACATGATATCAATTAAAAGATTAGTATATTTTCATAGTAGGTTCCATGGTATAAAAGAAAGTATGGATATCATCAAAAGTGTAAATCAGTTAAGAGCTACCTGGATTAAAAGATAAAAGTAGATTTCACACAAATACAGAAGCTTGGTGAATGCAGTACTCTTTGGAGAGCTGGAAAACATGGAGAACAGAGATATAATATGTTAAATTTGTCTATAGTGTTAACACAAAAAATGACATGGCAAATCTAAAATGTAGAAATCTATGTACCAGCCTCATGGAAAACCCAGGTGTGCTCAGATGTATAAAAATATTAAGTGAATTCTGTTTGGTGTGTTAGTATTAAGTTATATGTTAGCCAGGACACACCAGGCATCTCACCAGGCTGTCCTGGGGAATATGACTGAGCTCCGAGGATGACCGATGCTCACAGTTCAGCGAGTCAGTGACCAGCCAGTGAGAAATGAGAGGGGAATGTGACTGCCATACCCAAGTTGAGGCAGTTAGTAGAAAGCAGCCACGCGTGTGTCACGGAGATGGTGGGAAACACATTGGTTAGTGAAGACATGCCTTGTTCTGACTCTCCTCAGGTGGCAGATCTTGCACTGGAACACTAGTGGTTCTTTTGGAAGACAACAATGACCACCCGCCACAGGTTGACAAGGACGTGACCATTTGTCAGCATGCTCAGGATTTTGCTGTTCTCTCACCGAATGATGCAGATGGGCCTGAGAATGGCCCACCTTTTGTATTCCTTCTGGATAATTCTGCCAACAAACAATGGACCTTAGGATCAAAGGATGGTGTGTAATTATGCTAAATCTTGTCATCAACAGAAACTTAAGATGGCGGCTGGTCTTAACTTTTACCTAATATCATGATAATAAATAAATATTCATTTTAGGAAGGTTTTTTTTTTAATTGATCCCCCCCCCCCCTCCAAAGAATAATACCTTGCTTTCCTTAAAGCAATAAGTAATGTATTTATGAAGTTTAGGATATATTTTGTTTTGGATATATTTTAAGAAAACATAAATTAATCTTAATATAATAGTTGAATAACATGTTAAGTATGGATTGTTCTAATATAAGCATAAACAATATCAATTATCCTTTTTATTTCAAGAATTCAAGTCATTTTTAAGAAAGAAAGAGGAATCACTAGAATTTTTCGTCTAAGCTAAATTCTGTGCCTCCTATTCCTCTTCCCTGCCCTAAGAACTCCAAGGCAGAATAATACTGCGGTCACATTAACAGATACTCTCTATCTTCTTTCCCCCCATTAGGTAAAACGGCCATTCTTCGTGCCAAGCAACACATGGATTATAACTATTACAGTGTGCCCATCACCATAAAAGACAGACACGGTCTTGCTGCAAAGCACGTGCTGTCGGTCAGAGTGTGTGACTGCACGACTCCGTCTGACTGCAGAATGACCAGCAAAGTGCGGGACCGAGATGCCAAGCTCCCCAATGTGATCCTCGGGAAATGGGCAATTCTCGCCATGGTGTTGGGTTCCGCACTGTTGTTATGTGAGTACACTTACCTACATTGTGTTAGCTGCGCGTTTTCTTACTATTTAGAAAATACATGCAGTTCTTTATATCGGTGACATGCATAGCCTTTGCTAAATGTACCCTTTTTATAATCTTGTATGTACTAGATAAGTTAGGGTTCTGAGTCACGGAAGAAAAAAAATGTGTCAATAAAAGCAGATTAGAATGATTTTCAGAGGGATAGCCACAGTTCTTCTAGTACTGTCTGTGAGACACTGGATAACCATTTCTTCTTCTTTGAGCTCTTTTTTCCAGATGTAAAACGAGAGGTTGGATACAATTAATGTTAAGATTCCCTCTCATATATAATATTAGTCTTTTAACCAACTAAGTGTACATAGTAGTGAGTGCACAAAAAGAATTCCTGAAAAGCGAATTATGAGTGTTCTTAGTGAAGCGATATAGCATACTCCAATGAGTGGAATGCGTGGAAATGGTCATATGGTGAGCCACTGAGGAAGACCAATACATGGAAAGATGCTAAGACATTGCCTTCTGCCAACTATTTTTAGAGCTATAAAAGCAATGGAAATTCCTGCCCACACTGCCCTCCCTCCCACCTCCCACCTCCCTTTTGTCCTTTTCTATAACTATACACAATCTATCTGCATTTATTAATATTCTGTTTTAATTTTATGACCCAAGGGTATCTCAGTTTATGAAATAAAAACCCTGATAGGTTGGTGTGTGTTTTTTTAAGTTCTGGAAAGAGAATTTTGAACAGCTGTATGATTCAAATGATTTAATATATATCAGCCTGAGAAATGATATTACTTACCTAAATATTTTTATTTTTTAGGTGCTCTGTTTACATGTTTCTGTGTTGCTACTAAGAGAACAGTGAAGAAATGCATTCCAGAAGACGTAGCCCAGCAAAACTTAATTGTGTCAAATACTGAGGGGCCTGGCGAGGAAGTAATGGTGAGCCATATTTCAGGGTTTTCACGTGTACGGTGATGCACTGATGACAGCTGATTACATAACAATCCTTTCTAATAAAAGAGTGATATGCACATTGACCATCACCCCAACACACAAGATGGCTGCCCCCATGTGGTCAAAGATCCTGCCCCCGTGTGGACACAAGATGGCCACCACAAGATGGCCAGCAGGGGAGGGCATTTGGGAGGGACTAGGCCTGCAAGGGAGGGCTTTTGGGGGCGATCAAGCTTGCAGGGGAGGCCAGTTAGGGGTGGCCAGGCCTGCAGGGGAGGGCACTTAGGGGCAATCGGGCTGGCAGGAGAGCAGTTAGGCATCAATCAGGCTGGCAGGGGAGTGGTTAGGGAGTGATCGGGCTGGCAGGTAGAAGCAGTTAGGGGCAATCAGGAAGGCAGGCAGGCGAGCAGTTGGGAGCCAGCAGTCCTGGATTGTGAGAGGGATATAGAGCCTAAACGGGCAGGCGGACATCCCTCGAGGGGTCCCATATTAGAGAGGGTGCAGGCTGGGCTGAGGGACACCTGGCCTCTAGTAGCAATAATACGACAACTGCTATTTATTGAGCGCTTGCTGTGCTAAGCGGAGCACCACGTGCCTTGCATGTATTAAGTCATTTAAACCCCATAGTTCTACTGCATTCACTTCCTGGGGCTGCCATAACCAAGTACCACAAATTGAGTGACAAACACGTTAGGAATTTATGGTTTCACAGTTCTGATTAGCAGTTAGGGTGCTGGCAGGGACACGTTCCCTCTGACGGAGCCTGAGAATTGCTGTCTTGGGCCTTTCAACGCCATTCTCCTTGTGTGCATGCGTGTCTCTGTCCAGATTTCACCTTAGAAGGGCCCTGCCCTCATGGAGGATGGCCTCACCTCAATTTAACCACCGTAGTGACACCCGAGTAGCCCCGCCTTCAGCTAGATCCTGTTCTGAGGCACTAAGAGTTAGGGCTTCAACATAAACATATTGGGGGCCACCACTCACCCCTAACCCCTACGCTAGGGGGTCCGTGATGGTCTTGGCTTAATGTATGGGGAGCTGAGAGGCCCAGGAGGAAGTGGCTTGCCTGGGGTGGGAGAGACATGAGCGTGAGCTGTTAGCTTCCATCAGAGTCACTCCTGTTCTAACCCTCCCTCTGTCTGTAGGAGGCAAACATCAGGCTCCCCACACAGACCTCCAACGTCTGCGACACCAGCATGTCTGTGGGCACTCTCGGGGGCCAGGGAGTCAAAACACAGCAGAGCTTTGAGATGGTCAAAGGCGGAAGCGGACACCAGACCTTGGACTCTGTCAAGGGGGCGGGGCAGGGCGTGCTGGAGCCTGGCAGATACACGTACACCGACTGGCACAGCTTTACCCAGCCCCGGCTTGGCGAGGTGAGTGCCGTGTCTTCGGTTCACGTTCCGTGAAGTTCACACAGCTTGTCAATCAGGACGTCCCCAAAGTTTTACTCTTCGCCCACCCTGAATTCATCGTCTCTTAGATGTTGAGTTATTAGAGACATGATGTCAAGTCCAATCCCAAAGGAAAAAAAGGATTTCGTGAAGTTTCCTTTTTTAAAATGAGGTTTGCAAAACTTTTATCTAGGAGTGGCTTATGCAGACACGTGTGGGAAGTGTACAAAGACCGATAGCATCTCCCCTAAATGTCACAAGGAAGGCCACCCGAGCGAGGCGTTTGTTGGAGAGCAGTGCCCACATCGTAAATGGTGACCATTTCTTAGCGTGCTGAGTCCTTCGCATGGTTATAAAGTCCTGGCTGTCAACATCAGTCGGATAAACTGTTAAACTTTTGTTTGGGGTTTTCAGTTTCTTGTTTTAGGTCCAGATTAATCAGCTGGTTAATATTAGCCAGTTTAATAGAATACTCAAAGTTACGGAGACCCATTTCAATGATACAAATGTTAAGTTCAAACGGAGCTAGTAGGTCGGATTGTGATAATGTGCAGCCTTAGTTTTTCCTCAATGTCTTCCCTGGCAGCAGTGATGTATTTGCTATATTTTGAGAATGACTGTAATACAGACCAACCATGTGCATTTTTTATATGTAGGAATCCATTAGAGGACACACTCTGATTAAAAATTAAACAGTAAAAGGTAAATCCAAGACATTCTTTTTTACGCTAATATGTTCAGGTGTCTTTAAAAAATAATAAACTGTGCTCTTCCCGCCGCAGAAGGTGTACCTGTGCGGACAAGACGAGGAGCACAGGCTCTGCGAGGACCAGGTGCGCGCCTACCACTACGAGGGCAGGGGCTCGGCGGCCGGCTCGGTGGGCTGCTGCAGCGACCGGCAGGAGGAGGAGGGGCTGGAGTTCCTGGACCACCTGGAGCCCAAGTTCCGCACGCTGGCCAAGACGTGTGTAAGGAAGTGAGGGGCCTGGCCCGGGTGCCCCCAAGGGTGCCGAGGAGGCGTTCGCTGGATGTGAACGTGACCCCGCACCTGCCGAGGCATCCATGTGTCTATCAGGGTAACTCCGATGCGTGATTGAGAACTTATTACACGTGCCACGCTCCCTCCCCGCCTTGTCTGACAGCCTCCCTCCCTCCGCCTTCTCTAGACGTCACCGCTTCCCGGGCCGCTGTCTCCCGTGGCCTGTACATTCCCCGCAGCATCTTTCCTTCCCTGTGTCCCGGGAGGGTGTGGGAGAGACAGCTGGGTACCTCGGAGTCCAATAAAAATGAGTTTTTATTTTAGATGACAATTAAACACTTTCTATCAAACCTGGGGAGACTTCTGCTTTCAGAGATGTTGTCTTTGGTGCCAGCGCGCTGCTGCTGGGCCCGGGGCTGGTGGTGGTGGGGTGGGTGGTGGGTGCAGCCTTCACTGGGGCACAGTGGCTGCCGGCGCTGTGCACTTGCAGGGTCTGGGCGTGGGGCCTTGGTCTCTGCCCTGTGAGTGCCTTCCAGCTTCCACAGCTCCTGGGGTGAGGGCAGTGGTCCGCAAACTCATTAGTCCACAGAGCCAAATATCAACAGCACAGTGATTGGAATTTCTTTTAAGAGCCACATTTTTTAACTTGAACTTCTTCTAACGCCACTTCTTCCAAATAGACTCACCCAGGCCGTGGTGTTTTGTGGAAGAGCCACACTGAAGGGGCCAAAGAGCTGCATGTGGCTCGAGAGCCGCAGTTTGCAGACCACGGGTTAGGGGGAGGGCGTGGAGCAGAACAAGTTCACAGCATCCGAACCACAGAGTTGACAGGGATCACACGAGAGAGTTTCCTGAAAGACTTGCAGCCTTGAGGCCGGGGGTGGGCTTAGACCCACACATCCATTCTGCCTGCTCGTCAGGACAGTCTAGTTGCCTCTAAGAATACAATCACCTTGGCAGAAGGCGCCCTCCCGTGTGGGCCACAGGCCCCGCTCTCAGGCCTGTGGGGGACAAGCCCTGCGGGCACTAGGCCTGCAGCTCGGACCCCCCGATATGCTGTGGACCGAGCAGCCATTCATTCCTGTTGGAGCGCGATGCTCAGCTCCATTGGCAATGACCTCTAGGGAGAGGGAAACCAGGAAGAAGGCATGTCCGGTGATTGCATGTTAAAAACGGAGATCCGTTAAAGCAACACCTACCAGACATTCATTGAATGATAGATGAGTGAACATGTAAATTAATAACTTATTTTAAATGCCTAATATTTTAATAGGATACTATATATTATTAATTTAGAAAGAAACCATGTATTTAAGTAGTATTTTAAAAGTTTTCTGTGCCAAACCATACATTTATAAGCAATAACAGCATACATCACACAGACATTTCTCAGTCAATAAAAACTGGTTTTTCATAAAACTCTAAACTAGGTAACTATTAATAACTGAGTGGTTAGTTTGTAAAATGTTTGTGATTAATTTCCTTACTCTCAGCAGTTCCTAATTAAAGGTGTTTCTTGGCATGAAATTGGATATTAGAGCAGAATAAAAAAGTAGTTTTAATAAGTAAGATCTTATTTCATAAGCTGTCCACACTCTATGATTTTATAGTCATTGGGAGGAAAATAATTTTGGAGGGAAATACAATTTCTGTAGTCTGACATACATGTTACTCTGACAATGATACCAGTTTTGAAATCCTAAAATGTAATATTAAAATTTTGGAAATATATCATATTATCATGATAAGTAATGCTCTTTAATGTAGGTGAGAATGTTTTCTGAACGGTTAAAATTTGCTAACCAAACATTAACTTATATGTGTTTGTCTATGTCTTCTTATTTCTTAACTTTGCTTCAATATGGACGAGAAAACTTATAGCTGAACATAAAGTACAGTTAAAGGCCAAAGAAAGATTGCTTGGTCACTGAAAGTATTGCCAGAATTATTAGAAAGTGTGGGAAATGAATTTGTACTAAGAAGTTTTGGCTACTAAAAATGTTCACAAATATCAGTGAAATTTATCTCACAGAGAAACTGTGACTGTTTTTTGATTTATGTAGGAAATTCATAGTCATTCTCTGTTTACACTCAAAATGAAATATTAATTGTATGATTGATGAAAATTTTGAAACTCTACTGGACTGTTTACAAATTTATTAAAACATTGTATTTTATGTATTATTTCATATAAATTAATTGTCAATAATTGAATCATTATCAATTATTTTTCTATAACTAACTCTATAGTTAGGTAAAATTAAATTTTCTTTTTCTTGATTCATGTAAAGAATTCCATGGAAACATCAAAATAGATGAAAATTCATATAATTATTATACATGAGCTTCGTTAAATACTGTCTTAACTTTACTGAGTTTTTAATTCCTCCTGAGTTTATTAAAATATTTTATAACACTGATATGTAGGCATATACCTACTTTTTAAAAATGGAATGTGCTATGCTATTTGGAAAATGTACACAATAGATATTTTGGAGTTGAGGTTTTTTATTATCCTAGAAAGGAAAAGCTGACTGCCTGTCTGTGGTGCGTTAGTTGTAAAGTCCTTTACTCGTTAAAAATCACCAGTTAGGTGAGGCAGTCAGGTAAACAATGTATGTCACTTCATATCTCTGGTCTCTTTTATCTGCTTTTCTAATAAATCTAAAGGAACTTGGCATTTGGCCAGACATTACATTTGTCTTTCTAATTATGTAGGAGAAAGAAAATATAACTACAGCAGGAGAAAGCATCACTAAGAATGGATAGACTCTTCTATACTATGGAAGGCCCAATAAAATTGAGCAAATACCATTTAAAAAAAAACAAAACTCTTTGAGAAGGATAATGTTGCATTAAAAAAACACAAAAAAACACACACCCTGACCTCAAATTCTTACTAACAATAAAATAATGACATTTTCTTTTTTTTTTTTTTAATATATTTTTATTGATTTTTTACAGAGAGGAGGAGAGAGGGATAGAGATCTAGAAACGTCAATGAGAGAGAAACACCGACCAGCTGCCTCTTGCACACCCCCTACCAGGGATGTGCCCGCAACCCATGTACATTCCCTTGACCGGAATCGAACCCGGGACCCTTCAGTCCGCAGACCGACGCTCTACCACTGAGCCAAACCGGTTTCGGCAATAATAACATTTTCAAATACATAGACTAATTTAAGTATATAAGAAACATTATAAAAACAAATGTGTAAAGTAGATTCATAATGCACAATTTGCAAAGATAGATCAAATTATTTAAAAACCTCTACTTCTCACAGTAAGTTTTTTGAAAGGAATAAAATGTCCTTAAACAAAACCAATTTGTAGAGTTGAAAGTTGTGTATTTCATAACTTTAGAGGGAAAACAATGAACAAGGATGGATTTCCTCTGTATTTGACCTGAGACAATACAGGGTCTTAAACTTTTTTTTTTATATAATATATTTTATTGATTTTGTACAGAGAGGAAGGGAGAGAGATAGAGAGTTAGAAACATCGATGAGAGAGAGTCATCAATCAGCTGCCTCTTGCACACCCCCTACTGGGGATATGCCCGCAACCAAGGTACATGCCCTTGACCGGAATCAAACCCGGGACCTTTCGGTCCCCAAGCCGATGCTCTATCCATTGAGCCAAACCGGTTTCGGCGGGTCTTAAACTTTTAAAAAATGTAGTTGTTATTGTGCAACAGTTACCTATTTACAGTCTTTTAATTTGCCCATGTTTAGGGACCTTTAAATATAGTAACATTGAATTATTAATTTAAAAGGAACGTCAAAGTTTTACCTTGATTTCACTCTAAAAATTCATGCAGAATTGTTTCCTGCCAGCTATAGTTCAAGAAAAGGAACTCTAACGCACGGTGGAACTCTGGCTTCGCCTCTGCTATAAAGTACACAGAACATTTTGGAATTTGGGGTGGATGACATTTACATAGGTCACTTATAAAAACGTAAAACCCAAACTCAGGAAGGTATTGTATTTTGTCGATAGTAGGTATTCTACAAGAGGGATCGCTTGCTGTTCTACCTATTTGAGATACCTCTTACCTATGTGAGATCCATGCTGAAATTCTTGAAATACGATTCCTGGATTGGTAGCCACAGCACCACCTGGGAACTTGTTAGAAATGTTAAATTCTTGGGTTCCACCCCCCAGATGCACGAAACAGGAAACTGAGGGTAAGGTTCTGGAGGTGTTGGTGAGGTCTCTGTACCACAGGCTCTTTGCCGCTCAGTGTTGTCCACATCCCCTGAGAGCTTGCGAGGAAAGGGAGTTCAGGCCCCACCTCAGACCAACGGAGCCAGAATCTACCTTTCGACAAGACCACACATAGAACTCTGTACAGAGGGGCCCCTGAGAGGAACCTGCAGAGTCTAACAGGAAACAACACAATCAGCCAATGAGAGCTAGGAACAGGTGGCCTCGGGCCGCAGGTCTACGGCCACTGTGTAGAGTGACCCAAGTTCAAGACCATCCTGCCTTTCACCACGCACAGAGCAGAACCCCCCACTCTGTCTTCTTATGTAGCCGGATACTGACTCTGAACGTTGTTTTTAAGCATGCCATACATTGGAGGGTATGACACAGAAGGCAAGCAAATTTAAGTAAAAGGCATGTTCGTTGTCACCCACCGAAGTAGAGAGGCTGACGTTGCAGAGAGGAGGGCGCTAGGGAAAGGTGCGTTTACTGGTACCATCTGTGGGAGAACCCTTCTCTCAGGGGGCAGGCTCCGATTGCCCAATGGCAAATGGGGAGCCAGGGGCAGTGGCAGTGGGAAGATGGTCCTGATCACCAGCCAGGCCTAGGGACCGTACCCATGCATGAATTCTGTGCATCGGGCCTCTAGTATAATATAAATATACATATAAATAATTATCACTATAGAAAATATTGATTAATATTACATATTAATTTCATATTGGTGTTTTAATGTTGAAGTTAAGGTTAGGAGGACACCTGTCACTGACAAACACATGTTTCTTGGTATTTTGTGGGACGGCGGCCGAGACCACGGGTTATCTACCCATGACCCCTAAGCTAGCTCTTTCTTAGAGGGGCGCTCTGATTTGACTCAGCGTGGCTGTGTGACCATAACCCCCCCTCCCCTTGTAGAACTCGCATGCTCCCCTTCCAGCTGTCCTGGAGGGTCGCAGCCTCTCGAGCGGGGCTTCTTCTCAGAGGCCTGGAGTGAATTCCTGTCTTACCTATGGCGATCCCAGTGCAGCCCCTGACTGGTTAATAATTAGCCTGTGATTATACTCAGCAAACATTTACTGAGGCTCTGCGGTGACAGGCATGGCTGTGGGCACTAACAGTAGACACCAAGGTGAGACCTCATGAGAATTACACTGTAATGCAGAGGGACAGATTCAGAGAGAAAAACAAGTAAAAGTCAAGAGAGAGGGTAGGATGGAGAGCTTTGCCGATGCCCCTACCAGCAGAAGAGCTGGTAAAACAGAATCTGGCTGTTCGGGCCACCAGGACGCAGCAGCCCCCCAGAAGCAGAGAGGCTGACTTTGCAGAGAGGAGGGCGCCAGGGGAAGGGGCGTTTATGTCTGTGGAGGAACCCACTGCCCCCTCCCCCTGTCCCCGGGGAGCATTTGAAGACACAAGGCCCAGGCCACTGCGAGGATCAGCAGGACCACGCGGAGGCCTCCTCTTGGGAAGGGAGACGGCGGCGGACCTTCCAGCCACCATGCGGGGCTGGAGAGACGACCTCAGAGACGGTGGGGGAGGGGGGGGCGTAGGGAGTTCCTCCAAGAGCTCTTGAGCCCTACCCCTTCGTGGGGCTGGGAGTGAGACAAAGGCAGACCCTCTGCTCCACAGGAAGGCCTCCCCCAGCCTCGTGGTGCAGGAAGCCAAGGCCTAACCCAGAGGACCCGCGGTCGCCCCCTTCCAAAGCCCCTCCCGCAGGCTCTCTCTCAGTGCAGGGCCTCCGAGAGGAAGGCAGGTGTTGGCCATTTGAATCAGGGCCTCGGGAAGGGCCTCTCCAGAAGGAGCCGCAGGAGCCAGACGTGAGGAGGAGAGGAGCACCAGGCTGCCTGAGGAGAGGGGTGCCCGTGGGAGCAGGGGGTCTGAGGAGTGAGTCCAGCACGTTCCAGGGAAGGGAAAGGGCTGATGGATGTGCTGTGGCCAGTGTGTGACGGAGGGAGGGAAAGGCTGATGTGAGGGAGGGAGGGAGGAAAAGGGCTGGTGCTGTGGCCAGTGTGAGGGGGAGGGAGGTAAAACTGGGGTCAGCGAGATGCAGGTGGAGGAAGGCCCTGGCACCCCTGGAAATACTCCGGGTTTGGTCTCAATGAGAGGAGAGGCAGTGACAGGGCATATTTTAAAGCCTTATATATTTTTGGAATAGCTCTGGTGGAGTTTGGGTAGAGAAATGTCATGCTCCAACTTATTTATTACCAGGGACAAACTGGTTTCTGGGTTGAAAACTGACTGAAGTACATAGTGTTGGCAGCTGAAAGCAATGACGAGTTTGTTTGCTGGTTTTTAATAACTCAGTGAGAGATGAACGTGTGTGTGCTGGACTGGATGAAGATGGTGGGAAGGGAGTGGGTTCCACGTATATTTCAAAGGTGAAGCTTAGAGGGTTTACTGACAGGTTGGATTTCGAGAAGACCCAAGGAAGTCTGCAGGTATTTTGGCTTAAATGACTGGAAGGATGGAGCTGCCATTAACTGGAAGGGAAAAGACTGAGGGGCGGGCATTTTGATGGAGAAGATCAGGAGCTCGGAACTGGGAAGATTAACTATGCAATGCCCACTAGACACATAAGGTGGTCGGTAGGAGCCCGGAGGTCAAGGGAGAGGCCTGGGGTAGAGCTTTAGAATTGCCGGTGGGAGCCTGAAGACCAGATGAAATCAATAGGGAGAGAGGGATAGATGGAACCAGAATTGAGACTCAACTACGGAGTCCTGGGGCAGTGCACTAGCAAGAGGTAAAGGAAGGAGGAGGAGTCAATTGCTGAGGCAGAGAAGGAAAACCGGAAACGAATGGAGCATGTGTTTCTGGGATGGTGCCCAGGCCTCTGCCATTAAGACAAGATGGTGAGGAATGGAGGAATGGCCACCAGACTCAGCCATGTGGGCACCTCAGCAAACTCTCTAAGACTGCGTTCCGGGAGGTGGGAGGAGAGGGGACCTGACCAAAAAGGGTTCCGCAGCGAAAGAGGACAGAAACTGAAGACAGTCCCTATCGACCAGCTCTCCCCAGAATATTTTTCTGTAAAGGCGAGCAGAGAAAAGGGGTGTCGTAGCTGGGGAGATAAATGGGACAGAGAGAGAGAGCGATTTCTGGTGTTTTTCTTTCTAAGTTTAGTTTGGTTTATATGCGACTGGGGGAGACAGAGGTGGATCCAATTGATGTAGGAAGGAAGGAGCAGAGCTGAGAGAGCACGTCCTTGAGCAGGTGGGAGGGGATGGGAATGAATGCCACGTGGAGCAGTTGCCCTTGGCCGCAGGCAGAGGCAGTTCTTCCGGGGCACTGAAGAGAGCCCGTGGACGTGGGACAGAGGCGAGCAGGTGGGTAGTGGGGAAGCTCACAGCAGTTCTCCGTGGTCATTCTGTTTTTTCTGTGAAACAGAAAGCTCCGTCAGTAACGCGAGTGAGTGCAGAGAGGATGCCAGGAGGTCTGAGCAGAGAGAGGGAGGGATGAAGACAGGGCCCAGGAGAATGGGGGAGTGAGTGGGTTTGGCGAACAGGATGACTGCGGGGCAGCATGGGGATCTACTGAAGACATTGACCACGCCTGTCAAGTGAGACTGCTGATCTTTATCTCCAGCCACATTAAGTCTTAAATGGGTGGTGGCTGGGAGGGTGGAGAGTTAGGTTTAATCAGGGAATGACTGACAAGAGAGAGCTTTCTATTTTTTTTATTTTTATTTTTTTTGTCAAACAGCTACAAAGGGATAGTTCATGATTTTTAGTATGCGCTTCTCTGATTTTTAAAAATATGCCTTGTAGGTGCTGAAATTCCTCTGTGTAGAATGCCTGGCTGCACTCTGCAGCCTGTTTTTTTTCCTTTTGAGGTTCCTGTCATGTTCTTACTGTGTGGAGGAGTTCCTGGAAATTACAGATATTATCTCCATCTTGGTTTAGTCATAACCAAGCTATTCTCCCCATCTATCACCTATTCGATTTATTCCTGGTGTTCTTTGTTGAATAGAAAGCCTGGACTTCAATGTAACTAAATGGATCTTTTTGTACCTTTTTTGGTAAATGCTTTTTGAGTTTTATTTCAGAAACCTCTGTCTACATCTGGGTCCCATGGATGTTATTCTATCTTGTCTGCCATTGACTTTGTCTCTTTCTTCACATGGGAGGTTGACCCACTGGGAAAGCACTGGCCATGTGTGTGAAGCAGGGGACCGGTTTTACTTTTTCTCATGATGACTGTTGTCCCCGCTACCACTCACGATCTCTTCTTTTCTCAGTGGGGTGTGCCACCGCAGTTTTATAAGTTCCCATGTATTCAGTGGCCTCTCTCTGGGTTCTAAGTTAGAATCCACCAGCTTCGTTGTCCATTTTTGTGCAAAGCCCGCACTGGGAATCCTTGGTAAACCCACTTCACATTTTAACTCATGTCCCAGCACGTGCCCTCCGTGCTTGGGAGCAAGTGTGGAACTTACACCCGGCCAATTGACCTAAGACATCATTTTATTAGTCATTCAAAATAACATTAAAGACAGAAAAAGCAAAAGCAAAGAATTACCTGCCCCCAAATACTCAGAAATCATTCATTCATTTGCTCACTCATTCACAATACTGATGAGGTGCCTGCTGTGTGCCAGGACTCAGGATGGATGGTGTAGGGGCACGGGGGTGGGCCAGAAAGGGCAGGTCGCTGCATGCATGAACATGGTCGAGTCCTTGCTGAGAAGCAAACATGGATCCAGTCACTACTCTCACCAATTGAGCTTTGTAATTGTGACTAGAAGTCTAAAGAAGAGACGGCTGCTTTTAAAGAGTACGATTTGACCTGATTAGAGAGGGTCTGACCGGCTCGGGAAAAAATAACGGTTGATAGTTACAGGACAGAAGAGTGCAGGCAGGTAACAGAGCACCTAGGAGGGGAGGGGCCCCCGAGGGCGAAGGCCTGAGAAAGCACAGGTGTGTTAAGTGTGGCGACGTGAGAAGCCAGACGGAGGGAAGCCTAGGCAGAGGCAGCAAGGGAAGAGGAAAGCAGGAGACCAAAGCCGCCGAAAACCAGCATGATCTAGATCGGGCTGGCTCACAGGAGAGTGAGCTTCTTGCCCCGAGGCCCAGATAAGAAGGGGACATTTCATAATCCATGAGCAGATCTTGACACACGACTTTTGCGTTGGTAGTATTTCATCCTTTGCAGAATGCTTCTGAAATTTCATTTTGCACCTACCTTGAGATTAAGCTCCTCTTTCAGACAGGAGTCAGCTTGATGTAAATCTCAGGTGGTGGGCACTTGTCCTACCCAATCTTTTAACACTTCCTCAGGCGCCTCCCTTGAGCAAGGGCCCTCTGTGTCTGGTTTGCCCAAGGTCAAGAACCATGCTGGCACACAGTAGGTGCTCGTTAAACACACGCCAAATTAATTAATTAGTAAAGCAAACATTTTTTAAAAATTGTACTTCTAAGAATATATTCATTCAGAGCACTCCTGGAGGATATCAACAGCATCTTTTAAGGCAGATGTGACCCTGGAAACCATCTCTGGGCATGTTCTGCGCAACTATCTACTAATAGTCATTCATCCGCCTGTTTCTAATGGCGTGTTTCTGCAGATCTTATTTAAGTAAAAATATATTATAATAAGAATTGAGCCGAAACCGGTTTGGCTCAATGGATAGAGCGCCGGCTTGGGGACTGAAGGGACCCGGGTTCGATTCCGGTCAAGGGCATGTACCTTGGTTGCGGGCATATCCCCAGTAGGGGGTGTGCAAGAGGCAGCTGATCGATGACTCTCATCGATGTTTCTAACTCTCTATCTCTCTCCCTTCCTCTCTGTACAAAATCAATAAAATATATTTAAAAAAAAGAATTGATTTATAGTTTATTTCACACTTTATTCCTACATAGTTCAAAAATATACTTTGAAAAGCAATGGAAGCTGATTTTGATGAGTATACTATGTTGTATCAAGGCCAACTTTGAAAAAAGAACTTCATAGAAATATAGACAGCATTAAAAATAAATATTTTTTTTACTGATCAAGGCCCCTCTTCCCTCCTCCCCCTTTGTAAAAGGATTCGTTACAAAATATTTGTGTACGTTTCAGCACAAATGGTGGCACCTCATCTTAGTGGACAGGTCATGTGTTTTTGTGAGCCGAGGTGGGGGTTGTCTGGGGTTGAGGGGAAAGGGAGGAGAGGGTTTGAGAGAGATCAGTGAATTGACACTGGCGGCCAGTCCTGGGCCTGGGCCTGAGGAGAGGAACTGGGGGTCAGGACGAGGGAGCTGTCCGAGGGAGGAGGGGGTGGGGAGTGTGAGTGCGCTGTGGAGAGATGCGTCAGACCTGGGGGAGCGCTTAGACTGTGCCAGGCTGTTCTGCATGGCTCCCATGTTAACACATCATTCAGTCTCTGAGAGGGCCACCCTCTGTGCTCTCTGTGTTGCAGGCATCAGACAGTGCCCTGCCTCCTCTCCCCTCAAGGTAACCAGACCAGGTCCTTTCCTCTGCTTTCCTCCTTGAGGTCTGTGTCTCACTCGCTTTTGGGCTCCACTCATTGTCATAGACCGCCACCGAGACAGACTTGCCCTAAAGATACAATGTCTGTAGAGTCCTCCCTCTCCCCTGTGGAGATCTCCCTCTCCCCCCTCCCACCCCACATCCAGGTCCAGCCGTGGGAGGACGGGAGGAATCAGGGAGCCCAGGGAGAGCTGCCCAGTACACATCATCGAGGATGGGAGTTTTTATTGTCTTTGATATGTTTAATTTCTACTTTTCGGAACTGGAAGATTGTGAAGCTAGGCCATTGATGTGCCCCACGGGCCCTTGGTGGCCATTGGCTCATCTCTTGAAGGACAGCTCTGGTTCTGACTTGCTTTCAGAAATGAGCACCCTGTCCCGCCAACCTTCTCAAAAACTCAGTCCCGAGGAGACTCGCCAGCTTAGTTTGAGGTGTGGGAGGGCCGCAGGCTGCATGGAGCTTCGTTCCCCTTATCTCACTTCGGAACGGGCCGCACTGGGGTCCGACAGGTGTCCGCGCAGCTCCAGGCACCGAGGGCGTCGCTCCGGCTTTGGGTCCCAGAGCACAGGGGCAGCCACAGCAAGTCAGCAGAGTCCCCTCCCCTTCCCCGCCAGCAGCCGTTCTTCTAGAAAAGTCCCCGGCCCACATTTCATCCTTTCTTCACATTTGCACCCACTGTTTCTAAATTGGATTGTGGGGGACTCCAGTGACCAGACGGCCGAATGGAAACCCCTTAGATAATGGGGCCCATGTCTACAGAGTACGTAGTGTGTGTTTCATTGAAAAGCTTCAGAACGCAGCAACAGCAAACATCACCATTCGGACAGCCCCAGTCCCGTACCTCGTGGGAAAGAGGAAAGCAACTACCTGAGATGGATTCTCTCTAAGGGCTCCCCACCCTCTTTTGGAATGGGGAAAGCGGAGCCGCCCTGGAAGGCGTCAGAAGTCAAAGGGGAGGCAAGCATTGGGACCGTCCCATTGTCAAAGGCTGTGACGCCAGCCTGAGTAAATTTCTAGCACTGAAAAAAAAAAAAAACTGGTTTGCGTCTCTAT
Source organism: Pipistrellus hanaki (assembly GCF_964339955.1). Taxonomy (NCBI): domain Eukaryota; kingdom Metazoa; phylum Chordata; class Mammalia; order Chiroptera; family Vespertilionidae; genus Pipistrellus; species Pipistrellus hanaki. The sequence continues at coordinate 85,703,994 of NC_140508.1, forward strand.
TTTGAGGAAAGCTGCCATTGAGAGATCATGATGTCATCAATAGGATGATGTGTTCCGATGATTTATAGAAAGAGGTTGTCAACTAGAGTCTCATGCTGATGACCCAGGCTTGTGCTATTAGCAAAGATTCAGTGATAAACAGCTCAGTACGTGGTTACTCACTAATAAAATAAAGCATGGGAACCCTATGGATGCGGGCCTGAGCTGAGTGCCATTCCTCACGAACTGCAGTCACTGTGCTCGGCGCCGCCTGCTCCTGGTTTTGTGCTGTGAGGGTGGTTCATGGGTTCAGGGACTGGAACGGTGTGAGTGTTTGGTTGGCGCTTCAAACAGGTTTCTCCAAACATCCTGGAGGAGACAGGAGAGGAGCGAAATGAGGTGGAACAGACCAGTTTCTCCTCTGTGGTCAGCGTTTCCTGGTTTGCAGAAGGATGAGTCAGGCACCTGTCACTGCATGGAGGGCTGAGAGTACCGGCTTTTGTGTGTTAATCTCCCCTGCTAAGTGCGCCCTAAATCATCGGCATAAGCACACTTCACTTCAGAACACCAACGTGTTCCCATCCTTTCCTCCTCTCTCTCTCCTCACCACACTCTGGTTTCGGGGTGGGAAAGAAGGCTCCATCCCCACCAGCTGCCCGGAGCCCCATCTAGGCGGTGAATGAGAAGCTGGTGGGTGGCTCCTTACGCTTTAATTGCGGAAAGGGCCGATTTTGGAGAAAACCAGCAGCCCCCATGTAGCCACCATCTGGGGCCTCAAAACAGTCCTTTTCCGTAGTACCCCGGCCTCGTCTCATTTCCCTGTGGCCTGGGTAAAAAGACGGGGTGGGGAACGTCGGCTTACAGCTATTCCTATGGAAAATATTGCAATCACTAATAATAATAACAATACAGAAATGAACTGGGTTTCACCTGCTCACATTGGTGAACAGACTTTTGCCCAGCCCCGTATATAATATATAGTTGTCTTTAACTTAGGCTCATTTTTTTGGTATCACTGTCCTATTGGCCATGAGATTTCCCAAAAAAACAAAACAAAACGAACAAACAAAACCCCCAACCAAACAAAAATAGCAACACACTCAGCTGGAATGAATCCTTTACACATGAAAGGCGGTGGGCGGCAGGAGGTCTGCTGGACGTTTGCACAAAGTTTGTGAACTAGAACCCCGGGTCCCCTGGGTTTGGTCTGAAGTTGTTACTAAGTCTGGCTGGAGCGGCTGCGCCCCCGTGGCTGCCCCCTGACCCGGGCAGGGCCTGGCGGTCCGGGCCGGTGCCCATGGGCCCGATGGGGATGGGCAGGGCCCCGCTAATCCGGGGCGGGCTTATGGGTGCGGCGGGAGGGGGAGCCGGGCAGGGGCGAGGCCGGCGGGGACCCACCTGGATCTCCGAGGCTGGACTGGGCACGGAGGCGGGGCCGCCACCACCGGGGCCGCGTCCGGAGCCCCACCCCGGGCGGCGGTAAAGCCCCGGGACTCCAGGCCCGCGCCCCAGAGGCCCCAGAGGAAGTCTGCGCCCCGATCGCTCCGCCGCCGCCTGCGCCCCGCCGGCCGTGCACCCCCCGGACCCCGGACCCCGGACCCCGGACCCCGGACCCCGGACCCCGTGCCGCCCGCAGCGCCCATGACGGCCGCCCCCGCCCCGCGCGGAGCCCCCCGGCTGCTGCTGGCCCTGGCGGTGAGTGTGGCCCCACCCGCTCCATCGGTCCCGGGGCGCGGGGCTCCGATCCCATCCCGGGCGCGGGGCTCCGATCCCATCCCGGGCGCGGGGCTCCGATCCCATCCCGGGCGCGGGGCGGGGACCGGGGAGCGCGGCCGCGGGGAGGGCAGCGGGCCGGGCGGGAGGCGGTGACCCCGCCGCGATCCCGGAGCGGAGGCGGCTCCGCGATGCGATCAGCGATCAGCGGGCACCGGGCCCGCGGGGAGCAGGGAGCGTGGCCTCCGGCGGAGCCCGGCCGCCCCGCCCGCCGCCCGCCGCCTCCGCGCGGGCCGGGCCCGGGGTGAGGGGGGCGGGCGCCGGGAGGAGCGGGGGCAGGTGCGCGGGGTCTGGACCCCGGCCGCCCCGCTCCGCCCCGGGGCGCGCTCCGGAGCCGACGTTTCCGTTCCCATTTCCATTTCCCTTTCCCCTTTCTGGTCCCCGGGGTGACCTCCGCCTTCGGGTTGGAGAAAAGACCCCAGATCCCGCTCCCGGGGCACCGGTGCCCCCGCTCCGCCCGCCCGGCCCGCCCAGCCCGGAGGAGGGTGCCCTCGGGGAGGAGGGCGCCCCGCGGGGAGGAGGGTGCCCGCCCGGAGGAGGGTGCCCCGCGGGGAGGAGGGTGCCCGCGGGGAGGAGGGTGCCCGCGGGGAGGAGGGTGCCCGCGGGGAGGAGGGCGCCCGCCCGGAGGAGGCTCCCCACGGGCTGAGCGCCTGGGGCTCCTAGGGGGAGAAGGGGGAGGAGGGAAAAGAGGGGGAGGAGGGGGAGGAGGGGGAGGAGGGGAAGGAGGAGGGCTGGGTGCACGGGGTGCAGCAGGCCTGGGGCCGGGAGGAGAAGCGCTAACCAGGCCCCTGGGGGAGGCGCTCCTCCGGGCTCCTCGGAGGCTCTGGCTTTGGTCTGAAGTCAAACCCAATGAATGGCAGACGGACCCTGGGAAGGTTGGAGGGAACTGGGGGCTGAAATACTGGGGCGGCCACCGCTCTCACTTTACAGAGAATCCCTCAGACTGTTAGGTGCTGAGATAGTGGTTGTTACTATGGGAAGGTCTTTAGAAGTTGTTACTAAGTCTATATTAGTTGTTACTAAGGGATTTTCCTCACCCCCATGGACCCCAAACCCTTCCCTGAACTCCTGGGTCCTTGTTCGTTTGTTTTGTTTTGTTTTGTTTTGTTTTGTTTTAAGGAAAAGGGATGGTTAGTCACTGGCAATAAATAGCATCGCCTTGTATGTGCCCCCACACAGAGCTGTCTGCATGCATCTCAGAGCCTTTTAGAAGAAAATGTGCGGTGAATAGATACATGGAATAACACCCATGTGGGTCCACTTAGCTTCACAGCAGGATAGACCAGAGGTGGGGTGGGTGGGGAGAGGGCAGGGGCCTGGGTGCCCCTCATTCACTGCCCTCTGGGGGAGCAAGGCCTGGGGTGGGGCCCTAAGTGGACCCAGGTCAAGCGGACCCAGGTCCTGGGCATCTGCAGAGCCAGGCCTCAGTGGCGGCCGTGGCTGTGGGCCCCGTGGGGAAGGTGCACAGAGGCTATTGGAGTCGGAGACATTATTCAATAAGCGTGACTCTGGACGCCCTTGACATTTCACGATCAAGAAATCCTTCCCCATTCCACCCTCTCCCCCTTCAACTCTGGCTGCTGCCCAAACACCATGGCGCTTCTCTCTCAAACCATCAGGTGGTTCATTGCCAAGTCCAGTCACTCCTCGCACAGCTCCGCCTTGGAGATGGGGCCTTGATTCTTGAAACGCACTGGTCTCTTCCCGGCCACTCAGAATCAGACCCCCATTCTGGGTCTTGTCCCTAAGACGTCCCACAGGTGCCTCCGTAGACCACATGTATGTTGTTAGCGTGGGTATCTCCACCGAACAGCAGGCCTTTAGTACGATGGCGGCACGCCTTATCCCCCAGACAATGCTGCTTTCCTCCTGGTGGCCTGTGTTTCAAACACCTCGTTTTTCTTTCCCCGCTGTTCCCCTCCTTCCATCCATCTTTCGGTCCCTTTAAACCCACATCCAGAAGTGTCTCCTGGTGCCTTTCCCTCTCACCATCACCTCGGCTCCTTCTCTTTGCCTTTGCACATAACGCCACGATGAATAAACCTTCACAGACGTTATCTCCTCTGTGGGGAGTGGAGCATGTTCATGGGATGGTTACTAGAAATGGGATTGCCAGATAACAGTATGAGCGACTTTGTACTTCTCACAGGTGTCTCCAGCTCCCTCTCCCCTCCAGGGAGGTTGTAGATGACTAGCCAGGAAGCTATTTTATAGCATATCATATCAGTGAGGAGATATATACACAGTACACCACACTGTGTGGAGGTGGCCTGAGGCCACAGGTCTTAATCTAGGCAGGCATCTGCCAAAAAGATAAAGCTGAATCCATAACTCATGCAGGGCACCGAGAAAATTCCAAACAGATGAGGGATATAATTATAACACATCTACCATACAGATATCAGAAGAAAACAGAAAGGATTTCTACTGAAATCTGGAGTAGGAATTTATGGCTCGGACTTCAAAAGCCATGTATTAAAATTGAGAAAATCAATTCCATTAAGACACACAGACACCAACACTTGTCCATGGCAGTCCACTATGCCAATGTCAGAGGCAACTGACAGGGTGGAGAAACACATTTCACGTCACATCTTAAAGGTTTAACGTAATGTATCGAGTGCTCTTCTGAACCAAGAACATGGACATGGAAAATTCCTATAAAGTAACAAAAATGGCCCATAAAAATGTCTCAATCTCATTCATAAGAAGAAAAGGTGACGTATAGTGAATCTCTTCTGATTTGGCCCACCTCCAGAAGTTTGACAGCTTGCTGTGTAGGCAACAATGTGAAGAAATTGAAAGTCCCCTGGCTGTTGAATGGGACAAAAATTGCTGCCTTTATGGACTGTAGACATGCAAAACTGAAGGTGTTTTACTTCTCCCTTTCCAGATCGGATGCATTGAATACCTTTCAGTTCTTCATATACGAATATCACATTATTTTTAATTTTTGAGACTGTAGGATCTTTTAATATGTGCTGAGGCTAATATCCTTCCGTTGCTTTTCTTTTTCATAATTTTCCTGTCTGTTCCTAATTATTGGTATTTTCTTATGGCCTTTGAAATTATCTTGTCTAGTTCCAAATATATATATACTGTTGGGATTTTTATTAGGACGATGAAATTTATAACAGTGAAAACCGATAAGTTTATGTTGTTTATTTTCCTTTTCCAAATAAAGATGTATCTGTTGCAAGTCCACTTCTGTGCCCTTGGGAAATATTTTCAGATTTTCCTCAAGTAGGTTTTCCATGTTTCTTATTAAATTTATCCCTAGGATTCTATTTTATTGCTTTTGGAAATGGTTTATTCTCTTCCATTATATTTACTTAGCTGGTTTTATTTATGTGAATGAATACTGATGGCTTCCTTATTTTAATTGTTATGGCTGCTCCTTTACTGAAATCCTCTTATTGTTCATGGGAATTCATTGGTTGGTTTACTGGGGTTTTCCAAGGTAATAGTCATATAAAATGCAAATAGAGATTTCCTCTTTTACTTCTTCCTTTCCAATTCCTATGCCATCCCCTATCTTCCTCTTGCCTGATGTACTTTAACTAGAGGCCCTGGGTACAGATTCATGCTCCTGGAAAGGAACTGTGAGTCACGAGGCTGCAGCAGGCACAGGGGCAGGTCTCAGCCCATCCTCCATGCCCCTTCCTGGCCCTTCTCGCCGTGGCTCCCAGTCCCCGGTCTTCTGGCAGCCTCACTCCCGCCACTGCCACTCCCACATGCTGATGGCACCAGCCTGGCTCACACCCACTGATGGCACGAAGCAATTCGGGCTGGCGCCAGCAGTAGGTACAAGCAGGGCCGGTGCTGTCAGTGGGTGTGAGTGGCGGCTGCTGCCCTGATCGCCCCTCAGGAGCAGGGGGGAGGTGGAGAAGCCCTCATGGGCGATTGGGGCCAGCAGCCGCCACCCGCACCTGCTGACAGCACTGAGTGATTGGGACCAGCACCCACTGCCGGCAGCAGGTGCAAATGCCCAGTAGGACCCCAGTGCACTGGAACAAAGAATTTTCAGTAACCACCAGAGGCTCGCCCTGATGACAGCGACCAGTGCCCTGCCTTGGTCTGATGCCCCCCGCTCACCTGCTCTACCATCCCACTGTGGCTGATGACTTTCATGTTCTGTGCTCTGCTGCCTGCTGCCGACGCCTGCCATGGTCTGTGCATTCCCCCCTGGTGGTCAGTGCATGCATAGTGACTAGTTGTCTGGTTGTCTTGTTGTTCTGCCATTCGGCCTATTTGCATATTCAGGTTTTAAATATATAGATGTAACATTAATGGTATACAATGGTCTTCAAAAGTCTGTTTTGTGGCTGAGTTTAGTGTGGCTGCCATTTGTGCTTTCCTATTTATGCTGTGATTATAATCTCTCTATATAAAAGCCTAAATGAACATTACGACCAGATGACCGACCAGAACGACAGGTAGACCAGTTGCTATGACATGCACTGACCACCAGGGGGCAGATGCTCAACACAGGAGCTCCCCCTGGTGGTCAGTGGGCTCCCACAGCCCCTTCCCTAGCCAGCAAACCTCATGTCCCTCCCCCTATCCAGAGGCCCGATCCTACATGAGGTTTCGAGACCTCGTGACTCCTGGCATGAGGTTCCTAGACCAAGCCAGTGACAGGAGTGTGTAAACCAGACCCCTGCAAGGGTCACTTTACCTCCAGCTCACCTCTCCGATGAAGGCTTTGTGTTTGGGCCCAGGCTAATGTGGGCGACACTTGTCTTATTTCTAAGGTGGACCATGTTTTGCTTTCACTCTTTTCCAGGGAATTAAAAAAAAAAAGTCAAATCTTTTCAGATCAGAAGTCATATCTAGTTACCACTCCATGTCCCTCCTTTGCCCTGTCTTTGCCTAAAGACATTTATTTCTTGCTAAATGCTTTAGGATGTCTCCGAAACAACGTATCCGTCATTTTCATTTTTGGCATGGGGGGTTTGTCTGACTGTCCTGGCTGCCTTTATTGGAAATGAAAATGGTTTCCCGGTTCCAATCCTCACCCAGGTCAGACTTACTTAGTCCAATGGGGAGGTTCTTATGTAATTTATCTGCTTAAAACCAGTCTTTGTCTGAGTCTCTATAGGAAATAAGACCCATGTGCTTGGCTAATGCTTTCAGGACCTGTCCACACCCACTTGCCTGAATACATTTTAAACGTCTGTTCTCTCATGCTGTATGCATTGGCTCTTCCAGATTTTCATGTTCAGGTCTGTGTTGTCTCTGAGCCTCTACACATGCCATTCCTCTGCCTGGAACATACAAACCCTGCTCCTTGTTGGCATGGATAACCATGCCGCCACTCTTCAGTGACATCACCGGGCTCTGACCCGGGGCTAGTGTCCCCGCTCTCCCATGGTGCCCTGTGCTTCCCTGTCACAGCCCTTTCCCTGCTTCACTGAAACTGCAGATATGCCTTGCCCTTGACTCGCGTGTTTTGTGAGGATCATGTTTATTGCTCTGTGTCTGATGCATGGTAGGCATTCCTAAATATTTGCTGAATACATCGATGAATGGGTGTACAGGACACTTATCCAAAGTATTTTCTTCATTCATTCTTCCCTTTGCCCCCGTTTTTACGTAGTCCAGGTGACCATCCTCCCTCTCTTAGAATCCTGCGATAGCGTCCGAACTGGTCTCCGTGCTTCCATCTTTGCTTCTCTGTAGCCCATTGTCACATAGCCACCGGAATGAGTCTGTGCAAATGAAGGATGATTTTGTGTAAATACTTGCCGGAATAGGCCTCTGCAGCTCCTACTCCTGATGCTGCTCCTCTCTGCTCTCAGTGAAGCCTGCACTCCTTCGTGGGGCCTTTTAGACCCTGTGTGATGTGCCCTGTCTTTAATATCGTCTCCTGTCACTCTTCCCGCACTGTGGGCTACTACGAGTGCCTCTGTTTTGTCCCCATAAAACTCAACCAGTTCCTTCCAGGACACCTGCTCTGCTGTGTCCGCGCAAAAGGCTCTTCCATTGCTGCACTGGTTGGTTTGCTTCCTCATTTCATTCACGCGTAGGGTCCTTCCGTTGTCGCTCTCCATGTCTTGTTTTGCTCCTTACGTTTATATCTTGGCCTCATGTGACCTTTGTGCATTTGTGTATTAACCTGTGGAGTGTCATTATGATGTCACCTCCATGAGGTCAAGGACTTTGCCTTGTTCATTGCTGTAGCCTTTGAACTCTGCCCAGCAGCTGGCAAGCAGCCCCTGAAGGTTGGTTGAAGGAGACAGTGGATGCTTCTTGCAATCCCCTGAGCGGGAGCCCTCAGCCATCGGCCTGCACCCCGGTTCTCTCTGGACTGTGCGGCCGGGACAATTCCGCCCATATTCTAACTCCCAGCCCCAACACGCTCTTCCTGGTGTCTGTCCCCAGTTTCAAGTGAAATATAGTTCTGTGTTACCTGATTCTTCACATGTCATTAAAATTAGATAAAGATTCTTCAATGTGTGTTGGAAGTAAAATTTTTTTAAAATATATTTTTATTGATTTCAGAGAGGAAGGGAGAGGGAGTGAGAGATAGAAACACCAAGGATGAGAGAGAGTCATTGATTGGCTGCCTCCTGCACGCCCCTTACTGGGGATCCAGTCCTCCACACAGGCAGGTGCCCTGACCGGAAATGGAACTGTAAACTTCTGGTTCCTAGGTTGTTGCTCAACCACTGAGCCACACCTGCCCGGCAGAAGTAAAATTTTTATTCAAATTTTGCTGATTTTAATTTATGTTTATAGACTTTATAAGTAATGCTGTAAATGTTACTTTCACTTATCTTGCATTTGGTCAAACTATAGAAGAAAAACTGCGTTTTTCAGAAGCATCCATTGTAAAATCTCAGAGAAAATGTCATTAAGTTGCAGTGTGTTCAAATATACATTATATTGGAATTGGTTGGTTCACCATAAATCACTAACTCATTAAAAATTTTTTTAAGTGAAATATTTTCTAAAATGACCTTAACTCTCCTTTATGAGAAGATGGACTTTCAAAATAAGTTAGTTTTTCAAGGGTGTTTTACATGGAAATGGGCCACCCCCAGGGCAGTGAGTCAGTGCTCCTCTTTAAAAGCACTGCTTTTTTGTTTTTTGTTTAATACATTATTATTGATTTCAGGGAGGAAGGGAGAGGGAGAGAGAGAGAGAGAAACATCAATGGTGAGAGAAAAACATTGACTAGCTGCCTCCTGCATGGCCCCTACTGGGGATCAAGCCCACAACCCAGACATGCACCCTTGACCGGAATCAAACCCAGTACCTTTCAGTGCACAGGCCTATGCTCTAGCCACTGAGCAACACCAGCTAGGGCGAAGCACTGGGGTTTTATTTAGGCTGTTTTATTTGATTTGGTACCACAGCTCAATTAGGAAATTGGCAATTAATAGAAACATTTTGCTGGCTCATTAATTTGTTTTTGTTTCTCTTTCCTATTTACACACCTGTGCTGCCTTCCTAATGGTTTCAGTGCTTGCTTGCTTGCATAGGCTGTCTTTGGTTCCTCAGTATACCACTGAGTTTGGGAAATTATTACTAACTTTATTTTATAGGATAGGACAGTGGTCGGTAAACTGCAGCTCATGAGCCACATGAGGCTCTTTGGCCCCTTGAGTGTGGCTCTTCCACAAAATACCACGTGCGGGCGTGCATGTACAATGCAATTGAAACTTCGTGGCCCATGCGCAGAAGTCAGTTTTCGGCTCTCAAAAGAAATTTCAATCGTTGTACTGTTGATATTTAGCTCTGTTGGCTAATGAGTTTGCCGACCACTGGGATAGGAGACAAAGCCCAAGATGGGAGGGATTCTCTGAGTGTACATTCTCTGTGAAGGAGTGAGCAAAATACATTATTATTGATTTCAGGGAGGAAGGGATTGTTTTCCGATGTTTTACTCCAGTGTAATTATGACCTTATTTTGTTAATTATATAAACTGATTTATAATTGTGCAAATTTATAATTTATATAAACATATATATATATATATATATATATATATATATTATATGCATTAAAAGTATTTTTAACTCAAATGTTGTATTGATTTTTAGATCTTCACATATGCCTGTGATGCTTGCAAAACAGTGACACTCCATGTTCCCTCCCAACTGGATGCTGGGAAATTCGTGGGTAGAGGTAAGACACTGCCCAAGTAGGTAGAAGTCTCATTTGTACAATCTTGTAAAGTGAGTGTAACTTTCAGAAGAATAACTGTGTTGGAACCAAGAGTTAGAACTAATATAGCACATTATCATTTATAATGCTTATGGTATAATTCCAATGAAAGGAATATATTTTTTTATTTAAAAACATGATTATATGAAATAGATAAACTGTTTACTTTGAGTAATAAAAATTATTAATATTTGCATTAATTGAAGGAGATGGTATATGTGTTAAAATGGTTCTATGAAATTGAGAAATTGTATTGAAACTATTTCCTAAGTTTAATGGTATTGTTTTTGGATTTTTGTCCTAAAACATTTTGGCATCTATTGACACTGATTTTCACATATTGTTTTTCAGTAATAAATTTTTTATATAACTCAACTGTATAAGAAAAAAAAAATCAGACCAATGAGAACACAGAATATGATGACCATTTACTAATAGACACAAAGAGTTCAACACGAATACCTTAATTCAATAACTGCTGATTTTAATTCTCTAGATTCTACTTATTTCACGTAATAAAAAAGCTTTTTTTGGTGTTAATTTAAATGTTCAAACAATGGGGTTTACATGCTTTTATATCAAGACAAACAGTGTATGTGTTAGCAGTGATGTGTGTGCTAATTTGTGTTTAGCACAACTTAGTTAACCAGAGTTTTGCATGTTCTTTTAAAAACAAAACGTTTAAAGTGTCAGTGTAGTTAGTTTTCCGTTGTTGCCCCCATGCGCACGTTGCTGCTAACACCACGCGTTAGCGTGTCCCCTCACCCGGCCGCCCTGCCCGCTGTGTTGCAGTGAACCTGGAGGAGTGCTTGCAGTCCGCCCAGCGAATCCACTCCAGTGACGCCGATTTCCGGGTCTCAGAAGACGGATCCGTCTACACGGCCAGTGCTGTTCTCTTTTCCTCCGCGAAGAGACATTTCACCATCTCCCTCTCCAACGCGCAGGAGCACGGAGACAAGAAAATACAGGTCCTTTTGGAGCATCAGACACAGGTACCGGACTCCAGAGGGAGGCGGAGGGAGGGAGTCCTTCAGGTCGCCCATTTCCGGGAACATGTGCAGTCAGAGCAGCGGAGGGACAGTGTGGCTGCCAAGGACGAAGCCCATGACACAATGGGTCCGCATTCCCACAGGAAAGGACTGTGCGCAGGGTCGGGAGGGGCAGTGATTTGGGACAGCCGAGAGCTGAGCTGAGCTATGACATAGGAGTGTGAGATCAGACACGAAAGAGCACTTTCTGCCCTCTCCGTAGAATCGATTTTAAAAGACGAGAGTTGGAACTGTATCTGGAGGCCTCTCGGGGCCTTAGACGGCATGGTCTTGAGGGTTAGGAAGGAGACGGCTACCAGGTTGTGGTTTGGACCTGACCTGTGCCTCTGACATGGTGAGGCCCAACTCGCAGTGCCTCCTGTCCAGCCCGGGCCGCTCTCCCTCAGCAGCTGGAGTTGTCACCGGTCTCCCCTCTCTCTGACCGCTCTCCCTGGCTCCTGGCTCTCCCTCCTGCTGGGGAGGGGAAGAAGTTCACACTGAGCCAAAGGGCACACAGCCCGCTCCCTCTCTCGGCGACCTCTCCCTCCATGGATTTGCAGGACAGGATGGCGAGAGTGATTTATTTCTCAGTGTTGCCTCTCCGCTGACAGTCCCATCTCTCTCCTTTCCATCCGCCCATCCCGTTATTTTCCCCAGAGGGCTGCTGCGTTGTTGCTTCATGATCGTGTTGTGGGGGTGATGTTTCACTTTATTTTCAGGCACAGCCCCGGTCACACACGTCCCCGCTGTCCCTAGGAGGGCAGAGAGATGCGTCATCAGCACTCCTGTGCTTGGGAGTGAAACGGCCTTGACTTTCTCCTCTATTTTCTCTAAATCCAGGCACTGCAGCCAAGCCACCCCGAGGAGAAGGTGCTGAGGCGGGCCAAGAGAAGGTGGGCTCCGATCCCGTGCTCGATGATGGAGAACTCGCTGGGGCCCTTCCCAATGTTCCTTCAGCAGGTAGGGTCCCTCCTTCCTGCTGGGCAGGGCTGTGCTTGCCACCGTGTTTTAAGTTTAGACAGTGAGTATTTAACACATAATGGCGTGTGACAGATGAATGAATAGGTATGTATATCAGGTGTTTAAATATATGGGGATAAATATGTGTCTTTATACATACATGTACTGTTTGCAGTTTTAGTCGTGCAGCAGCCATCATTAAAACTGTGAAGTCCAGTTAAGACTTTCAGACACATGGTTCCCTAAGGGATTTTCCCATCAACAAGGGGATCGACAAGAGGTGTGGTCTAGAACACTCCCAAACATCTCTGGTAGGGGGGGAAAAAAAAAAAAAGGTGAATATTGCTTGTTGAGAAAAGGCCAAATGCTGTGAAGGAAAAACACATACCCCTTCCTACTGCTTATCCCCAGATCCACTGCTTCCTCCACTGGATCCACTTTCTCTCTTTCTCTCTTTCTCTCTTTCTCCCTCTCCCTCTCTCTCTCCCTCTTTCTCTCTCTCTCTCTCTCTCTCTCTCTCTCTCTCTCTCTCTCTCTCTCCCTCCCTCCCTCCCTCCCTCCCTCCCTCCCTCCCTCCCTCTCCCTCTCTCTCTCTCTCTCTCTCTCTCTCTCTCTCTCTCTCTCTCTCTCTCTCTCTCTCTCTCTCTCCTTCCCTTCCACTGTCTCTAAAAATAAATGGAAAAGATATCTGCAAGTGAAGATTAACAACAGCAAGGAGAAGCAGCAAGATAATTTTTCATGCTCAGGATACTTTCTAAGAAAGGCAAAGTTGTAGATGTTTCACCCCCCATTTCCCTTAGTTATTCTGGAAAAGTTAGATGCTACTATGTTGTTTTCTTCACGCTTTGCTCTTGAAATTTCTCAGTTATCAGATGTCCTTATTATCTTTTGCTTTTCATTCTTACATCATAATAGAGAACAGTTAGCAATTTCAGTAAAAGTGGCAACTTTTACAACATGATTGTATAAATATATAGATGAAGATTTTGCTGAAATAAAATGCTGTATCGCGTATCTAATATCTGCCTTCTAGGTCCAATCGGACACATCCAACACGTACACCATATACTATTCCATCAGCGGACCCGGCGTGGACAAGGTGCCTCTGAACCTGTTCTATGTGGAGCGGAACACCGGGAACCTATTCTGTACGGGGCCTGTGGACCGCGAGCAGTACGAGTCCTTTGAGGTAAGCCGAACGTGGGCCTGTTGTCTCAGTGACCATTAAACTGGTCCATTTTGTTTCTCTATTCGTTTACCCTTTCTATCTTCTGAGTTTATCATTGAGGCATCCGATAGTGCAGGCTTGGCTTGAGACAAAAAGAATTTCATGGATTCTCTTAGAGAGTTCTTGGTGTCATAGTTTTACTGTTTTTGTTGTTTGTTTTTCAAAAAGAAAAAGGAGCCGAAACCGGTTTGGCTCAATGGATAGAGCGTCGGCTTGGGGACTGAAGGGACCCAGGTTCGATTCCGGTCAAGGGCATGTACCTTGGTTGCTGGCATATCCCCAGTAGGGGGTGTGCAAGAGGCAGCTGATCGATGACTCTCTCTCATCGATGTTTCTAGCTCTCTATCTCTCTCCCTTCCTCTCTGTACAAAATCAATAAAATATATTTAAAAAAAAGAAAAGAAAGAAAAAAGAAAAAGGAGTACCACTTCAAAAACAGTCATTGAGGTGACAGAAAAGCTCTGTGAGCCTCTTTCTGCGGGGGAGAGAGAGGTGGGAGGTGAGTGAAGTTTAGAATTGGGCTCCGGACTTTTGCAATGGGAGAAAATTAACTTGTGGTGAGCAAGGAAGGACTACGGACAGATTAGTCAGTCATTTCATCATCTGGGTGAGCTCCCTTGGAGGAATGAGAGGTAATAATGTAAGAATTTAACTTAATGTATTGATTTTCCAGCAGGATCTGGTCATTAGCTTGAATAAATTTTAATTAGTTTATATCTATTTTTACTAGTTAATTATTCACTAGTAGACCAAATTAACTGAACAGGCATTTATACTTTGAATTAAATATTTAGGGATACAATTGCTACAGTATGGCCTTCTAAACACCTGTGTTGTTCTGTTCTTTCTATGATCGTTGTCGTGAGAAGAACGTGCGTTGAAATTCATATTATAAAATCAAGAGAAATAAAGTGTATTGTCCACACAGCTTATAGCCATTCATTTGTTCTATTTGACATGCCCCCTTTTTTAAATAAAAAAGTTTATATGAAGACAGTTATCTAAATATAACCATCAATATGCCTAAAACCAAAATTAGTAGAAAATAAGGTAATATCTAAGTTAACAGCACATGGGAAATTTGGAGTCCTAAAGATTCAAAGTTGAAAAAGATCCAGAAAATTGTATTTAAAATTAATGCACCTAAAACTTAAACAAAACAAAACATAATCTTTGTTAAGACTGTTTGGGGGAAATAATATTAATAAAAACCATTATACTCTTGTACAGCAATAGTGAGGAAACCAGAATTATCTGTTATTACAATTTAAACATAGAGTGCTAGGCTACGTCATGATATCAACCGCCTTTTGTGGCCTTAAGGGTATGTTCATGTCCAGATATAATAACAAGTGGTAAGCCTCACACTGCAGTGCTGAACAGTGTCCAACTTACAGCCAACACTAGTGTGAACCATATTTTGATGGATTATTTTTGCTCTTCTTCTTTTACTCTCTTCACAGTTAGTGGCCTTCGCAGCAACTCCAGATGGCTACCACCCAGAATTCCCGCTTCCATTGAAAATCAAAATTGAGGATGAAAATGATAATTACCCCATTTTTACAAATTCAACGTACATATTTACAGTTGCTGAACATTCCAGAGTTGGTGAGTACCCACCCACTTTGACAATGTTTGGCAGCTTGGTGTGTCAATTCCAAAGTTCAGTTTTCCCCTTGTTGGGAGGCAGTGTGTCCTACTGGTAGGGAAGAGGGACTTCTCCTCAGGCTGCTCGGGGTGCGACTCTCTCTGCCTTTCACTAGCTCGCTGTGTGCTGGGACCCTGGGCAATTGCTAAAATGTTGACAAGTCTTGGTTTCCTTGTCTGTAACAGGGGATATCAATATGCAGGTTTGTCATGTAGATTAATCCCATCTAATAAAAGAGTGATATGCAAATTGACCATCATGCCAATACACAAGATGGCCACTCCCATGTGGTCAAAGATGGCTGCCCCCATGTGGACACAAGATGGCTGCCACAAGATGGCCTGCACGGGAGTGCAGATGGGGGTGATCAGGCCTGAATAGAAGGGCAGGTAGGGGTGATAAGGCTAACAGAGGAGGGCTGGTGGGGGTGACCAGGCCTGAAGGGGAGGGCAGTTAGGGGTGATCAGGCCAGCAGGGGAGGGCAGTTAGGAGCAATATGACTGGCAGGAGAGCAGTTTGGAGTTGATCAGTCTGAGAGGGGAGTGGTTAGGGGGTGATCAGGCTGGTAGGCAGGTGAGTGGTTGGGAGCCAGCAGTCTTGGATTGGAGAGGGTGCAGACTGGTCTGAGGGACACACACACACACACACACACACACACGTGCACAAATTTTGTGCACCGGGCCTCTAGTTGGAGCGTTATACACATGGAATGCCAAGCACAGTGTCCGAAAAGTAGGAATTCCTCCATAAATGTTACTTTGCCTTCTGGTGTAACTAACATTGCCAGGGAAGATGTGGAATCAGAATGGATAGGGGACAGTTTGGCTTGAAGAAGAATGTGTGAAATTAAAGAATCCTGTTAAGAGAAAGTACACCAAAAATAGTAAAAATCTTAGCCTTGATGGGATCTACTGATGTTCTATAGTGATTAAATGATTGACACTATTCTGGGCACAATCCTAAAGGTCATTGATAATAATAGAGATACTTTCTCATCTTGTGGGAATGGACCATGCTAGCTGGAAGAATGCAGTCTTTGAGTCTTCCTCTAGAAAGATCCAACTAAACCGAGAATTTTCAGAGAAAATGGACCTGTATGATCAATTTAAGAACAAGCTTACAGATAGAAAAAAGACTAAAGAATAATTAAAACTCTTCAGTCTAGAAATACAAAGATCATGAAGGAATAGTGTCAACATTTATAAAATTATTCATTGAATGCAGTAAATATGGATATGGTCACTGAATTCCAAAATGTTAGGCCACTGGGATACTGAAACGGAAGGGATGCTTCACCTAGAAATCCACAAACTGTTATTATAATAAAAACGATTATTACTCTGATTTATAAGTAAGTGTTCCAAAGCATTTTTGAAGTACATGGAAAGGAATGACATAAAGGGAAAGTTGAGCCCAGCTGGTATGGCTCAGTGGTTGAGCATCGACCTTTGAACCAAGAGGTCACAGTTTGATTCCTGGTCAGGGCACATGGCCAGGTTGGGACTCCATCCCCAGTGTGGGGTGTGCAGAAGGCAGCCGATCAATGGTTCTCTCTCTCTCTCAATGATGTTTCTATTTCTCTTTCCCTCTCCCTTCCTCTCTGGAATCAACAATAATACGTATGTGAAGGGAAAGTTGAGAATGTAAAAGTCTGGGCAGTTACAGAGGCTTTTCCCCTGTGTAGGCACCACCGTGGGACAGGTGTGTGCGACCGACAACGACGAGCCTGGCTCGCTGCACACGATGCTCAAGTACTCCATCGTGCAGCAGCTGCCGGCGGCCCCCACCCTGTTTTTCATGAACCCAACCACAGGCGTGATCACCACCACCACGTCTCAGCTGGACAGAGAGGTAACGCCGACACTCACCACGTGTTGTTCGCCATGTTAGTTCATGGCACCTGTAGTCAATGTGTTTTTGAACGGTATGTCATGAATCCAGTTTTCCAAACATTACCATTTGAAGCATGTTAAACTTCATGGTTGACAAAATGTCTTTCAAATGTACCCATCTGAATAACCACTGATGTCTTTCATCTGAAGACGGTAGCTTTTAAACACAACAGCAGCAGCTAGTTCAGCTCATAAGTCAATCACACGAGCACTTTTCCTTGAGAGGAACCGCCGACTGTGTTACTCAGCAGATGTGCCCCGTTCACACTTCCCATTTCTTCACATGGACTGTGGACTGAAATTTAATAAATTAATCATTTTTTCCCACCGCATCCACAAAGAAATTCCGCAGTGAAATTGGCACTTATTTGTCTTATTATTTATAAATTCATCTATGTTATTGTGAGTATGTGCCAGCGAAGAACACAATATCATTTCCTAGATAAATGCATGAATTCGTGTTATAGCTTTGCATCGTATGCAGAGTTTTCACAGGATTGATGTACTCAGGAAAAGCAGATTGTAAATCAGTCTCTCGAGTAGATTCTTCTGACAGAATCGGCTGAAGACGAACCAAGGAGTCTTGGGGCGGTTTTATCCAGTGGCTCTGGGGCCATTTCAGGCTCCCAGATTCCAGCTTCCCTCTGCTGCCTTCCGCCCTGGAAGGCCTTTGAACCCCGGAGGACAGCACAATTCTCATTTAGGCCCACAACACTGCATGTCTTCTCTTATCAACCATCTGGTTATTTCCAATAAGGCTTAGTTCACTACGAATAAAATGTATATTTCCTCCTGGAAGTCTACTAGAATGAGGTCTTTAAAATGTTTAATACAATAGGGCTGTTCTTTTCAAGCCAACCTGTGTGATTGGGTATGAGAGAGAAGTAAATCAGAAAAAAAAATTATGTATAAAGAGCATAGAGATTGACAGAAATTTTAGTTTTTAAGGAAATAAATGAAGATAAGGAAGTTTAAGAGTGATAGAATTAAGGGAAGAAGGTGGATATTCTAAATAGAAGGTTAGGATGGTTTTTCACATATTATTTTTTGTCTTACGAAAAGAGGGGAATTATGTAGGAATTATGCATTGTTATCATCTCTCTATATGTAAAAGCAAATATAGAGATACAAATTGTCTGCTTGGGAGTTTGATGGGGAGACCAGGAGCTCGCTTGCTTGCTATGACATGTGCTGACCAACAGGGGGTGGTGCAGAATGAAGGAAGGCCCTGGCTGGCAGCCGGAAGGGCCTGATCGGCCCTTATCCCCAGCCAGGCCTAGGGACCTTACCCGTGCACAGATTTTGTGCACCGATCCTCTAGTTGCTTTATAAAAGAGGAAACCTAGGTAAGGCAGTTGAACCTAATGTTTCAACTGCCTGCGATTACATTTTGTTATTTTGGGAGTTGAGAATAGAACCCAGGTCTTCTCATGTTCAGTCTGGAGGCATTCTTCTCCATGTTTATAATCTATGCCTCAATTACTTACCATAAATAAAACCACCACAAGGAGAAGCACATTTTTAACTAGTGGTAAGCTTTCTGCAATCTCTAATGAATAGAGATTCCTAAGAGCCAGATTCTATTTTCCTTGGAGACAACAAATGACATAGTTCCGACCCCCCTTTTCATGCTAATTTAATGATATTTTTATCAATGTAAATTCTTAAATGTAAGTGTTTAAAATCTCTCTTTTTTACAAAATGATATTCACGTCATCTGGCATGAGTCACTGCTATCTGTTTTTGAACATACAAGAATGTGCTTTGGGTGGGAGATAAAGATTTTGATTGATTAATAGGCAGTGTTAAATGTACTAAGACAGTGGTCGGCAAACTGCGGCTCTTTGGCCCCTTTAGTGTGGCTCTTCCACAAAATTAGGAGAACTCTAATTAAGTTAATAACCATGTACCTACCTGTATAGTTTAAGTTTAAAAAATTTGGCTCTCAAAAGAAATTTCAATTATTATACTGTTGATATTCGGCTTTGTTGACAAATGAGTTTGCTGACCACTGTACTAGGACTATATCTTTTCTTTCCATTGAGTAAATTTAAAACCAATTGATTCCCCCATCTAGGAGTAGCACTTTAAACCTGCGGAAACTGCTCTGCTTTCACGAACTAAGTGAATATTACTAGGGGGAGGGGATTATTCTTCTGCCAGCATTTGAAAGCAATGAACTTTATCAGCATCCCTCTTACATTCTTCAATGCAGGGGTAATGGTAAAGTGTAGAATAAGACTTTGTGTCTAGCCAAAACTGGTTTGGCTCAATGGATAGAGCGTCAGCTTGGGGACTGAAAGGTCCCGGGTTCGATTCCGGTCAAGGGCATGTACCTTGGTTGCGGGCATATCCCCAGTAGGGGGTGTGCAAGAGGCAGTTGATCGATGACTCTCTCATTGATGTTTCTAACTCTCCATTCCTCACTCCATTCCTCACTGTACAAAATCAATAAAATATATTTTTTTAAAATAAAATATTTTAAAAAAAAAAAGACTTCGTGTCTAATGCTGCTTTCGCTCAGCCATTGAATTCTTACGTTCCTTCCAGGTCCTGGACAAATACCAGTTGAATATAAAAGTGCAAGACATGAATGGCCAACATTTTGGCTTGCAGACCACTGCCACCTGCGTCATTCACATCGAAGATGTCAATGACCACCTGCCGACCTTCACACGCTCTTCTGTAAGTACGTGGTCTCCGCGGGAGCCTGGTGTCCGTGGCTGACAAGGCCCATGTACGTCCATGATTTCCAATGGAGGGTCCCCTGATGGCCATGGAGTGGAGTTTAAAACCATGGAAACACAGACCTTCGGAAATGGGAGGCAGGCTCTCATCACACGGTGTTCTGTTTTATGGGAGTGGCTAACTCTTTGTTTTGCTTGTGTTATTTTAGTATGTGGCGTTCGTGGAAGAAAATACAGTGGACGTGGAAATCTTGCGTGTCAGCGTGGAGGATAAGGATTTAATTAACACCGCTAATTGGAGAGCTGTGTATACCATTTTATCGGGCAATGAAAATGGACATTTTAAAATTGTAACGGATCCCAAAACCAATGAAGGGGTGCTGTGTGTGGTTAAGGTAAGAATAAGTTAGCAAATTAGTTGTTCGTGGATTAGGATATGATAGATCAGATTACTAGAGTTAATGAAAAGGAAGGGATTTTGATAAATGTAGGAATAACATAGATATATAGATAAATGTAAATGCTATGTTCTTCATATATAATGGGATGGATATGTCATTTTAGGAGCCTTTTTCTTTCAATGGAGGTATGACATAGCATTGCATCAGTTTTAGGGATACAACAAGATACTTGTATGTGTTGCAAAATGATCACCACAATAAAGTCAAGTTAGTATCTGACACCACACATACAAGAAATTTTTTCCTTATAAATTTTTTCTTGAGGACTTTCAAGATCCATGCTCCTAGCTGCTTTCAAATATGCAGTATGGGATTATTAACTCCAGTCACCATGCTGTTCATGACATCCCCATGATCCCCATGACCTACTGACTTGATAACAGAAATTTGTTCCTTTTGGCCAATCGACTCGATGGCCCATAAATAGCACTTTACATTTCAGAAACAACTCGTATCTCCATAAATCAATTAAAAATTGTGTTCACCTGCAGCTGGGGAGCGGGGTTTTTGTTGGTTTGGTTTGGTTTTACCGGTTTCACCAGACACTGAGTGAGGTGGACTGCCCTCCCCCCCTCATTTCTGGGCACGTGTTTGATAGTCTCCTGACCCTTCCCAGCACCACGCCAACACGGCTCCACATGTAAGGAGTCACACGTGCCCGTTGGCACCGCCCAGCATCCCGTGTCGGGGACTGATCTCCAGCTCTATTGCGTTTGCAGCCGCTGAACTATGAGGAGCGGCAGCAGCTGACCCTGCAAATCTCCGTGGCTAACGAAGCCCCGTACTACCAAGAAACGACCTCCAGGTCGGCCGTGAGCACGGCCACGGTCACGGTGAACGTGAAGAACCAGGACGAGGGCCCCGAGTGCGTCCCCCCGGTGCAGACAGTGCGGATTAAGGAGAACGCGCCCGTGAACACGAAGAGCAGCGGCTACAAAGCCTACAACCCGGACACCAAGGGCAGCAGCGGCATCCGGTTCGTATGGGTCCGAGCTCCTTACGTCTATAACTCACTGGACGCCGGGATCGTCACTTGGCTCATGATACGCTCTGTTATTTTAACTCCTGATGGGCAGGTACAAGAAAATCAATGACCCGAAAGGCTGGATCACGGTGGATGAGAACACGGGATCAATCACCACGTTCAGGAGCTTGGACAGGGAGGCCGAGTCCATCAGGAACGGGCTCTACAACGTCACCATCCTGGCCTCGGACGAAGGTCAGAGCGGTGTTCGCAGGCCGGCCGCGCACAGTTCCCGGCAGCGGGATGCGTTCCCGGTGCATCTCCCCCCCCTCCCCCCGGTGGCACTGACCGTCATGCAGACGTTTGTTGTACCTCTTCACTCCTGTCTGCTTTCTGACAGCACCCTCTGGTTTAGGTGTCAGGATAAAATAACAGTCCCGGAAACGCTTGGAACTTGAGTCACTTTTAAAAGTTGAGTATCCAGCCGAAACCGGTTTGGGTCAGTGGATAGAGCATCGGCCTGCCAACTGGAAGGTCATGGGTTCAGTTCCGGTCAAGGGCATGAACCTTGGTTGTGGGCACATCCCCAGCGGGGAGCGTGCAGGAGGCGGCTGTTTCTCTCTCATCGATGTTTCTATCTCTCCCTTCCTCTCTGTAAAAAATCAATAAAATATATATATTTTTAAAAAAGAAAATAAAAGTTAAGTACCCAGCTCCAATCAGTTTGGCTCAGTGGATAGAGTGTTGGCCTATGGACTAAGGGTCCCAAGTTCAATTCTGGTCAAGGGCAAAAAAGTTAAGTATTCATTAAATATTGAGAAAATGAACTTCAAGTTATGTAGTCCTATCTCTTATAATATTTCATTTGGCAGAAAAATTAATTATTGAGAGAACGTACTTATTGCCCCACTGCAAAATAAAAAACATATATATATATATATATATATATATATATATATATATATATATGTGTGTGTGTATGTATATATATATATATATATATATTTTAATATATTTTTTATTGATTTTGTACAGAGAGGAAGGGAGAGAGATAGAGAGTTAGAAACATCGATGAGAGAGAGTCAACGATCAGCTGCTTCTTGCACATCCCCTACTGGGGATATGCCCGCAACCAAGGTACATGCCCTTGACCGGAATCCAACCCGGGAACTTTCAGTCCCCATGCTGACGCTCTATCCATTGAGCTAAACCGGTTTCGGCAAAAAAAACCCAACCATATATTTTTAAAAGCCCTGTTCGTACTCTCTTCCTTTCTCCTTTTAAAAATTAGTCAAGGCTCACGTCCATAAGAGTTCCCAGGTCTATGGTAGCTGTATAGGGAGTAAATGACAAATCTCGATAGCAGTTACTGTCTGTGCGGCCCGTTTGAAAGGTGCCCGATAAACATTTCAATAAAAATGTCCGTGCGTAATTTCCTGGTGGAAACCCGAACGTTCCGTGCTGTGTTTGTATCGGATCTCACAGTCGGGAGAACGTGCACCGGGACGCTGGGGATCGTCCTGGAGGATGTGAATGACAACGGCCCGGTCATTCTGAGGAAGACGGCGGTGATCTGCAAGCCCACCATGTCCTCCACGGAGATCGTGGCCTTCGACCCCGACGACCCCATAAACGGCCCGCCCTTCACCTTCAGCCTGGAGGAGGACTCCAATCGAGACGCCCGGAGAGCGTGGGGACTGACCACAATTAACGGTACGGACGCCTAGACACGTGGCCCTTTTCGCCAGGAGGGTGTCTGAGATATGTTTTCCTTTTTAGTTTTTGGATTAAATTTCTTGGGGTGACAGTATCTGTTTCCGGTGTGCAATCCTAGTCTGATCTCCTCCCCCATCCTAACATGTCATTACCCTGCTCACCGAGGTGGCAGTGGGAGCCGCCATGAGGAAGGCAGGCTTCTCAGCGGTCATGTGGCAGGAATTGTACCTCCCCAGGGCTCATCTCCAATCCGTCTCCTGCCAGGGTTCCCTTAGGCCAGCGGTTGGCAAACCAAGGCTCTCTGAGCCACATGCGGCTCTTTGACCCCTTGAATGTTCTAGCGCCACTTCTTCTAAACAGACTCGCCCAGGCCGAAAACCCACTTCTGCACATGGGCCACGAAGTGTCCATCCCACTCTACTTGCACGCCCGAATGTGGTATTGTGTGGAAGAGCCACACTCAAGGGGCTGAAGAGCTGCATGTGGCTCGTGAGTCCCAGTTTGCCGACCACAGCCTTAGGTGTTAACGTGGATTCTCACGTTCATTCCCCTCCACATCCACACACCGTAGGGTGGTCTGTGCCATCACTGTGGTCTTCTGCTTGGGGTTCTCCCTGAACTTGGCTCCTCGTCTGTGCCTCTGCTGTTAAGCACAGTCACCGCTCTGCGACAAGGATGGGGAGAATTAAAGGGACCCTCTCCGTGCCCATGGCATCGCTGCCTCTGGCAGCTCCTCACCCTCCCGCAGCCGCTCTGTCTGCTGGCTGTCCCGCCCAGGCCAGATGCCCCGTCTCCCTGGCTCCTCTTTCGGGATGCAGACCAATAAAGCTGAGTGGGGTTTGTGTATAAAACGCCCTGGAAAGATCTTCAATCCCATGCTTTCAGCAATTCCTCCTCAACTTCTCACTGAGGCGAATTAAAAGGAGAAAGGGCCTGAGTAAAGGGAAAGGGAAAACAGATTGGAGGAAGAAAAATAAGGTCGTACAGAAGCCGTAGTGGCAAGTCAAGGCCCTGTGTCTGGAATCGTGTATAAAAGAAACACCACAAATGCTTCTATTAAACTAGAGGCCCAGTGCACGAATCCTGCACCCCAGGGTCTGGTGGGCGGGGGGACTGGCTGGGAGGTTGGTGGGCTGGCCCTGCCCCCTGCTTGAACTCCTGGTCGAGGGGGCAATTTGCATATTACCCTTTCATTAGGTAGGATTTGTCAGAGCTGTGATAAAAACCAATCTCTTAACAAGTCCCCTAGTTAGGAGAGGAAGACGTTATCCATGGACAGATAACTATTATTACAAAAACCAGACCTTTTTAAAGAGGCGACAGAGACAAACATTTACCCGCAGTAGGCTTCCAACCAAGGGCTGTAGGTTAGAACCGTTCGGTCCATTCACATCTGCCATCTCACAGCAGCTGCGCCATCCACCGGGGACACCATGTGCAGGGCATTGTGAGGTCTGTCCCGTCATAGCGACCAAGCCGTGACATGTGGTGACGCTTGGTTTTATTTCCTTGTTTTTTTTCAGATACTGCAGCACGACTTTACAACCAGAACGACGCTCCGTTTGGGCCGTATACGGTCCGCGTCCGAGTCACCGACAGGCACGGCCTGTCCAGCGTCACGCCCTTGAACGTCATCGTGTGTGACTGCATCACCGAGGACGACTGCTCGCTCCGCGGGGTCGCCAGGACCGGCGCCGGGGACTTCCGGCTGGGGAAGTGGGCCATCCTGGCCATCCTGCTGGGCATCGCCCTGCTGTTCTGTGAGTCCTGCTCGCACCCGGATCACAGCTCTTCCAGTAACTCTCCGGGCACGCGGGGAGGGCAGCGCTGTGTCTGTGGCTGTTCCTTCGGCTGATAGCTGGATGCCTATTTAACACGCAGATTTTTAAAAAATATATATTTTATTGATTTTTTACAGAGAGGAAGGGAGAGGGATAGAGAGCTAGAAACATCAATGAGAGAGAAACATCGATCAGCTGCCTCCTGCACACCCCCTACTGGGGATGTGCCCGCAACCAAGGTACATGCCCTTGACCAGAATCGAACCTGGGACCTTTCAGTCCACAGGCCGAAGCTCTACCACTGAGCCAAACCGGTTTCAGCTTAGCGTGCAGATTGAATGCACCAGTGAATGGGCCTGTATTTGTACTTCCGCTGGCATCTCAGCGTAAACAAAACTCAGCCCGGACCACAGCCCGCGGCGGGCCTCTGCCCCGTCTGTCTGCGGGGGCAGGCGTGTCTGTCCTGCACCTGGAGACCGGCCGCCCTGCATGCGTTTCCCGGAAAGCCGCCTCCCGTCCACATCAGACGCCCATGCCTCCCGCCGCGGTGCTCACTCAGGGACTCTCGCCCGCAGGCATCCTCTTCACCCTGGTCTGCGGGGCCACGGGGGCGGCCAAGAAGCCCAAGCCCCTTCCCGACGACCTGACCCAGCAGAACCTCATCGTGTCCAACACCGAGGCCCCCGGCGAAGACAAAGTGGTGAGTGGTTTGTCTTTATTGTTTAATTTAAATACTTCATGGGTTTCGAGAGAGAGAGAAAGGGAGAGGGGGAGAGAGAGAGACAAACAGGGATGTGAGAGCGGGTGGATCGTCTGTCTCCTGCACGCCCCACCCTGGAGATCAGGCCTGCCACTCTGGCGTGTGCCCTAACTGGGAATCCGCCTGGCAACCTTTCAGTGCACAGGACGGCAGGGCCCAACCCACTGAGCAACACTGGCCAGGACTGTCTTTTTTAAATAAATCCAAGGGATAAGTTGGCCTAACCAACGATCGTCATCTTTTTCTGAACAAAGTTCTTTTGAAACCAGGTAACTTGCTGTATAGAAACGTCATCGGTCCCATGGAACATGTAACATGGCATGGATTCGCGTGGCAAGAGGTGGCATTTCCGGTGGCCACACAGCGTTACTCAATAGTAACAGTCCCTGAGCCTGCTAGCATTACTTCCTATTTCAAGTGTTTCATGATTTCAACATTACATATCTATCTATATATATATTGAAACCGCTGTTTGTGTTGTAAAAAGGTTTTGATTAATTATTCACAGGTCATTAGCATAATTATTTTAATCTTATTTTTTGGCAACAGCACTAACCTGACTATAAGCTTTGATCCCCACGGGAAGGACTCCAGTGGAGTCTCTCTGGCTCTCCTGTGGGCTGGGAAGGAGTCTCGGGTCTCGTACATGAAACAGCAAGGCCAGCGAGTGACTGCTGGGCCCCGACTTTGATTTCTCGCCTAATACGTCCATGAGGAACAAGTACATTCCCTGCCAAAGGCATAATCCGTGGTTGGAGCTGGAGAGATTTAGAAAACAAAAGGAGGGTGGTGTCAAGGAGGATGTGGGGGGAGATGAAACTTGGGGTTCTCTCTAACAACACAACGTAGCAAATCAGGGCAAGCTCTGGTGGCCTTCTTTTCCCGGCCGATGTAATTTTATTTATTTAGATTGCCAAGGTTCATGATTGCAGCTAAAATTCTTTTTGTTGTTAATCCTCACCCAAATATATTTTCCATTGATTTTTAGAGAGAGTGGAAGGGAGGGGGGGGAGAGAGAGAGAGAGAGAGAGAGAGAGAGAGAGAGAGAGAGACTTCCATGTGAGAGAGACACATAGAATGGTACCTGCCCACACGTGCCCAGGCCACAGCTAAGATTCCTCTAGGGCCACTTTAGCTCTGTCGTTCTTGTTTTGGTTGAAGGGGAAGCAGCTTTGAAACGGAATGAAAATCCCGGTCCTCGTCTCTGTTTCCCCAGTCTGGTGGCGGGAGTGGCGTAGACTAAGCAGGGGAAGCGTGTGTGAGACACAGTCCCGGCGTCCTGGCTGCAGGCAGGAGGCGCTGGGAGGCTTTAGCAGACGAAGCTGGGCAGCCTTGGACGAAGTGTCTAAGGACAGGACCCCGTCAGCTTTCTGATTTGTCTCAGGGTCCGGGCCGCTCAACCCCTGCATTGTGTGGCTTGCCTCGGACACCACTGAGCCTGTGATTGCAATAGCTGAGCCTCAGGGCTGCCAGGCAGGCTCAGCTCCTGCTCTCAGAGAGCTCACCTCCTGGCACAGAGACTCAGGCCTTATCCGCATGCTTCTTGTTCTTGTTCTTCTTCTTCTTGTTCTTGTTGTTGTTGTTGTTCTTCCTCCTCCTCCTCCTCCTCCTCCTCCTCCTCCTCCTCCTCCTCCTCCTCCTCCTCCTCCTCCTCTTCTTCTTCTTCTTCTTCTTCTTCTTCTTCTTCTTCTTCTTCTTCTTCGTCTCCTCTGTGGCCGCTGACGCAGTCTGTTTTGTTGCAGTATTCCACCAACGGCTTCACCCACACCGCGGGGACAGGGGTCTGTGGCACCATGGGACCCGGGCTGATCCACGGAGGGCAGGAGACCATCGAGATGGTGAAGGGGCACCAGACCTTGGACTCGTGCCGGGGGCAGCATCACGTGCTGGAGGCCTGCGGGCCGGGCCGCGTGGAGGTGGACACCTGCAGAGGTGCCCACTCCGAGTGGCGCAGCTTCACCCAGCCCCGCCTCGGCGAGGTGCGTTTCCCCGAGCCGCCCGCACGCCCACCGATTCCTCCGCAGCTTCCTACATGATTTCGATCCAATGGCCTGACTGAACCTAGTTCTTAACGATTAGTCTAAAGCGGAAAGCTGCTTTCCTTCATTTTGATTTCGTTCTGCCAAGTGGGTCCTGGTTTCACATGTTGCTTGGTTTTTAGTTCTTACCGAAATCATGTGAGATATAATATTTAAATTACCATCCTCACAGCATCGTGTTTATATTTCCCATGTGGGCGCTCGTGGCTTACAAATCAAAAGGGTGATCTCAGACGATCCCAGCCACACTGTCACCAGGCCTCTCTGGAAAGATCTGTTCATACGTCCATTGGGACCATTTAAGACTGTGGTCAGCAAACTGTGACTCTCAAGCCACATGCGGCTCTTTGGCCCCTTGAGTGTGGCTCTTCCACAAAATACCATGACCTGGGCGAGTCTATTTGGAAGAAGTGGTGTTAGAAGAAGTTTAAGTTTAAAAAATGTGGCTCTCCAAAGACATGTCAGTGGTTGTGCTGTTGCTCTTTGGCTCTGTGACTAATGAATTTGCCGACCACTGATTTAAGGGATGCATTTTGCGTGAGCCAACATTTTTAAAGGGAAAGTGAGGGTCCCTTGAAATGAGCTCTTGTATCCTTGTGTCCCCTGGGTGGCTTTTAGAAACATGCTATGTCATGACTGTACAGTGTGATGTGTGATAGAGACCAATCATGTGCATTTCTTACATGTAGGAATCGATTAGAGGACACACTCTGATTAAAAATTAAACAATCGAAGGTAAATCAAAGCCCTTTTTTCACGTTGGTAAGTCTTGGTGTTTAAAAAGCCAATACTAAGAGGCGTTGTGTCCCCCTTGGCAGAAAGTGCAGCTGTGCGACCAGGACGATGGTCAGGGGCACGCCCAGGACTACGTGCTCCCCTACCGCTACGAGGGCCAGGGCTCCGTGGCCGGCTCCGTGGGCTGCTGCAGCGACCGGCAGGAGGAGGACCGCCTGGACTTCCTGGACCACCTGGAGCCCAAATTTAGGACACTCGCAGAAGCATGCGTGAAGAGATGAGTGCATCCGACGCGTCTACCAACACCAGCGGCTGTATCACCTTTTCTGCCTTCCTTTTTTTAAAAATTAAGTTAAAGACCAGGGTTGGGGTTTTTGTTGGTTTTTTGTTTTTTGTTTTGTTTTTCAATAGAGGACACTGTGCTTGAGCTGGGGCTACCCTTTTGTTCTGATGTGATGTCTTGAGGAAAATGCGGTGAGGGAGAGATGCTGTGAGTGAGTGAGTGCACTCATTTCTCAGTTCTTCACGTGGTTTTTCAGTTACTTGTCTTCCACCCCAAGAGACCTACAGAGACAGAAATATTAAGGAAGTCTGTGTTATTGTTTACATGCTGGTGTAACGACAACAGCCAAGTTACAGTGCAATGAACACGAATGTAAGTCTTTATCGTAGGCTAACGTGTTACCTAACAGAAACACTGTGGAGGCCGTGCTTTAACGGGATCTCCTGTTACCTAGTTCATTCATTGTTGTGTGGTGCTGAAGACTGTGGTGCTCCTAACCACTCAAAGGCATATATATATATATATATATATATATATATATATATATATATATATATATACTGCATTATTGGTGTTTTTTCTTCTTACACCAAGACCTTTCTTCACGATGCAAAGGGAGATTCCCAACCAGGCGCTGACTGTTATATTCCGTTTTGGTGGAGTGGAGTTTCTAGGTTGTTTTCTATGTGAAATTTTGCACTGAGTCTGCGTTTGCCTCTGTTTCCTCCTTGTCAGCAAAAGTTAAGTTTAAAAAGTGCTTTAAGAATGTATTTTTATTCTTGCAAAGTTTTGTGTTCTCTCTCTCTCTCTCTCTCTCTCTCTCTCTCTCTCTCTTTCTCTTTCTCTCTTTTTCTCTCTCCTCCTTTCTCCTCCTCTCTTTCTCTCCCTCTCCTCCTCTCTTTTCCATTTCTTTCTCTTTTCCTCCTTTCTCTCTTTCTCTCCTCTTTTTTTTTTAATTATTTCTTGGGTTGGATAATTCAATATATTTTTAAAAGCTATCTCTTTCTTATTCTCTTGTAAAGTGAGTTATTCTGTTTCTGTTTTATGTGAAGACATGCATTCTTAGTTTTCCTTGAAATCAATGTTACGTTGACTTTATTGTTTCAAATATCTTGGTGATTACTTCATTATCTCTTCAACAAAGAACATTTAATTTTGTCTTTGAAATTGTAGAAATGTGTGTGTGTGTGTGTTTTATTAGATACAACTTTCTATGTTAACAAAAGGAATAGTGTAATTAAAATTGGGTTGTGGCCATTTTGTATATAATAGAATATTTATAGTTCTATATTTAGTGCGAGGATACTGTTTATAAATGCCAAATAGTGATGTTTTTTCAAATAAGCTTTGAAATACAGGGACTGGGAGAGCTCTGTGGGAACATATATTGTATAGCTTTTTGAATGACTTGGTTTGTCATAGCTATGTGCTTGTGTAGTTATTTTTTTACTATTTTAAGATTACAGTTCTTAATAATGTAGAGAAAACTATTTAAATTTTGAAATAATGAGACAAAGTTAAATTTTATAGTCAACCAAATTCCAGGCCAGGTTTCACAGGTTTCTATATATGCTAATCATGTGGACATTTTAAGTGCTTTTCTAACCTTTGTGACTGTGAAGTCATATGCCTATCTTGAATTCACAAGGTTGGCTTATAACAATTGTTTTTAAGGATTAACATTTGATAATTATTCAATAATTGGTTTACCTTTTCCATGGTTTCATTACTGCCAGTCAAATATACTATTTTTAATGAACTACATATGAATTTCTTGTATAGTATTGGTTATGATATAGTATTGGTTATGATAAATCAAGTAGTTTTGAAAATTAGCATGAGGTTGTTAATCACATGTGCGATATGAGAATTTACTTGCGGGGTTTTGTTTTCTTATTTAAAGAAATGAGTCGGTTTCTTTAGAATCCTGTTCTATATTTTTTAGAATTTTAGAGTTTGATTTGGAAATTCATTGTTATTATTTTCTAAAGACTGTGATACTATGGGCTATTGTTAAGTTGTATAATTTCTCTGTGTCTTTTTTTTTTCCATCATAAAATGGGGAATAATAATAGAACTTCTTTCTTAGAGTGACTGTAAGACATTTGAATAAAAAAAAAAAATGGGTTTTAAGCATGAATGTCGTACCCTTAAAAGACACTCCTAATAATATGAAATGATTTTAAGTAAGTCACATGTACAACCTGTGTCATGTTAACAAACATCGATTAGGAAAATAAGATAATGGGAAGGTTTGGGGTCAATGTTTTTTTGTTTTTCACTTTAGAATGTTGTCAGTTGAGTATGTCTCTCTTCATAGTGCTGGCTTGGTAACCTGGTATTACACGTTCAGTAGTTCCGAACATACTAGTACATTGCAGATTGCCGAGGCATGGGCAGGATTGGTGAGCCTCAACTACCATGGAACAAATAAGATGGGAAGAAGTGCCTCCCCTTCTTACATGGGCATGAATGCCAAGGCCCTAGGAAGGTGTGTGGTGAGGCTCCTCCAGCTGCCTGAGAGAGGGCTGGCCTCAGAGGCCAGCATGGGCCTGCCGGGAGTTTACCTCTCTTTGGCAGCCCCCCTGCGGGGTGCAGAGGCTCCGGGGAGAGTGCCTTATGCAGACCTCCCCTTCCCTGCCCCTCCCCGCTCCCCTTCCTAGCTTCCGGATTTCAGAAGTCCCTTCTGCTCTGAGTCTAGTTCCCTCCCTTGTCTGGCCTGTTGGAGGGAGGTGGAGGGGTCCGCTTCCTACTCTTGTTATCAGAGTGTGAAGAGTTGCACAGAGTCACCACTCTGTGTGTGTGTGTGTGTGTGTGTGTGTGTGTGGTGTGTGTGTGTGTGTGTGTGTGTGAGTGTGTGTGTATGTGGGGTGTGTGTGTGTGTGTGTGTGTGCTGCTGCTGCAGTGTGATGGGAGAGGGGCTGTGGTTGGGTAACCATCACTCCAGTCTCCACTTTGCTCTGCAGCTGACACCTGGCCTGATGCTGCATCCTCCAGAGGGCATCTTACTGCAATGGCCTTGGCCTTGGGAGCTCCAGGGCTGACTGGCTTCCAGGGACTCAGGAAGCTGTATCTTACCCACAAACCACCATCCTGAGGTTGTGGTAAATCTTGAGACTCAAAGGAAAAGCAGATAAAATTACTAATCAACCTTAGATCGCCTCAGGAGGCAAATAGCATTCAGACCCCTAGAGGCTTTGCCTGAGAAATGGGCGGTGCTGTTTCAGCAGGAAAGCGATAGGGATTGGCTGGTAGCTCAGTGCAGCCCGTCTTAGGATCTCCCTGTAATCGCCTTTTTTCTTTTCTTTCATTTTTTCTTTTTTTTTGGATCTGACTTTGACAACAGGGTTCCCCCAGTCTCCATTTCCAGCCTTTCCCTGGGCTCCGCATTGAACTCTTGACACCGGATGTTGCCCTGGTCAGCCCTTAGGCAGGTGACATCCTGAGGACAATGGACTTCCCCCTGCGTGTGGCTAGAGACATCGCATGTCCAACCTCCTAGTAAATGAAACTCTGAGGGTTACATGATGCCCGCTTAGACCTCGGTTCTGCTTTGGCCTGAACGACTACACCTGCCAGGATTGACCTGAACAGTCCGTTTTCCTGTAGAGCTTCATGAAATGTATAAATCAGGCCTTGCCTCCCTCTTCTAAGTGCTTCCATGGCTCTTTAGGAACAGATGGGGTTAACATAGAAGCCAAACTCTTTAACAAAGGCTGTGAGATTTTTTTAAAAATTGTTGCTTCTTTTTACCACTTCATGTGCCAGCACCTCTCGCTTCACTGCAGCTCCCCCGGCTTCCCTGTTCCCTGGACCCACTGAGCTGGTGCTCCCTGCCAGGGCTCACCCTTCTGTTCCCTCCGCCTGGACGGCTCTTCCTCCAGAGCACTGGTCCCCTCTGTCCTTCCCGTCTCCAACCAGAGGCCACGGCTGGGGAACGCTTTCCCGCCCGGCCTCTACAACATACCACTGCCCAGGCTACCTTGTTAGGGCAGAAATCAGGCTGGGGGTGGGTGGGTGGGGGGAGTAGGGTGGGGGGAGGAAGCATCAAACCAGACATACTCGGAGGTTCGGAAAAGAACGGTTTTATTTGCACTGGTGCCGGCTCAGTGGAGTCTCCTCCAGAGGCTGAACAAAGCGGGTTTGGCGTTTTCCCCCCCCAGGCTCTTTGTCTCCCATCGATGGCACATACATACGTGCTAGACATTCTTTCTATGTTGCATGGTAAGCTTCTGGGAATCGGTTGCAGTTTGGCGAGGAGGGCCGTCACTGGAGACAGGTTGACTGGCAGTGGCCCCAGGGCACTGGCACAGAGGCAGAGGCAGCCAGCGGATTGCAGCGGCTGAGGCGTGGCCATGGGGATGCCAGCAGGGAGGGGCCGGCCCTCTAACTGTAAACTACGTGGGTGTGGGATGGTGTGATCTTCCTGAAAGAGGCATGAAAGGAAACATGTAGCGTCAGGAATCATGTCTTCACCACGGTCAGTTACCTGTGGCGTAAGAACATTTACATCCTGTCAGCCAAGAGGGTGGGATGGGAAGGCAAACAAGGAGAGAAAGCATGAGCTAAAGGGAAAGATTCAAAAACAAAAAATAAAACACCAGCCCTAACTGGTTTGGCTCTGGATTAGAGCCTAGGCCTGCAGACTGAAGGGTCCCAGGTTCGATTCCGGGCAAGGGCATGTACCTTGGTTGGGGGCACATCCCCAGTGGGAGGTGTGCAGGAGTCAGCTGATGGATGTTTCTCTCTCATCAATGTTTCTAACTCTCTATCCCTCTCCCTTCCTCTCTGTAAAAAAATCAATAAAATATATTTAAATAAAATAAAATAAAATAAAATAAAAACACCAAGTAGAGGTAGCTACCGGTATCTGACAGAGAAGTAGGGCTTTTCCCCAACACTGGCATCAACTCCGGACTCATAAGCTCTTGCAGTGAGTACTTGCCAGAAGCCCCTGTCTTTGTGTCATGTTTCCTGGGCAGGGATGCGAAAAGCCTTCCCAAACAGCTAGCTCTTGCTACCCAAATGGGAAAAGAATCCCAAAATAATAGGGGATCTTTTCCTTTTCCCCAATAGCCGTGCCACCAAAGTAAATGGTGAGAACGGTGCCTATTGCCAACAGAGGGGAATCGGAGTAACATGGGTAGTTGATCTGGAAACAATCTAAAACGCCAAGCCCAAGGGTGAAATGTTCTTGTCCTTGAGATGGGAAAGTACGACCACTGGAAGCTTGCTAGCCATGAACATTTTGAACTTCACTGAGGACGGGAAACCTTGAGATATGAATGCGCGTGTGGGAGGAATACTTGCTTGACATATACTTCCACGGATTTATTGGAATCAAGGCATAAAAATCGACCATCATGGCCAGGAACTACAGTCTATATCCTTGTGCCCAGTAGGTACGAACCTAAGGAAATACACAAAAACCAGCCTTAAGCCGTTTTGTGAAAGTACATACTAGATGGCTCCTACAGATGCTATAACAAGGGCTCACCCACGGGGAATGGAGACATCACCTCTCACTCAAAAGGACACTTAACAAATGAAGAACCTGCATCTCTGGGAAACTTCAAGGTCTGAATTCTCCCAAATTGGTCTCCCGATTTCATTGTATCTCTGTCATCCTATTTCAAGATGAGTAAAGAACCCCCTAAAAGGAATGGAGGAGAGGAACATGTTAGAGGTTCTCGCTCAAATTTGGAGAGAAAGCCTGGCACAGGCCTGGCCAGTTGCCACCCCACATACCGCCTTCTGTGAGCAGGTGCGTTTGGAAAGCTGTCCCTGGGAGAGGCTGGAGGAGAAAGGCTCCGAGCACTTGGTTCCCAGGGGAGGATGTGGATGTTCCCATAGGGGATGTGGCAGAGAATAAGGTGTCCTATGACTCACCTTATGTCATGAGTTGTGCCTGCTCATCACTTTGCAGGGCCTCTCTGGAGAAAGAGAACCGGACTTCCAGTGCACCCCGTGGTGACAAAGGAGAAGGTGAGATTGGGCGACATATGTGTCCAGGATCCTGGGATTACTACAGGAAGGCCGGTCACCACGCGGGAGAAAAGATGCCGTAGCTGTACCCATGGTGCTTGCCATGCCCAGCTTCCTTTTGTCCACCCACCCTGGGCTGACGGGAGTGGGAGGAGGCAGTGCACAGACTCTGCTAGAGCTTTGGGACAAACAGTACAGCGGGTGAGATCAGATCATCGTTGGACGATGGAGAAGCCATTCCAGATAACATCTGGTTTGCATGTTGTCTTGAGCAGGAAGCAACCTTTCTGGAACATGCATGCCTACTGGGCGTGTTATCAGCACCTCATTTTTTTAAAGTTCAGGCAGGACCCCTCTATTTGGGCTGTTCAGCCGAACAGGTATCGGATGTCGCCTTACAGAGACATGCGCAAGTGGAGACGAAAGACCAGATTGCCAGGGAGGGAAGTGTGCAGCTTACGACACTGAAAGGTATACAAGGAAGTGTGGTGCTTGAGAGCAAAGCAAGAGAAGAGCCACCTGTGGAGGCACAGGCCTGCTCCACAGCTGATGGGAAGAAGCCACTCCGCAGAGAGGCAGAGGGCCTGGGCACAGGGCGGGCTGAAAGGACAAGATGCGTCAAGATGAGAAGTCTTATTTATTTGTTTGTTTATTTTTATTTATTTAAAAAAATCCTTTTTGCTGAAACCGGTTTGGCTCAGTGGATGGAGCGTCTGAAAGGCCCCAGGTTCGATTCCGGTCAAGGGCATGTACATTGGTTGCAGGCACATCCCTGGTAGGAGGTGTGCAGGAGGCAGCTGGCTGATGTTTCTCTCTCATAGACGTTTCTAGCTCTCTATCCCTCTCCCTTCCTCTCTATGGAAAATCAATAAAATATTTTTTTTAAAAAATTTTTTTGGTTAATATTATTATGTATATCCTGCCCCCCATTGACCTCATCCAGCCCACCCCGCCCCCGCCCCAGGCCTTCACCACCCTATTGTGTGTCCCTGGGCTGTCATTATATGCATACCAGGTCTTAGATTGATCACCTTCCCCACCCCCCTGCCCCCAACTCCCTCTGAGATTCCACAGTCAGAGGAGAGTGAGTCTTGAATAAATAAAATTAGTGAATAGTAACAATGAAATAATCAGCACACATACATTTCTAAATGCTGAATTAAATAACCCGTGCCCAGGAGGAGCTTGGGAAAGACTGCCTCTGCTGCTGAGCTGGTGGGTAGGCATGG
Source organism: Pipistrellus hanaki (assembly GCF_964339955.1). Lineage (NCBI taxonomy): Eukaryota > Metazoa > Chordata > Mammalia > Chiroptera > Vespertilionidae > Pipistrellus > Pipistrellus hanaki. The sequence continues at coordinate 85,739,315 of NC_140508.1, forward strand.
GAGCAGCAGGAGCTGCCTCCTCCCCCGGCTGCTGGGGAGGGACGGCCCCCCAAACCCTGGACAGAAAGGAGGCTGAGGCGATAGGCAGTGAATCAGTGGGGGGGGGGGGGGGGGGTGAGTGGCACCTGGGATCTGGGAGGCAGCCCGCTCACACCTGTACCCTTGGCGCTTGCGCAAGGCCCTGGAGCAGACAGCTGGGCACAAACAGCTCTGGGACTTGAGAACATCAGGACAGAGGCCAGCCTCACCCTGTGGGAGGAGGCTCCCTCCCAGGGAGCCAGCGGGGAGGGTTGGAGATGATTCTGCGATGTGGAGGACTGAAAATTCTCCCTGTGGCAGGCCTGAACCAGAGGGGAGGGTTGGAGATGATGCTGAGATGTGGAGGACTGAAAATTCTCCCTGTGGCAGGCCTGAACCAGAGGGGAGGGTTGGAGATGATCTAAGAGGAGGAGGATTGAAAATTCACTGTCAGGCCTTTGTGACTCCCATACTGTAAGGAGTTATCACTCACACAATAACCTTTTGTTTCTGTGTGGAAATCACCATGCCCGCTGGGCCTGGGAGAAGTCACTGGGAGACAGACCACACCCCCCTCCTTAAAAGGCCCTTTTGGCAGAAGACAGCACTTGGGTGAGGGCACCTGAGGATCCTCATGGGGCAGAGGAGAGCTTGGTGACAGTTCTCACACCCCAGCGGGGGACAAGGACAGCCGGAGAGCTCCTTTCTCAGCCCACACACCCTGTCCGCATTAGACTGCTGTCAGGGTGTGACTCCAGGGGGATAATTCTGAATTTGAGAAGCTCACAAGGTCTGAATTTGGTATGGTGGTTGCCCAGGGGACAGGGACAGGCCACACCTCTGCGGAGGGAGGGAGTTTTCTCCTGAAGGGAATGGAAGGTCCCCCTGTCAATCACTCTGGGCAGACACTGCTCCCAGGTGAGAACTGGGGAAGCAGCCGGAGGGGGAGGGAGGAAAACTTCTCCTGCCTGAGAGGCCAGGGGTCATTTTGGCTAGACTTGTTCTCACTGTCTGGACCACTTCCCTGGGGGTGGGCATAGCCCTTCAGGGGGCGTGGGGGGGGGGGCTGGCCATGGGGCGGCGGGAGAGGGGAGGGGCGGGGATTCTGGCATGGCCTTGTTCTGGGCGGAATGCACTGACTAGTATAGGTTCCTCTTGACTTCCGCTTTCCTCTATCCCCAAGTTTCCAGCGGAGTTTTCAAATGGCCAAGACATGGCTGTTCTCGGGGTGCTCTGGGAAGGTGGCGGAGGGCCTCTAGTCACACCTGGGACAGGGGGACAGGGAGTGGCAGAGGCCCCCAAAGGAGGGAGCAGTGGTGGGTGAGAGAATCCAGCTGCCACCTAAGGGAGGAAGGGAGGGAGGGAGGGAGGGAGGAAGGGGGGGAGGGAGGGGGGGAGGGAGGCCTCTCTAAAGGGCACGTGGTTACCGCCAGGGCAGCCCAGGTCTGGAACCTGCAGCGCTCCTGGCATCTGAGTGCACATTGTACAGTGTGCCCCACTGTTGTCCCAAGTGAGTTGTTCCATGACTATTCCTTGTCCCGTGTGTCCTGAATAGCATCCTGAAGGTGGTTCTGCGCTGCCTTCTCGTGGCAGAACTCCTTTTGTGAAACAGGAACTGTTCAGTCTTTTCCTTGGTCTTAAGCTCCTTTTCATCCCGTTCCATTTTCATGACTGGCACCTTCCCGGCGAACACCATGAGCTGCTCTGGCTGTGTTTCTTAGGGGTCTGTGTGGATCACTGGCCACCCCCAGCGCAGGGGAGCGCTGAGGTGCGGGGGCGAGACCAGCACCTGCGGCCTCCTCGGGCCTGGCAGCTGCACTCAGTGGGCCAGGGGTCAGCCCCGCCTCCTGAGGCCCTGGCCCAGCTTCCTGCTGGGCACCCAGAACCTTCCTATGCGCCTGCTTGCTTCCTACTGAGCACTGTGCAACTCACCTGCACTCATTCCTGAGGTTCTGTACCTTCTCCTAAGATCACTTCCCATTTCTGATCCTTTATTGTTGCTGCCCTTTTGCCTCAAACTAAGAAAGTAACAGGGAAAATAAGATTTTTTTTTTACCTCTATCTTTTAGCAGTGATTTCAAGTGACTTTGCATTTGGGGGTTAGGGTATTAAAATAAAGAGATTTCAGAAAAACTTGTATGCTTTATGATGGCTCATAATGACTTAAAATTAATTCCAGTTTTAATTATGTTCAAACTGAAGTTCATGTTTGTTTGTTTGTTTTTAATACTTTTTCAATGATTTCAGAGAGGAAGGGAGAGGGAGTGCTGGAAACATCAATTATGAGACGGAATCATGGATCGGCTGCCTCCTGCACACCCCACACCGGGGATCGAGCCCACAGCCCGGGCATGCGCCCTGACCAGGAATCCACCTGTGACCTCCTGGGTCATAGGTCCACGCTCAACCACTGAGCCATGCCACATTGGCCCACCAGCCAGGCTGAAACTCGTGTTTTAAATAAATTTGCAAACACTCATTTAAAATTATAATTTACATGAGAAAAAGTAAAGCAATTTAAATTTATCTCCAAGTCATATTTATGTGATAATTTTAATTGCTTGTAAAAATTTTCTCTAAGTTATAAAAATGCCTTGCTTTTTATTAAGACTTAGACTAATATTCTCACGATGGGCAAACATGTGCTACAACACAGGCAATTTTAAGATAATTACTAATACTATGTCCAGTTATTATTTCTTATTTATACTGCAGCTAGAATCTTGCAGTACAAATAAAAGCACTCCGAATGTTCTTTGTAACATTATTTCTGGAGTATATGTTGATAACTTTTATTTTGTAGCAGCAAAAAATGAAAGCTTAGGGGACAGTCAGGAGGTTTAACCTGGAGCTAATGGGCTTAACTACCTTCCTCTTTCACGGCACAGATGAGACAAGCAGCTGCTAGCTATCTTAGAGTTTCAGTCTCTGGGAAGACAAAAATAACCAGGTCAGACTCGCTCTAGTAGAGAAGGTTAAAATCACTGAAAACTAGGACTGCTTAGAACGAAGAGAAACATTTCAAAGTAGCTTATTCCTTAAGCATTCAGGGAAAGCAGTGTCAATGCATACACAGGCTCATTGGTGAAACAGTTCATTACCTCACCCGGAGTGAAAATTCTCTCACTGTAGCTATGTAACAGGTATGCAGCTATGTATAGGGCAGTGGTCGGCAAACTCATTAGTCACCAGAGCCAAATGTCCACAGGACATTGAAATTTCTTTGGACAGCCAAAAACCAGTTTCTGTGCATGGGCCAGGAAGTTTAAATCGCACTGTATGTGCGTGCCCGAGTGCCCACACGTGGTATTTTGTGGAAGAGCCACACTCAAGGGGCCAAAGAGCCGCATGTGGCTCGTGAGCTGCAGTTTGCCGACCACTGGTATAGGGTATAAAACCCCCACACATTTAACTAGCTAACCAAGACTTAAAAGTAAGAATATACTAACACATGTTCTGCTCATTGACACACGATAGTCAATAGGTAGGTCTCCTTTAGGGTCCAGAGTTTTAGGCTGTAGAGTTTCCTTTGACCATACACGGAGTGATGCTAAATGTAATGACTAAACCACTGATTGGCATACTTTTGAGAAAAACGAGTTCTTTCTTAGAAGGCTCCTTGTAAGGTGACCAGACATCCGGATTTTTAACAATTTGTCCTGCGTCCCGCGGTGAAAATCGGGGCTTTTTAAAACTGCTGCGAATTTGGAAACAGCCTCGGTGATTGGATCAAAAAACTATGGTGCAGCTACACAATGGAATACTATGCTGCCATAAAAAAGAAGGAATTCTCATCATTTGCAGCAACCTGGATGGAATTGGAGAACATCATGCTGAGTGAAATAAGCCAATCAATGAAAGAGAAACACCACATGACCTCACTCACTTATGGATAATAAAGAACATTATAAACTGATGAACCAAAAGATGGATATAGAGACAGTAAAGCAACAAGCAGATTGTCAAATTACAGCGGGGAGGGGAGGGAGATCTGGGGGAGATAAGAGATCAACCGAAGGGCTTGTGTGCATGCATATAAGCAAAACCAATGGATGAAAAACTCTGGCGCGCGGGGGGGGGGGGGGGAGAGCATGTATGGGCGTGGGGGGGGGGGCAATGGAAAGATATGTACACATATAATACCTTAATAAAAAATAAATAAAAAAACCGCCGCGGGACGCAGGACAAATTGTTAAAAATCGGGACTGTCCCGCCAAAAGCGGGACGTCTGGTCACCTTATCCTTGGGCCCTAAGCAGCACCCCTGTGCGGGCGCTTGGGGTGGTCAGAGGGCAGAATCCCCTTTCTTTGGCACACGTGCCAGCCTCCTGTGCCACTGGGGACCCTGTGCCTCCATTAGGGGCAGCTGCTGGGGGAGAACATGGGGCATTCTGGAGGAGAAGCCAGCAGACGCGCCCAGAACCTCGCCCACCGGGAGGCCAGGGGAACCGTCCCGCACCCAGGGGGACCGTCCCGCACCCAGGGGAACCGTCCCGCACCCAGGGGGACCGTCCCGCACCCAGGGGAACCGTCCCGCACCCAGGGGAACCGTCCCCGCACCCCGGGGCGCCCGTCCTCGCCCCCAGGGGCACCGTCCCCGCACCCAGGGGGACCGTCCCGCACCCCGGGGCGCTGTGGGCGGACCCGCCCGGAACAGGGAAAGGGGCGGGAGGGGAGGAGGCGCCCGCCGGGGCGGAGGGCTGGGCGGCGATGACACTGGGAAGCGGGGCGGGGCGGGGCGGGGCGGCGGCTCTGTCCCACCCCGGCCCGGGCCCCGGGCCCCGCAGACACACCGCAGAGAGGAGCCGCTCACCCGCCTGCCGCTCCCGCCCGTCCCGCCGCCAATGGCCGCCGCCGCGCCCCCCATGGCCCTGCGCGGGGCGCCCCGCCGCCTGCTGCTGGCCCTGGCGGTGAGGGGGGGGGACCCGGAGGGGAGGGAGGGAAAGCGCCCCCCAAAGACCGGGAGCCGCCGAGCCCCGACCTCCGAGGCGGCGGGAGGGGGGGATGCGGTCCGGTGGACGGGCCGGGACCCGGTGCGGGGCGGATGGAGGGGGCGCGGGGCGGATGGAGGGGGCGCGGGGCGGACGGAGGGGCCGCGGGGCGGACGGAGGGGCCGCGGGGCGGACGGAGGGGCCGCGGGGCGGACGGAGGGGCCGCGGGGCGGACGGAGGGGACGCGGGGCGGACGGAGGGGACGCGGCCCCGCTCCTCCCCGCGCGCCGCCCCCGGGGCTGAGGCTCCCTCTCCGGTCCGGGCGGCGCTGGCTTCGGCCTGGGGTCTGGTCTGCGGTGGGCGGGGGCGTTGGGAGCGCGCCCAGGGCACAGGTCTGGGTGGGGTTAGAAGCCCAGACGCCCACCCTAGCCTGGGGTGTCCTGGGTCCTGGGCCCGGGAACCCTGAGACCCACCCAGCACGGGGTCTGCCTGGAGAGGCCTTGGGGCGCTGGGGGGACTGGGAGACATCCCCAAAACCCGGAGCCCCAGGGAGGCGGGTGCATGGGGACCTGCTGGGAGAGGGGCTGGGGAGCCATCCGAGGCTCCGGGCCCCACGGACTGATGGGCCCCGGGGAGAGCTCCCTGGCCCCCGGGTAGCTTGACTTTGGCTGCTCCCTGCCCCCCCGCAGGCAGAGGGGCCCCAGCTTTGCCCGCTCTTTGAAGGAATGAGCTATGAATATTGGGGTGATAGTTATGATCGCGAGCCACATGCGGCTCTTTGGCCTCTTGAGGGTGGCTCTTCCACAAAACACCACGGCCTGGGCGAGTCTATTTTGAAGACATGGTGTTAGAAGAAGTTTAAGTTTAAAACCTGTGGCTCTCCAAAGAGATGTCCATGGTGTGCTGTTGGTATTTGGCTCTGCTGAAGAATGAGTTTGCGGACCACGGATAAGGCACAGTTGTGGGCAAAGAATCATGCAAACGCGGGCATCGGCTGCCAGGCCGCTGTTCCAGCACATGCCCCAGCGACCCTGCCTCCTGACAGCGAACTGCGCGCAGCGTGTGCCTGTGGGCACAGCGGGCCCAGCCTCCTGTGTGGGCGCCATGGGGGCTCTGGGTGCTGGTGTCTGCTGAGAGGCAGGGCCCAGAGCGGGGCCAGCAGAGGAGGTTTCTGGTTCCCAGATTCCTCCGCTGGCCGGAGGGCAGGGCAGGGCGCAGGGCGCTGGCCCGGTGCAGGGTGGGGGGTATTGGGGCGCGGCAGGCAAGAAGATGCCTGCACCCGGAGATAGCATCAGCCGCGGGATAGACGCTCCGGAGGCTGCTGTGAGAACAGTTCGCTGCGTCCAGGGGAAGCGGGCGGCTGGGCTTCTCACAGGGAGTGCTGGGGAGAGCCTATGGGATCCTCCTTCCAAACCCGGGTCAGGAGCGCCCTCGCTCTGTCCAGGTGGGTCAGCGAAGACCTCTCCTGGCCACACCAGTCTGGACTTCCTTCTGACTCCTCCGATAGCAACTTTTCAGGCTATTACATTGCCATCACCCGGGAGAAGCAGTTTTCATTTAAAAATATATATATATATTTTATTGATTTTTTTTTACAGAGAGGAAGAGAGAGGAATAGAGAGTTAAGAAACATCGATGAGAGAGAATCATCGATCAGCTGCCTCCTGCACACCCCCCACTGGGGATGTGCCCTCAATCAAGATACATGCCCTTGACCGGAATCAAACGTGGGACCCTTCAGTCCTCAGGCCGAGGCTCTATCCACTGAGCCAAACCGGTCAGGGCCACAGTTTTCATTTTATGGCTTCCTTAATGGGGCGCTCACACAATCCCACGTTTGAAGTGAGCTCTTCAAAGCACCACACGGAGGCTTTGAACCTCAGCCTTCCCACCCAGCGGAGTCCCGGGCGGGGGAGTCTTTCCATGTGCACTGTCCTCCCGTGTCCCCTTGTCCTCCGCACACAAAGGAAAGAGGGAACACGGAGAGGGGGAGATTCCTCACGAAGCAAAAGGGATGGTGCACACGGATGTGCGTTAGTTCAGTTCTGAGATGTCTATCCAGTTGCAAATACTAACATTCTTTTAAATATGTGCTTACTATTGCTCACCGTATACAACCTGCCTTGGGCATTACATTGTTATCTTTTATCTATTAGAAATAGGGTGTAATGGGACACGGTTAACCCACCTTTTGGCTAACAACGGCTCTTCTTCAAAAGGAAGGGAACGTGTTGCTGTTTTATAGCACACCATGTTTTTACCTTGTTTTCCCCCGGAACTGTGAATTCTGCCCGAAGCCTGTGTTGACAAACTGGCATTCTACCTTTCCAGATTTTATAATGTTCATGAAAGAGAACGTGGACCGTGGCCCCTTTCCCAGAAAGACTTTTTTTTTTTTGTGGTTGTTGTTTACAACAATGGATATAGTCATCTTTTTAAAGTAAAAATGGGCATGATCCTGTTATTTTTTGCCCTAATGAAAAAAAGCTTAGGGCAAATAAAGGAAGCAAATGAGAACTGGTTCATAGTGAAGCCGAGATCTTAAGGAAGTCAAAGTTTCAGTGTGCATTCAGCTCTATATATTTAGATCAGTGCATTATCCGCTACCTTTTCCAAAGGAGGTTGTTGCTGTTCACACTGAGACACTGCGAGATCCTGAATCACTCTGAATCACAAATGCCCCTAAGCCCAGGCACATTTTGGGCTCTGTTGTAATTCCTTTGGCAGTTGACATTCCATATATGGCACCTGACTTGTGGTTAATCATCCTTCTCATTTAACTGGAATCCCATCTTAGAGTTTGCTAGAAAAAAATTCAGTAGAATCATCTCAGCCCTGAGATTACACAGGTAAACTTTACAAGTTACCTTTGATAGGATAAGAATCTGAAAGATGATGTTTTCACTTTGCAGAAGGTGCTATAACAGAAAAAGTTATGAACTTAAAATTCCATAACTATTCTGCTAAGTCAAGACAATATCTTTATTTATTTATTTTTAAACTACAAATCTTTTTTTAAAAAAAATATATGTTATTGATTTTTTTACAGAGAGGAAGGGAGAGGGATAGAGAGTTAGAAACATCAATGAGAGAGAATCATCGATCAGCTGCCTCTTGCACACCCCCTACCAAGGTACATGCCGTTGACCAGAATTGAACCTGGGACCTCTCAGTCTGAAGGCTGACGCTCTATCTACTGAGCCAAACTAGTCAGGGCTACTTAAACTGCTTTTTCCTTCATTAAAAAGGGTGTTCTTTTAGAAGCCCACCTTGTACATTCATTCACTGTAAAACTGAACAACATGCAAAAGTGGTACAATCTCAAATAGCATCTTTCGTCCTCACTCTCCTTTTGGCATTAGCTTTTCTATCAGTATTTAATGATTTGTATGATAAGCTTTTTATCATACGATTAATGAAATTGGACAGTACTGTAATATGAACCAAGGCGATTTATTTTCCCAGACTACAGTAGGTTAATCATTTTAAAACATTTAAATTGTTATATTTTGATTTAAAGTTGTTTGCAACTCTAGGGTATGTAAGTCAGATATTTAAAGTTGTCCTGAAGTTTCTCCATTAAAAGAGAGATTTTGTAATTCAAATAGCCAACCCATAATTCACCAATCTTTTAAAAAAAAGTCTTTTTGAATGCTGCAGTTTTTATTGGGAGTGCTTTTATATAAAAGTTATTTTTAAAAATTTCTTCAAAGGTCATTACTTCATCATTGCTAACCTAATTATGCCTTCGCATTTTTTACTTTATTTTCAATAACATATCCAGTCCCCATACATATAGTATCAAATCATTTTTATTTTCAAAAAGCAAGAAATAATTGAAATCTGTATATGAAATCTGTATATGGATTTCACCCCTTTACAAACGATATTAGTGAATTAATTGGATGTTCTTTCTCATGAGGTACTATACAACAGTGAAAATGAACTACTGCTATATACTCAGCATGCATACATTTCACAAACATAGTTTGAGCAAAGAAATCCACAATAAGCATGTGACTGCATATATTGAAAAGCCAAAAATTTGGCAAAATACACGTGTATCTTTTTGAAGGAGGGAAGGAAATGTAGATGGGAGAGGCCTTGAAGAGAACAGTAATGTTTTATTTTATAACAATGAAGGAGGGTGTTCTAGTTTTCATTTTATTGTTTTAAAAGGTGCCTATTTATGCTACATATAGTCTTCTGTATTTATATTTTAGAAAGAACATTAAAAAATAAACAAGCAATAGAGAGATAAACAAAGCCAAACATGCTTTGAAATATAAACCTTGCTATGATTGAGCAAGTGAAAAACAGGGAGGCACAAATCAAACAATATTGAGAATAAAAGGAGGCATACTCATCAAGAGGACACATGTTTTAAAAATTAAGTGAAAGTATTAATAGATGATTCCAATTAATTTGAAAACAGAGTTGGGCAATTTCTTACAGAATTCAAATAGCCAACATGGACTCCAGGGGTAAACAAAGTCTACACAGACTTAGAACCATTGAGACACTGAATTAGGAGCCACGCACATGCTTCCCTCCCATCCATCAGGCCCAGACCTGTGATCGGTGCATTCCTCCATAATTACTTGGAGCAGGTAATTTGTATCTTATATAAGCCATTTCAGAGGACAGAAAAAAGCTAACTCACTTTATGGGGATTGTATGAAGTTGAGAAGGTGTAGCTTGATCTTATTTATGGACATATACTTAAAATACTAAAATAGCAGGAAACGAAACCAATAATGTCTTAAAGATCACCATGCCCTATAAGGTTTGTCACAGGAGTGGAATGACGGTTTCACATCAGGACATCTATTATTGTATTTTAACATATAGTAATATATTCAGAGAGAGAGAAGATCATACATTTGTTTCAAAATAAGTGGGTCGCTATCTTTATTGTTATAAAAATCCTGAGCAAACTAGGGATCTAAGGGAATAACCCTTCTTAATATAGTGAAGCCTGCCTACCATGAATGAATGTGTGGATGACAGGAAAAGAGAAGTACTCAAAACTAATGGTGAGCTGCTAAAACCGTTCTCTTTGAAGTGAGAAACAATCCCATGTTGGTCCCTATAACTGCTTTTAGCCAGCCATCTCCTGAGGTCCTCACCGGCACAGTAAAAGTCTAATTGCCGTTTTTGCCTGCTGTAGGATTAGCTTCCTGGGACATCCAGCGCTGTCTGGACAAACTGCTAGAGCTAATAAAAGTAAGCACGTTTTGCCGAAACCGGTTTGGCTCAGTGGCTAGAGCTTTGGCCTGTGGACTGAAGGGTCCCAGGTTCGATTCCGGTCAAGGGCATGTACCTTGGTGGCAGGCACATCCCCAGAAGGGGGTGGGCAAGAGGCAGCTAATCAATGTTTCTCATCGGTGTGTCTAACTCTCTATCCCTCTCTCTTCCTCTCTGTAAAAAAATCAGTAAAATCTATTAAAAAAAAAAAAAAGTAACCTCGTTTTCTGGATGAAACAAATCTAAAAGGATTTTGATCAGCTGATCATGAAAAAGTTGTGGAAGAGTAGGAGGCTGAACAAAACAAACCAGATGAGAGGGATTGAGGTCACCGGAACACATACCATGTTTATTTTGGTCTTCGGGTCCTTTGCATTTCCACAAGGATTAATGTTTAATTGCTGCAAAATAGATAGGTAGATAGATAGATAGATAGATAGATAGATAGATAAAAATGAAGTAAAGCTATTTGGGATTTTGATGGAAATGGTGTTGCATCATAGGACTGTGTCTTCTGATGTATGAAGATGACACTGATGTATGAAGATGACATATCTGTTGTTTGCTTGCGCATTCAGATATTTTTATTGCTCGTGCACAGGAATGCCATTGGCTCGGGTACTTTGGTCTTACGTTCTGCAAACTTGCTCCACTCATTTGTTATTCATGTTATTGTGGGGTGGACTTCTTAGGATTTCCTATGCGCAAGGTCAGACCATCTGCAAACAGACGAGTTTACTTCCTTTCCAACCTGATGCCTTCAGTTTGTGTTCTCTGTAGTTCCCTGGCTGGCCGAGCTCCGCGCAGTGCTGAGTGGAGGGGTGAGAGGGGGCGTTCGATTGTCCCCCAGGTCAGAGGGCAGCGGCCCTCCGCAGAGTGGGTGTGATGGTAGCTGTAGGTTTTCCACAGATGCCCTTCTCCGGTAGAGCAAGGTCCCTTTTCTTCCTAGTTTGTTCATTATAAATGGGTGTCGAGTTTTGCCAATTGCTCGTTTTACATCTGTTGAGATGATCACGTCCTTTTATTCTGTTTTTAAAAAATCCTGTATTAAGGTAAGATTTCCATACACAAAGCTGTGTGTGTTTAATGGTGCCGCCTGATGAGTTAGATAAGTGTAAATCCGTGACCTCATCACCTCTGTCTGTGCCATAAACATAGCCAACACGTTCACAAGTTTCCTCCCACCCTCATCATTGTTATTTAATAGTGAGTGTACAGTACGGCATTGTTAGCTGTGAGCACTGTGCTATGAACATCTCTAGGACTTATTTCCATTGCGTAAGTAAAGCCTTGTTCTTTATTCTGCACCTTATTCATGCAGCCTTTTTACTTTATTTTCATTCTAGGTCTTCAGTTTTGCGTGTGAAGCCTGCGAAAAGGTGATTTTCCATACGCCTTCCACACTAGAGGCAGACAGACTGGTGGGCAGAGGTGAGTAGTGTGAAAACAGTGTTTTTAGGACAGAAATGTGGCTTACCTGCCCTGGAAAGAGCAGCTGGCCTGACCTGGGCATTGCGGGATCAGCCTGCATAGTTGTAACTAGAGACAATGGGAGATAATGTAAATACATGCTTCTGCTCTGCATGCCTGCACTGAGTTTGAGTTGAATGCTCAGGGTCCAAGCCTTGTGTCTGTGGTCATTCGGGCTTTGAGAGTCTAACACGTACATGCAGACTTACATGTAGAAAGAGCCCTGCATGGCTGTAGGACTGCAGCTCTGGAGAAGGAGAGGTAAGGCACTGGCGATCAGGGCAGGTTATCAATACCGGGCTGCCTCCCGGAGCACCGCAAGGGGAGCCACTCCATCAACACAGAACCCAGCCCTTGGCTTCTGAGGAGTTAGGGAGCCTCAGACGTTCCCAGTAGCTGAGAAGCTTGGCCCAGGCCGACATTCTCTGTGGTACAAGGAATATTGTAGGAAAGTGTCATGATAGGTTTTAAAATATATATTTTATTGATTTCAGAGAGGAAGAGAGAGATAGAAACATCAATGATGAGAGAATCATTGATCGGCTGCCTCCTGCACACCCCACACTGGGGATTGAGCCTGCAACCCAGGCATGTGCCCTGACCAGGAATTGAATTGTGACCTCCTGGTTCATGGGTCGATGTTCAACCACTGAGGCATGCCAGCCAGGCATGTCATGATGTCTTAAAAAAGAGAGATATGACTCTTTCTAGAGATACCAAATAATTTTTCAACAGAGTATACCATTTATGGTTATAGTGCCTCATTTAACTTTATTAAACAAACTAGAGACCCTGTGTACGGATTCATGCACCAGTGGGATCCCTCAGCCTGGCCTGCGAGATCAGGCTGAAACCGGCTCTCTGACATCCCCTGAGGGGTCAGAGAGAGATACAGGAGGTTGGCCAGTTGGGGAGGAACCCTAGGAGGACTCCAGGGCACATCTGGCCCATCTCACTCAGTCCTGATTGGCTAGACCCCAGCAGCAAGCTAAGCTACCAGTTGGAGCATCTACCGCCTGGTCGTCAGTGCACATCATAGCGAGCAGTTGGGTGAGCTTAGCATATCATTAACCTATCATACTTCAATTGGCTGAAGGGATGACTGGACACTTAGCATATTAGGCTTTTATTATATAGGATGTCCCTATTGTTCCTGTGGGGAGGAAGAAAGGCCCTGCTGTAGAGAGTGGCCAGGGGTGTTCCTCTCGGGAAAGAGACCAGAGCTTATCGTTGTGCTAAAAATGCTGAGATGAGAGAAAGAGGTCATTGCTCCTAAAGACGGGCACGTCTTTCTGACTGTGCACTCCCATTTAGGATGAGAGAGAGCGGGATGCCTGGGCAGCGTGGATTCTCTGTGAGGTTATCACTTCCGTGAGGAGCAGTGTGCCAGCCTGGTTCTGGGAAGGCAGGCAGCTGAAGAATGGGGTGGATTTGATATTTTGATCTCGGTATCCAAACACCTAAAGGAATAAATACTTCTCTTGCTTGCTCTTTATTAGAGGGCCACATTCCCAGAGAAAGAAGACCCCTTGTGGCCTTTTGGTGGGAGGTTTGCGAAACTACGAACACGGAGAGGACTGGGAGCTCTGGGGGTGGGGAGGTGATGGTGGGGGGCTGGGGAGAGTGCCCATGGGAAGAATTCGAAGGTACATTTGACTTTTCCTGACGTGACTGCTTTCCTAACTCACACCTGCCTGGCTGTGTAGGCTGAGCTTCTGTATATTGACTCAGGTGTGTGTGGGCGTGTAGGCCAGCTCTGTCAGACCGCAGACACACACCTGTTTCCTAGGAAGGTTCCTTTCATAGCCATGGGGAAGCATGGGAAGTCTTAAAAACCCCTCCCTCACACACATATACCATCAGGAGTGTTTTTAGCTGAAAGAACATTACCCTTTAAAAAATATGCAGGTGAAGAGATTGCTTATATGTTTGTTACATGCACGGTGGCTGGTCTGTCTCTGCTGTATGGCTTTGAAGATGACTTAGAAATCAGTTGCCACATTTCCTTCTGTTTGCGTGCCTTTCTGCTTTGCCACGTGACTGTGTCTACACGCAGTGAACTTGGTGGAGTGCCTCAGGTCTGCCGACCGTGTCCAGTCCAGCGATCCTGCCTTCAGAGTTTTCCGGGACGGCTCCGTCTACACGGCCGGCTCCGTGGTGGTAGTCGATGGGAGGTCCTTCACCATCTGGCTCTCCGACACGAGGACACAGGCCCAGGAGCAGATCACTGTGGTCCTGCAGCCGCAGAGGAAGGTATGGGTGCACTGAGATTCCCACGCACGGCTTCCTTTTCAGTAAATATACATGGTTTTCAAACCGCAAAGAGAACCAAAGGTTACATAGGATATTTCCTCTCCTTTGCTCTTTCTCCTCCTCCTCTTCCTTCTCCTCCTCCTCCTCCTCCTCCTCCTCTTCCTCCTCCTCCTCCTCCTCCTTCTTCTTCTTCTTCTCCTTCCCCTCCTCCTTCTTCTCCTTACCTTCCTCCTCCTTCTCCTTCCCCTCCTCCTCCTCCTCTTCCTAGTCCTCCTCCTCCTTCTCCTCCTTCTCTTCCTCCTTCTCCTCCTTCTCTTCCTCCTCCTCCTCCTCCTCCTTTTCCTCCTCCTCCTCTTCCTCCCACTCCTCCTCCTCCTGCTCCTCCTTCTTTTACATATTTTTATTGATGTCAGAAAAGAAGGAAAAGGGAGAGAAAGTTAGAAACAACAACGATGAGAGATAATCATTGACTGGCTGCCTCCTGCACCACCCCCTACTGAAGATCAAACCCACAACCCTGGCATGTGCCCTTGACTGGAATCAAACCTGGGACCCTTCAGTTCACAGGCTGATGATCTATCCACTGAGCCAAACCAACTAGGGCTGCTCTTTCTTCTAACGGTGTGTTTCCTTTCTCTCCCCCTCTCCCCTTTCCGAGCACTGCTAAAACGGGGGTTCTGCTTTGTTGAATCTAAATGACCCCTCCCCTGTGAAGACTTCTGCTGCTGCTAAGGCCGATTTGGGCTGAAGTATATTCTTTTTCCTTGCTCTGGTTCACCTAAGAGTTTGAAGTTTTAGCAGAAAGAACAACTAAGAGCTGCATAAGAACTAAGGGGAGCCCTAGCCAGTTTGGCTCAGTGGATAGAGTGTTGGCCTGTGGATTGAAGGGTCCCAGCCAAGGGCACATACCTGGGTTGTGGTCTGGATCTCCAGTAGGGGGCGTGCAGGAGGCAGCAGATCAAAGATTCTCTCTCATCAATAAAAATATACATATATTAAAAAAAAAAAAAGAACTAAGGGGCAGAGATGCTCCCTCACCTGAGCGGTGGGTGGTCAGCGTTAAGAAGGCATGCGCAGGGAAACTCCAGTTTCTGAAACCTGCACCACCTGGATACACTCTCTCTTCCCCTCCAAAGGAAGAGGCCTTATTGTCTGGTCTGCATGGAAATGTTTGAGCCTGACCCTCCAGGGAGGCGTCAGGAGTATGGGCTGTCCGTTATCTTACCCCAGCGCGGGTTGGGATGCTTTTGTTTATGAATTTTCTCTCTACATGCAGGGCCTGAGGAAAAGACACGCTAGAGAAACAGTGCTCCGGCGCGCCAAGAGGCGGTGGGCGCCCATCCCCTGCTCCATGCAGGAGAACTCCCTGGGCCCGTTCCCTCTGTTTCTTCAGCAGGTAGGTTTGCATGCCTCTCACTGGGCGTGTTTTAACTCCAAAATCTGTTTTATATATTCCAATTTAATCATTCTTTAAACATTTTTTTAAAAAAACAACAGGTTTGATTGAAGATATTCATAAAGCCGTAAGGGTAATAAAAGTGAGTAAAGTGAGAAAAATCACTAAAATCTATACTAATAAAAGCATGATATGCTAATTAGACCAGACAGCTGAACGACCTTCTGGATATCATTTTGGATGTCCTTCTGGACAAAGCCAGGGAGGCTAGGGCCGAGGCAGAAGTCGTTAGGGGCTGTCAGGCTCGCAGGGGAGTGGTTAGGGGCAATCAAGCAGGCAGAGGCAGTTGGGGCAAACAGGCAGGCAGGTGAGCGGTTAGGGGTGATGAGGCAGGCAGGAGTATGTTTCTACTGTGTTTGTTAGTTTGTTAAATTCTACATATGCGTGAATGTGTCTTTCTCTGACTGGCCTGTTTCACTTAGCATCATAATCTCCAGGTCCATCCACGCCACTGCAGAAGTGAGATTTCCTTCTGTTTTCACGGCTGAGCAGTATTTTATTGTGTCCACGTACTGCAGTGTTTTGTTCTTCCCCAAAGAGAGGAAAGGAGAGAGGGAGAGTTAGCCTCCCACACGCACTTCACAAGGAATCAAACACGTCACCTGGGCATGTGCCCTGACCGGGGATCAAACTTGACACCTTTCAGTGTCCGGGACTATGAGCCACAGTGCAGCCAGGACGATGGCAGCTTTCTATCCACTCACTGCTAAGTAGCCAGTGCAGGATACCAGCTTCCTCCGAGAAGCTGTCTCCTCAGCTCCCGCCTCTGCACGCACAGCCAGCCCCTGGCCGAGCCTGCTGGCTGGATCTTCAATTCTCTCCAGAGTCTAACACTCGTCACCACCTTGCTGCGGTGCCAGCCCAGCAAACTGTCACTCTCCTCTGAATTACCTCAGCAACTTCCTAAACCAGTGGTTCTCAACCTTCCTAACGCTGCTGCCCTTTCATACAGTTCTCACGTGGTGGTGACCCCCAACCATAACATTATTTTCGTTGCTACTTCATGACTAACTGTGATTTTGCTCCTGTTATGAATTATAATGTAAATATCTGTGTTTTCCCACGGTCTTAGGTGGCCCCTGTGAAAGGGGTCTCGGCCCACAGGTGGAGAACTGCTGTCAGGGGTCACATAAGACCATGGGAAAACACCGATATTTGCATTACGATTCATCACAGTAGCAAAATCACAGTTATGAAACAGCAACGAAAATAATTTTATGGTTGGGAGTCACCACCACATGAGGAGCTGTATTAAAGGGTCGAGGCATTGGGGAAGGTTGAGAACCACTGCTTTAAATGGCCTTCCTGTTTCTTCCCTGTGTATCTATCCAAGTCTAGTTTTAACAATGGTCAAGTATTATCTTTAAAAAATGTAAGTCAGATATCATCTCTTCATCTGACGCCAAGCAAGAGGGCCCCATGACTGCATCCCCCTCCATCTCCTCCTCTTCCCCAGTTTCCCCAGCCTCAGCGCCTTGTTCCTGCTCCTGGCACACCCCGCCCTGGTCCCACTGACTTCCTGCTCCCTCCACCGAGAATCTTCCCTGTTTATCCTAGAGCTCATTCTTTCCATCTTTGTCCCTCCTCTCCGCAGGGACATTGCAGGGGGCATCCCTTCTCTATGGATGAGAGTCCCAGGAGGCCTCACTCTTGCCAACAGTCAGCATTATTGTTCTTTTCCTTCTTTGCCAAATCACACAATATAAAGTTATGCCCATTGCGTGTAGTTAGATTTTCTTTGGTTTCTGTTTGTGCTGAACATTGTTTTCATTAAATTTGAGCCGTTAAAAAAACCTTTTGCCAAATGCTTTTTACGCTTTGTGTGTTGATGAAGTGACAAATGATGGTTTTATTAAAGTTGTCTCTTTAAAATAACAATATAGCCCTGACTGGTTTGGATCAGTGGATAGAGCATTGGCCTGCGGACTGAAGGGTCCCAGGTTTGATTTCGGTCAAGGGCATGTACCTTGGTTGCAGGCACATCACCAGTAGGAGGTGTGTGGGAGGCAGCTGATCAATGTTTCTCTCTCATCGATATTTCTGACTCTCTATCCCTCTCCCTTCCTCTCTGTAAAGAAATCAATAAAAGTATATTAAAAATAAAATGAAATAACAATATGAACACATAAGCTGAATTTTTAAAACACGAGCATTTTAACAGAATTTAACTTCTTATGTCTATATTTTTTCCTTCCAGGTTCAGTCCGATGCAGCCCAGAACTATACCATCTTCTACTCAATCAGTGGACGTGGCGTTGACCAAGAACCTTTAAACTTGTTTTTCATAGAAAAAGACACTGGAAATCTGTATTGTACTCGGCCGGTGGATCGGGAAGAATATGATGTTTTTGATGTAGGCATTTGATGGGTATACGTGACTTTAAATGACTGAACTATGTTTCTTCTGGTACTCTCCTCTTTCCTGTCTTCTGGCATTCTCTTCTTAGAGGGCATCTGAAGTAAAGGAGATAAATGATGCAGTATTTTGGAATATTTCTACTTTTTATGTCAGCTGCTGGTGGCGGTATGGTTTTCTCTCTCCGGGACTTGGCCACGGTCTGTCCTCTTCTGCTCTGATCACTTCTCTTGTCTTCCTTCCACTTATATGCTCTCTGACCATGTCTGAGTACTAGCTACAAAAGCAAAAGTCAGAGACTAAACTCAAACAAAGTTACTAAGCCAGCGTGCTGACGTGGATGAGCTTACAGTCGCTGGGGAATAACTGAGGCCATGTTCAGTGTAATGTGGTCAGTGCTGTGGGGTCCTGTGGTCATCCATGCGGTGCAGGGACTATGATTCCCCAAGAAAAAAGGGGTGTTCTTCCTAGAAGAAGGAAGAGATCTGGGTGAACAAATGTGACTGATGTCCACCACATGGCATTTATCAGTTTTTTGGTTAGAAAATTATCAACTCAGCGTTGTAGTCACATGCTGAATCGGAATACATTCTATTTGGCATTATAATGCCCTTAGTTTCATAGCAACACAGAAACTGGCAAATGGATTTTGTTGGAAAAACTCTTAAAGTATGTGATCCATGAGGTAAAACAGTGAAAGAGCATGGCATTGTCAGGATTGGAAACCACTGCTTTATTTGGGAGAAGTAGGGATTTTTCTCATTCCCCTGAGTTTGTCTTCTCAGCTTTCTGATGGTGGAGTGAATACAGATGATAATCCAAGCTTCTTATTCATATTGAACTTCTCAATCAAATCTACAGGGTTGCCCATGACTTCCTTGTACTCAAACTTTATTTGAAGTGCAGACATTTCTACCAATTGCTGAATAGTCTTTACTCTATTTAGAGCGTTTCTCCGTTTGATACTTGGATGATTAAAAGAGAAATTAAGTGGTTTATTCTTGAAAACATTTGTAAGGCAGGTGGTAGATAGAGCATAGTGTCTCTCTTGCTAGAACCTTATACCAATGGCCTCTGACCTCGCTTCTCCCTGTCTCCCAGCTGATTGCCTATGCGTCCACCGCAGACGGGTACTCAGCCGACTTACCTCTCCCGCTGCCCATCCGAGTGGAGGATGAGAATGACAACCACCCCGTTTTCACAGAGCAAGTTTATAGCTTTGAAGTTCCAGAAAGCACTAAACTGGGTAAGACAATATTTTTTTGGGAGAAACTTTTTTGTGAATGTTTTCTTTGGCCATTTATATTATCGTATATAATAAAAGGGTAATATGCAAATTGACCAAACAGCGAACGACCAGTCGCTATGACGCACACTGACCACCAGGGGGCAGATGCTCAATGCTGGAGCTGTCTCCTGGTGGTCAGTGCGCTCCCACAGGGGGAGTGTCGCAGGAGCCACTAAGCTGGCAGTCAGACAACCCTCAAGGGCTCTCTACAGAATGTTGTGCACCAGGCCTCTAGTTTTTTTATGAAATGTATGTTCATTTCCTTTGTTCTTTTCTTTCCTTTGGTGTTTGTATGTTTCCTAATTATTTATTTATCTACTTCAAAGTGTTCTTTACATATTAAGGATAGTAACTTGTCACTTTGCGAATATTTTCTGTCAATTGTTTCTTCTCAATTTTACTAACGCCCCTTTAGGCAGTAGAATAGTTCAGGTCTTTCATTTAGTTAAATTTACCCGTATTAGACCTAGACTAGCCTTTTCCCTTAAGGCTTTATGGTACATTTAAAAGTAAAATATATTATGTTAAATATGTTTGTGTACATTTTTTGAGATAACCAGTTTTTCATATTTAAGGCCAATCATCCGGAGATGATATTGGACCGGAATCTATTCACAGAATACATTTAATCCCATCAAACACTAACAGTGAATATCTTAGAGGACAGTAGAGAAGATTTATGCATTAACAATATGATACCAACTACTTCTAAAGGCAGATGACAGTTATTCACGCTATGTACCGTATTTGGTTTTCATACTTTATTTCATCTTATCATTATGGGGGTTTACCAATATTCTCCCCTCCAAGCAGAGAACATGCAGAACAGAATAGGCAATTTGCCTTTCAGCATAACCATTATTGCTTGTCTCATTTTTGGTTCTTATATTTCCAGTAGGACATGATCTCACTCATCTAGGGGAAATGGTGAACAACCTAGACTGATGAACAAGAACAGACCCAGAGACAAGGAACCGTGGGTCTGACTGTCGGACCTCAGGGGGAGGGTGGGGATAAAAGGGAGAGATCAGCTGAAACCAGTTTGGCTCAGTGGTAGAGCATTGGTCTGCGGACTGAAAGGTCCCGGGTTCGATTCCGGTCAAGGGCATGTACCTTGGTTATGGGCACATCCCCGGTGAAGGATGTGCAGGGGGCAGCTGGTCAATGTTTCTCTCTCATTGACGTTTACTGGCTCTCTAGCTCTCTCCCTTCCTCTCTGTAAAAAATCAATTATATATATATATATATATATATATATATATATATATATATATATATATATATATATATATAGGAGAGATCAACCAAAGGACCTGTGTGCACACATATGAGCCTAACCAGTGGTCAAGGACCACAGGGGGGTGGGGCATGTGTGGGGAGGGTTTTGGGATGGGAATGGGGGGATGAGGACAAATATGTGATACCTTAATCAGTAAAGAAATTTAAACAAAACAAAAAAACAAAACTAAAATCAGCATAGGTATTTTTATTAGGTTTTATTTAGGGAGGTGTTGAAGACAGCCACTGGTGGTACAGTTTTTTAAAGCTCTTCTTTCTATTGTTTCTTCTCTTAAAACTACCGCCTTCTGACTCCCACCGTCATTGTTAGCACGTGAGGAGGGCAGACACTCCGAAGCATACTTCACAAGGCTGCAAAGGGAACACTTCTTTGTTTTTTTTACACCAGGCACTTCTGTGGGGCAGGTTTGTGCCACAGACCGCGACGAGCCGGACACGATGCACACGCGCCTCAAGTACAGCATCCTGTCGCAGACGCCCCGCTCCCCCGGGCTCTTCGCCGTGCACCCCAGCACCGGGGCCCTCACTCTGGTGGCCCAGAATCTGGACCGAGAGGTAGTTTCCTCGCTGTGTGGGCGTCTTCCTCCAGGGCTGGAGGTCCCTCTGCTCCCCCGCCCACTGCCCTTGGCTCTTCCTGGGATTGAGTTCTCATGTTATTATTTTATTTCGGCGTAAGATAATAGGAATTCCCGGCCATTAATCTGGTGTGTATATGACTTCTGTTTCTTGAAGCAAGAGAAGCCATAGGGAATAGAAACACAGATCAACTGGCATTTAGAAGCGGGGCGGGGGCGGGGGGACACACACACAATCCATTTCTTATGGAAGTTATTATTATCAGTATATTTTTCTTGTGTGTGTCTAGTGGGTTCTAGCTCCATCACGGACCCAGTTCCTGGAAAGGACAATTTGTTTTTGTTTTATTCATGAGGATAGCCCATATCCAGTTAGAGAGATGTCTGTTTCTTTTTTCTTTTTAAAATTTGATTGTTGAAAATGTTATGAGCTTTTTATCTAGAAAGGATTAGTTGAGGTAAGGTTTATTAAAAATATGCAACATTATTTGGATAACAGTAATAGCATATTGTGATATATATAGTATGCTGTATTCAAATGCTTTGTGCATAATTTTATTTGATTTTAATAGTTTCCTTGTTTGACTAGACAGGTGTTACATTCAACCTGTAAGGAGAAATGTGACAGTCGGAAAGATTGTTTATTGAGTTGATTTTGTTAGCCTATATCTAACTAGGCCAACAAATTCATTATTTACTGAGCTGATTAATCAATTTCATATGTAAAGTAGTTTTATTGGAACACTCAAATGCTTCCCACTGCAACTAGAATAACATAAGG
Source organism: Pipistrellus hanaki (assembly GCF_964339955.1). NCBI lineage: Eukaryota > Metazoa > Chordata > Mammalia > Chiroptera > Vespertilionidae > Pipistrellus > Pipistrellus hanaki. The sequence goes on from NC_140508.1 coordinate 85,760,988, forward strand.
ATCGATATGAGGGGGAGAGATATTAAAAAGAAGACATCAGCCAAAACCGGTTTGGCTCAGTGGATAGAGCATTGGCCTGTGGACTGAAAGGTCCCAGGTTCGATTCTGGTCAAGGGCATGTACCTTGGTTGGGGGGTGTGCAGGAGGCAGCTAATTAATGATTCTCTCTCATCGATGTTTCTAACTCTCTGTCCCTCTCTCTTCCTCTCTGTAAAAAATCAATAAAATATATTTTTTTTAAAAAAAGACATCAATGTGATATGACGCCAAAGAAAAAGGGAGGGATAGTGAGAACTTTTAAAAAGAAATCAAAAGTAGAACAGATATTTCATTATTTTTTAATGCATTTGTGGCATTAGAGATTTTATATAATAAAGCACATAATGGTAATAATAAATGGGAAAGTGTGAAGGGAACAATAGGAACATATTTTTTCTGTCTGTTTAATATGTAGAAATGATGTGATAATTAAGAGAAAACAAGGATTTCTCCTCATTGTTTCAGACTGAAAAATGAGACTCAGAAAAGATAATTTAAGGATACAAAGTTTATAAGATACAGCTTTGGGGGTGGGAGGGGAAGTAGAGGGGCAAACCCAGGTCTGCTTGCCTGATCAAAAAAATCCTCTAACAGAACTTTATGGGGAATAACAGGAAATAAAGAAATGAACAAGAGAGGTAAAGACACAGAGCCTCTGGGTGGAGCATTTTGGGGTGGGATGTTGAATAATGTAGAGGGAGATAAGTAAGAGGAACCTGAAAATGAGCCAGGGAAATAGCAAAAGAAGAAAACTTAAAACAATCAGTGGCTAAAGAATCGTTAGACAGGAGAGAAAGGCAACCGAGATGGTTGTGTCACAAACTCATGACTCCATCTCACCTTCAACACACCAGCTGTGAAATCCATTCCCAGAAGTCTCGGTGATTTCCTAATTGCCAAGTCCAACTTAAGTCTCTGTTGTCAATTCCTGAAACTCCCATTCCTTGGATTTCTTGTTTTTCTCCTGCTACTTTGGCTTTTTGTGTTTGGTGTCCTTTGCTTAGTCTTCTTCCCCTTTATTTCCTCAGCCCTTGAAATGCTATTGCTCCTTATATCCTCAAATCTCATATTCCACCTCTTCTAGCTATCTATTCCTGCCATAACTTCAACCACCGTCTACACACTGGTGATTCCAGATTGGTCCTTCTGACTGTGATCTCTCCCATGAGTAAGGGCCCCATACCACGGTGGCTTCTGGACCTCTTCCTTAGATCTCCCAGAGGCATGGAACGTTCAGTATATGCCAAAGAAAACTCCTTGCCCCTCCTTGCGAACTTGCTCGTCTTCACTTCCTCAGAGACCGGCCTCTTCTCCTGAATTTTCTGTTTGGGTTGGTGATACCCATGTCTGCCTATCCATCCAAGTAGGACATCTGTACATCATTGTCAACCCTTCTTTCCCTCTTCACTTGTGTACAGAATCTGCTCTCATTCTGACTCCCACCTAACTTCCCTGTTGCCTTTATTCTCTCTCCTCACTGCTCAGGCCTCCGATTAGGACCACACATGTTAGACTGTTTTAGGAGTTCTTTAACTGGGTTCTTTAGCTTCCAGATCAGCTTACTCGAAATTCTGCTCAATCTTCTTCAAAAATATTCTTTCAAAAACTCAAAATGCTCTTAAATTGTGCTACCTCTGTGACTTCAAGACAGTCTTTCTCTTACCACTTGCTATGTAAAGCATAAGACTGTGGTTATAGCTCCTTAGAGGGTCTTTAGGACACTAGGCCTTTTACTTTGAGGAAGAGGGGAGATACTGGAGGGTTTCAAAAAATAAAGCTTAAGTCTAGCATGGCTGGTATGGCTCAGTGGTTGAGTGTTGGCCTATGAACCAGGAAGTCATGGTTCAATTCCTAGTCAGGACACATGCCTGGATTGCTAGATCAGTCCCCAGTAGGGAGTGTGCTGGAGGCAGCCAATCAATGATTCTCTCTCATCGATGTTTCTATCTCTCCCTCCCTCTCCCTTCCTCTCTGAAATCAATTATAACATATTTTAAAGCATAAATCTAATTTCTTAGTATAACTCTTTGTAATTTAACCTCTGCTTACCTTTTCAGCTTTATCCCTGTCTACCAGATTCTTAGAGTATATGCACATATGGAAATAAAAGCATGAATACACACAAATAGAAGAGTATACAATTAAAATGTCATTTATAAATCTGAACAAAGTTGTAAAAAACTAATTAAATATTTGCTTTGTTTTAAGGTTGTTGACAAGTATGAATTGATAATGAAAGTACAAGACATGGATGGTCAATTTTTTGGATTGGTGGGTACCTCGACTTGCACTATAACAGTAACAGATTCAAATGACAATCCACCTGTTTTCAGACAAAATGCTGTAAGTATATTTCCAAAATCTATCTTTGTCCATTGGCACTTGTTATTTTATCTGAATTAATAAATATTTATCATGCCTTGAAATGTATATGCTTATTTTTTTAATAAAATTAAATAGTAGACATATAAATCTATCTTATTTGTTCATAGTATTATTTATATTACTGACCTTTTGTTAAAGATCTGTAACATTAGTCTTCATTTGTGATGAAATTCTTTTCATTCAAAAGATGTCTTCCTGAAACAATACTATTTGAGATTCATAGTTTTAAAATAACCTAAGGAAAAATGATAAGAACAAGTGCTTTTGGAGTAGAAGATATATTTTACTTTTTTTGTAAAGGTTTTCTTTTTTTTTTTTTTTTAAACATATTTATTGATTTTTTTACAGAGAGGAAGGGAGAGGGATAGAGAGTTAGAAACATCGATGAGAAAGAAACATCGATGAGCTGCCTGCCTCCTGCACACCCCCTGACTGGGGATGTGCCTATAACCAAGGTACATGCCCTTGCCCGGAATCCATCCAGGGACCCTTCAGTCCGCAGGCCAAGGCTCTATCCACTGAGGCAAACCGGTTAGGGCATAAAAGTTTTCTTTATTACAATATTTTTAATGCAGCCTCTCCGTTTCAGTATGAAGCATCAGTAGAGGAAAATACATACAACGTGGAAATCTTACGACTGTCCGTGGAAGATAAGGATTTAAAGAACAGTGCCAACTGGAGAGCCAACTTTACCATTTTAAAGGGCAATGAAAACGGGAATTTCAAAATCAGCACAGACAAGGACACTAACGAAGGCGTTCTGTGTGTTGTCAAGGTACAGTAATAATAGATAACGGACAACTTGGCAAGCTAACAGATTTTAACAAACTAACGGTTTAATCAGCTAAGTAGCTTCAGTTGAGGGAACGTAGTCCCTTTAGTCCTACTGTTCTCCCCTAATGCCCGCCTTTCTTCTATAATTTATGTGCCCGTTATTAGTCTCCTAACTTATGCTTGCACATGCTCACGTGTAAGGATCTCCATACCCCGATGGGCTGCTCATTCCATATGTAGAGAGCTCCGATTCCCAGAGGTCTTTGCTGGGCCTACGTTCCTCTCCTCATAGCCCACGTCTGTGTCCTGCGTTTTGATGCTAACCCTACACCGAACAGCATCATTCCCTTTCGAAGGCTGTTATGTCTACGTGAGACTTACCTTCTCCAAGATGAACATCCCCAGTGCCCTTTAAGTGTTCATCCCGTGGAACAAGTGAGCCTTTTATGATCAGTAAAAAGTACATACGGTAACAATGACCTCTGCCTCTGTAGTAGCTATTCAATATAATAATGAAAATGAAAACATTCAATAAACCCAAGGATATTATTAGTACATTTTAAAAGTATTAACATAGCTATAATTTTTCATAGAAAGATGGCTTTCGTCTTTAAAGAAAAAATAACTTTTCTGGAACCGTCGAGCATGAGTCGATACAGGATTTAGCAGAGTCCTGGGGGAGCGTCCCATCTCAGTTTGCTTGTTGGCCTCTGTTTCAGCAGCAGCAGGACATGTGGGCTTCACTTCATACAGAGGGCATTTCACTTCATACAACACTTTCTAGGGAGTTGTTAGCCTCTCAGTGCAGAATGGAGCTATTTTTGAACAATTTATTTCAATTGATGAAACAAAAAGACACCCCATGGTGGAAGAGAACTCATGCTTTTTTCATCAATCATTGGTTTCATCCCAGCAGATTTCTGACCTCGCAGAGTTTTAAGCCACTAAGATAATAGCCGTCTGAAGCCTTGAAAAATGACATAAAAGATTCGGAGGCTTTAGTGAGCAGGTGGCCCTGGCTGGACTAACTGCCCCTCCTCCCGGGCAGCGGCTGTTGCCTCAGTTTCCATCTACTTCCCGTTGTCAGCAGGTGCCCCGCCTGTCTGCACGCTCATCCCAGCGCACGTAATGTGTGAGACAGTGTTCATTAGCAACAAATAAACAGATATCAGCGCATTGTCCCTCTTGACTCTCTAGTTTCTGGGATAGATAAAAATCAAAAGCACTCCACAGGTTTTAAGATTCTGATATTCTCTTGAATTCTTAGTGGACTCATGATGAGGTTAGTTTCTCAGTCTAATACCTCGGAGTGGGGAAGATAGTACTCTTCAGTTTTGACTTTGTTCCATGTTCAGCCAGGATTTTTTTTCTTTTTTATTGAATTTATTAGGATGGCATTGGTTAATGAAATTGTATAGGCCTCATGGGTACAATTGTATAATACATCATCTCTATATTATATTGTATGTTTGCTACCCAAGTCAAGTCTCCTTCCCTCCCCTTTACTCAGCTATCTCCCTCCACTCCCTTCCCCTCAGGCAATCACTGTGCTGTGAACCGTGTCTATGAGTTTGTTTTCCTTAATCTCTTCACCCAGCCCCGAAACCCCCATACCCTCTGACAGCTGACAGTCTGTTCTCTGCACCTATGAGTCTGTTTCTATTATGTTACTTTATTTTGTTTATTAGTTTCCACATATGAGTGAAATCATAGGGTACTTGTCTTTCTCTGGCTGTCAGCCAGGATTATTTTTATAAATTGAAGATTATCAAAGGAAAAGTGTTTCAACTTTTTGTGTAGAATAGTGTGTTATTGGTTTTTCTTGATTTCTTATCTGAAAGTCAATTATAGTGAGAGGATTGATTTAAGCAATTTTAGAGGCTGGTGAACCAGTTAAGCAGCATAGAGTAGCAGAGCAAGTATAGTGTGGTGATTAAGGAAATGAACCCAAGCCAGACCACCTGGCATCAAACTCCAGCTCAGACGAGACTCTCTGAGCTGTGGGAAAATCAGTTCATCTCCTCTACTTTCTTGCTCTGAAAAAACGGGATAATTATAATAAAGCACCATTAAGCATGTTTTGTTACTCTTACTCAACTTTGTTTACACAGTGAGAATTTCTTGGAGTAAACTACAGACAGTGCCAAAGTACAATTCTCAAACTGTCAAAACATAATTTTTATAAAATTAGTGAGCGTGGGTAAAAAAGCTCTGCTTAGCTTTTAATGAAGGAACCAGCAAAAAGACAGCAGATTCCTAAGAAGAAATGAGATCCAGGGTGGGTTTTGAGAAAAGGAGAAGCTGAAAGACGATTGCTCAGTTATATGCCTGATAGAAATGATATTCATGCTTCAAAACACGTATTGCATCTTTTCAATTTTGTTTAAGTCGACATCTAATTTTATAAGAACTGTCAAGTGTCTGGGCCCAAGTCAATAGTAAATAGTAAGTCAAACAAGGTTCTATTCTTTATAGCTGAGTCAGATGACTGGTATGCTGGTCTGTCGGTGCACTAAAGCAAGGCCATACGACAATGTCATTTTTTTATTTTTTTTGCATTATCTCCCAGTTCAGAATACTATTTTTAGTGAGAACAAAGCATACAAGTATTTAAAGAATTGCTTTTTCATAATCCTAAAGCCCCTGCAAGAACTGTGGGCCTGCTCTGGCTAAAGGCCTGGTGTATAATTCCTCCCTCTTCAGCAAAGGGCAGAAGTCAATATTGACCAACCTGGAGGCAGGAGAATGTGGGCACTGTTCATGCTGACACAAGTCCCCATGCTGTTTGAGGCGCCAGATGTGTTGCCCACTCAGACTGAGACACGTGTGTTCCTTCCCAAAGCCCCTGGATTACGAAGAAAACCAGAAAGTGGTCCTGGAAATTGGGGTGGCCAACGAAGCCCCTTTCACCAGAGACCTGGCGCTCAGGACGCCCGCGAACAGAGCGGTGGTCACGGTCCACGTGCAGAACCAGGACGAGGGGCCCGAGTGCAAGCCCGCCGCCCAGCACGTGCGGATCCGGGAGAACTTGGCCGTGGGGTCCAGGATGAATGGCTACAAGGCCTACGACCCCGAGACCAAGAGCAGCAGCGGGATAAGGTACAGCGGCATCGGAGACCCCGTCCTGACACGCACCGGAAGCCATGGGGACAGGACTCATTCTAATACCCGTTAGACTGCCATCTAATGACGTTCTCTATTCACAGGTACAAAAAGCTGCACGATCCCAACGGGTGGATCGCCATTGATGAAATTTCGGGGTCCATCCAGACTTCCAAAATTCTGGACAGGGAGACCTCCGCCCCCAGGAATGAGCTATACAACGTCACAGTCCTGGCCATAGACCAAGGTAAACAAAGTCTGCCTCCCGTGTTTACTGAGAGAACCCGAGGGCAATGCGCCTTTCCCTGTGCAGCATTGTTCCTGTGATAAGTAGACCGAATGCTCGGAAATCGCCTTAAAGACTCTGTTCCAGCTCCTCTTAACCAACCAGGGGAACGCACTCGGAAACAGGAGCCGTGTCTGGTTAAAAACGTGTCCCCCACATGGCAGGCTGTGAGGGCCGACGGGCCATGTTAGGGGACACAAGTGCGACTGAGGCCCAGGGCCAAGGAAGAGGCCCCCAGGCTCTCCTGGAACGCTTCACGTCACTTTTGTGCACGTTTCAAATCTATCTTTCTTGTTGGAAGTATTACAGATGTCCCACTTTTCCCCCATTGACCCTTTCTCCCTCCTCCCGTCCCTTTCCCAGGCCTCCCCCACTGTTGTCTGTGCCCATGAACTGTGCATATATGCATATAAGTTCTTTGTTAATCTCCTCTTCTTCCCCCCTCTCCCCAACTGCCTTCTCTCTGAGAATCCTCAGTCCGTGGCATGCTTCCCTGTCTCTGGATCTATCTTGTTCCTCAGTTAAACTTGTGCATTCAATTCCACATGTGTGAGAGGTCCTGTGATTCTTATCTGACTGGCTTATGTCACATAACATACTCTCCAGGTCCCTCCATGCTGTCTCAAAGGGTAAGAGATCCTTCTTAAAAAGAAAAAAGAAAAAGAAAAAGAAAAAGGATAGCTGCATAGTATTCCATGTATAAATGTAACTTCAAATTGAGACTCTCAATAGCCTAGCTGACTTTTGGGTAAAAATGATTCTTTCTTTGAATTCTGTTTTCTAAAGTAACCCAGAACTTATCAACCCTGTTTTATCTTTAAATAATTTGTGATGCTTAAAAAATATCTCAAGGTATAGACACACCTCAGCCCAGCTGAACCACAATCCCTGGGTGGGAGCCTGGACATCATCGGTGTAAAAACTGCCTCGGTGGTTTTAATGTGTTCTGGGATTGGAATACTTTTTCTGTGCTTATGTCACTTCTCAGGGGGACCCAAGGAAATGGAGTTCAAATTCAGACCTTTATTTTTTTTTGTTTGGTAATAACTTTGGTAAAAGTTTATGGGCAGTTGTGTCTGTTATTATCAACAGTAGTACTCATGATGTGCAGGTTTCATTTATCCATATACTAGAGGCCTGGGCACAAAATTCATGCAAGAGGGGGCCTTCCTTCCCCAGCTGCCAGCACCTGCTTCTCTCTGGCACCTGGAACCCGGGCTGCTTCCCGCCTCCGACTGCCCAGGCACCTGGGACCCGGGCTGCTTCCCTCCAGCTGTTGGCAGATACCCAGGACCTGGGTTTCCCTCCGGCCCTGGCTTCACCTGGAAAGACGTCTGGTCTAATTAGCATGTTACCCTTTTATTATATAGGATGTTCTTATTTATCATTTCTTTTAATAACCAGGAGTTTATTTAAAAACCATCCGATTTAGAATCTACTTGATTTTTTTTTTTCTTAAGAAACTAGAAAAGACATTAAAAATCACGCCAAACCTTTCCCTTCTTCCCAGATAACAAATCGTGCACTGGAACGCTTGTGGTGAGCATCGAAGACGTGAATGACAACGCGCCAGAAATACGTCCAGATTACGTGACAATTTGCAAGCCGAAGATGGGGTACACTGACATTTCAGCTTTCGACGCCGACGAGCCTATCCACGGGGCCCCGTTTTACTTCAGCCTGGCAAACCCGACTCCAGAAGTCAACAAGATATGGACCCTCTCCAAAGTTAACGGTATTCCCTCAAACTCACTTAGATGCCCGGGAGCAGCGGAGAACGGGCGTACTTGGTTACTCACATGAAACATGTACCACTGATTCATATTAACATATTTTAAAAGCCTAACAGGCTTTTGTAGGGGGCCTATATTATATATTGTACACAAAATGAGACATAATTTTCATGGTGGCAAAATTTACTTTTCCAATGAAGACAAAACTGATTTGTTAAAATGTCGGGCAGCTTATCACTAATGTGTTGCTGTTTTTAAGCAACTGCAGTGCGGGGAAGAGAGGAGGGAAGGGGGCAGTGTGGATGTGGTTGGGAGCCAGCTCTGGAAGTGAGGAGTTGGGGTATGGGTCAAGCACTCGGTGGTGGTTTGGAAGGGAACGTGTCGGGTATGGACAGAGGCCTGGTGGCTGGAGCCTCAGGGCAGAGTCTGGGATTGGTTTCTGGGGAGCATGGTCTGTCTGTGTTTCAGCCATGACTCACTGCCTCTTGGTTGTAGGTCATGTTCTCTCGCATACTTGGACTTTCCTGTAGGCTGTTCCTACTGCCTAGAATACCTCTCTTCCCATATCTTATCTTGATATTAAGTCAAGCTAGTTATCAAGCATCTACTACCTCGCAGGCACTGTTGCGGACCCTGGGATGTGTATAGAGATTAGTAAGGAAGACACGATTCCACACGTCTAAGAAGTCTTTCTGGAAGTAGAAGCAGGGACACTGTGACCTTTTGCTGCTTTTATTACAGCACTTTTCAGTGGCACTGTCATCTGTTTACGTTTCTCCTGCAATGTACACATGAGTTTCTCAAGACATCTGCCATCTATTTTTGCATTTCAGTACCTAGCCCAGTGCTTAGCAGACACTCATCCTTTAATAAAAGTTTGTTGAATCCCTAATTCATTGATATATGTGCGTGAGAGAAGGAAAACACTGGGGTCGTAAGGAAATCCGTGCTGCTGGGGTTCAGAAAGCTCTCGTTGGAGTGCTGTGAGAGCGGGCGGAAGGAGGGCGGATCTGGAAGTGATGAGCCCATGGACCAGGCCAAGGAGAATGGCCTTAGCGCTAGTTAGTAGTGACCCCAGGTATGCACTGGAGTGTTTACAGGCAACACTGTGTCCAGATTTATGTCGGAAACAGGTGACGTGGTGACACTCAGGAGGCAATTTGAAGAGCGCAGAGTGGAGTGGCGAGGAGAGTCCGAGGCTGGTGCGCTCGGGGGTGAGTGAGCAGGACGAGGGCTCCGCTGCAGCCTTGAGGGCAGCGGGATGGAAGGGTCTTACCTCAGGCACCGGGTGCTTCTGAGGGGCCACGTGAACCCGCGTGGCGACTCACGTTCCTCTCAAAGCTGCCGTGAGGAGGTGCAGCCAACATGCTGCCGATCCCCTAGTTATCACCGTGCCTGTAGGCACAGCTTAGAAAGCACAGACTCCTGTGCGTGTTATGCTTTGTCCGTCCACTCAGTGTGTTGCAAAAACTCAGCAAGGCTGTCATTGCAGTTGAAAATGTGTAGAGCTTTTGGTCGATTGGTGGTCCGATCATTAAACTAAGGTATCGAGACTGCTGGGGGAAAGATCACAGTTGACATACATGTACTGTTGTGATATAGAGAGAGGGCTGTTTTTGTGATATTGATTAGCTTCTGGTATTGAGATTACTTTCAGAGGCAGGGCAAGGACCACAAAGGGTCCATTGTGTTTTGAAAAATGTCCTTTTAATGGACAGGTAGGTATGAGGAGGTAAATGGATTTGAGGATGTGAGCTTAAAACATCCCTTGTTTGTGACTGTGTGTGTTAATGTTCTATGAGTGTCATACACTGGCACTACAGAAAGATGCTTGAAATGTTTGTTAAAGTCAAGAGGGAAAGGTGGGTGAGGGGGAGTGGGAAGAGATTAACCAAATAACTTGTATGCATATGCATAACCCATGCACACAGATGATAGTGAGGTGAAGGCGGGGGTGGGGATGGGGGGAGTCTGGTACAAGGTGGAGGGGATCAATGGGGGAAAAAGAAGACAACTGTAATACTTTAAACAGTAACAATTTCTTAAAAAGCCAATCTAGCATTATTAGTTTGTAAAAAAGAGAACAAGTAAGGAACTATGAAGTATTGTTGAAATGCTACTGGGTCACTCCAATGCCAAATTCTTTCCTTAAGCTTCTCTCTAAACAGTTACAATGAGCAACACATGTGCAGTAAGGTTAGTGCTTGGAAAAGTTGAAGATAGCCATCCATTTTTATTTATATTTACTAGAGGCCTGGTGCATGAAATTCGTGCATGGGGGATGAGGGAAGGTTGTCCCTCAGCCCAGCCTGCACCCTCTCCAATCTGGGACCCCTCGAGGGATGTCCAACTGCCCCGTTAGGCCCTCTCACAATCCAGGACTGCTGGCTCCCAACTGCTCACTTGCCTGCCTTTCTGATTGCCCCTAACCACTTCTGCCTGCCAGCCTGATCACCCCTACCCATTCCCCTGCCAGCCTGATCAACGCCTAACTGCTCCCTGCCAGCCTGTTTTCCCCTAACTGCCCTCCCCTGCAGGCCTGGTCCCGCCCCCCCCCCCCGCCCCCCCGCAACTGCTCTCCCCTGCAGGCCTGGGTCCCCCCTAACTGCCCTTCCCTGCAGGCCCGGTTGCCCCCAACTCCCCTTCTATGCCAGCCTGGTCACCCCTAACTGCCCTCCCCTGCAGTCCTGGTTCCTTCCAACTGCCCTCCCCTGCTGGCCATCTTGTGGTGGCCATCTTGTGTCCACATGGAGGCAGCCATCTTGTGTGTTGGAGTGGTGGTCAATCTGCATATTACTCCGTTATTAGATAGGATGTGGCAGATAGCTCCTTACAAACAGGCGTGGTGAGACACATGTTCGTCACCTTGTGATTCTCTCATTGCAGATACAGCTGCCCGTCTTTCCTATCAGAAGAATGCCGAGGTGAAGGAATATTATATCCCGGTGATGGTGAGAGACAGAGCAGGGCAGTCTGCCACCAAAACCCTGCGCGTGAACCTGTGCGACTGCACGCACCCCAGCCAGTGTCAGGTCATGGCCAGGAGCGCAGGCGCGTCGCTGGGGAAGTGGGCCATCCTGGCCATCCTGCTGGGCCTGGCGCTGCTTTCCTGTAAGTCCCCTTCTGCACCGAAACCTTAAGTACATAGTGAACATCCGAGTGTGGGAGGAGGCCCTCAAAGAGCGGTCCTGTCCAACCATCCCCAGGTCCCCTTCACAGATTCCTCTCCTGTTGTTATCCCAGTTCTGATCGGCTTGTTCTGTGAGAGGAGCAGGATCCATTTTGAGATGAAAGATTTTCGTTTTGGGTAGAACTCTCTTTTTTTAATATACTTTCAGAGAGGAAGGAAAAGGGAGAGATAGAAACATTTATGATGAGAGGGAATCAGTGATTGGTTGCCTCCTGCACGCCACATACTAGGGATCAAGCCCGCAACTCAGGCATGCACCCTGATCAGGAACTGAACCAGGGCCTCCTAGTTCCTAGGTCGATGCCCAACCACTGAGTCACACTGGCCTGAAAGAACTCCTTTTTTTTTTTTAAATGTTAATTTTCACCTGAGGATATTTTCCCCCCACATATTTTTAGAGAGAGTGAAAGGGAGGGAGGGAAGGTGAGACACATCGATTTATTGCCTCCTGCATGAGCCCCCACTGGGCCAGGGATCGAACCTGCAACCCAGGTACCTGCCCTCGACCAGGAATCAAACTCAGACCTTTTGGTGTGTGGCTGTTGCTCTATCCACTGATCCACACCAGCCAGGGCTTGGACAGAACTCTTGAACCTGCCTCAGATGGTGCTAAGTCTGCCAATGTGGAATTTTATTTCCTGATCCTGGTTGGATCCGATTCATTAACAGCAGCAAAATCATAGTTATGAAGCAGCAACGAAAATAATTTTACGGTTGGGGGTCACCGCACCATGAGGAGCTGTATAAAAGGTCCGCGGCATTAGGGAGGTTCAGAACCACTGACTTAGAAGGTCAAGGTGATTCAGGGGACACCCTGGTTAGCGCCTGTATTTGTCTCCTGTGCACCCGAGGAGAGAAGGTAAACAAGAGATGGGTGTTTCATTCTATGGACGTTCAACTTTCCATACCCCCGTTTGTCTCGCGCGCAGCCGTACTGCTGACGTTAGTGTGCGGGGTCGTCGGGGCCAGGAAGAAGAAAGGTTTCCCCGAGGACCTGGCGCAGCAAAACCTAATTATATCCAACACCGAGGCTCCTGGCGATGACAAGGTGGTAAGTCATCTTCTTACGTGAACGTTTACCTCTGAGCATCTCCCGTAACCTCTCAGCTTGTCCTCATGAAGGTAAAGTTACTTGGACATCAAGAAGCTTAGGGATGGTTCTCAGTGGGTAAGGTCTTGCAGGCATGAGAGTTCACATAACAAGTATATCCTGGCAGTATTCCAACATGCATGCGGTGACGTTTACGTCCCTGGCTAGACCAGATGCGTTGTTTCGGTTGTCTTTCTCCCACTCTCTCCTGTTGCCATTTAAAACTTGTTCTTTGGGGTGGTACGTTTATTATAACAACAGTCTGTTTGATTGCTCTCTGCAATATATATTTCCAGAGATTATTTTTTTCTTTGACTATTGATAATAGGAAAAATCACTTGCTGAAAACTCTGAAGATAAATGAAGAAAATGTCCCAGTGTGTGTGTGTGTGTGTGTGTGTGTGTGTGTGTGTGTTGGAAGATGGGGCAGGGAGTTGGAAGATGGGGTGGTACTGGGAAGGTAAATCTGGAGTCACTGACACATTGAAGGGTCTGTGGTTCCCGGGAGAGGAAACTGGGAAGCACCTGGAGGGGGGTGGCAGGAACAGAGTAGAGAGAATGTAGAACGGCACTGGGCTCAGCTTCCACGTTAGTTTATTTTCAGTTCTCCTCTCATTCACTTAGAGATATGATCGATGAGCATGTTTTTATGGTGACAACATTATACTATCAACATTTGAAAGTCAGGATTTTTTAGGTAATAGAAATGTACTGTAGCAGCAACCCTCGGTAAAAAATATAGACCAGCAGTGCCACCAAATGGCTACTTCTCAGTTCTCTTTTTCCATATTTTCCTGAGGCAGTGAGAGAGTAGGTGTGACTTTTATAGAACCAGTTCGGGTTCAGTAAGTCATTTGAACTTGAAAATCCTCCATTTTAGTCAGAGGCTCTGCATATTACATGTAGAAAGCTAGATGGCTGAGAAGATGGCACAGGACAGCCGGGTGGTGATGGGAGATCTTGTCATGACCGTAACGGTTTATAATCAGAACTGGCCCCTGAGGTGACCACTACAACTGAACTTCTCACCTGTGTTGAACTTCTCCCGTTCCCTCTGTATCTCTCTTTTTTTTGAAACTGGACTCGATTTCCCTATGATATTACCTCCTATTCCCTCAGTTCTCCGTGGAAATTCTCTTGGTAAAGATCACGGTGGTCACTTTTTTTTTTTTTTTTTTTTTTTTTTACTAGAATTCCCTGGTGCTACCTCAATTTGACAAGTTCTCATCCTACTTTGAGTTTTTTTTTTTTTCCTACTTTGATCAATGGCCTCTACCACACTCCTTTGCATGGCTTGAGTCATGCCTCCTTGGGTCCCTCTATTGGCGATTTCGGATGGATTGTCGCTCTAATGCCTGTATGCCCCCCTCGGAATGGGCTTCGCTTGTGGTTTTATTCCCAGCCCTCTTGTCCTTTAGTCTACAGTCTTCTCTGGCTGATGGCATTTATTCCTGGGCCTTCAACTACCACTGTAGGGGAAAGGACTCCCCAAATTCCACCTCCAGTTCAGATGTCACACCTGAGCTCCAGATCCCCACATTTACATACGCATCTTGGACGTCCCACAAGTTTACCAAGTCCAAAGTGGAATGGCTTACACACCCATCTCCCTATGGCACCTCCTTCTGCCCTGTTTCCAGGTGAATTGTACCGTCAGGCTAGTTGCACAGCTGAGCACTTAGCAGTTATTCCTGACCCTTTGCTGCCGCCCCCATCTAACCACCACTGAGCTCTCCATGGCGTTCGTCAACTTCTTTTATCTTTAATTTTAAATATATTTTTCTCTGTTGATAGTATCACAGATATCTCCCATCCCCCCTCTTTACCTCCCAATCCCGACACACACACACCCGGGCCTTCACTACCCTCTTTCCTCGACTTCTTTTAATCACCCCTGCTTCTACTCTGGCGTAGGTCCTTATCATTTCCCACCTAGAATGATCTGTTAGCCTTTCTGATCTCCAGGACGCTAGTCTTTCTTATTTGTCTTTCACATGATTGTCTAGAATGATTAAAAGAATATGCTTCTCCCAGTTATGGAAGCCCTTCTTTGAGTCCTTGTAGGCTTAGGATCGTCTACATGTTTCCGGCTGGCCTGGAGGTCTTCATGCCCTCTGGCCTTTCATGGCCTTCCAGTTCCCTCTCTCTCTGTCTGAACTCTGTGTGGAAGACAGTCTCAACAGGCTGAAGGCGAGAACCCCCAAAGCATCCTTTGCTCTGGAGTCTAGGGCCCGGACCCTCCTGTCGGTGGCCATTCTCACTCCCATTCCCAGTGAGAGTCCTCCAGCTCGGTTCTCCAGGTCTGCTGCAGCGAACCTCTCCGGATTTGCACTCTGATGGTCTTTCTCTGTGCTCCTGTAGCATTCTGTGTTCACCCCTCTGTCAGAATAGTCACATTCCTCAAGTCATCATCTATGTCTGTCTTACTGGAGTAAGGACTTCTCGGAACCACTGAACACCGTGGTCGTCTTTGCTTCTCTAGACTGAACACATCATTGGAAAGTGATAGGTGTCTTCATGAATGAATAAATGACGGAATGCGTGAATTAAAGGTTGAGTAAATGTTCGTTCTCCCTTGCCTTCTGGTGATTTGACTGGGAACCCATGTTCTCCTGAGATGAATGATCTCTTTTCATTTCATTTCAGTGTTCTGCCAATGGGTTTATGACCCAGACAGTCAACAACTCCAACAACGGCTTCTGTGGCACCATGGGACCGGGCATGAAAAACGGGGGGCTGGAAACCATTGAGATGGTGAAAGGCGGACACCATACCCTGGACTCCTGCCGCGGCCACCACCACACGCTGGACTCCCGGGTAGGACACGCAGACATGGACACCTCCAGATACACGTACTCCGAGTGGCACAGCTTCACACAGCCCCGCCTGCGCGAGGTGAGCTTCCCTGGGTGACTCCCGCTGTTAAATGTCTGAGAGGAGAACAATAGGAACTTGAGATTAACATGTACACTGAGTGGCAAGATTATTATGATCTCTGAGTGCATAATTATCTGGCCACTCAGAGTGTGTGTGTGTGTGTGTGTGTGTGTGCATGAATTTGTGCATGGGTGGGATCTGGCCAGCCTGGCCAGGGGGAGGGGACATGGGTGGTTGGCCAGCCTGCCTGCTGGCCAAACTGGTTGAGGGGAAAATTTGCATATTAGCCTTTTATTATATATCGATAGGATATACACTGAGTGGCCTGGTGATTATGCGTTCAGAGATCATCATAATCTGGCCACTCAGTGTATTTTTTAAGAAACCGCTTCACCATATTCGTCATGGTTTCCTCTTTCCTTCTCCCTCTCTGGTTCTGGTTCTCTTCAATTATGTTACATTATTTAATGTAAAAGGGATTTTACTTCATCCTTCATATTCTCTTAATTTCTAAAATCTCATGACCCCTGCAGGTTTTTCATATCCCTCCCTGATGTTTCAATTTAGTTTTAGGTGAGTGTTCACCTCACAAGCTCTTTTAATAGAAAAAAAAAAAAATCTCATTTCTCACAATCACAAAACTCCCCAAATCAAATCTCCACTTCTCTGTGGAAACCAAGCATCCGTACACAATTCTAGGATCCATGTGGGGCAATACGATCTGTCTGAATGGTTTTTAATGTACAAAGCCCCACGCAGGTGTAACGTGTGTCAATCCCGGTGGCACCTTCGAATTCCCGGGGAGCTTTTAAAGAATGACGCTTGGCCTGAAAGATTCTGAGGTTTTGGTTTGGCATTTTTGCCCCCCTTTCGCGCCCCCCCGCCCCCCCCCCCCCGCACTCCCATCCCCCCACCCCTCCTGAGCTCCTCAGGGGGGCTCCCAGAGTAGCCCAGGGGGAGAAGCACTGGGCGGGATGCTCCCTCGGACTGAGCTTCCACATCTTTGAGGAGAGGGTACCAGGGCCCTGAACACCAACACCAGGCCGGAAAGCTCTTCGTCCTTCGAGGGAAGGCACATGGGCCACGTTCTGTGATACAGCTGTAGCTTATCATATGTCATAGCACGTTTTTGTGTTGCTTTTTCTCCATGAAATCCAAGCGTTAATCTTATCCCCCCGTTTCTAGAAGGTCAGTTTCACGTACTATCGGGGTGGGGAGAGGCGAAGCTTAAGAAGCATTCGTAGTGTGACCTCAGGTAATGGATGGGGGGCTGCAGGGTCACGAAGGAAGACGCTGATTACACAAGACAGGACAGCGAGCTCGGGTTCGAGAGGGCAGCAGGCGAGGAGGGGGCAGGCGCAGGAGTGTGGCCGGCCAGCAGACAGGCCAGGGAGACGGGGAGGAAAGCGTGGCTCCGTCCCCAGGCCAGGTTTGTGCAATGTGAGTGACGCTGTTTTAAACTTTATCGAAATGTTTTGTGCATTTCTCTTTTGTCTTGTTTGGACCATCTTGTAAACTTGATTTTGAAGCCAATCAGGTTATGCTTACCTACTTTTTTTTTCTTCTGTTAATGTTAAAAGTATTACATATGTCCCTCTTCTCTCTCCTCCCTCCCCATAGACCACTTCTAACCCTACTTTCTAACTGCACATAGTACATAGCGATTTTAATTAGCATCTATTGTTTGTTTACTATGTGCTGGGCAGAAGAAGAATATTTTTTATGTTTTTGCTTTTTTTAAAAATCACCATTTATCCCTCCTATACCCTCTTCCACCTCCACCACCTTCCTTCCCCCAGCAATCTCCACTCTGCTGTCTGTGTCCTTCAGTTCTCTCGCTCTCTCTCTTTATTTTTCTCAATCCTCCCCCCCACCCCCCAACACTCCCACCAGCGCTGTCTACCCACACTCTCTCTGTTGGCATGCGCTCCTCCTTCGGCATTTAAAACCGGCCCCGCGAGGCAGCCGCTGGCTAGTTCAGACTGGAGAAGAGGGAGCCAGCACGATTCCCTCCTGGTTGGTAAGGCCAGAGGCGGGACTCCCACCAGGCCTGTCTGGCCACTCAAGCTCCAGTGCCTACCCACCTGCATGGGGTCCCGTTCTGCGGACTGGCCCGGCCTCAGCTATGCACTGTGGGGTGAGCATGGAAGGGCAGTGTAAATGTACTTACGTATGACATTTATGTACATCGTTTTACATGCGTGCGGGCTATCGGAAATGTGAACTGTGCTGACTTTCGGGTGTGGCTGTGACACAGACCAATCATGTGCATTTTTTGTGTGTAGGACTCCGTTAGAGGACACACTGGTTAAAAATTAAACCTAAAAGGTAAATAACAACTCTATTTCCTGTTTCTATGCTGGTGTGCGTAAAGCAGTAATGCAACGGCTTCGCTTTGCTCTGCAGAAGCTGCACCTGTACAACCAGAACGAAGACCACCTCTCCTCCCAGGACTACGTGCTCAGCTACCACTACGAGGGCCGGGGGTCCCCGGGGGGCTCGGTGGGCTGCTGCAGCGACAAGCAGGACGAGGAGGGCCTGGACTTCCTCAACCAGCTGGGGTCTAAGTTCACCGCCTTGGCCGAAGCGTGCACCAAGAGATAAACGTGGCAGCGCACCCACCATTCCCGGGTTTGGCCCGGCATTCTGGAGGTTTCCAAAAGGAATGCCGTCAAGTTCAATTTCAGGGTCTAAATATTCACATGTGACTGTATATGACTTTTTCTAAAATTTGAATTATGCTAATTGCCCATTCGTACTTTTCAGGCAAGTTATTGCGTATCCTTTCCCTCAGGTGCACATGTGGAAACCGATTTCACTTTTTTGAGAGCTGAGTCAATAGCCAAGGAGCAACTCTTGTGCGAGAGCGTTGGAATCGGAGTCCATACAGGATCTGCTCTCCTTCACAGAAGTTACCCAATGAGTATGTTGGCTAAATATTAGTCTGACAATAGCTAAGCGGTGTTTGGTTGAATATGGCAGAGCTGAAATTCTGTTGTTCCAAATTAGATTTCAGTGGGATAGGGTTATTTCAAACACGATGGCAAATTTGTTGGATTTCTATTTTTTTATTTTTATATTTTAGCTCTAAAAGGCAGTAGTACCTAGTCAGTAGCCCCTACAATTTCTGGATTTCTGTTTTCTTCCGGTTAGCAACAGGAGAATGAAGAGCAGTCTTATCTATTCGGTTGCCCTAATAAAGGTCTCAAAATACAGAGCCATAACTTTCAACTGCCCTAAAAAAGTGTGCACCAAAAACTTGTGATTTTATGCTTTCGCACATGTGTTTTTGTGTTTATAAAGGATTATTCTGAGGAATAAGTTTCCTCATTCTCAAGAAACAAAATTATATTCACTATATACAGTGTTATTGCCAGTATTGTAATGAATTTAAAATACTAAAAATCTTTCATTCAGATCATAATCCCAAATCTTAACTTTTTTTTTCTTTCTGAGATTCAGGACTACTACTGAAAACTTGCCATATTGGGAAAATGTTGCTTTTCTTCTCTTGAGCATTGTACTTTTATATTTTCATGTGCGACTTTAGCACATATGGCTCCTATATCCTCTGTGGTAGTCATTTGAAATCATTATGCTTCGATGGATTATGGGTAATGCCTTGTAATCTGAAAAAGAAAAAAAAGACGCCTCTCATAGTGATAAGTAGCAATGAGAACTAAACATGCATTTTCATTCACTGCCATTTTCAAATAGAGCGTATCACCCCATTTTAAGGCAGGTAGATATTACAAAATGTCAAGAATCAGAAGAATAGAGGAAAACTTAACCCCTAGGTGGAATTTAATGTCCTTTAAGATGTTTAATGTAACACTTCCTAGCTTTGTGTATGGGACACTTCAAGACAGTGACATTCCAAACACCAAATGGTGAATACATAATTCATGCCCAATCTAATCACACTGATGTATACTTGCTTCAAGTGACAATTTAAAAACTGAACTAGAAATATGGAGCAAAAGTAGGTTTATAGTTGTAATGCAAATAAATACCAGAGTAATTAGTAAATAATGCCAATACAAGAATAAGCTGTGCATTGCACATACAAATATAAACCTTTATTTACTATCACCAACAGAAGGACATTTTGGAAGAAAAATAAACTTAACCTTACAAATTTTGCAGCTATGAATTGGGACCTATTCCCCCCCCCCCAAATTCTTCCTTAGACTGTGGGGCAGGAAGACTGAGAGCCCATGACATGAAGTGGCAGTGTGCTATAGGAATGTCATTTGAACTAACCATACATGTATGTGTGTGTGTATATGGGGACTATCATTTACATGTAGTATTCTTTCCTTATATGTGTAAGTTGGAAATTACGCTGTTTTAGTATAAAAATATATATATATTTTTAAGGCTTTCATTTTTCCAGCTCTTAAATTTTTAATGTAAATGGACAGATTGTTTTTTTCTTGTTTTTACAAAGAAGCAGTTAACTGCCTGTATAAAATGCAATGGTGTTTGCTATTAAAATAGTTACTTTACTTTTAAAGAAACGTGGCAGGTTAAAATAGCAAAAATTGGATGTGTGAGGTAATATTTACAAATAAAGGATGTAATAAAACAATGCTAACTTAATTTCTTGTCTGCTGTTTTCAGAGATTAAGTTATTCATGGTAAATATGTTATAGAATTGTGCTTAAGGCTGGCATGGAAAGAGAGATTCTCAGTAATGCATTGTATTACTGGAGAATATTTTAGAGAATGGGTAATTATCAAATTATCAATGCTATTAATATATAGTATGCTATTTGGGGAAGATTACCAGTTGGGACAAATGATTATCATATCTATATCTATCAGTCTATCATCTCTATATCTGTCTAGTTATCTAGCAATTGATTTTGAGTAAAGAAGGTTTGAGGGCAGTTGTCATTTCAGAGTGCAACAAGCAATATTCCAACCTTGATTCTGCCACTTATGGGACATATAACTTCCCAGCTTAGTTACAACTGAATTATGGTGCTGTGCGCATCACAGCGAATCATTACCCAGATTTGTGTGTGCCTGCGCATATGTGTGTGTGTGTATGTGTGTGTGTGTGTGTGTGTGTGTGTGAGAGAGAGAGAGAGAGAGAGAGAGAGTAAGCACACTTCCTGGCAAATGTAGGGCTGACCACGTCAAAAATCTATGAGTTGTATCAATAGCTTTAAATTCTAGTATAATTTGAACTTCAATTTTAGGAACTTTTATTGTGATCATTATTTTTGTGTGTAAAGATTTGGCTTCAAAAATGTAAAATTCATGTGTGTGTGTGAGAGTGTGTGAGTGTGTGTGTGATATGAGTGTGTGTGTTTGTGTGTGTGAGTGTGAGTGAGTGTGAGTGAGTGTGAGTGTGTGTGCATGTGTGTGAAAATCAAGTGCAAGAAAGCAAAAATAAATCTGATGATTGTGCCGCACTAGCACAGCCAGGTTTGGTGATCCTGAGAGGGGTGGTGAAGGATTAAGAAAAGACAGACAAGAGAAGAAAGCTGGGGACAGGTGGGACACTGCTCTCTGATGGAGAGACTGCATCATGACCTGTAAGCCCAGTCTTTATTTTATACCAGATTCCACGAGGCAAAGTAAGGACGTGCTTACAACCTTCTCATGGGTTTCAAATCTACTCAATCGCACACACCTGATTGAGCTTTTTTTACTTGCTGCACCTCCCACAGCCCATATCACTCAGCCACGTGAGACCACAGGTTCGGACCATAAGATCAGGATTACAGCCATAGCCTTTGGCTATAATTGTGCTGGGTGGGCTTTGCATGTGGCTTTGCCAGGAGAGGACCATGCCCTCTAGGATGGGGTTGCCGGGGCCGGGGGAGGAGAAGTGGGGAGTCTCAGTCACAGGAGATGAGAAGCTCTAGGGCTCTCCTGGGCAGCACTGTGCTGGAGGCAGCACCACTCTCTGCACACACGGCCGGCCGTCGGGGGCGCTCTCCTGTGATGCCTGCTACACACTGGGACCAAGGAGACACGCCTCCTCCATCCGGGACACACTGGCTGCTGGTGTTCTCGGGGAGGGAGGCTGCGTGCATGCTCAGGTGGGAGAGGCTGGCTCTGGGCCTGTGCCTCGGGCTCCCCGCGTCCCTGGCTGCTTGTCAGGCATCTGAGGACAGCGGGGGACACACCCTGCAGGCCCAGCCCCTCCCGGTGCTGGCAGTGCCAGCCGGGCCTGCACAGACACGTGGGCAGCTCGGGAAGCGTGCTGCTGTTACAGGACTCCAAAGGCTGAGGCCCTTCGGAAGCCACGCTGAGAACCGCCTAGTGAACGCTGGCTGGCCGGAGGCCTGCGACCCCCACCCCCCGCAGGGGGTCATTGCCTCCTGGGCAGAGCGGCCTCAGTGGGAGGAACAGGTGCCCGCGGGATTCCCTTACTCCAGGGGAAGCTCAGAGAGTAATAGGGTTTTTCTGGGTGTTTGTTACTCAATTCCCACTTAATTTTTTTATTTTATTGGTTTTACTCCTTCCTTTTCAAAATATAGCCAGGTAAGCACAGGCTGTGTGGTATCAGCATGCATACAGTTGTTCTGTGGAAAGGCAGATTGTGTTTTTACCTTCGTGTGTCACTGCCCGTCGAGAAGCCAGTGGGAGCCTGTGGGGTTACACTGCATCACTGGCCATGGCCTCGAGCTGAGACATCGGCATACGGCTCACGGACAGTGCGAGTTTCTATGACATGATGTGACCGGTCCCCAGGTGACGTGCCATTTCTCAGATTCCTAAGACATTGACATGTATGGGTTGCTTTTACAAAATATATTTTTATTGATTTCAGAGAGGAAGGGAAAGTGAGAGAGAGAGAGAGAGAGAGAGAGAGAGGCATCAACAATGAGAGAGAATCATTGATCAGCTGCCTCCTGCCCTCCCCTTACTGGGGATTGAGCCCGTAACCCAGGCATGAGCCCTTGATCAGAATTGAGAACCTGGAATCCTTCAGTCCACAGGCCTATGCTCTATCCACTGAGCCAATCTGGCTAGGGCTGGGTTTTATTCTTAATGTGAATCATCGTAGACAAACTAAAGCAGATCCTGTATAATGGTAATAAGGTTATTTGGGGAAATGCAAGAAAATGGCTTTAGAATATTTGCCCTAGAAGGAGAGAAAACAAAGTAGAAAAAAAGGTGATGAGAATTTTATGAGAACCAAATTGGCTTAGTCACATTTTTAGTCTGTGATTCTAACTTGGGAAAGCTGGTATACCTGATCCACAATGAGAATGGTGTCTCAGAATTCAATATGAATAGTTTCGTCAGTTTAATTTTCAGTTCACTGGATTCTTCAAAAGGAAGCCTCACTCACCTCACCTTCCTGGTCAGAAAGATTATACAGGGTGGGCAAAGGGAGTTCCCAGTTGTAATACAAGCAAATAATACAATAACCCTATATAATAAAAGTGTAGCATGCAAATTGTCCCCTCAACTGGGAGTTGTCCGGGAGTTCAACCAGGGGGTGGGGCCAGCCGGGAGAAGGAAGGGAGTACCTGGCAGCAGGCAGCTACTAGAAACCCTACCAGTGCACAAATTTCATGCACTGGGCCTCTAGTTAATAAGTAATACAAGATTAAACTCTGTGTTTCATGTACTCACAACTATACACCTGCTTTGCCAACCCCGTTTGTCATTTAAAAGAAATTTTTTTCATTTCTTTCCCCTCTTCTTTCTTCAGTGTCTTCTTCTAAATGTCCTTCCCCTCCTCAGTTTCTTCCTTTCCCTCATCTCTCCTTCTCCGTCTTCCATTCTGTCTTATTCCAGTGGATTCCTGATTTGGAACTGAGTTTGCCTCTCAGCTTTGCCACTTGCAGATGCCCTCCTTTGCATGCCAGCATAGACGCCCCTGGGAGGGGTTTTGGAATACCACAAAGGCACGATAAAAGGCATGAACCAGCACGAGCTTCCAGCTGCCAATATCAGGCTCAGCATCCAGTTCCTCTCCCAACACAGGGAATCTCACGTGTGTCCTAACAAGTCTTCCCAGCTGGGAGACGGAGCAGGTTCAGATCCGTGTGTGCCCTCCAGCCAGCACCACTGCCTCTGAATGCCTGGTCTCCACCCTGAATCATCCTCTGAAAAACAGAGCCGGCATGTCCTTGCAGTTTTCCCTCTTGACTTGGGCCCTCTGTACTCCACAGTCCAGGTTTTCTCTTCATCTCTGCACCAACAGCCTTACCCTTTTACATACGGATAAGAAAGGGGAGAGGCATAAATGTCTATGCTCCAGGGTCTATGAGATAAATATATAGAATCATCCTCTTCATTGATTAAATTTGACAACTTATTTAACTTTTATTATAAAACTAGAGGCCCAAAAATTCGTGCAAAGAGCTGCCCACCCCCTCCCCCGACTGCCACGGCAGCTGCCTCTGCGGCCGCCGGGGCCTCTGCCTCCCCCGCACCACGGTGGCTTCATCCGGAAGGACATCTGGAAGGATGTCTGGTCTAACTAGCATATTATGCTTTTATTATTATGGACAAAAATAATCTCCAACAGGTTACTGGCATCCCCTATGGATGGACTTAGAGGGTATTGTGCTAAGTGGAATAAGTTAGTCAGAGAGAGGAAAATGCCACATGATTTCACTTACATGTGGAATCTAAAGAACAAAATAAATGAACAAACAAAACTGAAACAGGCTCATAGAAACAGAGAGTGGACTGATGGCTGCCAGAGGGAAGGGGGTTGGAAGGATGGGTCAAAGGGGAAAAGGATTAAAAAGTATGAATTGGTAGTTACAAAGCAGTCACAGGGCTACAAAACAGCAGAGGGAATACAGTCCATGCTATTGCAAAAACTACGGTGCCAGGTGGATACTGGAAATATTGATGGGAACACTTTGTAAAGTCTATGATTATTTACCCACTGTGCTGTACACCGGAAACTAATACAAAATAATATTGAATGTACATTGTAATGAAAAAACACAATCTGAAGGAAAAAGAGCGGAGGACACATCCAATTGTTTTACTCCAGGGCAAACTTCACTTTTGAGTTTGTTTATGTGTTCAAATAACAAGTTTATTTAGATAATTTCAGGAAGGCATTAAACATGACTGGTGTATGTACACTGGTAATTAATCCATTTCATGTGTTCTTAAAATTCTATCTATTCCGATGTCAGCTATACCTGAACTCAGAGTTAACGTCCCCTTACCGTACCTCCCCGCTTCTCTGTTCAAAATCAAACCCTTTATTCCACACTCTGTGAGGCTCAGCGCATTCATGTGGCCGGAGAGCTATTTATAAGTGCTTTCCTCTGGCTGCTGCTGCTGCTGCTTCTACCAAACACGAGTCAAATAAATGCACTTGAGATGGTTTCTAGGAGAAAATTAATTTATTTCTCAGACCTTGCCAAACTTATGTGAAAATCTCAGTTTGGGGTTATGGCCTATTTTTCTAACATTCTATTCACGGCTAATAAAGTTAAGATTTAAGGACAGAGATCAATCTAAGTGGTGCTTTTCCCTGACCTTTTATTATCGACCTAAAATAACACTTGCTGAACATACAGATATTGTCCACACTCATTTCACACGTCTGTTGATCATATGCCTTAATTTCTTCCTTTGTAAAATCAGGGCAATTCCTGCATTTTGGGGAATCAACTGGATGTTTTTTTCCCAAGCAAAATTGTGTATTTTACTATTTATGCTATGGCCCTTGATGCGTGTGCCCTGACGGGAATCAAACCTGGGACCCCTCAGTCTAAAGGCTGATGCTTTATCCACTGAGCCAAACCAGCCAGGGCTGGTACTGGATTAGATGCCCTTAGCATGTATCTGTGAGACCAAGGAGGGAGCCGGTAAGAAGTGTGGGTTCTCCCTCCCTCTCCACAGCATCATGGCCTTGGTGCTGGTGGGGACACGCTGGGGCCGGGAGGGAGCAGAGGCAGAGCAGTGGCTGCAGGTGCCCGAATCCGTGGGCGTGTGCTCGAGGGAAGGCGGGTCTGAATGGCTGTTTCTTGGGCTAAGCTCCAGGAAAACATTCTGTGTGTAATTATTGGCTTAACATTTATTTTCTCCTCTAGATGCTCCAGGAGACAGCAAATAGGTAACTATTGCTTAATATTTATTTCTCCTCACTCACATAGAACAAGGCACTGAGTGGGTATTTTAAAAGTGTCTGTTAAATAAGTGACATTTAACTATTTTTAAGGCTGAAGTAGGCACATGCCATCGCGCAGGGAACTGGCCACAGGTTTAATTTTAGCTGCTTGCACTTGCTGATATAGAATGCCGATGGTTTCTCCTGAAAGGCCCTGTGACTGGCACTCACTTGACAGGACTGATAAGTTTGTAAATGAAATGCATGTGAGCCACCGGGGGAAACATATACAAATAAGTGTATAAAAATAAGTCAAACAGCTAACCCTCTAAAACAGCAAACTCTTATGCATACTTGGAGGCACTCAGTACATTTAGAAAATTGATGAAATGAAAACCAAACAGAAGATTTCGCAAATAAAATGCTGCTCACAAATGATATTTGTAAAATCATATGTTCATCTGAGTTCGGAAAATCTACTTTAAAATCCTATTTCTGTATGTAATGACAGCATACCTTTCAGCCAAATGTCCATTCTATTTTGGTCCAAACTGTGATTTAAAAAACGACCACTAGGTGGCAACATATATTAAGTTAATTTTCACAGGTAGGTCCACATTGCTGCACAGTTTCCACACATAAAAAGTCTTGCTTTAGATAAATTGAATTATTTACATAATTTAAGATACATCTACATATAAATATATTACACACATTGTAATATACAAATCCTGTATCACTGAAACATACACTTAAAACCTTTGTGAACAACTAGAGGCCTGGTGCACAAAATTCATGCACTCGGAGGAGGGCCCCTCAGCCTGGCCTGCGCCCTCCCACAGTCCAGGAGCCCTCGAGGGATGTCCGACTGCTGGCTTAGGCCCGCTCCCTACTCCGGCAGATGGACATCCTTAGAGCTGCCACCACCGCCGCTGTGCTCGCTGGCTGAGCCGGGCTTCTGGCTGAGTGGCACTCTCCCTGCGGGAGCACACTGACCACCAGGGGGCAGCTCCTGCATTGAGCAGGATCAGGCCAAAACTAGCTCTCCGACACCCCCTGAGGGGGCCTGGATTGTGAGAGGGCACAGGCCAGGCCAAGGGACCCCACTGGTGAATGATAGGGGATGCGGGAGGTTGGCCAGCCAGGGAGGGACTGCAGAAGGGCTCCAGGCTGTGTCCCACCTGTCTCCCTCAGTCCCGATCGGCCAGACCCCAGCAGCAAGCTAACCGAATGGTCAGAGTGTCTGCACCCTGGTGGCCAGTGCACATCACAGCAAGCAGTTGAGCAGCCTTAGCATATCATTAGCATAATTATGCTTTGATTGGTTGAACAGACGACCAGACACTTAGCATGGTAGGCTTTTATTATATAGGATGTCATCCCAATAAATTTTTAAAATAGGGAAGGAGAAAAAAGAAAAAAAGATGTATATGAGAAACTTAAAAAATTGGGTTAAATTATTGCCTCAAGATTTTTGGAGTTTGATAGGACTTTTTCAATGCCGGTTGACAACTGAGTTGGATGTTCAGTATTTGTGATGCCAAAATGCCAGTTTTGTATGCGAGA
The DNA here is from genome assembly GCF_964339955.1 of Pipistrellus hanaki. Lineage (NCBI taxonomy): Eukaryota > Metazoa > Chordata > Mammalia > Chiroptera > Vespertilionidae > Pipistrellus > Pipistrellus hanaki. The sequence goes on from NC_140508.1 coordinate 85,788,084, forward strand.
GGCATGAGGGATCTTGAAACGTAATCCTAATGTTTAGATTCCTCTGTTCTAAGTCAGCATTTCTGAGTGCCGGTTAACAGCGGGGTTTAAAAAGCTGGATTTATAACACTCAGTGGACGTTTCAGAGATGTAATGCGTTAGTGGTTAGTTAGATCTTCTTTCTGAAAGGAGTGTGTGAAATTCCTGAAAATTCCTTTTCTGTGGCATTTCCTGGGGAGCAGCCCTCCCAGCGTCTGAGGGTAGGCTCTGTCCACAGTGAGAATCTCCAAGCATGGCAAATAACGCCATTGGCAGTGACCGTAGGCATGTGAGAAAACATAAAGCACATGGGAAGTAACAAACTATACGGGGTGGGGCTACTCATCTGAACCAATTTTTGGAAAGACTGCAATGACTAAACTTCAAAAAGTACCTAACATTTGTTGGCCAGCTCACCCACTTTGAAGGGAAATTGTACCCCGTTCTGCCAGAAGGTGATAGAATATTACACGTTCTGCATTGATGAGCCGAGATAACCTCGTAGGATCAGTCTGGACTCTTACACTTTCTTTTTTCCTTTTGGGAGAGCGGGAAATGGGGCCACCAACAGAAAACCAGGGCTTGGTTTCTAGGAGGCAAATGCTGAGACTTTCATGGACAGGTCTTTCCCACCTTCCCGAAGCTCTAACATTTCCCTCTGCACATTAATGTCCACACAAATGACACTGACCCTCCAAGACACCACCCCATGGAAGATAGAGTCTGGTATGGTTTCCACTGGACGGGACTGGGAAATCACTGGGTGAGGTGTTACTGCAGCCACAGGGTGGACTACATACTCCACACACCTCCCCCAGGAATGAATTCATTACCAGCTCTGCGTGAGGCACCAGAAACATGCCTCTGATCAGCGCTGCTGGGTAATTTTGAATTAAGGGATCTCTTTTGACTTACCGTCCTCTGCTGCCATCTGGTGGTTACTGGGGGAATAAATCAAGTGGAGAAATCTAATGTTGACAAAAAAATGGTGTGAGCCATCTGCTTCTGTGGAACACTAGAAATAAGGGACTCCAGCAGACACGTGCCTCTGTCTCCGGGAAGCATTATGGTCGGTGGCGTTCTTTCATTTACTTTCTGTATCTCCCGCCTCTCTGAAATTGGCTGAGCTTACCGTGGTTGTTGCATAATGGATGAAGGGAAAGGTTTCCTGAGAGGTCTTCGCAGTTCTGAGATATCACTGTCGCCCATCCGAAAATATTCCGTGGGAGGAGGGAGGAAGGACACCCATTTCCCCCTTAATTTTCGCTTGATCACGAGAAGTCGTTCCTTTCTGAGCACTTGTCTACAGTGGGTTTTGAAAAATATCCATCAGATCCTCCCGGTAATGAAAAGGCGATAGCCAAGCGGCAGGGAGCAGGCTGATTGATTCTCCACCGCGACTGCTTCAGGTTTTATCTTTTTTTCATCTTAATGAAACCCGGTGCTCTTATGCAAGTGGTTCTGCCAGGACCTGCCCCATAATCTGCCCTGTGATGGAGCGGAGGTCTCTGAGGCGATGCAGTGCAGAAACACTTCCATTTACTCACAGCAGATCACGAGTTAGCTTCTTTTAAAACGGGGAGCTTTGGATCATCTGTTTACAATTTTTAAAACCACTTACTTGCTCCTTCAGAGTTATTTATAATGAAATATATTGAATGTATAGTATATTAAAGATTACCCTTAATAATATTATGACAATTGAATTGTCAAACCAATTGAAATTATTAGTCACTGTATACCAACCAATAATTTTTTATTCACATTTTTATCCTATATAATAAAAGCTTAATATGCAAATCGACTGGTGGGTGGAATGACTGGTGGAATGACAGGTGGAATGACCAGTCGTTATAATGTGCACTGACCACCAGGGGGCAGACGCTCAATGCAGGAGCTGCCCCCGGTTCGCAGTCCCCAGGCCAGCCAAGGGGGGTGCCAGTGGGACCCTGGATCGCCCTGCCCATCACCCTGCCAGTTGCCCCACAGATCGGCCCTGATTGCCAGCCAGGCCTGGGGACCCACCCAGGCACACCTTCCTGCCCCGGACCTCTAGTTTCACAAAAAGAAAAGCAATGAGGTGTAATGTGGAGATCAAAGTCACAGAAAAAAACTGAAGTGAAAATTAAAACTCTTTATATTGGTTTAGCATTATGTTTAGCTACTCATTCATATAGCTCTTGACATTGCATTTTTTTTTTAACATTAACTACTGCAAGTTTCTTATTAAATATTTATTTTTGGCCCCTTTATGCTGCAATATAAACAAGCCATGGCTTTTCCTAATCACAGGAGAAGGCACGCTGCTAATTTGTTGACGTTTGGTACCATTTCTACCTTCCAATTACCTACCAAATAAGGATATAATTAATCACAGATTACTGTGTTAGAAATCTGCTCAGGTAAACATTCCTGCTAATAAGCCTTCTATCTTTGTATTGCATGTTGAAATTAGTAAACATATCAAAATGATGTTATCTTGTCAATTACTAGAGGCCCGGTGCACGAAATTCACACATGGGTGGGGTCCCTAGGCCTGGCTGGCCCTCAGGGCCAATCTGGGGGGTGACCAGCTGGGTGATTGGGGCCCCCACTTACATTAGGTTTGGCCTGGCACCACCTGCTCACTGGCCCTGCCCCCGCCATTGCCGCCCATCAAGGCCTGCGGGCTGGAGGCAGCTCCTGCTGGTGGTCAGTGCGCATCATAGTGACCAGTAGTTCTGCCGTTCGGTCAATTTGCATATTAGGCTTTTATATCGATAGATAAGTGCACTATTACAGTCATCGCTTAAAATTATACTCAACTTCCTTCCCTAGGAGAGAAAAAAAAAACTATATGCATAACAAATGAATATCAAATGAAAAAGGTAAACAACAGCTTGCTAAATAAATACCATAAAGCAACTCTCCATCAAAGCCTCCGTAATTACTTCGTGGAACAGGCTTAACACAGCCATTAATTAATTTTTCCAAATGAATTATGCCAGCCAGATATTCTTTCCTCATTAAGGTTTCGTTATTTCATTAATGGATAACAAAGCAGCACTCGGGTCTTTGTCCTGACAGCTGCGTATGAATGCGCTAACCCTGAACTGAGCGTGCTTCCGGTCGTAGTCAGGTTGGGACCCATCGCATCCCTTTCCCAGCCAGGGTCCCCTGGAGCTCCCGCTGCTTCCCGTGAGCGCTGCTCGCTGAGAACAGCAGGAAGGGGCCGCAGTCCCTCTGCCTCCCCCCACGCCTCCATCCCGCCACGCACCCCATAAGGTCCTCACGTTGCCCTTTGACCTTCTAAAGGGGCGACCAGCGCCTCACCTAGAACGCTGGTCCCAGTGCTGATGGATGTGAAGGGACGCTTAATGCTAATGAGGGCGCAGTAGTGACTGTAGCTGAGGTTTCAGAGGACATGCTGGTTTCAGAATTCACACTCACGTTAGTTCTGTAAGCGAATACACACAGGCAGGTGTGACCGCTTCCTTTTCACAAGACACACGTGTGTCTGAAGAGCACGGCACCCATCGTGCTCTGGCTGCTGCATGGAAACACAGCGTACTGGTTTCAGAACCCAGCTTATGTGCCCAGGAGATAAGACAGACAGGGGTCCAGAATCCTGGCACGGAGGGAGAGGTCATGGCAGTGAGGGGTGTCTGCTGGGCCAGTGACCTTACAGGAAGGCTACAGGGTCGGACACTTGGTGGTGGTTGACATCCAGAAAGATGGTCTATGTTGTATGTGTGGGAGGAGGTGAAGCTGAGAGCACCCCAGCATGGTCATGGACACAAGGACTCTTTAACAGCTAGTGGCATTCCCATGTGCGCTACATGAAGGAGCCACTGGAACCTGAGACCCTTCAGTCAGCAGGCCAACACTCGACTGAGACTGAGACAAACCGGCCAGGGCCCTGCTCTTTCTTAATAATTTACCAACAACTGTCCTCGGTTCAGGGCATGTTGATGTATATTAATTCTGCGTCTGAGATCTAGACAGTTTCAGTGAATTTATATTCAAGCACCTCCTCCCAGCGGTACGTGCGACCACTGATGATCTTAAAGCGTGTGTTTCTGCTCCAGGAAAGAGGAACCATCCGTCATCTGCTCACTGATCGCTGCAGTGTAGACACGGGCGTCCGGAATTGCGCCGAGGGAGTCCAAATGACCACTGAGAACCACCTAATTTAAATGGCCTTTCACGACTGAACGATTGCTTTGTTCGCAGCGATATAAAAGCCAGAAAAGGATAATCAGCCAGACAAAAAGCGAGTTCAGGGCAGAAGGAAAGGAGTGTATTGTTGCTCACATTGCAATCAATTTTAGTAGCTTTTAGTCTTTCAGAATTATTGAAATTAAAAGTGAGAAAATGTTTAAATTCATTTTAAGTTCTAGTAATAGCAATGGTACAATGTATTAAGGATAGATGTTATTAGTTCCTGTAATTAGTCCACATTTATCACAGTAATTACGAACTTGCCATTGTGTTTGCTGTTACATTAATTTGATTATAAATGCCAAAAATGGTTTTAGCCAAATACATTTGGTCTGAGGCAGTTCTATTGAAACTTCATGATTTGTTACAATACTAATTAGTAATCATTATAAAGCATCGTTAATACTAAAAAAAGGAACAACTGTTAAGTCTAAGGTATTCCAATTTATTAGATAGCTAATTGTCGTTTATATTGGCATGGATAATGTAGCTTGAAATTAGGGCTTCGGGGAAAAGATGTCTCATCTTAGGCTGTTTTGACTCCGGAGAAATACTTTCTTGTTTGTGAAGCAAACAACACATAGCAATAATCTATGCTTCTCCTCGTCTGATCACTCATGGACATTCACGCACTGACCCCCTCCAACGGTGCTGTCCGTCCCCAGAGCGGCCAGTCAGAAAGGGGGGGTTGGTCTGGATGTGAAAGACTTCCTGTAGCAGAGGGGACACAGGCAGCGTGTCCGTGCTGCTATGGTGGCACCTGTGTAAGTGAGACTGTGTAGAGGTGTTGGTCGTTTGGCCCCAGAGCGAGGGCGGTGGGCAGGAACAGACACTCCCAGGGCCCAAAGCCCCGGACGCGTAGAAAAGAGCAAAACGAGGAAAACCAGCCCTAACTGGTTTCTTCAGTGGATAGAGCATCGGCCTGCGGACTGAAAGGTTCCAGGTTCGATTCCGGTCAAGGGCATGTACCTTGGTTGCGGACACATCCCCAGTTGGGGTGTGCAGGAGGCAGCTGATCGATGTTTCTCTCTCATCGACGTTTCTAGCTCTCTATCCCTCTCCCTTCCTCTCTGTAAAAAAACAATAAAATACATATTTTTTTTAAAAAGAATGACAAGGAATGGTTGTTTGTGTGCCTTCTCTCTAATAAATGCTTTTGAATATGAGAATGCAGTTTGCAAGGTGTCTATTTTAAAATGCAGTCGGCTGGCGAGGTTGTGTGGGAATCTGACAGCCATCACGGCCCTCCAATAATTAAAGGCCACGGATACCAGCAGGAGAGAGTGCAACAGAAAGGACCCACCACACTGGCGTGGCTAAACCCACAGCACGCCGTCTGTCCTGGGAAAATGCCACACGTGGGACGGCCAGAAACTACAGGAAGGTGTTGTCTCATGGTCCTGGGAGCTTGGCGTCCAGAACCAAGGTGTTGATCTCCTGAGCCTGTGGGGAGCCCTCCCGCCTCTCCCAGCCTCCAGGGAGCAGGGGCGGGGGGAGAGGGAGGGGGTGTAAGCAGTCTTTGGTTTGCAGATGCTTCACTCCAGGCCTCTGTCCCCCTCAGCCTTCTCCTTGGGCATCTTGGTCTTCACGTGACTGTCTTCTTCTTCTTCTTCTTTTTTTTTTTTTTTTTTTAATATATTTTATTGATTTTTTACAGAGAGGAAGGGAGAGGGATAGAGAGCTAGAAAAGTCAATGAGAGAGAAACATCGACCAGCTGCCTCCTGCACACCCCCTACTGGGGATGTGCCCACAACCAATGTACATGCCCTTGACCTGAATCAAACCCGGGACCTTTCAGTCCGCAGACCGACGCTCTACCACTGAGCCAAACTGGTTTCGGCATGACTGTCTTCTTATAAGGACGCCATTGATATTGGGTTAGAGGCCCCGCCTGCTCCACGTGACCTCATCTTAGCCAATGACATCTTCAATGACCCTGTTTCTAAAGAAGTTCTGGGATTTAAGACCGCAGGGTATCTCGCCGGGGAGGGGAGACACACTCCGCCCCTTACAGAGTCTGTTTGTGAGGGTGACCATCTGCGTTTCGGGTCTCAACGACAGCTGATTTGTAACGATTGAAACAAGAGTTTATTTTGTTTGTTTGTTTGTTTGTTTCTCTGAAGTAACACATGCCGGACTCTCAGCCCTTGCTGTGAGTAAGGGTTCGGCCTGACGATAAGGCAGACACGAGGCGGTGAAAATGCACAGTCACTGTCCTGAGGGAGGACCGTGCTCATTATGATGGAGCACAAAACTTAGAAAGGAAAATAATTGCCATGGAGTGTTACCGTTTTATTGAACAGTTTTTTAAAAACCACACTTTGCCCTGGATTCCAAAATGCTCTGAGCTCCCATTACAAATTCCCATTTCTCCTGGGAAGAAAGTAAAACTTTTTAGAAGCTCAGCTCAGAGCAAAGCAGGCTAGAAGCCCAGCAAGGTGACTCAGCAAGAACACAGCAAAGTGACTCAGCAAGGACACAGGAAGGTGACTCAGCAAGGTGACTCAGCAGTTAGGGAGCAGGGTGGAAGCAGAGCGGCCTCAGTTGTCAGCGCCCACATTTCTGTGCCGCGGGAAGCAGTCAGGACTGTGGGCCTCAAAGACGAAAGCAGGGCAGTTGGGCAGTTGCATTTTTGTTTTCACTGACAGATCAAGTCATGTTCCACGTCCTTTACCAACAAAGCATTTTCCTCTGAAATACAATTTCTAATCAGCTTAATGCTTCGTAATTCCGCTTTCCTGGGCACTTAGCTTCAGAAGTCAGGGCGGCACATTCGTTTCCTACGGAGAGAAAAAAACCAGGAACAGCAGTAACAATGACAGAACTTCCGTTTGCTCCCAGCAGCACAGGTGAGGGGGCCAGGGGAGGTTTGGGAACAGCTTTGGGCCCCAGGACTGAACCGTGGGTTGCAGCAGGCAGGGTCCTGGTGACGAGCTCCTCGGTATTCTGTGGAAGAGCCACACTCAAGGGGCCAAGGAGCCGCAGTTTGCCAACCCCGGGTCTGGGCCTTCAAAACAAAGGGCGCTCTTCCTACGTGATCCAGTGGTTGCGCGCCTTGGTATTTCCCGGAAAACGTAGGTGAACATAAAACCTGCACAGGGATGTTCGTAGCAGCTCTGTTCCTAATTGCCAACGTTTGGAAGCAGCTGACATCCCCAACCAAGATGTCTGTCAGCAGGTGAGAGAAAAAAGGGGTGGTGGCACATGATTCAGTGCTAAGAGGAAATGCAGATTGCCAAGTAGAAGAAGCCAATTGGGAAAGGCTTCCACTGATGTGGCATTCTGGGGGAAAAAATAAAACCATGGAATGATTCAAAAGATCTGTGGTTGGCAGGACAGGGTGGAGGAAGGACAACTGGGCTGAGCACAGAGGATTTTAGGGCAGAAAAAGTTCTGCCGTTCTAAGGATGGGCATGTGCCATCACACATGTGTCCCCACCTGTAGAGCATGCACCAAAAGCAGACCCTGAGGTGCAGGATGGACTCGGGGCGACGGTGGTGTCTCAGTGTTGAGTTCTTGGTAACTAATGTACCGTTCTGTGCGTGATGATAATGGGGGAAGTTATGCATGCAGGGGCAGGAAGTATATGGGAATTCTTTGTATTTTTCTCTTAGGTTTGTGGTAAATCTAGAATTCTCTAAAAAAAAGAAAATCTTTTTTAAAAAAAGCAACCTTATGCTAATTGTGAAATAGACAATAAGGCTGCTAACGCCTGGCAATTCCTTCAGGTTTTTTACTGGGTTTTAATTTTAGGTCAGAAAAGTTGAGTCTAATTAAAAAATATATATATTTTTATTGATCTCAGAGAGGAAGGGAGAGGGAGAGAGAGATAGAAACATCAAGGATAAGAAGGAATCGTTGATAGGTTGCTCTCCACTGGGGATTGAACCTGCATCTGGGCATGTGCCCTGACCGGTAATTGAACCGTGACCTCCTAATTTATAGGTCAATGCTCAACCCCTGAGCCACGCCGGCCAGGTGAGTCTAATTTCAATGTATCCAGTATCTCACCAAATGCAAACAATTTCACTAATTTTAAAAATGGACTTATTCCACTGTTGGCTCTAGCATTGTCAGTAACAGTCAAATGAAATAGAAGATTTGACCTTAAAATGTAAGCCTAAAGCCTTCTTTTAAATTTATCATATATATGATATATATGATATATAGTGTGTGTGTGTGTGTGTGTGTGTGTGTAATTCTATCTCTTAACTCCGAACTTAAAACTTAAAGTGTAAGAGGATGTATCTAAGTTATAAAACTTTAATTTACATACATTTGCTTTGGAGTGGGCAACTTCTCTAAAAATGAAATATGTCTGTAAATGTTGGCCAACATCATGCGCTGCTGAGGCTGCAATGGGTTATCTGCTTTGTAGGAGAGAAGAAACTTACGGGCAGGGCATTTATCCCTCTTGGAGAATGCACACTTGTTTTTTCTTTTTTGGCCTAAGGGTCCTTGGCATTACAAGGCATATATTTGATCAGAACCTCTACTATAAAACCTCTGTTCTAAGCGAGTGCTTTATAAAGGGAATGCCTGAGTGTCTGTATCTTAAAGTCAGAAATGAAGACGCTACGCTATTTCAGGGTATCTGTCTGCTCAGTATGGAACTGAAAATAAAATAACGAGGGGCTTATGGCTTCTCCGAAGAGTAAAGATGAAAACCGAAAGCAGGATGAGAACGGGCCAAGCAAAAGTGTCCTCAAAGGGGCACCGGAATTGGCTGACCCAAGGCACAGGCGCCAGTGCTGTGCAGTCTTCGCAAAAAGGGTCTGCTGGTGGGGTGGGGCTGGACACTAAAACGGGGCGGTTACACCATTTCCCAAGGAGTGAAAAAGCGGAACCCTTTGTGAGAACATCGTTACATTTTCAAGATGGTGAAGGAGGAGTGAGGAGTTCACGCCTGGGTGGCTGTGTGAGTGCCGGGCTGGGTCCTGGGTGACTGTGTGAGTGCCCGGGCTGCAGGCAGGGCTGGGCAGGGCTGGTCCCTGTGGGAGTGCCCGGGCTGCAGGCAGGGCTGGGCAGGGCTGGGCAGGGCTGGGCAGGGCCGGGTGGCTGTGTGAGTGCCTGGGCTGCAGGCAGGGCTGGGCAGGGCTGGGCAGGGCTGGGTCCATGTGAGTGCCCGGGCTGCGGGCAGGGCTGGGTAGGGCTGGGCAGGGCTGGGTCCCTGTGTGAGTGCCCGGGCTGCAGGCAGGGCTGGGCAGGGCTGGCAGGGCTGGGTCCCTGTGGGAGTGCCCGGGCTGCAGGCAGGGCTGGGCAGGGCTGGCAGGGCTGGGTCCCTGTGGGAGTGCCCGGGCTGCAGGCAGGGCTGGGCAGGGCTGGGCAGGGCGGTGCAGAAGCCGTTGGGTTGAACGGGAGAGTTTCTGTCCTGGAATGAGATGAGCTATCAGGGAAAGAGAGGCGATTTTGCTGGCCTCGGCATTTGCAGGCGTTTTGCAGAATTAGCGATTAGCAGTTTCTCTCCTAGACTGCAGACAGTTTTTGGGAGTGTGATGGACTAGGGCAGGAACGGAAAGTATTGCTTAAGAGGATGAAGCCGGTATTAATGGGGCTGGGAGGTGAACTGGAACAGGTAAAAGCCTGAAGCCAGAATAACAAAAGCGAAGGCTGTTTCAATAGCCCAGGAGCCAGGAAGAGAAGGTGGGAACCAGCGCCCTGTCAGAGGACACGGAAGCATAGATGCTGTGGGGAGACCGGACCCTCTCTCACCCGGCACCCCAGGACTCAGCAATCCACTCCCGGGTGCCCCAGGGACGCGAGGACACGGGTCTGCAGGTAAAAAGCTTACGCATGCGTGTCCCAGCAGCAGCGGGAAGTGGAAACCACCATGTCCATCCCTGCTGAACACTGAACCAACGGAGGCAGATCCATGCCAGGGAACGGTGTCCGGCAGGAAGGGGAGGAGGTGCTGCCACCTGCTCCGAGGCAGGCGGACCTGGGAGACGTTCTGCTCAGCGGCAGAGCCTGACCCGAAGGCCGCCATGTGTGCCTCCACTTACCGGGACTGTCCAGAGCGGGCAGCTGCTCAGAGGCAGGAAGCAAGCTACTGTCTGCCAGGGGCTGGGAGGAGTGAAACGGGGAGAGAGGGCTCCCGGGCACGTGGCTTCTCTCGGGGGTGACTTCACTGTGAAAGCGGATGGTGGTGCCGGCTGCACGATTCTGAGTCTTATAGAAACCACTGAATCATTTACATAAAATGGAGACTTTTATGGTGTGTGGACTCTTTCCCAATAAACCCTTAATTTCAAAAATAAGTTATTCAAGAGTTACATTGTACACTTTATTTATTTTTATTATCATTAAAATATATTTTTTATTGATTTTTTTTAAAGAGAGGAAGGGAGAGGGATAGAGAGCTAGAAACATCGATGAGAGAGAAACATTAACCAGCTGCCTCCTGCACCTTCCCCCCCCCCCCCCGCCAACCCCCCCCCCCCCCCCCCCGAGGATGTGCCTACAACCAACATACATGTCCCTGACTGGAATGGACAGTGTTGTCCACAGGCCAACACTCCTTCCACTGAGCCAAACTGGTTTCAGCACACTGTAAACTTTAAATATATGTACTTTATTACATTTCCATTATATCTCAACAAAACTGTTTTAAAAACCTTTAAAAATGTGTATATAAAAATTCTGAGTAAAAAAAAAAATAAAGTTTTGAAGTGCAAAACGTGTTAAACTATTTGTAAACATGAGTATATGGGTACGGAGAGGATTCGGAAAGAGACAAGGCTGAGGTTACTGTTTGGAACATTCCTCTGTGCCCTGGAGCTTTGTTCTGTTTGCTGATGTGAAGACCTGAGACACAGAGAAACGGCAGTGCTTGCTGGTGTGAGTGTGTGATTGATTGCAGGGAGCAGGGACTGAGTGGGACACAGTGCTGTGTGGACAGCATGAATGGGTGCTGTTAGCAGACGTGGAGGAGGTCCTTTTAACACGGTACATGACGAAGGGAGAGGAGGCTGTCTTTCCTGCGCATTGGTGAATCTCCAGGACCACCGCAGGGCAGACAAAAAACTGACATGAGGGCTGCATCCAGTCTGCCACACTGGGTTTGCTAGGACCTATGGCTTAGGAATGGTTGACAAAAAGCATAGAAGGAAAAGGAGTAATTCATGACATGAAAATCACACAAAATTAAAATTTCTGCATCCAAACGTAGCTTTATTACAACACAGCCGTGCCAGCACTGTTTCTGAGCTACAGTGGCAGAGTTGAATAGTTGCAAAGAACACATGGACCTACAAAGTCTGAAACACCATCTGGGTTTTACAAGAATAGTTGCAACGGTGCCCTCTTGTGGACATCCTGAGGACAACACCCTGGAAAAGAAGTTGCCATAGTGCCCTCTTGTGGACATTCGGAGAACTGCAACACCTCCCTTACTAGGGTGCAGTTCTGAGAAAGTCCAGAAGGGGGCACTTTTGCCACACTTCCCTGAAGGGCAAGAACCCTCTAGGTCTCTCATTTTTTTTTTCAAACTCCCAGAATTCATTAATAGGATGCTGTTTATCAGAATGTCCACAAGAGGGCACTATTGCAAATCAGTCCCTTACTAGCTTGCTGTTCTCAGAATGTAAAGTTTGTTGGTTTCCGATTTGTTGATTCAAAAGATTATTTGTTGAGTGAAGGGATGAAGGGAAAGGGGGCTGGACTATGGAAGGGTAACACCTTTTGTTTGTGAGATAGTTTGAGATTCCAGAGGATCATTGATCAACCAATACCTACCAGAAATTAAGAGAAGGAGCATTGGTGCAGGAGAGAGGGACTTGGGGATAATGCCCATACAACGGCAGCAATGAAATCACTAAGATATATATAAATATATCATATATATATAATATATATATATATATATATATATATATATATTGTTTTAAAGCTAGAGAAATGAAGAACTAGACTACGGGAGTGTACTCTTCATGGCAGTGGGGAGGGTAAGAGGGAGATCAGAGGTGGAAAAGGACGCGATGACAATGGGAGGGTGCTTGACAACAGCAGCCACAGGGGAGGGGGAGTGTTTCGGGATGGTTAGTGTTCTTGGTGTCCGCGCCGCGATTATGCAGCTATTAGTGGTCCGGAGAATGAAGCTGTTTTACAGCAGAGGAGGCAGCTATAACGTGCGAATGAGAATACCAGTAAAGCAATTTTACTAAATACGATATTGGCTAAAGCGCTGAGCATTTAAAAAGCCATTTCAAACAGCGATTATGTGGAAAGCCCCGGATGGGTTGATGCTGCGTCCACCCGAGCGTGTTTGGATCAGCCCAGCACAGACACACAGGCAGCGGCGAGCGTTAGACACACACTGTCCGATCATGTCTTCCTCTCTCAGACAGCACATCCGGCTTCTATTCCCTCACATTCAGAATGTCAGAGTGATGGCGCACACCTTACCCACTCCCGGAAGGAGATAAATACTTCCACTCAAACGGAAGACATCTTCCCAACTGAATCGTTGCCGCTATTGGATCCCTGACAATAAGTGGTTCGATGACGACAAAGTCTGACTTTGGCCATCACGCCTGTTTCTGGGCTGTTCACCGGGCCTGTACTGCAGGAGGTCATTAACGGCCCTGAGGTCTGTGGGCGGGCGGAGACCCTGACGGAGCTGTGTATGTCCAACATCTTGTGTTTGCCTTTTCCCAGCGAATGAGAGCAAGTCCCTGTGGACCCGGAGACATTTAAACCCATATTTTACCTCCTGCCATACCCTCTCCCCCTCCCTGACCCCACCTCCCAGCACCCTCTCCCCCTCCCTGACCCCACCTCCCGGCACCCTCTCCCCCTCCCTGACCCCACCTCCCAGCACCCTGTCCCCCTCCCTGACCCCACCTCCCGGCACCCTCTCCCCCTCCCTGACCCCACCTCCCAGCACCCTCTCCCCCTCCCTGACCCCACCTCCCAGCACCCTCTCCCCCTCCCTGACCCCACCTCCCGGCACCCTCTCCCTCCCTGACCCCACCTCCCGGCACCCTCTCCCCCTCCCTGACCCCACCTCCCAGCACCCTCTCCCCCTCCCTGACCCCACCTCCCAGCACCCTCTCCCTCTCTCTGATAGAACGCTCCTTCTGTGCCATAGCCATGGGGAGCGTTTATTGCCCCAGGCGAAGGCAGTTGCGTTCTCACTCTTACTGGCTAACCTCCAGGCCGGCGGTGGACGCTGTCCCTGGCGCCAAAGCACCTGTTAGACAGCGGTCACCCTCACCCAAGTGCTCACCTGTGTCTTTCCCTTGGTTCTTGGATGCACACAGGTGCCAGCATGTTCTGTTACAGTGCCACCTATCAAAGCAGCTGTGGGGCCCTGGCCGGTTCGGCTCGGTGGATAGAGCATTGGCCTGTAGATTGAAGGGTCCCAGGTTCGATCCCAGTCAAGGTCAAAGGCATGGACCTTGGGTACCTTGGTGGCCAGCTCCTCCCTGGGCCCTGGGCCTGGTCAGGAGGCAACCAATCGATGGTGTTTTTGTCATTCCCTCTCTCGTCCACTCTCTCTCAAAGTCAATGGGAAAATAGTCTCGGGTGAGCATTAAAAAAAATGTAAGAATGAGCATTCTTGAAAGGTCTTTTCATTTCTTTTGATTATATTGTATCTTAGCATTTTCACCCCAGACCCATTAGGGGCAGTAGAATACAACAGAAAAGACCGACTTATAAATACACAATATTTTTTCATAAAACCACTTAGTCCAACGCGATTTGCCAAGAAGATGAATACTTCAGAAATCTGTTTCACTGGGAATCAATAAGCATGTCAAATGCAGTAACTGCAGGAGAGAGAGTGGCACTCATCAAAAGCAACGCTTTTAAGATGGGAGACACAGACTTCACAATGGCTCGTTACTGACACGAGGCCGTCTGTTTTTAATATTAATATTAATAGCATCACATTTCATCTTGTCCACGGCTCCCTCTGCGGAGGCTCTCGGAGTCCGCGCCCCATGTGGGGCGATGTGATTGTCTTATTTCTCTAAGCACCTGCTCCACTCCATGGCCCCACCCTGGGACTTGCTGGGGCTCCAGACACCTAAGTGGTAGGAGCCGTAGGGCCGTGGTCGGCAAACTGAGGCTCGTGAGCCACATGCAGCTCTTTGGCCCCTTGAGCGTGGCTCTTCCACAAAATACCTGGGCGAGAATACTTTGAGAAGTGGCGTTAAAAGAAGCTGACATTTTAAAAATGTGGCTCTCAAAAGAAATTCAGTCTTTGGCTCTGCGGACTGAGGAGTTTGCTGACCACGGGCGGAGAGAGCCAGACGAAGGGCACTCGCCCATTGGGCTCTCCCTGGCGCTGGCATCCATGCTGAGCCCCGAGCTGGAGGAGACTGGCTGCTCTGACAGCTCCGGGGCCAGGGCCACACAGGGCGCTGGAGTCGCAGCTGTGGCTCGTCCTTGGCCGTGAGCGTTGAGAGGGCTCCCGCCTGAGATCCGGGCTGGGCCCGCTCTGCACCTCCCCTCGGTCCCGGGCCCTCCAGGCGGGCGGAGGCTGGCAGCCGGGCAGAGGGCTGAGGCTGAGCGTGTGGCTCGTGCCAAATGCCGCTCTCTGCTGGGGTCCGGGCTGTGCCCCTTGGCCTCTGGGTGCCGGGCCAGCCCTGCAGCCTCTGCCCTGTGGCTGGGCCTGTGGCTGAGCCCAGTGTGAACCCGGGTCCGAGGCCAGGAGCCGCCTGGGTGGCAGCAGGTGCTGGGACAGCAGGCTCTGTGTGGGCCACGCGGTGACTCAGGGCGGCTGGACACTGGGGTCTCTGGCTTGTCCCGTCCTCCGCCGTCTGTGCCTCGCTCCTTTGCTGTTTGCATCCACAGCGTTTCCGGTGATGACCTGTGACCTGTGACCTTGGCGGAAGCAGCCCCTCTGAGTCCTGCGGGCCCAGCGCCATCCAGCCGGGTGCCTGGCCCAGCGGCCGCGGGAGTCTCTGGCCCGGAGTGGCCTCCACGTCCCAGCCGGGGCGATGGGGACAATGTGAGCTATTCCTGCGCTGTAATCGGAATTGCATCTCTGTGTTGTTTCCTCTCCAGAAAAGTGTCTTTTCCAAAATAGATTTTAATTAGAGCGTGATTGCAAACGGCTGCTTGTGTTTTGAGATACATATTTTCCTCCTTCCTTCTGACGCCGCTGGGAAGAGCCCGGCAGTGGGGCTCACAGACTGCAGGGCGGATGTGAGCGATGCTCCTCATCTTATTCTGAGGGCGACACCCCGGCTCTCTGGCTCTGAGGAGGGCTGATGAGCACATCCGAAGTTCTTAAAGTTAAACAACCCAAACGCTGAGAAATGTCAGAGGAAAGAGCCATCCTTCTTCATTTTATTTTATTTATTTTTTGGCACTGTACCCCTGGCACAGATATCAGGCTATTTCCATTATATAATATATTATTCACCAAGGTCAAAGGGTAAAGTCCTAGGAGGAGGGTGAAGCATGTGCTAAAACAGTGGTCGGCAAACTCATGAGTCAACAGAGCCAAATATCCACAGCACAACCACTGAAATTTCTTTTGAGAGCCCAAGTTTTTATTTTATTTATTTTTAACATTTTTAAAAAATATATTTTTATTTAGTTTTTAGAGAGAAAGAGAGAGGGATAGAGAGTTAGAAACATCGATGAGAGAGAATCATCGATCAGCTGCCTTTTGCATACCCCCTACTGGGGAGGTGCCGGCAACCAAGGTACCTGCCCTTGACAGGAATCGAACCGGGGACCTGTCAGTCCGCAGGTTGACGCTCTATCCACTGAGCCACACCGGTTTCGGCGAGAGCCAAAGTTTTTAAACTTAAACTTCTTCCAAAGCCACTTCTTCAACATAGACTCGCGCAGGCCGTGGTGTTTTGTGGAAGAGCCACACTCAAGGGGCTGGAGAGCCGCCTGTGGCTCTTGAGCCGCAGTTTGCCGACCACGGCGCTAAAAGAAGCTTTGGTCCTGGGGAGGAGAGTGAGGCCTCTGGTGGCGAAGGCGCCTTGGGGCCACGGGTTTGCCTCTGAGGTCTGCGCTCTGGACAGCTGGATGTGCTGAAACTGACCTGGGTGCTGGGGAAAGACAGGGTGTGTCAGTCACAGGAACACACCTGGGACATGAGATGTCGGGGGACCCCTTTGTGAAGTCCATGAGTCCTGGCTACTCTGCAGACACTAGTACTGACCAGTGTGGAATGTAAGTTGGGATTGAGAAGTAAAATTGAAAAAAAAAAAAAAGAGTGGCCTGACGATGGTGCATAAAATGGATTTAAATCAAAAGAAGCCGGAGGCTACCCGGCCGGATGGACACGTGACGCAGCAGTCCCGGTGTGAGGGGTGAGACCCGAATACGGCTGGTGCTGACGGGACGAAGATGAAGCCATAGACACAGAGCCGGAGGAAGGAAGGGTGTGGGGAGCGGCCAGGGTCCAGCCTCGGGCTCACCGTGGCAGAGCCACAAACGAGTTGCAGCCTGAGGGCAGAGCTCTCCCAGCGTAATTAAGCCTGACCTTGTCGCCTCCCCAGTTCCTTCCTGAGTAGCTACTGGGCTGTGGGAGGTGCAGCAAGTGCTGCCAAAACAAGGACATCTGTACACACGTTAGCCCATGTCACCAGACTCTGAAATTAAAGCCGAGGGTTGCAGGCTGGGTTCTTCTGTGTCCTCATCCAGGCATGGGAGATCCACTGGGCCCCAGCCGTATTCTCTTTGTCTGTCTTCTTTAATCCTTCCCCGCCCCTTCTCAGGCTCACCCGTGGCGGTGCTGGCGAGGTCCAGAAAAGGGAGGGAGGTGCTGTTTCAGGTGACACTTATTTGGGTTTAAATTCTGTCTCTGACACTTAGACTTTATACGAAGCCTTGGACACATCGATATCTCTCCCTCTCCCCCCTCCCCTTCTCTCCTTCTCCCCCTGCCTCCCTCCTTCCACTTCCTCTAAAAATCAATGGAAAAATATCCTCAGGTGAGGGTTAAAAACAACAAAATGGTTGTTGAATGGATAATTATACTGATCTCTCTGAAGGACGATCATAAATAAAGGGATTTGATGATTGCTTGGGACACATGGATGGCAGGTGAAAAGTTCCCTGCATCAAGAAGCTTGGCATTTGCAGTCATGTCCATCCAGCTGGCAGCTCTACGAGCGGCCTACAGACTGAGTGCAGGACCCTCTCACGCCAGCTGCGAAGCACATGCAAGGAATTGAGCACGGAACAGTTCCCATCCCTAGATGAGCTCCTTCCTGCGGCTCTTCCATCCCATGTGGCTGTGAGGCTTCCCGTGCGGCCCCAGTAAGAGGGCTTGTGAGGGTGAGAATATGCACATTAATTAAAAAATGGAAGATGTTACTCCTATTCCAACTCTAACACGTATTACCTAAGTGACAGCTGCCAGACAGGCCGTCTGAACTTTGATTTCATTGTTGATAAACGCATGTCAATATGCTTTACATCACGAGGCAGAAGTTTGCTATGAAGATCTGTATTTTGTAAAAAGAAGCATAAAGCGCATTACGATTAGCCTGGGAATAATAAAATTATCCTACGCGGAAGAGATAAATTGCACCAAGTGGATTGTGTTTAAATGAGAAATGAGACGTTCAATTTTATTATAAAAAAATCAAATACTAACTTTAAGAATTGGAAGTGACAAATTGCAATCTTAAGGCATTATTTTATTCTCTTCAGAAAGATTTTCAATCCTGAGATTTAATTAGAATTATGGATTGTCCTGGTTTTCCGACGTTATAAACGGCCTCTATCATGTGAACAGTATTAGGCACAGTCTAGAAATTATTCCACATCTGCCTGATGCAAATGACTGCTAATGCCTACACGAGACATTTTATCATGAAAACATGCCCTGGGTGGAATAAGTCAGGCTTTCTGACAAAATACATATTCTACATCAGTACGCTTTGCAAAGAGTCTGGACCCCACGTGTCAAAGACATAAGCGTGTCAAGTAATCGTTTAAATGGATCACAACACGCAGTTATTATCCGTCAACTATCTATTGATCCCAAGAAGAAGATGGCTGGAGGATGTTTTAAGTATGCAACGCCAACATTCTTTTGCCATGCATGTAACTCCCGGTCACTTCCTGGAGCAATTAAGGCTGGAATGAATGTTTAGGCGTGTGAAAGCATATAATTGATATCTTGAAGGGGGAAAAATCTTAGCGATGACTAACATAGGATTTGAAAAAGCATTTTTTGCCAATGGATAGGCAAAGTAGCCTGCGGCCCACCCAAACCTGGCTTTAGCTGGTGTGCACATGTGGACTCACATGTTGGGGTGCGAATGTCCCATGGGCGGCGCTCTGGGAAGAGGGGTGCTTCTTTCCTTCATCAGCCCATGCACAGCCTCTGAGCGCCGGCTCCGGTGTGCACGGCCTCTGAGCGCCAGCTTCGGTGTGCACGGCCTCTGAGCGCCAGCTCCGGTGTGCACGGCCTCTGAGCACAGGCTCCGGTGTGCACGGCCTCTGAGCACAGCTCCGGTGTGCACAGCCTCTGAGCACCAGGTCCGGTGTGCACAGTCTCTGAGCGCCAGCTCCGATGTGCACGGCCTCTGAGCACCGGCTCCGGTGTGCATGGGGATTTGGAAGGACTCAGGGTTCTGGTCCCGCTGGACCGGCCTCGGGGCTGGGCTGTGTTGGGGAGAAGAGGGGCGGGGACCTGAGCTGGACATGGCACTGGGGTGAGCACTGAGGAGGAGGCACGCACCAGGGAGCTGGTGGTTTGCTGTCGGAGCTGGACCCCATGGAGGGGGTGGGTGCACCCGTGGCAAATGCAGAGGAAGCGGCCCAGCAGCCTCAGGGGACAAAAAGGAGGCGAAGTCTCCAAAGCAGACTCAGCCTCTGGGGAGGCCAGGAGAGTAGGTGCCCGTCCTCCGGAAGTCACCAAGGCCACGGCCTTCAGGTCCAGGACGCAGGACGCAGGGATGGCGAGCACGGAAGCAGGTGCCGGGTCCTCGGGGGGAGCCTGGGCTGAGGACGTCGGTTTTCCATGTGTGTGCTCTCCCCCGGGAGCTGCACTGGCTGTTGGGAAGGGGTGATTATATGACACTTCCCCTCCAGTGGCTGCTCACGGGTTTGACGTTGACATGGTCTTCTGAATGGCATCTTCCTTCACAGTGTGAATTTCACAGCAGGGCGTGCACAGGATTGCTAGCAGATGTGTTATCTAACTAGAGGCCCAGTGCATGAAATTCGTGTGTGTGTGTTTGGGGGGGGGGGTTTCCCCTCAGCCTGGCCTGCACCCTCTTGCAGTCCGGGATCCCTCTGGGGATGTCTGGCAATCACAATGCTTCCTATCTCATCCCCGGCTTCTGGCTGAGCGGCGCTCCCCCTGTGGGAGCACACTGACCACCAGGGGGCAGCCCCTGCCTTGAGCATCTTCCCTCTAGTGGTCAGTGTGTGTCATAGCGACCCGTTGTTCCCATTTGTAATATTATCTTTCAGAAGAAGGTGCTATTTGAAAACTAAAGGAGCAAAACAAGTAGCATGGTGAATTAGTCACATAATAGGACATCTCTTGCATCTTTCCATTTTCCTTTTGAAATGCAATGGATACGATTTGAATTTTACGGTGATGCAAAACCACCTCTGCAGAATCGTACACATGAAAGCTTAAAAGCATTTGGGTCCGTTTTATTTTATTTTTTATTATTATTATTTTTAAAAAATACATTTTATTAATTTTTCACAGAGAGGAAGGGAGAGGGATAGAGAGCTAGAAACATCGATGAGAGAGATACATCGACCAGCTGCCTCCTGCACACCTCCCACCGGGGATGTGCCCGCAACCAAGACACATGCCCTTGACCAGAATCGAACCTGGGACCTTTCAGTCTGCAAACCGATGCTCTATCCACTGAGCCACACCGATCTCGGGTTTTGGGGTCCATTTTAAAATGCAGGAACGTCCTGTGGTTGGGGGGCTGAGGACCTGGGGAAGCCACACCCCTGGGCCGCCTGTGGGAGGTCATTTCAAGCGGCTCAGCAGAGGGTCCTTCTTCCTCTGGGCCCCGCCCAGCAGCAGGAGCTCCGTGTGGGTCCACACAGGGCCCTCTGTCACAGGCTTCCGGTGGTAAATGCGGGAGCACCACCATTTAGTTTTTATGCAATCTCACCCTCCGTTGTCTTTTCAGAGCCTGTCTTCTACCGACGGCTACTGACAGCTGCTGTTATCCCCGCACGTGCCCGGAGGAAAGTCTGAAATGTGCTCAGATTTTATCTACTCAGGCTCAAGTTCTGGACAGGCTGCCCTTAAACAAAACACTTGCAGCAGGTGGTGGGATTAAGATCTGTAGCTCGGGGCACTGCGCAAGTTGCTAAGGAGACGCGGTGGGATACAGGATAACATCTCTAAGAGCAGCTTTTAGAATAAAAGTTGTTGGGAAAGTGTAGAGCAGAAAACAAAGAAGATGGAGCTTCTGTTTAGGCCCATTTATTTTTTATTTTTAAAATATATTTTATTGATTTTTTTACAGAGAGGAAGAGAGAGGGATCGAGAGTTAGAAACATCGATGAGAGAGAGTCATCAACCAGCTGCCTCTTGCACACCCCCTACTGGGGATGTACTCGCAACCAAGGCACATGCCCTGGACCGGAATCGAACCAGGGACCTTTCACTCTGCAGGCCAATGCTCTATCCACTGAGCCAAACCGGTTTCAGCTAGGCCCATTTATTAATGGTCAACAGCACCAGATGCTACCAGCGAGGTGAGACCTCGGTGCTTGAGTTTGGCTGAGAAAGAATGCAGAGTCAATACCTCGAATGCAGGCAAAGGGCTGTTTAGGAAGTCAAAGAGGCAAAGAGGCAGAAGTGAGCCGGCTGGGCTGCGTTGCTCAGGAGGCAACAGAAAGGCCCTTGTGATTCAGGGGGAGAAAGCAAAGGTCCACACCTCACACCTTGAGGGAAGAAAGAGGGGTGGCAGAGTCCATTCTGTAGGCAAGTCAGAATTCCCCTTCTCTGATCCACGTTTCTCTCTCATCGATGTTTCTAACTCTTTCTCTCCCCTCCTATTTGTAGAAAAATCAATCAAATAAATTTAAAAAATAAAAAGAAAATTATTAAAATGTTATAAGTAAAATTATTATAAAATATATACCAATGGTAATAAGATCATCATTGTTACCATATCTGTAAGTATTGAAGAGTAAAAGAGTACTTTAGAGAATATTTAGAAAAAAAAAACAACACCCCAATATCTTACTATTTTTTTAATACTTTCAGAACATATTAGCTCCTCTGGAATGTTCAACTAGCTAACAAATATAATGATTGAATTCCTGTATAGAGATAACTGATATATAACCAAAGCATTAAAATTAGGTCAAACTTCATTTCTAATTAAAAAAATATTTTTATTGATTTCAGAGAGTAAAGGGGAGGGAGAGAGAGATAGAAACATCAATGATGAGAGGGAATCATTGACAGGCTGCCTCCAGCAGGCCCCACCCAGGGGACTGAGCCTGCAACCAGGCACCAAACCCAGACCTTCTGGTTCCTGCTGGAAGCCTATCATTGTTTTAATAATAAAGAGCTGTGGATGGAATCCGGAGGGCTGGTCAACCTGAATTGCTCTAAAGCAGTGTTTCCCAAACTTCTCTCATGATGAGAATCACCTGGTGGAGTTGTTAAAACACAGATTCCTGAATCCCAACTAAGAAGTGCTAAACTAGAATTTTTGAGAACATATAGGTAAAATTGCATACCTAACTTAGTGCTCTGTATATAACATCTGTCTTAGAGCACTAGTTAAGTATACAATTTTATCTATGTGTTCCCAAAAATTCTAGTTTAGCACTTCTTAGTTGGGATTCAGGAATCTGTGTTTTAACAACTCCACCAGGTGATTCTCATCATGAGAGAAGGTTGGGAAACACTGCTCTAAAGGGTCAGAGCTAATTACTAGATATTGGTAATTGAAGCAGCCCCCACCTGTTAGTCCTAAATTCACTGACTGGCTTTGATTGGAGTTTCCTGCCCAGGGCATACGGGTGTATCCTATCATTTTAATCTCAATAAAAGGGATGGGAAAGCCAGAGGGAGGAGTAGTTCTCCCACTAGAATACCACCTGGCCCCCTTTTCCCAAATTAAATCTTTTCTAAAGTCTCTTTTCAAGGTGACCAGACGTCCTGCTTTTGGCGGGACAGTCACGATTTTTAACAAAATGTCCCGTGTCCCACGGAGTTTTAAAACAGTCCCTATTTTTGAACACTGCGGGACGCAGGACAAATTGTAAAAATAGGGACTGTACTGCTAAAAGCAGGAAGTCTCGTCACCTTACTTTTCATTTGTGTGTGGCCTTCTCCAGAACTCGAACCCTGAACCGGAACCCTAAATCACACGGGGTGTGAAAGGGGCTTCCACAGGTTCCTAGGTCAACGCTCAACCACTAAGCCAGGCGGGCCAGGCTCTCATTTTTAATCAGAATGTCTTACTCAGAAACACTTACGGAAATGTTGCAGTGCAGAGTGCCTGAGATGTAAACATGGCTACACCCATTGGCATACAATCCTGACATTTACGCAAACACCCTTTTTATTTTGTTTTGTTTTAATCTTTGCTTTTATTTGATCACCATTGATAACCATAGTCAGAAAACAAAATGATTGGATAAAATAGTTTGGACCTTTAACTTTGATAACAGCATCTAAAGACCAGGAGCTACATTAATGCCATTTGACTGTCCATCTTATTGACATTCGTTTAAAATTTTTACTTTGACGTGAAAGGTTCCCTGGATACAACATGATGAAACGTGTCTATACATTTAACAAGTGCTCTCACATCCCATGAGGCGATGCCATTGGAGTCCAGTCAACCCAACCTGCCTTCTAAATATCCTCAGTATTTCCCGTTTTCACTCGGTACCGCTTCTCAGTGCAGAGAAGTAGAAGCGAGCTGGGCTCACTCTGGCAGCTGGGGGAGGCAAGGGCAGGCCTGGCTGGATCGGTGCGTCTGCTCCTGCCACCTCTGATCCTCACAGCCTTGGCTTCACGCTGCTTCCTGCAGGGACTTTGCATCGCAGGGTGACCGTCGCGTGCAGGGGCCATCTGTGTCCTTGTGTTGGGATGGCGTGTTCTCCAGGAGAGCTCCTGGCCAGCCGAGGCCTGGCGAAGCGGGCCCGCTTATAGGAGGGCCCTTTTCCACAGGACACAGTAAACATGCTACGCCCTGCCGCGTGAGCACTGCCTTCGTGGTCATCCTGGCTCCCTATTGCCAGGATACAGTCTTTGGAAGGCATTTAAGGATCTTTTCTGCCACTATGCAACCTACGATTCGTCTTCTTTGTCAGAGAACCTTGTAGATGCTAGGCAAGTGTTAATGGCTAGGTTAGCTTTCACTGTTACTCTTTTCACTGGATTGCCTTTTGTTTTAATGTTTAGGAACACTCGACTCACCTGCTTCTAATCAGTCTTGTCCTCTTTCTCTAGCTGCATTCTGGCCCTTTTCCTGACTGGTGTATGGTCATCAACTCGGTAATTAATGTATTGCTGCTCTCATCGAGGGGTAGCATTTGCCGTTATCACTCAATAACACGGTCAGTCCTGTTAAAAAGGTGACATAGTTTGCCTTTTCAAACTGACTGCCCGGGCAGGGCTCATTGCCTCTCGTACCAATGGATCCTGGGCCGAGCGTTGGGCATTTCTTTCCCGTCATCTCAGGGACGCGGACAGTTCTGGAAGCCGGGGAGAGTTTTCCATTAGCCTGCAAAGCGAACTGTCCTGTGCAAGCGCTTTGTTTGCATCAAGATTGCTCCGAGTCTCTATGACTTTTAAAAACATGCCTCTCCCCGCACGGCCCCCTATGTTGTCCCTTTGTGACTAGCCACCCATTGGCCTGGGGCACAAACCTGGATCCTATTTTAATCAAATCATTCCATTGTTAATAAACGTGAGTGTCCTATATGATTTACTTTAATTGTAATGTTTCTCTTTTCTTTACAAACACAAATTCAAATGGTGATAAAGTCCTAATGAGGGAGGGGCTTCTTTATGTGGTTTCAATCAAACCCCTCCCCCCTGCACCAGGCGATCTATTTCTTAGTCCCCAAAGCTCTCCCTGTTCACTTGGCTCATTATGAATGAGGGGCAAACCCCTGTGTGTCCATCTGGTTGCCAGGAAACGACGGGTGTGCTTAGGAAGTGGTTGAACCCAGCACTCACTTCCGCCAGGGCAGGTGACTGCGGAGGGACAGTCATGGAGCCTGACACCTGGGTGACGTTATTACATGTTCTTGAAATAAGACAGCACACGACGTTAATGCTCCGTTCATTTTAGGAAACTCTGTGTCAGGTGACTTCATAAGCCATTTTCTGTAAGAGCCATTAAATCAACTCAGACAGGCCTCTCTGAGCGAGTTGACACAATTAATATGACTTTATTAACCAGCCAAAATGTTTTCCTTCCGGGAAACCTGACGGGACCCGGGCCCAGCGGTACCTGGCCACGGGCAAAGTGGAGCCGCGTCTCCCGGCGTGTCCCCGGCCTCGTCCCCGGGGGTGCAGGCCCAGTGAGTCTCCATTGCAGGCAGGGTCCGAGGCCGGGGAGCTGAGCCACCTCAGGCCCAGGACAGTGACAATTAATAACTTCTGTGGAGTCCCCAATCAGTTCCAAGCCCTGGGCAAACATCACAAAAAGCACTAGGATGCACCTGGTCCGTTTGTGCCTCTGGAGGCTGGTAGTCTCGGCGAGGAGCGGTCACTGCGGGGCCAGCAGGGTGAGAGCAGGAGCCACGCCGGCGCCTGTCTGAGCTGCACGGAGACTGTGGCCAGGCTCCAGGGAAGGCACGGCTGCCGCTGGATACCAGAAGCCGAATCTCCCCGCTCCTAAGAAGCACTGACTCACTGCTTCTTGGATCTCAGTCCTTCATGGCTTGTAATGTCTGTCCCCATTCAGTTTAATCCAGCCAACATTTAAAAGCATATGCCGCCATGTGTGATATGCCTTGTTGGGTCTCATTGCTGCCATATGGTAAATAGAGTTTTAGCTTTATGCTCAAATAATTATTATCCTTTCTTTTCCCATTTATCTGTTGTCGTTGTCTCAATCTCTGTCTTTCTACATACACACACTGCTACACACACACACACACACACACACACACATATATATATATATATATATATATATATATATATATATATGGGCACACACATAGGTAATATGGCTGTTGATGAGAACAAAAAGATGATGATAGTATAGAGGAAGGAGAAGTTATGGATAAGAAATTTAAATTCTATGATAAGAGAAATAAATGTATGTTGTTGTTTAGAAAACCCCCTCATATCAATGTGAATTACAATGGGGCAGATGTAATAAATGGGTAATATTCCAATTGACTGAACAGTGGGATGACCACCACAGGGCAGACACAACATAGGAGCTGACCCCTGGTGGTCAGTGTGCTCCCACAGGGGGAGTGCTGCTCAGCCAGAAGCTGGGCTGATGGCTGGCAAATGCAGAGGCTGTGGTGAGAGCCTCTCCCACGTCCCTGGCAGAGCTAAGGATGTCCGACTGCTGGGTTATAGGGCCTACGCAGTCAGTCGGACACCCCCCATGGGTCCCCGGACTGCTAAAGGGAGCAGGCCTGGCTGAGGGGGTTCCCTCCTCCCGCTGAGTGCACAAATGTCGCGCACTGGGCATCTAGTGCCGTATTTTTCGGACCATAAGACGCACTTTTTTCCCCCCAGAAGTGGGGGGAAAAAGTCCCTGCGTCTTATGGTCCAAATATAGCCTACACATATACTGTAAAAAAAAAGTTTTTTTACTTGCCCGGCTCTGTGTGGTCTCTGTGTGCTTGCCCGGCTCTAAAATGGTTCTAAATGCTGCTGTTTACTTTACAGGGTTGATTACATGTGTTTATGACTGTGATGTTGGGTTTTAATGCACATAAAATATTTTAGGACACTATTTGTTTCAGAATCTTTTTTTCTTCATTTCCCTTCTCTAAAAACTGGTGCGTCTTATGGTCCGGTGCGTCTTATGGTCCGAAAAATACGGTACATTTATAAGCAATATCAGCAGAACAATGAATCAGAAGCTGACCTATTGAAAGCAGAAGAGCACATGGGTATCTAAATGATGGTAACAGAGGGGTGTGGGCTGTGGACAACAGGCGAGTGAGAGAAGGTCTGCAGTAGCTGCTGTACCAGGCTGGCTCAGAGCGAGCCAGGCTTCATGCATCTTATGGGACATGGTTCTTCTAACAATCCTACGACCTAGCACTTAGATTCTGATTTTGTAGGTAAAGAAACAGCTTTGAGTGATTTGCTTGGCCAGAAACTAATTCTGAGATTACAAAGAAGCTTTAATGAGTGAGAAGTTGTGGTGCTACTTAGAGCGTCCGGTGGGCAAAGAATTTATTTACAGAGATTCCTGGAGGGAAAGAGGAGAAGCAACTGTCTGGTGCTGCTAATTGCAGCGGATTAAGCCTGGATGCGGAGTTGTAACATGAATGTTAAGCAGAGACCTTCGAGGAAGAAGGGTCTTTGGGGGAAGAGAATGAAAACCATCTGAAGAGACGTGAATGTTTTGTATTCTCCTCTATGCTCTCTGTGTGTGTTCTCAGCTCTCTCTCACACTACGGCCAAGTAGCATTGTGTCTGGCAAGTGGTCGGCCGAATGATACCGTCGATGATCAAAGGATTATGAAAACTATTGGGGAGAACTCAGGGGTCAGTCCTGTGCTACTAACGGTGGGAATAATCAAGTCTTAGTCAAGTCTTCCTTCATCCCGGAAACAGGGAAATTGTACCGGGTTCAACAAAAGAGTGAGCTGAGTACTTCCTTTCTCCATGTCCCCAGATGCCATTCATCCCGGCTCAGGGCGGGCCCGAGCTCAGCCGAATTTCTTCCACCTCTGGTGTCTCTAGGAGTTATTGTCAATGACACTAATAGCAACATAAAACAGATTGCGGGACGGCCTCATTCCCAGCCTGATTTATTTGGAAAAAAGCTCCAGATCCAACTCTTCTGATGCAGAGCAGTTGTAAAGTTCAAGGAGTTAGTGTGATTTGGAAAAGTGGATAACTTTCAGAACTCTCAATTATCTACCCAGCTCCGTGTAAATAGTCAAATTCTTCAATTGTTGCTATTTGCCCAGAAATTTTCACGCCAGCGGACAGAATACTGGCTGGGATGTGCAGAAGCTGTCAGAGAAAACAGGGGTCAACCCAAAGTGATCCTCATTTTCAGGGATTGGTGAGAGAAGAGAGCTTATAGCAATCTGAGCACACTTGGCTAAATTTTATGTCTTCACTTAGGTCATCTTTCGAGAGTACACGTTTCCTTGATACTTTAAGACTCTCCGAGAATCTGGGATTAGACTACAAATTACTTTATTCCCCCAGAGGCTGGAGGAATTCACTGTCAGCAACGCTCTCTGCATGCGCTGTGTGAGGCCTCCGGCTGTGCAGGCAGAGTCCCCACTTCCTCACGGCCGGGGAGGAGCCAGGCGGATGGAAGGCGAGTCCAATCACTCTCACGTTTGGGAACGTGATGTCTGAGAGATGTGCTGACAACAGGACGTTGTCCTGTTCCGTCCCCTGCTCTATCCCCGGAGCTCGGAACACTGCTCAGCACGGAGAGGCGGTCTGCCCGGGCTAGCTCTTGCGGATAATCAAGTGAACACGTCACAGGGAGCGGTCCAGGGTGGCCTCAGCTTACAGCTCCTGAGGCTCTGACATCACCGCAGACTCTGAGGACGGCATAGAGATGCGGTCTTAACGACACAGCCCGACAGAATGTTAAACTGTGCGTCAGCAGCAAGAAACCAAATGGTTTTCTGAGTTTCATGAGTCATTTTCGTTAATGGAAGGTAAACTATTTTGAACTATTATCCTCTAGAAAATCTCTGAGAGTGAAAAAAATAATCTAAATGTCGCAGGCCTCCCACAGGCATCACGTGGTCTAGGGCTGGGAATACCCAAAAGGGAGATTTTGACTTGAGAAAGCTAGTGCTCCTAATCAATTAGAAAATAATAATAATCTACAGGAATAAAAGAGAAAAATGCTAATGGACCGTACCTTCCCAATGCCCACAGCTAATCAGAGTGAGTATGCAAATTAATCCAACTAAGATGTTGGTTAATTTGCATGCGCTGAGGGAGGAGTGAATACGACAGCATAGAAGGAAGAGGGAGGGAAAGGGGAAAGCAAGGTGCTGCTGGAGGGAAAGCCTGGGTGGTATGTGCAGCTGCAGAGGTGGGTGGTGGTGGGCGGTGGCGGGTGGTGGCGGGCGGTGGCAGGTGGGACGGTAGAGTGGGGTGGGGCATGCAGCAGCATGCCCTGCCCACCCTGCCCTCAGCAGCAGGAGAGGTGGGGGGGTGGGGGGGTGGGGGGGTGGGAGAGGTGGGGGTGGGGGTGGGAGAGGTGGCCATGGAGGAAGGGAAACCCGCCAGAAGCCCTGTTCATGCAGGAATCTCCCTGCCACGGCCCCTAGTGATAAAAAAGATGGAACCGAGATGGAGCCTGTTCCAAAGGATAATGCTGAGATTTCTTTCACTAGGACATGTCCTGACGCTCTGATTTTTTTCCCTGGCCTCTTTGGTCACTATTTCTCTTACGGATTGTACCTACCTCACACACAACTCAGCGATGTGTACACTGGCCCTCGTCCCTGCAAGCTCCCGGCAGGAGTTCCGTGTGGATGTTCCCACGGAACCAGCACTGTGCTGCCCACCAAGTGCCCACTCACTGTCAGGCGGCCGGGCGGGCTGTGAGGGATGGTGTCAGTGGCAGCAGTGGGCTGTAGGTGCCTCCCTGACACCACCCAATGTGACCCTGACAATGACCACGTGGCAGGCGAAGTGGGAGGGGGTCAGAGTGGGACAGGGAGGCGTGTGGTGTCCCTCCCCGCAGAGCACACGGTAAGCGATCGCCGCCAGCCTGGCTGCTCCCAGCCCCAGGAAGCTCTGCTTTTCCGTGGTGACTCGGGCCTCCCGGTGCTGGGGTTTGGCCCGGTCCCAGGGTGCGTGTGGAAACCTGTTCTTCTCTCTGAGCCTTTCTTAGGCATTGGGGAGTGATCTGTTTTTTTTTTTTTTTCTTTCATTTTGGATGTTTGGCTGGAGGAGAAATCATAGGTACAGCATCCATGGAAATAGGAATTTTGACTCAAAATGGTTAGGCATGCAGAGAGTTGTCATGGCTGAATGCTGTCCCCTCTTTCAGCTCCTTGAGGTAAATACAGCCATGACCTAGCTTGCCCTGAGTGAAGGAACGTGTTGTTTGCGACCTGTTACTCACGCTCTCTCTCTCTTTTTTTTTGTTAATTGCCAACCATCATGAAGCGATGTCAGTCTCACTTAGGAAATGCTTTAAGGACACTTAATACAAATGCATGCTGCTTTCCTTTTCTTTCCAACCCACATTCATGTTGTATCGTTGTAGAATCTACTAGCTTTTAACTCCAGTAATGATTATGAGAGCACCCGTCTGTGAGGAAATACGGGATCACAGACCCGCCAATCTGCCGCCCGGTTTGGTGCTGGTGGGGATTCTGTTCACCGCCTTACCCTCCTTCATGGGGACCACGGCCGCCCTGCGGCCTGTGGACACTCAGGCCTCATTTCACAGACGGCCATGTTGCCGTCATGCTTATGACGGAGGAGGACCAACACCGGCCGAGTGGGTCTGCCTCAGCCTCTGGGGGCCTCTGCTCACTCACAGGGCTCCTGCTTGGCCTCCCGACCCTCCAGCGTGCAAGGAGCTGTGGTGATCCTCCAGGCTCTGAGCTCCCTGAATTTCAAAAAAAAAAAAAAAAAAAAATTAAATAATAATTATAAAATAAATAAATAAAAAAGAAAAAAATTGAGCTCCCATTTATTTAAACCACTTGACCCGACTTTCCTCATAATCTCATTGTACATGAGTAATCCCTCATTTCTCTTCTCAAATGACTCACATTTTCCTTCTTCATGGCAAAGGAACATTTCCTGGCAGATGTTCCGAACAAAAACCATGAATTATTTGAAATAATTCGGAGGATATTCCAAAGTGGTAGCTCAGATATTTGAGCAAATACCCAAAGAAGAAACAGGAGAAGCACTTTCAGTACTCAATTACTTGATTTACAGAAGGTTGGAACGGTAGGAAGGAATGTATCCTATATAATAAAAGCACAATATGCAAATCAATGAAACTGCAGAAGGACTGGTTGACTGGTTGCTATGATGCACACTGACCACCAGGGGGCAGACACTCAATGCAGCAGGTATTCCCAGCCCACAGGCCTCAGGCCAGCCAAGGCAGGTGAGAGCAGGGCCCCTGATTGCCCTGCAGAGGAAGGCGACCAGCAGCAGTGGAAGGGGGAGGGCTGCACCAGGTCAGCAGAGGCCCCCTGATGGCTCCACTGGTCTCCCCCCAGATTGGGCCTGCTCACCAGCCAGGCCTAGGGACACTACCGGCGCATGAATTTCATGCACCGGCCATCTAGTGCAATATAAATAAAAATTGGCATGTGTCCTTTTAAGGACTTTGAAAAGCACTGGCCTGCATGGCTCAGTGGTTGACTATGGACCCATCAACCAGGATGCTCCTCAAATGGATTCGCCTAAAGGACCTTCCGGAAAGTCACCTCCATAAGCGCGGGGGATGCTCTGTCAGGCAGCTCCTCCGTCACGGACGAGCTTCCCGCATTTCTCATGCTGCCCCGTGCGCGTGGCCCGTGTGGAGAGGAAGCCCGCTCCTCCTGGTGCTGTTCTCACAGCGGCGGCCGCCTGGGGTCCAGCGGGTCAGTGCACTGGTCGGCAAACTCATTAGTCAACAGAGCCAACTACCAACAGGACAACGACTGACATTTCTTTGGAGAGCCAAATCTTTAAAACTCAAACTTCTAACACCACTTCTTCAAAACAGACTCACCCAGGCCATGGTATTTTGTGGAAGAGCCACACTCAAGGGGCCAAAGAGCCACATGTGGCTCGAGAGCCGCGGTTTGCCGACCACGGGGTCAGTGTGAGTGCCATGCTTCCTCAGCTCCGATGGTCCTCTTGCTCTTCGAAAGGACGCTCCCTGGGGCAGGCTGAGGACAGGCCAGGCTCCTGGGAGAGCCCTGCAGGGGATGGCTTAGGACGGCTGGTTTCAGGTCCCAGTGCCCAGCCTCGCTGCCCTGAGGGTGAGATCTTCTAAGAAGCCCCTGAAGCAGCCTCCCCTCCGGGAGGAACCGGTCCTTGCTGCATCTACCTCACTGCTGCGGCCCAGGGCCACCTGGACTCCTGCTGCGCCTCCCCAGCACTCTCCTGCACTGCCTTCCTGACAGCACTCAGGGGTTGTCTGCTTTAGGAGCAAATGGGCTTTTGTTCTAGTTGCTCGGGGCATCAGCTGGCTCCCCTGTGAGCTGGAGGGCAGAGGGCATCAGCTGGCTCCCCTCTGAGCTGGCGGGCAGAGGGCATCAGCTGGCTCCCTCTGAGCTGGCGGGCAGAGGGCATCAGCTGGCTCCCCTCTGAGCTGGAGGGCAGAGGGCATCAGCTGGCTCCCCTGTGAGCTGGAGGGCAGAGGGCATCAGCTGGCTCCCGTCTGAGCTGGAGGGCAGAGGGCATCAGCTGGCTCCCTCTGAGCTGGCGGGCAGAGGGCATCAGCTGGCTCCCCTCTGAGCTGGCGGGCAGAGGGCATCGGCTGGCTCCCCTCTGAGCTGGAGGGCAGAGGGCATCAGCTGGCTCCCGTCTGAGCTGGAGGGCAGAGGGCATCAGCTGGCTCCCTCTGAGCTGGAGGGCAGAGGGCATCAGTTGGCTCCCTCTGAGCTGGAGGGCAGAGGGCATCGGCTGGCTCCCCTCTGAGCTGGAGGGCAGAAGGGTGGCATCTGTCTCACAGAGCCCTCTGCCGGGCAGGGCTAGGCGCTGAGGGGCTGTGGTGTTACCCATCTAGACCTCCCAGCTAGGATGTCTCCCGTGTGGTAACATTCAGATGAAGGCGACTCCAAGATTCCAGCTATGGGTTTCCAAACCATCCCATGTGCACCGAACTAGAACTCACTCTTCCTTTCTGCGAACCCCACGAAGTTGGAGGATTTCTGGGGGAAGAACAGATAAAGCATGTCCCGGGTGGGAGCTGTGAGGCTCGCCCCGTGTGCCAGTCTCGGCGGAACTGTTTAGCTGTCTGTCCTAAATGTGCTGAGTAAGAGTGTGACAAATGGCTTGGCCTTCCCTGAAGTGCCGGGAAGGAGCAAAGGGACTGGGATCAGGTGCCCAGGCCCCCAGTAGGCGGCCACCTGCACGGATGGACGGCGCTGCGGACAGCAGATGGCGCTGTTGGTCAACAGCAAACCTTCTCCCTGGGCTTCCTGTCAAACTCACCATCAGCTCATCACAGTCCTTCTTCAAGGAAAAGGATAAAATCCCGGGCAACCGGGCCTTCTGCTGGCACGACCGGCAGTGACTTCTCTGCTCAAAGCCGGCCTGAAGGGTGCGCTGACCACCTTTCTCTCCCTCTTTGTTTAGGGTTAATTCTGGGTGTGTTTTGTGGTAGATGGTGACCTCCTTTGGAGGAGAGCTGAGACAAGCAGAGGATCTTAATGAGCAGTAATTGTAAACTCGAGTTGTTCCTCTGAACTTGAGAATAGCTGTTCCCCTTTTACAAAACCCCCCTATTTCTTCCGGGTGGGAGGGGATTTGCATCTCAGTCTGATGGGGATGACCAGCATAGAGGCCTGCGGTTAGAAGCAGACTCTGGCACCAGATTGTCCGTCTTTTAAATCAGGTCCCGCCATTTTCTGGTTTCTTTCCTATGCCTCAGTTTCTCGTTTGTGAACAACGAAAGTACCAGCGCCCTAGCCATTTTGGCTCAGTGGATAGAGTGTCAGCCTGCGGACTGAAGAGTCCCAGGTTCGATTTTGGTCAAGGGCACATGCCTGGGGTTGCAGGCTTGATCCCCAGTTGGGGGCATGCAGGAGGCGGCCGAGCAACGATTCTCTCTCATCATTGATGTTTCTATCTCTCTCTCTCTCTCCCTTCCTCTCCGAAATCAATAAAAATATATTTTAAAAAAAGTGACTCATGGGGTTGTAGATAGCCAATCGGTTTACCTAGGGGAAGCGTGATGAAAAGGACCTGCTAGTAGGGAATGTGCAAAATGTGCCACCACTGCCCCGTCTCCTCGGGAGGGCTGTGACCGCTGCACACCGAGGAAGCTGTCCAGCAAGGGTGCCTTCATTCCGATGGAGCCCAAACTAGGCCAGGGCCTGCCCTTCGGGGAATATGCCCTGGACCTCGGTCATCACAGGAGCTAGTTCTGTCATCACAGGTGCTAGGAGGGATGAGCGTGTCCATGATGGAAACAGCCTGCCGCTTACCAACAGGCTCAGTGAGCCTGTGCACCTAACCAGGCCTGTCAGTGACTTTCCCAGCAGAAGTACGTACTGTTAGAAAGAAAATAATAGATGTCTGGTTATGCTGGGATCTTCGTATGCCTACGTGGACGTGCACATGCGATCTTATACACTAAGACGAAAACAGAGACAAGGCGTGTGAATAGTGAAGATCCTTCCCAGCGAGTTGTCGAATCTGATACTTTCCCCGCAGAATCCCCCGGGGTAACTGTTTTCTCCAAATAGTGTCTCCGAAGAGGACCCTCTTAGGCTTATGTTCTTGGCTTTTGTCTATTTCTGACCCCATTTTTTGGTGCATTTGTGTTTGAGGTAGGCTTTGTGGCTTTCTTTAGTGATTTAAAAAGTATAATTCCTTCACCTACTTCCCAATTTTAGAAATTTACTTTTATAGGCCAGGAAGAAGGTATGTTTATGCTAGATTACATCGTGTAAGGGGACTAGGAGCTCTATAGAGGAGAACATTTGTACATGTTACCTATTGATAAGCTAAGACTTTATTTATGAGTCTCCTCAATCGTCTGGATGGAACAACTTGCCTGGACTATGTGTTGCCATAACACTCTCCTCTGTTTCTTATCTTGAGTAGAAGAGCATTTCTATGGACTAATTGCAGCTCCGGCTTTATCGCCATTGCTGTGAGCAAGTTCGCCTCTGTGTGCATAACATTTAGCAAGGTGTTGATAGCAGGTACTCAATTGTATTTACTGAATGAATGAAAGAAAGAAATGAGTGTGAAAAGGTGATCGAGTGTGTGTGTGTGTGTGTATGTGTGTGTGTGTGTGTGTGTGTGTGTGTATGAGAGGGAGAGAGAGAGAGAGAGAGAGAGAGGGAGAGGAAACTGGCATTGGAGGCTAAAGATTGTCACGTGGGCTCCAAAGGAAAGGCACGTACACTGGCTTGTCTGATTTGCCTCAAGAATTTCATCAAGGGATGTGGGTGTGAAACCCGCTGCTGGTTTCTGGAGCTTCAGTGAGTGTGGAGGAGTGTGGGGGAGTTCAGTTTTTCCTGGGGAAAGCACGGATGCTTGGCATTTGTGGAGAGCTAGGAGAACAATTAGCTCATGGTAGGTTACAGACTCCACACTAGGACATACCACATTCTTTTCAAGCATGTCTTTGGGGGACATTTTTGGTTTGTGTTTTGGACAGTTATTGTCATAAAAGCAGGTGCACAGTGAAAATGTTTGGTTGATCTGGTTCCAGAATTTCAGAGGTTGTGCAGTGCTCACTAGCAACACACATCTCTTCAGGGGGAAAAAAAATCGGTTATTTAAGAAGGAAATAACACATTTTTCTTCAATTTATGTGTGGATATCATTTAAAATGTCTACGGAGTTGTTAGCACATAAGTACTTCAGTTTTTTTTACAGCGTACTACATGGAACCACTAGGCATTTCTTTTGGCCTCAAGACCCTGGTGAGAAATCACAGAGACACTAGGGCTGTGGGCTGAGAAAGTCTGGGACCTCTGCTCAGGGTCATGCACAGGACACTAGGAACAGGGCCTCCACGGGAGAGAGCTGGTGTTTCGAAGGCGGGGTGCTGCCAGTGTTATGGTTTGATTCCCGACTATTGATCTGCAAATGAAGGTCAGGACAGATCATTCAATAGAGACCTCCAATTCACATTCATGTGGAGGTGAAAATTTTAACTGTATTATTGTTTACTAGAATTATTGCTCCATGAGATTTGGTTTTATTTCTTCACAGACCATAAAGTCTTCCCAATGGAATATTTTAAAATCAGCAATGGATCCAATAGTACGGAATCTTGACGCATGCCAGGCAAGTTAAAGTAATTTCTAAACTTTCCTTTAAAAATATAGGGCAATGCTTCATCGTACCCTTCTTTTTAATGCCACTGCCGAATTCAAAGCAAGGGCAGCAGCATTGTTTTACTGAGTCTCAGCTGTAGTTGATGTTAGCCTTTTGTCAGACCTACATAACATAAAATAAATAAATATAGAAATATCACGTGTTATTATGACTTTGGGCAGCAGTCAACCCCGAGCTTTTGATTTTTCTTAGTTTATACAACTAATTAACAATCTAACTTGATAGCAGGTTCTTCCCCCCCTCCTGTATCTCATTTTAAGGAAAGATCATAATTCAAGAGACTTCGGAAAAAGTGTAATTCCAGATTTCAGATTCCCATCTTAATAAAAATGCTATTTAGTGACCTCAATTTTAACAAAAGCTTTCAGTTGCCCCTCTAAAAGCACCATCCATATTTGCTGCTTGCTTATAGACGTAGGGAATATTTGCAGGGCCTGCATATTAATCTTGTGATTTTCTCTACTTGAAAAGAAATAGCATATGCAGGCGTCCATCCGAAGGCAGGATTTTCCCTTGATGAATAGCTCATCTCCCTTCTCTAGCAGTGCCAAGTACTTTTGTTCTTTATTTGCCGCAGATGCTTATGATAAAAAATTAAATTACTGCTCATCCTTTCAATACGGTCTCCTCAGAGGATCTCCGCGGAAGAACAAACATTTAAAAGAGGATGCAGAAGGTTTAGTTTTATACACAGCCCTGCTCTATTATTCATTGCAATGCATTTTTAATGTTCGTGGAGGAAGAGGGAAATATATGTTAATTTCTAAGGCGAGACAGGCGGTGATTGAGAGAATGATAGATTCAGAGGCTGGAGTCGTGTGCATGATAATGAAATAAATCCTCTCTCTTCCAAATCCTGATTTTTTTTTTTTTTCCTTCTGTATGTGGGAAGAAAATCTACTCGGGTTTCTGGGTGAAAAATCTCAAGACATAAACTCCAATGGCTAATGTGCCTCAGACTCTTCATATTTTCAGTTGAGAAAAAGTTCACCAGAGCAAGATTATCACAAACAAAAACAACACAAACAAAAACAGGACAGAAAAGGAAGCTCTGGCTGTCAATATAACTGATAGGATTTTGCTATTTCCTTTATGAGGTTCTGGCTCACAGCTCACCAAGTTATTTTACATTTCTCAACACATTTTGCTCTCTTGTTGTTCACCCATCAGCCAATTATTTTTCCAATAAATAATTAGGTGAAGAGATTTATGTGAGCAATCTTTCAACTCTTAAAACCTGATGCTGTTCCTATGAGCACAAAGAATGAATACCGTGTCTTATTTTGTCTATGAATCGCCAAGGCTAATGGTTTTCTTTGTGTCCTGTTCTCTTGGAATTCAACCATTTATCTTCAATCCAAAAGAATCACAGCATCTGGTGAGGAATCGATTTACAAACTTCTCACAATGTGCGAGAACAGATTACAATTTATGGACTCTTTTCTCCAAGCTCCCGTAAGAGTCTCCGCTCCGGATACAGGGACGGGCAATGTTGTTCGATGTGAACAAAAGAGAGTAAGAGCACAGGAGTTCTATTTTCTCAGGTTCTCCAACACCTCGTTCAATCTGTTGTCACCAGAAATCACGCATTTTGCATTTAGGGAGAATGAATGTGTGAACAAAACGACAACAAAAACCCTGTTTTGTGGAGAACGGTCTGTTCTTTGTTGTCTACCGAAGACCAGGTAGTAATTCCGTCGGTGGTTACAGAAAAGGAGAGGGCATTTTCCATCTTCTTTTGTTGAGGATAGATGAGGGGGAGGGGGAAGGCTACCTATTTAGAAAAACATATGTGGAGTATGAACTGTGTTTTCAAAATGTTGAATTTTATAACCACAGAACCAAAAACAATATGCTCTAGCCCTGGCCAGGTTGGCTCAGTGGATAGAGCATCAACCTGTGGACCGAAGATCCCCCGGTTTGATTCCAGTCAAGGGCATGAACCTCAGTTGCAGGCTCCTGTCCATCCTGGGCCCTGGTCAGGGCATGTTCAGGAGGAAGCTAATCGATGTGTTTTTTTCACATCAATATTTCTCTCTGTCTTTCCCTCTCTTACACTCTCTCGAAAAATCAATGGAAAAGTATCCTCGGGTGAGGATTTAAAAAAAAAACAACCCACTTCAACCTTCCCCAATATGCTCTATTATATAACTCTTAACCTCAATGTAAAGCATCTTATATAATTCAAATTTTTCATGTAATCACACTGTGTTAACACTTCTTTTTCTCAGTTCTTTCCTATATATTAATGTAAAACTGGAAATACCCACTGTTTAGGGAAAATATAGGTTTATTTCAGTGCCCTCGCAAGAGATGCTACTTTTAGAGCCTTACCTCGGTGATTGCATTCTGGACATGTAGTGGTCTTATTTTTACTTCCCCATTTCATAATGACTATCCCCATAGCAACGAGGCGGCTTTGACCAAAATGAAAAGACATTCATTATACGTGGCTACCTACAATGAATTATGATAAACAAGACACACACCAATGCCGAGTAAATGATCATGAAATTCAAATTATCAGTCACCATCAAAGACTAACGAAACCAATCACCAGGAACACGTTGTTTTGTCTCATCCATTTGCACTTCCTTGTTTTCTTCCGTCCTATGGCCAAGGCACCTAGATGCTTTATTAGTTTAAACGACAGAAACCTGGGATTCTAGGAGCAGCGTTTCTATTAAAAAAAATTGCTCCTGTTTTCTAAATCGGCGCAAATTAGATCGGATGGGGAGGTGTGCTTTCCGTGGAGGAGAAGCGGTTAATGTGCCGGAGGCCGCCAGCGTTTCCTTAGCGCGGCCCCTCTGCCTGCGCCTCCCAGGCCCTGCTCATGGGCAGGAACTGTGCGCCGGAGGCAGGGTGCTGTCCTGGCTCAGACACCCCTGAACCTGCCATTTCCTCGTCACCGTTCCTATGATCTGAAGTCATGGACTTAAAAATCCTGGCGCTCATTGCTTTTGCCTTAAAAACGGAGTTTCTTCCAGGAGTCAGTCAGGAGTTGTGTATATCTTTCAGCACAATGTCTGACCTGTGAACACTGCCCAGAAAGGTTAACTGTGATAATGATGGTGCCAGCGGTGGGATCATAATGCTCTCCCTGTCCGTGGATCTGCTCCTTCCCCACCTCACACGATATTTGGTGGCGTGAGAGTCCAATTTCTGAATCCTGTCCTTTCAAGTACGTTTATCAGATTAAGTACAAAAAATAGATCTGTCTTGCTTTGCCACGCATGGCATGTGGCCATATAACTTTGCTTCAGTGTCGCCATCTAATAATATTTCGAATTTCTAACCTACTTATCTTGTGAAAATATTCACATGTGAAAAATTAACTGATCTTTTTTGCCTACAAAACTTATTTGTTATTTGCAATGGCAAAACATTACTTTGAACTGATCGTGACTCTTAAGTGCCGCCAGCCCCTTGCTGCCTGTGAAGCGTGCTCTGAACTCGGGGTCACCCCCATGGCTGACCTTGCTCACTCTGGCTCTGCTCCTGCCCAGGGGAGACTCGCTGCTGGGAAGAAGCCAGCCTCCGGTACCCAGCACAGGCCCCCGGGCCTCAGGGGGGAGAAGGGCCCTGCGATCAGCTCCATTCACAGAACCGCACCCCGGCCCTCTGTGGGTGGCGGGCCATCCCATGTTGCAGGTAACAGAGACAGATTTCAAGAGTTTGTGCAATGAGGGATAACAACACCGATGTGGGCAGAGCCAGCAGGAAATAGCAAAGTCCAACAGCCGCAAGGAAAGCAGACTGTCCTGTGCCTGGCAGGTTTCTTGTGCTCATTTGTCACTATTGGTGGGGTCAAAGTTCACACTCTTAGCTGCTGCTCCAATGCCGCTGTTCAGCAATATTTTGAGTCAACTTCCCCGAGACCCTGTTTTGTTTTGCTTTGTTTTCTGTTTCAAAACCTACACTTTCCTCGAGCTTTAATCTCACTTCTGCTCGTCTCACACCTAGCAGAGGTCCCTGGGTAATACTTTACTAAGAAAATGGAAGAAAACGAGAAAAAAAAAAATTAGTCTTTTTTCCTTTTTACAAAACTTCTATGTAGCAACATCCTCACGTCTCCACTGAAATCTATAATCATCTTTTCTCATTCCTCCCTTCCTTTTGTCTCTACATCTAAGGGGAGCGAGTCTGCTCACCTATCCTCTGGATCTCATTCTGTTTACCTTCACTGGGCCTGCTCGATCCCTACACATCCTCCAATGTTCTCTCTGCGCCTATAAACATTTTCAGACCCATTTCTCCAAACCAAACCAAGCCGAACTCAAACAACACAGAAGCCATCTGCACCACACCCAGAGCCGCTCACTGCCCGTCTCTCACAGAGACAGCCCGCTGCTCTCCACCCTTCCCTGAACACGTTTCTTTTTTTTTGTTTGTTTGTTTTTTATTTTTATTATTATTATTTTTTAATATATTTTATTGATTTTTTTTTGCCCCCCTCCCTCCCTCCCACACATCCCCTCCCTAGGTGCCCGTCAGCAGATGATTAGATCCAAAAACTATGGTACATCTACACAATGGAATACTATTCTGCCATAAAAAAGAAGGAATTCTCAACATTTGCAGCAACCTGGATGGAATTGGAGAACATCATGCTGAGTGAAATAAGCCAATCAATGAAAGAGAAACACCACATGACCTCACTCATTTGTGGATGATAAAGAACATTATAAACCGATGAACCAAAAGATAGATATAGAAACAGTATATCAACAAGTAGACTGTCAAATTACAGCGGGGAGGGGAGGAAGATCTGGGGGAGATAATAGATCAACCGAAGGACTTGTATACATGCATATAAGTAAAACCAATGGACATGAACACGTTTCTTAAAATAATCGTAACGTTTCATGCCCACACATGCTCTTCTCCATCCCATCCTTGCACACCCCAGGATCTGACCTTGTCCTGCAACCATCTACCCAACTCACTGTCACAGTCCAACAGGGCCTTCCTGTAGGTAGTGCACAGTCAACACACAGCGTTCCAGGGACATCAACTGATTGTTTTGGCTTGGTCACGGCAGGGAGCCTGGGGATTGCTGCCGGATGAGTCGTATAGACCTTTCATTGAGAAGAGCCTTGCATTTGGTTAATATTTTGGGCTATTTTCTGAAAGAACTGGGAATGCATGAAGGGATTGTTAACACAGGGGTTATGACATAAGAAACAGCTCTGTGAAAAATATATGAACACAGACAACACTGTAGACTTATCAGTTTGGAAACTATTGCAGCCATGCAGACAAGAGGAAATTATTTTGAACAAAAACAATAGCAGTGAGAAATTAGGGGGAGAAATAATTGGTATGAAGTATTTATTTAGTTTTAAAAATTTCTATTATGTAAAATGTCAAACATATAGAAAGGTAGAGAGAATGATATGATACAGGAAGTAGGATGCCTTGAGCTTTGTTCTTCTTTCTCATGACTCCGATCCCGGCTGCTACTGCTCTAGGTCTGGCAGCCATCATGTCTTACTTGTGTTTTCGCACCAATCTTTCAACTGGTCTTCTGCTTCAAATCTTGCCCTCCCACTAAACCCATCCTACAACTAGCAGGCAGAGTCGTTGGTAAAAACTTAACTGGAATAGATACCCACAGCTGAAAACATTCCGGCGCCTTTTGTTGCACTCAGAACAAGTCCAAGTGCTGCCGCAGAGCCTGCAGATCCGTCCTTCATTATGTGACTCATGCTCAGCTGTCTTCTCCGACCTCATCACCCACAAATTTCCCTCCACCCTCTCTGCTCCGGGCACCCTGGCCTTTCTTGGCCTCCAGAGTGCTAGTCTAATTCTTCCAGGACATTTCTCCTTGATTGTCCTTCTGCCAAGATATTCCTCCCTCAGGCCTTCGCTTAGCTCTTATTTTATTCAAGTCCTATGTGAAATGCAGTTTTTCACTATTGCCCAGCTTGACACCTAGTCTAAATTAGTACCTCCTGTCAGTAATATTTTTTTAATCACCCGGTTTTATTTTATTTTATTTTATTTTATTTTATTTTATTTTATTTTATTTTATTTTATTTTATTTTATTTTATTTATTTTTGTACTCAGTTCATGCTACTATCTGCAGTTCTCCAGACCTGATATTTCCGAGCTATCTCTGAACGATCTACCTTACCTACCACATCCAATTAATTCCCAAGCCCTTCAAATGTTCCCTTGGAACATGGTTCACATCAATTTATCCTTCTTATTTCCATTGCAAAATACGTATTCCGGGCTCTTTTTCCACCTAGAGTCCACCCATCTCTTTGTTCCCTAATGAATCTCCTTATCTCCTTTTCTTCATTCTGACCCATTTCATTTATAGTCAAGATCAATCTTTTTAAAAGTGGCCTATAATTTTGACACTTCCCACCTCATTGTTCTTTTATGATTCAAAATTGCCTAAGGAATAATGTCTCAAATTCTCCCTCTGGAATTTACATG
Organism: Pipistrellus hanaki; assembly: GCF_964339955.1. Classification (NCBI taxonomy): domain Eukaryota; kingdom Metazoa; phylum Chordata; class Mammalia; order Chiroptera; family Vespertilionidae; genus Pipistrellus; species Pipistrellus hanaki. Next base: position 85,829,863 of record NC_140508.1, read on the forward strand.
TTCTGTAAGTCCAATTCCTCTCTACTCCTCTAACTTTATCTTTTCTCATTAACTTTAAGTCTATCCAAACCACAGAGAAGTTTTAATTCCTTACTTCTCTCTTCTTTGGTTAAATTGATGTGGAATAGGAAAAAAGTAATTTTAATGGAACCACTAATTCTATCCCTTTCTTCATAATATTTTCCCTAAACATTTCTTAATTTTCTTAAATTAACCTGTATTTTCATTGGGGATGGATTTTGTGGATAATATTTTAAATCGAGACATTGGTTTTGTGCCTAATCAAGGACTGCTTCTATCTTCCAACTCTGACAAGAAGGAAATAATATTTATCTTTTATATGTACATGGCAATTCATCATATTTAAAAAAAATAAAATGTGATATTAACACATTATTTCTGCTAGGATGATGGCGCTGAATGTTTTTGTACTTTATAGTATTTAAAGATAATTTGCTATATGATTTATACCTCAGAAATTAAAATATTTTAAAAGTAATTTGTTTTTGGATTTAAGAAAGTGTTTATAGTCATTTGATAGAGTAACTGTATACATCTATCAAAACAATATAATATTATAGACACAGTATTTTAAAATTATATTCTACTAGTGGCCTGGTGCACAAAATTTGTGCTGGGGTGTGTATGGCAGTGTTCCTCAGCCCAGCCTGCACCCTCTCCAATCTGGGATCCCTGGAAGGATGACCTACTGCAAATTTACAGGGATCAGGCCTAAACCAGCAGTCAGACATCCCTCTCACAATCCGGGACTGCTGGCTCCTAACTGTTCACCTGCCTGCCTGCCTGATTGCCCCTAATCACTCTGCCTGGTGGCCTGTTTGCCCCTAACTGTCCCCTGCCGCTGGCCTGCTCACCCCTAAATGTCCCACATGCCAGCCTGATCACCCTTAACTGCCCCCCCCCCTGCTAGCCTGCTTGCCCTCATCTGCCCTCTCCACTGGCCTGCTTGCCCCCAACTGTCCCCTGCTGGGCTGCTCACCCCAAACTGCCTCCCCACTGTCCTGATCACCCTCAACTGTCCCCTACTGATGGCCTGGTCGCCCCCACCTGGCCTCTCTGCTGGTCTGCTCACCCCCAACTGCCCCATTCTGACAGCCTGATGACCCACAATGCCCCCTCCCTCCCCACTACTGCTGTCCCATCCTGGCCTGATCACCCACAACTGCCCTTCCATCTTGGTCTCTAACCATCTCTACCTCGGTCTCACCACTGTGACTGTCCAGAAGAATGTCTGGAACGTCTCCTGGAAGGTCTCTCAGTCTAATTAGCATATTACCCTTTTATTAGTATTGATACCTTATGAAGCACCTCAATAATAAGCATAAAATAGAGATAACATTTTCTTTCCCTTATCGTTGGTCTAAATGAACACCGGGATAGGGAGAGACTGTGAGGATTTGGTGATAAAGACAGAACTAGAAGCCACAATCTCCAATTTCTAGTCCAGAACTGTTTGAGCAGTCAGCATTTTACATTAAAAAAATTTTTTCATAAAATTAAAATTAATTTTTTTAGTGTTATGAGAAAAATTAAATTCTAGTTCTATTTGATACCTTACTTTTTATTTCTTAGAAAAATATTAAAATCAGTTTGTTTCCATTTCAATTTATATAAAAATAGACGGTTTTTGAGAAAAATCCAAAAATGAGAAAAAACATGGAGTATTTTTTCCTCTGTGTACTGGGCCTTAAAAAAATGAGGCCACCTTTCCCATGTCTCTGCCATCTACGTTACCCAATCCAACCCACGTCTTCAGGTTTGGCATTGGAATAGCGACTAATTGGGTACAAATTGGAAGGGTTTGGGAGGGCTGCTACATGGAAACATCGTCATTGGCCCATCTAAAATGGCCACCACCAGAGTTCTTTTTTTTTTTTTTTAAATATATTTTATTGATTTTTCCCAGAGAGGAAGAGAGAGGGAGAGTTAGAAACATCGATGAGAGATATAATACATTGATCAGCTGCCTCTTGCACACTCCCTACCGGGGATGTGCCCGCAACCAAGGTACATGCCCTTGACCGGAATCGAACCCGGGACCTTTCAGTCCGCAGGCTGACACTCTATCCACTGAGCCAAACTGGTCTCTGCCAGAGTTCTTTCTAGGGAAGGCATTCTTTCCAGTCAGTAACATTAAAACATACATTCTCCAAGAAAGAGTTCGTGCACTAGCTTCCACTTCATTTGTACAAGGGGTTGTTGGGTTTGCTTACTGGATAACCGGATAACAAAATGTCGCAAACGAACAAGAAGAGCAGGTGAGTTTCCATGGTGATAGAAGGTCAACAATGGTCTGTGCACTTACATTTTCCCGTTACACTCTTGCAGTCTAGGCTGGAAACAGTCATTCCTCAGCACCTCCTCCTCCATCTTCTCCTGCTGCTCAGCTCTCTGAATTGTTCTCTCTGGCAGAGGAGAAATAAAATAGGACCTTATTGCTATGCCATTTTCAAGCACTCAGGCTTTAGTTTTGACATAATGAAGAGGCTTTCCAACAAAAGAGTCTTGCATAATTTGGAAATCCAAGTAGCTTTACGTTGACATATCCAATAACCACTCAAAATTTCACCTTGAACCTGTTCTGTGACATCTGAGCAACGGGGATCTGCAGATGGATGGTAAATGTGTCTTTGCCCTCTTGTGGGCTGTTATTTGACAAATGAGTAAACTACTAATGAATTTTAATTTTATCTGGATTCCCTCAGTTAGGATATCTATTCAATGCATGCAATGCTATGCTATTAAGATTGCACATTACACGTGGCTCCTTCATCCTCACTCTGTAAACAGTGGACTGATAAATAGAAAAACACTGGCAAGGGTTTACAGTGGTCACAGATGCTCTTTCAAGACTACTTGATATTGTTTCCATACAATGTTACCCTTAAACAAATTTATCTTAAACTGTAGAGGTATGACCATCTCACCACAGTTCAGTTTCTTATTTTGTCCTCTATGATGTATAAAGAAATATCCTTTTAGTACTTAAGTGTTTTAAATTATGCTCTTACAAGTGACAAAAGCAATTAAGTTATCTTAAAATAATTTGGTACCACTGGTCCCCACTTGTTTCACTCTACAGAGACAACTATTTTCTTAAAAATATATTTTTATTGACTTCAGAGAGAACAAGGGAGAGGGTGAGAGAGAGAGATGAGAGAGAACCATAGATCAGCCACCTCCTGCACACCCCACCCTGGGGATGAAGCCTGCAACCTGGGTATATGCCCTGACCGGGAATCGAACCATGACCTCCTGGTTAATAGGTCAACGCTCAACCGCTGAGCCATGCTGGCTGGGCCAGCTATTTATATATACTTTTCACTTTCTATTGAAACACACGTCCAGGAGCTCTCAGACGCTGGGGAAGAAGGCCGGCAGCCCTGGGACTAATGCACTCGGCTCCAGAGACGCCGTGTTGGTGAGCCCTTTGGGTAAACAGGCCCGGCTGAGAACAGCTGCCAGCCCAGCCGCCGGCATGTTGACCGAGCTGTCTTCCACGCCAGACTCGCTCATCCGTCTGAGGCCCACTGGCTTAGAGAACTTAAGTAGCCAAATACCGCCGATGACCTCTGTGTGGATCTAAAGAACCACTGGCTGAGTCCTGATAAGATTCTTGACTCAATCTTGTTTAATATGGTGAGGTTTGGGGGTAGTTTGATTCAATGTATAACCTGAAAACAGATAAAAATATTTTTATCTATTAAAAGTTAAAGTTATGCTATTTGCTCCTTCCTTCCTTCCTTCCTTCCTTCCTTCCTTCCTTCCCTCCCTCCCTTCCTCCCTTCCTCCTTCCCTTCCTTCCTTCCTTCCATCCTTCCTCCTGTCCTTTCTTCCTTTCTTTTCTTTCTTCCCCCTGCCCCCCCCTTTTTTTTACTACTACTAAATAGCCAGTAGGTGTCAAAAAGAAAGTAAGAAAAGATTATTTTTCTCCCCCAGGAGAACAGTGATTAAAAAGCTTCTCATTTGAGAGGTGAAAATGGGACTTCTGATTTTTTGAAATATAGATTTCAAATGAATTTACATATATATATATTTTCATATCAGACATTCTAATTTTTGTACCCAAATTTAGGGTATCGTTATTATTCCATTTCTAAATTTGAATATATAAAGTATGCATCATAAATACATTAGTGATTAAAAATCTATTCCTAACATGACCCCCACCTATTTGTGTGTGTGGAACTATACAATGAATCCATGCAAAATAATGCTATTTACATTGGAAGATTTAGAGTTATAGCTAACAAAAGACCAATTGCAAATAAGAAATAAAACATTCACATGCTGTTGGCTGGGAAGAGGCACTGTGGGGGCGTTCTTCCCCCCAAATAAAACATTCACATCAAAACCTGGGAATTCAAGTGAGTAAGCCTCTTGTGGTCAAAAGTAACGTTAAGTACCACATTGAGGAGGGAGGTGGGGAGATGTTAGGATGGTCTTTATGGCTCTGAAGATGTGGCTCACATTCTGGCTCCGGCACTCACTAACTCTTATATCTGAGACTCATATTCATACCTTCTATAAAGCATACTGATAATTGTTTTGTGCATAATTTATTAACTAATTTGGAGAATAATCCCTAAATGCAGGGATTTAGGTATCTGCAGAAAAATCTATGATCTGACAAAATGAGTGTCTTGGAAGGTTATACTTTTTTTCACGGGCGTAGGATTATACATTGTTCCCTGCACTCCTCCGGCTGTGAATGAATGGGAAAAGGTGAAGCTGTAGGGCCACCTTCCTGAAGGCTCCAAATTGGCTTGAGAAGGAATGTAAAATGACGTACATTGGAAGTTGTTGCAATTAAAATGTAATAACGTTAGAGCTGTTCGTTTCATTACTTTCTGACATTTTATAAAAACACACACGGTGGTTCCTTTCCTTATTCTCAGGAGAAGATAATGGCCAGCACTGCCGTTGGCTGGGAAGAGGCACTGTGGGGCATTCTTCCCCCCTTATCATTATAAAGCAAGCTTCCTCAACGTCCTTCTGCAGCGGAGAGCGCAATGCCTGATTTCTTTGCCTTCCGTGCTTTGCAACTCAGAAACCTACTGTGAAATGAGACGGTTTTTCACTGTAAAACTTTCCAGGTTCCTGTAATGATGTAAGCCCATCAATATTTCCTGCTTAGCCTCTCGCCTACAGCAGAGTTGTGGAAAACACGATGATTTTCCTCTAGACGTTCGATTTGAGCTGTAGTTCATATAATTAAAAAAAAAAAAAAAAAAAGACCCACCAAATGTTTTCAATCTTATTTCGATTAACCAGGCCCTGGCAAATGGGGATGTTAGTCACACATCCTTCCTAGCAAGGCCGCTCTCCAGACGAGGCCCCACTCTGCCAGTTCTTTGTGCCTCAGACTGGGAGAGGGCGTGGACAGCCTCCGAGGAGCTTGAAGAAATGAAGATCCGGGTATCCTGTGCACAGGATTCCAATGTACTCAGCCTGGGCTGCAGCCCAAGGTGGCTCACGTTTGGAATGTGCCCCCAGGAGGATCTGATGGAACACACAGTCATTCACACAATCAAGGTTAGGCCCACCGCGGTTTCCTGCCCACATAAGGTGAACTCACAGATGAAAGAAAGTAGAAATAGAAATAATCACCTGACTAGTTTGTTTCTGGAGAAATTGCGAGTGTGCAGGCATCTCTTCATGGAGGACTATGTGACTCGGATTATTATAAAATTGAAACTCTCACAACCTCACATTTCCCGCTCAGTGGCAGCACCCAGGGATAAGGAGCTTACGTGGAAACCAGTTAAGTCATTGTTCACCTTTGAGTAGTTCTAACATATGCCCACAGGTGATGAGGTATCTCTCCCATCAAAAGAAGCAGCCGGATCCCTCCCTTTTCCTGCACGTGGCCGTACTTAGTGATACTCTGAAGAGATAGAATATCTACAGTGGCATAGTATTCCATTGTGTAGATGTACCACAGTTTCCTAATCCACTCATTTGCTGATGGGCACTTAGGTGTTTCCAAATTCTAGCTATTGTAAATTGTGCTGCTATGAACATAGGGGTGCATATATCCTCTCTGCTTGGTGTTTCTAGTTTCCTGGAATATATTCCTAGCAGTGGGATCACTGGTCAAATGGGAGTTCCATTTTTAATCTTTTGAGAAAACTCCATACTGTTTTCCACAGTGGCTGCACCAGTCTGCATTCCTACCAGCAGTGCACGAGGGTTCCTTTTTCTCCGCAACCTCGCCAACACTTGTCGTTTGTTGATTTGTTGATGATAGCCATTCTGACAGGTGTGATATGGAACCTCGTTGTCCTTTTGATTTGCATCTTCTGGATGATTAGTGACTTTGAGCATTTTTTCATATGTCTCTGGTCCTTCTCTATGTCTTCTTTCAAAAAGTGTCTATATCCTTTGCCCATTTGGAGAGCATTATGCTAAGTGAAATAAGCCAGTCGGAGAAGGATAAATATCACATGATCTCTCTCATATGTGGATATAAGTGCTGGAAAACAAATCAGTTTCACTAAAAAAGAGATGTTGACAGGAAGCCAGGAAGGCTGGTCAACAACCTTAATTGCTCTAACCTTTAGTTGAGACATTGTTAGCTGAAGCAGCCTCCACCTTGTTTGTCCTGTGGAAGTGTCTGTTATTTCCTGCTTAAGGGCCACATGTAAATGTCTGTTTATGTCGCCTAAGATGTTTTCCCCAAAGCCTCAATAAAAGGGATGGCAGGGCCAGAGCAGGAGTAGTTCTCCCACTAGAGTTGGACTACCGCCTGGTCCCCCATATCGCCAAGTTGAATTTCTTCAAGTCTCAAGTTTCTTCATTTGTGTGCGGCCCTTCTCCAGAACCTGAACCCTGAATTGGAACTCTTTTCACGTGGGTCGTGAAAGAGATTCCTACGTATAAGGATCAACATAATTTGATGAACAAGAACAGATCAACCTAGAGACAAATGGTAGGGCAGGGGGGTTAGAGAGCAACCAAAGGACTTGTAGGCATGCACATTAGCATAACAATGGACACAGACACTGGGGTGCTGGGGCTTGTTCAGGGTGGGAAAGGCTGGGGGTGATCAATTGGGGAAAAAGGAAACAGGTAAAACTTTAGACAATAAGAAAAGTAAAAATTAAAAAAAGAAATAGAATATTGTGAGAGTGACTGCGATTTGTGAGGCCAGGCCACAAAAGATGCTGGGCTTCTCTCTGGAGGCCTCCTCACCACGCATTCTGTGGGAGCTGGCTGCGTGACAGGGGCATGGGAGGCTCTGAGGAGGCCTGGGTGGGCAGTCTCAGGTCTCAGCACCAGTCTATCCGCCAGGTGGGTTCTTTCAAAGCAGATCCTCAACCTCTAGATGAGCCTTTATTATTTTTTAAAAAATATATTTTTATTGATTTCAGAGAGGAAGGGAGAGGGAGAGACAGATAGAAACATTGCTTGGCTGCCTCCTGCATGCCACCTCTCCCCGCCTCCCTCACGGAGGATTGAACCTGCAAACCTGGAATTGAATCTGGGACCTCCTGGGTCATAGGTCCATGCTCAACCCCTGAGCCACTCCAGCCAGGCTAGATGAGCCTTTAGGTGAGTCCAGCCCTGGCTGATTATCTTGGGTACAACTTCCTAAGAGACACTGAGTCAGGACAGGCCATGAAGCCAGCCTCCGCCATCTGGCACACAGACTGAGAGCTGTTCACGCTCATTGTCCTTGAGGGCGGGAACATTCTGATAGGCAGCGATAAATAACCAGGAAACACACTCAGGGAGTGGTTATATTTCATGCTAATATCTTGACTACTCCATTTTACGAAGAAACGATTGAAAACGTTTTCATATCCAGTAAGTTAATAATCCGAAGACTAAAGGTAGTGCACAGGTGTGTTTTACATATCTTGCATTCACCATAATATTTTTGCTATCCCCACAGCAAAATTGCTAAGCTACTTTCTAAATGCTACATTTTTTGACAAGGACATTTTAATCATTACATTACTCAATAAGCCGCGGTGAGAAAAGGATGTTTTTACTGTGTGTCATCTGTTCTTGCTTTCAACAAATCTTTATTGACACCTACTATGTGTCAGTCAGTCTCCTAGGACCTTGGTATACATCAGCCAACAAAAGACACAAAAATTCCTGTTCTATGGAGCTTTCAGTGTTAGTTATTTATCATTTATTAAAGAAATATGTATTGAGGGACGCTATGTATACGGACTTAGACATATGTATATGGCCCTGCCTTCACTTAAGCCAGTGGTCGGTCAACTTATTAGTCAACAGAGCCAAATATCAACAGGGCAACGATTGAAATTTGAGAGCCAATTTTTTTAAAACTTAAATTTCTTCTAGCACCACTTCTTCAAAATAGACTCGCCCAGGCCATGGTATTTTGTGGAAGAGCCACACTTAAGGGGCCAAAGAGCCACATGTGGCTCATGAGCCGCAGTTTGCTGACCATTGACTTAAGCTATCATGAACTTTCCATATAAGTAATTTTTATGAACTCAACATTCTTCAGATTTAAATCTTTAAATAACTCTGTGTCAATTAAAATGTATACCGCAATGACAAAACAAATTATGATAATAATTTTGTCTCTCTCCCATCTCTGGCCATTCATACAGACGCAGCAAGAATGTTTGGATTCTTCTGATTAGTCTGCCTGTTGGCCTGCCACATGTTAATGTCAACTCTGATCATTAGGGACATGCTACCCAGGAGGCTCTATCTTTTTGCTCCACTTAGTGAAGAGCAATGATGTCCCAAGCACGTGAGATCTTCTGCAGACCTGCTCCTTGACATACCCGCACGCTGACAATAAGAAGGAAGACAAGATACTCCTTTTGTCTAAGCTGAGAATAATACTATCTACTATTTTCCTAGCATTTATGTTAAAACTGTGTGTTCCTGGATTTATCAGTGATCTATTAAAGTACATTTTAAACATGAAATGTTGAATGCAGATTTACATATTTAAATCTTATTTTAAATGAGGTCAGCTTTACACTGGAAATGTAATTAGTAGTAACTCTTAGCAATAACAGCCTTTTCCTAGACTTCAAACAAAAAAGTTAAAGCTCTTTATAGACCAATAGTTAATTGAGTTTAGATTCATCAGTTTACAGATAAGAAGCCATGGTCAAAGACAACTATTGGGGAAAAAGCAACAAAACCCCCCGCCAGGGACTCCCAGCCCACAGCCTTTCTCATCTCGCTGAAGTTTCATCTCATTATCACTAATAGAAAGAAACAGTCATTCCACAGATTTTTTTATCTTGTAGAAAGTGACTTCCAACTTTAATATCTTACATCCTTCATCATTTGTTAGGCCAATGTGAATGTATTCCTTAGTTTAATTTTTTATTTTGACATGGACTGAACTTGAGGAAATGACTGTACTGCATAGGCACAAACACGTCCCCAGTCCTCCCACGCCATGCCTGCCAGGACAACGGCCACTTCTGCTGATTTCAGTTTCTCGCACGTTCAGCTGAGACTTTCTGAAGCAACAAGAATCAAGAATCCTTCGGCAAAGCTCCAGCTCTGAGAAGGAAAATGACGACTGGCTACAGCCTAATAAGAATTCTAAATGAGCCAAAACCGGTTTGGCTCAGCGGTAGAATGTCGGTCTGCAGACTGAAAGGTCCCAGGTTTGATTCTGGTCAAGGGCATGCACCTTGGTTTCGGGCTCATCCCCGCTGGGGGGTGTGCAGGAGGCAGCTGGCCGATGTTTCTCTCTCATCGACATTTCTAGCTCTCTATCTCTCTCCCTTCCTCTCTGTAAAAAATCAATCAAATATATTAAAAAAAAAAATTCTAAATGAAGGGCTTCACCATCCGTAATCACTAGGGTCCTCTCTGCTCAGTTGACCTCATTTTCGGTAACATTGGAAGTCAAACACTGAGCTCCACAACAGCAACACGTTCATTCTCCCCGCACAGAGCTCTCTGCCTCCGCCTCGCACCCGGCCTCCTGTCCCTCGCTGTCTCACACCGGCCTACCGCTCTCCACAGTCCTCACCTTCTCCTCTCCGTGAGCCCATGTTTTACACGTCATCCTGCCATACAGACGTCTCTGACTATTGACAATAAGATCATGAGGTTTATTGTACAAACCGGGACACTTTTAAGAATAAAAAGATGCTATTAATAACTACACCAGGAAAAGGCAAAATTCTCAACCGTCCCTGGCAAACCAAGATAAAAGTTCTTACTATAGTCCCAATCATTCAATAAGCCACTCAGCGTCATGGCCACATTTAAATAAATACAGATATATCCAGGCATCCTCTCCCTCCTTTCACCTCCCACATCACTCTACCGATGAGTCAATGTGATCTTGATTTTGCTTAATATCAAAGGAAAGCATCGTTTTGATATTGAAATGTATGAGTACCCCCATTCTCCCAAGGATGAGCTTCCAGTTTGTTCTTTGGTGACCACTGGATATTGGCCATGTTTCCTTTGGCTGATGCTTCTCACAGCACCGCTGGTTCCTAAGGGAGAGGGTTTGGAGGGCTGGAGGACTTGTGGTGACTCCTGGGTAAAGGAGGGATCCTTTGTGTGATGCTAGCGCAGTGGTCGGCAAGCTCATTAGTCAACAGAGCCAGATATCAACAGTACAACGATTGACATTTCTTTTGAGAGCCAACTTTTTAAAACTTAAACTATATAGGTAGGTACATTGTTATTAACTCAATTAGGGGACGTGGTATTTTGTGGAAGAGCCACACTCAAGGGGCCAAAGAGCCGCATGTGGCTTGCGAGCCATGGTTTGCCGACCACTGTGCTAGGGGGTGGGGACAACACGATAAGACTGACCAACAGGAAAAGCACATCGCATTCTGTGGATCTACGTAAGCAGGTTGTTAGGACCAGAGCAGCCAGCTGAGGGGCGGGAGAGGAAGCTGTGGGCTGTTCTCCATGGCTGTGCAGCCACAGTGCAGAGTCCAGGAGACCGGGCAGGGACACCAGCATTGTGAGCTGGTGCAAGCCTGTGCAGGCCTTCCTGTTGTTACGTCAAGAGGTGTGCAGGGAACGTTTAAACCACAGCTCTTCCTGCTTGGGAGAAGGCTCCCGGGGTTTTCTGGCATGCACCTGGTGAACTAATGCAGCAATGATCACACCGTTTAGCCTGGATGGTCTCTGACCCTGTAACTAGCAAGTTCACCTGCGATTTTCTAAACTTAGAATTGACCTGACCGTATGTGCCTGTGTGTTCATCTATCTATCTCTAGCGGAATAGATGACCTAAAACCTGAACCAATGGAACCAAATGGTCTAGGAATTGGGGCTAACGAGGGGGTTTGGAGAGATTGTTTAGATGTCTCAATTCCTTTTCTAACTTTTTAATTTATATTAATTTTTACATGTTATAATTTGTTGAATGTTTCTCCTGTTCCATCAATGACTCTTATCCAACTAGAAATTTCTGGTCTGAATATTAGATCACTTCTGAATGCCATATGCCTCAGAATGTATATGAAAATGTGTTTATCCACGTATACATATATGCACACATATATGTATGTACACATGCATGCATGTATATGCACACATACATGTAATGTGTATTATCTATATAATTGTGACAACTTCTTGTATTAGTTTTATAAACTGTATAACCCTAGAGGTCCGCAACTGCATTCTTTTTTATTTTATTTTATATTTTATTGATTTTTTACAGAGAGGAAGGGAGAGGGATAGCTAGAAACATCGATGAGAGAGAAACATTGACCAGCTGCCTCCTGCACACCCCCTACTGGGGATGTGCCCGCAACCAATGTACATGCCCTTGACCGGAATCAAACCCGGGACCTTTCAGTCCACAGACCAACGGTCTATCCATTGAGCCAAACCTGTTTCGGCAGCAACTGCATTCTTTTTTCCTCTTTCCTTCGTGTCCCTGATAGGTCTTTAACAATCATGGCCATATGACTGGTGTGCAGTGAAAAAGCACTTTGCTTGTAAGAAATGCAGTCAGAGTTTGACTACCATAAAGAAATAAATGTGGACAGAGTTTCTTTTCATCACCTTGAATAGTCCAAATCATTGAATATCCAATATGAAGGAAATTAGCAATGTCTTACCGTATCAGGGCTGGTGCCACATACACTTAAGTAACAATAACAAAAGATTAGAGAATTTATTCTGGAACCATAGGGATGACTTAGGGGTTAAAATAAGGTCACCATCAAAAATCAATATCTGGCCAGTCCTTATCCCTGTGTGATGGGAGGTACGTGTTATAAACTCTTGCTGTCCAAGCGCATCAGGGTTTTCCCGGAGCCCCTGGCGGCCCGGAGCCGGGAGTCTGTGTGTGGAAGGGCTCTGTGCTCGTGTGACGGGTGACGGGCTGGCAGCCCACACCGATGGCTACGATGATGGAGCTGGACCTGACCCATATGGTAAGCAGCCTGGCCTGAGGGAGTTAATCATTTTGGAATTGTAGATCAAGATTCATCTTCAATACCAAGAAAGAATAAGGAAAAAATGCTCCTTCCACTCTGCTAGATGACATGGGTATATAGGAAGAGTGCTTAGGAGATGGACTGGTGAGTACATTTCTTCTTAAAAACTCCGTCAGAATTCCCCTCTGGTCTGACTGAGGTACAGTTTTGTCCAAGCTGGAGAGTAGTTTAAAGACGATCTTTACTTTCTTTCAACTACGCTCTTCCATGAGTCTCCCAAATACTTCTGTAAATTGTACATAGCTGTGCTATGACCTTTTTAACTGTGCACATGCGTGTAGATTCACTCATTAAAAACACTTTAGGGACATAAAAGGTGTGCTCTGCTTTCCTTCCTAAACACCTTGTTTTTTTTTTTTGTTTGTTTGTTTTTTAACTTTTTTTAATAAGCATCGGAATAGTGAGATGAAAATAAAATTGACCACTTACAGAATAATTAAGGTGGCATTTTTCAGGCAAAGGTGTCTATAAACACACAAAATGACTGAAACAGCTTTACTTTAAAACTTGTAAATATCTCTGTACCTTTAATCTGTGTGCGGGCTGGTAAACACAGCTGCCCATAATGAGCGAGCACGTTACATCATGTTCCTCCGAATGAGCCTTCTAATGAGGAATCAGGACAGCGTCGGATCTGGAGGAGGAAGACGTCTTTGCCTTGATGATTGGAAGCTGCTCTCCCCTGGCGAGAACGATGAACCATTAGGAGATTTCCAATTGCCGCGAGGCCACGGGATTGTAAATTGCTGACGGATATTTAGAAAGTGATTTAGAAAGTGATTTAGTGTTTGTGTTGACATTCTAGCTTTGACAAGAGTTTTTGACTTTTTCAGCAAACTGAAGAAAAAGTCTTCAAAACACAGTTAGCTAATCAAAAGGAAGTGTCCAAAGAGTGGGGGAGAAGGAGCGATTAGAATTTAGGGGTGTCGAACTCAATCAGAGAAGGGGCCAAAATCTAAAATCCAGCCTAAATCGCGGGCCGAATGGTTTACTGAACAGTTATAAACTGACAATGTCATAAACTGACAGCGGAGTGCAGTGATGACAGCGAGGTGCGGGCCACATTGCAAGGCCTGGCGGGCTGGATTTGGCCCGCGGGCCTTGTGTTTGACACATGTGGATTAGATGGATATGTTTGAAGGATGTATTCACACTCAACAATAAGCTTTCATTCTCTGAGCAAACCCTAGTCATTCTTAAACATTTTATTTTATTTTTCATTTTTTAATAATATATTTTATTGATTTTTTACAGAGAGGAAGGAAGAGGGATAGAAAGTTAGAAACATTGATGAGAGAGAAACATCGACCAGCTGCCTCCTGCACACTCTTCACGGGGTGTGCCTGCAACCAAGGTACATGCCCTTGACCGGAATCGAACCTGGGACCCCTGTGTCCGCAGGCCAACGCTCTATCCACCGAGCCAAACCAGTGAGGGCAAGGAGAGCTTAAACATTTTAATGCTATGCAATTAATTCATTGCTATCAATTAACCATCCAGTGTGCTCTTCTTCAGCCGGTGTGAATACGTATCATGCCAGGCTCCTTACAAATGGAAGAAACTCACTACAGACTGATTCATAAGCCTTTCAGCATAACGGTTATTGCTTGTTTCATTTTTGATTCTTGTAAGTATATTTCCAGTAGAACATGATCTCACTCATCTAGGGGAAATGGTGAACAACATAGACTGATGACCAAGAACAGACCCGGAGAGAAGGAGCCATGGGTCAGACGGCTGGACCTCAAAGGGAGAGAGGGGGATGAAAGGGAGAGACCAACCAAAGGACTTATGTGCACACATAGGAGCCTAACCAGTGGTCAAGGACGATAAGGGGGTGGGAAAGAGGGAATGAGGACAAATATGTGATACCTTAATCAATAAATACATTAAAAAAATAAAGTGAAACAAAACCAAAACCAAAACAAAACAAAACAAAAAACAACACAAAAAACAAATGCTCCTCTTCCTCTCAGGCTGTGTGGAAGGCACCTTTGCTACACCGGGTCCAGAAGGCTCCTTTCCTGGTGACTCTGTGAGCGCTGTCCTGGAGCGCCCGGCGGGAGGCCGTCTGTGTGAGAGGCTGCGTTTGCTGTTCTCCCACCGGGCAGAGCGGCATCGCTCCTGTCCAACCAGCCTGTGCGCGCAGCCTCTGGGGAGGGCGCACACGGCCCTGGTGGATGGCACAGCTCACCCCCTCTTTCCTTCTGAAACTCCCATTTTCCCTGTGACACCTACCACTGCACAGCCACCCTCCCTCTGTGACAGACACACAGCCACCCTCCCCCTGTGACAGACACACAGCCACCCTCCCTCTGTGACAGACACACAGCCACCCTCCCTCTGTGACAGACACACAGCCACCTCCCCCTGTGACAGATGGCACAGCTGGCACAGAGCGGAGCCCCTTCATTAGAGGAAGGCTCCCGGAGGGTCTCTCAGGGCCTCTGTGCCTTCAGCTGCAGACCAGCCTGCACACCTCCTGATCTCCAGGGCCCTGGGGTGCTCAACCCGAACAGAAGGCCCTGTGGGCACACAGGTGCAGGGCCATGTGCTGCTGCTTTCTCGGCTGCCCGTGGCCAGGGTCGGGGGGGGGGGCAGCTGGTGGAGGGGAGGTGGCCCTATTTCAGGTGTGTGGGGGGGTAAAGTAGGGGAGGGCAGCTGGGAGCACTGCTTTCATCCTGCCCACATTCTCCTTCTCGGCTCGCCTGTTGGAAAAAGTGGATCCCCATCTCCCTTCTTCTGTCCCTTTCTAATTTGGAACCATCCTTTTCTTAAAAAAAAAAGAAAGAAAGAAAGAAATGGAATTTCTAAATGTGACAGCCTCTTGGGACGCGTGCCCTTCCTTCCCTTTGCCTCCTCCCTGCCTGCTCTTCAGCCCTGAGACCCAGGCAATTAGCTCCTGTGGCCGGAAGCCTGCCTCGCAGCGCCCTCCCTGGCTGTGAGCCCATGCCTCGGCCTCCTCCCTGCCTGGCCCGGGCAGCCCCTTTCATGCAGTTTTCATAGCTCCCTGTCCATTATTCAGGCGAGGGAAGCCGTGAGGATAGTGAGATGAGGCAGCGATGGGAAGGATTCCAAGTTCGGCTTTGTGAAAAGAGCGGGCTGTCTCCTCCCTTACCCTGAACTCAGAAGCTATTGTTACAAAGAGCTCCATCAGCGAGGCACACACACCGGCCACAGGCTCCCAGCTGGCATGGCGAAGGCTGCTCCTGGAGTCATCCAGAACTCCTTAGTGTTTTCACGGCTGAGCTGGGTTTAATCCCAGGGAAATGGTGTTAATGATTAAGGACTTTATAGACTCTGTCCTGATTTTGGCAACGAGAACCAAGAAAGTCACACGGAAGTAATAAGGGATTTATGTGGAATATTGCAGTGAGGAGCTTAAAGAATACCGAATGTTGCTTTAAAGATCCTTGCAGCGCTCTGGTCGTATAGAGCTCAGTTGATTAGAGCATCGTCCCAATACATCAAGATTGGAGGTTCCATCCCTGGCCAGGACACATACTAGAGTCAACCAATCCTATCTAGTAAAAGGGTAATATGCAAATTAACTGTCACTCTGTCACAAAGATGGAGGTGACCATAGCAGCTGGGACGGGATGCTGGCAGTGTCACCCTGACAACGCAAGCCCAGCATCCCACACCCCAGCCTTGTGGAGGGCGGGAGGGGCCTCTGGTCAGAGGCTGGGTTCTGGGATGCTGGCATTATTGCAGGCCTGGCTGAGGGATCCTCAACCCCCATCCCATGCACAAATTTCATGCACTGGACCTCTAGTAAATGCATAAATAAGATGAACAATAAATCTCTCTCTCTCCTCTCTCTCTCTCTCTCTCTCTCTCTCTCTCTCTCATCAATCAATAAAAACAAAATCATTGTACAAGAAGAGAAAAAAGAAATAAAGTTTAAATAGTTTTTTCTTTATATTACATCTAAACAAAGCCTATAAAGCAGACATAAACACGGAAATTTTCATTTTAAATTAATAATGTTTCTCTAACCTCCTAATGTGGTAGCTCCACATTCTCTAAGGCATGCCCTGGCCCAGAGCACTGAAAGGTTGTGTATTTGATTCTTGATTGGGGCGCATATGGGAGGCAAACACTAGATATTTCTCTCTCACATTTCCCTTCCTCTCTCTAAAATAATAAAAATATATATCTTCAAGTGAAGATGAAAAAAAAAAAGATATACTGTGGTTCAATGTAATCAAGAAAGATTTTTTTTTTAAAATATATATTTTACTGATTTTTACAGAGAGGAAGGAAGAGGAATAGAGAGCTAGAAATGTCAATGAGAGAGAAACATCGACCAGCTGCCTCTTGCACACCCCTCACTGGTTGTGCCAGCAGCCAAGGTACATGCCCTTGATCAGAATCGAACCCGGGACCTTTCAGTCTGCAGGCTGATACTCTATCCACTGAGCCAAACCTGTTTTGGCAATAAAGAAAGTTTTAAATCCTTTACCTCCTCAGGATTAAATTGGGCTACTAAAAACATTCCATTTGTAAAGTCCAAGCAATCTTGATAATTCCACTTACTGCTCACAGTTGAAAATAGAGTTGAGAAGTTAATCAATGCAAAACCCCTCCTTCTAATACTATGACACAGCATCTCATATGCAAGTCTATAAATACTATTAATTTGAAATAATTACATCATGCAATCTTACTGTTTTTATCAAATCATCAAATTCATTTATATATCACATAAGTTGTCAGTGGAATTATGCTTTGGGCTTCCAGAAACAGCTGTCATGCCATAAAGCATAAAGGAGGCTGGGCATAAATGAGGAGCATAAATATGCATTTGTCAAGATACGGGAAGATTATGTGTCTGAGCATATATAAGTCATTGTTTACTTTTCTGCTACTTTTCTATCATTGCTCTTCCTTTTTCATTAGCAAAAATAGCAAAGAACTGACTACTTATAATTTTAATGGCTAAAAAAAAAGTTACAGGCTAGATTTCAATTCATGTCATTACCAGAGTCTCTTCCAAATATGAGTTAAAGTCATAAATAGTAAAAAAAACCCTATGAATTATGTGATCATGTAAAATTTTGCTTCCTCTTTTTCCCCCCTCAGCAGATAGGAATCTGGTAATATATATCCATGTGGCAAAAATTAAGAGTTCCAAAAATATAAAATATTAGAAAGGGTATTTATTAATAGGATCTTTTATCTACTACTTGTAAATGTGTAAATTGGTACATGTAATTTGGAAAAGAGTTTGGTATTATCTGGTAAGATTGAAGGTGCACAAAAACTTTGACTGAGAAATTGCGATATTAGCTATACTAGTATTACCTAGACAAACTCTTGCATGAGTGTACCAAGGGATATTCTAGAAATGTCTATAATAACATTTTTTTTTGTAATAGAAAAACCACTGGAAAATGACTCCAAGCTATTGGCTGAAGTAAAAATAAATAGAGGTATTTTTACAGAATGGTGTGTTATATACCAGTGAAGACAAGTGAATTCACAGTAATATGAATATTCATAATTAAGTCTCAACATTTTAATATTGAGCAAAAAAGCAAGTGTTAAAAATACAGATCATATTTTATTTATATAAAGGTAAAAATTGCTATAAAAGATTGTCTAGTTTTTGGACATACATACATAATTGTAAAAATATACTGAAATACAAGATAATGATCAGCCTCCAATCCAGTGGTAGTGGTTATTTCTGAGGGAGATAGGACTGAAGAAAGGGATAAAGAGGCATTTAAAGGCAATAATAATGTTCATTTTCCTCAGGTGGGTGGTAGGCTCATGTTTATTTCTTAAACTACAATATTTATATTTCTATGTATGCATTCTTTTGTATACTTGATATATTTTAACATGAAAAATAAATGGAAATATTGCACCTTTTGCTTAAAGTTCAGCTCAATTATTTCATATTGTCTCATGAAATCTGCTTAGATCAGCTGTGAGTGCCAACTGTTTTTGTGAATGGTTAATGATCTGCAAGCTGTTTCCTGGATTGATATTTGCCACAGTCTCCTGGTTCTTATTGCTGGAGAGGTAATGATGGACAGGAGAAAATGGGAACGCCGGGATGAGAGACAAGGCAGTCAGACCTTCTTCTCCTACACACACTGCCTTCCAAATATTCGTTACTGAAATAGCTCTCAACGAGAGTTATGTAAAAAAGCATACAATGACTGTGTCATAGAGGCAAGTGAAAACAAAGGAAACAAAGTTGTACAGGATATAAAACTGATGCACACCTAATGGTTTCTACCTTTGACCTTTTCTCTGAAGTTTAACAATATTATGCATTTTTATAAAAATTGGGGCTGGTGCCAGCAGCAGGTGCAAGCAGGGTTGATGCCATCAGCAGTTTTGAGCAGCAGCTGTTGCCCTGATCACCCCTCAGGAGCAGTGGGAGGTGGAGAAGCCCTCAGGGGCGATTGGGACTAGCACTAGGTACCAGCAGTGGGTTCAGGTGGTGGTTCCAGCACCTGCTGTGGGTGCAAGTGGGGCTGGCAGTAGGTGCCAGCTGCAGGTGTGAGCACCAGGTGGGCCCACAGCATGCGGGAGCAAAGAATTTTCAGTAACCACCAGAGGCTCGCCAGATGACAGTGGCTGGTGCCCTGCCTTGATCTGGTGCCCCTTGCTCACCTGCTTCACCATCCTGCCATGGCCAATGCCCACCATGTTCCATGCATAACTCCTAGTGTTTAGTGCACATCATATCGACTGGTTGTTTGGTCATTCTGGTTGTTCTACTATTCGGAATATTTACATATTAGCCCTTTATTAATTAGTATTTTGTAAACAATTAGGAGCTTGACCAAAAAAAAATATTTTCTGAAAAACTCATGAGATGGGGCTTTACTAATTTGAGTAGCTAGTATCCATTTAAATGTGTTTTTGTCTGTTTAGCTTAGGGCCATGAAAATGATACAGGGGATCATCAAATAGTAATTTATTTTTATTTCCCATTATTAAAATAAAATCTATGTATATCTTTCAGATAAACCAAACCAATTCAAAATAATATCCTTCTTAGAGTGAAATTTATCATAGAACTGTTTTATACCATCTTGGGGAAAAATGCTATTTGGAGCCATTTAGAATGAGAATAAACTTATGTGAAATGTTAATGATAGAATTTCAAGGTTTCCCCCCACCACCACATGGGTAACATTTTCTATAAAAATGTGACTGATTTTTGCAAAATGATAGCATTCAATAACATTAGGTGCAGCACACTCTACGCTGCTCGTGGTTTAGAGGACTTGGCGATCTGGGGATGTGGTTTCCCTCCAGGAGCCTTGAAGTGAGCGCTGATGTTTCAATGAGTGTCAACTCACGGCCCGCAAGAGCTGTGGAGAGCGACCATCTGGTGGCCTCCTGCCCACAGGGAGGAGATGAATGTCTTCTGGATGCAATAACTTCTTGGTGGATCATTTCTCCGTGAACAAATCCTCAGAGCAATGTGAGTGTGTGTGTGTGTGTCAGCTTTTTTATTGGAGGAGATAAGACAGGTGAACAAATATCCATTAAGGAGCTGCTGCCTTGCGTGGGATGATCGGCGACAGAAGGCAAGAGGAGCGGCTCAATCACTCACAGAAGAACTGAGCGGCATGCTCTTATGAGAGCCAATGGCGGGATAATGTCGGTTGTTGTCTTAGATTAATATTCCAGAAATTGAATTTAAAACCTTCAATCATGCGGATTTATTTTTAAGTTCAGCTATAAAGCTTCCCAATGTTATGCCCAGCCAATCGGGAAGCCTTGGTGCCAAGAGTGAGGTGGTCCGTGCTTCTTGGGGAGGGTATGGAAATGTGGTATTGACAGCATGCTGTCAGTTTCAAAATATTCACTCCGCCCACAGACATCCTGTTTGGCCACCAAATTAGCGCTCTCCCATTCCCTAATTCTTACTATCTTATCTGTTTGGCTCTTTTACCTTGTGAGCCTAAAGCAAGCATTTGCAAAAGCAGTAGAGGCCATCTCCTAAAAAATATATCAGATTTCTTTCAAAATGGAGAAGGGGAATGAATGACGTTTAAGTAACTTTTCTTAGACTAAACCCTGGCTTGTATTAAGCTTATAATATTTGTTACCAGCACTTCTACTTGCATTTATTTTCTCTCTCTCTTTTTATGTTACCCTTCAGAATAGATTAGGGACATGATGACCGTTTACTGAGTATTTATTAAATGACAGATCTTTTCCCCAGTCATTATGTGCTTTTATCATTTCATCTTAAAAACCTTCCTCTAGGGCAGTTACTGTCTGTTTCCTGATGACACTTGCCCGAAGTCACCAGCTGGGAAGCAGCTGAGCCAAGTTTCAAACTCAGTTTTGTCTCTTATGTCTGCTTTCATGACAGAATGACATTTATCTTAAATACTTGCATTTGCAATCTCTTACTGCCTATCCAAAGATGTTGCATTGCATTTAAGGTGTCCTCCAAACATTTAATTTATTATAAATGATCATAATTCAATTAGTGATATTTGAGATTTTGGGTGCATGTATGAGGCAAAGAAACTGAGTCAACTTTCCTCTAAGAAAACATACAAATAACCAATAGGTATATGAAAAGGTGTTCAACATCATTAATCATCAAGGAAATGGAAATCATTAGCTAACTCACACCTATAAGAATGTCTATTAAAGATAAAATAAATGTACAAATCCACTGAGTCTTGGTGAGGATATGAAGAAATGGGAACCCTAGTTCATTTTTTTATGGGAATGTAACTTGGGGCAGCCACTCAAACATTTAAAAATAGAACTATCATATGACCTAATCTGAACTCATATCAGGATTTTGAAGAGATATCGGCTTTCCCATTATATATTCAAGTATTATTCACAATAGCCAAAACATGGAAAGCAATCTAAATGTATACTGGCAAGTGAATTGGCAAGAAAAATGTGACATATGCATACAATTAAATATTATTCATCCTAAAAATAAGAAAATCCTGCTATTTGTGACATGAATGAATGTGAAATCTGAATATACTCCTACTGTACTTACTGCATATGCACCTTATTATATTTTTTGTGCCTGTATATCTTATTAGCCTAGATATTATATTTCTATGTAGTTATTAAAGTGCTTTTTTATGATATAAAGCAAGAACTGATTGCTATATTTATTGATTTCTCCCCCTCTAAAATCTTTAATGATTTAAGAAAAATGAAGTTCTGGAAGCTACATAATGACGAGTGTTCTCTTTTCACTGAGCTGAACTTAATTACAGCCCCATTCTGTGTCAGCTACTGTCATTGAAGACAATTATATATGGACCAGGTTTACTTCAATGCTTAAAAAAAAAAAAAAAAAAAGCAGTTTCCTGAAATGATCAATAACTTGCTTTCCAGGAACATATTTACTTTTGCTAAATCTTACCAAAGATTTTCTTATACAGCAACCTGTTAATATGAACTTCTGCTAGCTACATTCTCACATATGAAAACCATTCATACCAGATATGTATAGATAATGTAAGAGGACCCTGGTAATATTTATTAAAAATTAATAGCAGTGCTCACATTGGCAATTCGTATATGAAAATTGGAATGGTGCAGAGATTAGCATGATCTCTGGACAAGGCTGACACACAAATTTTTGAAGTATTCCATATTAAAGAGCTACAACCACACCAAACTAATAGTAAAAACAAGGAGTACAAAACGACCTTTAAAAAACATGTTGATGTTACGCCAAACAAATTGGAAATGTGTGTTTAGCCAATATACATTCTGGTAAAAAATATGTCCTTTAAGCTTTGCTGGATTTACCTTCAGCCTTATTCCAATGATGTCAGTAGCCAGCATGGAAACAGCAAATCCTGGCAAAGCTGATCCAAATCTGTGTCTTTCTCCTCTCTATTGCTACACAGGGCCACAGTGACACAAAGTGATGTAGGAAAGATATTAAGTGACGTAGAACTACAATAAATGGAGATGGTCACTGAAAATGCATCATGCCAGTTGGTCCGAAGGTTGTGGGTTATTGTTAAGCTGAAAATGCATCATGCCCCAGAACAATACCATTCCATAATATACTAAATCAGAGGACTTCCATTAACATAGTCATCCTAAATCATTTACCTCCAGGAGATTTATATTTGCTATTGTCCTTAAGCTATATTTTATATATTTTATTGATTTTTTACAGAGAGGAAGGGAGAGAGATAGAGAGCTAGAAACGTTTGGCTTAAGCTATATTTTACATTGTATGGCTCCTATACTTACTTCAGAATTTCAACTTTTCCCTATTTCTTTTTTAAAAAATATGTTTTTATTGAATTCAGAGAGTAAAGGAGAGGGAGAGAGAGAGATAGAAACATCAATGATGAGAGAGAATCATCGAAATACTGCCTCCTGCATGCCCCCTGATTGGGGATCCAGCCCACAACTCAAGCATGTATGTACCCTGACTAGGAATGGAACCATGACCTTCTGGTTCATAGGTTGAGCCTCAACCACTGAGCCATGCTGGTTGGGCTACCCTATTTCTCTCTGAGCCTGTGTATAATCATCAGAAGCAGACTCGTGTCTCATTGGTGATAAGTTTTCTCTGAGTGTAATGGGAAAGAGATTCAGGGTCCATGAGACCAGAACATCATTCCATAGCTGTGCTTTCCATCTCGACTCAACCCTGAGGGAGAGAAGCAATCAATGTCAAGGAGAAGGACTATTTACATGGTTTATCCATACACCCAAGAGCAATTTTTCTCTTGTGACATCTTATAGATTATTAGCAGCTGAATAATAGTACTAAGGGCTTATTTTTATGTCATTACCTGCTTCTTATGTTCCACTACTTAACTGATCCAGATGGCTTTTGTTTCATATTTTATTTTAACAGAGTCCTTGGTTAAGGCCCTATTTGTCTTTGCCTGTTTGATTTTTTATTATGATACAATGTAAACTCATGAACCAAGACACGTGTCAAAAATTCAATACTGTAATATGCTGTAAATGGGCTCCTCCCCTATCCTACCCTCCTACCTTTTTTCATTTTAGAATAATCATTATTCCAAAAATAATGTTAAATAGGTATACTATGCTATACTACACTACACTACACTATAGTAATCCTGCTGTACAACACTATCCTATCTAATAAAAGAGTAATATGCAAATCAACCTAATGGTGGAAGGACTAGTCGCTATGACATGCATTGACCACCAGGGGGCAGAATTCAACACAGGAGCTGCCTCTGGTGGTCAGTGCTCTGTCACAGGGGGAGAGCCACTCAGTCAGAAGCCAGGCTCATGGCTGGTGAGAACAGCAGCAGTGGCAGGAGTCTCTCCTGCCTCCGCTATAGGTGAGTGGTAAGGAGTGAGGGGTCCAGGACTATGAGAGGGATGGCCACCTGCCTCCTTAGGCCTGAACTGGGAGAGGGCACAGGCTGGGCTGAGGGACCACCCCCCCCCCCCAGTGCATGAATCCGTGCTCCAGGCCTCTAGTACTATTATACTATACTATACTATACACTGTACTATATATATTGATATGTGTATCTACTGATATATTGATATGTGTATCAATTGATATATTGTACTACATATATTGATATTTGTATATACATACTAGTTTTATCACCCATATGCAATCCTATGTGTTGTGCTTATATTGACTGATTTGGAATGATATAAAAGAGCATTTGAGTATAACATAATGCATTACATTTGAAGTTATAATTCCTGTGGATAGTTATCATCTCTTAATCCTTTAAATATAACTTTTCATATCCTCTGGCTCCTGTTGCTTTGGTTGAGAATTCTGGGTCCTTTTTAACAGCCATTCAATTGCAGATCATCTCGCCTTGTCTCTAATTCAAGATTACCGTCTTTGGTGTTATTTCAGTTTTACTCCAACGTACCTTGGAATAGATTTTTCTTTTAGTCTTGATTGCAATGCATTGATTGTGGATCTATATTTTTACATGGAGAAAATTTACTCCTATTATGATTTTAAATACTAGCTCTGTCTCTTCAGCATTCTTCCTAGTCTTTTCTATAGGAATTGAACTGGATATAAGTTAGAGGTTTTTATCCTATTCTTGTGTCTCTTAATCTTTCTTGTTTTTCACCTCATTGCTTACAAAGTAATTTTATGTTTATTTTTAAGTTCACAAATTCTCTTTCAAATGCATCAAATCTGTCCATTTAACCCATCCATTGAGTTTGCTTTTATTTCAATGGTTATGTCTTTCATTTCTAGAAATTTTATTTACTTGCCAAATCCTCACCCTGCAGGAATACTGTGCACACTTTCCTCTGGATATGGTTTATTTCTAATTCTGGCCAATGGCCAACCCTGCCCACGGCCACGTTAGCACCCTGCTGACTCAGAGGCAACGTCTCCAGGGAATTCCCTCACCTTACCCCTCCTCCACGGATCACATGACTGGAAATCTAGCATCAGGCCAGTTACTTAATGGTCCCAGATCATTTCCGTGCCTGACCCTGTTTTTGCTACCAGATCCTCAGAGAAGAAAAACAAGCTGTCTGCATGTATGAACTTTTGTATTCTAAGGAGCGGATGGATGACTCTGTGAATAGCCAATCCATGGTTTTCTTTCTGAATCTCTTACTAGAGAGTATAATGACTTGTTTTATTTCCCACATTTGGAACAGTAGGTGAATATCTCTATTCCCTTTCCTCCTCCATTCAACCGATGAATAATTGGAGATCTATGGACATGAAACGTTAGGCTCAAGGACACACAACCCAGGAAGACACTTTGACATGGATGACCAGTGGCTATTCCCAAGGTCATGAAGCCAAGCCTCCCTTGGCGAGTTGTAGCTGGAAGCCGAGGACAGGCAGGGGTCCTGCTGCCCCTTTGGGACGTGGTGGCGGGAAGAATGCTGTTGGCTCTCAGTAAGCTAATAGGAAACCAGAGCCAGCAGAGCGATGGCATCAGAATGCTCACAAATGAAAGGGGTTGTGCCAAATTGTACAGAAACAAAATGCTTGCTTTCACATCAGAGCTACAGATAACCACCTGGGACTGAGAGACCAGCCAGCTTCTAACACCGCGGGTGGAGCCACCGGAGGCAGCAGCTTTTGCAAATACAATACCGGTGCCTCTCTGAAGGGGCTCAGGGTTCAGGGCTCTGGACTGGGCACAGGGGCTTCCTCAGAAGCGGCTCTGCGAAGGCCCCGCTTTGGTGGATGCTGAGCACAAAGGAACGAAGTTGAACGGGGGTTTCAGAGGCTCCTTACTGGTAACCCTTAACGCCCTAAGTTAACAATTTGAATTAGGCCTGACACAGCTTTGTCAAGGGGCCAAATGGGCTTTAAATCAAATATTTCTCAGCCGTTTGATGAAAATCAATACTATTTACAGCTGTAGTAAAACAGCGTGGGTCTTAAATCGTGGCCCTTTTATTTATTAGGTCTTCTCGGGAAACCCTTTAAGACAGGCAGGGTTCCTAGAGGACTGAGACCGTGTCGGTGACCGTAGATTTTGAATGGAATAGAGGTTTCCTTTTCCATTTCATTTGCTTTTTTAACGAGTGGAGCCAAGTCAAGCTTAATGTATTTTATTGATTTCCTGTCCCCCAGTTTTCAAGATCTGAGCCCGGCCGGTACCATGGCAGGAAGGCAGCTCAAAGACTTCCGGTGGTTCTTTCTTCAGGAGTGTATTGTTTCAACCCAGACCCCTGTGTTTTTGTTTCATACATCTTCAACATTATGAAGAGAATGTAAATGACATCCCAGAATAGCTTATCGATGGCCTCCTGGGGAAAATTACATTAGAGGAAACTTCCAGAAGACTTACTGCTTGTGTGATCTATATTGACTGTTTGGCTGGCACAAAGAGTCACTTTACAGAGATAGATGACATTAAAGCTAAATCTTAAGCAAACTCCTCATTTTCATTCGTGCCATTTATTTTTGTATGTGTGCCTTATACATGATTACAGAAAGAACAGTTTGAAGTGTAGGCCATTTTTCCTGAAATATCATTACTCTTTATGGAAAAAATGACATTTGCAGAATTATGAGAACTTGAAAGTTTTTTTTTATATATAGGGAGTATCTTGTGACTTTTTGATGTGTATTTCCATAATGTAGAATCAAAAATTCCATTGGATTCATTTTATATAAACATCATGAGAAATAATTATCTTTATTTGGAGTCTGATATTAGTTATATTTAAGCTTATGTTTTTGAATAGTGTGTAGTGTCAGATAGCATTTTTAAGCCAAACTATTCCATATAAACTTTAAAATTCACTCTTTCAGGAAAGATGCTTATATTGCACTCTTTGTATTTCTGTAGCTCTTAGAGATAAATGATCTTTTGACCAATGTTAGCCTTTACATTTAATACATTCTAACGGCAACAAATGTTAGCTGAGGTCACCCTGCCCCTTGAGAAATATGTACACATGTATGCAATATATACACGTAAAACATAGGCTTTATATATGCAAATATATATGTATACATACTAATTTAGTGACCCATTATTTTTTACAGTGGTATACCCTGGGAGGAAAAGTAGGTGTAGTCTGCCCCTAATATAGGCATTGTCTTTAGGTAAGTAAGCCTACTCAAAATTGATATTTTTAAAAAAATTAAAAATGTTAGGCTTTTTCCCCTTTAATATGCTTTTGTTAATTTCACAGAGAGAGGAAGGGAGAGGATGAGAGACAGAAACATCATTGGTGGTCTCAGCACACACCCTACTGAGGATCCAGCCTAAAATTTGGGCTTGTGCCTGACTGGGGAATCAGACCAGCAGTCTCTTGGTGTACAGGATAATACTCACCCAACTGAGCCACAACGGCCAGAGCAAAATCGACATTTTTTTAAAAATCACCATACACCAACAATTCTAAATGATGTCAATGATAAAATTATCCTTCCTGAAAATAGCTTCGTTGACTAAGTAATAAAGATTGCTACAATTGCTGTTTAATTTTTGTTAATTAAATATACACGCATATATGTACATGTGTATAGTTGTGTACATGCATGTATTTCAAATTAGCACAATTTATTACTTATCTCTTAAGTATCTGCTGTCTCATTTCCTTGGTTTCTTCTGCTTTTCAACCAGATATAGAACACCAACCCAACTTTTATAATTTTTTTCCACCACCACCACCACCACCACCAAATTCACAAAAAACTTTCCTGTGTGGCCTTTTCTACTAAAGAGTTGGTCACTGATGGCTGAACTGCTCAATCCTTTCCCTCCTTCATAATGTCTTGTTCTCTGCCTGCACCTCCTTGTTCATAAGCCTCCAAGAAAGTCTCACATTCCTCAAAAATTCAGATCATTCTCATACACAAAGACGCTTAGGTCTATGCTCTTGATTCCACCTAGCCAGGAAAGTGATTCCTTAATGTGCTCTGCCTGCCAACAGAGACAGGGTCCAGCTCAGCTTTCAGCATTTTGCAGCACATGAGATACGAAAATGGTTTTGGCATTTGCAGGATAGACATGTATTTCCAACTCAAATGAGCTGTACTATTTTCCTGAGATAGTGCGAGTGACTACTGCCAATTTGGATTATAAATACTATTTCTCTGCTACTCTATAGCAATTTAAAATAGATTTCATATCCATAGAGTAGGTTTCAGGGTACTCTGGCTTTGATCATTGTTAAAAACAAAAGTTAACTGAGTATATTTGGAGATCAATTTGGTTTTATTAAGTGAGTCATGAATGAAGCAGCAAAGAGATACTCCTAAGGCAGTGATCAGCAAACTCATTAGCCAACGGAGCCAAATATCAACAGCACAATGATTGAAATTTATTTTGAAAGCCAAATTTCTTAAACTTAAATTTCTTCTAACGCCACTTCTTCAAAATAGATTCTCCCAGGCCAAGGTATTTTGTGGAAGAGCCACACCCAGGGGGCCAAAGAGCCGCATGTGGCTCTCGAGCCGCAGTTTGCTGACCACGGTCCTAGGGGTTTATACAAGAATGAAGCCATTATGAAAAGGAGGACAAGACAATAAAGTCATCAGCAGGGAAAGATGAAATTTCATTGGGGGAAAGTAAGAGTTCAGGTGACAATGGATTTTTACTGGCTGCGGAGTTCCCATTGGCTGGGCAAACAAACAAAAACAAAAAAAACCCCAACCTCCCTTCCTCCTTTTGGAGTCATAAAGCAGAGCATGGATTGCAAGCTACACCTCTTCCTGTTGGAGCCAGTGGCTGAGTTAACTGTAGGTGCAGTTGCTGACACCTGCCTATTGGAGCTCCCGCTACAGGGCTTTCCGACTGCCATGTTAGCTGGGATTTCCTTTATTAATTTCCACAGAACAAAGTTGGCCTTGAGCAAAATTATTCATCTAATTTTCAGTCTCATTACCTGTGAAGGGAAGCATCTGTCAGGATCCCTTTTAGGTATAAGTTCTGATGTTGAGGAGCCTTGTATGATATTTTTTATGGCTACCATGGTCAGGTGCACAGATCATGTCCTAAGAATTCTGTAGCCTACCGAGACAGGCAGTTCGGCAGTGATAGCAACAACAAAGGTGATGGTAGTTAAACATTCCATTGCTTCGGACTAAATGATGCATACTCATCTTTCCCATGGATCCTGGCCTGCCCAAGTTTTCTTAGTAAATGAAGCTACCATCCTCTGACTTGTTCACACCCCCAAACATTTGATTATTGTATGTCCCCCACACCTACATGCAATCCTCCAGCGTGTCCTGTTCTCCCAGCGGCTGTCACCTCTACCAGGATGACAGCAGTGACTTTGGAATAGGTTTGCATCTTCCATTTCCTTCCTACAATTGATTTTTGTACACAGAGACAGAGTGAACTTTTAAAAATGCCAATTAGATTATGCTACTGACCTGTTTTAACCTTCTGATGGCTGCAGAGTTCCACTAAAATCTATTTTTCTTACCTACAGTGACCTGCATCACCCAACCCTCGCCTGCTTGCCTTATCATCTTTGTGATTTCGATGTGTCTCCATGAGAGCCAGCAAATGTGTCTTGTTCTAGTTTTCATAAATTCCATGTTCGTTCTCACCTCAGAGGCTTGGCGAGCCGCCACCACCAAAAAACAAAAACACATAGAGTTAAAATGACTGACAAAACAGTGGGAGAGTTGTTGTTTTAAATGTCATAACCTAGGAGTGTTTCCATGACTTTACAAATTATCACAGGGCTTTAATGTTGCTTTGTAGACTTTCTGCAACAGAAAACTCTGTCTTTATGATCTCCAAACTCTTCCACTTCAGCATTTCAAAGACCACAATGGCATATATTTGTTGCATCTTTTGCAATGTACAAAAGGTAGAAATAGAGCTGTCAGGTGATCAGTTTGCTTGTTTCTCAAGTTTATGTCGTAATTTGAGTCCCTTTCTGGACAGCAGTAGCCAAATACTCTTTCACACAAATCTCACAAATTTTTGTTGCCGTTACCTTGTCCTACTCACAGCTGGTTAGGTCATTTAATTTACAGGGATTGTATTAGTTTCATACTACTCATACTACTACTACTGATGAAATAATATTTAAATAATCAATTTGTTATTATGAGTTCCCTCTTCCTACCCCCTGCTCTCCCTCCCTACAAAACAACAATAATAGGAAAGGAAAGTGTGGAAATGAGATACTAGGCAAAATAAAGAGAATGTAGGAAATCATTGTAGACAATGCAATATAAATAACTGTACCTTCCCCTCCATAGTTGATGTTGTTTTGGTTGGATTTGGGAAGACTTGGCCAACAAACACATACTAAGTGTTCGCTACAGTCATGGCACGAAGGAGCAATGAACTGAGCAATACTTGGAGCTCCTTTTTCAATGGTGTTACAATTAGAGGTTTGGATAGCTGCATGTCTTTCTAACTGATTTTTCTGGGACTAAGAAAAGCTCACTTACACAATACAAAAGCCACTGGCAGCACCTCAAAATTAGGGTTAATGCTAAAAGTTCATTATACTTGAGTTAAAATTATCCTATATAATAAAGGGCTAATATGTAAATTGACCAAACTGCAGAACAATGGGTCTCTATGACACACAGACTATCAGAGGTCAGATGCTAAACACAGGAGCTGCCCCTGGTGGTCAGTGCGCTCCCACAGGTGGAGCGCTGCTCCGCCAGAATCCAGGCTTGTTGCTGACAAGCGCAGTGGCAGTGCTGATGTCTGACTGCAAGAGGGTGCAGGCCAGGCTGAGGGACCTCCCTCCCCTCCCCCCTCCCCCAAGTGCACGAATTTCCTGCACCAGGTTTCTAGTCTTTAGATATTTTGTTTTATTAACTTAATGACAGAAATAATTTCATTCCAGGACATTTGGATTCCCTACAAAAGGCAACATTTGCCTAAAAGTACAGCCATTACCTTTACCTCAAACAAAACAAAAGGCTAGCGCTTCCACACTTGGCGGGGATAATTATTTACAGGTGACGTGATTCCCCTGGGATTGTGACGTGAGAGTCTTCAGCTGATAACACAGGGGAGCACACACCTATCAATAAATGATTGTATAAGTGTAATATTGGGGTTTTGGGGGGACATCGCGTTGGAGAGGAAACAGGATGGGGTTGGCTTCTGCAAGGGAAAGCCTTTGGCAGGGACTGTCGGAGCCACGTCTGATGGGCCATCACTACCTTTCCCAGCGTGACCACTTTTATAATCTCAGGTCCAATTCAAGATCCACTTCCTCAGGCAGTGGTGGGCAAACTGCGGCTCGCGAGCCACATGCGGCTCTTTGCTCCCGTGAGTGAGGCTCTTCCATAAAATACCACGGTCTGGGGGAATCTATTTTGAATAAGTGGCATTAGAAGAAGTTTAAGTTTAAAAAATTTGGCTCTCAAGAGAAAATTCAATTGTGGTAATGTTAATATTTGGCTCTGTTGACTAATGAGTTTGCCTACCACTGCCCTTAGGCACCTCATGAAAGAAAAGGGTATTCAATGGAAACCCCCAATTAGATACTTTTCCTTTTAGCTGGGGAAAAAATGGGAAAAAAAAAAAACAATGGAAAGTTAAAGAATAAAACATCTCTTTAGTGGAAAAAGGTATAAACATGTATACAAATATGTCTGTGTCATAATGCCAGATGAAGGTACAACTTTCTAAGTTATCCCATACTTCCACACATGGACTTCAGTAACCCATGTCCCACCCACCCAGGAGAACATTCTGATGGATGGAAAAACTCGCCCTCTCCCATTCTCTATGATAGTCTTGCTTTTGGTGTTTCTGGACACACTGCTACCTGTCAGTCTGGTCTACATGAGCAATAAAATATTACAAAACTGCCAGCAGTTCCTTATTTAAACTTATGTTTATCATGGAACCCACAGCAGTGGAATAGAGAGGGTGTATAGAAATAGTTTCATTCCCTCTGCCCCATTCACTACATTTTGGGAAAAGCTGAGATCCAAAGATTTATATCTTGTTCAAAGTCAAGGCACAGATAATTATAGCAGAACCAGGTCTCAAATATTTTAATTCTAATTTCAGTGATTACATTTTTAAAATTTAAATTGATATTTTAAAGTGTTTTCCTCTTTTGTCCACTAGAGTGTATCTTTCGGAGCTGTTCCTGCACAGGGAGGAAATGTGGGAGTATTTTCATAGTGAGGTAAACATTCGTGGCCTGAGAATTCTGTTCAGCTTTCTCATTCAGATCACTTTTTACAGCATTACCGAGAAGTCAAGGCATGCAGTAAGAAGCTAAACGGAAATATTATACTTTAATACAGACTGTTTGAATGATGTTTAAAGAATACACATCTTTGAATGTCTCAGTATAACTGACATGTGAGAATTTGAACAATGTTAACAACAAGTCTTCTCTATTTTTCTAAATTCTTAGGGATGAATTAGAGCGACTGTCTTTGTTTCTGCTCTTTTAGAAAAGTGTTCAGTGGTTTTGGTAAGGATCCTAGCTTCAAAAGGATGCTTTGCATTTTTAACTCTAAAATCTTTAAAAGGATAGATATTCAGAAAAGAACAATCGTTTTTGGATCAAACTCTTTTAAATTAATCTATTTATAATAACGTTTGATCAACTAAGTTTCTTGAGACTTAAAAAGGCCATATCTCCAGGAGAGGAAATTCTGCATGCCCTTTTGGCTGGATCCAGATCAATACTTTAAAAGATTTTGCTGCTTTGAAGCACAGGGTTGGTTTCTTGACAGTGATTTATGTACTAATATCCCCAGCATATTGCCTCTTTTTCATAATCGTAAACCTGTTCTGGTTTGGACACTATAGGTAAACATGCCAGTATAAAACACGCTGACCCTGAAAAAGGTTTTTATCCCAGGCAGGCACACCACAGACAGCAGCGAATTGGTGGGACTAAAAAACACAGAAGATAAACAAAATCTTTCAGAACCATTAAGGACTTGGGGGAGGGGAGATAATAAGAACATTTTAAATGTACCTTTTGGACTAAGTGGACTCAATGCATGGGCACTCTAGGGATATTCATAATTAGGTGCTTCACACCAGACCTGTAATCCGGCACCCTTTTAAACCAAATTTTACCAATTTCTGGAGAAGAGGTTGAGACGAAGTCAGAGAGGGAGCGACCCCGCACACAGACTCAGCCATTGCCTGTATCGTAACTAAGACGTTAGCAAACCCTTTTCCAGGAGGGCCTTGGATAGAGTTGCAACGACCTTCTTTGAAAGACCATCTGGTGAGCATGCGTTGTTATTTAGGAAGGGCCCGTGGGATTCCCGTTAACCTGCACCCTGACCCTACATGGTCAGCAGCATCTTCCTCCCACCGTGTCCCACGCTCTGTGCGAGGTGAGTTTTGGTAAGTGCAGTGTCATCCCGTGTACTCCACTCCACTCCCGGTTAGCCCTGCTGGGATCTTGGGTAATGGGGTGACACTTTGTTATCACTGCATTTTCTCATTTTTCCTTCTCCGACTCCTTTGGAAACGACCAACGGCTCCATTAGGAGAGCCATGTTCAAAAACGTTTGCCTTAGAAAGTTATGGTAAAAAATACCAGGCTGACATTAATGAGGCCTCTTTCAAACATGGAGATTTTTTGGTAACTGAGTAGTTCTGACCTGGCTGGGTAGCTGCTGGTTGGAGCATTGTCCTGTTGAGGATTCAATACCAGGTCCGGGCCCATTCAGGAGGCAACCAATCGATGTTTCTCTGTCACATCAGTCTCTCTCTCTCTCTCTCTCTCTCTCTCTCTCTCTCTCTCTCTCTCTCTCTCTCTCTCTCTCTCTCTCTCTCTCTCTCTCTCTCTCTCTCTCTCTCTCAAAAAAAAAAATCAATAAAAACATATCCTCGGGTGAGGATTAAAAAAACAAACAAAACAAAATCAATCAAACAAAAAACTATGTACCTCTAATGCAGCTTCTGGCTTATTTACCCCAATATTAGTGATTCAAATATTAACATATCAACCTTACTTGTTCATTTACAGTGACTTCATGAAAAGCTCCTAATTATGTAGAACAGAAGAAAAGAGATTTTAAAAGACTTCGTATTCAACAATAGAAATATCCATACATTTTCATTGGAACTTCCATGTAGCCTCATGAGAACTTTCTTTTCTTCAAACTCGTATTAAATCAACACAAAACAAACTTATTCCCATTTTATATTAGTGATGTTGCTGACATCCTCCTTCTGTTAGTCCACCCCGTGGACAAGAACCTTGGACCAGATTTCTCGTTTGGGTTGCCTTCTGTGTCAATAACTTAGCACCTTCTCACTGTCCTACACATCTCTCTCCTTGGTCCCCTCTGCTCCATCCTCATTCCTGATGCAGTGTTCTTTCTCCATTCTTCTCCCTTGGATAACGAGTTACACTAATCTCTTTATGTTTTCCCCTCTGTGCTTACCTTTTCTGAGTCCATCCTCAACACCATCTCCAGAATGACCTCCCACGCACAAATATCTGACAGGTCAACTACACGTAGAAATGTAATTTAAAAACCTTTAATTAGAGAACAAAATTTGGTCTTCTGCAGGGTGTATGAACCTTACATCAACGTGGTAGCTCTCCTGACCTAACATGCCACGCACCCTCTCTGAATCAGTGCTGCCAGACCCTGTCAGGCTCCGGCCTTCGCATGATACGCTTTTCATCTGTCAGACCTGCAGCTGGCTGTCACCCACGTGCCTCTTCACCCTGTCAGTCGTAGCTGAAGGCTCTCCTGCTCCTTAAATACACTGCGGATTATCCCGGATAACTGGTAGCGACCGGCCTCACACTCTCCCGGCGTCTGACATGTCACTTTATCAGAGCAGTAACACATGGCACTGTCCTCTTTGGTTAGCACGGCCGTGTCCATTCCGTCTCCACTCTGTAAGGTCCTGGAGGTACAGTCAATCTACCCCCATATTAGTGTTCTGACTACTTAATACTGGGCCTACACTGAGTAGACATAGCACATATTTTGTAGCATGAACAGATTCACCAAATAATTTCTTCTGTGAATGCAAGGGTAACAAAAACAAACCACATTAGATGCTTTCCAAATTAAATAATTCCTCTTTCAGGCCCCCCGCATGAGCCCTCGCTCTTCACACCACCTGGTCTTTGCGAGAGAGAAACCAGGCAGGACGCCGACATGGCCTTGCTTTTGGCGATGGTGATACACAGCGATAAGAGAACCATTTCTACCGGCTGGCAGGCAGCGGTCAGCGGGGAAATCTCGTCTAATAGGACGCTGAAATCCTAAATCCGAATGCTGTAGTTGTGTGTGACACCCAGGTTGTAGCAGAAACGCACGCTATTTCCCTAAAGCGTCCAGCGGGTAAGACCCTCATCCCTGTCCCCCCACCGGGACCAGGAGAGACAGCCCCGGCTCCACAGACACGGCCTCGGGGCGCAGGGCGCAGTGGACACGCTGGTGAAGGGGAGCACCCGGCAGGGCTGCTGGAGACCGCGGGGGGCGTCGCCTTCTGCAGGCCTATCTAGCTTGGACACCCAGTCTGAAACGCAGGTTTCTTCCATTTGAAATTTCAAAAGCACCCATTGACAACGGACTTTGACTAGAAAATTCCTTACTTGGCAAAGTGCTTTTTTCTGTATTTATGTCTCCTTCCGGGAGGCTGAATCTATGCCTATACCGGAGAAATATAATGAAAATAACTTATGCTTAGGTCTTTCCTGATGTGAGAAATACCTTAAGCTTTTATTTTTATTTTTTTTAAACCCATTACTCAATGTAAAAATGGACACTAAAGTTACTTTTAAAAAGCTTAAAGATATATCATTTATCTATACATAAACATAAATTGTACCTACATGTATGTACACATAAATGCAATTATAGCCGAGATTAAAATAGCATGATGGGTACTTGAGGAGCATATGAATACGGTTAAATTAGATACTACCCCCACCCCCCCCACCCCACCCCCCGAAGCTCTCAGAGTTAAAGCACCAATGCTGGCTGAGGTGCCTGGGTGCCTGGCCATGCTTCTCCCAAACCAGTCCCGTTTGGCTCAGGTGCTTAGAGATGCCTCCCCCTTGGCCAGGCTCTGCCTTCCTCACCCACAGCCACGCTCATGCGTCCCCAGCCAGGGCTCCAGAGATGACGGATTAAAGGGAAATATACTCCCCATGGCGTCTGGAGTGAGAGGAAGTCTGGCGGAGGGCCGAGGCAGCTCAGAGGAGAGCGTGTGTGGGAGGTGGCTGTGGCAGCTCACCCTGTTCTCAGAGGGAGCAGGGGAAGGCTCCCCCAGCCCTCTGAGGCTCCCCAGCCTGGAGGAGGAGGGGGGGAGGAGCAGGGAGCAGGAGAGGTGCTGGGCATGAGGCCCCCACTGCAGGAGGTCCAAGAAAAGGACCTCACAGTCTAGTAAAGTTTGGAGTGTTGATTATGACTGTGCCTGAACGTAACGGTCACTGCGCCTGCCTCTGGGCCGATGGCAGGCTCACGGGACTGTAGGCCTTTATAGAAGCAGGCAAGGACGTGTGGAGCTGGGGCTGTGCTTGAGATTTCACCCAGAAAGGAGGAAGGTTCGCAGAGCCAAAGAAAGAAAACAGCACATACACCTGCTTCGTTACTGCCTCGGTGAGTCCTCCCCGTGTGGTTTCCTCTTGGCAAGCGCAGCCTGTGACAGCTCTGAATGCCGCTGGGACGGGGGAGAAGGGGGTTTTGATTTCACTCTGGTTTACACCAATTCCCTGCATGGAGAGCAAACTAGACTTAATTTATACACGAGAATGATTTCAAGCATTGGTTTTCAATATGGATAAACAATCGTTACTGTACACGGGGTATGCTAATGTGGCGCTTTTTATTCTTCTAATTCAGTGAGGTAAGATTTAAAATACGTGCATTTTTTTTGAAGTCTCCGTTTCATTTTATATCTACGTTCCATTTTCAAATGCAACGTTTGTCTCCGTATAAGATGTTTATGTGTGTGGAATATAAGGATCTGGGGGTAATTTCTATGGAAATTGTATTATTTTCATCTATAATTTATAGGGCCATTATGAAGCTCAAGTAAGGTACCGCATATTATGAGCCTTTGACAACTTTAAAAAATGTTAGATATAATAAATACTATTATTAAGTACTAATACTGACTATATGACACCAAATACATTTACGTTCAATTTTAATGTCTTTATAGCATTTAAAAATATCAAGATATAAAGTTATAAAAACATCAGTATGATATTTTGCATGATTTCTGCTTTGAATTTTAAAGCCATGTGATTATGGCTTTTACATTTGAACTAGAGGCCTGGTGCACAGATTCATGCACTTTGAAAGTAAATTAAGTAGAAGGTGGCCAGTGGGATGGGACCAGATGAGACGGATCAGACACACCCTGGAGGCAACCTCCTGTGGTCTCTCCCCGGCCAGCTGCACCTGGGGAGGCACTAGGGCTTGAAGGGAGGCTGTGGAGTGAGGAGGGTCTCTTAGGCAGGTGGGGTCCCTCGGCCTAGCCTGCAGGGATTGGGCTGAAACTGGCAGTCCAACATCCCCTGAGGAATCCCGGAGTACAAGAGGACACTCTGCAAAGTTGCTGTTGCTTAGCAGCTTCTGTGTTGAGTATCTGCCCCCTGGTGGTCAGTGCGCATCATACCTACTACCGGTAGCTGGCCAGTCGCTTAGCCTTTTATATATATCACTAGAGGCCTGATGCCCAAAGATTCAGTCAATAATGGGGCTGCCTTCCCCAGGTTGCTGGCACTGCATTGAGCTGCCTTTCTGCCTTCCCACGCTGCCCAGAGGCCCGAAGCAGCTGGGGCGGTGCAGTATGCTTGGGTCATCGCCATGGTGACAAGGCAAGTGTCCTGGCCCACTCCTGGCCGCTTGGTGCCTGTGTATGCAAATTAACCTGCCATCTTTGTTGGGTTAATTTGCATACTCACTCCTGATCAGCTGGTGGGTGCCATGAAGGTATGGTCAATTTTCATGTTTCTCTTTTATTAGTGTAGATAATAAAGATGTAATAAGCTAATTAGACCAGATGACCTTCTGGACAAAGCCAGGGCTGTGAGGGAAACCTGGGTCCCGGGTGCCAGATGGAAGCTGGTGCTGGCAGCTGGGGGAAGGAAGGCCTACTCTTGCATGGATTTCATGTATTGGGCCTCTAGTCTATAGATAAGCATAGAAATGGAATTTTGACCATACCATAAAAGACAAGTGTTTTATAAAATGCCAAGTGTTTACTATTTGGCATTTTACACTTAAACTAGAGGCCTGGTGCATAGATTTGTGCACTGGTGGGTCCCTCAGCTTAGCCTGTGAGGGTCAGGCCAAAACTGTCTCTCTGACATCTCCTGAGGGGCCCCATATTGTGAGAGGGCTCAGGCCAGGCTGAGGGAACCCACTGCTACACTATTGGGGCTGGGGAGGGACTGCAGGAGGGCTACAGGGCATGTCCGGCCCATCTCCCCCGGTCCCAATTGGCTGGATCCCAGCAGCAAGCTAATCCACCAGTTGGAGCATCTGCCCCCTGGTGGTCAGTGCACATCATAGGGGCTTGTGGAATGGATGAATGTTCTGACAATTAGCATATTAGGCTTTTATTATATAGGATAATTTACAAGAATTTAAATGGTCTCTTAAAAGAGTAGCCCAGCAATTGTAGCTCAGTGGTTGAGTGTTGTCCCACACACCAAAATCACTGGTTCGATTCCTGGTCAGGGCTTATGCCCTGGTTGTGGGCTTTATCCCCAGTGGGGGGTGTACCAGAGGCAGCCCATTGATGTTTCTCTCTCATAGACATTTCTGTCTCTCCTTCTCTCTTCCTCTTTCTAAAAAACCAATAAAAAACATTTAAAAGAATAGTATTACATATTTCAGTGAATGATACAAATAGCACATATAGAAAGATACAGAGGGTACATTATATGAATAAAAGCTCAAAAGACAGTCTTTGTAATTACCTCCTCCCTTTCCCAGAATTAGCCAGTTTTGTATGGTAGAACATCTCTCTCTATAAAAACCTAATACACAAATTGCCCCCTCAGGAGACTGGAAATTCGATCGCTCACTATGATGTGCACTGACCACCAGGGGGCGGCATGCAACAAAGGAAGGCTCTGGCTGGCAGTTGGCAGCCAGGGATGGGAGGCCCCAGAGGCAGCCAGAAGGAAGGCACTGGCCAGTAGCTGGGGAAGGGAGGCCCGTGCTGGCAGCCAGAAAGCCTCAATCCACCCTGATTGCTGGCCAGGGTCTACCCATGCATGAATTTTGCTACCCATGCATGCTACCCATGCATGAATTTTGTGTACTGGGCCTTTAGCATAGTTATAAATAACTTATTTTATACAATAGAATTATTCTTAAGCCAGCATGCTATGATTTACCCTTTATTTTATTTACTGATCACTTATTACAATCAGGGTCTTGTGCCGTTTCACGTCAATGTACCACATTTAAAAATCTCTGCACAATACCTTATTGTGCAGATTTATAGTAATTTATCAGTCTGTATCCAAGTTCTTGGTATTAACATTGTTTTTAAGACTTAAAGGAATTTTCAGATATTTCTATCTTTGAAACTTTAAGTTTGAAAGCTGTTGGGTATTTCCTAAAAGTCAGCTTGCTGATGTGTTGATTTACAAGAAGAACTTTAGTAACTATGCTTCCAAAGTGCTTTTCTGAGGCAGACATCTTCCATCAACAACAGATGACAACATCGATTTAATCACAGTCTCATTAACATAAGATTTGATGAAGTACTTTGCCTTGTATCATTTTGGTATTTTAGAAAAAGTATGTTATTGCTGTTTTATAGGATTTCCTTTCTTTTGTGAATGTTTGGACATTAATTTCCAATTTTCATTTTGGTTTTAATTTTCATGAAATTGTTGTCTATATCCACATGACTTTTCTCAAATGTGACATTCGTTTTTATCTGACAGATCAGTGAAAGCATTTTAATATTTAGATTATCTTGTGGCCCTTGCTTTCCTTTTGTGTAGGTAAGCATTCTCAACATTGGAAAGCTATAAGTAAGTCCTATATTAGATTAGCTTTTTACTGGAATATTTTGGTATTCAAAATAACATTTTTTGTTATATGAAATGATTATAAAATTGATCTGTAGAAACAAACATATGAGATTAGGAGAGCAGAAGGAATTTTACTAGGTAATTACAATACTACACTATAAAAATTGACAAGGAAAGAGATTAGGATACAAAGTAGAGGGGCAGACTATTTTTTTCCCATCATTTATAATAAATACTGGAAGCCTGGTGCAAGAAATATGTGCACTGGGGTTTAGATCCCTCAGTCTGGCCTGAGCCCTCTTGCAGACCAGGACCCCTTCGGGGATGTCCAATTGACAGCTTATGCCCAATCCATCTCCCCCCCCCCCTCCCCCCAGGCCTAAGCTGGCAGTCAGACATTTCTCTCAGTCTGGAACCCCTTGCTCCTTACTGCCTGCCTTCTTGCTGCTCCTTACCACTCAGCTCACTGCCCCTTAACACTGTTGCAGAGGCAAGAGAGGCTCCTGCCATCA
Organism: Pipistrellus hanaki; assembly: GCF_964339955.1. Lineage (NCBI taxonomy): Eukaryota > Metazoa > Chordata > Mammalia > Chiroptera > Vespertilionidae > Pipistrellus > Pipistrellus hanaki. The sequence continues at coordinate 85,870,229 of NC_140508.1, forward strand.
TCGCTGTGCTCACCAGCTGTGAGCCCGGCTTCTGGCTGAGCGGTGCTTCCTCGTAAGAGAGCACTGACCACCAGGGGCAGCTCCTGCATTGAGTGTCTGCCCCCTGGTGGTGAGTGCACATCATAGTGACTGGTTGTTCTGCTGTAATGGTCCTTTAGGCTTTTATTATAAACTAGAGGCCCAGTGCATGAAATTCACGCACGGGGTGGGAGGATGTCCCTCAGCCCCGCCTGCACCCTCTCCAATCTGGGACCTCTCGAGGGATGTTATATGGCGCCTACATATGCAAATTAACTCACCATCTTTGTCGGGTTAATTTGCATACTCACTCCTGATTGGCTGGTGGGAGTCACGAAGGTATGGTGGATTTGCATCTTACTATTTTATTAGTGTAGATAAACCATTTTTAAGGAATAAATATTGAATTTCTATAGTAGCAAATGGAGCCATCTAACCTCTTGCAACTCAAAAAGCTAAAGACTTTGCCAATGGGTTTATTTTAAAATTTTATACAAAAGCTAAACATGGATTATTTCTATCCTGATTTCTGCAGTTACTGTAATTGCCTAAGAGAAGCTGTATGCCCAAGCTTGCTCTTTTCCTGGTCCTCTCTTTCCTTTTCTCTCTTTTTACTGCTCTCCTCCATGGTGTCCTCACTCAAAGACCTGGGGTTTGGTCACAGGAAGAACTCTGGCAATACTTACGTGTAGTGTAAAATCTTTCACTATAAAAAGGCTCCAGGTTCCAAGAATTTATAAACTTTAATAGGATTTGAAGCAATTGCTTTTGAAGGCTGACATATCTTGGGGAAATGTTTATAGTGAATTCCTTGTCGGTTTTTCCTGCTATGTCTTACCGTCTTTGTCCTGAGTCTGTGGAACATTTTCCCTGCAGATTTTGCCTGCTCAGTCACTAGGTGGGGAAATAGGTCAATCAAAGAATGAGACAAAGTGTCCAACCTCTAGACCTGAAAATCTGAGAAGGAAAGAACCAAAGGCTTTGCAGAAAGAATATTCTCTCTCTCTCTCTCTCTCTCTCTCTCTCTCTCTCTCTCTCTCTCTCTCTCTCTCTCTCCTCTCCTCACTCTTTTCCATCAGCCTGCGTTCACACTCCCTGGAATTCAGCATTAGTAAATGAAATGTTTTCACCAAATTCATTATCCTGCTGCCTGAAGATGCTCTTAGCAAGGGCCCTTCTTCCTGTGCATACAGTGTTCTAAAAAAAAAAAAAAGCTAGATGCACAGCGTGTGTAGATTACTTTAATGAACTGAATTGCTGCCAGCTTGTCCATGTTCCAGAGCACTGTGCCTTTGTTTTACTGCATTTAATGACTAATTGTCTAGGTTGATTTAACTTTAAGCAGTAGATGGCTAGAGAAGTTAAAATAGAGTCACATTTACATTCAAACGGCAGCGTTAGATTCGAGTCAGTCACCCCTGTTACTGCTTTCTCCCAAGCCCCGCTGTGCTGCCGGAGCCCCGGAGCCTCCAGTCGCGCAGGAAGCCTACAGTGCTCAGCCTGCGCCTGCTGCCAGAGCTCTGGGAGAAGTCCTGGAGGATCAGGAAGAGTCTCAGGGCAGTGGAAACACACAGGGGTTAAGCCTGGGTGCCCTGACTTAGAACGTGCGGCTTCTCATGGTGGTGGTGGAAGGGTCAGCTCTTTGCGGTGCACTCTCCTAAAGCTTTCCATGCTGCCCACCCCTAGAGTGAAAAAGCCACGAATTTTTACTTGGTTGAGGTTATATTTAAGCGACTTGGAAAGGGTAGCAGATAAGGGTGCTTCTCAGAAACAGAATGACTGTCATTTTCTTAAATTCCTTCTCTTCAAATTGTTGAAATGCCTCCAGAAAACATGGGAACGGTTGGGGGGTGTAGTATTACTTTTATTTTTTAAAATTTCTTTATTGATTAAGGTATCACATATTTGTCCTCATCCCCCCATTCCCACCCCAAACCCCTCCCCATGCATGTCCCCACCTCCCTGTTGTCCGTGGCCACTGGTTAGGCTTATATGCACGCACACAAGTCCTTTGGTTGATCTCCCCCCTTTTCCCCCACCCTCCCCTACCTTCCCTCTGAGGTTTGACAGTCTGATCGATGCTTCTCTGTCTCTGGGTCTGTTTTTGTTCATTATTTCAAATATGTTGTTCATTATTTCCTCTAGATGAGTGAGACAAGAAATATACTTACTATAAGAAGCGAAAATGAGTCGAGCCATAATGGCTATGCTGAGAGGCAAATGAATCAGTCTGTAGTGAGTTTCTTTCTGGGCCAACAGTTCTTTTGAGTCCTAAATTTAATGTCAAACAGTTCCTTATGTGTACATGTCAGCCATGATATTTCAGTTCTGGGTGGTGGACAAATGGTGGTAATGCAGGTCCGACCCTCTCTGGTTTGGTCCTAGGCTACCTGCAACTTCATACAGGACTAGTGATTTGGCTATGGCACTGAGCAGAATCATCACTGAAGCAGTGTATAAATGTAGTAGTGCAGAATAACTGAGTATACAATTCCTGAAGATGCAATTACGCTCGGGGAAAGTGCCATGGGGGAGTTCTGTGCAGGTGCTGCTTCTGCTGGGCTGAGGGAGCAGTTCCCTGGCCTGGGGGTGCAGGCCATCACTGGCATACCTGGGCTCATTTTATCAACCCTAATTTCCACTCAGCTAACCCTAAACATTCACAGGCGAAGCCTTAGGAACACATCGCATTCTCTGTGCACACATGCAGAAATGCTTTATGAAGGGTATAATTCTGAGGTTTCCCCTGGGAAAGAAAAATGCAGGTGATTTTTCTGTTGATTTCTTCATCAAGTAGTTCATTTTGTACGTTTATTGTGTTTCTGATTTGTTCCTTTGATTCTGAGTACGATGACATGGTATCATGGTGACAAATGTAGAACACCTTGGTGATGATCAATGGGAAATTCACAGCCAAGGAGAAAAACAACTTTTTTAAAAAATTTATTTTAACTTTCTTTAACTTCTCTGCTTTTATGTGGAGATCTAGAAAGAGATGGAGAACACTAGCAGGGCTGTAGAAATCAATATTATTTCAACTTAGGAATATAATGAACTCTGGCCCAAGGGAACTTGCCTGTTTAATCTTGAAACCTATTGCCATTTCTGTACCTTCCAGAAAGTTCTGCACATGGACAGCTGAGGAACTGAAGTGAATTTATATGCTTCCAATCAATTCTGTGAAGCTCTGCACCTTATCCTTTGCCTATCCTTTTCAGGCACATACTTTGAAATAAGAGTAAAAGCAATGATATCTTAATCAGGAAGACTGCCACTGTTGCCAGTAAAAGTATAAAAGCATAAAATGAGATTTGTTAAGTGAAACTCCCCAGAAGAGGTAACTCTTGACTTTGCCTCTCTGATGTGATGGGTTGACACCGGGAGGGAAGCAGCACCGGAGCCCAGCATAGCCCCTCCCTCGGGCCTCTCTGAGCCACACTGGTGCTGTGGAAAGGCAGCTCTCTTGTTTTATCCACATGGATTGTACATGCTTGTTGGCCTCTACGAGTCTACAAGGAAAGAAGCCGGCCGGGAAGGATGCACGCTTTACTCGCTTTCAAAATGAATCCATCAATACGCGAACACGTGGTTATGATTCATTTGCCCAAGAGGAGAGAATGCACAGCCAGGCCAGGCACGCAGTGATGGCTTTCTTGAGAGGCAGTCGGCTTGGAGCAGTATGCGGATTCATGTCCCGGGAAGCGAGCTGGGAGAATAGCTTGTTGAGCAGCGTGCTGAAGGACAGTTATGGGGATCAACTCCTGTGAAAGGGAGGAGACGGAGCAGGAGGAGTGGGCCGAAGGAGAAGTCAAGAATGCAACCCAGGTATGGCCTCGGCCAGCCCGATGGTGAGCTCTGGGTGGACAGTGGCCTTTCAGAGTGACCAGCAAAGTGGATCGGGTCCTTCTGAGCATGCACGAATGAGGCCTGGGATGGAGTGCACCCTGGGGAGGGGCAGGGCCTGGTGGGAAGTGCTCCCTGCAGGTGAGGCAACCTCTGAAGGCTGGGACACTTGTCAGCTGGTTGCTGTCTGCACTCCTTGCTACTGGCCAACTTGTCCTTCTGGTGGTGCTTTAGTGTCCACTTCAGTGGGGTAGGACCAGACTATAAAGACAGGAAAATTGGTTTAGAGTGCACACAATTACGGAGGGGAACACATGTCCCTTTTTAAACAAAAGCACGACGATACCATGAAGGTCATTCTGTTATGGCATTGCAGGTTGCACAGGGCTGGACACAGAGATCAAAGCCAGGGGAACTGGTTGTGGGAACTGTTTGACTGATGCCACCATAAAGCCATGAGACCCTGGCGGAGCAACAGCCATGGGTTGACTATGGGTTGCCCTGCACCAGAATGGAGTGAGGAGTTAGGGAGTGCTGCACCCGCAGCTTTTCAGCTTCTGTGTGTCAGATACTCCTGTTTGTATTTTGCATGTAATATTCTCAATAAGGCAGACATAATTATGATTTTATTCTATGGGGAAATAAAACAGATATTGTGGGAGGTGGATGCATTGCTCAAGTCTTTCTGGAAAGAGAGGAAGACCAGATCTGTCTGACTGTAAAGACATTTTTACACTTTATCATATATTTCTTTATGAACTATATCATAGCTTACACTTTAACCTGAAGTTTAGGCTGGTTAGCGAATAGCAGGAAATGCTATGAGAATAGGGAAAGGAGAAAAAGCTGGTTTACAATAGTGAGGAATAAGGATTTCTTAAAAGATTGAAAAGTTTATTATGTTTTAAAATAAGGATGATAACTATACCTAACTTATCTAACCACTATGCTCTGGCACTGTGCTTTAAAGAACTCTGCTTTAGTCTTTTTGAGAACTCCAGAGGGCAGATATCATTACAACATTTACCTTACGGATAAGGAAACCATGTTTTAAATAATGATTTAAAAAAACTCTTTGAGGTCACATAGTGAGTTCATGGTGGAGCTCGATCTTTCAGCCAAGATTGCTTGAATTCAAAGCTCACGATCATTGTTACCCATCATTATACTTTCTTGTTCAGTAGTGAGATCAAAGCCAGGGGAACTGGTTGTGGGAGCTGTTTGACTCAAAAGGAGAGCTTGTTTGTTTTCTCACATCTCTGGAGTCTACAAGTCTGAAACAAAGACGCCGGCAGCGCCACGGTGCCTCTGGAACCTGCAGGGGAGCCCTGCTGCCTCTTTCTAGCTCTGGTGGTTTTCTGGAAATCCCAGGTGCTGCTTGGTTTGTAGACACATTGCTTGGATTCTCTACCTTCACTTGACTTTCTCCTCTGTGTTCATTTATACATGGCCAGCCATCTTCTTACATCAAGATCCATGATGCTGGTGTTGGAGGCCCATCCTTCCATCCTATTCTTGCATGGCTTCATTAACTAATCACATCTGCCACAACCCTATCTACCTATATAAAAGGCTAAGTGACCAACCATACATCCATCTGACCAATGCATATGATGTGCACTGGCAATTTATAAATAAACATTGACTCCCACGTTCGGGATGCATAGAAAGCTCTCGCTGGCACGCATAAAAGGCTAAGTGGCCAAGCTGACACTTCTATTATAGAGAAAGGGTGACATTAAAATATTTCTTCTGATTAATTTCCTTTCGATGTGCATAGATCCATGTACCGGGCCACTGGTTTCCAAATAAGATGAAATTCCAAGGCCCTTGGAAATAGGACTTCCACAAAGCTTTTCAGGGGTGCTCACAATTCAACTCAGAGCACGTGCATTCATAAAGTCCAACTGTGCAGCCAAAGTCCCTTCACGTTTCTTTCCATGTCCATACACAGGCAGCTGAATCTTTGGTAGGCATGTTCTATGCAAAGCATTCTCTTTTTCTATCTCATCTGTCTGAACAGATTAGATCTGGGTAGAGAGTAAATCATTCCTGGTGGGCTAGAGCAGTGCATATCTCTCCTTTGTTTGAGATCCCCACTGCTGTTATTGGGTGTACTGCTATGGGAAGCTAACAACTTTACTGATATTACGTAGGGTTTTGTTACTCACAGGGGATTGCATTTTATTTTTGATCATTTAGACACAGAGTCCAAACTTGGAGGGTAAGCTTGGGGAATTTGCTCCTCCTCCTGTTCTGCTAATTACATTTTTTATTACTCATATTGTAAATGAGACAGACTAATGTTTTTTCTTTCAGCTCTGTAATTTAGATTGTTCTCCCTCAGTATGCGTCTAATTATAGGAATTTCTTAGACACAGATATCAAAGAATCCTAATATTTAATTCCCCCCTAGGAATATGCTGGGCAAGGTCTTGCGTTTATTAAATTGGTTTTAGGGCAGGCAGCCCTAAAGTCAGATGCTATAATTCATTACTTGTATCTGCATATAATTCATCCATGAAAACATTATTTGATCACTTCATACATCTGTTACGTGGAAATAAGATCTATTAATTGCCAAATATAATTACCTGTTTCTAGGTTTTAGCCTTGTTTGCCTATGTTATGACTTCTTTCTTCTTCAAATCCCCCCCCCCCCCATATCAACCTCACTATTATGGGCACTTTATATATGAGTATTCCTTTTTAGCCTTCTCTCCTACCTTCTTTTCTGCTCTCCACTCCCACACATCTTGTATTTATTTTAGAAATTATGATTTCACCATTTCCTGATGGGCCAATAAAATTCAAAGCACCCAAATGTCTGTGGATTTTCTAAACACAATTCATGCGGATGGAACGCCTAACGAACCTCACAGGTTTGTTACTTGGGGAAATGTGGTTGACGATAACCAGGAACAGAAAACCCTCAGGGGTCTGGGATAAATGCCATGGGGGCACCATAGACCCAGGGGTTTGGGATAAATGCCATGGGGGCACCATAGACCCAGAGCCACTCCCAGGAAGCAGAACTGGGAACCGTTCATGGAACATTTTTCACCTCCAGAGGAGGGGGTGTGCCAACACAGTCACAGGGTTTCTGAGTGCCATGCAGCAGTGATTTATGTCCATTTTCTATTTTTCAAATGGGGTGTTCATTGGAGTTGCCTTGTAGCTATTCCACAAATCATGTAATGTATGCGAGAGATCAAAAACTTACTTGTTTGTTCATTTGTCTCTCTCTTCCTATTGAAATTCATAGGTTTTTAGATGAAGAGGATACAAAGCTAGACCTGATATAAGTTACAAAATCCCAGGCTGTGAGCCTGTTATGATTAGTAACACATATTGCGGATTTTTGGGGGTTGAGGTTGGGTGAGTATATTTTGCTGTGGGAGAAGTGTGTGCTTTATGGCCAAAGAGCCTTTTCTGACCTCCTAATGTATCCATGACGCAGAGTAATTCTTAGGCATCATCAAGTTCTGAAGGCAGCATACTCTATACTTGAGAATATTGATATCCAGGGACGTGGAAGGATGGCAGCTTTTACTATGGCTCTGAAGCAGGATCGATGTGTTATGCAAGTAGCTCTGTCAACTTGAGTCATAGACCTAGTCAGTTGTTATGCATCTGTGGTGGGAAAAGATGCTGTGTCAAGCTGTCATAGGAAAATTACAGCAAATGCCCTTCAGTTCTCAGCAAAAGACCCCAGGCCACCTGCAGCACATTCGGAAAGCATCCCCGTTATTTCTGCTAAGCCCTGATATTGATGACGTATCTAATCAGGAGACATCACGTGTCTATGTGGTCAGAGATGCCAAGACCGATCAAGTCATATGATGAGGTGGGCCCAGAAGCAGTCCAGTATAAGATGGGAGTGACCTAATGAGGGTAGTCACAAGCAGCATCCAAGGCACATGGATTTGCATTAACAGTGGCCCATTCCCTAACTACGGTCTTCCACCACAACTGCATGGCTTCCTGCTGGTCCTTATCTTACTCCTGTGTCCAGACGGAGTGGTTCTCTTGTAACAGGACGACAGAGGCATAAAAACCAAGGCTGGTTCGTGATGGGCCAGCTTGCCATGTTGGTGCTAACTGGAAATGGACTGCCGATGCTCACAGCCACAGTTAGAGGTGGCCCTGGCAGAAGTGCCGATGGAATGTCTGAACGAAGGAAAAAGCTCCATGAACTTGGTCATCACCTTGGTGTGGTGAGAGAAGTGCCTAAGGCAGGAAGGTGGACAGAGTCAGAGGTTGTAGTGAATGGTCAGGAGATTAGTCAGGGGCTAAGAGGGTAAAGTTTAGAAGATCAAGGTTAGTAGGCCTTTGGAAGAGAGCTATGGATGGACAAACGGAAGTGGGTACAAAGTAGGCAGGTGTTTGTATTCTCCTCCATATTTCTAGAATAGATCTACCTTTACCAACAGAAGAAACACTACCCAACCAAGCAGATAGAATAACACACCCAAATGACATGAGTCAACTGTGTCATTGGCCAGTGTGTGTGTGTGTGTGTGTGTGTGTGTGTGTGTGTGTGTATTCCAATTTTTAAATGTACCTAAAATACAGGGTGAAGCAAAAGTAGGTCTACAGTTGTGAGTACGTGAAACAGTTTATTCTTGGATTATTTATTAATTATTTCATTGTTTCCATTTTTGCCTCATCCTGTCATTTATTGATTTTGTTTCCTTGAAATCACTAATCCCACAAGCAGTGAACCCTGTGTGGCGGTTTCTCTCTCTCCACCTTAGCATTTCCAGTTTCCTGTTGGAGTAGGCGGCTGGGAGTCAAGCAAGGGAATTAGAATGAGAAATGGGTTAAAATGAATGGTCTGCACCAGAGACCAAACCAAGGAAACACTCAGGTTTGAAAGGCGGAGCTTACAGAGTTCTCAGGTGCCACCAGGTGGGACAGACCAGTCTCCACAGGTCGCTCACGCAGGAGCCTGGGGGTAGAAATGAGCTGCTAAGGGGGCCGTCTGGAGAGTTCACTTTTGTACCTGCTCACAATTTATATTTAACTGACCCACACCTCATGTAGGAATGAACTTCTTTACACACGTGTTAGACCCCACAGGTCCCCGCATGATTCCGTCTCTCCTTCCAAATGCTCTCTTGCTGCTTCAAACTCTGTTTCAGTTAGAGACACTCACCGGCAGCCTAGACATCTGTGTTTCCCACTTCTCAATTTTTATGCAATTTTAGGTCTCACTGTTAAACACACTGTTTCCATAGTCTCCTAAACGATTCCCTGATTCCAGTGTTCCTCCTGCCGTGATCCTCCTGGACCCATCCCTCTGAAATCAGAGATGAACTTGTTCTTTTCCTGCAGACCATCTCTGGCGCTCCATTGCTTATGTTGGAAAACGCCTGTGTCTCTCTCCAGCTCACTCAGGCTGTGTTCCTTGTGCTCTCGTCATGTGACAGGCCTAAAGCTTTCTGACTGTGTCACTTAGGTACACGCCCCAGGCCTCAGAATATGCTGCTCCTCCCTGCATGTCAGCATGGCCAACTCAGACTCATTCTTCAGCACCTCGCTCAGAGAGCTTCTGTGCCCGCTGGAGCTTTGATCATCATCTCTGCATGGGATCACTCTATCTTGCAACACATTTTATTACATCTAACACTGCATTTTCAATTATTTGCTCAGATAGTGTCTATCCTAAAAGAAGTGCAATTCTCTTTTAATTTATATATATTACATTTATTTGGGTTATACTGGTGAATAAAATTATATAGGTTGCAAGTGCACAATTCTATAATTCGTCATCTGTATACTGTACTGTGTTCACCACCGGGAGTCATCTTTCTCCATCACCATTTATCCCTCCTTTCCCATCTACTACCTGCTCCCTCCCCCTTTCCCTCTGAAGCACATTTTTTGAGGGGAAGAATATATCTTTTCTTTGTATTTCCAGCACCAAACATAGTGTCTAACACATGGTAGAGGTATAATCCATTGACTAAATAAATAGGTAGATGGAGAAGTAGATGAAACACATTTATTTAAAATTGTGGAAACATTTATTAAAAACTGAGCACAGAGAAATTAACTTCTGTTCTCTTTTCCAAAATCGAATTGTGCTTTTTGTCACATGTAGCATCTAGTTTCTGTTCCCACTGCTCATGACAGAGGCTTCCGCTACCCACAGACGGAGAGTCACAGGTTAGCAGGACACCCTGACATTGCCCTTTGGTTGACATGCAATCTGAGGGTGTTTTCAAAATGTTTGCTGTTGCTTCTGCGGAAATATAAAAAGGTTTGTAAAATATATCTTCTGCTCCCAGAGTGCTCCTACCGTTTTCGAAAAGCTATAATTATTTTGTTCTATCCACACTGTCACGAAGTATGTCATTAGTTGTACTCAAGATATTTAAACTCTACGTAAAATATATTCAGAGGGTTTGAAAGATTATTGAGAAAAACACCGTCTACTCTTGGTTTTGCTGACAGATGGCACTGGGCAAACAAAACATTGATTTTCCTTAACTGGAAATTCTTGACGCGTCCTAGGTTATGAGAGACTTGAAAATTATTTGTGTTCACGTCAACTGAGTTTAAGAAGACTAAAATGAGACAAATCCAAGAGTGATGAACGTGAAGCAATGATCGATACTACACTGGGGTTTTCTGCTCTGTGCATCGCAAAAGGAGAACGTGCTCCTTCACTTCCCCGGTGCCTGGGCGACGGGGGGGAGAGGAGCTTCCTCCGTGCGTCTCCCGAGGGCCCAGGGTGGCCCTGCCGTCCCCGAGTCGCCAGCTTCATACCCGGCAGATGTGCCATTTCTCTGGCTACCCCGCGGCCAGCAGCCAAGGAGCTGGGGGGATGTGCAGTTCATCTCTCAGTCTGTGCGGTGGCCTGCAGGCCTGTCCTGACCTCTGAGGGAGGCCTGCATCTGGAGAGGGAAACTTGTGGGCTGCGATTTGGGGCAAGAATGCCTCTGCCCTCTCACCCCAGGAAGGGAAAGGGAGAGAAATATCAATGAGAACTGATCCACTACCTCCCGCATGCCCCCTCCTGCGGATGAGTCTACACCCCCCACATGTGCCCTGACTGGGAATCAAATGACCTCCTGGTTCATAGGTCAATGCTCAGTCCCTGAGCCACGCTGGCCAGGCAGTGAGTGTGTCTATATTTAAAACTGGTTTCTTTAGATAACACAGAGCTGGGTCATTTTTTTAAAAATCCCCTCTGATAGACCTTTATCTACATAACTGACATTTGAAGCGATTACTGATATAGTTTCGTGTCTCCCACATTTGTTTCTGTTTTCTATCTCTGTCCTCGTCTTTGGTCTTATTTTGTCTCCCGCTCTTCTTTGGCAGGGACAGGGGAGGATGGTTAAGCACAGAAAGAAGGGTATGGATTTGGAGCATCCAGAGGCGAATGGTAGTGGACCTTTCTGTTTTCTCGGTTGTTCCTTTTTGGAAATTGCCCCATGAGTTTTTGGGGGCGTTAACGCACTGTTTCCAGCTGTAGAAGATGAACTAAACCATCTCTCATTCCCTCATCCCTTGGCACCTAGGATGTGGGAGGATCTATTCCTCCCTGCTTCCAGATTGGTCCTGGGCACAAGACATAGACACAAAACTCCATCTCCGCCGGAATGCTAATTCCCTGGCGTAAGACCAGGACAGTAATAGCAGACATTACCGCCTGAGCCATGTGGACACCTTACAGAGGAGATGCACGGGTTTTACAGGGGAGCCCCCTTTCCATGCTAATGGGACTCAGTAACTATTTGTTAAACGCCTGGCACTTTCTCCTTTCCTGCTCTTCCTTCGGCGGCGGGGCCAGCTCAGCCTGTGCAATGTCTGATCCCACTCTCTGCATCTGGCACCGATACCAACCCGAAGGCTTGGAGAGGGAGACCAGGTGGCTGACTGGAGGCCTCACATTTGGAAGCTGGACTCCCCGAGGGCAGCAGTCTGTCAGGAAGGCCTTCCTGAGACGCAGCGAAGTCCGAACTCGGTGCTAAGACGTGGGGACTGAGGGCCTCGCACGCACTCCTCTGTGTGGATGGGCAGAAAGCGGCGAGGTTGCCATAGCTGAGTGTTCATTTCTACTGAGGCGAAGGCACCGCCTTTAGAGGTTTCTTATGGCTTATTCCACCCCAGGGACAGGACGTCAGGAAGATGTGTCTCACCGGATTTCTGAAAATTCCTTCAGAGCCGTATGGAAACACGTTGCTGACAAGAGGGACTTTCCTATCTGTGACGATTTCTACGTTAATAAGACTTATTGATCCTTCTGTTCACCGAGGTTATTCTGAGCACATTGGCCTCCATTATACTCTTGCACACGTGCCATCCAACCTGTCCAAATCCTTAACATTCCTGCTCCTGTTTGGGGACAATTGCTTTTCCTTTCTAATCTCTCTAGATTTTTCACTCATTTTGCCTCTATTTCTAAAAAAAGGTTATTTTTTTCACCAAAGTATTTCTTCTGAGATACTTGCTGAAAGATGAGGTGCACAGGCTGTGCTGTGGAGTTAGGGCTTGCACTGAAGGTCAGCAGCCACAGAGGCTCCTACTGGGTCCGGAGCAGAGTGGATACGCATGCCCTGAGGACACCAGGCTCCCAGCCTGTGGCTCCTGCCCCAACCGGAGCCCAGCATCAGCCTGCGTCTGAGGCCACAGAAGCTAGAATTGGACTCAGCCCACCCAGCTAGTCGCATCATGAAAGGACAGTCATACCAGTGAGACCAGGTGAACGGCTACCACACTTTCCAGCTTGTCCACAAGTTGGTTCTCAGGTTTTAAAAAGAGACATTGCTGGGTCTTTAAGCTGGCAAAGGACTCCTTCCGCTTTGGAAAGGATTTGCATGTTTTCCCGAGCAGTTATCAACATGAAGAATACATGATGCAACAACATTTTAGAATACCAATGAAAAGTTAGTAGAAGACCTGAATAAGTATTTTTCTTCCAAAAGAAGACATACTGATGTCCAAAGGGCACATGAAAAAATGTTCAACCTCAAATTATTAGGGAAATAAGTGTAAATCACAACCATAATAAGGTATCACTCGCAACTGTTAGAGTGGCTATTACTAAAAAGACAAGAAATAGCAAGTGTTGGAGGGATGTGGAAAGGGGAGCCTTCGTATACTGTAGGTGGGAATGTAGACTGGTCCAGCCGTATGGACAACAGTATGGTGGTGCCTCAAAAAGTTAAGATTAGAACAATCATCTGACCTGACCTCTTATCTTTAATTTGTATTTGCCCTTACATAAGCATAGTCCAAGCTAATAGCAGCAGAGTAGATAAGAAGGGCGAATGTCAGAGCTGTTCCTTAATTGAATCAGGGAATGTCACCTTCTGCTATTCCCAACCTACAGACAATATGCTATCTTTATGAAGTAAGAACCACACTCCTGTTTGCATTAGGAAAAATAACCCTCATAACACATCACAAGTATTGTAGACTATAATAAGCTATAAACTACTGACATTGTGAAAGAAAGTCTAAGAATTATTTATAATAGAAATCAATTGTTAAATAATACAGACTTTGTAATAAAGGTCTTTCTTTAAAGGAACACATATTTTCCTCCCTTATATATTCTTAAAACACTATAAGCAAACAAGATACAATGAAAGAAAAGGTATATAGAATTGGGCTACGTTTTCAGTTCCAAATTTTATTAGCTTCTTGACCCATTTGATCATGTGTTATATATTCTTCAATGAATTAAAGTGTTATTTCAACAGTCAAGCTATCACAGATACTTCTTAGGCTGAGTTAACCTTTTCTTCATGACTATATACAGATGGTATATAACTATTTTTTATAATTAAAATTTGGTTACTGGGACTGCATAAATTCAGGATAAAGTCTCACTTGTATTTCGCAAAGAAAGGAATACAGAAGATGAAACTGGAGAGTTCCTCCTTTGCTAACACAGGATTTCAGATAATAGGATTTACTTATTTTAATTTCCATAATTTTCTTTTTATTCATGTCTTTTTCACTGTTTACACTTCAGTTGCATTTATTAGGCGTCTTAAATTTTTACTACATGGATGCTAACCTTTATGCTTGGAATCAGATTAATTGGGCATGTATTGATGCCTTTGAGATTCATTTAAAATTGAAACTGTGTCTAAATGGACATCTGGTGTGAAAAACAAGTTGAAAGCATGCTATCTCCCTTGTGACAAAATATATTTGATTAGAATTACAAAAGATATTATTCTTTAGAGATTTTTCTTTAATTAGAACAACATTCCAAAAATTTGTTGCTAGCTGGCAGAGACAAAGCAATACGTAAGTTGGATTTGGAGATGCATTAATTGTTTCTTAAAACACTTTTCTCCATGAAACTTGAAAATATCATGTAAGCTACCAATTTCATTGATTTTGAAAAAGGAAGGGAGAGGGAGATAGAAACATAAATGATGAGAAAGATCCTATATGTCCCTCCCCGCGCCTCCCGGCTAGACTGGGGATTGAGCCTGTAACAGGGGCATGTGCCATGACTGGGAATCAAACTGTGACCTCCTGGTTCATAGATGAATGCTCAGCCCCTGAGCCATGCTGGCTGGGCCCAACGTCATTTCTAAACACATTTAGGAAGATGCCAACAACCTTACCTTCCTGGTACCAAGAAAGGAGGTCATTCCACAGTCTACAGAGTGCCTTCCCTGAGCCTCAGGGCACATGCTGAAACACACCAGCCACATTAGAATCCCTGCCTGGTGTATGCTGGCTGAGAGAGAGGTCAACAAAGTGTATTTCCAAAATATATAAGGAACTCGTACAGCTCAACAAAAGGAAAACAAGCAATCCAATTAAAAAATGGGCCCTAGCCGGATAGCTCAGTGGATAGAGCGTCGGCCTGCAGACTGACGGGTCCTGGGTTTGATTCCGGTCAAGGACACATGCCTGGGTTGCAGACTCGATCCCCAGTAGGGGGCATGCAGGAGGCAGCCAATCAATGATTCTCTCTCATCATTGATGTTTCTATCTCTCTCCCTCTCCCTTCCTCTCTGAAATCAATAAAAATATATTTTAAAAAATGGGCAGAGGACCTAAATAGACCTTTTTCCAAAGAGGACATACAGAAGGCCAAGAGACATATGAAAACATGCCCAAAGTCACTAATCTCCTGAGAGATGTCAATCAAAATGACAATGAGGCACCACCTCACACCTGCCAAAACGGCTACCATCAACAGATCAACAATGACACGTGCAGGTAAGGATGTGGAGAAAAGGGAGCCCTCCAAACCATTTTTTTTGATAAATAATCTCATATGGAGATAGAGCCTGCAGAGAATTCAGCTGTTCTTGGGCACATTCCTTAGAACCCCCGCCATTTCTGAATCGTGTTAGCCAGCACAGGGCAGCACGTGACGTACAGCAAGAAGGCGGGACTCCAAGACAACATAACACTAGGGAAATGCTGTGCAGACAAGGAACATTCTCTTCACTTTCCCATGTTTTAAAATATGTGTCTGGGTCTTATTTGCCTCACATTCTTCCTAAGAAAGATTACCTGAATTATATTAAAATATTTGAAATATCCCAGTTCCCTCAAAGCTTAATAACTTATATGGAAGGGTAGTTAAATGTTCATACTAGGAACATCAATCTATAACTCAAAGCATATTTATTTATTTATTTATTTATTTAGTTATTTACTTAAACATGTTTTTGTTGGGTTGGGACTTTTATAATCTTCTCCTCAACATTGTATGCTGACATCATTTGAATCAACTCCCTGTTTAGCCTCAAGTAGAAGAGATGTAAGAAGCAGCAACGTGTTTCAAAATTCAAGTATTGTAGAATCCACATGCTCTGAAGCAGGAGAAAATAACACGATCAAGAGCGAAAGAGGAAATTTTAAGTATTCACCCATTTCTTGCAAAATCTTTTATATAAACTTAATGAGAATAAATAAAATCAGAAAATGAAATTGCCTTTAAAATTGCTGACGGGCATTTTCTGTGCAGGTACAATCAAGGCTGCATATTTTAACTACCGAAGGCCCATATCCCCTGTGAACAACTGAGGGGGTTTGGTTTTTGTCTCCAGCTTCCAGCTTTCTGCTTTTCCACAGCACAGTGGAGGAGGATCTGCATGTCTGTATGGCTCACTCCTGATGAAGGCAATGCTTTCCGATAAAACCGGGGCTGTTTGAGAACCGTTCCTGGCCACCAGATTCCACCAGCGCTGCCTAGCTCAATGTACATTCAAAGCGAGAGAATGTGGCCATCGCTGCAAATATGAAATACATTGAGAAGAATACATTGTAATTGAAGCAAATGTCACACTTTACAGAAACTATTTGTGGAGACTCAATTTTTCTCCCACAAAAGTGAGATTTCAGTGACTTGTACCTGTAAACCTTTTTTTTTTTTTTTTTTTTTTTTTAGATGGAACATTCAACTTAACATTTTGACAAAAAATTCATTTAGTCAAGTTCAGCATCCAGATGCTTAAATCAAACTTCTGTTTAGATCCCACATAGGCCAGGCTCAGGGTAAAGGACACTGGGTCAGAGCAAGGGGCAGACTGCAGTGGTGGGCAATCGGGGGTGCCAATACGGTCTTTTTATAAGACAGGGCATGCCTTAATCCTCGGTTTAACAAGTAGAAACCTATGCATCCTTTGCATTTCTTTGCTAAAATTTCTGGTGATAAATGTTCAATTAAAATGTTTAACTGCCACTAGAGGCACAGACAATGAATAATTATAATAATTATAATCTCCTGTGGGAGACAAAGATTTATATTTTAAGTTTTGTATAATTGTATTGGCTTTTATAACTTTAAAATATTGTTCCCTCTGTTGACAATAAAGCTGTAAACAAAAGTTGGCAGTTGATGCTTTTAGGCTTTCTGGTCTTTTTTCAATTTATGCTTTTATTAGTTTTTGCACATTGACAACAGAATATCTGTTTGCAATAACTCAAGGAATATGTATTAAATGCCTACGAGAACTGAGGAGACATACCATTATAAAACTAAATTAGGCTGGTGTAATATATTTATAGTAATGGAGAAATTTTCTTTTTATTATTGCAAGTTAATCATGTAGGAATAAAATCGGGGAATATAATCAGTATAATATTTTGGAGGTACACCATGGCTGTATTTCTATACAAGTATAATTGAAATTAGGGATTTAAAATTATGTGTCACTTCTACTGTGCCATTTTCAAAATTGCAATTATGTTTAAATGTCATGACTTAGTTACCATAAGATAGAGGTACATGAGATATGCGCTGTTCCCCATTTAAATGGAAAAGTCTGGGAACAGAAAGAAATGGGTATGCTCTATTTTTTTCTCTCCTCCACGTAATGTCATAGTCGGAATTACTTGGTCTCATCGGTCACTCCATCAGTAGAATAACATTGTAATAGGGGTCTGCAGAAGTCATCCCTAGTAGATGCCTTCTAGTGATTTACAGGTTAGAGCTCTCTGTAGAGTTAGAATACATTGAAAAAAGCAAAAGCTTCAGAAATCTCAACAGTTAGAAAACAGGAAAGAATGGACTGCTAGAGCATTGAAAGAACCTCTCCACATGGTGTGTCATACTTATTCATGTGTATAGTATTTGGACCACTATATAATAGTACATTGTATTGTAATGTCACATTGTTCACATGCAATGTTATATTGGATCGGAACGTGTAGACAAAGCCATGATCCCTCATTCTTCTCACTGGGGATCCAGGGTGTTTGCATATTTTAAAGTGTTCTTTTATAAATAATGCTGAAACTTACAAAAAATGTAGGATGTTTTCATGCGCAAGGGGAAGTGTGACATTGTGTGGTTCCATGCTGTGCATTTTCAACTCTATGAGCTACTGACAAATTACTCTTCACATGTTATTCCTTGTTACTACGCAGCAAGTGTTTGAGAGTTCAGTCTATTCCACATCTTCACCAACACCTGGAATTATCTGACTTTTGTGGTTGTTAACAGAGGATTGTGAAATATTGTTTCACTTTTGCTGATTACTAGAGAGGAGGATATTTTTACATTATTTACTGGCCATTGTCATATCTGATTTTGCAAAATTCTTGTTAATTGGCTTCTCTCATTTTCTTAGGTTTACATATTCCTTATTCACAGAATTTCATAATATAGTTTGATAATTAATTCTCTGTAGCTTAGAAGATTTGAAAATATTTTCCCCATAAAGTTATTTTAAAAATTTTGTGGGATCCTGGACCATGCAGATGAAAACAATGTACGGGTGATGAAACTGGAGTTAACTTCTATAGATGAGCAAACATTCAGATATAAATGTTAACTTCCTGGTTTCAATAACTGTTTACATAGAAAGATGTTAACATTATGAGAAGCTGAGTTACGATACATGGGGAATGTTTAAAACTAAAAAGGGAAGTCCTTAAAATAAGAAAAAAAAGTACATTTAAAAAGTTTTTAGAAAATATGTCAAAAAATGTTGAAAAAGTAAATTATTTTCATATCTGATAGTATTCTACAGAATAAAAGCCAAATGATTTAGCTAACCAATCAGATCTTGGGTGATCGGGTCCCTCTACATAGTGAGAGACTCACCTACGATCAGCCAATCGGGGGACACCTTAGCCTCTGGCTAGAACAGATTCCTTGCAATGTCCCCTTCCCTCCAGGCTCTGTAACATGTCTGACTGCTGCTCGGCAGCTATTTCCCCGTTTTCATTCCCATAGTTAACTTGACAGAATCTTTGGAACTCAGTGCAATGATTTCTTCCTCTCTATCAGGGTTGCCTAACCCTGTGGTCGGCAAACTGTGGCTCTTGAGCCACATGCGGCTCTTTGGCCTCTTGAGTGTGGCTCTTCCACAAAATACCACAGCCTGGGTGAGTCTATTTTGAAGAAGTGGCATTAGAAGAAGTTTAAGTTTAAAAAATGTGACTCTCAAAAGCAATTTCAATCATTTTGAAGTTTGACTAATGAGTTTTCCGACCACTGGCCTAATCCACCCCTGTCCTCACAATACCTGTGATCCCCTCCCCCAGCACCTGCCGTGAATTGCAGCTGATGGTTTACTCCTCTGCTCACTCCACCAGCCTCTGAGCCATGTGAAGGCGGACAGCGTCTGTTGTTATGGTGTTTAGAGACTCTGCTACCCGGACTACAGCAATCACTACAGTGATTCCCATAATGGATGTTGGGGTCTTACGGAAAGTGAACCTGCAGCAGAGAATAAAATTGCTTTTATTCCATTATGCTTACAAAGGTGGATGATATGTATTATTAAGATGCCATTGAAGATGCCACTGAAGATCAATTTAATGTATTTCCAAGTTTCTCTCATTATTCATAGAAGTCTGAGGCCCTGTGATCCCACCTACGGAAATAAAAACATCGTCCCAAACAGATCGTCATTGCTGACTGGAGGTCTTGTAAGTGTAAAATTCTGGTGAAATCGCATCAAGTTAACCTTAGTGGTATTAGCTCAATTTTATTACTTGAGAATATAGGCTGACATTATCTTCACGCTTGTTCCTTCTCCTCATCTTCTTGTCCGGAGTTTGGGGTATTGATTGATCATTGGCTTAGATTTGAGGTTCCCCGGGAGCTCTGTAGCATGGCGCAGAGGGGAAGCACCATGCTATGGAGCCAGACCCCCGCAATTACAACTCCAGCCTGGCCACTGACCGAGGGACTGGGAGGAAGTCAGTCAGTCTTCCTGTGCTTCCTTTTCCTCACTGGTGAAATGAGAATAAATAACAGTTATAAACGCATTAGATTATCGCTGGGATTTTATAGTATTACACTGGACACACTCTGAATAGTGCCAGAACCGCTCCTGGCACACAGTAAGACTCATGTAAGTGTTAATTATGATAACAATAATAATTGCCATTTTTCTTTAACCCAACGTTGTTCCTTGTCATTTCTCTTCAATACGATGTTGTCACATTTATTGCTATAAAAACTATGATTAAAAAGTCAAGTACATTATGTATGTAGAGCACGGTAGGGATGTGAGAGTTAAGGGAAATAAAAGGCCTGGGAGCAGGCTTCAGGTAGACAAAGGGCTCTTACGTGGAAGGAGTTGGAGTTACTCTGCTTTTCAGGGAGAAATGCTTAGAAGCTGTAGGGCGGCTCATTTTGAATTCCTAATAAATAGGACAAAACATAACACAAGTAGAGAGTCTCCCCTTCCCAGAAGTATAGGAGATGATATGTATTATTAAGATGCCATTGAAGATGCCACTGAAGATCAATTTAATGTATTTCCAAGTTTCTTCAAAAATACACTTCAAACTTCTCAGCCTCTGAGATATCTTTGGATTCCTCAGGACTATGCGAATCTGACTAATATTTTTAGGCAGAGATGGCTTTCCTTAGTCCTGAGGGAATATTGCAGGCCCCCCAATTCTGTTGAACAAGTAAGACAAAATCTATTTGTCTTACAGTGAATGATAAGAGTGGAAACCTGGGAAGAATTGACATGTATAGTGGATGTGATTTATGCCCATATCCACAACACCACCTTTTATAACCAATGGCATGCTACTCATTAGCGATACATTAAAAAGTAATAGAAGGTATATTACTTCTTAATAACCCCTTTACATCCTTTAAATTATTTTTGGTTTGTAAACTTTCAACTCTCTAAAGAGAATTTTAGATATGTGGAGGGTGGAAGAATAGGATGGACAGTTGGATCTGTAAAGAAATGGTCTCTTTACAAAAATGGTTGTTTTGAAAGCATTAGTGAGTGCCCACTCTTAGGTGAACACCTGTTAGCGGGTGCAGCATGCTCATTGAAAAATTGACCTTGGCTCTGGGTAACCGCCACTTAAACTTTTGCAGGACTGTGTTTCCAGTAAGTTGTTGAGCAAGGGATATATCTACATTTCTCTTCTCCTCGGAGGACTTGTGAATAAGTTAACCTAGACAAATTTATACAAGAGTGAAAAGAAGCTACCACAATCTAAAATTGTCCCTATTTATCCCACCGAGTGGAAATCCCTTCTTCAGCTAGAAAATGTGCTTCTGAGAAGGCCATGAGCGCTGGGCCCGAGATGGAAGTTACTAGCAAGTGTGACCTTGGGTGAGCTGCTTTAACCCTGGAAACTAGTTTCCTCATCATTACACAGGTCAGAATTAAAATGACCCACATTCATTATCAAACCTGTGCATCCAGTCATGTTTATTTATTTAAAAAATAATATTATTTATTGATTTTAGAGAGGAAGGGATAGGGAGGGAGAGAGAGAATCATCAATGATGAGAGACAATCATTGACCAGCTGCTTCCTGTACTCCCCCTATTGGGGACTGTGCCCACAACCCAGGCATATGCCCTTGTCTGGAATCGAACCCAGAACCCTTTGGTTTGCAGGCCAACCCTCTATCCACTGAGCCAAACTGGCTAAGGTGATCCAATCATGCTTAAATTTAAATTTAAAAAATCATTCAGTGCATATGTCATATATTATTTAATGTTGAATGGGGTCTGGGGAAGCATCCTACAAAGAAACACATTCATTTTTTGTAGTGATCCATGAATATTTACACTGAGTGAGAAAACTAAGATCTATGAACATCCTATAAAAATTTAGATTAGCTTTGCCTTTAAATGAGTTTTGGCAGCAAAAAGCAAAACCTTTTCGTCTTCAGAGCTTTCTGTGTTTTGAAATAGCAGATGAAAGATGATATCCCTGTACTTGTCTAGTGCAGAAAGCAGTCCCACAGATCACATGAGATACGTTTTAAAAATAAATGTATACATTATAAAGCATTATATAAATGGAAGGCATTATTAATATCTGGGCTCCTGATTTTGTGAGTATTTCCCAGGCTTTCACTGGGTTGGGGGAGCTGGGGAAAGAAAGCTTTCATTGAGTTTTGTTTGAATCCAGTTGAAAGAGAAGAGAGATGACAAGTTTCCTCCTGGTAGTGCATGGTGCTCCTACTCCTGGATGCCTTTGACATCAGCCTGGGTTTATGTGTTTCCCAGAATTAAAGTTATCTTCTTATCAAAATAATATTGGTACGTTTCTGCTATTGCAAGCTTGCTTTTAAATTACAGCTCAGAGATACCAAGGCTTGGGATTCACCCATTCATTCATGTAGTAGTTGCTAATTCTGAATTATTACGTGTGGCGTGAACATTCAGTGGGAAGTAACATTAGCTCTAGAACTTGACAGAAAAGGTGTTTGGCAAAATAAAAAAAGATTGGAGCTATATAAGAAATTCCAATTTAAGTGATGATTGCGCACAAAATAAAACTAATTAAACTTTTAAAAGTTCACCTATAGATCTTGGCCATTTGTGTATAGATTTATATATATATAAAAAAAGTAACTGGGAAGAGTCTTGTTGGAATGCACAGGCAGCTTCGCCTGCAGTGGGCCCAGCAGCTATAATTAGGATTACAGTGATAGACTCTGAGTGGCCAGATTATATGAACTCTGAATGCATAATCTGGCCACTCAGCCTACTATATATATTAGAGGCCCAGTGCATGAATTCATGCATGGGAGTGTTCTGGCCAGCCTGGCCAGTGGGAGGGGACATGGGTGGTTGGCTGGCCTGCCTGCTGGTCAAACTCCTGGTCAAGGGGACGATTTGCATATTAGCCTTTTATTCTATAAGACAGACACTGAGTGGCTAGATTATTACGCATTTGGAGATCAAAATAATCTGGCCACTCAGTGTATTATGGGGAATTGGTGCTAATAAAAGCAGCGAGGGCTCATCTAAGATTCCGTTCCCCAGAGAGCTCGATAATGCTGGTCACACTTCGAGTCTTCCTTTGGTCAGCCGTTTTTGAAGGACCTCGATTGTGACTACATAGGAAGCGCTATACTGACCATGACTTTCTTCTACCACTATTTGGTAAGTAGAGTACTTAACTCGTCATCATCCTCAACTAATGCAATCAATACTATGTATGGGGATTTATCAATTAACGCATTGAATTTACCTAACTCAGCAGCATCCTGATAGATACCAATACGCTTCCCTCTTGGGCAAAAGTGGATGAAAGTTTCACAAACGAGAAGTGTGAACTGAAGTCATGAACTCAAGGGAAGGCATAATGGTAAAAGCAATATCCATGTTAATACACACGTTCTAGTTTCATTCATTTCCTAAATCAGCCAGACTTTAATAAACATTGAAACTTAATATATCTGGGCCTTAATTTTATCTTATATGAACGACAGGGATGGATGTGATAATCTGGCTGCTGCTACCTGCTCAAGTTTTTTATTGGAAGTTCAGTATTATTTGGTGCTTTTCAATTTCACTTTGGCCATGTGCTACATATGCTTCAGTGATCCATTTAATACACACATCAGTGATTGTTTCTGGTTGATGTAGTATTTTCTTTTCATGTTTGCTCTTAAATGAAAAGACTGTGCCATTTATAAACTACCTCTCATTTCTTGTTATTTCCTGAGTTCCCTAGTCTTTGTCAGGCCAATGTAAAATTGAGACTGCCACCTGGCCAGTGTGGCTCAGTGGTTGAGCATTGACGTAGGAACCAGGAGGTGAGGTTTCAATTCCTGGTTAGGGCACATGCCCAGGTTACTGGTTCAATCCCTAGTGTGGGGTGTGCAGGAGGCAGTTGATCAATGATTCTCTCTCCTCATTGATGTTTCTCTCTCTCCCTCTCTCTTCCTCTCTGAAATAAAAATATTTAAAAAGAAAAGAAAAACTGATATTTCTGCCATCTATGCACTTACGTGAACACACTTTAACACAACTGGGTAGCACATACTACATAGATCTCCTCAAATACTATCACATCACCACTTCTAACTTTTCAAATGCTTTCTTAGCTTTCTTATAAAAACATAATCATTACGAATCTTTTAGAAGTGACAGAGTGAAAGTTTCAGAGTGAAGAGAAATTATTAAATGGAGCGTGAGTAATGTGAGTAAATGAAAAGGAAGACATGATGCATGGGACATTAATAAAATAAAATTTATCCTGCAACCCGGCTTTGAAAATTGATAATGTGACTGAGAACCAGAGTCCAAGTATTTCTAAAGAAAACGACTTTACGCTTTTAAATAATACGACTTTGGAAAGTGTCGTGTGGTTCATTCCCTCTCTTTCCAATGTCGTTGGTCGTTATCACTTGGCAAGAAGACGCATCACGTTTCTGGGTCTCAGTTGACTAAATTCATGCATTAAAATTTCTCTCTATCCGGCCTGGAGGAGATTGCAGGAAGGAAGGGTGTGTTTTATTGTTGCTTTCATAGTATATAATATCTAACCTGGTGTTTTGGAATAAAAACCTTTATTGGTTCCTTAATGGTACTGTAAAATACTCATTTAAATAGATCGTGTTACAAATCAGGATGTGGTAAGAATGGATTCAAGGAGTATAAAATTTTATTTAATATTGATGTTTTCAGTCCATGTTCTTTCTTAACTTGGTAAATATTCCTAAGTCGCCTTGAGTATGCCAAGCGCTGTGTGATCAGGGCCTGCAGACAATGATGAAGATGCAGTTCTTCTTCCTGTCAAACGGATTGCTGTCCAGCAGAGGAGACCACTGCCTTACTATTACTAATTATGATGAAAATAGTGACAATTTCCATCTCTGGAGTGCTTACTGTAGACCAGACACTGTGCTCTCTACTTTACATAAATAACCTAATTTAATTATCACACAATCCCACGAAGTAGATGTAATGCCATCTGTCAGATTAGGAAAATGAAGTTGAAGGCGCTAACTTGCTTCAAATCTCTTAGCAAATCCAATGGTTTAAGAACAAGTACTAAAACCTGGGCTCTCTGACCCCAAGGCGAAAGCTCGTAACAATTACTATATTATTACAATGGGACGGGTGCCATCACAGGTGTGTGAAAGGCTGGGATGGCACGGATGAATGAAGTGATTAATTTCATACCAAATTAGGAGAGGGAAAGCCATGGAAATGCTTCACAGAGAAAGGACAGATTCTATTGCGCCCTGGCAGGGGAGGAACAAGTGCACAAAGGCGATTACTGACAGAGGAAATGGCACAAGCACGGGACCGAGTGGATGCGGCACCTGCGGAAGGTGGGCAGTCCGCCATGACTAGGCTTCTAAGCTCAGGTGCGGAGTGGAGGGACAGAGACCCGCCTGGACAGGTGTGTTGGAGCTGGGTCAAAAACAATCTGTTTAAACCACATTAAAAACATGGACGTTCACTGATGTGGGTATGGAACCCACAAATGATTTCTCAACAGGAAAATGTCAACATCAGCTCTGCTGGAGTGAGCCTGGCCATTGTAGAGAGGAGAGGAGAGAGGGAATAGAGGTTGGACAAGGAGGCGAGGGGAAGTCAGGGGGCATGCCGGCAGGAGAGAAACAGACCTCAGCCCAACACAACAGCAGTCATGTGGCAGGAGAGACGGGCAGGAGGAAGCTCAGGGAGGGAAACAACTCAATTTCCTAGTGCACGGTGGGGGGTGAGGAGCATTTCAAAACAACCCCATGATGACTGTAGTTGGTCATAGGATAGAGGGGAGGCCCAGAAGAATGAGCAGGCTTGAGAAAAAACGAGAATTGTGATGAGAATGTTGACTTCCAGGTGGATGTAGATGACACAATGTAACTACTGGAAATATAGAAAACGAAGAAACCATTTATTATGCTGATTCAAAAAGGTCAGCAGGAAATTCCTCCCAGAGGAAATCTGATGGTCACAATGAACAAGCCACTTGAGTCACACGTGACTGCTCTGCTCTCCTATCCCCGCACGGGCACGGCTTTGCAGGCCCTGCACCCATGGCCGTGTGAAGGCAGAGATTCTCGCCGAGCGCATCCTCCACTGAGTGTGTGTGGACAGAGGAGGCACGTGTCTTCCCGCAAAAGGAAGAACCTGACTCATCCTGGAAAGACAGCGTAGTGAAAACATAAACAGACTTGTTTTCTAAATAGTCCTCTTTGAGTACTTTCAAAGTTAAATTACTAAATTTCTTTACATATGTGAATTATTTAATCAGGGGTCTTCAAACTACGGCCCGCGGGCCACATGCGGCCCGCAGAGGAGTCTGATCCGGCCCGCCAGGTTTTTTGGGCAGTGAGCGCAGCCGAGGTGTTACAGTAGGAATTAGTAGTTCATATAGTCCGGCCCTCCAGCTCTCTGAGGGACCGTGATCTGGCCCCCACTTTAAAAAGTTTGAGGACCCCTGATTTAAGTAAATAAGCACAATTAGGCTTTCAAATATCATTTCAAATATGTTTCTTCTGACGTGTGTGGTGTTGTTAAGATACAACATACAGAATTCTTCCGAGTCAGGATTCTTAACAAATTTCCTTGTTAAGAAATGTAAATTTCAGATACCCAAGTAAAATTGCCTTTGCCCATTAATCACTTAGGTATACAAGTAGTTATTTTGGTACCTGAAGATTTTAACAAACAAAACAAAAACAAATCTTATTATACGCATTTTTGATAAATATATAATTGGCTCAATTTCAATTTATAGCCAATAGTCTTGTAGTGCTTTTCTAAATGCATATTTGCTTTGAAAGGATGAATGCATCACTAAACAGTCATTAGGACCTTTAAATTGGAAAATAACTTCTCGTCGGCTACCTCATTTTATACTTTAAAATAATCAGAGAAGATATTAATTTCACAGGTGAAGAACAGATGCTAAAGGATTAAACAGGAAATATGTAACAACTCTGTCATAATTTTACAAAGTATTCAGTAAAATACCTGACCCTTAACTACAATAAAGTTATGTTATGAACAAATTTAAATGCCTTGCAAATAGCTCTGAGAATGCAAAGCACATAAAACCTCCCTTCTTTAACCTTCAAAGTGCGTGAAAGATGAGCTCCATGTGCTGATTCCAAGGCGATCTTCACAGCCACAAACCAGCATTTCCTCCCGCTTGATGGATAATTGACAATAAAATCGTTCAGTATTGCGGGTGTACGATGTGATGAATTGCTGTACGTAAACACTGCAAGAGGATCCCCCCGAATGAGTAAAACCGCACACCCACCACCTCTCATGTTTACTTCTTTGTGTGTGAGAACCTTCCTCTGCTCTCCTGGCAAATTTCAATTCCAGGCCCGTTATTGCTCTTGGCTTTATTGCGCCTCACAGATGTTGCCTTTTCTTTATCTTTTACAAATTAAAGGTAAGATCCTCCAGCAACAAAGACATTATGAGTCCCTTTATTGCCGTGGTCTGAAACTGAACCTGCAGTAGGCATGCCTGTGTGCAATGCAGCGTTATCCGCTTTAGTCGCCGTGTTACAGACCTCATTCATCTCATCACAGAGAGTGTGCACCGTTTTATTAACCGCTCCCTTTCCCCTGCCTCCAAGCCCCTGGCAACCACTTGTGTCCTCTCTGTTGCCGAGCCTGCCTTTTTAAAGAGATCCCACATGTGGGTGATACTGAGCAGTAGTTGTATTTCTCTGTCCAGCTTTCATTTAGCATAATGCTCCCCAGGTATAACCATGTTGTGCAAAAGACAGCATTTTTCCTTTTTAAAAAATATATTTAACAACATTCAATTGTGCATATACACACCATGACTTCTTTAACCATTAATCTGATGAGGGACGCTTAGGTTGTGTCCATAGTGTGGCTGTTGTACTTGATGCTGCAATGAACATGGAGGTGTACATACTCCTTCAAGAGAGTGCTTTTGTCTCCTATGGATATTTATCCAGGAATGAGACAGCTGGGTCACAGGGTAGTTCTATTTTTAATTTCTTGAGGCACTCCACACTGTTTTCCATTCTGTCTGCACTTACACTGCTACCCACAGTGCACCAAGGTTCCCTTTCTCCACATCCTTCCTCATATAAGCTATCTCTTTTTTAATTTTAATTAAAAAAAAATTTAATAATATATTTTATTGACTTTTTACAGAGGAAGAGAGAGGGATAGAGAGCTATAAACATTGACGAGAGAGATACATCTATGAGCTGCCTCTTGTACACCCCGGGATGTGCCTGCAACCAAGGTACATGCCCTTGACGGGAATCGAACCTGGGACCTTTCAGTCCACAGGCAAGATGCTCCATCCACTGAGTCAAACCAGTCTCGGCAAGCTATCTCTCTCTCTCTTTTTTTTTTTTTTTTTTTTTTTTTTTAAATAATAGCCATCTCACCAGGTGCTTGATAGTATTTCATTGTTTTTTTAAAACAACAGCTTTATTGAGCTATAATTCATATGACTTACAATTCACACATCTACAGTGTATAATTAGTGGTTTTAGTACATTTACACATATGTGCAACCATCACCATAGTAAATTTTTAGAACATTTTTATTACCTCAAGTTGAAACTTGCTACCTCTTTATCCCCCACCCCAACCCTAAGCAGCTGGCTTATATGAAAGCCCTCATCAGTGCCTGCTTTCTTAAAAAATATATATTTTATTGATTTTTTACAGAGAGGAGGAGAGAGCGATAGAGAGCTAGAAACGCCAGTGAGAGAGAAACATCGACCAGTTGCCTCCTCTACGCCCTCTACCGGGGATGTGCCCGCAAACAACATGCATGCCCTTGACCGGAATCGAACCTGGGACCTTTCAGTCCGCAGACCGACGCTCTATCCACTGAGCCAAACCGGTTTCGGCCACAGGTTGCATTTTCATTTTGAGATGGTTTCCTTTGCTCTGTGGAAGCTTTTTAGTTTGAAGTTATCACAGGTGTTTGTTTTTACTGTGTTACCTTCTCTTTCGGTGTCATATCTAGAAAGCATCACCAAAACTCATGTTGAGGCTCTTTTATCTTGTGTTTTAAAAATCATTTATAATAACTTAAGAAATAGTTCAATGTGATTCCTGATCTAAGTAGTACATTTTTTAAAATGGAAAAAAATGTAATTCATAACAAAATATTTTATTGACATAACTTATATGAAATATGGTGTTTACCGAACAGTTCAGTTCAATGAAGTAACTTTTCTTGGTTAAAAGCCAAGGATATTTATTAAATTACTATATATATGCAATATATATAGTAATATATATATTATATATAATTACCATATATTAAATTACTATATATATATATATATATATATATATATATATATATATAAAATTGAACAACAAAAATAAATTTATAAATCAACTGTAATTTAAAAATATGTCTGTTTGATCACTTATGTAATCCTTCTGGGAATTGACAAGCCCCTTTTTAGAAAACTGACTTGGAACTGGCGAAGAGAAGACAAGGTCATTGGCACAAACAGCCCATGAACTCCCCTGTGAGGCCTGGATATTGATTTGATTATTATCAGACAATGGTCAGCAGCTGATCACACCAAATAAACAAGATACATTTTAGTTGGAAACGTGTTCACCATTTAAACAATAGATAAACTTTACAAAGTAAGAAGCTACAGACAAAAGAACACTATATAGCAGGTCTGTGTTTTAGCCCAACCACATTAATAAAACCCTTTTTAATATTCTGTGAACTGGAGCAATAAAAAGAAGGTCACTGACTGTGTCAAAGCAGTAAATGTTTTATTTCCCTCTCCTTTGAATAACATCTTTCTGTTGCGATAGGTGAAACATCCCATTATTTCATCACTTCACGACTGAGGAGTAAGAAAGCCCAGAGCGGGGGAGAAATTAAAAGGAGAAAGGTCAGGAGAGGTCAAGGAAGGGCATTATGTCGAAATATTGCCTACTTTCCTTATGTTTTCTCTCACTCTCCTTTTTCTCTCTCCCAGATACCACATTTGCAGCTGAATGCTAATTCTGTAGTTGAAAAAAACACACCAAAAACCAACATCCGAAGCTGTTTTGTTTTATTTTAGGAACATGAGAGAGAAAAAGAGAAAAGGAAATAGAGGACAGAGGCAGAAACAGAAAGACAGATACAGAGCTAGACAGAGACAGAGTAAAAGTCAAAGCAGAATATTAGAAACAAGACAAATCTGCCCATGCTGGCCACTTTTATTCAGCTTAGTACTCCCAGGCCTAACTGGAGCAATTAGTCAAGCGTAAGAAATAAAAGTCACCCAGCTGGTATGGTTCAGTGGTTGATCATCTACTTATGAACCAGGAAGTCATGATTCCATTCCTGGTCAGGGCACATGTCAGGGTTGTAGGCTCAAATCTCCAGTGTGGGGCATGCAGAAGACAGCCAAACAATGATTCTCTCTCCCTCTCCCTTCCTCTCTGATATATATATATATATATATATATATATATATATATATATATATATATAGTGACTATTATAAATGATTAAAAATAATAGATCAGTAATTATGTTATCAATTCACAATTTCATTGCAGATAATATTTCATGCTTGGATATAAAACTTGGTATAAAATTTCTCATGAAAAATTACATTTAGTTCAATCTGATCAATCTAAAGTAATCCAAAAGTTAAGATAAATCAATACTGAGAGATGGTGGAAAACAAATACATTCCCCTAATGGTGAGCAGTGTCATTGTAAATTTTCCCTGTGAGCCGAACGAATTGTCATGTGTACCAGAACTGCAATGTGTCCGTTTCCATGTGTCTAGCATTTTACTACTCTGGACTCAGAAACTACACTGTTAAAGGAAGTGACAAAGACATGGCTAAAGAGGATGGATTAATAGGGCATAGAACCGAGATGAGGTATGTGGGCTAATTATAGAACTAATGAGCTAGTTAATCATTCTGAGAACAAAACCATTGCTTCCATTTCCTTCATCTGGTGGGAGGCCTGTGCGGATGATTTCTTAAGTTCCCACAGGACCTAGGATTCTATGACTCTGCAACTCAATATAATTTATGGTTTTAGA
Organism: Pipistrellus hanaki; assembly: GCF_964339955.1. NCBI lineage: Eukaryota > Metazoa > Chordata > Mammalia > Chiroptera > Vespertilionidae > Pipistrellus > Pipistrellus hanaki. Next base: position 85,900,810 of record NC_140508.1, read on the forward strand.
ACCCAATTAATTTGAAAGTGTGGGAAGTGAATTATATATTTTAGGGCATTGCAATCATGCATTAGTCACCTAAGTAAGAAGAAATCGTTAATATCCAAAGTTCCTAGCTTATTATTGTGGAGTTCTGGATCAATAACTAGAGATTGGATAGTAAAATGTTTAAAACAAAGCAATATACACCAAATGTTCTCTAAGGAATTATGATTTTGTCCCGTGTCTAAATCGGTATCCTAAGATGATCAATGCATTCACTGCACTAGTCAAAGCAGGGAAACTGAATTAAAAAAAATATATTTTATCGATCTGTTTCAGAGAGGAAGGGAGAGGGATAGAGAGTTAGAAACATTGATGAGAGAGAAACATCGGTCAGCTGCCTTCTGCACACTCCCTACTGGGTATGTGCCTGCAACCAAGCTACGTGCCCTTTACCAGAATCAAACCTGGGACCCTTGAGTCCGAAGGCCAATGCTTTATCCACTGATCCAAACCAGTTAGGGGATGAAATTTTGAATAAAAATAAACATGAAAAATGAATATACTGATTGTAGGTTAGGCTAAATTATCTCGTGCTTTACTGTGTTGTGTACACTTAGCCTATTGGGGTGTCAGAGGGAGAATGTATTAACTTCAGCCAGCCAGGGTGTTCTGATATCCACTCTCACCCCCTGGAGTCCTGTGTTCCATGTGCCAGCTCACTGAGATGAAGAGGTGATGGGTATTGACCTCTCTACCTGTGACACTCTCCAGTTAGAGTGACTTCATTCTGAGGGGTGCCTAATTCTAAGAGTGTATGTTAGAGTGCTATGTATCTGGAATAGTGGGATGTGATTTTAATAAGACAAAAAAAGAAATAAAAATATTTCTATACTATATGTACTGTGTACATTTGTATTTTTATAAAACACACGTATGTATATGTATATATACATGTACATGCATACGTCACATATATACATAAATATATTTATATATGTATACATATTATTACTAGTTTGGACTCATTTAATACAAAAGATTAAATTAAATTTGTTATTTCTTATTCTAGAGTGTTCATGGCTCATTAGCTGTTCCTAATAGTCTTGATGTGTTTCAATAGTCCTATGTGTTTCAATTTGGACAATAAATTCTGCCCTTACTGTCACAAACACATAATGTCAGTTATCTCTTTGAGTCATAAATCAAATGTAGCACATCCCTAACCCTTCCTCACCCATGAGAGTAAGAGGCTTAATGCAGATCTTAAGGCTTTGGATAAATGTGAAAGAATGTGCGTTTTTCCAGTTAATTCAAAGCACCTTCCTTTCAAGTATTATATAAATAACTAGTGGCCCAGTGCACAGATTCATGCACATCGAAAGTAAAATAATTAGAAGAAATATTTTAATATTGCTATTCACACTTTATAATAGAAGTGTCAACCAAATTCATGATCGAAAATGACAGATGGAAATACACATGTGCAATTGGCGCCAGGGAGAGCTTTCTATGTATCGAGTGTGTGTGAGTCAACTTAGCCTTTTATACATATAGAACTAACTTGCTTTATTAGACCTGCTTACTGATTTAACTAAACTTTTTCCAGCTCAGTGAACCACCCAACTTCTCTTTCAGGTAATTGTCAGCCACACAGCAGTAAATATCAACATGAAGCAGATTATTATTGTAGATCACGCAGGGAGAACTAAGGGTAAAATATTTGACTGCAGCAGTGTCTGACTATCTTCTGTGCAGTGAGAAAACCTGAAGTCATTTTTCAAAGTCCACCGTTTCTTACTTCTTTTCAGTTAGGTCGAGTTTCTAAACTTTCTAAATCTCCATTTTCCAGCCAATGAAAAAAAAAGAGGATTCCACCGAGTCTTCTATCTACCTGCTCCAGGACTTGTATGAGCATCAGATGAGAAGAGGCGTGGGAAAATGCTTCTCAGACATTTTGTTAAAGTGTGAAATGTTTTCATCTGGCTGTAAAGCAAGTCGTGTTCCTGGAGTGAAGAGACTGCAAAGAGGCTAATTGCTAGGGGAGAGGAAGCTGGGATACACGTGATGTCATTGCCGGGAAGATCGCACACAAGCATATTAGCCTTTTATGTATATAGCTGTTCCAAAGGTTTTCAATCAAGTTATAAAACTTCTGGTTTTCTTTTTTCACAGGTAATAAGTACCCAGGACTTGATTGACACAATAGCAAAGTTGTAAAAAAGGATATATAATGCTGAAGACAGCACAAATAAGTTTAGTTCCTTGGCAAAAAATTTCAGAAAAAAAAATATACACATTTAAAAAATTGTATTAACTTTATTAACTGTATCTTTCCCATTAAATTGCACTAAGTCAGATTAGGGGTGACTGATTATATATATATATATATTACACTAGTTTATATGTCAAAGGAAATTTTGACTTTTTATACAAATTTGGAGTTTACTTTTAGGAGGTTAAGCAACAATAGCAATGATAGGCTGAAAGCAGCCAATATTGATAATCAATTAAGGGCAGTTCCCCTCTGCAGAGAGCCCAGGTTAAGGTACATTGTGGTTTCTTGGCTTTGATATGTTAGTTTGTCTTTTCTAACTCAAATGACCTCTAAAGCAACAGACTCTCAGGAGATAATTATTATTGTCCAGATTTTCCGTCCAGAAATTTGTCCTGATTTTTCACTCATCCCAGAGTATGATCCCATCTGACAGACGCTAAGGAAGTGCTATTAAGTGAATGTCTGGAATACGGCTAACAGGCTTTATGTAATAAATTCCACCGTTATGAGGCCATCATGGAATTTACTTGAATTTGCTCAAAAAACAAACAAAAAAACATAGTTGAGCTTTCACTACATAATTATGCTCACATTATAAACAAAATAAAACCTATGAGGTTAGATAAACATATCTGAGACACTAGTATAGGAATTTGCTGCTTTCCTATGCCTGTGTATCTGTCATGTGTGTAATTCATTCCATATTTGTTTAAAATATTAATGTTGAGTTAGCTCACTACGAGGTTAACTAAAACCAGAAAGACCCAGTTTTACTGGAATCTACCAAAGACAACTTGGCAGGTTTTTTAATAAGAATCTTGTATGAACCTGGGCAGTGTAGCTCAGTGGTTGAGTGTTGACCCATGAACCAGGAGGTCATGGTTAGATACTGGTCAGGGCACATGCCTTGATTGTGGACTCCATCCCAAGTAGGGGGCATACAGGAGGCAGCCCATCAATTATTCTCTCTCATCTTTGATGTTTCTATCTACCACTCTCTCTCTCCCTTCCTCTCTGAAATCAATATTATCCTGTGCAATTTGAATTAGTTTCTAAAATCTGGAATGATTTCTAGGTGAATTATTTACTGTTAATCTGCATGATTACAAAATTTTGCTTTTGTCTCTCTGCTATATTTATAGATGGGGTATATCTGAGTACAAAATTTATCCATAAATCTCTTAGAACAAAAGATCCAAATAAAACTCCATAACCCTATTTCTTTCCTTCCCTTGCACATCGCAAATGGGACCCATTTGGACAACAGCCACGGTACTCATTCAATCTGAACAATTGGCAAATAACAGCAGAGGGCCTCCCTGGATAACAGCTGGTTTGGCACCATCTCACCATCCCAGGCCCTCTGGGACATCCGCCCTGGGAGCAAGGCGCTCGGACACTGAGCCAGGACACACTGACCTGGGAAGCAATTTGGTTAAAATGAGTGACAGAGCCACTGGGCCATGGAAGCCTTTCCTAACACAGCCATGGAAGGAGTTTGACGAGAAGGCAATTCCTCAGCCCTTTTATGCAAACGGAAGGCCTCAGCACTCTTACCCCACCGGGTCCAGAGCAACAGAGCTCTGAATCGCAGCTCATGGGGCTGTGAGCCTGGAACCTGCTCAAAATGCTGCCAGCTGTCGGCTTGCGAGTCTTGTATTGTTAACACCACACGGACTGAAGAGACTGGACAAGAAGGTGACGTTCTAGTCCACGCTGACATCCTGCTTTTGTGGATCTCACTCAAAATTATTTCCTTCGCGCTATGTTGCCATGTGGCGGTAGACTCACAACGATTGTGGAGGTCTATCAGTCAACTTGATAAAAATTAATTTTTCAGAATTACATGATTCAGACATGTAGCTTTGTATAAAGGCAATATGTGTTTCACACATCTCTTAGAGTATCATACAAATATTGTTCAATTGAATATGTATTTATTGAAAATAATGTCCATATTCTTACAAAGTAACCGTTACACTATCACTTACGCAAGAATCAGTTCTTGAAATCTTAAAAAAAATAGCTATTTTATTGTCAGATTTAGAGTGTTCATAGGAATGAGGCTTTAACGTGCAAATATATAGCACTCTTTTGTGATTTTCAAATAGCCAAGGTAATATTGGAAATTTAGTTGTATTAATTTAGAACTTATTATCACGTGAATTGTAAAGTTAAAATTATTTAGGATGAATGAATGATCATTCGGCCAGATCTAGCACTTTGAGCACCTAGGATATGCTAATATTTAAAAGTTGATATTCAAAGGAAAAATAATTACATATATTAATATTAGACAATTATTCTGTCTCACTGCAAAAAATGTCCCTAATCTGTTATAAGATCATTTATAAGACCAATAAAAGTCTTTCAGACAAAATATTAATAATAGCAACTGAGAATGACAAAAACGACTAGATTCATATAATTTGTCTCACTTAAACTGTTTTGCCCCATTGTCTCATATTAAGTGGTATTAAATATAGTAAAATATATCAAACTGTCAAACTCTTTACTTCTCTGAAGTATTAGTTTTGTGGGCTTTGTTTTATAGACTTCTATAACTTATTTATAGGCTATAAAAAAAAAACCCACAAAAAACAACAAACTAAGGTGAACATCCTCCTACAGTTTATGTCTCTCCCGTTTAAAAGACAATCACTTTGTATTTTTCATTCTTCCTTGGCCTGACCTTGACTCCGTCATTCCTGAGAATTAATGGAACTCAGTCAGCTGAACTTTCTCAATTCACATTTCACATTTCTCTCCTCAGGTTCCTGACAAACACAGAAGTTACATGATTTATTTGTAAGGGGGAAGAATGACCTCACACATGGCATACATAACTACATGCTGAAAGGCCTAGACAGGAATAACATACAGAGGAGGTCACGCCGATCAAGGACAAATGAGGAATGACTACAGGGCTTTTGTTAATAATGCATCAAAATGGGATTTCGTGAATTATAACAGATGTGTCATACTAAGGAAAGATGCGCAGAATCAGGGAAATGGTGTTGGAACTTGTATTAAAAATTGTGTAGAAAATCTTTATAACTCTTTTGAATGTCGAAATGACTCTAAACTAGATTATATATATATATATATATATATATATATATATATATATATATTTAAAAGTTGATCCACAAAGCTATCTGTGGTATCACAGAAAAAGAAGCAGGTCACACAACATTCTAAAAATGAAAACCTGGGTCAGGAAAACAGCATAGGAAGACATCAACATTTTCATAATAGCTGTGTTTAGGGGGTATGACTACTGCGATTTTTTTCCTTATATTAGTCTGTTTGCCAATTTTCTTCAATTATATAGACTGACTTATAATAAAAACAGGAAAATAAAGATGTTTCATGGATCAAAGAACTAAGAGGTGCCTATTTTTTTCTAGATGTAAGGATGCAGTGTGGAGACCTAGCAGTGTGCCTTTGATAAACATATTTAAAGGAACACGCCACACTGGCAAAGTCATCAAAATCAAAGCAAGAATAAAATCAAAGTACTAATGCCTATATTTAAACTAATATTTCCAGCTAGTGCCTATATTTAAGAGCTGCCTCATAACGTAATTTTCAGTTTTTGTGACAGTTTCAGATTTACACAGAATTTTGTTTGCAAATACTTTTCATAGCGTGAATTATGCTGATATGGATAGTGTCTGTGGGCTCCTGTGATGAAACATTGCACTGAGTTACTAAAGCAAAAACATCATCTCTCTTTACATCTTCACATTATACTTAAATACAATGATATAACCTGATTTATTTAGCAATACATGTTCTCTTTCCTTACCTTCCACTGCTTAGACATCTGCATATAGGTGCATGGTAATTACAAATTAGACTCTATAATAGTGTTCAATCTATATATATATAAAAGCCTAGTGACCGTCTGACCATTCAACTGTTTGACCAGTAGCTATGACCACCAGGGGGCAGATGCTCAATGCACAGGCATGGAAACATGGAAGAGAATGATGAATCTCAGAGGGAAGGTGGGAGGGAAGAGATTGACCAAAGATCTTATATGCATACTAGAGGACCAGTGCATGGATTCGTGCACTGGTGGGGTCCCTCGGTCTGGCCTGCAGGGATTCGGCCAAATTTATGTTTCAGGCCTCCAACATCCCCCAACAGGTCCTGGATTGTGAGAGGGTGCAGGCCAGGCTGAGGGACCCCACTGGTGAATATATATGTACATACATACAGACAGTCCTTGGGTTACGACGGATTTGACGTATGTCATTTCCTGGTTACATCACCATCTCCCATTTATTTATTAAAAAAAATTCCATCATTTTGACATATATACATATGTGCTTTAAGTTTTTTATTATTTATTTACCACAAGTAAAGGTAAAAAAATTATCTTTTATTATTATTTTTTTTACTGTTTCACTTTATTACTGCTGTGTATGTGCTCCATGTGAGTGACATAAGTGCTTATGTAGGTGAGTTCCGACTTATGGCGAAAATCGCATTACATTGCACAGTAGGAATGGATTTCAGTGTAACCTGAGGACCTACAGTATGTGAGAATGTATGCCTCAGGTAGTGCAGTATGAATAAATACCAGAAACTTGGCCTAAGTAATCTTCAGTAAATTAAAAAATTACTAAAAAATAATTAATGACTACCATACATGAATACCATGGCATGAACAGAATCATATTTAGCTTGGTCCTTAAATGAAAACTACCAAATTTGTACTGATTAATTTTCACACATGAATATCCAAGATACCCCAGCTCTAAGTTCATCCCAAGCTTAGGAAGCTCGTGTATAGTTTTAAATAAATATGTAATTATCTCCATTAATACCACTTGAACATAATTATTTTAAGGTGATTTTTTTTTTTTTCTGGCTAAATTCATTTTATCACCCAGTGTATTGCCTTCACAATGTAGTAATGAGCCCCATTCTGACTGCAATCACCAAGATGGTGTTTGCTCTTTTTAATCAAAGTTGTCAAAAATGAGAAAATCAGGTATCCAGTGAGAAAATGGATTGGTTTTATTATAAAGCCAGCGTCGACATTCATTAGGTTGTGTGTACACAACCACATACCACAGAGCACAGAAACGCTCAGCATAGAATCCGGCAGTAACCAGCTGACCTTTGGGTCTCTTTACTGGGCCTCGGTAGGTTATGCTCCTGAACGTGCAGCACACCACTGATTGCCAAATGAGCGCAAGTAATTAGAGTGGCTGCTGGGAGGTCACAGATGGTTTCCCCAGAAAAGACAGCCTCTTACAGGTACTGAAAGCTTTAATGGAAGTGATTCTGTTTACTTGCAGGAAGCAAGACTTCTTGCTTGAAGAGACTGATCAATTCTTTCATGTAATAGAAAATTTAATTGAAGACAGCATCCAGAGGTGACACTATTATTCAGCGAGTGGCTGCTCTTGGCATTCTGTCACAATCGTTGGGATTGGCCTAATATTTTCATTGTTGAATTCACATGACAGAACCTCTAAATTACATTAAGGTTGTTTAAGCATGAATTCTGTGAAGGCAATCTGTTTGAATGTGAGCCGTATGTAACGCATGCCGCTGATACATCAGAAGGATAATTTCACAATTATTTAACAAGGCAACACAGCATCTACTTCCGCTACCAATGAGGTGTGAAAAGCACCTCACCCTCATACCAGTAATCCCGGTAATTTGTTTTGACGCAAATGTTTACTCTGAAGTGGAAATGGACTGTTTATTAATCGTGTTCCCTTGTCTCCCAGGAGGAGGGTGTGGTGCGTGATGTCTTTTGTGCGTGTCCACTTTGTAATTAATAGCATGCATCAGTCAACAGACGATTAAGGAACACTGTTTTAAGACCGTAAATGGGGGGGGAGGGGGAAAGCAATCTGGAGAAAACGAAAAGCTTTTATTAGTAACCTGCCCATTACACCACGCCCACTCTGCGGGGACTGTTTATGGACCTGTAAACTCTTCATGGAACCTGCTCCTACTGGGGCTGCCACACTCTCAACTCCACCTATGGGCCCCTGGACGATACCCTTCTTCTGACTAACCCCCCGGGGTGGTGTGCTCTGTTGCATGCCTCCTATTTACACACTCAGCGAGGGGCTTGGGGCCATCTCCTCGTGCTTTTAATACCACATCCCGAATCATTTGTCTCTGAGATGTCCTGAACCCTTACTTTTGCTCCCAAGCCCTGTTGTGTTACAGACAGGCCGAGGCACCAGCTTTCCTACTGGGCTCCCTAGCTTCTTCGTACAGCTGTTAAATGACTTACCGGAAATTCAGACCTGCACTTCAGCATCGTTTAGAAACAGGAGCACCTAGAGGTGTATGGTCATGTGGTGTGGCAGTCAGGACATTTCTGGTGACCTCACCAAGGGCTGCACTGGGAGGGTGGCAGTGATGAACGTTGGGTTAGTGGATTCAGTGGAGTGAAAGTGGGATAAGACGTGGGGATAGTAAATGTGCTTTCTTATTGATTTCAGAGAGGAAGAGAGAAGGAGAAAGACATGGGAACATCCATGATGAGAATGAATCATTGGAATCAAACTGTGACCTCCGGGTTCTTAGGTGGATGCTCAACCATTGCGCCACACCAGCTTGGCCGCAATTGCTTGTTTTAGGCATTTGTGTGAGGAGGCAAAAAGAAAATGTTCAGAAGTAGAAAGATGGCAAGTAGTTAAGAGCAATGTTTTGAAGTTGGAATAGAGATTTGGATATGTTTATTGGTTCACGAGGAACGGCTGGAGACGACAGGACTAATGGAACAAAACTCCGGAAAAAAAATGGAAGAGAGACGGAAGGCCTGATGTAAAGGCACTGGGGAGCGGACCATGTCATTATGAGGCAGACTGCATGATCCTTTTACATTTCCACCGAGGGCAGGAGAAAGAGGATGATAATATAATTTTCAAGTTAGGAACGAAAGAAAATTAGAGAATTTATCATTTTTAGCGTGTTGGTTAAAAGTAACATTGGTAGAGATTGAACTGACATTGGAGGATAGGTGAATTTCTGCAATAATTAAGAAGAAATGAAAGAGCAAGATAAATAATACTTAAAATGACTGATGGGACCAGTTAAAATAGTAATTGAAACACATTGCAATCTCTTGGTGCTAACCTATACATCAGTGTAGTTCTGATCTATATACTAGTGTTCAGGAAACTGGGGATAGTTAGTGAAAAAATGGGATTGCATTGTTGACACAAAGGACCCAAGAGGGGAGTTTCGCTCAGTGGGTGCAAATGAAGAATAAAACTATTGAGAGTTTAGTTCAGATGATGAATCACAGATCCTAGCCCAGAGGAGAGGGAAGGCAGAGCTGTGTGGGGATATTAGACTAGGATGAAAACCAGGTAATCCAGAGACTGGAAGTTTCTAAGTCTCCTGAGCAGGTTAATTTGGAATAAGATATCTGTGCACCTGGCAGTGTAAGGGGAGAAAGGGATATTTGAGCTAAAGATTTCTGCAATGCCTTAGCTCTGAACAATGACAAAATAAAGGTCCTGTCATGAGTAATGGGAAAGGGTGGGTGGCTAAAAACTGGAGACGATTCGTTAGATTAAGAAGATCCAGGCTGTGACACTCAGGATGGTGACAATATTGGGAATCTTCTCTCTTTCACAGGAGGTTACCACGGGCATCTACTATAATTCTGCTCAAGGAGCTTGCATGGACTCTAATTACATGATAATGTCATTCTGAGAGTATCTTTATCTCTTTTTAAAGAATCTTTACAAAGCATAGAAAAGGAGAGAAAAGGTCCTTTTTTAAATTTCAAGTGACCCCAGATGATAGTTATGTACCCACTCTGCCGTGTTGAGGGAGAGAATTCTATTAAGCAGGGTATTTAAATCGGTCATCACTAAGAATAATATCTGATGAGGTTAAAGTGTTGAGCCGTCATAAGTGATAATTTCATCTTAAAACAACATGAGTAGGTGCCTCAAGTAAAGGTGCAAAAGCATCTCACTGCACAAATGTGCATTTCACACGCACCTTGTTTTAAATCACATCTCTATAGTCTTAGTGCTGCCTGACTTGGGATCCCAAGTTCTCCAATTGTTGAATGAAGATAATACCGACCTCAGAGTTGTAAGACTTGGAATACACCTATAACTTATTCAATACTTTTTTTTAAAATTTAGAAATAGTAGTAAAAATAACATTATGGTATTCCTTAAAAAGATACATGTGATATGTGTATCTATTCTTTGTAGTTGCTAGGTTAACATTTATTTATTTATTAAATTCTGTCCAAAAATTCTAGATACTTTGTCTTTTCCCCTATATGATTAGATGTGCAATAGTTCTCTGGGTTTTCAAATATGTTTCTGGAATTATCCTAAAATAGTGAGACATTTTAGGATAATTCCAGAAACTGTCTGAGTGGAGACAGTCAAATGAGGAGATGTGGATAAGACTTCTTGCATGGTGGGAGGATCCGGATGGGCTGCCATAGTGAGGACGGTCAAATGGTGCTCTTCCAAATGGCTGTTTCCCCGCTCTGCTGCCTCCGCCCCCTGGGGTGGGACCAAGCCTGGAACCTACTTGGAACAGAGCTCAGAAATCTACATTTGGACTCAGGTCCTTTCCATCTGTCTTCCAAGATTCCCTTCCCAGGATACCCGTCTTCCTCCTTTTGGCTCTCAATTCTAATTTCTTCTCAGACAACTGAGTGACACTGACCACTCCAAACAGCTGTTTGGGAACTCACAAATATGGTTCCCCTCATTGAGTATGGCTCTGTCAAATCCCTGACACTATTAACACAAATGTTTATTGAGCTTCTCTAAGCAATGCTGCTTTTTCTTTTCATGTTTTTGCTGATATCCACATTTGAGGATGACAAAAGGAGTTGATAACAACCACAAGTCAAGTCTTCCCTGCAGTGCCATCAGTCACTGTGGTGGCATTGGGCTTCAGTTCCGAAACCCTGGGTAAAGATTCTTAAGTTTCTCTCAAGCAGAATATTTTGTTGCAAGAGCACTGATGGAGATTGGAGAGGTTGCAGGTCAGGCTGAGAGACACCCCCATCCCCGTGCATGAATTTTGTGCACCAGGCCTCTAGTCCAGAAATAATTACAACCAAGAAGGTAAAAATCCTATACTCAAGAAATTCTAAGACACTGAAAAAAGAAATTGAAAAAGATACAAATAAATGGGAGCATATACCATGCTCATGGATAGGAAGAATTAACATTGTTAAAATGTCCATCAACAAAAAGCAATCTATAAATTCAACCCAATTCCTATAAAAATATCAGTGAGGTATTTCACAGGACCAGTAGAAATAATTCAAACATTTATATGGAATCACAAAAGGCCCCGGATAGCCATAATAATCTTGAAAAAGAGAAGCAAACTTAAAGGAGTCACACTGCCTGATATCAATCTATCCTACAAGGCCATAGTGATAAAAACAGCATAGTACTGGCATAAAGACAGACATTTAGGCCCATGGAAGAGAGTCCAGAGTCCAGAAATAAACCCACATCTATACAGACAATAAATATTTGACAAACGAGGCAAAAAATACAATGGTAAAGACAGGCTAGTCAATAAATGGCTTCGGGAAAATTTACAGATAATGTGTAAAAAATGAAACCAGACCACCAACTTATACCATACACAATAATAAACTCAAAATGGATTAAAGCCTTAAACATAAGACCTAATATCATAAAAATCCTAAAACATATCAGCAGTAAAAGCTTTGATGTTTTTCTTGGTAATATCTTTTCTGATATATCTCCTCAGGCAAGGGAAACAAAAGAAGAAAATAAACAAGTGGGACTACGTCAAACTAAAAAGCTTTTGCACAGCAAAGGAAACCATCAACAAAATAAAAAGACAGCCCACTGAATGGGAGAGCATATTTGCTAATGATGCATCAGATAAAGGGTTAATACCCAACTTAATATTATCTTAATACCAATAAACAAACAGTAAAATGAGTCAGCCAGAGAAAGACAAATACCATATGACTTCATTTATATATGGAATCTAAGGAGTAATATAAACAAACAAGCAAAACAGAAACAGACTCATAGATACAGAGAATACAGTCAAGGTTGCCAGAGAGGAGGGGGGTTTGGGACTTGGTGAAAAGGGAATTGGGAAGTACAGACTCTTGTTACCAAACTGACATGGGATGCAAAGTGCAGCCCAGGGAAGACAGTCAGTGATATTGTACTATGTATGCATGGTGCCAGGTGGGTCCTGGAAATATCAGGGCGACACTTACAGAATGTAGGTTGTTTGATCGTCTGGCCACTATGCTGGACATCGGGAACATCTGAAACAAATACAAAATAATATTGAAGTAAACAGTAATTGGAAAAAAGAAAAGTGGCTACTGAATGCGGGGGTGGAGGAGGGAAGGATAGAGGATTTGACAGAGGAAAAGCATCCTGAAGGTCAGATCGCCATGACCCTGAGCCGAAGGCTTTTGAAACCACAACGAACTGATGTAGCCACGGTGGATCCCCAAGGCGAGCCAGGAATGAGTCTGAAAAAGAAGCAGATTCTGGGCCGTTGAAGAGCTGGACGTGGGTCTGACATTTTCCAGAACTTTAAAAGACATGGGGAAAGGAAAGGGGAAAGAAGCTGTGTGGTATAATGTGCTTATATGTTCTCAGGTGTAGGAGAAAGCAGAAGAAAGGAAGGAAAAGATGAACATGAACAATCTATACATTATGAAAATAATCGCCCCTACTATTTGCTGTCAGGATTACAAGAATTTTTTTTTTTTTTAATTAGGCAACCTAGCTAGGTTTAAGTTAATTTACTTCAAAATCTTCAAAATACTCTTGTTTCCTTCTTAGACTGAAATTAGCTTAGATGGCATACATAATTAACTTTACATTAAATATGGCTATTCATCAGCATTGGCTTTTTTCCTTTTCAATTTATGAATCCTAGTAAAGGAAGTAAAGAGAGGAACTAGAATTTACTTTTACCCTTTTCTTTAAAAATATGATTTTTCTTTAAAAACTCGTAGTGTTTTCTCATTAAGCGATTATTTTCCTGCTTTGTGATGTCTTCGAACCTGTAAATAAAATGTTTTCACTAATGAATGACTGACAAATGGTTTGGCTGTGTCATTTATAATCAGACACTGCCTGCCCATTTTATGGCTTTATTCTACAGACAAAAATTTATAAAAAGCTATATAATGATCCGCAATTTTATATCATTTTCTCCACATGACTGCAGAGTTCTTTTCAAAATAGAAACTGTGTTTGTATCTATGCCTGCAAGTGTGTTGTGTTTGAGGAGACCAGTCACAACAAGAAATCAGAAAGCTAATTATAACTCATTTATTAAAACTCCATCAATCAGGAGAGGTAATTTTTCTGCCTGTGGGGATTTCTAATTTTTCCACAAGTGGCTCACTTATAATAAAGACCAAATAAACAAACATTTCGAATAGATGCATGAATTATTAAACATATTTTCAGAAGGAGGCACGAGTAAGGGCTGCTAATGTGCTTATGAACCTCCATGGCCCCCTGCTGCCATGCATAAGTAATAACAAAGGTCAGGGTGCATGGTGCATCTACAAAACTGGAACCGTAACTAGGAATTTCTGTCTGTTTCCATGGCTTTGCAAAAGAGAATAATTAAGCAACCTAAGGAATTCTAGAATCGAGGGGGTGATGAATAATAGATCACAAGGAGAGATGAGGGAGGAAGTTATGAAGAAAGAGAAACATGACATAAAATGAATCCACAAGAATCGAGGTTGTATTCATTCAGCTAATGGGGCCCCATTAGCCCCAAAATTACCTACCTACCAGCCTTTTAACTATGTCACAAGTCGCTATTTTTGTAATTTAATAATTTCCTCTCAAACTGACTAAAATGTACTTTCCTTCTCTAACCGCCGAACCCTGACACTCCATGGCTTCACACAGAGCATTTCAGCGCCCCACCCCCCCCGCCCTCCCAGCCATGGGGGGCCCTACTCTATAGTCACTCGGGGTCCTGGCTGCTGGAGGCTGTGGTAATTCCAGCGGATTCCCTACTTCCCAGTCACGCTGAAGGAAAAGGAAGAGCAGAGGACCCGTGGGCTGAGGAAAGGAGTGTTTACTGTTCTCACCCAGTGTCCCTGGCCAAAGCTGTCACAGGACCCACTTCACAGCACGGGGAAGTGGAAACGGGCCTAGCCCTGTGCTCTGGGGAAAGGGAGATGTGGTTGGTAAACAGCTACCTACTAAATGTGTAGGGAGAATTTTAAAAAGCAGAGCAAAAAATTGGTGGGACTTTCAAAAAACAGATATATTTTTCTTGATTTCAGCTCTCCACTGGGGACTGAGCCTATTATACAATCTCGGCGTGTGCTCTGACCAAGAATCAAACCATGACCTCCTGATTCATAGGCCCAGGCTCCATCCCTGAGCCATGCCTGCTGGGCATGTGTAGGCTTTTTGAATGGCAGAGTGTCTCTGTTCTCAAACGGCATCAGTGCACACATACATCATTCGGCTATCTTGGTGAAATGCCTAGTAATGTTCCGTGCCTCTGAAATGGGGCCCGAGTCTGCTTGCTGACAGGCTCCCAGGTGATGCTGATGCTGTTGGTGCCCAGATAGCAGCCGCAGAAAACAGTCAGGCCGGTCGTTATGTGAAAGCAGCCCCCTCTCCCCAACCCAAACAAGCAAAAGCCGAGGCCCAGGGTGGCAGGGGTCAGCCCTACAGCCTCGCTGACGCCCCTGAATGCCTCTTCCCTCTCGGTGCCCTGCTTCTGCTGAGTCAGGTGACTTCAATAACACATGGTTCTGCCGAGAACCAATCCCACCATGTTATAATTACAAGAGTTTTACCAAAAGGCTGGTGAAGCATGGGGAGCTCAACAGGGGTGAGTCACATGTAGTTTACCTGTTGGAAACGGCTAAGGCACTTCCCCCAAACCTGAATAGGATGATTGTTAACTGCCAGACAGCTCAGGGCATTTTATTGCCTCCTGTTGGCCAAACACCTGAACAGCTGTAGGCTATTCCCCAAACTGACAATCTCTGTAAACCCTTCGCTACTGTACCCTTTGGAGTGTACGTCTCCACCTTGCCTTGGGACAAATTGTGTTTAATAAAAGCACAGGTCCTTGGTCAAGGAGGAGAGCCTTCTAGCTCCTTCAGCTGGAAGCTCCTCTGACCCCCAATGTCTCTCAAAACTATCTTTCGTCCACGAACTCCTTCTTAATCGTCTACACACAGCCCTTCCTCGGGAACGCTGAGCCCTTTGTAAGGCTGGGGAAAAAGAGCCCGGCACGGCTCCCCCAAAACACACAGAAACCTGGGATGTATGAGCTCGTATCTGCGCGATGCTGCAGCCGCCCTGGGGAAGAGGCATTACGGATGTTCTCGGGATTGTATTGTTAGGAGGTGGTCATTGGCTGGAAGGAAAGAAAGTTCTACTGGGGGGGAAGGGTGTGATCCTCCACGTCTCTAAGCACCTGGGCGCCCCTTCCCCAGTCTGGAGCCTTTGTTGCCATGGTGGTGTCCATTACTCCACAGTGACATTTTCTCCGAGGTAGCAAACAATCAAACCATAGGAGGTCCACGGTCCCCTAGAACCGAGACCACTCTTTTAGCTTCGCAACACACCTGCCAGGAGGCCAGACCTTCAGAATGAACATGCACGCGTTGTATACACACTCACTGCTCTCTGCAGGAGCACAGGCATTCAGAGAGCATAGGACTGAGGCAGGCACCAGGCCTCAGGTGACTGCAGAGACTGCCAACTGGGAGGGTGTCTCCTGCTAGCTGCACGTGTGCATTGCCTTTCTCTGCGCGCACCCCCCTCCCCCCCCCCTTTTCCTCTTCTCTCTCTAGCTGGAGCCATGAAGCCCAGGGGGTTAGGGTTTGTTTGTTCATTCATTCATTCATTCATTCATTCATTTATACGGTTTTACCTCTCTCCACTCCCCACTCCCCGTCAACCTCCAGTAAGCTCAGAATTTGCTGAGGAATTAAGGGGGCAGCAAAGGACAAGTTGGGAAGCTACCGTTGTCTTCTCCCTCTGCAGTCTACAGCTTGCTTTCCCATCTACACTGGGAGGTGATTTTGTAGCACTTTCAAGAATATAAATAAAAAAATTATGATTGCTGCCATGACTGGTTTGGCTCAGTGGACAGCGCGTCGGCCTGCGGACTCAAGGGTCCCAGGTTCAATTCCGGTCAAGGCCATGTACCTTGGTTGCAGGCACATCCCCAGTAGGAAGTGTGCAGGAGGCAGCCGATTGATGTTTCTCTCTCATCGATATTTCTAACTCTATCCCTCTCCCTTCCTCTCTGTAAACAAATCAATAAAATATATTTTAAAAATTGTAATAGCTATATCCTATTGGGGGTGGGGGCAGAGCAGAGTAAAATATAGGTAAAATCAAAGACATAAAGTCTATTCTTATCCTTATTCTTTGTGACTCTCTTCTAGTGGACTAAAATGCATGCTAAGTGGGAGAAATGTCAAATGTAGGATTTTACATAATAATATTGGTCATCCGTCACTTTTTGTCCTGGAAACTTATGAAATAGCTATTTTAAGGCACAAATATTATGCAGCACTGCCAGCATATAGCATCCACTTAAAATGAGTTTGCATTTTGAATGAATAGCGGGATTTGTCAATGATATTATCTGAATTATTCAAGCAAATGGAAATTTGCCCGGAATGTATACAGAAATGCCTCCATCACTTGGGAGCTAGACACTTGACCACAGTGTGTTACCATAGCAGCCCTAATAACAGGGTATGTCTCAGTAAATCTGGGTTTAGCCATAACCAACTCTGAAAGGTGGACTAGATCTGACTATATTGTTTCAATTTCACTGATGAGAAAGGAAGATAGGTCATTTAGATGTCCCTCAATATTAATTCTAGTTCTAGAGACAGAACTAACTTCCTGACTCCAATGCAAGACTACTTTAAAATTAGACTATTAGATCAAATTAGATTTAATTTCCAATTCTCCTTTTGTTAATGAGGTGAGTGTCTTTTCAGCATATAAGGCAATATAGGTTCAGGATTTTAAAACAATCTGAGTACAGGAAGACAATTGGTAAAAAGTTAAAAATTTCCATCAAAAGTTCACTAGCAACTGAAATCATATTACACTCATCAGAAATATGCATTATTAATATTTTAAAATGTATACCTCCAGGAATTTCTGTGCATATATGTGAGGAAATATTTTAATTTTACTGTGTAAACCTAGTGTAGACAATACAAATTGTCTAAGTTATATAGTTTAATATGTCATGTTAACAACTAAAGTCCTACTAATTATTTTTAACTGGAGGCTTTTTATTTAGATTAGTTCAGATAATTTAAGTTTAGTGGTCATTACTATGAGAAAGCTACATTATTATAGTAGTTCTCACATCATATACACAAACACACTCACAGATCTCTTTCTCTCTCTCCCTTTCTCTCTCTACATCTATCTACCTACCTATCAACCTTCTATCTATCTTATCTATCTATTGAATATCTATCTATCTATCTATCATCTATCTACCTTCTATCTACCTCATCTATCTATCATCTATCTATCTATCATCTATCTGTTATCTATCTATCTATCTATCTATCTATCTATCTATCTATCTATCTATCTATCTATCCATCCTTGTCTAGGAAGAAACCCCTCTCATTTTAGCTTTCTAAGAACATAAGAACCATGGAGACAAGTGAATTCCCTCAGTCACACTCCCCCTGCTGTGCCTTGTGGCTGAAAGGTGGCAGATGCGGACTCATTGTCCAAACTGCACCATTAGCTGTGCGCAGTGCGTGAGTGCAGCCACAGGGACCGCAAATCCCATCCAAATGCACCCGCGAAGCGTGGCTTTGACCCTCAGCTGGTGCATGTGCCGGAGCCGCGCAGCGAGGCTGCAGGGTGGGGGTCCCGTTCCTCCTCCTCAGCGAGTCCTCCCCTTCCTCCTCGCAGTCTCTCTCACCGGAAGGACAGACGGCAGCGAGCCTGTTTGAAATGCAGGCACATCGCCTGGCGATGCTGCTAGGCGTGTTCCGCAGACAATGGAGTCAGGGGCCCAGGGAAAACTTGTACATTCTGGCTCAGAGACGTTTCTTGGCTTTGGCTTCAATAGTTACGCAATATCCTAAGTGAAAATGAGACAGCCCATTGACTCCATGTTCTGAGATGTGAAGCACTAATGACCCTTTAAGCGTTTAGAATTTCTGAACTTAAAACTAATGGTCCCGGCCCAAGCAGAGGGGCTCATGGGTTCAGCGTGGACCTATGAGCCAGGAGGTCACAGCCTGATTCCCGGTCAGGGCACAGGCCCGGTTTGTGGGCTCGACCCCCAGTTGGGGCCTGCAGGAGGCAGCCGATCAATGATTCTCATCATTGATATTTCTATCTCTCCCTCTCCCTTCCTCTCTGAAATCAATAAAAGCATATTTTTAAAAAAACAACAACAAACAACAGTGGTCCCAGAGTAATATTAACGATGTCTCTTAATAGTTTACAAGTGCTTCCATATTCAGGATTACATTTAATCCTCAGATTTAAGTCCTCTTTCACTGATAAAGACATTGAGGACCCAAAAGCCAAGGTATTTATTCTGGGACCCATGCTGACCAACGGCAGACCCACACACTAAATGTACTGGTCCAGGTGTGCATCACAAGTGAGTGCAGGCCGAGTGGGCAATTACGTCAATCATTGTGGTGGGTGCTTTATATCCAGAATGTCTCATTTGTCACGACATTGCTACTGAGAAGGAATTATCTCCATAACGTGAGGTTGCTGTGCCTAACTTCCCCAAAGCTGCTTTCTGGGAATGCGTAGACATGTTTCAAACATACACCTGCTTCACTCCAACTTGCACGCTCTTCCTACAACATTAAGATGACAAGTTACGATGGACTCCAGACTTGCCTAGAAAGGACATGGTCTCCTTCAAAATGGATGGAATAAATAATCTGGCATTTTAGTTTTCTTCAAAGAATGGTGGGTGAATTAGCATAAATACTATTATCATGTGACAACAAAATGTAGGCTTTTGTTCAGCCAAAGTGGGACTCCGTGCTTTTGTGTTTTAACATTTTAAGCAACACATACCAGAGAGCCCTTTGTGATGATCGGTCATTGGGATCTTTATGTGGGTCTGGCTCTGAGTGAAAAGCATATGAAGGACCTAAATACATACAGAATGCCTTATCCTAAAACAAAACATGAACATACAGCTTCCTTACAAGTAAGAATAGCCGGACCTACCTCAGAGGTGCTGCTGTTGTGGATACAGCCTCAGAGACGTCCGTGTTCAAACACGTAGAACCCTTGAATAGGGTAAGATGCAGGGCTGAGCGGCAGAGGTAGCAGGTGGAATGAGGTTAGCTCATCACCTGACCTTAATGAGGGAGGTGATCTTGGGTGATCTTGGGCTAGCCAGGTGGGCCCAATGTAGTCCTGGGGGTCCCTACAGAGCACTGCCCCCCTCTCTCAGATTTTAGGGAATTTGGCTTTAAGTTCACAGCCATTGTGTGCCATAGCTGACGCCTTTCTATGGTTTTATGCATGATGACAGGGGAAATTAAGCTGTTTCCCTAAAGTGATGCATTAGGAAGGGAAAGAACTGGAGTGTGAACTTGGGACTCTGGCCCCAACCCCAGGCCTTTTTTTTTTTTTTTTATATTATACCATGGTATATTGCCCTATTGCTGAGCAATTTTAATAACACAAATAGCTGTGTTTTTTTATTGTTTTTTTTTTTTGAGTCCTCATATCAATCACACAATGGTAGATACAGTTAATCCAATGTAAGGGTTCAGGAGAGGAGGCTGAGGCTGAATGAGATTTACCGAAGGACACAAACCAGCGCTGGACATACCAGCCAGGTTATTATTTCCAAAACTTTGCGGAAAATGCTGAAAATAACAACTACCCTATTTATGCCAAATAAGTATCAGAGGCTGGAATATATGGTAACCGTCTTTGAAAGATGGAAAACATTCTTATGGAATTTCATTTCGCCTGTTTTAGGAGAAGGGGGGAGGGGAGTTTTCTATCTGAGCCTGAGCCAACCTTGCTAAACCCGTTACTTTGCCCGAAATCACCAACCATGCTAACCTCGCCACCTGACCCAGTTCTGTTTCCTATCAATGCACACTTGCTTCGAACAGAGCAATCTACACAAATCTAGGACTCGATTAATTTAGCAGCTGGATCATGCTGTGTATTTTTTGCTCTTTAGTCGTCCATAACTTTTCTGAATAGTTTCTTTCATATCCATACAGGTTCTATTTCAGATTATTAGTTTCTGGAATTTAACAGATGGGGATAGGTAAGAATATCTTTTCACCTGGCCTTCATTTTATAGATTTTGTTTATCGGTGTTCATTTTAGCAATTAATTGATGGCGATGTTGAGTTCTACTAGGACCCTACTAATTTTCTCCCTGTTGGAACTACCCGTTTCTGATAGAAGTTTTAGTCTTCTATTGGACTGGTACATTAATCTGTTTGTTCTTGCAGTTCTAGCATCAGGTTTTGCCTCCTGTGTTTTCACACTCTGCTGGTAGGCGCAATGGCATCAAAGAGTGTGATGTCGTTTTAGAATGTTGGCCCTTCTGTCATTTTATAATATTCCTAATAACTTCTCCCCTCTGTGTTCCTGATAACTTTCTTTGCTCTGCAGACTGCTCTGTCTGACATTAATGCAGGTAACCCTGCTTTCTTTTCATTAGTGTTAATACGGCATGTCTTCCTCCAGTCCTTTCTTTTTAATCCTCATGTGTCTTTTATGGAAAGCAGGGTACTTGGAGACATGTCCTGGGGTCCTGTCTCTCTCTCTCTTTTTTAAACATAATTTATTGATTTTTCACAGAGAAGAGAGAGGGACA
Organism: Pipistrellus hanaki; assembly: GCF_964339955.1. Classification (NCBI taxonomy): domain Eukaryota; kingdom Metazoa; phylum Chordata; class Mammalia; order Chiroptera; family Vespertilionidae; genus Pipistrellus; species Pipistrellus hanaki. The sequence continues at coordinate 85,921,928 of NC_140508.1, forward strand.
GAGTGCTAGAAACATCGATGAGAGAGAATCATCGATCAGTTGCCTCTTGCGCACCCCCTACTGGAGATGCAACCAAGGCACATGCCCTTGACTGGAATCGAACCCGGGATCCTTGAGTCCGCAGACCAACTCTCTATCCACTGAGCCAAACCGGTTTCGGCGGGTCATGTCTCTTGATCCATTTGACAACCCCCACCTTTTCATGGGTGTATTTAACCATTGTCATGTGAGGTGATTGTTGATGTAGTTGAATTAATATCTACCATATTTATCACTGTTTTCCACTTGTTGCCCTTGTTCTTTGTTCCTGTTTCTGTCTTCCATACTTTTTCTGCCTTCTGTGGTTTGAATTGAGCTTTTTATGTGATTGTATTTCCTCTTCTTTCTCAAAATATCAATTATACTCCCAGCTCCCCCCCCCCCCCAAAAAAAAAGAAAAAAAGAAAAGAAAACTTCTTTTGGTGTTGTTCTAGAGTTTGCACAATTTTAAGCAACTCTATGTTGCTTCAGAGGCAGTGCAAATACCTTAACAACAAAATAATCCTAATTCCTCCCTCCCGGCCCTGTATCATTGCTGCCATTCTGGTGCTTATTCTGGATTTGCAAACCGGGTTTGTAGCCTTTTTGCATGACAATGTGCTGTGTGGCATGGACATTCCATGCTGGGTCCAAGGAGCCTCGATAGATGAGCCCTTCATAACATGGCTGGGAGCACAGTGTAGGAGAGGGCACAGTCCTTTCATTGGAGGTGAAGACTCAGTCTCCGGGGGCCTGTGGCTGGGGCTGTGAACTTCCCCCATGTTCTCAGCTTCCTCCTGCCACCCCTCTGGTGGGAAGGACAGCGAGTGTGCTCTGGAACTTGTGTCTCTCTTTCTGCAGGTGGGTTCGTCCCTCCTGACCATCACAGCAATTTAGCACTCAGGTATGAGAGTTTCCTCGAGGGCAGGTCTTGTTAAGAAGACAGATGCTCCAGGTACTTACAATGGTTCAGTTCCCTCTACTCATTTCCCTCTGCTCATGCTTCAAGCATGCTGGGATTTTTTTTCTGTGATGTTCAGGGAAGATATAAAGGAACACAGAGTAGACCCAACCTGGACATTATTGATGCTTATAGATCAGTCTTCTCATAAAGTATCCGGCACATAAGCCCAACTACGTGAAAAGCATTTTTATTTTATACACCATTTCCTTATCTTACCTGAAATTTTTGAAAAGCATTTTTATTTTATAAACCATTTCCTTATCTTACCTAAAATTTTTGGAAAATACCAAGTGTGTCCTCTCATTTCAATATCACAGTATCTATAAATGTTTCTTTCTTTTGAATACATATAAAAAATCAGTTTTCCATAGTATTTTATAGTTTACATTTTATTTTTATATTTGGTTTCCCATTTAACTTCAACTTCTATACTAACAAAAGCCTAGGTGGTCCTTGTGCTTGATTTTGAAACTATGTTGTCTTATATGAAAACCTGTGCTATTTATTTTGTTATGAGATATATATACAGCAAGTAGATTTTTAAAAATGGACCTTGAAAATACTTTTAACTAAAAATTGCATCTTTTCACTTAATGCTAAAGAATGCTGACAGATACAAAAATAATTGTCCTGCATTCAGATAAATATGAACTAATCACTGTTTAAGTCATTGACAAACATAAATATTTTAGCTTTTATTAGTGTTAGTGAGGTGACTCTTAGCACATAAATAGAATTTATTAAAAATGAAGTCTAACTTGAGATTGTTGCTATGCTTCGTGTAGATTAGATATCCTATTAATTATTTAAATGAACAAAAGTAGGTGATCTATACAAATGGAGTCCCAAGTAAGTGTAGAGGAGAGCTGCTTTTTACTTACATGATTTGTGATAGTAATGGGATGAGGACTGAGTTTAATAAAGGAATAAAAATATATATCTTTAAATATCTTTTTATTTCAGAGAGAAATGGAGAGAGATAGAAACATCGATGGGAGAGAATCAACGATTGGTTGCCTCCTGCATGCTCCCTACTTGGGATGTGCCCTGACTGGGATTTGAACCATGACCTTCTGTTCATAGGTTGATGGTCAACCACTGAGCCACACTGGCCAGGCAGAATAAAACAAATTAAAAAATTGGAAAATGTTGAATTAGGAATTCTGCTGCTTTCAGAGTAAAAGCACTTTTTTTTTTTAAAATGAGAAGTTAGCCAATATATACATACATTTATTTTTTGCAGTTTGGAATTTTTCTTCTAGTCTTCCTTTCATTTAAAATGCGTCCTCATCATTAAGTTTAAACGGACGTGTTGAAAATAAAATAAGAAAATAGAAAATTAAGTGCTTGCTTTATGTGAATTCTCAGTGGCTCAGAAACTTACATACACACGTTCATCTGTATTATCTATGAGCATACACATTAGTGTATCCATATATACATACATCTATGTGTATTAGCTATGTTTCTTTTCATTTATTTCCCAGACAACTTTTGCTTGTTGTTTGCTGGGTTCCTTGGTGATGCTGTATCACCTCTCCCATCAAGAAATAGGAGAGGCAGCCAAAACCGGTTTGGCTCAGCGGTAGAGCATCGGTCTGCAGACTGAAAGGTCCCGGTTCGATTCCGGTCAAGGGCATGTACATTGGTTGCGGGCACATCCCCGGTAGGGGGTGTGCAAGAGGCAGCTGGTCGATGTTTCTCTCTCATCGACCTTTCTAGCTCTCTATCTTTCTCTCTTCCTCTCTGTAAAAAAATCAATAAAATATATTTTTAAAAAAAGTAATAGGAGAGGCGAGCATGAGGACGTTTTTCTTTCCTGTTGTGCTTTGATGCTGATAAGGGAAGATGTGTGGCTCTGATAAAGCAGAAAGACAGTTTTCAAAAGGCATATGTATCTACCTGCAGCGCTCTGGGGGAGGACCGCAGGCGTCAGGTGAGCGGTATCCATGACGTTCATGGTAACAGTGAGGTGGAGTCTGTTCCTACTTCTCAGGAGGACCTGGGAAGACTTCCGTCAGGCTGAGTTAAAGAGCAGCACCTTGTCAGAAACGGCCTCTGCTGTAAATAAGTGCAATCTACCTCAGTCAGATGGAATTCCAAGTTGTGGCTCGTTAAGAATGGGCATCAGCAACCCAGCCACCTGATGTGCAGCAGGAATAGCGGTGTGGATGGGATTCTCAGGGTAGACCATCTTGTCCCATGGGATCAGCACAATGGTCTCCCTAAGGCTCCAGGGGTTGTGATTACAAACCACTGAGGTAACTGAACCACTAAAATAGCATCAACGCAATAAGAGAAGTGGCCTGAAAACCCAGCCTCTACCCTTGCTCTGGAGAAATCAGTTGTTGAAATTGACATCTAAGTCACATGGTAGGATGCAATCAACAACAGAAGCTTTCCCCCCAAATCCGGTTTATGGGGGCCAGCCTCGGGGTCTCACAGAGCAGCCTGCCAGGGATGTAAGCGGGAGGCTCTGCTTCCCCTGGCTTTTACACAGAGATTGGGTTTATGGACTCTCCACACGGCCGCGGCTCTTAATGCCAGGTGCCGACGACTGCCTGATTACCTCGGGAGGACCTCAGAGCTAGTTGGGCATGAAATAGAGGACCTCTTCAAATGAGAGAGATTAGAATATTCAACACAGTTTACAAAGTGTGACAATTCTATTATGTAAGTTTGAACAGCAGCCACCGTTAGAAAAAAAAAATCTATGAAAATATCCAGGAGAAAAATAGCTCGGCAGAAGCAGGGACCGTGAAATAACACAGGCTTCATTACTCGTGGGAGAACCGTGCTTGGAGATTTTCTTATCTTGAAAACCCGAATTCTGCTCCATAGAACATGGAACTCATCCCAGTAATGTGAAACCGTTACGGCACAGATAATATTTGTAATGGCCGGCTCTGGACTTAATGCACAGAAATTTCTCCATGGTTGGGTTTTCAAATTGTTGATAATATCAAGGCAACTCCAAAGCAGCCACGGTGATCTTTACTTTCTAGGATAGCGAGGAATCACGGACAAGGTGTGCAAGAACAGTGGACAGGTTCATAATCTCTCTTTCCGAAGGGAAGAGGAATTGCTTTGTAAATACACTTATTATTTTAGAACTGTTTTAGGTTTATAGGATCCCTTAAAGCAGTACAAGCGTTCTCATCTATCCCATGCTCAGCTGCTCCTGATATGAACCTATCATTAGGATGGCACCTTTGTCACCACTAAGGAACAATGAACTATCACATAATTAGTGAGCATTTATACTGGATACAGATTTCCTTAGTTATCACCTAATGTCCCCTTTTTGTGTCCCAGGATCCCATCCAGGGTTCTTATCACATTTACTGGCCAAATTCCCTCAAGTTCCTCTTGGTTCTAACAGTGTTTCAGACATGGATTGTTTGTGATGATGACCTTGGTCATTTTACGGGGTATTTTGTCAGGCCTTTTGTAGAGTCTCCTTCAGCTGGGATTTGTGTGATATTTTCTTAAGATTAGACTGGGGCGATAGGTTTCTGGGAGCAAGACCACAGAGGCACGTGGCCGTTTCCCTCACATTATGTCCATATGACTTCTTGTTCCTCACCCCACCACACAGGCAGTGCTTGTCAGTTTACCCCCTGCAACCTTCCCTTCCCCTCCTGTCTGTACGGAATTCTTTATAATAGAGAGTCACTATGCACAGCCCACCCGTAAGGAGGGGGGCTGCCCTCCCTCCCTCCTTGGAAGCAGAGCATCTATCTCACGTATTGGGAATGTGTCTCTTTTCCTCTCTGTACTTATCTGTCCATTATTTATTTATTACTCATGGGCTCGTGATTTTTTTTTTTTTTTTTTTTTGTATTTTCGGTTATAATTTAATACCATTTTATGGATGTTGTTGCTCAAATCATTCTGGCCTGGGACATAGAAAGCGCTTTCATTTGGCTTTGGTGTCTCTGACACATTTCTCCTGCAGCTTTATGTTAGAGTTTGTTTGTTTTTAATACTCGCTGGCTCTACAAACGTTTGGTGCCAGGAGCACTCATTAAACTTGGATATTACTACTTCTAGGACCTCTCAGCGGCCAGAACAAGAATGCAGGTGCCTGTATATTCACTTACCTACAAAATATTTCTGTATATAACAGGGTGGGACAATGTAGATTTACTGTTGTGATTACCCAAAACAGTTTATTCTCGTATTATTATTTACTAGAGGCCCAGTGCATGACAATTCATGCACTGGACGGGGGTCCCTCAGCCTGGCCTGCCCCTCTCACAGTCCAGGAGCCCTTGGGGGGGGGGGGAGGCAAACTGGTGATCAGGGGAAGGTGACATCCCCATCACACCTCTGCTGCTGCCACTGCCTACAGTGCAAGCCTTGGCCAACTCTGGCTATCAGAGCCTTGGGTGTCCCTGGGCAGCCGGGAAGCTGCCATCTGAGGCTTGCCTGTGCCTCAGGCCAGCCCTGGGAAGCTGGGGGGCTGAGGGGTCTGGGGGACTCTGGAGGCAGGCGTGCAGAGCAACCAGGCCCCACTGAGGGGACTGGACATCACCATCTTGTGGCCGCAAGTGCCACCATATTTGAGGGTGTGACAGTCAATTAGCATATTCCCTCCTTTTTGGCTGTGGGCACTACCATCTTCAAGAGTGGGGCAGTCAATTAGCATATTCCTTCCTTATTGGCTGTGGCTGCCGCCATCTTTGCAATGGTGTGAGGGTCAATTACCATATCCCCTCTCTATTAGATAGGATTATTTCCCATATGAACAACTGTATATCTATTTTTGCCCCACCCTGCATGAATATATTGTAATTTAAGTTATTCATCAGTGAATATAATTTAAGTTAATCATTAGTTCATACTGAAGTAGGAACTTTTTCAGCATCCAGGGCTATATGATGATGTTGAAACTGCATACTCTACATGTCCTTTTGGCTTCTTTTCAATAAATTTATTTGAATAATGTTGTATTGGTCTGTAATGCTGTGAAAAACAAAAGTAGACATATTTTACCACAGAGCTAGCTACTCCACTATAAGTGAAATTTTCAGTTTTCCATGCTAGGACTCTGGGATTGAGGATGCAACCTCTGAACTCTGACGGTCTGAGACCTCTGAAGGTCCTCCCTCCAGGAGTGGTAGTGCTGGAGAGCCAGTTTATACTTTCCTAGTCCCTAGGATCCTGGGATTTCTCCCAGAAAATGATTGCTCCTCTTCTCTCTCAACTTGCCAGAGTTCCTATAAATACTTGTCTTTCAAACCTGCCTGGATATTAAATCACCTGGAAAACTTGCAACAGAAATTCTGATATCATCTCTCTTCCCCGAACTAAATTCCATTTGTGTAGGATGAGGTCCGGGAAATATGTTATTAAAAATCCCCTGGCCCAGCTAGAATGGCTCAGTGGTTGAGTGTCGACCTATGAATCAGGAGGCCATGGCTCAATTCCTGGTCAGGGCACAGGCCTGGGTTGCAGGCTGATCCCCTATGTGGGGTGTGCAGGAGGCAGCCGATCAATGATTCTCTCCCATCATTGATGTTTCTATTTCTCTCTCTCCCTTCATCTCTGAAATCAATATAAATATATATATTTTTAAATCTCCTGGATGATTATATTACAAGATCAGTTTTAGGAGTAGCATTGACATTCTTTACCTCTAAGGACCTTTGGTCCTGAGATCTGACAAATCTCTGTATTTTATTAATACTATCCATCTGGATCAGTTGGTGCTCATCCCGAATATTACGTAATACATGCAAAATAACCACAGCTCTAAGCTACTCAGTGTCTGAACATTTCAGATGAAAGGAAGTTTGTTTCCTGTTTGCTGTAGACCCTTCTGTCCTGGCACCATATCAACCCAATTTTAGACGATGGGCCTTGTAACCATTTGGGGAAATAACACTGAACTAGGCCAATGTAGAAAAAGTTCTTTCAGAATTCAGAGTTCAAGTCCACAGTGGGCAATTTGAAATGCTTCCTATGTTGGCAAATTACATACTTTTGTTGACCTACTTTGAGATGGGAAGATTCGGCTCTTAAAAAACAGGAAAATACTGCTCCTCTGCCTTTTGTACCAAAATACCAAACAGCATGGCTGCCTGTGGGGTCCTCAGGGAAGGTTCTACCAGGCACATTAACAACACACTCAGGGACTGTGTCGGGACCAAGGTCAGGGAACATTGCAGTCTAATGACCAGAAGCATTAAACTGAGAACCGCAGTACGCGGACTCTGGTCCTGAGACTCTGTAAGAGCCTTCAGATAGCAGGGAAGCCATTACCCTCCCGTGCTCTGGCTTCTTCATCTGTGAACGAGGGATAATTGCTTCTCCTTCATTAGGATGCGGAGCCCGTGCAAGAGGCGATCTCTGAGAAAACACATTAGACTCCGCAGTGAAGAAGTCCCTGCACTGTATCACACTGCCACGCCGCGGCTGCCCTTCTATTTGATCCCAAAGAAGATCCTTTCACCGGGACCGGTGTGGCTCAGTTGATAGAGCGTCGGCCTGCGGACTGAAAGGTCCCGGGTTTGATTCCGGGCAAGGGCATGTACCTTGGTTGCGGGCACATCCCCAGTAGGGGGTGTGCAAGAGGCAGCTGATCGATGATTCTCTCTCATCGATGTTTCTAGCTCTCTATCCCTCTCTCTTCCTCTCTGTGACAAATCAATGAAATATATTAAAAAAAAAAAAAAAAAAAAAAGAAGAAGATCCTTTGCTATTTCCTCCTGGGACGTGTTCAGGGGGATTGGAAAACTTGTTTGCCACGTTTATTTAGTTTATTTGCAATAGGTCTTTCCCGATGTTCGGCCCCATGCTCTTCTATCTGATGCCAGTTCTCTCTGTCTGTGTCATCTCTCCACATGAATCTCTCTCTACTTGACTCGAGGTGTAAGTGGCCTAAGCAGACCTAGAGTATCTCCCAGGGCAGACAGAGCCCACGAGCACTGGTTTACCGGGCTGAAAGAGTGACTGCATATCAGCTTTTGCTCGCCCAGCTCTGAAGTCCTGATTTCAGCGGTGCCTGTGAACACCCTCAGAGGCCTCTGACCCGCGCACACTGAGTAATGGTGCGCTGGGAAAATCCCAGGTGAGCCTCTATCTGCGGTTTTGGTGATGAGCTGTGTCGCTGGCTGGCTTTCCCTATCAGCTCCTCAGAAGGGCCTCACTGAGCGGAGGATGAGGTAGGGGGATGCTATGTGGAGATTCTGCTGGCTCCAGAAATAACCTTCTTACATTTTTCTCAGCTGCTCATTTTCCCAGCTCCTCCGAAGACGGTTCTTGACTCTGAGCATTTGGATGCTGTTTCTCTGTCGGTGGAGTTGGGACACGCAGGTGGAACGAAACTCTTCCCCTGCAGTGCCACACGCAGCTGGGGAATTCGGTGGGAGGCCGGGAAAACGGTCAGCTGCCCACCGTCACCATTGTTCCTGGCACCAATCACTTAGCTCTCCACGCGGGGTGGGATGTGTGCAAAGCAGGCTCAGAAAACTTGAACCTAAAGATTGGGTTGGACTACAACTTTTTACACAAAGAAGAACAAACTGTAAGAACACACTAGACCATCATGCTATCAACTGTGGATTCACAGCCATGCCTGGCTGCTGAGACTCTCCTGTGCCAAAGGACCCTTTAACATGCGAGGCATCTGCTGGATCTTGGAGAAGGAGAACAATGCTCATTAAGAAATACTAAAGAGGCATTTAAAAGACAGGAACATCTGAATACTGATGCAATGTGAGGACAGTAGCTGGGTGTTCCATGTCTGAAAATAAACTGCAGACTGCTCTTCGTAGGTGAATAACAGGCTTATTTTTAGAGAGGAACTAGACCAGCGATGGCTGTGCTTCCCGCTGGGACTTTTGGGAGAGGGAAGCTAATGTCAGGAACTTGTTATCCGACACCACATACTTTCCACAGGTCCCCTCTCTCTACCCAGAATGCACCAGCGTTTCAACCACAGTCATTTGTGATACATCTCCCCTTACATTCATTCCGAGCTGCAGGAAGCTTTTGATAATAGACGGAGATGAACTCAGCTCACTCCTTTTCTTTCCCTGAGACAAATCAAAACATGAAACTTTCAGCAACAGGGAAGGGAGGGTTTGAAATCCCTTGGAAACCTCACCCCGGTGTTTCCCTGGCCTAGGCCGCAGTGGAGCTTCGGCTCTGAGCTCAGCAGGTGGCCTCTGCCCCGGCCTCTCCCTTCGTGACTCGCTGCAGAGAAACGCCACACGTGTCTTAGAGAGGGGGTGACTTACCCTCCTCTCTAACGTTGGAAGAGCCACCCAATCACTCCAAACATCAGCCCAGAGAACGAGCATACGGATGAACGACATCAGGCAATAGGAAGGCCTGATAGAAAGACAATAGAGAAGTCATGTTGCTATTGTGTTCATCAATAACATCCACTCTCCAAAGATGTTAACCACACAGAATCACAGGTGGCTCAGTAACTAAAGACATGTTTTCGAATAATTACACCCCTGCTTTGACCTTTGTCCTGTGCCATCATACAGCCACCTTTCTCCCAAGGAGTGTGTTCACAGACTGGGGTCCAGGACCAGGAAAGAACCAACAGGGGGGGTGACTGCCTTATTCGTATATTTACGGTATTGGGGTGGAGCAAGTGTAACACCACACGCCTGAAGTTTAAATGTTGGACCCATGGGACTGTCTGTGGACCTGAGCCTGAACGGGGGACCACGTTGATGCTTCTAATGGATGGTCTCCAGGGGGGAGGGGCTAACGGCACAAAGCCCTCCGCTACAACATGCTCTCTAGAGGGAACCCAAGTGCCAGGAAACGCTCTCTGAAGAGTGTGCGCTGCTCCTAAGGGGGCCTCTGTCAGTGGGACTGGCTGCAGAGAAAGCCCACAGCCTGGTGGAAACACCGCTCCTGGAGAATGCAAGGGGCAAAGCGCAAAAGGGCCAATCAGTAGGGACTATCCCCCGCTCTGAGCTCAAGGAAAGTCCAATCTTGTCTTATTAAGATGACTCAGACAAGCTTACTGTTTCTCCTTTTCCTAGGCCAGTGAAGAAATGCAAAACAGCCAGCAGAAGCAGAGGAAAAAAGCTGTAAATACTTTGAGGCTAAAAATGTTTCTAACCATCCCCAGTCTAGAATGTGTAACTGCAGACAAAGGCAGAAAAAAAGCAGCATGTCCTGAATGTCATCATGTGCCTGGTCCTGCACTAGCTGCTTTCGTATTTTCCTCCTTTGCCTTATTTTCATCTTTAAACTGTTCTGAAGTAAATATGTTATTGTTTTCGATTTAATGTCTTAGAGAAAGTAATTTGCTAAGTCTAAAAATAGATGCATCTGGCACAAGGAAACATGTTCACTCAGCTTTAAAATATGTGTTCTGAAATCTTTTCTTCTCCCAAAGGTAATAAAAAAAAAAACTTCTAAAGTTTCTTCCAATTCCAAAATTCTAAAAATATAGTTAAGTGGTAGCATTAACTATCTTCCTTCTAGCAAAACTTTCACATGGTTAAAGGCAACTCCGCCAATATCCTTAGCCCGCACCTGAAAATCTGACAGTGGATGGAGAAAAGCCGTGAAAATGCTGACTGGACTCCCTTAAAATTCATGATGACAAACCTCAAAGGAGCTGTGGTCCTTCCAGGTGACCCTACGCCACACCCCGTGGAAGAGTCACCTGCCACTAAGCTCCTTCTCATCGGCGCCTCTCTCCTCAGGCCTCTAAGCCTCCTCTGCTCACTCGCAGTTACTAGCCGTGCTTTTCTTTAAGGGAGGAATTGGAAAACTTCCAGAGGCTTCCAGTGTCGTGTCGGTATCTATCTGTACATAGAAGAGAGAAAATAGGGGCTGGCTGACTGCCACAATCGAATCCCATTATTTTATAGACTTTTCTACTTAAATAGTTCGTTCACTCAATCATTACCAGTTTTTTTTCCTATCTACTGAAACATTACAAAGCGTGCATGTATGTGTACATATGCTTACACACATGTGTGTTATCTTCAGTTCTCATTATCCACACTAGTGATGGTCTATAAATGCACTGGGAACACTGAATTAGAACTCATGCCCCTGGCAGAAATAGAGCTAGATTCCCAAGAGTCTCGGGTCACAGCATCTTGTGTTGCAGGTGTTTTTGTTTAAAGACACCATATTAAATATATATTTCTGACATGTAATTGCGTGGCCTTTGAATAATTTAAAGCCTGGAACTTTGGAAGTCATTTGCATTAATTAGGTGTGTCTGCCCAATGCCTTGAAAAACAAGCCAGGCTCATCAGTGTTAAACACCTGCTCTTGTATATAAAAACCCCTTTCTTATAGAACACTTAGTAGGTATTGTTAAAGATTATCTCCTAGGCTCTGCTTTTAGAGTTAACAGTTTCATTGCCAGATCTCCTTTGGCAATGTGCGAACCAGCCAGCACTAGCTGAGTGGTTTTAGCATTTCCTGAACCAGGGTCATGTGACTGTACATTTATTTGGCTTCCAACCTCATGGCAATACTGTCCACTATGGCTTTTTAAAAATCAGTCATCATCTCATGAACCTACAAATTTAGCCATTTTCCCCCCATCTTTGCCATCCTATTTAATAAAAGAGTAATATGCAAATTGACCATCACACAAGATGGCTGCCCCCATGTGGACACAAGATGGCCACCACAAGATGGTTAGCAGAGGAAGGCAGTTGGGAGGGACCACACCTGCAGAGGAGGGAAGTTGGGGGTGACTGGGCCTATGTTTATATGGCATTATTGAAAAGGAACAAAAACAAAAGTTTTGTCTCTGGTTCACCTGCAGTTTAATGCCCTATAACTCTGCTCCCCAAAATCATATACAATCTCACTAGCTCCAACAGCCAGAGGTATACATGTTATCAAGCTTTAATTTTTTTCTCTTGCTAATCTCTAATGTCAGAGGAACTTTGAAGGATAGAGAAACATTTTTTCTCCCCAGCATCCTCTTCACCATCATTTAGAGTAAATATCTTAAAGGCACTGTTTCCCTTATACTGAAAACTCTCTTCTTTCATTTAAACTTCTAAGGCTCTTAAAACTAATGCTTATTTGTATGTATAATGCTTAAAGTAATTTGTCTGACGTTTTTAATTTCAGTACTTTGCTTTTTTCTTTACTTTCTTTGAAAGCAGATATAAAATATCTTATAAGTGCTTAAAGTATCAAATAAATTTAGTAAATATTTATTTACTTACTTCATCACTTCATGTAAATATATATTCCTGAAATTTTTAAATATTAGTTTTCTTAAAATAAGATATTTCAATCTTATATGTTGAGATAAATTATTTACTTTTGTAATACTATCATTTAGATGATGATGATGATATTTTAATGGTAATTCTTTAACAGCATGGTGATGTACAAGTAAATACTTTTTAAACTATCTATGCACCAAATATTATCTCTCTCTTTTTATTCCACTGAAAGAAAATTAAATGGTCTGAATCATTCATTATGTGGTAGAATTACGTCCCTTCACTGCTATTATCACATACCAAATTAACATAATATTAAAGAATCAACTTTATTCATGCACGTTTTCTTTTTCAGGCACTTCTACTTTTAATTTCAATGAAATTCCAATCACCTCATATAGTCACATTTTAAGATGATCATCACTGTCCAAATATTGCTTCTCATGTATGTTTATAGTAATTAGTCTGACTTACTTTAATGCAGAGTAAGATGAACAAACATATGCAAATAAGGGTAGAGGGAATAGAATCAAAATCAGTGCTTCTGATTCAGAATGGCAGAGGTAGCTTCAGGCAAAGGGAAGATTATGGAGAATTTATCTGTGTCAGACCCTTTTTGTTACCTGTTTTTCCCAGATGTGCAACGTAAGTTCTTGCTTTCACCATTCTTTTCAACTAGATCAAGTTTTATGAATGTTGTCACTGCTCCTTCAAATGAATGAACTCATGTGTTTTTTTGCTCCAACATAAAAGTTAATCAAATTGAAAAAACCGAATATACACTAACCAATTTGGTAAAAGAGTTGTATCTAACTTAGTGTGCATGGAGGCTATTTTTTTTTTTAAACTCAAGTGTACTGAGGTATAATTTACAATAAAATTTACAATTTAAAATGTATGATTCAATGCACATTGACAATAAATAATATATAGAAAGTGCCTAGCTTATTGCATATCATATCGTACTTTCTCCATAAGCAGCGACCACTGGTCACCTCAATGTCAATTCAGTTCATACTTCTAACCACTACACTACAAGATTCAGAGCAATCATGAGTAGGTTTTGTTTCATATTCTCTCTTGAATGCTTATTCTAATCTATGAAGAGATGCAACAGCAACGTGTTAATGAAAAAATGAAAATATTTCCGATGTATTCATTTTCCAACTGAAAAATTCCCCTTTCATTTGTTTTCCCAGTTTTTGATCCTTAAAAGGATTGACTGAGTCTTATTTGTGAGACTCCAGATCCCATTCTACACCTTTCTGTCCCACTGTGTCCCATTGCCCCTGTGGTACCTCTGTTTTTCTAGCACTGGCTCCTGAACATCATCCACAGTGTCATCTGCTATCCTTCCATTCCCCCATCTCAAGTGAAATCTAGGTCCTCCCATGATGGCAGTTTCTCACTGATGCAGATCCTTTGGAGCTGAATAATTGAAGGCCTAGTCCCAGGGATGAGTCTCAACCCATCAGGCATCAACCTGCTGGCCCTTGTGGATTGTAGTCACCATATTTCCTCTTAGGAAAAATAATTTATAGGGATGAGCAAAGTAGGTTTATAGTTGTGAGCATGCAAAACACAGTACATTCTTTTATTATTATTTATAAATTATTGTATTATTTGCCATACAAACCTACTTTTAACTACCCCTGTATGGATTTGCAAGGTAGTCCAACATAAGCCCCTTGGTAATTATATGCCCACATGTGTATACTTCTGTGCGAGAGTAGTACTTGTATTTCATTAGTCCTCATCTCAAAATGTCAAATAAAGAACCAATGTTGGCAATATTCAGTTGAATATCCAAAGGTGAGTCTTACAACTTTGCTCACAAATCCACAGTTACCAATTACTTACTCTGCCAACACTTTTTGCTTTTACTAATTAAGCTATAGAACTGTCATGATTAAGTGAACATTTTAGAAAGAAACATACCACCACCCAGCCAGCATGGCTCAGTAGTTGAGAACTGACCTATGAACTAAGAAGACTCAGTTCCATTCCTGGTCAGGGCACACGCCTGGTTGGGGGCTCCATCTTCAGGGGGAGGTATGCAGGAGGCATACCTCTCTCATCACTGATGTTTCTCTATCTCTCCCTTCCTCTGGAAATCAATATATATATATATAGAAACATAGCACTGTACTTGATAAAAATTATATTTCTAGGATATAAAGTAAAGTCTGAGAACTCTAATATGGTCCTGGAAATGCTTATACATATTTTAATCAGAATGATTAGACACTCAATTCTTAAAGAATAGTAAAACATCAAAAGCTAAAAAATACTGAAAAAACATAAATTTATCATCAGCAGCAGGTGATTAGTTTAAGGAATGAAAAAAAATATCCAAAGAAAATTACTCTCTTCTGTTGAATTAAGCAGTAAACTGATTGAAGAGGAATCAATTAGATACTGGAAGTGAAAACCACATCGATGTAATGAACAATGGATAAGTGTCTTTTCTCAGGAGTGAATGAAGGCACCCTTCATAAAAATAAAGTTCCTTTTCTGGGAGGCGTATGGTTTATCACTAAGTTAAAAGTTCGAGAAGCAAGGCGATTTCAGAATTATTCATGTGGCCCATGGCCATTGCTACTCAGAGCTGCTGCCGGGGGCATCGCTGTCAGCCTCAGCTGCATCCATCCACCCTCTGGCCTGCCCTGTGCTCCACGGAGGCCATGCTTCCTGCAGGCTGTCCAGGGGCAAACACGGCTGGGGTGAATAGAACCATGGGGGCATGTGCCATCGCAAGTCATTCCCACAGCGCACTGGGCTACTCTGGTGAGCTCTGTAACTGGAGGATCGCTCAGGTGCCTGTTCAAATGATTCTTAAAACTGCTTTGTAGTCCTTCCCCGGGTCCTCCTGCTCTCCCCTCTTTTTCTCACAGGTGTCTGAGCCCTGCTGCACTCCAGAGACACTCCCTGTCTTCTGTTCCCTTCCCCTTTAGTCTTCTTTTATCCTCATCTGAGGACATGCTTAGAGAAAGGGATGGGGGGGGGGGGGGAGAAAGAGAAAAAGAGAGGGAAAGAGCAGTCCATCGGCTGCCTACTCCATAAGCACTGGGACCAGGGATGGAATCTGCAACTTGAGTGTGTATGCCTTTCCTGGAATAGAGTCTGAGACCTTTGGTGCACCGGACATGCTCTAACCACCGAGCAACACCAGCCAGGCTCCTCCCCTATATTCTTCATGTGCATTTCCTCCAACATTTCTTTCAGTGTCTACTCCTGCCTTGGTATCTGCTTTTTGGAGAACTTGAACTGACACATGAATAATAAGTACAAAGGAGATGGCAATTTTTATAATCTTTATATATTTGTTCATATGAAAAATGTGTTCTCTTTAATATCATTGCTTGTGAAACAGATGGAGTCATTATAATGGTTTAAAGTCTTATTTTAAAAATTGAATTAAATATTTTAGCATTTATTTTTAATTTTCATCAATCAAGATATTAGCCACCAAATAGTAGAGACTTCACAAACCAAAGAATGTTGTTATTAGTGATGCACATGATTAATGTAAACCTATTAAATGTTAAATTTCATAAATTGTAAAAAAGATGATAAAGAAAAAAAAATAAACCAACCCTAAAATTATTCTAAAAAGAATTGTGTTCACTAATTAGTCTTTTGTGGGATTGTTTTAATCGAATAAAAATTGAATACCACAGTTGAAATATTATGAAATAATGTGACATATCTTTAATATGCATTTGGAAAAATGAATGAAGTTCTTTTTATGCAATAAAGAAATTAAAGGGAGTGTTAGTAAACTTATTAACAATAGTACATTATTTGAAAAATCCTTGCTGGCCAAGAATTTTCAGTTTCTATCTTTGTAGCAGTTAAGTAAAGATAAGCTCAAGCATATAGAAATGGAATGATACTGCTCTCATTTCTGTTCTATTAAAAAGATATACTACTTAATTTAAAAATCTGTATGAATATCAAATGTTACACTGGATAATTAATCCATCTGAAATGGCTATGAAACATGTTATCCCATAATTCAGGAAGAATTAAAAATGATTTTGAAGCCAAAGCATGACTTAATGCATCTATGTCTGGTAAGTTTTGGACTCAACTAAATAAAGCATACATACTCCTTGGAAAGAAACTAAATTCATTATCAGAGCATTTCAAAGATATATTTCGATTAAAGCAAGTGTCTTGCCTGGCTGGTGTAGCTCAGTGGTGGAGTGTCGACCTCTGAACCAAGAGCTCACAGTTGGATTACTGGTCTGGGTATCCATGGTGTAGCCTTGATGCAGGAGGCAGCCAATCAATAATTCTCCCTCACCTCTGATGTGTCTATCTCTCTCCATCTCTCCCTTTCTCTCTGAAACCAATAAAAAAAATATTTTTAAAGCAGGTGTCTTTATGCAGTACTACAGTTACCGAAAGACAACAAAATCAGTTGCAAATATATAAGGAGAGCATCTGAAGATTTTTATTTTTAAGAGTGGAATAAACAAATTCTGTTAAATTAGAAGAGATTCGTGAAATTCAGGGGTTTTATTCAAATTCCTTAGTAAGAGTTATTTAAGCAGTATTTCTTATAGATTTACTAATATTTGGAAAGTATACATTATCCTGTTTTATCACCCCCCCCCCACTGACCCCCTCCACACCGAACCTACCCCCCTCCCTCTGCCTTCACTGCACTATTGTCTGTGTCCACAGGTTATGCATATACATATATACGTCCTTTGGTTAATCTCTTCCTGTCCTCTTCCCCTCCTCCCCACTTCCCTCTGAGACTCCTCAGTCTGTTCCAGGCTTCCACATCGAGGTTCTATTTCGTTTGTTAGTTTATGTTGTTCATTAGATTCCAGATAAAAGTGAAATCATGTGAGACTTGTCTTTCTCTGACTGGCCTCCCAGTATTTTGCTTAGCACAAAGCTCTCCAGGTCCTCCATGCTGTCTCAAAGGGTAAGAGGTCCTTCTTTTTTCTAGAAAAATAATGTGGATTCCAGTCCTCTACCCGAATCACCGAATCAGTATGTCCAGGGCATGACCTGGGGATTTAACTTTCATCAAATAAGACATGTGATTTCTGCAAGCATTCCATTTGAGATCTGCTGCCTCAGATCTAAGGGGCACTCTATTTTCAAGCCTGAAATTGAAGGTTTTAAATAGTGTTACTAGGTGTGTTTTTTTTTGTTTGTTTGCTTTCCTCACACCCCCCACAGTTTTAAAAAGAAAGCAACAAAACAAAACTCATGGTGTTTTGTTTGTTTTTTTCTCCACGATGTAACTGAAGAATTCCTCTTAGCAAAGATTTTATCCTTTGGCATCTCACCTTTTAGGTCCATCCCAACTCAGACTTACAATGTTAAGTAGCACATTATGGTTAAGACCTATGATAAGTTGGTGGCTATTAAGGGAAACTTTGGCTTTTCTCAATCATCATATATTTTTTCAATGATCAAAATTTATTTTATGACTTTGATTGACATATCCATTAAATATCTTACTTTGGACAATTCAGAGTTATAGAGAAAACATTTTAAATAAAACTCTAAACATTTTACATAGTTATATTTCATTCATTAGGGTACTTTTTCATAACTTAAATGTTCAAATATAGTCTTTCAATTTGTTTTTATTTTCACAGTTGTTACTATATGCTATTGTTGAAAATATTAAGCCATTTTAGTAGTGCAGTTTTATGTGGTCCTTTATATCCCAAATTTTTTTGTTTTGTTACATTCAGTTTCATGCTTTCAAAAACGCTATTTCTGCTTTTGAAGGTATTTTCTTACCTTCATGATTTGTCTGTAAATCTCTTTTTTATTGAGCTGGCAAAAGATTAGACTTTCCTTTTTTGTTATTTTATTAACATGAAGACCAAGCTTTCTAGAAATTTGTGTGACCTTTTTCACTTGTGATGTTTTCACATGCCTGTGGCCAGTGAGCTTCCTATCTCAGTCTCCACAGAGCGCTCAGGGCTGTGAGAATTAGCAAGGGATTAGAGTGACATTCCTCGCCCTGTGCTCTTGCTTCTGGCTACAGTGCTCTTTCTTTTACTGCATAAGGTTTTTAGGAGATTTTTCTTATTCACTAATCTCCATTATGTCTGCTATTTTCCTAATATTCTTGTCACATTTTCTTGGCATCACTTTGACCAACAACGTCATTAATGTTGTCTCTATTTCTCTGTAAATATATTAAAATGATTTTGAAGAAGCAGATACAACATGCAACGTCATTCATGCTTATCTGTTGCAAAAACATTTAAAGGAAGAATGCTTTTCTTACCCCCTTTAAAGAAAACAGATGAAGTATAGCTTGCCCAATACTGAGTTTGATTACTGGGTCCCTAATCTGCTCCAAAGTGATCACTACCCTGGCCTGTGTTGTTCAGTGGTTATAGTGTCAGCTTGCACATAGCTGCCCAGCTTTCTCATCTTTTCCCTAATTTGCCTTCTCTCCACTTTCCCTTCATGCTAAGGATGAGCAGCAACCCTTTGCAGTTTAATTCGAAATACTAGGTCTTTGCCTCAATTGGTCTACATGCACAATGATTAACACAGAGATGATTAAGTATCTGTGTTTATATACCTCATTCTTTCACTCAACTTTTTTCATTCTCATTCCCTCTTCCACTTTGGCAGCCATCAGCTTGTTCTCTGTATCGATGGGTCTGTTTCTTCATTTTTTGAGATCCCACATTTAAGTGAGTTCCTACAGGATTTGTCTTCCTCTGACATATTCACTTAGCATAATACCCTCCAAGTTATTCACATTGTCACAAAAGGCAAGATTCCATTCATTTTTTAATGCTGAGTAATATTCCATTGTATATATGTATCATACCTCTTTTGTTATTATTGTTGTTAATCTTCACCAGGGGATATTTTCCCAATGATTTTTAGAGAGCATGGAAAGGACGGGGAGAGACACACACAGAGAGAAGCATTGATGTGAGAGAGACACACAGACTGGTGCCTCCACTGACCAGGGACAGGGATCAAGCCTGCAACCAGGTACTGATCCTGGGACCCTCAGTCCCCAGGCCAATGCTCCAAACACTGAGTAAAGCCAGCCAGGACCCATGTCTTCTTCATTCATTCATCTGTTTATGGACATCTAGGTTGTTTCCATAGTGTGGCTATTGGAAACAATGCTACAATGAACATGGGGTTGCATATAACTTTCTGAATTAACTAGAGGCCCAGTGCATGAAATTTGTGCATGGAGGGAGGGTCCTCTCAGCCCAGCCTGCACCTCTCCAACCTGGAATCCCTCGAGGAATGTCCAACTGCCAGTTTAGGCCTGATCCTGGGCCTAAACTGGCAGTCGGACATCACTCTCACAATCTGAGACCGCTGGCTCCTAACTGCTCACCTGCCTGCCTGTCTGATGGCCCTAAACTGCCCCTTCTGCCAGCCTGATCACCTCTAACTACCCCCCGCCCCTGCTGGCCTGATCACCCCCAACCGCCCCCCACCCCCCTGCCAGCCTGGTCACCCCTCACAGCCTGCTATTCAGTCATTTGGTCACTCTCACTAACCACCCCCAGTGGCCTGGTTGCCCCACACAGCCTGCTGTTTGATCATTATTTTGACGTCATCCTGGACAATTTGCATATTCCTCTATTATTAGTATAGATTTTTTTTCTTCAGATAAATACCTAGAGTGAATTGCTGGATCACATGGCAGCTCTATTCTTATTTTTTTGAGAAGCCTCCATACTGTTCTCTAATTTACAATCCCAGCAAGAGTGTCCAAGGGTTCCCTTTTCACCACTTCGCCAGCCCTGTCCCAGATCACACAGTAAATAAGAGGGGAGCCAGGAAATGCAAGCACAAAGCCAACTCTGAAAGATCAGACCTGCTGAGTTGATATCCCAAGGACACTTGGAATTATCCCACACTAAACCATGTGGGATAAATTACCATATAGATGACAGGAAAGATGGGGATGGATATTTCGAGGGTAAGATAATCTTATGTGCATAAATTATAGTCTCCGGTGTGGTTTATGGTTAATAATTGGCTGCAGGCGAGCCCACTGGCACATGCAGTGCTGCCCTCTCCCTCGCCCTCTAGGAACCATTGCATGGGGCTGCAGAGCAGAAAAGGCCCTCTGAGAAGAAACCAGGATGGACTCTGCCAAGGACCTGACAAAATGTCTATGACAGCCTGTGACATATTCTTTGTGATTCAAAGTAATAAAAGCTTGTGTATCTGACTCTATGCTACACATACATTCTTTAAAAAAAAAATAGAGAGAGAGAGAGAGAGAGGTACTGAGTCTTTACTTGCATTCAAGGAAATTTTTTTCTTTGCCTTGATGATGTATTTCCAACAATCAGAGCACTCTGTTGTGATAATTGCTAAATCACCAAGGATCTTTCCACTTAGCTACTTTTAATGTAGGCATCCCTCTGTGAGGGTATGCAGGTGGTAACATTACTGAGACATGAGCCAATCTCTACTTGTGATTTCCTATTCTGTGATGGCAGAGACTAGGTTGATGGGAGCAAACTCTCAATCCGAAAGTGAATGATGTGTGTAATTCATAAATACTTTAAAAATGCAGACATAATCTTTTTAGCCAAACTGTCATTAACATGATCATAATTATTATCATCAACCATATTATGTACTGAACTCTCTATCTGGATATAACAGAGCAATTATATATTCTTACTTGACAATAAAATTTACATACAATCTCTCTTTTGGTGGCCCACAACCAATTTGAGAGGCAGAGTATGTACATTAAATATAATATATTTGAACAATATTACTTAAGAGTCTCATACATGTGATAGACACAAATAGATAGAAGTTTAGGGATATGTAGTGCTTTTCTAATGTTAAACATTGGCAATAGTAAGCTCAGGTGACCTGGGCAGAGCAAGCAAGATACTGGTTTCCCCAAAAAGCAGAGACGTGATGATGTTTAATGAATTGTCAGGAAGTTGAAATGTTAGCACAAATTCTCTCTTTAGCCCTAACATATGTGACAAACAGTAGTCAAAAACAATTAATTGAACAAAAATCGGTTTTATCCCTTTCAAATTTTAGCTCTGACAGTTCTAACGGTAACAATTCCCTTGGATCTAATGACCATCATCCCCTTAGGTTTTAGGCACTTATTTGCTAGCAGAATCTCATTAGGCAGTGTGAAAAATGTAGACCCTTGTAAAATTACACATCAAAGAGAATTGGAAGCTCTGTTGAAAGTGCCTGCATTTGTGGGAAATGGAGGAACAGACCTGGAGTCGCTCTTTAACAATCTGCATATGACAATTTACTTGGGCCCTGCTGTCAGTGTGGTGGGCTCAGGATCTCAACATCACAGAATCTTCTCCGGAGAACTGGATAAAAAAGCTGATATGCTTTTAAATTTGGGGAATATTTTCGTGACTAGATGGGAGTGCTATAAAATGACTTCGGTTGATGGGTTTGACAAGAATCTGACAAAATCTTGTTATTAAAGGAATGTTAATGTTGAGATTTTGAATATGAAAAATACTCATAGGAAATTAACATGAAAGTTACCTTGACTTGTTAACTAGCTGTAGTTTATTCCATATTATTTTATATTCATAAATATGTCTGTGTGTCTTCGTAGGTAGTTTTATAATTTGTTTATTTTATATATTTATTTTTTAAAGATATGCTTTATTTTATTTTTTAAATATACTTTTATTGATTTCAGAGAGAAAGGAAGAGGAAGAGATAAAAACATCAATGATGAGAGAACCGTTGATCAGTTGCCTCTTGCACGCTCCCCACTGGGGATGAAGCCTTCAACCTGGGTAGATGCCCTGACTGGGACACCTTACCATGCCCTCCTGGGTTAGAGGTCGATGCTCAACCACTGAGCCATGCTATCTGGGCCTTAGATGTTTATAACCGAGGAACTAGAACCCACCATATATTTTTGTCTTAAAAGCAATGAAGTTGGTAAGTAGTAATAAGCTCAGCAGATAATAAGAAAGAATTCATTTAAATAAATGAATTGCAGACACAATTTCCTAATATCTTTTCTGACTTCTTCCCTGTTAATAAACCCCAGCAATCATCCATGTTGGCTTTAACCAATCAAACCTCTCTTACTGAATTTCCTTACCTGACCAGCCAAACAATATCATGGGCAGCCTTAGTTCTTCCTGAACTTGCCCTTCAGCAGCAGCTGTACAGTTTGTACTCACGCCTGTTTCCTGGGTATGCAAATTGTTGTTGTAGCCCAGAAAGAGGTCCTCTGCAGAATTATGGAGGGTCAATGGGCTGTGCCTTCATCAGAATTTGTCAGCAAACTTCTTAACTTGTGTCCCCAGCCAGGCCAGGAATGAACTATACAGCCAAGCTTCCATTGAGAGGGTTGAAACTGGGGAGTAAGACAGATTTGATTGGTTAAAGCCAACATGCCTGATTGTTGGGGTTCATTAGCAGGAAAGAAGTCAGAAAAGGTATTAGGAAATCTTGTCTGCTAAATATATACTCACTGTAAGAAAACAAACAACAATAAGCAAAAAATTTATATATAAGTAAGGATATAAAAGCTGTACATTAAATATGGAACATTCAAATCCAGAATGAAGCATTATGTTTCTTTTATTTAATTAAAAAATAAATGTTTTTCAATTTTATTATATATATATATTATATATATATATATATATATATATATATATATATATATATATATGATGCATGCCATGGATATATATGTATATATCCATGTATATGTATATTTGTTTTGTTATATATCCATATATTTTGTATTGCCCCATGGACTACCTACTACGTTTTGTACCTGATGACCCTGGGCTCAGTAAGGAAGAAGGACATTCATGTATAGAAGTTCTCTATACCTGTTCTTACATTGTGGTTTCTCAGATCTGTTTCCAACATCATTTTAAAACCACTTTTTAAAAATAGAAATTCCCTAAATTTCTAACCAGCTGAAGGAACTCCTTATTATGCAGGGCTATTGTATTAATTCTTTAAAAAGTATTGTTTCTATCACTTCAATGGTTCATGGGGAGAGATGGGTGAAAAACACATGACTTATTATTGGAAATGAAAGTTCTTTCTAAAATTCTCAATATTTCCCTATGCAGTTGAATTCAATAAGTTTATTGAGTATGTATCAAAATCAGAGCAGCATGCTAAGTGCAAGGAGCTAAGGCACACATACAAATGACCAACACAGTCTTAGACAGACAAAGAACTTTAAGTCTATAAAAGGTCAGGGAACAAATGAGTTTCATGTACTATTTCCAGTGCCATTATAGCAAGTATTTATAGAGAACAACCTTATGTGCCCAAAAAGGTTACAATCAGAGACGAGGATATGCTAAGGAGAGGCAGAATGCTCAGGGCAGGGCAAGGCATATTTTCCCGTGTGGAAAGCAGGGCAGATTACGCATCAGATAATCCCTGAGATTAGGAGGTAAATGGTGCTTCCTGCAGCAGACAGATGTGTGTACAGTTACATAGTGGGCTGTAACAAGGACTCTGTGAGAAGGTGGAAGACCTTGAGAAGGATGGCAGAAGGAGGCCAGGGTGAGAATGTTGACGAGGGATTAGAGGGGAATTTGTGGTTGCAGTAGGCAAAAGTAAAAAGTGATCCAATGGAAGGAAGATATAAACTTCAAAATATAAAAGCATAAGACGAGGATCAATAGAAATGTCATCGAATCTGCAGAAAGGAAGGTGGTCCAGACCAGCAGTTGCCAACCTTTCTGAACTAACAGACAAGCAGTGATCCGTAGGCCACTGGTGGCAGACTGTTCTAGATGGCCAGATGCCATTACTGTATACTAAGGAAACCCCAACCCATTTTTATCCATTTCAAGTATAATCCTCAATATGCAAATGCAACTCAGTAATTGATTCAATGGTATTGATATCAGGTAAGTTATTTTAACTAAAAAAATTCTAAAATGTAGGCATTAAAATAATTTCTCTAAAGCTGCACATAATATCAGCAACAGATACAGGATGAAAATTCACCTGTAGTTCTACTATACAGTTATAAAATATGCATGTGTGTGTGTGTGTGTGTGTGTGTGTGTGCGTGCGTGTGCACGCGCGCACACATGTAATTTGCACATGCTTTTTCTGCTTTTGGTTTTATGTATTTTACTTAATGCACATGACATTGAAAAATATGATTATCCTAATTTATGGTGAGTATATGCAAACAAAAAAAGAGCAACAGTAAAATGAGTCTGTCTCCATTGCTGAAAATACACTCCATCACATGAAGTCTCATCTATAATTGATCCCTTAGGGAGCGTATGATAAGCAGTTATTTACCTGGCTGAAATGAATACTGTGGAAAATCACAGCTTTTACTATTTCCTCTAAGCTACCGCTTTCTTTGTGTTCATTAATGTTTCCCAATTTCATTTACTTATTAGATTTGGTTGTTGACTCTACCGCAAGCAATGGTTTCTAAACAGATAAAATGAAATTGGAATTGCTCAATTACTGAAGTTTTATTTTTGCCTTATTTATAAATGTTTGGCTGAAAAAAAATGACTTAATTTACACTGGTGAAGAGTTTGGTGGGGTATTGCTGCACTGAAATATTTTGTGATGTCATGTTAAAAATATCGACATGCAGCACAGCCGGCGAGGCTCAGGGATTGAGCCTCCATCTACGAACCAGGAGGAAATGGTTCAATTCCTGGTCAGGGCACATGCCTTGGCTGAGGGCTCAATCCCCAGTATGGGGCATGCAGGAGGCAGCTGATCAATGATTCTCTCTTATTACCGATGTCTCTATCTCTCTCTCCCTCTCCCTTCCTCTCTGAAGTCAACAAAAAATACACACTAGGAAAATAATGAAAAGCCAGTAATAGTGTTTCAATGTTATCTAATACAGAAATTAGCTGGGGTATTATCACTGAGCTCTTTGGGTGACTGTGGGGCAAATAATATACCTAAGGATTAAAAATGTCAGTTCCAATAGGCTGCAGTAAGTCTCTGCCTTTGACTTTAATTAGGGGGATGCTAGGGAGATTCGCAAATCCAGATTGTTCCAGAAAACGAGCAGGTTGTGTGTACAAGATCAAATTGTGGTCAATACTCAGGATGTTTTCAGAAAATTGACAAAGTAAATGCAGATTAATCACCAGGACCAGATGGCGTCCGCCCAAGGGTTTTAAGGCAGTCTCTGGTGAAAACGAGAGACTGCTGGCCATGTGCAATGAAACGTGCACCAGATAAGGGATTGTTTGCAAATTCCACTCCTTCAGGAGGGGTTCCAGGGAGCTGTATTTGGAGAGTATATTTCAGTAGACACAAACACAGCATGTCTATAGTAAGGAGCAGTCATTGCACACTTTCAAAATGTTCATTCTTTTTATTTAAAAAGAGGTTGATAGGCTCATTCACGTTTAAAACTACTTTCCATGAATTTCATATTCAATTATGTAAAATTTACCTTTGTTTGAAAATTGAGTTATCATAGTAAATATATGTGTGTGTGTGTGTGTGTGTGTGTGTGTGTGTGTGTGTGTATGGCTGGCAACTCTATATATTTCCCTTATTACAATACTTTATTTACCAATGGCATATTTCCCAGACCTAGAATGAACTTTCCAAAAATTCATCTGGAATAAAAAAGACTGACCCCGAATAGCTGCAGCAATCCCGAGAAAGAACAGAGTAGGAGGGATCTCAATATCAGATATCAAGCTGTATTACAAAGCCATTGTTCTCAAAACTGCCTGGTACTCACACTTTCTGTCCCATTGACACTGGATTTCTTGCTGCTCCTTAACATACTTCAAGGATTTTGCCTTTGCTTTTTTATCTGTCATAATTCTCTACTTCCAATTCCAGTTTTCATTCACTCTGGTATTTCTTAAATTGTATAAGTCTCAAAATTAATAAGCAAAAGTACCTTGTAATCATTTTCATTTGTGATGAGGTTGATTGTACTAAACTATTGTTTAAAATCTAACAACATGTAAAACTCTTTATATCAGTACAGAATTTATACTATACACATAAAAATGTTAATAGCAGCATTAGACAAAAGGTGAAAGCAACTCAAGGATTCATCAACAGATGGATGGATAAGGAAAATGTGGTATATACATACAATTCAATATCATTCAGCCTTAGGAAGTCAGAATATTCTAATACACATTGCAACATGGGTGAACCTTGGGGACGTTATGGGAAGTGAAATACGTCAGTTACAAATGACAAACACCATATGAATCCACTTATATAAGGTAGGTAGAGTAGTTAAATAAAGACAGAAAGTACAATGGTAATTGCTAAAAAAATGAAGAGCTATTGTTTGAAAGTTTTGCAAACATGAAAAGATGCATCGCAGTGATCATATAAAAATAATGTGAATATATATAATGCCAATGAATTGTATACTTAAATGTGGTTATGATGATATGTTTCATGTTATATGTATTTTATTATAATCAAAACTTTTAACATGTGATCAAAGAATCAACAATAATCTTATGTAATAAAAGAGAAACATGCAAATTAACCATCACTCCACTATGCCCACAGCCAACAAAGATGGAGGTTAATTTGCATATGCAGGTGTGAGCAGAGTGAAGCCTGCTATGAGGTGAAGGGGGCGCTGAGGGAGCTACTGGAGCGGTGCTCCAGGAAGAAGTGAGAACGTGCCAGGTCCTGGGCGGCCTGGAGTGAAGCCAGGGGAAGGAAGGCCTATTCTTGCATGAATATTGTGCAATGGGCCTCTAGTTTACATGTAAAATGTATTTCACAAACAAACAGTCCAGCACATGCAAGACAGCGGAGCAGGAGCTACCTGTTTGCTTTTGGACAAATGATACTCTCTTTCTACCACTTTCTCTCCCTCTTTTCACACTCAGTAGGTTCTGGGAATAGCAACGTAGTATTAGGAACTAACAATAGTCACCCTTCTTTGTTTCTCTTTCCAAAAACACCACCCAAAACTGTATTGCCTTGTGGATACAGGTGAGAAAGACCATCCTTTCATGCAATTAACATGGCTGTGTCCATTATTTGATAAGGCATAGGTTTAAAGCAAAATGCAACTCACACAAGCATATGGAGCCTGATTTATTGATAGTTCACTATCTACCCAGTGCTATACTGGCGGGGTTTCATATGAAATCATTTAATGACCTGATGTTTGAGACCACAACTGCCTGCAACTGAGGTCTATGGATCTGGAGGAGGCTCAGGCCCTTCTGGTGGCTGGGTCAACAACCTGCGGGGTCCCAAAAGCAAGAAAGAGACAAATTGGAAGCGATAAGTGGAGATAAATGTGAGATGTAAGGTTCATTCCGAATGCAATGACCATTTACCAGAAAGCAGATTCGTCTGTAAGCCAATTCTAAAGATCAACACATGTTAAAGGCAAAGGAATCAGAAACAAAGACTGAGCTTTAAAAGCATACAGAAGTGAGGGAAGCTTACGGTGAGCCTAAGAGCAAAAGGCAAGTTGGAAACTATTTCCTGTGGTCAATAGCTTTATCAATATTGACCTTTACCCATTATTTGTACCTCAATTCTAAATGCACAGAGAATTAGCTTTTGACTTTGTGAATTTGATAGGCCATTCAGGATGAGTGCTGTTTGAGATATTTTCTACTAAATCTCCTCATGCTGATTGATCTGTTTTGTACCAAAAAAATCAGGGAATTGAGGGTAAAGTCTAATGGCTCTATACCAGGCATATTCAGCTAGCTGACCATAGTTTGCCTGAAGCAGTGTTGACTATACAATTATAGGATTCCAGGCTCTGTGACAGGCCCTAGAATGGAAAGTTAAGGTATATTTCTTTAACGCATGTGTTATACAGGTGAGAATCTTTAAGAAATATATAAAAGACAATGTGTAAATTTCACAGAACATTGCCAAGGGAAAGTAATTATAAAAGCATAAAGAACAGCATTAGATCATGGAAGTTCAAGGTCTTAAGATGCTAGCTGAATTGAGTTTTAAAGAATAAGTAGGATGTAGCTAAAGGGTACACTTAAGAGAAGGTAGGAGGCAGAAGGAAGAAAATCACAAAGACATGAAGTACAAACTCTGTCACTTTAGTAAAAAATCATAAACAATTCAATATTGCCAGTGAAGGCAAATAAAGACAGGGAATCATGGCCAGCGAGGCTGAGAAGTGGGTAATAATCAGACCATGAAGGGACTGAAATGTCAAGTTATCAACTTTGAGCTTTATCTTGAGGGTGATATTTATATTCAAATTTCAACAAGAGATATTGTGAACAATAATCTGATGATAAGGGCAAAACAAGTACTGTAGTTGGAAGTCTATTGATATTACTTACACAAATATAACAGGATTCAAAGTAGGATAACGGCAAATTGGTAGAGTGAACCTACTCTGGCTCTTGCTGTTTTGATTCACTGGAAATATCATGATCTGAGAGATAGGAAATACTGGACAGAGGAGAAGTTTCAGTGGGATTTGAATTAAAATAAGGATACATTTATTCTGAACTGTCTATAGAGCAGCCAAAGGATATATTCTGTAGGCAACTAGATATCAGATTCAATGAGAAGGCCAGGATTTGGTGGGACAACTCACCAATATCCCAAATCCATGGGCCCAGAATAAATAAGGAAATATGGTCAAGGGCCAAGGTGCAGCCAGAGATATGCTATTATGGGAGGATTTAGATGATACTGAGAAGTTACAAAGAAGTAAGGTGCTCACACACCCAAAGCCTGGGACTGTTTTAAAATATACAGTGTTCATAAAACATCTGAGGTATAGTAAGGAAGTTCTAAAACCATGTCCCATGCTTCCTTTCCTCACTGCAGAACAGTAAGTTAGCGTCACTTCTCAGCCTGGAAGGGGACGCAAGCAATGGGAACATGATGAAGTTTTTAACAAAGGGCGGTGCATTAAGACATCTCTTGGGGAGCTTCAAAAAGAAAGATGGATAGCCCTCGGGTAGGTTTGTTCATTCAGGTAGTTAAACGGTGTTCATCATTGCGGCATCTGGGTGTTTCAAATCTCAGAGCAGCATCATTACTGAAAAAGAGGTAATTCCAACAAAAGAAAGCAAAATAATTTAGCTAAATTGTTGCCTGCAGGACTGAATGACCCAAAAAAACAACACAGACCTTGAATAATCTCACTGAGAAATAAAAGAGGAAGGTAAAAATAAAATAAGCAAAACAGAGAAACACTCACTGGATTAATGATCTTCACTGGTCACCAGTTTATATTGTAGTTCTGACAAATTATTTCCAAAAATCATCCTTGAGTGCGTGCAGGAAGGCTGGGCTGATAAACTGGATTGTATAAATACAATGGGATTTGCCCGAGTTTATATGACACTTCCCTGTTGTCCTCTTACGTTTAAGAAGTTCGCTCATCTGAATTACATCATCTGATCTTCCTTAAATGGAGTTTCTTTCCCCTTGAATCCAACTTTTTAAAGACACTGCCAAGCCATCCATCCCGATCAAGGGAACTAAGTTTGTTCATTCTTCCATAAGCATGACCTCCTAACTTATATCTGTACTTTCTTTGGCCTGACCTGTCACCCTTCCCTCTGTACACCTAGTCTAACTTTATCCCCAGCAACAGCTTTTAGATTTCTTCATAATCATCCTTCAACGCACTCCCTTAACACACACAAGTAGACACAGCTTTTCTATAGCTGTCTAACTTAGCTCTTCTAAATCCTTTTTAAAAATTTTAATGTTTGTTTTATATATTTTTGTTAATCTCTGTAACCTGTGTCTCTATTTTCTTAGTACTGTTCTAATTCAGGATTTATTTTGGGGGAGTGAATATTTTCCATACTATTTCTACATCTAGGATCCTTCTGAACACCTACTCTTGGCTAATTTTGACCTCACGTTGACTACCAAAGGAGTTTAAGATGCTGTTCTCCATGATTCTCCTCCAACAATTGGACTCTCACTAAATTCATATTGTATTTATTGCTTTATGCCACTTAATTTTTGTTTTGGTCTATTTAATTTCTTCTCATTGTTTCTGTAGTAGAAAAATCATTTTCCTAAAGGGCATTTAGTCTTCAGGGCCAGAAATTACATCCTTCATATTTTTTGTATGACAAAATACAGCACTTGTGACAATATCACAGATTCTCAGATGTGTGAAAGGATGAATTAATGTCAGTTCTGCATATACAATTATTTTGTACTTTTTTATAAATGTGTTTCTAATAAGTTCCCTGGATACATGTTAGTGTAACAGGCTGTGAAGCTCTGCAGACCTCAGAAGATGGAGAGGCTGAAAGCAGTGACATGAAAAATCACACAGTGTTTGACTTTTACCCGCTTACGGCTTACGTTCATGCTTATATTTTGTTTCGTATTTTCCCTTAGAGCTCTGCAGGCAGCGGGACATCTGATAATATGACATCTCATCTGAGATAAACGCACTGAAAAGTAACTACTATCTAGTTAAGAGGTTAGGAATACTCCCTGAAAATTCCTGGAAGATCAAAGTGCCTCCGAGTAGAAAAATCACTAAGATGCCTTCCAAGAAGCTGGTGAGGGTCTTAGAAACCAGCAACCAAGAACCAAACATGTGCCCTGATGATGCTCAGCCGCTGAAATGTGCCCTCTGCAGATGATTTTGTAGTTTCAAAGAAATATGAGGGTCATATATAAAAGTATTTCCTTCACTTGTGATCTGTGGCTGGAAAATGCCTAAAGCACAAGAGCCGGCTTCAGGGCCCTGACATTGACTCAGCCTTGACACCTAAACACCTAAGGTGGCAGACTGAACCCATGATGTGCCATCAAAACAAATTGATCTCCTCCTCCCCCGGATGTGGCAGGAAAGCTGCTCTCTGAGTGGGCACAGGAACAAACTTTCCTCACTTTATCTTTAATGCGCTCTGCTTGGAGCCACAGGGCGCCCGCTGTTCCCTCAGAGCTGTGAACTTAACAGATTTAAAAGCTTAGCATGGCTTATTCTTTTTATCAAAAACATCAATCACACAATTTGTTTGTTGCCAGCAAGTTGCAATCATATCTCACTCATTACCACGTGGATGAAAGAGTCAATACAGAGGTGTGGTGAGAAACAGAGCTCAGCAAACATGAAAGATGCCAATGCATCCTTAGAACCATGAGGCTTAATTGAATTAAACAAATACTCTGAAGGCATAGCTAAAAATACACTGTTCTTCCAGTTCTTAAAACAATAATTATAAAAATAGCTAAGACAGAATCCTCTCAGCTGTGTGGTGAGACGCACTGGTATTCTGGATCAGTAATAAAGGACTGAAAATGAAAGGTACCCGGCTGGTTGGCTCAGTTGATTGGACTACTCGCAGGCATGGAGAGGTCAAGGTTAGATTCCAGGCCAGCGCACATGCCCAGGCTTCAGGCGTTCAGGAGGCAGCTGGTCCCTGATTCTCTCTCATCACTGATGTTTCTATATTTTTCTCCCTCTTCCTTCCTCTATGAAATCAATAAAAATCTATTTTAAAAAATTCCCTTGTTCTTGTAGTTTGACGAGAATTTAGAGTAATAGTTGTATGAAACATCTGATGCACCGAGATAGCGTTTGTCATCATTAATCTGCTAGAAGAGAACTTTCATTGGTAGCATTTTCCAGTGGTAGAATACTCTTGCTGTTATATTTAGTATTTCATTAACTTGAGAAAAGTGCTTTAGATTTAAAAATGTTAGTCAATATGTCAGCATTAAAATGTAACAAGGCTCTAGTTTTATTTTTTTAAAGCTTTTCCCTACCTTTTTGTGAAGTCAATAAAGACCATGTAAGATGATTTCCTTGTTTATTATGATCCTGATGCCTGGAAAAACGTTTTCACAAGCCAGATAATATGCCTTTGAGAGGGGCCCGCCTGAAAACTAGTGCTCCTAGACTTGTTCTTGAATAGCAACAGTCTAGTACTTAGTGGCTCTAGGGTTCAAGCTTTGCTTTGCTTTTTTTAAAATATATTTTATTGAGTTTTTACAGAGAGGAAGGAAGAGGGATAGAGAGCTAGAAACATTGATGAGAGAGAAACATTGACCAGCTGCCTCCTGCACACCCCCCACTGGGCATGTGCCCACAACCCAGGTACATGCCCTTGACCAGAATCGAACCTGGGACCCTTGAGTTCGCAGACCAACGCTCTATCCACTGAGCCAAACCGGTTTCGGCCAAGCTTTTGATTTTAATTTATAATAGACATTTTCTAAAAATATCAATTTTAGCATAGTTGAATCCATTGACAATTTTTTATATAAATTAATATTTTAGTAAAATATCTGTCTGTTATGCATCCCCTCCTTCCTAAAGCCTTTTGTATCTTCACTCATGTTCCAACTTTTTTAAAAAACTTGTTTCTGTTTGAAGGTTGAAATAATGGAAATAAAGCTGTTATAATTAGCCCTGTAACTGAACTAAGCTATTATTTAAATGATCTTATAAAATAGATGAACAATTATAATTGCATTGTGAAAGTAAACAAAAATGTCTTTATTTTTATTTATTATTCTTATACAATTACTAGAGGCCCAGTGGACGAAATTCATGCACAGGTAGGGTCCTTAGCTGCTGCCTGCTGCTGGCCTGGGTCACAGCCAGTGATCCAACTCCCAGTCAGTTGAACTACCAAGGGGACACTTTGCATATTTTATATATATATATATATATATATATATATATATATATATATATATACACATATATATATATACATACACACACACACACACACACACACACACACACACACACACATATATATATATATATATATATATATATATATATGGCTGTACCTTAAAAAAGTAAATATTAAAATTTTTGTCTTTTAACTGGAAACTTAGGTTACTTTACATGTATTGTGATTACTTATTTATTTGGATGATTTTCCCTTTTCATTTTCTGCTTTCTACATATCCTCATATTTTCTCTGCTTCCTTTAACTTTCTCTTACTGCATTCTCCTTGATTGTAAGTATTCCCCCCCACCCCTATTGTTTTGGAAGTTATATACTGACTGTTTTTTTAAAAAAATGTAGGCTTACTAAAATAAAGTTTCAAAATTTCTACCATCCTCAGGTCACTTTAAATATGACTATGGCCTCCCATTTTTTAATGCTGCTTTGGGGAGCTACCTCCCCAAGGTGTGTATTTGCGATTGGTCGAGAGTACCTCTCCTCTTAGTGGTGGTATGATCCAACACGGTTCCTAGTTAATTTTCAGTGAATACTGCTTGAGATCCCACCTGTGTAAGCCTGAATATAACATGATCATATTAATGAACTGACCGTTCTTTGTTGTATAATCAGCTTTAGAAGACAATTCACTGTGCTTTTATCCATTGAATATATAATGATAAAAGTGTAATATGCTAATTAGACCAGACATCCTTCCGGGAAGCCGGGGTCCCGGGTTCCAGAGGGCAGCCGGTGCGGCAGCCGGGAAGGAAGGCCTGCTCTTGCCCAAATTCCGTGCACTGGACCTCTCGTCCTACGAAATAAAGGTCTCACTTCACCGTATTTGTGTATACATTTCACACATGGATGTTCCTTTTCTCTCCCATCTCCTTTATAGTTCCTGAGATAATGTAATGACTGCCAATGTAATAGGAGTTCTTTTCAAAATTGTCCACTTTTAGACATTGCTGCCTATAATGGGCAATAATGCATTTAAAAAGTGGAAATAAATTCTTTATGCCAGCTCTTTATTACCTTCTAGGAAATGGCCATATTGCCTTCTTTTCATTGATTTGTTTATTCCCTGTAACCTACTGAATGATGATACATATAATGATGTGATTGCAGCAGTGTTTTAACACTAAAATGTCTTCAAAATGAGCCATTTTGGGAAAAAATAAAAATGAAAGCCCATGAGCAGAAAGCTATCTTTTTAATAATCAAAGCGTGAGAGGGACATATCTGGAGGCACGCTCTCACCGCCTGACAGGCACATTATGCCTGCAGCTGCAGTCGGAGAGTTAAAATCCCAGTTTTGAAACTGATGCTTAAAATGATCATATTTATCAGCAATGTATTCAGAGTCATTTTTGTTTTTCAGATTGGTTTTGCTTTGACTCCTCTTGTACTTAGTTAAAATTTTCATATACATACATTCTTTTTTCAAGAAAAAAACCCCAGAATTTAAATTATCAATTTAAATGTAATTCAAAGGCTAAATAATGTTTTAAACAAGTGCATTGATTTATTACCAATGTAATTTACTTTGGAACCTATTCTATTTATTTTTGCCTTTGAAGATTACCCACTTTTCTCAACGGCATAAACATTTAAAATTTTGCTTTCTAATTGGGGCTTTTAAATCACAATTTGTTCCCCCCCCGCCCCCCCCCCCCGCGCCCCCAAATTGTAAAACTTTAGTTCTCTTCCATTGCTGCAGGAGGGTTGCAATATTATATTTTTGTTCATTACACTACCCCAGTCTCTAATTTTCACCTTTCTAATATGTATATTTCTCAACTGCATTCCAGAAGAATTTCACCAATAAGAAGCATCCTATATTATTTGAACCTTTGAAATTCAGCTTTTCTCAGAAGAAAGTCAATTGGTTTACCTGTGGTCGGCAAACTGCGGCTCACGAGCCACATGTGGCTCTTTGGCCCCTTGATTGTGGCTCTTCCACAAAATACCATGGCCTGGGAAAGTCTATTTGGAAGAAGAGCTTTAGAAGAAGTTTAAGTTTTAAAAATTTGGCTCTCAATAGAAATGTCAATCATTGTACTGCTGATATTTGGCTCTGTTGACTAATGAGTTTGCCGACCACTGGGTTATACTATTCCTAATCATTTGATGCATCTATGATCCAAAATCTGACTAATCACATAGGGTGTGTTTTTTTAAGAAGTTAAAACATACCTCAATTGATGTCTCAACTAATTATAACAGTTATGAGTAAAAGTAAGAAAAAGGACTTTAAAAAAATACTGTGTCATTGTGGACAGCATTAAAATCTAGGAAATGTAGAACTCTGCCTTTGCCTTCAATATATGTACAATTGTGCCTTCAAAAGAAAACTAAATACCTGAAAGGTTAATAATGGAAAGATAAAAACAAATAAGCAAACAATAAATAGGCAACAGCAGGCGATGCCAATTGATTGGTGAGCACGGGAGTGATACAGAGACCAACTGGCATTAGTTCAGAGGAAGGAAAACTTAAAAACAGAAACCTTGAAGGATGATTATGACCTGAGAGAGAAAGTTATTTGCATGTTTAGCTACTCTGAAGATAATGAAAGGCATTCTAGTCTAGCGGAAAGATAATGCTGGCCTTTGTCTGGTAACCGGTAATAAAACAACTTAGTCTGACATGAACAGCTCATCAATAATGGATGTTTGAATATTCCAGTCTTTCAACCTGTGTAAGTGAATTACTTTTGGGTCATTATATCTACCCAAAAGTCATTTATTTTAATATGCATTTGGGTGACAATATTTGAATTGTAAATACTTCTACTCATTTTTCTTCCTTTCCATTTTAGCTTGAATGTAAATCAACTTGGTGGCAAGAAACATTTCTCCTGCACTGGATTTTCACCCCACACACGGGAGAGGAAGGCATGGCCTCTCCATAGGACTGCTTTCCCAATATTACAGGCGTGGGAGCTCCCGAAGAACATAAGAAATGAGTTAAACCCTCACAGAACTGTATATGTGGAAACAAATCTAAACAAGCTGGTGTTTTTATATATTTGGACGTAAGTGCAATACTTGAAGTTTAATCTGAAATTTCGTTGTTGTTAATCCTCACCTGAGAATATTGATTTTTAGAGAGAGTGGAAGGGATGGGGGAAAAAAGAGAGGGAGAGAAACATCGATGTGAGAGAGACCATTGATTGGTTGCCATGTCTTCCCCCCTCCACCCCCCACCCCTCCAGCAACTTTTCTCCCCACCAGCCCAGCCCACTTGTGCCTCAGTCTGAGATCAAGCCTGCAGATGAGAGGTATGTGACTTGGACTGGAACCGAACATGGACTGACACTCTCTCCACTGAGCCAAACAGGCTAGGTCTTAATCTGAAATATGAGCTCATCACACAGCTCCTACTATACTACAAACCATAGATGAGAGCTATTGTTTTAAGAAAGGCTATATGAATGAAAAGGGCATATATTGAAACCCAGAGTTAAGTAACTTGTCCACCGTTATGGGTGAGATATCTCCCTGTCCAATACAATACACTCAAAACAGATAAAAGGGCGGGTCCTGAAGCTCACTGTTTGGGGGGGTTTTCCTCCACAGCTTTGTTTTAAGGCTGCCCTAAAATAAAGTGCCCAACACACACCAAGCCACCTATCTGAAATACCAAGCTTGGTGTATTTTTCTTCTTCCTTAGCTGACTGCAAAGGATAATCCACATGGCTGTTGGTTGAGCTGAGGTCAAAGCAGTAGGATGGATGGCATGGGCATCAGGGCTACCTGCTCAGACAGTTGGCTTGTAGCCTCAGCCCTGCCCCAAGCCACGTGTGTATGTACCACTTCCATCCTGAAATGAACTTTCACTGGGTCTGGAGTGTCATCCTGTACAGCAAATATTACCGGTTTGATCCCTGGTTGGGGTGCATATGGAAGGCAACAGATCAGAGATCAGTTTCTCTCTCTCTCTCTCTCTCTCTCTCTCTCTCTCTCTCTCTCTCTCTCTCTCTCTTTCTCTCTCTCCACTCTCTCTAAATTCAATAAAAAATATCCTCAGGTGAAGATTAAAAAATACTTAATGGGTCTGTTAGAACCTACCTCGTGATATGCAATTCTATATCCATGGTCACATGACCCATGGTTACAGGACACAAGAACATGCTAGGTGTGTTTTACAATAAGGAATATGGCTTTTATCCTCATCCCAGAATTTGAAGTTTTGACTTTCCTACTGAGGCTTGCTATAAACTCCACAAAACACTTCTGCTTAACTCTGCTCTTTCTCATAGCTCAAAAGATGCTGGGTCACATCACTTAAGTGGCCTTGGCATGTTCTCTAACCATCCCTATCCTAGGGATCAGTCAATGCTGCTAGGCTTTCAGATCACGCAGTGTATGGATGGGTTCCATATTCCCAGGTGTGCCATGCAGTAGCTGTACAGCACAAAGAATCATAATAAGGGTTAGCCTTTTTTCATCTTGGTGTGAGGTGCAAAATGTGGTAATTCATATTATTCTCCTAATGGAACATTCTGGCATGTACTTAACCACCAATGTGATGGACCCATGCAAATGCATTGTGGTTAGTTTCCACTTTCTTGAGTGCATGTATCTTTCCAAGATCTGCAGCACACTGGACCCTCTTTTCATTGGCCTAGTCATCATGGTGCCGTTATAACAGATACATGCCGTGCTCTGTGGGATAGCCAGACTTTATTATAATCAGGCTACATTACAGCAGAGGAAGGAAGGATAAATGTATAATATCCATTCTTTGTGAATTCAAATAGTTGCTAATCCTCTTTTATGAAAGAAACAGCAAACAATACAATCGACCAGATTCATAGCCACATATTTCCTGAGCGACAATGCTCTGTGTGTATTTTCATGTTTTTACCTCTTCTGGGCTGTACGGTTAAATAGCAGACAAGTCCAGGAAGCTAGAGATTCTATTTCACTTCTGAGATTTAGAGACTTCTCTCTCCCTGGAAGTATTTGTTTACATTTAAAGGGTGGTACAGATCCGGGGATTTTTTGCTCCTCTTTCCTCACTGTCTGGTCATCAGCACAATATGCTAAAGGACCCTTTTGGGTGAGATTGGTCCTGTCATTGCCATTGAGTTGCATAGTCTATTCATGCTGACAACTGTCCCCTCCTTCAATCATTATGTCTGCTTCCTAGAAATGGCTTAGGACTAGAAATGGAGCCAAGGACTGTGACATTTTGTTTGGACAACTGCTCCCAATCTCCTGATCGTCCATCCTTAATTGTTTCTAACGGTCCAGTCTGAGCTGCACCCTTGTTTGGATGTTCATATATTTTGTTTCTAGGAATGTCTTTGGTGGTTGTGGTGGAGGTTGCAATCAGGGGAGGAAGCCGGGGTTCTGAATTAACTTTGAGCAAGTCTGGAGAGCTGGCTGTTAATAAGGATGAGAGAGGTGGATTACTTCCCGAGGCTCATAGGATTTGGAGAAATCTCAGAATTCAGTTTTGGAAGAGATAGATATTCGTGATGACCCCTCCCATATGCTCGCTTTCCATTGTTTCTCGCCCAGGACCACGGTTTTTGGCTCAGCAGGTCTGCCTCTCCATTCCTTGGAGCTTGGTAATTCTTATATTCAACTTTTCCGCCTAAGGTTAGGCTACCAAGGAGAACCTCTGGGTTTTATAAGTGGCTGTTAGTTGCCTGTTAATTAGTTTGCTTTTTGTTACCTTCTTAAAATCTGGAATATCAATGGAGTTTAGCAATAGCTATATAATTCCATTATATTAGTAATTACTGTTTCCTTCATAATTTTCCAACCAGATACATCATACCCACCGATCCAGTCTTCCACCAGCATAGGATGCCAGTTCATCACCAGTGAGAGTTATGATTCTATGGCTGTTCCCACCAGGGAGGGTAATCTCATTAACACCTGGGTAGGGATTGATCCAGCTCTAAAACTCCATCCTTATGGCCTTCTGCTTGGATTACTTCCAAGAGTACTTTCTTTGGCAACTACATCCTAAGGGACAGAAGGTAGTGGGCGGTACTTACTGAAGGATACCTTTGCGGACAGTAAGCGGGAAGAATGGGAAAAGAGCAGGTTTGAGCGGAGGAATAAGTAAAGCTGCAATGCTGGCCAGGGATCAGCCTCAGCGAACCACACAGAGAGCCTGGGTTAACACCACCCACCATAACTGTCCCTCAGCAGGCCCAAACAGCCAGGCCTCACTACCTGTGCGATTATCGCATGCAGGCTGTCCCGAGAAAAGTCTGACCTTGTGGCGGTTCTCTACAGATGAGCCAATCCCCAACGGGCCTGGCAGCTGTAGGCTGTTTGCTGAATGCACTCCTTGGGTCAGAAATACCCCGTGGTATGTTGTAGCAGCATATCTTCCTTTCCATGAGGACCATATGGTGCCGCTAATTAGCGCCGGCATTCAGAGTGAGCAAATGGAAATGTTACAGTCCACATCCACCAAAGTAATATTTGATTATATGTTATACCCTAGTCAATAAGGCAGCATGTCTCCATTACCAGAATAATAGAGTTATGTCCCTGTTAGCTTTAAATGCATCCGTTTCCTTATAAAGAGAAGCTTACAATAGGAAACATTACTGTTCTAATTATGAAAAATAAAGCCTTTGTCTGAACTCCCACTTTCCTCTGTGGTGGACCTTTTGCTTAATAACTGCCACGTATAACTCCTGACTAGCCATTGTTACCGTGGCCTATGCTTCTGCTCTGCGTTATCTAGGTCCTTGTCTTAATTCCCTTATCCCCTCTGCACATGTGCAGAGGCAGGCAAAGCAGAACATGGACAATATGCCAGATATCTGAAACCACAGTTAACTTGTGAATTGATTTGTACAGGGAATTGCTTCAACAATTTAAGCCCGTGTATTTGATGGATTCCAAATAATAGTTGTATTGTCTTTGCTGATTAGTTTTTAACTTGAATTATAAAAACAGTTGTTTCAATTTTTCTTTTCACCTATTGCAAAAGCACAGGAGAGTTTATTATAATTAATCATTTATTAGATGTCTGTTTACTGTGGAAACTGAAGTCTTAGGCTAGGAAAATATTTCATGAATATAACTGGTAATATAGAAATAAAGATAAACTAAACTTTCTAAAATATTTTCATAAATATGGTAACCACAGTTTATTTCCATTACGGTGTTGCTTTTGTAGTAATTGCATTGATAAAAATGTGACAAGTGGTCAAATAAGTAATAATTTACCCATGGCACAAGTCACTCTAAGTGTACAACAGGGGGTCAAAAGAGTAAAAATATTTGTTTAGTTCTTTCCTAGAGGATAAAATTTATGAAATAGAAAACCTTCTTAAATATAAAAATAAATTTCAAGACCTTTGATTAAAATGAAAGTACAAAACAATATATGCACTTAATAAGTATATGTTTTGCCTTAAATTGTTTACTTTTTATATGACAAAAGCAATACCTTCTGAAATGGATTACGCAAATTGTTTTAATATAAAGATTTAAAATTGGCCTCACAAGGACTTTTACATCCAAGATGGAGTAGCATGGACCACATTTACTCCCTTTGCAGATAACGACTGAAAATCAAGTTGAGTGTACATCAAGCAATGGTACTCAAGAGAGTCAACATCCTATAATAAAAAATAGTAATCTCTAAAAGATGAAAAACAAATGGGGATATATTCTGAGTCATAAAACTAGTCTCAGTAAGTTTAAAATAATTCGAGCAATACAAAGTATGTTTTAAAATTGTACTGCTATTAAATTAAAAATTAATAACAAGATATCTGGAATATGCTTCAAATATCTGCAAACTAAATAATCTATTTGTACATAACTCATTGGTTAAACAAGTAATCAAAAAACAAAATAAAAAGTGTTTTGAACTGAATTAAAGTAAGATGATTACATATCAAATTTTGGGGATGCAGTTAAAAAATAGGAGAATATTTATAATATCAAATGCTTATATTAGAAAAGGCTGACCTCAATTTAAGAATCACATTTTCCATCTTAAAAACTGGAAAAGTTTTTAAGATGGAAAACTCTAAGCATGCACATATACAAAAATAAATTTCCTCTGCATTTGGAATTTTTTGTAAATTAATTTTTGTCTATATTTTCTATTTACTTTTTATTTATTTTCTATTTTTATTTCTATACTTGCTAATACATTCTAAGATAAACCTTTCATAAATAAGGGTGATTTAGGTATACTGAAATAAATAAGTTTTATTTATCAGTTAAAATAATAAAATAGAAAATACAGAAAATCAAGGAAACCAAACCTAGTTGATGCAATAAATTACATTGATAAAACTCTAGCTACACTGATCAAGAAAAAGAACACATAAATGACCAATATAAGGAATGAGTGGTGGAAATCACTAAAGTAGGTTTAGAGTTGTGAATATGCAAAGCACACAGTTAATAAAGCTATTGTAATAATACTGACCTGCATATCTTTTTCCATACAAAAAACTGTAAGCCTGCTTTTTCCCACCCCCTGTATTTCCAAATAACATATTTGATAACTATTTATATGGAGAATATATAAAGAATCCTCAAAATTCAATTCAGATACTCCTTGACTTACAAGGGGGTTATGTTCCAACAAACCCACTCCATGTTGAAAATATGTTGAAAATGCATTTAATACATCTGGACCCCTGGACATCATAGCTCAGCCCAGTCTACCTTAAATGTGCTCAGAGCACTTACATTAGCCTACAGATGGACAATCAAGTATCTTGAATTTCACCTCAGGAGTTAAGTGCTTTCCTTTCTTTTCACAGAAACAGGAGACACAGATGGAATTTTTTTTTTGTGTGTGTGGTTTTGTTTTTCTTAACAAAAAGTATCACCTAAGGATATTTTCCCATTGATTTTTAGAAGGAACGGAAGAGAGGGAAAGACAGAGACATACAGGGTGGAAGGAATGGATCAGTTGTTTACCCTGGTGACCACGTGGCTAACTGGGAGCTGCTCTCTGCTGCCGCTTCTCAACACCTGAGAGGGGACTGTCTATTATGCTTTCCAGGAGAAGGTCCGAATTCCAAATTCAGGGTGTGGCTTCTACTGCGTGCAAATCGCTTTCACACCATCATAAAACCACACAAATCATAGGTGAAACCATTGTAAGTAGAGGACTGTCTGCAGTAAATAAAAAACCACTGCAAACAACCTCCTAAAAATAAGCAAGATTCAAACAGACACTTCATTTCACCATATGGATTACAGAAGAGCACATGAAAGATGCTCACTCAACATCGCTGGCCTTGAAGAGTCCTCACATTCAACCTGGGGACTCAGCTGCCTATCTGACCTTGTGAAACCAGAAGCATGGCCACTAACGTGTCCACGAAGATGTGAAACAACCAGAATGGAAAACATTGAAAATGTCAAGCAGAGCCAGCGCTCTGTAAAAACCATTTGGCAGTTCCTTCAAAAGGTAAAAGCACAACTAACTTACAGCCTAGACCAATGTTCGGCAAAACGTGGCTCGCGAGCCACATGTGGCTCTTTGGCCCCTTGAGTGTGGCTCTTCCACAAAACACCAAGGCCTGGGCGATTCTATGTTGAAGAAGTGGCATTTGAAGAAGTTTAAGTTTAAGTTTAAGTTTAAAAAGAAATTTCAATCATTGTCCTGTGGATATTTGGCTCTGTGGACCGATGAGTTTGCCGACCACTGGTATAGACATTTCCACGCCCATGTGTTCACCCAAGCAGTTTGGGAACGATGTCTACTTAAATGCTGACAGCAGTTTATTTGTAAATAGCCAAGAACTGAAAACCACACAAACGTTCAGGAACATATTCGGGGTGAACATTTGTGGTATATGTCCACATGGTGAATACTGATCAGCAATATTAAGCAAAACAAAAAACTCCCCCAAATCTGATAAACACAATTTTATGGAAACATCTTTAACTATATCTTAAAATGATTACTCTGAGTGAAAGAAGTCAGAAAAAATTTACCTACTACATGATTCCAATGACATATAATACAATACTGGCCAATGCAAATGAATCTATAGCGACCTGAAGCAGATCGGTCATTTCCTGGGGACAAGACGGGTGATTGAGAGACCGGAGGAACAGATTAGAAAGGGGCGCGGGGAAGCGCTGGGTGAGGGCATTATCCTGTTTGACATGATAGCTTTTTTATGGATGAGCATTATCCCGTTTGATATGACAGTTTTTATGGATGTGCACATGTACAAAATTTATCGAATTGTACTCTTAAAACACGCGGAGCTAAGTTCATTGTGATGTGATAAAACTTCAAAACATTGACCTCAGAGTCAAACACAAGCATGTTTAATCCTAGCTTGACCGCCATAAAGTTACTTTGAGCTGCTTGCTGATACATTCTAAGATAAACCTTTCATAAATAAGGGTGATATAGGACTACTGAAAGATAAAAATGA
Organism: Pipistrellus hanaki; assembly: GCF_964339955.1. NCBI lineage: Eukaryota > Metazoa > Chordata > Mammalia > Chiroptera > Vespertilionidae > Pipistrellus > Pipistrellus hanaki. The sequence goes on from NC_140508.1 coordinate 85,965,131, forward strand.
AGTAATCTTAGTAAAACATTAATTACGATGCTAGACATGTAATTGCTGTGCAGATATTAACCACAGAATCATCTATACAATACGAGTCGTGTCCAAAGGAACCACCCTCCCACTAAAGCACAAGGCCCACCGGTGTTTCATGTGCTGATTCCTAATCACCTGCTACAATCCCGAGTTCTAGAAACACAACTTAAAGCCAAAGGCTGACAGCTGCCGCTCTGGCCTAAAGGATTGGGACGTAAAAGTGACACATGGATACACCAGGTCTACCCATCCTTTGACCAAAATTCATGACGTGATGGAGGCCAAGAGATCAAAAAAGAAGGTTTAACTTACAACATTTGCCTCAATTTTCCCCTTCAGTTCACTAATAGAGAATTGTCCTCATATGGTCTATTTAATTTTCTCCATCCTTTGACAGGATACATTTCTTTAATTATCCTCTTATTCAATGAACAGAATCAATATAACAACTTATCTAAAGGAGGAACCCTCCGTACAACTTGGTCATTGGTAGGAATTTTACCTCCCTTACTGTTATGTTACCCAGGAGACTACCTTCACACTGAGAATATGTCTAAATAAAAAATCCTGTTAAATGTAGCGCTGTGGTCATTTTCACTTCTTCCTTGTTCTCAGCATCTATATTCTTAATCAAAACTTTACTATCTGTATAATTTTTGCAAATATATAAGCATGCACATATACCAAAATAAATATCCTCTGCATGTTGGAATTTCATATATATATATATTTTAACATGAGAGTTGTGAAGGAGATGAGTAATTTGTAATGAACGAGGAAGCTAAAGTTAGAAATTTCTGTAATAACTTCAAAAGAAATACCCAATTCTCTGCTTCGACTGGACCGGGTAGGGTAATTTCATCTCTATCTCTTTTTCTAATGCCTTTATTTTTCTGTTAGCAAGCCTTTATACTACTCACAGAAGTGTCATCGGATGATAAATGTGTGTGATTAGCATTTTATAGCTGCTGCTTACCATTTGTTACTGGGGAAAATTGCTGGTAGATTTGGGGCTTGCCTTGCCTAAGGTCATATAGCAAATGTGTGTTTTCATGAGCATTAACAACGATCCTTTAGACTTGACACCCATCCTTTTCCTCAAGCACCGCTGTTTTACACAGAAGTTACAGGCTTGGGAGGAAGCTACTCTTCCAGGCAGGCCCAGGAGAGCTCTCGTTAGTCCAGCTTCCTCCTGGGAAGTGCTGCTCAGCTGAGGGGTACCTGCTCTGCACCTGCCTGGGAACACTGCTGACTCCGGCCTTCTCCGGAATTCAGGTGTGAACGCTTCTTTAGAACCCTCACTGCCAGCATCCTCTGTGCTTTGTTTTGTTGTTTTCCTGCATTAATTCTCCGAGGTTATTTCTCACGTAGATTAAAGATGTCTTAGTGGCAATTAAGTCCTCACTGAACTTCTGAACGAAATACCCTGTTTACTGACCTATTTCTCCACCTGGGCATTGGCAGCACAGCTCCGCCCTTCTCCGTTCTCCCCCCTTCTCCCTTCTCCCCACCTCTGCTGTGGCTTCCAGTCTACCCATGCAAACCATTGAATTCACTGCTTTCTTTTACTGGGGGGTGAGCAGGAGATGATTACATAAGCATGATTTGGTTTAAAAAAAATAAATAACTGTTTCTGTTCATTCAATTTAGTTTAAAATTTAACAAGATATAATGTAGTCTTACAATCTGAGTAATTGTTGTGATGCAGATGATTGTTCTAATTCTGTGTTGAAATACCTAGCATCTTGTGGATTCCTGATTTTAAACAATGGCAATTAATACTGATTTAAAAGGTACTTGTTTTTTTTTTTTGTTTTTTTTTTAATTCAGCATAAACTTGCCCACACAACTATATATGTTAAAACTTTTTAAATTACATAGTACAGTAGTTCATATTTTTATTAGGATCATCTGTTATTGTTTTAAGTACCTTTTTAATGCTGTATTTATTTTTCTTCATTTACAAAATTTGCCAATGTAAATTCAGTTACTGATTATTCATAAATGAATTTGGTTCTAAAATAAATTTAGAGTTATATCGAGAAGATTTCCATCGTTTTTTTTTTAACTTCATCCTTGATTATATTCCATCCTAGCTCGCTTGAGGGAAAATCAGGTTGGGGATCCAGTCACCAGAGGCAGCCCTAAAACTGTGAACAGACAATGAAATTGGCATTCCTAACTCCCGTCAGCATCATGCAGCTGTGAACATAAATACATCCTATGGGCTAAATGTTTCCGTTCCATCTAATTGGTCTATGCTCTGAAAGAGTAGCCTTGCCATGCAAGAGAAGTTACTGCTCTCTCACATCTTCATATCATCATCATCATATCTTATTCAGATGAGTTGATTGGAAAAACTCTAATGAGTTATAGGATTTGATATCATGCAAATGAACTTTTTCACTAGCTGATGAGTTTATTCTCATCTTTTGCTTAAGAATACAAATGCATAACAAGGGTGAATCAAGCCTACGCATATGCAATGATGTAGAACTAGTTCCATTCTGTGGATGTGTGTCTGCAATTTTCTTCCTATTGTATTCTACACTTTCTTTTCAATAAAGCTCTCTATAGGCTTATTCTACTCTTGGAATAAACTCTCACCCACAAAACTATACCTCATGATTACTTAAAGAGTTTGACATTACTTGAATTTTTATTTATACATCTATTATAGATTTTATTTATAATATTTGAAGTGAATTTTGGAGAATTTAAGAAACACATTTTATGCCTAAGTGATCATCAAATTATGTAGAAACTTCCATTTGATATGTTAAAGTATTGATATGACATCAATATAAACAGAATGTACTGTATCTCATACCTTGATGTATTAAAATCATAAAAATTCTTTGAATACAAAGATCTATGTATTAAAAGCATTAATATTTCATATACTGCAGACAGGTAAAATTTACATCAAAGCACTTCACAATTGAGATGGCACCGAGTCTGAATTAAATATATGGAGGAAGTAACCTTAAAAATAATCATTTCAAAGTAATACCCTGTCTAAAAATGACAGCTTAGTGCTCCTGCATTTGGTATTCAGTAAGTAGGTAGCCTGCCAAACTGCCAATGCTGACTGATAAATGTCAAAAGACTCCACTGAAATATTGACAAACCTTCAAGTGGTGTGTATTATGGAGATCAGAAGACTAAATTTATATTTACTCTAACTCATAGCTGAGCCCTTCACAAAGCAGAAAACATTTGTTAAGCTTTTAAGATGAGGAGCATTATGTATGTGAATAAGGACACATGCATACACACAGGAACACACACACACAAGTCACTTTTTCATTTTTATCCCAAAAATATATGGCATTTTATCAGTCAGGATTCAACCAGAGAAACAGAAACTGTAGGTTATATATATGCATCTCTTTCTATCTATGTATATTTACATATAACTATATCTAAATCTATATTCAATATATATCTGTCTGTATCTGTCTCTATCTATGGAGAGAGAGACAGAGAGAGAGAGAGAGAGAGAGAGAGAGAGAGAGAGAGAGAGAGAGAGAGAGAGAGAAAGAGAGAGAGAGAGAGAGAGAGAGAGAGAGAGAGAGAGAGAGAGAGAGAGAGATACATATTATAGGTAATGGCTTAGGCAGCAATATTATGGAGTAGGTTTGCTAAACTATAAACAGGATTATACTAAGCTTTGCTATTATTTTTTTGTACTTGTAGTTTTAAAGTCTCTAATCAATGGCATAGATGTCTATCTTCTGGATCAAATTTGTGAAGTACAGGGAACAGATGGATGAATAGCCATGACTGGATATTCTGGGTGACTGGGAGCTATTGTGAAAGAAAAGCACATGATTGAAGTCAATTTTTCACCCATATCCAAAAAGTGTATATCTGGCTAATAAGTGATAAAGATCACATTTTAGTTTAAATCTTCTAAATCCAGCCTACTTCCCCTTCCTATGCTCTAGACTTGCTTATAAAATGAGGCATGCAGCTATAATTTTCATGACTACTAACTGAAAGGCCATGGTGAAATTATTTCCAGATATAAATTATGTAAAAGAGGATCAAGATTATAAATACATTTAATCATTGTATAGCAGGAGGCATTAAAAACAAGGGTATTAGAAAACATGAAGTAATTAACTCAAAGTGATTAAGAAGAAAATGTCAAATAAGATGTAATTAGTGATAGATATTGAGAAGTCCATGCCCTCAACTCAACTCCAGCCTCATTCAATATTGATTTGTGGACTTGAGCATGTTGTTTTAGTTCCTATGACTCAGTCTGCACATCCCCCAAATTGGGATGTGCGTATAATTACCTCTCAGAGTTGTTGTGAATATTGAAGTCCCTTATTTGACTTTCCTCCCCCATTATGCCTGGGCTGTAGTAAGCACTCAATAAATGTTAGTTACTGCTGCTACTTCTACTGCAATGACTACTTCTTTACAGAACAAGCAACCATTGCAGAAAGAAGCACCTGCTTGTGGTCCTCTTCTCCAGCAGGTCCTGAGACTGTTGCTAGTGGAATCTAAGCACCTAAAAATGTTGGGGTTGGAGAAGGCTAATAAAATGTACACCTGACAAAGAATCAGGCTGACAAAGGGCGAACATGAACTTTATTATTGACTAGAGGCCCAGTGCATGAAATTCGTGCATGGAGATGTGTGTGAGTCCCTCAGCCCAACCTGCACCCTCTCCAATCTGGGACCCCTTGGGGATGTCCGACTGCCCATTTAGGCTGGAATCAGGTCTAAATGGGCAGCCGGACATCCCTCACACAATCCAGGACCGCTGGCTCCCAACTGCTCACCTGCCTGTCTGCCTGATTGCCCCTAACCGCTACTGCCTGCCAGCCTAATCACCCCCTAACCACTCCCCTGCCAGCCTGATCAATGCCTAATTGCTCCCCTGCCGGCCTGATTGCCCCTAAGAGCCCTCCCCTGCTGGTTTGATCACCCCTAACTACCTTCACCTGCCAGCCTGGTCACCCCTAACTGCCCTCCCCTGCTGGCCATTTTGTGGCAGCCATCTTGTGTCCACTTGTGGGTGGCCATCTTTGACCACATGGGGGCAGTTATTCATATTGGATAAACACAGGTTCCCCCCATCTGACAGGTTCTTTGTACCGCACAAAAAGACAGAACAAAACCCACCCTCTCTGCAGAAAAGCCAATTAGGAAAATCAAGATTGGGAAAGGCCATGAACTATCACATAGCTAGATATTGCTCCTAAAATTACCGGTCAGGAATGCTCGTGCATTGCTGGTGAGGGTGCAGACCTGTGCAGCAACTATGGAAAAACAGTGTGGCGTGTCCTCAAAAAATTAAACATGGAACCACAGTTTGACTCCGCAATCCCACTTCTAAGACTATCTCCCAAGAAGCCCAAAAACATCCATCAGAGAGAGTATATGCAGCCCCTGTGTTCATCGCAGCATTACTTAAAACAGCTCCGATCCGGAGACAGCCCAGGTGTGCATCAGATGGGTGGGTCTCCGAGCTGAGGTACATTCACACCATGGGATACTGCGCAGCTGTAAAGCAGAAAGCACTCGCACCCCTTGCCAAGGCAGGGATGGATCCCGAGTGCAATAGCTGGCAGAGAGAGACAGGTCTCCCAGAGGAGAGTGAAGTCTGATGTCAGCATCAGAGAGCTGAGAGGCACCTGGACAGACTCCTCTCGCTTCCTCACTTCCCTCACCTCGCTGGCGTCTGCAGAAGACAGATGGCTGCTTCTCGCGGGTGGAACCGAAGACCCGTCAGTAATGCCTATGGCTGTGGTCTCTCCGCCTTAGGAACTCAGCACGGCCTTTGTCCCCATGGCACTGGTTCCCACACCTCCAGGTAAAAGCCAGAAGTAACCTGCATCCACTCCACAGCCACAGCATGGCATGCTGACACTTCGGCTTTGGAGCGGATCAGTGAGCAGGATCTGTGCCATAACTCAATCTTCCAGAGCTTCCATCATTCCAGAATCTCAAAGAAAACGGAACTGGGCACCATTCCACTTCAAGACTGAACTCGGGGTGGGGGAAGGCGAGGTTCTGCTGGGAAGGTGGTAAAGTGGAATATATGATATGTATATTTGAACCAAAGTGTTAAAAATATTGGCATCAACATGAAAGCAAATAATGTTTGTTTTTTAATGGTGACTATTTCCTAATCTTTTTTTGCAAAAGACTGCAGCTTCCCCAACTAAAAATGATTTGGGGAAACAAGAAAAAAAAATCAGACAAAAGAATGGAATGGCATGTGAATTAAGATCTAAAAGTTTGAGAATTAACCACTAGAGTCTCTTTTTTTCAATCTCTTAGTTATATTTTGAACTTCAACTCCGTTGTCATTGTAGAGTAGAGCTTTGAAGAAGTTCCATGGGTTTGGGGCTTTGGATTAATAACATTTCAGATAATTAGCAGAATGGAGTAGCTTAATAGCTTTGGAGGCCTGAGGCTTATATATAGAGAAAAAAGCCCTGGGGTCACATTCCTATTTAATCAATGCGCGAGGGTGAATGGTAATCCGGTGGGGCGGAGGTTCAGCAGGCCTGGGGACTCGGTGGAGAAGTGCATATTTCAACAGCAGGCGATGCTTTAAAAGTTTGACAGCAATTTCTAGGAGTCTCCATTATTGTGAAATTAGATACGTAGATTATGACATAGTGAAATTAGTCCTCCTTGAATGAATCTACAGTAACAGCCCATTAAATCCAGAACCCTGGGCTCTGTAATTGATAATTTTAAAAAATTTAACCGTCTATATGTATAACCATAAACTTCGATTTCACTAAAAAAAATTAAAAAATAAAACCCTACTTCTGTTTCAAACAGCAAATCAACGGTGCTGAGCTGTCCCAAGGGGGAGAGAGTGGATTCAATCTCACAGCTTTGCATCCGTACTTTCACTGTTTCCGAAATGACAGGGAGCCAGGCAAGCTGGTATGTCAATAACACCCACCCCCTTTTCTGCTCTGCAGTGACAGGCTGGGTGACATTGTGGGTTGTTCTAAAGATCAAAGGACCTTTCATTCCATTCAGACCTGGTGCCAGCTAGTTGGAGGTCGTATGCTCTCGTCTGTCCTCCTCCATTCCTTGCATGTGCATTTTGGCCCAGGGTTATAGCTGCTGGGAATTACTGGGTTCCAAAGCCAGGACCAGCAAATGGTGTGCTCTGTCTTCACTCCTCTGCTATGCCATTGTCCATCTTCCCCTCAGCATGTGAGCTTCAAGCAGGGAGGGACTTTGCTTTCATTGCTTCCTTGTTTGTATTTGCGCTGTGGCAGCCCCAGTACCCAGAACCATTCCCAGCCTATGGAAACTCAAAATACTTTTTCATCTTATTTTATTTCCTTTTGCTACATCTGTGCATGTGTACTCATGTGTGTGTGTGTGTGTGTGTGTGTGCATGCGTGCGTGTGCACACGTGTGTGTGTGTGTGTTTTGATCTGAAGCTGAGATATGAATTACAATTGATACTCGCTGACCATCACGTTTGGCCAGGCAGAGGTTAGGGGATGGCCTCATTACGTGCACGTGGACGTATTTAGCTATAGCTGTATATTCTCTTCAATAGTGATGTGCTCTGTTGTTAATAAGACATACTTTTGTTTTTCCATTTGAAATGTCTTTAAAGGATTACACCATGATTTGGCATTAAATGAAAAGTTACTGTGTATTCAGGAAGGCATGAAAAGTGATTAATCAGGGGGTAGTTTTGATATTTGTGAAACCGATATTTACCATTAGAGAAATAGCTCCATGTCCTCATTTTCTTTCGAAGCAGCAAGCTAATGTTTATGGGTCTTACAAAGAAAAATGCCCGCAGGAGCTGTGTAAGTTTTGTTGTTGGGATCCATCCAATGTGGTAGAATATTGCTCACCACACAAAACCCCGGAATAGGTAAAAATTAAATGTGACTTTTATGTGCATCAAGTTTGACTGGTTAAAGCATTAAATCATTGTTCCATTGGGAGCATTTTTTCTTAATTATGGTGTATGTGATAAAATCAAAATGAATCTTATAATTAATGGCTTAAGGTCGATAAAACACAATGACATAAATCCAACCAAAGCGTTATTTGGTCCAAAATGACTGTTGTCATGACGGTGTGTCCTAGTGTTATTTGTGACTAGAAACTTCTTTGGTCTTTTGGAGAGAGAACATTTCTTTGTGTAAAGCCCCCACATGGCTTTTTGCTTATTGAATGTGACACCTGCTTAACCAAGTGGATTCCTCCCGTGTGGACAGTCCGTGTGTGTTTGCAAGGTTAAACCAAATCTTGAAGACATATGCAGCTTACTCTTGCTTGAAACTTCTTCATTCAAAAAGATATCACAGATAATTTTCTATTTGAATTAGTTCCATAAGTACAAGTGCCATAAAACAGGCTCTATGTACGACTGCTTCAGGCAGTTAAACCTGCAATTTATTGTTGTGCAAAGCTCAATACCCAATCTGTGCTGGAGAGCGCATTCGACCATATGCTCTGATCGGAGCGCTTTTGTGATTTCATTCCAGTATATTTTAGTGGGGTGTCAGGAAGCAACGTTTCACTTGGCATTGAAAGGTAATCAAGAGAAAGTCCAACTGTTATTCATATGCTTGGCAGGATTTTGGATCCTGTAGAGGGCTATTCTATCTCCATACACAAATAGGAAAGAACAGAACTGATTCACTTAAAAATTTATTTAGAGGGCAGATAGTGTGTTAAGTGTTCTTACCACAGACACAAACACACAAACACAAAGCCAGAGACACAAGGAAATTCTGGAAAGCGTTCAATGTCTGTTAACTCTTGTGGTGATGGTATTTCATGGTGTTTGCATATGACCAAACTCATCCAATTGCACACATTAAATATGTATAGTTCTTCATGTATCAATTCCACACCAACAAATCTACAAAGAACAGACCTATGACCTTCTTTTTAAATATATGGAAGATATAAGTTGATTATTTGTTAAATTAGCATCATTTTTGCTTCAGTTGCATAGACTTCTCCTCCTGCTTCCACTTGAATGAGTCTATGAAAGTATAGAATTTGTTGTGATTTGAAATGTCAGTGACTGAGATTGTGCTGAGAAGCAGAAGTCTATCTTTGGAGGGCGTTTTGTTCTTGTAAAACGTAAAAGGAACTTGGTAGTCCGCTCAGGACTTAATGAAACACAGCTCAGATTCAATAAGGAAAGGAAACCTCTACTTGATGAAATTCTATTATAAAGGCATTTCCTTTCTTAGATTACCAAGGGATTGTGATCTGATTTTTCAACCATGTAGTTAGGATGTAACCTGATTCCTTTGGGAACTATTGGATTCCTCTTGGAAAATTTGATATATGTTCAAAAGTTTTACTCTTCTTAGAAAATTAAGGTGAAGCAGAAGAATTAGCCAACGCATTATAATTTACTGCCTGGCTAAATTCACAGGGGGTAAAGTTGCCTTTTTGTTTCTATGTTTTCTTACGTGCAAATATGCCAAAGGTTTATATAAAAGCACAACTTCATAAAGTCACACAAAGCCTAGCATGTCATTGTTCCCGTGTGCTCAATAAATTTATTGAAAGAATTTATGGGTTCACTTTTTGCATAGGAACTGCTGTTATGAAGTGGGATACATGCCTATCACTGGGTCCATAGACCATGACTACCATATTTTCCGGCGTATAAGACGACTTTTGAAATGAAAAAAAGTCAACTGAAAATCGGGGGTCGTCTTATACACAGAATATATCCCGAAAAACATCTCAATATGCAGCTAAATGAATTTTCCAAGTCGATCCCGCACCAATCACTGCAAGGCTGCTCCGACCGCCTCTCTAACTCAGCCAATCCAAGCAGGCTTTTTATGCATGCAAATTATACATGTTCTGTACCCGAAGCTACACTGTGTTCTAGTAAAAAGCCTCCTCAGATTGGCCGGAGTCAGAGAGGCGGTCTATTAAAAAAAGAACTGGTGTTGCCTCGGAAGTGCGGGTTAGTCTTATACAGCGAATATAGGCCTAAACCTATGTTTTAACTGTAAAATTAGGGGGTCGTCTTATACACCGGAAAATACGGTAATTGAAATAAAGCTATATTCTCATTTGATGGTTAGCAACATCAGTCTGAAGATGGCAGTGGTTTGGAAATGAACAAGACCGGACCAGGAGAGCTGTGCCACCACAGGGAGGCCCCCAGCCAGAGAGAAACACCTCTCCCTCAAACCCCAGCTCCATCCCCAGGAGGGCGGCTTTTTCGTGACCAGCCCTCCCCAGCGCACAGAGGGTATTTCAAGTTGCAGTGTGTCCCAGTAGCTTGCTATTCCCCACTATCATGCCTGATTGTAAATGCTTGTCTATTTTCATACCACTTTCAGTTTGTATCCCCTGTTAGGGCAGGGGCAATGCCTGCATTAGTTGTCATTTTATCAAAGCATCACAATATCTGGTAGCTTGAGGAAATTGACTATGCATTTATTGAATGTGTGACTAAATGAGTAATTCAATTATTTGTTTAATATTTCTTCCCTTCAAAAGCAAAGAATCATATCTTATACATCTTTATACCTCTTGATACATCAAGATGTGTGTGTGTGTGTGTGTGTGTGTGTGTGTTTAGTGAATTAAAGCTATGCGGCAGGATGAAGATGATAATCATCTCACCCTTTTGAAATCCTATGAAATGACCCAATGAGCCCAGACCACAATAAAACAAGGAAGAAACACTGGGAGCTAGAAAGCAGGTAATGTTGTGTATAATGAGAACCAATTCCGGAGGAAGTCATAAGCAGAGGAAGAATGCTCTGAAGAGAGAAAGTCTGCTGGCTGAGGATGGGGTGGCTCCGAGGGCAGGGGAGAGTCATGGGGAGCATCTGAGCTCAAGTGCTTCACTGTCCGCCCCCTCCTGGGGTGGTGGGGGGGAGGGCCTCAGTGACCAGGGCTTTTGGCCCGAGGCTGAGGCAGTGAGTGGATGACTGGATTAAGTCACAGAGGATGCTCTGGGAATTGCTAACCATCTGGAGAGAGTCCTGTCAACATCCAGAAAAACAGCACCAATACCAACATCTGCAGAAATGAATGTCCATTAGGATAACAAGGAACACTCATAGCAAACACTCACATAGCATTTCCAAATGCTGGGCTCGGTCTAAGCACTTTATGTGTAAGGACACCTCAAGGTCTCTGAACGCCAGTCAGTTCCTTGGAGATAAAGTTCTGTGGAGTTCACCATTTTAAACCCAATACTTTGAGTAGTGCCTAACCATAGTAGGTGCTGATCATTTAATACCAAAAATTAAATTTTGTCTTACTGAAGTTTGGTGCTTACTTTTCAGTCCAGTGTAGCCCATATTAAGGTACTGTGAAATATCTTAGCAAACACAATTTTTCATTTGTTAATTTTAAAGTTATAATTACTATAACCTTATTACAAATATATGCTCAATTCAAAATAGACTTCATACATTGGACATCTTATCTTTCCCATGTGAGATACCATAACTTTTTCTTCAATATTCTATGTACTATTTTTGCTTTGTTCGTAACTATATGCATACATATTTTCTTATTAGATTGCTGGTTTCTGTGGTTAAGTCTAGCTAGCAGGCTATGAACCACTTATCTCTCCATCCCTACACAAAGCCCAGAGATAGCGGATAGTAGGAGGGGCTAGTGGGAAAGAGACTATGAACTAGGAGTCCTGGGATGCAGCCCACGTGCAGCCAAAGGAGCCCTGCTGCCTTCAATAACTTGTCCCCCTCCCCCCCAGGATTCACTTAATTCTTATGTAAAAAGTGTTTCAGGTTAAACCAGCTCAAATTTCTCTCTAGTTCTAATATTCTACCTGAGACAATTGTGTTAAAGTTAGTCATATCTATAAACGTGTCCTGGTTATTTGAACAATAACTTAAAATTCTTCTTAAAAATTATTTCCACATAAAAATAGATTAGATATTAGCCCAGCATTCATCCATTCATTTTTCGTTATATCTACAATATATATATTAGATATATATTAGATATATATTAGAATCCCTGCATCTGGGGCATACGGGGAGCCAACTACAGATATGTTATCCAGTCTCACTGCTGTTGCTGCTTCTGGCTGGCTGACTAAAATTTATCCACTAGAATATTAATAAAAGCAATGTACCCATTTCCCAGATTGTGCCACTAAGGGGACAATGGGCACACCCTCTATTTTCTTTTCACTCCTTCCAAACTTGCAGGTTAATTATTGAGATTAAGAGTGATACCCCATCCCCACCAAGAAGTCATTAACACAGTAGGAAGACCTGGGTTCCCAACCTTATTTAACCATTGTGTCCTGCGCAATATTTCCCACTAGAACTTTGATCAAGTAAGTGATACAAGAGATGGATCTCAGACACAAATGCTTTTCACTGGGGTCTTGGATCGGTCACTCAAATATTTGATGAGTGGATAGATACCCCTCTTTCCAGAGGAAAGGCGTTCCTGAAAAACTATGGTATGTGGGCCATCGTTCTTATTCAAATGACCCAGGAGAGGCAGGCAATGGAAAGCAGAAAAGGGCAAGGCATTGAATGGTTAAATGCTGGTGGTATGTAGTTGCTATGGAAACAACAGTGATTATAATGATTACAGAGTCTGTTGAATGAAAAAAGAGTACACATGGAAAATGAGAAGCTGAAGTCCTGTTAAGATGAATGCGGAACAGGGGTGGAGAGTCAGAAAGCCTCTGTGGCAGCTTTGAAGTGAGAGGAAAGGCAGGCTGAGGACCAGCGTGGATTCTGAGTGTGAAGTCCGAAGAACCTGCAGCTCCAATTACACACCACCGTCAGCTCTCCCATAAGAGGAAGAGGGATCGTGGGAAGGAGTGGGCCTTAAAGCACCAGATGAAAATGCTTAGGGAGACTTAAATGAGGCTTGAAACTTTGAACTATACATTCCCCAGAACTTCCTTTGCTCCCAGAATCAGCCTCCCTCAAAGCTCTCTTATCTCTAGCCTGGAAAAATCCAGCCTTCCCTGAATGAAACCTCTCAATAACGACAGCTTTGCCCCTTATTAGGCAGTTCCGAGTCTCCTCGTTTTTCACCTCCAGCTCTCCTTACTGCTTCGAGGGCTGTACCAGGACCAGGTCCCAGAGCAGCTGGATGGCAAGTCCAAGAGGAGACAGTGAAACAGACAAATGCATTTACCTTGGGTTCCAGAACCATGCGCTCTGTATCTGCATAGATCAGAGCTGCCTCACGGTTGTTCGTGCCAAAGCAGCACAGCAGTCCTTTCTGTGATGGAATTAGCTGATACAGATGTCGTTTTGCTAGGAATCAGGATTCAGTGAGTTGGCTAGAGCCCCCAGGCAGTGATGGAGCAGATAAAAGAAAAAAGAAAAGAAAAAGAAAAAGAAAAAAGAAGACGCAGGAGTGATGCTTCTTCCCCCTTTAATTTAACTGATCTCTTTGTTTGGACCAAAAGATAGATGTCTCCTGAGGAAGGAAGGTGTAATATCAGAAAATAAGTGGCATGGTGATGCTACTCCCAGTTGTCACTCCTGATAGAATCTCTTTACTAAAGTAAATCACTAGACACACAGCTAATGAAATTGCAAATGTTTCTCTCTTTTTTTGTGTGTGTGTGTTAGTTTTCCCCATAAGCAAATATCATAAGAAGTAATTTGCTTGGATTTATGTGTGAGAGACAGCAGTATACATTACTGTGCTGCCGCAGGCCCATGTCAGCTCTTAGGCTCTCCATTACGATACAGTCTAAGAGAGACCTTGATCTTCTGGATATAAACACAGAGCCTCCTGCTACTCGCTTATCTTAAAGATACTATGCCAGATAGACAAGAGGATCAGGGAGCTGTAAACAGTATCGATGCCCCCAGAGGATTCATGCGTGCCAGAGGATGGGGAATGAACTCTGGATATTTAGGGGCCTGCCAGACCAAAGCTGCTAGGAGTTTGTGGTTCTTTATCACATCAGACTACCCTTCTCTGAAGTGACAGTAGGTGGCTCCAACATCTGCCATCGAGGTCTTTGGATTTGGAAGACAACCTACATCACATGTGAGTTTGTTACTCCAGTACATTCCCTGGGTAATCCAAAAGTTGTGCTGCTGAGGGGACAGGAAGCCAGAACAACTTACTCAAACAGCAGGTCTGTCCCGCAGGTCAGGATGCCTGCCATGGGGGCTACAGGACCAGGAAATCAGGGGTGCCAAACTCCAGGCTGCGGGCCTAATCTGGCCATTGCCTATTTTTGTAGGCGAGCTAAGAATAGTTTTTATGTTATTAACTAGTTGGAAAATAACAAAATGCGAATACCATTTCATAACACATGAAAATGACATGAAATTCAAATTTCCACGCCCATAAAGCAACTTGGAATGTAGCTCCTCTTATTCCTGTGATAGTTTATGGATGCTTTCACGCTACAACAACAAAGATGGATAGCTGTGACAGAGTTTGTATGGCTCATAAAGCCTAAATATTTATTCTCTCTCCCTGTGTGGGAAATGGCGACAGTCTCTGCAGCAGAAAAACTAGGAACGTGCTGTGCAGCCTCTGCGGCTCAGGTGCACGGTTTCATACTCAGGCCATGGTCTCTGTCCAGGGAGAAAAGCTCTTGTGGGTTCCACATTGCCGATGCTCCTCCCCCAGGTTGATCTAGATGTTGATCTAGATGTTGTCGCTATCAAACCCCCACCTCCCAGCGTCAGAAACCCTTCGAAAGGTTGCCTCTGGTGTTTCTAAAGCCCAAATGCCAGTGGAAAGTGTGTTCTAGACTGCCCAGGATGATCTGGCTATTTTCTAATCCACTGAGTCATACATTTGGAAGTATTCTTTAATAGTCCACTGAATCCTGGAGATAAAGTGTGTAAGAATAAAACAAAGGTGGATAAGCATCGACCAGACTGTCGGACCTCAGAGGGAAGGTAGTGAAGGGGGTGGATAAGGAGGAGAGATCAACCAAAAGACTTGTGTGCATGCATATGAGCCTAACCAGTGGTCAGGAACAACAGAGGGGTGGGGGCAGGCATGAGGAGGGCTTTGGGATGGGAATGGGGGAGATGGGGACAAATGTGTGATACGGAAATCAATAAAGAAATTAAAAATAAATAAATAAATAAAAAGTGGCTAAGAAACAGGTACACTGCACGAACAGGTACCTTACACATCCATGGTAACTGTTTCTTCTGCTTTACTGACTCCTTCATGTGACAACTCAGACTTCAGCGGGAGCCCTATATGGTCACCTTACGCTGGAGGGAAAAACATGCATCTGCACAATATGTCACACCGCCAGGAAGTGGCTAGCCATTGTATTATAGCCCCAGTGAGGGAGGCCTGAGAGTTGCCATAAAGAGAATTCTTCCCAGTAGACAGAATTTGGTACATCTGTTTGTTCTCTTCATATGGAGGCGAGACTAAGAAAAATGCCTTTGCCAGCAAATGGGTTAGATGGCTAGTCAAGATTCTGAAAAGAACAGATGAGATAGATAGGCGGTAAGTCTGGGCAAGGGATAATTCCATGGACTTCTTGGTATAAGCACAACGCAGATGGTTGAACTCACTATGAGTGAGCATGAAAGAAGACTCATTTCAGAGGGGGCTTTAAATGAAAGGATGGTGGTTGTAATTCTTCAAATGATGCCACGGACTCCATCTAGACATCTCTCTGCGTGCTTGATAGAGGTACCTATGGAGTAGCCGTGGAGGCTGGCGTAAAGGTCATGCATGATGTCTACAGCTCAGCATTGTCATTACTGAGGCCGATCTGGCTATTGCCAGACCTTAGGGGCTAATGCTGAGCACATGATAAAGTATTCTTTCCCAAAAGAATAGCCATCCACCTGGGAGCAGGCTAATTACATTGACCCTTTTCATCATATCTAGTATCTCTATTACATACACTCTATCATCTATCTCTATCTATCTATCCATCTATCTATCTATCAATCATCTATCTATCATCTATCTCTATCTATCTATCTATCTATCTATCTATCTATCCATCTATCTATCTATCTATCTATCTATCTATCTATCTATATCTATCTATCATCTATCTCTATCTATCTATCTATCATCTATCTATCTATCATCTATCATCTATATCTATCTATCTATCTATCTATCTATCATCTATCTATCTTTCTATCTTATTAATATGCCACCCTGGCTGTAATACTTCTGCCAGCAATGCTATTCAGAGACATTCAGGTACCCATTTCTATGACATTCCACACAATAACACCACCAATCAAAGTGTCTATCTTTATATGGAAAAGAAGTAACGCAATGAACTGGCATCCATAGAATTTACTCAGCATGTGCTCACAATTTAAATGTAGTTGGGCTCATAGAATGTTGGAGAAGCCTGCTAATGTTTTAGTTACATCACTGACTAGAAGGCAAGTCTTTCTAAGATCATAAGCATTCTCCACCCTACAGTACACACCATTGACCAGAAGCTGCTATATGATGCTATTTTGACCACAGCTAGAATATAGAGAATAGAGAAACTAAGGGGCTGGCGTCGGAGCATTCTCTTCTCACTATTTCACAAAACAAACCACTGGAAGGATTTTGGCTTCCTGTTTCCATGACCTTGAGTCTTTGTGGCTTTAGAAATCTCCATGTTCAAGGCAAACATATATCAATGGAACAGAGGTACCGTTAACTAAGAGGCTGACATTGCTCTCTGTGATCCATATGTCATGGAGAGAGAGGATCACTCTCCTGGCAAAGTGACCCACTTGCATTATCAAGCACAGAGTGGACAGCTGCGCCACCATAGCACAAGGATGGCAATGTCCGGAACTGAAGGGTTTACCAGCTTTTAATACCTTTTAGTACCCCCTTACCCAATGATAGTTGATAGAACTCAAAAGACTGGCACACAAATGATTCAGATCCCAGGAAAAACAGTGTAGGTCACCCCACTTGGTAAAGAATCCTGTCCATATGAGGTAATTGCGGACTGCAAAAGGAACGTTATATGGATGTTGGAAAATGGAAATGATGGAAATTAGACTGTCAAGCCAGGTTTTGTATAAATCATTTCTCTCCCTCCCCTTATATTAAGAGATGGTGCTGGTTAACATTCTGTATTTTAGGTGGAAATTTATCTAAAGTGCTGTCTTCACATGATGAAACGAGAATGTATGCTATTTTGTTTAGTTATGTAAAAGGGAAGGGCTACGCTATGCTACTTCTATCAACCTTGGTAGAGGTTGAACCCAGCATGTTCCTCTAACCTGATTATTTTCCTCTCTTAAAACTATTGCTTGCTTGTGAGAAGTCTTTAGTGTGCTATTAAGATCTGTAGTTTTGGTAACTCTGTGAATCTAAGAAGTGGCCTGGCCTCAAGACCCTGGAAATTCTGACAAAAGCACAGGTGACCAACTCAAGGATGCCAACCTTAAAGATCCATAGCACAGCCCCTGGGAAAACATCCTGCACATCCTTCCCCGGGTTAGGGAGCAGGATGCACGCCTTCGGTCCTATTAGTCATGCCTGCCATACATCACTGACAACCTTATGAGCTTAATACAGGAACCTGCTGTTCCACATCCCGCCTGGGCCTGGGGCAGCCTGACCACAGGAACTCGCTACACCAACATCCCCTATGGAAGCTGACCAGAACCACAAGCCCTGACCCTGATGTTCTGATTTCCTCCCAATAGAAACCTTTGCCTGCACCGAGAGGTTAGGATGGTTTTGAAGACAAGAGTCTGCCATCTTCTCAGGTCACCAGCATCCAAATAAAATGCTTTTCTTCTCAAAAGCACCAGTCCCACCAGTGTGGCTTTCCTTGCAACAAGCTGTCCAACTTGTGTTTGGTTACAAAGTTGTCCTCGAGACAAAGAACGTGAGTAGATATTGAAAAGCAAAGGGGTGGACTGTGTTGCATATTTCCGTTTGCTTCTCTTCACCCTTTCCCACTCCCCTCCCCCCCCCCCCCCCCCCGCCCCATTTCATTGGGTGTTAGCTTTATAGACTATATCAGCGGTCGGCAAACTAATTTGTCAACAGACAACAATTGAAATTTCTTTGGAGAGCCACATTTTTTAAACTTAAACTTCTTCTAACTCCACGTCTTCAAAATAGACTAGCCCAGGCCGTGCTATTTTGTGGGAGA
Source organism: Pipistrellus hanaki (assembly GCF_964339955.1). Classification (NCBI taxonomy): domain Eukaryota; kingdom Metazoa; phylum Chordata; class Mammalia; order Chiroptera; family Vespertilionidae; genus Pipistrellus; species Pipistrellus hanaki. The sequence goes on from NC_140508.1 coordinate 85,983,246, forward strand.
GCCACACTTAAGGGGCCAAAGAGCCACATGTGGCTGGCGAGCCACGATTTGCTGACCACTGGACTGTATCAATGAGTTCCTTTCCCATAGGGTTTTTGAGATGCACTAAAAGGAGAAGAAGAGAGAGAAGACTGAGATTGGAATATATAACCCCCCGGCTCCTGCCAAGTCTATGGAATAACACAGCTCCTTTCTGGGAGCACCCTCTTACAACCATCTTTACATTGTCCAAGTTCTAGAAGCTTCTCCATCCATTTGCCCTTCACGTCTTCGAGTCTGAACAGCTCTTAGTGGACCTGACATACTTCACCCAACCTTTCTGGCTTCCTGCTTTGCCCACATTTCTTAAATAGCCATTTTATCGATATTTATTACAATTTCCCTAGATAAGTTTAAAATGCATCCTTTTTGAGATTCAAAGATGTTTCTGTAGAAAACCTGAATGATACAATGTATTAAATGTCAGATGTTATATATTTTTTTCTACCTCTTCAGTCCAAAATATTAAAAGTTCCAAGTAAAGTAGATGTCATTTTCTTAGAAAATGTCACCAATACCACATTTCCGTGTGGAAATTCAGCCTTGGTGTGGAGGAGAGGGTAATAGGAGAATGAGTGGGTTTGCGTCACCTTTCTGTGCATGCTTTAGAAGCATGACCTTTAGAAGCAGGCTCTGGAATATAAACACAAAGCAACTTTAAACAGTTCTGACGAGCTTAGTGCATTCAAAGCCCTTGTTGCTATGTAAAAATAAGTCCATAAAGTAATTTCTATTTAATAGGTGTTAATAATTATAGTTACCTCCATATGGTTTTGTTTGTCATCATATGATGTAATTTTATTATAGTTGTGAAGAATTTTAAATACTTTACTCAAATGATGAAATTCTGAATAGATGAGAAAATCCTTATGATATTGCAAAATAAAAATAATCTAATTACAGATTTGGATCTCCCTCCTCAGTTATTCTCAATAAAAATGACTAAGTGATAAAGTGACACAGTCAATTAATGTATCCAAGTAACTGGCAAAAAAAATGCTGCATGCCATAGAAATTTGTGCCAATGTTTTAATCATTACTACATAGTAATGATATACATTTATAATTGTGTTAAATTATTTCCATGTTTCTTTATTTCTTTGTTTTGTTCCAATATCTTTAGCAATGTTAAGTATTTTTAAGGTGGAGTCTATATCTACATACATATTGTACTATGTGGTTTCAAGTACTGCAAAGTTTGCCCACAAATATAATAAAATCACTGTTACTTTATATATATAACTTCAGCATGGTTTTATAACATATGTTTATTTTGATTTGAAAATACCAATTGATCAGCACATATTATGTGTTTTCCAAAAACACTATAAAAGAGATAATTATCTTTATAAAAGAATTAGCACAATGATTAGCAATCATTGTTAAAACTATTCTCTTTCAAATGTTTTGTAGAGGAGGTGGTTAGGTAACATTTGAGGGTGTTCTAGCATCTGCAAGTAGCAATTTTGTGTAGATTACCTCTACAAAATAGAAAAATAGAGCCAGAAGAATCTTCCAAAGTATTTATGAAAAAAGATGAGTGCAAAAGAGATATCAAAACTCAATCAAGTAATCGAATATGGGAAATCTAATCAACATACTACTTTCAGAGGAAAGAATGTTATTATAAAGTTTTCTTATATAAAAATAATTAAAATTTTGTGTGGGATGACTGCTCCACTCCCAATAACTAGATTAGATTGTCTTAACCTTCCAATATCCCATTTACTTTTTTTTTAGAGAAAAAATCATCACCTGAAAATACATATTCATTGATTTTAGAGAGTAAGAGAAAGGGAAGAAGAGAGAGAGACATTGATGTGAAACTTTACCAGTTGCCTTCCAGAAGCACTCTACGCTACCCAGGATTGAACAGGAAATCTAGGTATGTGTCCACACCAGGAATTGAACCCACAACATTTCTGGTGCACAGGACGATGTGATGCTCCAACCAGCTGAGCCATCTGCCAAGGCCCATTTAGCACCCTAAGCACCTACAGTCATAGAAAGTAGTACGAAAGCCTACTTCAGGATAGTGACTTGGCAAACAGTGGTCTGCAAACCGTGGCTCACCAGCCACAGGTGGCTCTTTGGCCCCTTGAGTGTGGCTCTTCCACAAGATACCACAGCCTGGGTGAGTCTATTTAAAGAAGTGGCATTAGAAGAAGTTTAAGTTTAAAAAATGTGGCTCTCCCAAGAAATTTCAATCATTGTACTGTTGATATTTGGCTCTGTTCTCTGTTGATGAATGGGTTTGCCAACCACTGGACTATCCGATAGTCTATTTTCCTTCTGAATACAAGCTCTCTTTCTGCTAAATTGGTTGTTTAGAGATCATTTTACAAGTTATAAATTGGCATATGTTTAACATATAGAAATACTTAATTTTAAATTAAATTAGAATTTTAGATGAATGATTTTTTAGCATAAATATGTCCATTCAATATTTGGTATATTCTTATAAAAATCTTATTTGTTGTTTATTTCATTATTTATTTGACACATTTAACTGGGTGTTCTGTATTTTATCTGACAACCCTAATTATTACATTCTAGATTACTCTTTGATGGAATTCAGCTTATCTTCATTATTATTCTCCTGTGTCATCTCCCCACTGCAATACGATTCTTTTCATGTAAAATAGTTTTGGTGAAGTACTGGGAGAGAGAAAAAACATAAACAGTAGGAGATGTTTTTAAACACAATTTATTTTTCTTCCTTACATAAAAGTAAAGTTCACTGCTCTTTGTTTTCAAAGCATTCATTTTTAATTGGTTTTGATGGACTTTGATTACAAGGGAGAGATTCTTAAATGTAATTTTGAGTAAATGTAAAATGTATCCTTGTTTCCTCATATACAAAATGAAAAGAATAATCATATGAATAAGTATATTTCTATCTATTGAACTTAAAATTCCTTTAAGATACTGTAATTTTATAATTCCATATATTGATTTTGAGAGAAAAGAAACTTTCTTGTCATTAAACAAGAGAGCAAAAGAGATAAGAAAACAAAGAGTGATAGGTTTATAAAAAATTAGTCTTAAAAATGCTAAATTACCTCAGGCCTGATTTCCCCCCCCCCCCCCCCCCGCCCCATTATTCCCTTTATCTAGTCTTTCTACTACTTTGGACCAGTAGAATAAGTGCGGACTTTATAATTGGGAAAGCTGACTCATCATTTTATTAATTTCATAAATTTTTGCAATTTTTAACTTTTCTGATCCCTAATTAATTTTAGAGCCTAAATTTCCTTCAGGAATTTGCTCAAATAATGGTTTGCCTCTCACCATCCTGTATGAAAAAGCAAAACAAACATATACTTTATTTTTCTTTATAGCACTTACCATCATACTCACATCATATACTCATTCATAACGTTAATTTGTTTTTGTTTTTTTTATTGTCTATATCTCGTGCAGAAGGTAACCACCACAATGATCAGGATTTTGCCTGACTACTTCTTTGCTTTATCTCCAGCTGCTCAGTTTCTAGCACATAAAAGGACATTATATGCATTTGTTGATTGATAAGTAAGCTTTACTTATTTTCATCTATACATAAGAGGCTAAATTACATTCCAGAAAGTTTTTTTCTGAAGCTTTCCTGCATATGAAGAATTTGGATAGTGTCTGGCCTGTGGTGTGTAGAGAACAAATGATTAATATTATTGTTACTAACATAGTGCACAGTTTTTGACATGTGGTAGTAAATCAAAGGATTTTAATACTCTTTCTTTTCCTTCTCAATTTTTTAGATTTATTTCCCTTGTTGAGTCCCTAGCCTTCTCTCACTTACTTTGAACACACACACACACACACACACACACACACACACATAAATAAATAACAAAAACACACACAACCAAAACAAAACATGAGAATGTAGGAAAATACAAAGAACAATGAAAATCTTACATTTATAAAATATTAATAACAATGTGTGTTATTTAAATTATATATGTAATTAAATTAAAATGTTTGGCAACCAAAGCACATCAGGTAAGAGAAAGTCTATGATTCACATTATTTAAAAATTTTAGCGATGTGGGGGTAATAGGGAAAGTATTCATTTATGTTAAATGTTACTGTGTCAAAGACTACTCATGTTGTATTCTCCCAAGTATTCAAAGAGCTTACAACTAACTATGGCCTAAAGAAGAAAAATTTAAAGTAACTCAATCATCAGTCTAAAGTGAGCAAGAAAGAAAACAATTGTAGTGCAATATACATGAACCCAAACATATAAACAATTCCAGTAATTTCTAGGCAAATAAAACATCAAATAAGACATGGATTAAAAAACACAATCTAAATATAGTCTGCATTAAAAAGACACACCTGGAATTAAAATGCACAGGAAAGTGTCTGATGAATGCTGGGAGCCTGGCTGGTGTGACTCCGTTGGTTGGCGCATCCTCACTGAAAGGTTATAGGTTTGATTCCTGATCTGGGGATGTTCAGGAGGCAAGTGATCTATGTTTCTCTCTCGCATTGATGGATGTTCTTCTCTCTCTCTCTCCCTCCCTTCCTCTCTCTAAAATCAGTAATAATAAACATATCCTTGAGTGACGATTACAAAAATAAATGAATGTATGGTGTTCATTCAAAACATTAACAAAACTGGCCAAGAGAAGTAACTAAATGACGGAAAGTCAGCAGGAAAAAAATAAAACACATAGGGAGGCAGATTTTGGAGTTGTCAGATAAAGATTTTAAATAGAAAAGGAGGGACATGTGGGGAAAGAGATAAAAGATGAAGTGCACAAGTTATTAAAATTTATATGAAATATAAAATTAAAAATATGATAACCATTTAGAAGAGTTTTTGGTCTACAGTGTATGCTATAGAAAACATACAGAATAAAATGCAGAAATAACATAGCAAAAGGAATGTGTTTGCCTGAGAGGGTGTGTCACTGAGACAGCTAACATTTAAAAAATATATATTTTATTGATTTTTTTACAGAGAGGAAGGGAGAGGGACAGAGAGCTAGAAACATCTATGAGAGAGAAACACCCACCAGTTGCCTCTTGCACACCCCGCACTGGGGATGTGCCCCCAACCAGTGTACATGCCCTTGATCGGAATCGAACCTGGGACCTTTCAGTCTCAGACCCATGCTCTATCCACTGAGCCAAACTGGTTTTGGTGACAGCTAATGGTTTTAATTGGGTTCTTAGGAGGAGAAAGTTGGGCAGAGCCATTTTTCAAGATAAAATTGATTAAAAATGTCAACGTTTAGATCTAACAAACACTGCAGTATTCAGCCACTGATGAGTAAGAGAAAGTCATGCTCTGGCCCAGGGGCTCAGCTGGCTGGACCATCATCCAGATGTGCCAAGGCCGCAGGCTCCACCCCCGGGCAGGGCACACACAGCAGCCAGCCAGCGGGGTCTGAGTGGGTGGAAGAGCAAGTCAGACATTCTTTCTCTCTAAAATCAGTGAATAAAGATTTAGAAAGGAAAAGAAAAAAAAAAAAAAGGAAAATCATAACTAGGCATATCCCAGTCCAACTGCTGAGAACCAAAGATTAAGAAAATACATTTTGAAAGCAACCAGAGATAAAAGTTAAGTTAACCTTAAAATCTAAACTTATAAGACCATTATCTGACTTTTAAACAAAAATTATCAAAATCATAGGGCAATATAATGCAATCATTAAAACCTTAAATGAAAATTACTGCCAAACTATAATTCTATTCCCAGAAAAAAGTGAAGGCGAAAGAAAACGATTTAGGCAAATATATATATTGCTAGTATCTGTGACAAGCAGTTACACTTAAACATACCGAAGGGAATTCTCCAGCAGAAAGAGCACGTCAGTGAGGAACACAGAAATACAAGAAGGGATGATGAGCAAAAAGGTAAATTTGCCAAAATGAAAATAAGACTAAACCAAAACCACCTAATTGTTCTGTATCTGTCAAAGAAATTGAATATTGTTTTTTTTTTAAGACATTCTTATAAAATATCATTGGCCCCATACAGTTTTATGGCTCATTTACTCAAATATTTAAGATAAATATGATAGCAATATTTTAAAAAATTATTTCAGAGAATGGAAAAATGTAGTACACTTTCCACCTCATTTTATGGCACTGGCATAAATTTTAAACCAAAGTCTGATGAGGTAACTGAAAGATAGGAAAATAGAGGTCAAACACTCTCATGTACATAATGCAAAATCCTAAATAAAAGTTCATAGAATCCAGTAATATTATATAAAACATGATTATATACTATAATTTATTTGCATGTCTTACATAAAATAATTGAAGTTAGTTAAAAATCAGCAAACATAATTACAACAATAACAGAAATATTGGTGGGAAAATATGATAGTCTCAATAGATATAAGACAATATTTGATAAAATATCATGTCATTTATATTTAAAAATAAACTTAGCTACCTGATTAGTATACTTACAGAAATTAACTAAAATATAATTTCTAGTGAAAATTTGAAGAATTTCCCTTTACAACTGGGCAAAACAGACACAGATGCCTATTCTTACCATGGTTATTCATCACAGAAGGTTGTATTCTGGGAAATATAGCCAGGGAATAACCTAAGGCATAGGATTTGAAAGGCAAAAGTAAAATTGCCATTATTGACACATGACATGATCATGTTCTTAGAAAGTAGAGAATAACATGCAAACTCTTAAGAATTTATTCATAAATTTAGCAAATAATTTGAATACAAGGATAATCATAAAAAAACAACAAAATCAAATATAAAGTTACAGCATTTACAATAGTGTTAAAAACCACAAATATTTAGGAATTTTTCAAATGAAAAATGTGCAAAATCTCTTTATACTAATCTACAAATTTTTACTAGATAAATTTTAAAGTAACTAAATAAATGAAAACATGAATCACAATTATCATTTAAAAGATTCAGCGTTGTATGCCTGGCCTGTATGGCTCACTGGTTGAGCATCAACCTATTAACCAGGAGATCAGGGTCCAATTCCCAGTGTGGGCACATGCCCGGGTTGTGGGCTCAATCCCCAGTGTGGGGTGTGCAGGAGGCAGCCCATAAGTGATTCTATCTCATTAATGATGTTTCTCTCTCTCTCTTCCCCTTTCCCTTCCTCTCTGAAATAAATAAAAATATATATGTGTAAATTAAAATAAATGATTCGATGTTGTAAATATGTTAATTTCCCTAAATTCATCAGTAAATTCAACATAGTCCCCAACTTAATTTTATATCCAGAACATATAAGAACTACAAATCAGTACCTACCAAGCAACTGAACAGAAAATTAGGTGGAAGATTTAGACACGTCCTTTGCAAAGGAGTATATTCAGAATCAATAAACACAAGAAAGGGGTGTTGGATATCATCAGTAGCAAAGGAAATGCAAAGTCAAACCTAAATAAAGACAATATTTCCATCATACTATGACTCAATAGTCTATTATCCCATGTATACAGCTCAAGAATTGTGCATATATGTTCACCAAAAGCCATAAAGAAGAACATTCATAGCAATACTATTTGAAAAGACCCCTTGGAGAGTTAACAACCCTAATTCTATCATTAATATAATAGAATGGATAATGACGCTGTGTATTCACTTAATGGAAGGCTGTGAATCCATGCCAGTGAATTAACTACGACCTGAGTTAATCTAAAAATATAATATAAGAAGTTCATCACAGAAAATGAGCACTACACAATTCCCTGTGTATGAAGTTGAAAACTGGCAAAAAAAAAAAAAAAAGTGATAAAAGCCAGGATGGTAGTGACCTGAGGGGCGATGGTGACTCTAAGAGGGATAATGGAGGATATCAGAGAAGGTTCTGTTTCATGCGTCTCCTCAGTCATGAAAAGTAATTGACCTGTATGGTGGTATTTAATTTTTCTGTTTGTATATGTAGTTGTTATATGTAACATATTATATGAAATAAAAGTTTATTTCTAAAAGGTACAACAAACCTCTTCAGTTTTTGTTTCACTTCTTTTAATATCCACATAAGATTTCAGATCTTAGTGAAGAATTCAGAGCATTGCCGTGTTTTCCTAAAGCTTCACTAATTATTACAAACAAGGCTGCTTCCATGGCTCCTTAACTCAGTCCTCCTGAAGGGAGGGCTCACGATCACTTTCTGCTCTTAAATCACATACAGCACACTTCATCTCCTTCTCCGTCCTGAGCGGCAGCGGAAAAGATTGCTGTGAGGGTTCCTCTGAGAATAAGTTCTGAGGAGACCACTGCCGCTCTCCTGAAGCTCTCCTCACCAGTGTGCTGTAGAAGCTGAGGTGGCACCAACCTGCTGGCACCACGGGGAAACACCCCCGTCACTGTTTGTAAAAGTGGATTTCCTAGCTGTGTCAGCTAGCCCGTAATAAGGAGGAAGCATTCTCATGGATGCTTCGCCATCCGATTCAACATTTTATTTCCCCATTGAAGAAAGACAGAAGTATAACTGCCTCAGAGGAGGTCTTATGGCCCCTGCTTTTGGAAATGGCCCATTTCTTTGTCCGTAGATATGAGATTGTGTCCAATTCCTTTGTGTGAGATTTTAGCAACTCTGAGAAAAGTTTACGAGTGAGTGAGTAAAGTTTCTGCCATTCCCCCTCAAAAGACAATGTCACCTTCCTCTAACCTATGTGGTGTGATACCAAACTGGTATTCAGTTTCTATCACACGAAGTAAAATTCCTCAGAGGTATGCAAAGATTGCGAAATGTGACTATGAATTCCAATAATCACTTGGAGCTTCCCAGAGGAAGGGAAAGGAATTAAGAGAAAATTAGATTTTGCTGAGCTAATGAGGCACACAGGAAAGGGTTAGTTTTGCTTCCACTCTTCCTTCGAAGCAAGCAATGTGAGATTGCAGCTAATTTTGCAATCACTTTCATCTATTTAAGTCATAAATCAGATAAATATAAAAGTTCCTCTAAAAATCCTGTAAGTTAAAGGGGATGCATAGGAGGATCTAGCATTTACTCGGTGCCTATGGTCAATCTCTGTTCCATCCTCACAAAAATCTTATGAGATCACTAACACTGTGACTCTGACAGATGAGTAAACTAGGTTTGGTTACTTAAATATCACAGCTCCCGGCCTTCACAAAGCTAGTCCATTACAGAGCCAAGAGCCCAAGTTCCATTCTCATCCTAAACCGTTGCTACTTTCCAAGGGTAGATTTCGTCAACTTCAACAAATGGTCAGTTGACCTTTATGGCTATGTGTCTTTCACGCTGTTGTGGCCTTCACCACTACGCATACGTGAACTCTAGTTTATAGCAAGAATCCTTTTAGTTTGTGCCAAACCTTATTCAATTAGTGACCACACGGCAACATTGTTTTTGAAAACGTGTGAAGTATTTTCAATTTATATTATGGGCTTCGGAATTTACAAATAGCTGAACGAAGTTAACAAATGAATTTCCACCTACACATCTGTAGTGCAATTAGAAAACTACTTATGATAATGTTCACACTTTTCTAGCTGAGCTGCTGAAAAGAAGGAAGAAGTACTCTGAGATGAACAAAGCATAAGGCCATGAACCGCACAGCTGCCTTACACAACGCAGTCCATAACTCACAGAGACAGGTAATGCAGGTAGTGATTAACATCGTGGGTTTTGCGTCAGGATAACCTGAGGATGACCATATTTCATGAAACCTAAGACGTTATTGACTGGGAACTGACATTACTTTATGGGGAAGGAAAAACTACCGCCCAATACCGCTAACACACCTCTGATGGCAGGATGCGTCCCGACCTCAGAGTTGCTATATATTAAAGAAAAATGAAAAGGAGAATGCATGCAGAATTGATGATACAGGGAAGCAATATTACACAAACTATAAACATTTTTAGTGGCAGCAACAAGATAAAAATGTATTCCTCATGAATGTACATGAGGGTGTTTCTCATTTTGGCTGCCTCCTTCTGAGAACTGATTCAGAGATCCAGATTCTATCGGGCATCTGGTCCACCCTTAATAAATGACCTCCAGGATCTCTCTGCTTATCTGCACCGCGATGGTGGGCGGGAAAGAACCTGGGGATTGAGCCGCAGAACAGCAAAGGAGACAGGGCTGGGAATGAAATGTATCACTAGTGCTCACATTGAACTGCTAGAACTCGGTCACAGGGCCACAGAGCAAGCTGGACTTCATCAAGTCCTGTGTCCACAGAGAAAAGGAATCCGGTTTGGTGCAGCTCAACTATGCCACAACCTACCAAGTTAGTCTCAGTCACCAGAGACTACGAATCTCTCCACTCACAGACACACACAAGGCCATCTACCGTCCATTTTGCTTGGAAGGACCACTGAGTGCCCATGTCAAGGGCAGCTAGGAAAGCGAGAGCCACAGAGGATTCTCTATTCTGTGTTTATTGCCATTTTATTGTTTGCATTTTCTCCTTCTTCTTAAAAGAAGACCCTTGAACATTTCATGCAATGCTGGGGGAGTGGTGATGAACTCCAGTGTATTCTTGGCTAGGTGCTCTTTATATGTCCTCCAGTTCTAAATGATAGCTTTACACATTTTTCCTTCCAAGGGCTACTTGCCAACTATATTATACTCTCCAAGTTGAATCTCATTTTGTGGTTGCCCTTTAATCACCGAAGGTCCCTTTTTATCATTTCTGTACTAATTGGTGTTAAAACACTTGACAATTTATTGTGATTTAAGTTTCATTAGCTTGTATCTCTGTCCCCACTAGATGATTAATAGAGATGTTAAATAAGATTACAACCTAATAACAATGCCCTCTCTACCCTGCCTGGATCTCTCCTCAACTAGGTAGCAAAATGAATTCTTGATGGATGGAAAACATGGTTTCAGTCTATGTCTGTATTGTGAAAAAATATGTTATCTCTGATAATTTGAAGATTCATGGTATTCCTTCAGCCTATTACATACAAACAAGTTTAAAGTAAAGTTATTATTTTATTTAATTGCTATAAATGTTAGTATTTTATAAAAATTAAATAATAGTTATGTTTCTTAACCATTCAGCTATTTAAATAAACCTTATCTCTAAAAAGAGGTATTTTACACACACACACACACACAAAACATAGGATATATATATATATATATATATATATATATATATAACTAATTACAATTTTTGATTTATAATTTTAAATTTCTTGAAAACATCTTAAAGAGCATTTGTTCCAATAAGTGGGCTTCAGTTAACCTCACCTCAGACTAACAATTCTTCTATCATTTTTAAAAGCAGCATTATTAAGATAAAATTTATAAATTATAAAAGTCACTCTTTTATAATGTACAATTCAATGTTTGTTTTTATATATTCACTGTTGTGTAACCATCAACACTCTCTTTAGTTGCATCTCGTACATTTTCACATTGTTATTGCAACATTTTTATATACTACTTGACTGTATTATTAATCATAGCTTATCTATTTACGTCTTCGTTATTGAATATAGACTTTCTTTTTTCAACATGATTGCAAGTTCATCCTTGGCTGGACATATATGCTTATCATAGGACATTTAGTTTATGTTTTTTAATGTAGCAACAAGGCAAAACAGATATGAAATTTCAAAATGAGCATGAGGCAGATCGTTTTAAGCTGGTTTTATGAAGAAAAGAACTAACATTTATTTGTGCACATCAGTGTGTCTCACAAATACATGGTCCCTAGGCCCTGGCAGGTGAGGGCTTTATGTGGGGCTCCATGCTCTGGGAGGTACACTGAATGAGATTGAGTAATGTCCACAAAAACTCACATCTGTCCGGAATCTCAGAATCTGATCTTATAGGTAAGTTCTTTGCTAACATAATCATGGTAAATTGAGGTCACGCGAGATTGAGGCGGTACCTAAATCCATTATGACTGGTGTCCTTCTGGGGGATGTGGACACAGAGACAGAGAGGCCATCTACCAGCCAAGGAGCATCAGGATTGTTGGCAGCCACCATGAGAGGCAGAAAGGGTTCTAACCCTGGGCCTTCGGCGGAAGCCTGGCCTCGATGCCACCTTGATTCAGGCATCTAGTTTCTGGAGAACTATGAGAAAACAACTTTCTGTTGTGTCTAGCCATCGGTTTGTGGTATTTTGTTCGAGAAGCCCCTGGAAGCTAATAGAAGGACTCAGAATGTGGGAATGTCTTCCTCAAAAATGCCCTCAGGTAGGTAGGTATATATGGGGCCAGCTCAACAGTCCAGGAAGAGTGATTCCAGTCAGAATCAAAACCCCTGTGAGCCTCCAGCTCCTTACCCCATGCAGACTCTGCACAGCCTTCCCTTCCCTAAACATAGGGTGGAAAAGGCACAGTGAGAAGGTCTGATTCGCACCCACAGTCATCTCTCTGTCCCGGGAGGGTGGCTCAGCAAGAGGATAGGCCTGGTTGATGATCATAATATCTCTGTGTGTGAAATTACACAAGATTGGGCCTCCAGAGGGTGCTGGTGCATTGAGTTGGGATTATTTCAGTCAGATGCAGGATGAGTTCAAGATGTTGCCTCGCAATGATGTATCAGTGACCCCTGGCTTTCACCGTGTGTGTGGTCTCCTGAGTTGCTGGCTCCCATCTATGTCCTGAGCGTGGGCTGAACACCTGTGGTTCACAGCACTGAGGTCCACAGGAGGGCAGTGGGCCTCTTTCAATCTGTTCATCTCCCATCACAAGCGCTCCAGGGAGTCACCCCAACCGCCCCACCAGCTCTTCTCCATGGTCCAGTCAGTCCTCTCCGAGGGACCAGACATATGTCCTTCAAGAGCTCTCAGGATCATCCTCTGCAGCACCAATGGGCCCATTCAATCATGTCGCCAAGTGATTCCTAAGGGTAATCTCAAACAAACCACCACCAGCAGCCACAGCCAGCCCCCACAGGAGAGAGTGACACTTATGTTCTGATTAGGCCCAGAGATCATGAATAAGATTTGAAAATACGGTCAATAAAGAATCCCTGCTACCCTTACTGCTGCTCCCTCCCCCTGCCTTCACCAGGACTGTGAAAAAGGCATCTGGCAGTAAAGGTGGAAATTGCATGAAAACAGAAAATCAACATGCAGAAATATACATGCAGCCACATGTTGGTGAGGAAAACAAACCCATGTTCATAGCATTAATTACTTGAATTGAGGTCGTTTATAACTTAAAATGAGAGTTTTGTGTGTTTAATTTAAGACTGAGTGAGATCAGCAATGTGGAGGGAACGCCTGAGTTCTCTCCCTATGGCAAGAAACAGACAGCTCTTCAGGAGAAGATTGAAAGTGCGAGTGGAGAAGAATGCTTTGGGCTACTTCCATGAGTTCTGTTAATGCGGGATGCGGGACACCAGTCAAAATGGCTTTCAGTTTGCACCTCAGAGCTTGTGTTATGGTGATACGTGGCATAATACAGGTCAAGAAAAGCAGTGCTGCATGCCAAGGAGGGAATTAAATTTTTCTCTAAAATGTCTACAATTCATTTTCTTCCTTTCCTGCTTAGATTTCACCGTCCAATACTTTAATCTTTGCCTGAACAATTTCTAAACAACCAAACCTGTCTTTTTACTCCATCTGCCCAACAAGCATCGCATTGCCTGAGTTCCCTTTGTCTGTGCCCAGACTTCGGAGGCAACACGAGGAAACAGCACACCTGGGCCAACATTCATGGCAGCTGCTAATCCGTGTCCCGGCAGTGACTGCGATTGAATTACATCTCAGCAGGCGATGTTCCTTCTCACGCCTACAAAAGATATTTCATCGTCTGTACTTGCTTGTATTTCTTCCAAAATTTTACTTATTCTCAATAGATTATCTAGCGTGCCATTTCACAAAGAAAATAGAATACATTAAGAAGTTCTAATTCTAGCTGCTAAGAATCCTATCTGAATCTATACATACCTGTTGCTTTCATTAAAATTGAGTTTCATCATCAATGTCTTATCCTAACTATTGAGGACTTCACATTCCTCTAAATATTAAACTTCCCCTTTTGTCCAGAAAACTTTTCAATCTTCATGAGTTTGTTCAAATTTCAACAAGCATACCCAATAGAAAAAAGAAAAAGCAGGCTCTTTCATGTTAAAAATACGATAACAATACTTGTATGTAAACACCGGAAAAAGAGAACAGAAATAAATATAAAACATACACAGACATTCAAATATTGCTGGTGGGACTATAAAATATTTCAACCTCCACCGAGAGACATCTTTGGCTATATTTGTCAAATTCACAAAAACATATATCCTTCTACCCATAATCCTAAATCTGGGGATTATTTTCAATTTGCTTGTCCATATATCAATGACATGTGCACAAGTTTATTTATTGCAATATTGTCAGCGAGTTCTTATGAACATATGGAAGATTTTCTATGGTCTTTGAGATAGTATCTTACCAGTATGTCCATATAGGCCAGACTACAAGTATCATTATTTCTCCCCAAATTTCTAAAAATCAGGTCTTTTTCTTTTTTGGTCTTATACTTGAATGGCAGCAGCTGCTTAACTCCTTAAATAACGGCAACTGTTCAAAGTTCCCCTGTCTTGTCTTATTTTTTGAATTATTCATAGAAATCTGTAATAGTGCTGCTGCTAATATCTCCAAAATGATTGCGCCAGCTCTTATGCAATCCTTTCTGTGAACGAGCCTTTCTATAGCTTTTGAATATCACGGGCTCTGAATCACTTGGCCCATTTCAATAGAAGCCAGCTATTCTTTCTTGCAACTACTTTGCCTGAATCCTAGGATATATGTTTCTGATAATTCACTTCCTTCTCTTGTTCTTCTGGTAATTTCTGGTCTTTGCTTGACTCTGGCTGCTTCTTAGGAAACTTCTGTGACTGCATGCCTCTCAGGTCACATGGGGCCTGGGAACGGAGCAGATGGCCTCCTGGTTCCCCAGAGGCCTTTCTGGGTCATTTCTCTTTGCAAACATCTTTGAGACTCTCACATCTGCCAAAACCCCCTCACCAACCTCCATCCAGGCCCCCACAGTTCTCATTGGCAATCTCAGCTCCTGCCCCACTGCCTTTCCCTGGGACGTTGTCCTGAAGGTGGGCGCTCCTCTTGGCGTCTGGCCGTGTCAGTGTTCTGATAAGCCTATCAGCTGGAGTCTCCCTGGGAAACATTATCATCCCCATGGTTCACAAACAAGAGATTTTAATGAAAGAGAAACTTGTATGACAGAAGACAGGAAATATGATGAAATACCTGTAAAACCAATTAAAAACAAAAGTAAAATAGAAGAAAAAAAAAGCACATAAGAAAGCGAGAACACAGTAACTATGAAAGAATGAAAGAAGAAAAGAGAGATTACGTAGGCAGAGATTCAAGTCTAAGTTCTGCCATGTATCAAGTATGAAATGCGGTCATATCACCAGTGAGATGTTGTCATTACAGTCTGGTCATTAGTTGAACAATCTACTCAGTAATTCTTCTTTCCCAAACGTGACGCCTCTTCAGCTTTCCTAGTGATGGACCCTATATGTCTCTCTAGTGAAGAGCAGAAAGGGGTGAGTCAAATAAGCAGGTATGCAATCAATGTTGGTGCAACAATTGACTGAATACATAAACAGGAATGATGAGTAAGCCAAATTGACTTGCTTGTTAGTTTAAAACTGTAGTTACTTCATAGTACTGTTTCAAAGACAGGAACTCTTTAAAGAAATTGCCACACATCTCTCATCACTGGACTATTCAGCACACTGCTGCAAACTAAAATAAACGTATTCCCCTACATAGTCTTACTAGAGGCCCAGTGCACGACATTTGTGCACTCGGGGGAGGGGAGGATAAGCCTGGCCTGTGCTTTCACAGACTTTGAGCCCTCAGGGGATGTCCAGCTGACCGGCCTAAGCTGCAGTGGACATCCTTAGTGCTCAGTGGAGGGGGAGCACAATCACCCCCAATGTGCTCGCCAGCCGTGAGCCTGGCTCAGGGCTTCGTGGTGAGTGGTGCTCCCCCTGTGGGAGCGCACTGACCGCCAGGGGGCAGATCCTGCATTGAGCATCTGCCCCCTGGTAGTCATAGTGACCAGTAATTCTGCAATTCAGTTGATGTGCATATTAGGGTTTTATTATATAGGATAACACAGGTGTCACGAGCTTCTCGAATCTGTAACTATAAAATAAGGTCTTATCCCCCTTTAGTCACTAACCTATGACATCAAGAACGTTTAATCCTCTTTACTAGAAACTATTCATCAAAAGGAGTAACATAACTTTCAACCGCAGTTAGTTTGGTTTTCTTCTCCTTTTCCAGCTCCCAGTTACCCCACCTCAGCCATCTCAGGATCTCTGCACTTGTTCACACCCCTTCCTGTAGTCTTTCACTAAAGAGCTGTGGATCAGTGGTCCTTCTCCCTGTTTAGGTTACAGCACAGATATTAGTTTCCCAGAGAATGCTCAATACACATTCTATCTAAGGTAGCTCCTCTTCACCTGTCACTTTATAGAAGATGAGATTATTACTTTTCATACAAGATATATTTTGAAAAAGCTGATTTTCTGTTTCCCTATTGAAAGTTTTAAATATGTAAAGATTTAAAAGTAGAAATGTTCCTCCCCTTATTATGTTATAGACTCCTGTGGGGAAGAACTACGTTTGCCTTGTTTACTGTTAAATTCCCAAGGTCAGGCATTATGTGTCTTCTTAATCACCACATACAGACTGTTTCTATCACACACATAACTTCAGATCAAAATGATAAAATTCTTTGTTAGTCTGTACTACCTGTATCTTTATCTCTACCTCTGTATCTGTATCTATATCTAACATATGCTATACATGTATAAACAACATTATAAAAATGTGCATTGATTAAACACTACATGTGGGAAAAAACTATATATTTTGAGAAGCTACAAATAAGAGGGTGTACGCTCTTTATTTGAAGAGCGTATTTTAGAATACTCTTTTAAAAACACAGACTTGCATTTTGAATGGCTGATATGGGAGCAGGAGGTGTATTGCCGCCTTTCATTTGTGGAGTTATTATTGCCAGAGCCTGAGCTCTCATTCAAAGACATCACTCCATCAGAACGGAACAAAGAAACACTATGCTTCACCTTCAGGACTTCAGGAGTGGAAATTTAGTCTTTGAAAAGTATGTTATTTATTATAACAAAGGAAAAACCAATTATGTTTATCTTCTTAAAACCCTGGTGCTTTTAATAGGAAAGTACAAAACCTAACAGTACAACGTAAATTAGTACTTGCTGGTTTTCTGACATCCGAAACACTGTATTGCTGTATTCCTTTCATGTTTTAGTTGGGTGTAATACATGTTTCCTCATGTATTCTATGAATGCCAAGTCCCAGGGACTATCTTGTCATCTGGTGGGGGAGGGGGAGGCGCTGAGCTATTCAAGTAGTTGTAGCTGATACAATGTATTTTCAGCTTCAGCAATAAAGCCTACTCATGGCTCTGTCTCTGAAGAACTGGCCCCTAATACTCTGTAACCCATGAAGGACTCCCGTAGAGGGTTATGAGGCCCTTACATCCAAAGGAGCAATAACATCTGAAAAGAGGAATGAAGACGCCCTTTATGTCTCAGACTTCAGACATGTCCCATCAGATTCATCTTTATCCTCTCCTCACAGCCTGTACAACATGTCCCCTCAGTGCTGTGGCCCATTTTCATGCCCAACTTCACCTTAAAAGTTTTACTAGCCTGGAGATTTAAGAAGGGGAATAAGCTGGACTAGCAACTATTGGTCTTACGGTCGATGTCCATTTCTTTTTTTATAAGATTGAGTTTCTATGATGTCAGAACAGAGCAGAACTTCTTAACGACTCACAAACAAATACAAGTAACCATAATCTAATAGCACGGTAACACTATTAAGTGAGCCGATTCAGCATGGGTGTGATGCTTACTTGTTGAACAGTTTGCCATTTTTTCCTGATACCAATCTCAAAACTTAGAGGACGGCGAGGTATCGACATTCTGGGTGTGCTGCTGTGAGCTTTCTAAACCTCCCAGGCTGATTCCCTAACATTAGAATCCAGGCTGCACTTGACGGATGAGCTTGGTTGTGACTTTACTGGAACCCGATCCAGTAAGAAGGACAGAAGCAACTTACTTTTATTTCAGACAGTTGAGGCAGGAGCAGAGTGGGTGAAGCAATTCTATTAGAGTACTGAATTGGTGCTTTGGACTCAACCACCAGGTTTCATTCCAGCTCTGATAGCAGAGGGGCCTATAAATAATATCACATGCCATCCACGGCATTGAATGAAATACCAACAATAAATGCCCCTGGAGAGGTGGACAGGAAACGCATCAGGAGTTTGGTGTTACTTCAGGCTTATCAATACCCGACACTCACAGCAAACTTTTAATAAACCTTTCAAATCACTATGGGCTTAAATGTATTAGCAATTTTATAGTTTTTTTTTTTTTTTTTTAATTCTCTCTCCTAGGTAAGTACTTATGGGAGGTTTGCTGATTAGCCAGTAAAGTATAAATCTGAGGAAAAGTCTAAAAAAGAAAGTGTTAAGTCATGAAGGATTTTTTTTTTTTTTTTGTAGCACAAAGTAAAAGGTTCTCATTCAGAAGAATAAAAAAGCTATTGAATATCTTACATTAAAAATGGTTTTGCTGAGTGCCCATGCTCATTCAAAGAAAGGTTGTATAAACACCTATGCAATATACCCAAGTCCATTTATCAAGTATCTGTATTACCCTTCTGGATAACATTCATCCCGGTACTTTTGAATATAACTGTCAATCAACCTTGGTTAAATCCCAGCTAACAAAAGGTTTATATTTTTCTAATTTCCATTATACAGATATGAAAATCACTGGATCCATAGTAAATAGAGAAAAGTCAGTTAAAGGTCTAGAAAATTCCTTAATTCAAGTTAAACAAATTCATCAAAAATTTGAAAAGTAAAATTAGCTAGTAAGTTTGGGCATGATTTGCATACAATAATCACTGCACTTGTTGTGGGTCTGACTCTGTGAATGTCTTGCAATGAGACATTGGTTAAGATTTTTCAAGAGCTTCACCTCTGCCTTCTGGTTGGGATAAGATTGTTCACACACTGGTAGTGCCTGAGTGTCCCAGGTACCTGCTGCTGTATAACAACCACCTCTGGATTCAGCAGCATCAAACCACGGCACTTCTACTGCACCCAGAGATCCTGCGGTCCCAGGGTTTGGACATGTACCTCAGCTTCACAATGTCTGGGGCCTCAGCTTGAACATCTCAGCTACTGGGGGGCTGACTCAAAGGCCAGGAACTGGAATCATCCAGAGGCTCCTTTACTGGCATGTTGGCCAGGTGACTCAAAGGTTGAGCTCAGGTGAATCTGCTGACTTGAGCTCCTACCTGAGTCCTTCCCATGTGGTTGGGCTTCCTCCAAGTATGTGGCCTGAGAAGAGTTGAACTTCCTACATCAGGTCCCTGTACCCCCAAAACAAGTGTTCAACCAAACAAGTCCCAAGACGCATGAGTTTTTGACTTAGCCTTCAAAATCTCCCAGAGTGACTCCTACCATATTCTCTGGGTCTAAACCAGTGGTCAGCTAACTCATTAGTCAACAGAGCCAAATATCAATGCCACAATGATTGACATTTCTTTTGAGAGCTGAAAACTGACTTTTGTGCATGGGTCAAGAAGTTTCAATGGCACTGTACATGCATGCCCACATGTGGTATTTTGTAGAAGAGCCACACTCAAGGGGCCAATGAGCCTCATGTGGCTCATGAGCCACGGTTTGCTGACCACTGGTCTAAACAATTACAAACTCATCCAGATACAAGGGGATGGGGTCTCACTTCACAATAAGGTGATTATAAAAAATGTATATGCATGTTTCAAAAGCAACACCTTCTGGCATCTAAGAAATTATGCTTTCATTTAGTCCCATAGTCTATTCATTGATCCCATATGTATGTATGTTTACTTCAGTTTTATATATATATATATATATATATATATATATATATATATATATATATGTTAACTGAAGTTAAATATTCACATGCATTTAAAGTTAATGAAAGGTTTTGAAATCATAATCTGCGTTCATTACTAATTTAACTGCCTGGAGCAGCACATCATGGGAAGAAGTTCATTGTCATTCCTGGGTCTCAGGTGGGATACTGGGCTATGAAACAAGCCTCTTGGTCTCTTGCCAGAGCCTTCCAGAGAGCTTTATAGACTGATGATTTGTCTTTCAATTCTAGCCTTTCAAAATGTAGCAGTCCCGCAAAGAGTTTTATGGATAATAAAATCTCTCAGATAAGCCAATTTATAAATTTTAATGGTAACAGAGATAGGTAAGATCTCCAAAGGGAAAGATGTTTTATTTCATATTACTTAATACTTTTTTCAAAGAGTGGGATAATAAGCTATATCTTATATCATATACCTTGCATTTTTGTGTTGCCTATGGCCCATGATACATGTATGAGTCACAGACATTCATTAGAAAAAAAGGAATAAAAAAGATTAAAAAGGCAGGGGTTAAAGTGGACAGTAAGGTAACATTAATTGTTTTGGGTGGGTGGGGGGAGATATACTGAAAAGTACTAATAAATTGACTATGTGGAAAGAAGGAAAGAGAAATACTTTCATGATCACCAATAGCAGAAAATGCCCTTGCCATGGAGGAAGAGGAATGGGCCCCTAAGGAAGTGAAGACAAGACCAAGGAAGCCAGAACTAAGTGTCCTGATATCATTTGCTTCTATGAGAGCAAGTGTAGTGTAAGAACCTACCTCATGCTGTATCTTGATGAAGGGGAATGAGATTGCACTCCAAGTGCATGCTCAAGACTATTTTGGACTAAAAGCAACAAGTAACAAGCAAAGTTATGTTTCCACCCTTATGACTGGTGAAGCTGGGAGCTCATGCTGCGATTCTTGGTAAAATGCTTTATCACTCTGATCCACTGTAAGAAACACCCTGACGCCTCCCAAAGTTTGTCAACTCAGACTACAGTGTTTGTAAAAATCACACACAAAAATCAAACAAAGGAAAAAACCCTTTCAAGCACTACACACCTGATTAGGAATGTGCATACTGAGAGCAATTGACTGTCCCAATTATACCACATGTATCTCTATTTCTCCAGTGAAGTCCTCCTATTCAATTCTATCTAGTATACCCCAAAGACTGACATCGTGGCAAATAATGTTCTGGACAACGGATGCTACATGAGTTAGGTTCATAGCCAACGAGGAGTATCTGGGGTCTGGGACAGGCATGGCCACGTCTGGCCCCCATCCTGCTTCATGAGAGGACACAGCAACCAGCTGTCAGGAGGGACAGCCCTCAGCTGTTGCTCCCCTTTGAGAAGCGATGCCCTTTGCAAGATGTCGACAGCCAGTGTCTGATGGAGGCAGGTGTAAGCTCCTAGCTGCTTGGGACAGCTCTGCTGGGTCATTCTACCCCCGTTTCACTCGGAGTTCATTCGAGGCTGTTGCTGGACCTGAATAGCCTGCAGTTGCCCTCCTGCCATTCCTACTTCCTTCTCCCTTCCACAAGGGGTGGTGGCAACGAAGGCGCTCCATAAAACATGTCTGCTCTCCACCACAGAATACGCTATAGAAAAACACAACCTTCCATAAGATCTTACAAATTAAGGTTAATCAAATCAGAATATAAACTATGAGAATGTGCTAAAGCTTTTAAGGTACACAAAGACAATTTCTACTCCAAATGGAGTTACTTATTCCCTCTGGGAAAGAGTTTCTCTCTAATTGATTACATTATTTTGAACTATAATAAGCCACTTGCTGATAATGGAAATGTTAGTGTCAATGTCAGTACACATTTCAAAAGGCTGCATGAATAGTGTGTTGAGTAGAGGCTTGAAAGATGTACATTGACCTGCTGGATAATGCTGGTGTCATGTAATATAATGGTAAATAAAACTGTTAAAAATGACATAAAGTATATGATAGTTTACTTTTATGCAAGCCCAAGGTAAAAGCCAAGCTTTAACAGCAATGAAAGCCCTCTTTAAAACTTTCCTTAATGAAAACAAATTTCAGTTCTCATGAGGTGATAAATTCTTTTCAAGGACTTAAAATGGAAAAGGGCAGGCTAATGCGGAAGCTATAATGGGAACAATTGGTCAAAACAAACCAAAAGGCATCTCTTTTTTCTTTGTCAAGTAGAAAAATTTCAGTTCTATTATTTTCTTTCCTTACATTTTCTTACTTCAGTATATTTTTTTTAGTATACCTCTATGGTTTTGAGATTTGCTTTAAAATTTTTTTTCCAGTCTTTATGTTTATACTGACATGGTACATAAGTAATTTCTTGGCAGATATCTTTCCTTTTTATTGCTTTATCCACTTTTTCTTCTTTTCCACTAAAATGCAAGCACATTCTGGAACACACGAAGACTTTTATCGTAAGTACAAACTTCTTAAAAATTAGAAATTCTCATTGGGAGCCATTAAATTAAAAAATGCAAGCTTATTTTTCTTTTTATAGTAATTACTATATATATTTTAACCTAGAAAATATGATTGCCACATAACTTAGAGCATCCTTTTCTTCTAGAAATAAACGACAAAATTATAGTTATGTGCTCTTTTACTAAAATATGGACTTGTATTTAATTTATTGTATTGTTTGTTTATACATTACTTTATTTAAATCACACATACATATATAATAAATTTTTATATTATTGTTCTATAAGTTAATTTTACTAAAAATAATGCTCTAGTTACATACAACAGAGAAAAGACAGTTAAGAGGCAGATCAGCCCTGACTGGTTTGGCTCAGTGAATAGAGCCTTGGCCTGCGGACTGAAGGGTCCCAGGTTCAATTCCAGTAAAGGGCATGTACCTTGGTTGCTGGCACATCCCCAGTGGGGGGGGGGGGAGTGTGAGAGGCAGCTGATCGATGTTTCTTTCTCATCGATGTTTCTAACTCTCTATCCCTCTCCCTTCCTCTCTGTAAAGAGAGAGAGAGAGAGAGAGAGAGAGAGAGAGAGAGAGAGAAATCAAATAGCAAATGCACACACCAGAACACTTCCTGAAAGAGAGGATTATTACCCTAACTAGATCTCTTGTTAGGCCATTGCAGAAACGCCTATAAAAACCATTATGAACCAATTCACAACTGGCATGTATAACAGAGATACAGAAGGAAATCCAATTATGTGCCTTAAGAAAAACCTCTTACTACACAAATGGACAAGCTCAACTTTAGTATGCTGTATAAAATCTACCGTATCATATGGCAGTATTTTTTTTAGTCCCTTTCAGGCATCTGTTGAGTAATTTCCAAACACCAGACACTCTGCTAGCAAAAATAGCTGTTTTCAATTCAAAATCTAGGTGTGAGAAATTACAGTCTCTTAATTTAAGAATGGAACTCTATTGCCCTGGGTAGTGGGACTTGGCGGTAGAGCACTGGTCTGTGCTCCAGAGGTTTGCGGTTCGGTTCCTGGTCAAGGAGCTGTACCTGACTATTCCCAAATGTTATCTTCAATTCAGATCTCTCTCCTGAACAACAGATTCTTATATCTATCTTCCAACTTCATATATAAATATATATATATATATATATATATATATATATATATACACACACACACACACACACACACATACACACACACACACCGTATTTTTCGAACCATAAGATGCACTTTTTTCCCCCAGAGGTGGGGGGAAAAAGTCCCTGCGTCTTATGGTCCAAATATAGCCTACACATATACTGTAAAAAAAAAGTTTTTTTACTTGCCCGGCTCTGTGTGGTCTCTGTGTGCTTGCCCAGCTCTAAAATGGTTCTAAATGCTGCTGTTTACTTTACAGGGTTGATTACAAGTGTTTGTGACTGTGATGTTGGGTTTTAATGCACATAAAATATTTTAGGACACTATTTGTTTCAGAATCTTTTTTTCTTAATTTCCCTTCTCTAAAACCTGGTGCGTCTTATGGTCCGGTGCGTCTTATGGTCCGAAAAATACAGTATATATGGTTAGATAAAGAAAATAAAGATTATAATATAATGATTAAATAAGACAATTTAGGCAATACAAACAAATTTTATTTAACATTTCAAGAAACAGGCAGTCTTCACTTTCAAGAAAGAATTCACAGAACTATGAAGACAGAAAGTTATGTAGGTGTGGGTTTGCTGAAGTGGCACCCTGGGCAGAAGTGGCTCCCTCTTGGGCCTAGAAAAAAAAATCTATATAGTAAAAGGCTAATATGCAAATAGATCAAACAGCAGAACGACTGGTTGCTAGGACACGCACTGACCACCAGGGGGCAGATGCTCAACTCAGGAACTGCCCCCCTGGTGGTCAGTGGGCTCCCACAGGGGGAGTGCCACTCAGCCAGAAGCCCTGAGCCAGGCTCACGGCTGGAAAGCGCAGTGGTGGTGGTGGAAACCTCTCCTGCCTCCACAGCTGCAATGCCATCAGTTGGACATCCTCCGAAAGGCTCCTGGACTGTGAGAGGGTGAAGGCCAAGCTGAGGGACTTCTCCCCTCCCAGTGGACAAATTTCATGCACCAGGACTCCAGTATATATATATATATATATATATATATATATATATATATATATATATATACACACACACACACACACACACACACACACACACACACACACATATATATATATATATATATATATATATATATATATATATATATATAATCTCTTTAGGACTAACCCTTCACTTTCCTATTTCCGTCTCATCCCATATTGAATCTGTCAGGACATTCTGTTGGCTCTGTTCAGGTTAGTACAGAATAGAGTTATTTATCTTTATCTCAGATACCAAGCCTTTCTCATCTCTTCTAGTCATGGCTGCAAACCCCAACCTCTTTTTCCAAGACTCCATCATCTTTTTGATAAATTACTAAATGATTCTAACAGCTCTCTCTTCTCTTTCCACCCATAGTCTATTCTCACCACTGCAGTCAGAAAGATGCTTTTAAAAAAGTAAGTCAAATCAAGCCTTACTCCTGCCCAATATTGTCCAATTATTCTCTATTTGGCTTGGGATACAATTCAAAGTTTCTCAGTAGCCAAAAGGTCATCCAGAATTGGTATACACTGTCCCTATTCTCTCAGACTTCCTTTGCTGATTCTGACCTCCTTACTTCACTGGAGCCATGCTAGTCTCTACTGTGTGTCAAAGGTATCCAACACAGGTGTCCGCCAGGACATCTCTGCTGCTGGCCACACTTCCCATCGTTACCATGGTGATGCCCTTCCTCCCATTTATCACCATTTTCTCAATTATACTTTCTCAAGGAGGTCTTCTCTGATCCTCCTATTCAACATTGCAATTTAGTTGTTCCAGCCTTCTCTATCCACATATCCTGCCTCAATTTTCTCCACAACACTCTCACACTTGAAAACACTGTAATGTAACTTATTTATGTGGTGATCCTTATATTTTCCCTAAAATACAGGTTTCATGATGATGGCAATTTTGTTTGTGTCCCATACTGTATTCTAGAGTTCAAACAGTACCTGGCTAATAACAGTTGGTTAACACATACCTGATTAAATGAACAAAGGAACTGTTGTAGAGCAGATGAAGCACAAACTATGTGTCTTCAAGGTACATGCAGCAAGAAATCAAACAACCCATCCCTAGGGTCCTTTCATCTACTAGGATTTTTGAAGTAGGTGATGCCATGGAAGATGAAGATGAAACAGAATGTGAAAAGTAGGAGAGTTATTGAAGACTTGTTTTGGAGAATATGGAAGGGAGGGTGAGAGATAGAGGGAAATATGAATATGAGAGAAACACATGTATCGGTTGCCTCCTGCATGTGCCCCGACCAGGGACCAACATCAGGGATGGAGCCTGCAATTGAGGTACATGCCCAGGAGTGGAAATCGAACCTGGGACCTCTTCAGTCCATGAGCTGATCTCTTATCCACTGAGACAAACTGGCTAAGGCAAAAAATGGCAAAATATTTTTTACACACTCTGGGAGCACAGAGGACAGAATCTGTGAATTTTAGAAGGTCAGGGAAATGGTCATAAAAAACTTATTTGAGCTAAGACCAACAGGCTCTGTCAGTGTAATAATTCTCCTACCTACATGAAGTTATAAATATCAAATTAAATCATGTTTAATAAAGTGTTTTATGAATGATAATAGCTCTGCTTTGCTATAATGAAGATAATTTGGGATGATATCAATAAAAAAAAAACAACCCTGTTCTTGATAAGAACTATGACTTATACTTAGCAAACATAATTAACCTCTGAATTTTCAGATTTTTAAGAGAATTCTAAGCCAAATTTTCTGGACTCATTATTTTTTATATTTTGGTTAAGTTCTTATCTGTATTAGGAAAAAGACAGGAGTCTTGACAATATAAGTTGACAGAGAAACTTCAAGTTGCTGAGGAAAAGATTGTATTTACTTTAAAGAATATTTTATTTTTAATTATATAATAATTTTGAAAATGTTTTAAAGAGAGTTCAGAATGGGCCTCTTTTTTCAATGTGAAACAAGCTATAATATTTCATGTAAAATAAGTGCACTTACGTACAATTAGAAGAAGTAATACTATTAAAAGGTGCTGACATATTTTTATTTTCTTAAAAAAATAGACAATAGCAATAATATTCTTTTGAAAAAATACTTTGTGACTAATATAGTCCCTCTTATCTGGAGCAAAATTTCTCTTTATTTCTGCCCTTTTAGAATTCAAATTGTTTTTCTCTTTACTTGTCTTCAAAAATCATTTTAGCCCCAGCGGGTTTGGCTCAGAGGATAGGGCACTGGCCCTCGGATTGAAGGGTCCTGGGTTAGATTCCAGCCAAGGGGATATACCTCAGTTGCAGGATCAATCCCTGGCCAGGGTCGGGGCATGTACAGTAGGCAACCGATAGATGTATCTCTCTCACAGATATTTCTCTCTTTCTATCTTGCTCCCTTCCTTCTACCTTTTCTAAAAATCAAATGGAAAAATATCCTCATGTGAGGATTATCAACAACAAAAATTATTTCAGTTCTTGACCTTCATTGCAGTAAGGGGCAGTCTACTTGCTATCCCATTTTTTCCCTTGAAATCAATGTGTTACGTTAAGAAATGTCCAGATAATTTATAGTTTACTAAAAATTTCCCAAACTGTAAATATCTTGTAAACATTTGAGAGAAAAATCATATCATAATATGCACATTTTTCTTTTTTTCCTGACAACTATTATTCAATTTTAATGATTTATGACTATATTTTGAGACACATTGCTAAATGAGCTGTTGCGTTTATGTTTTGAAAAATACAAACTCTCCATAATATCTGGTCTCATTACTGCTCACTGTTACTAAAATCATCGACACTAAGGTTTTTAAAGACTGTCAATATTTTCAGATAAATATAAAGATATTTAGCAAAATCTCCTTTTCTGTATTACATGAGAAAATAGAATACAAAGAACACCATTGTTCAGGAAATTGATTTTTCTGGGCTCACTGAAATCCAGAAGATAACTTTCCATTAGTTAGGAATAGTTGAATATTTGCCTTAACGTTTCACAATGGCATGGTACAGTTTATATTACCAATGTTTTGGATGGCAAATGAACACACTAAAACACTAAAAACCGTCTACCTCTAAAGTGGATATGTATGGAATAGGCTATAAAAAGAATACTTTTAGGTATATACATTTGCTTTTTGTAAATTAAAATAAATATTTCTCAGTGCAACTAAAGAGAGAATCCAAATCTGGTGAGATATGTGGCGACAAGTGAAACTGGCCAGTGGCCACCCCTGGGAGAGCATGAGCTTTGTCCAGTGGCTTGTGCTTAGAAGCCAATTCATGGTATAGATAAAGTATATGAACCTGTGCTTCAGACCATGGAAGTTAGAAATGCGAAAACACAGTTTATATCACCAAAGCATTACACCACCAAAAAAATAAGAGGATCAGAACATTGGCCCAGTGTATGAAAATGGGGGTTAGAATGTTCCTGTGAGTTCTGAATGAGGAGGGGGTTCCTTGGCATTTCATAACAAGTAGCTTTTCCTTCACATTAATTTGAAGTTCAAGTTTAAATTACTCATGCCATCCAGTTGTTATTTCTCTTTGGGTGCCCCACAGAAGAAAAAATGCAAGACATCTTTGGAACAATACACCCTAAACCCAAACCCTGCAGGATTTTAATGAATTGATGCCCTCCTGGAGGTATGAGCATGTACCCTAGCTAAAATTACATAAGTCATAGGATACTACAAACTTAAGACCATGTGTTAAGAAATGTCAGATAGAAGAACTCTCTCTGATGTTGAGTTTAAGATAAGAAAACCACAATTAAAACATGAAAAAATAATATATATATATATATATATATATATATATATATATATATATATATATATAAAAGCCTAAGTGACTATTTGCCCATTCAACTGGGTGCTATGATGCGTAGAGACCACCCGGGGGCAGATGCTCAATGCACAGGCATGGAAACATGGAACAGACTGATAAATCTCAGAGGGAAAGAGAGAGAAGGGCGGGAGGGGAAAGTTTAACCAAAGATCTTATATGCATACTAAAGGTTCAGTGCACAAATTCGTGGATCAGTAGGGTCCCTGGCCTGGTCTGTGGGGATCGGGTTGAAACTGGCAGTCCAACATCCCCTTAGGGTTCCCAGATGTGAGAGGGCTCAGGCCAGGCCAAGGGACGCCACCGGTGCATGGATCCATGTACTGGGCCTCTAGTGTATAATAAAGCCAGATGTGTGATTTTGCAAAATTACAAAATAGATGCTCCAGAAATAAAAATGGCATTATTATTAAAATGAAAACTCTGTGGGAAGAAGACATAAGCAGCAGATCTGAGACAACTGCAGAGATAACTGGTAAACTGAGAAATATAAAGAGATTTTACCAAAAGTTCACACAGAGGATAGAGGTAAGGAGGATGTAAAAGATAGGCTAAGGACATAAAAACAAACAAAGAAACAAAACAAAACAAACAAACAAACAAAACACCAGGATGAGAAGGTTCAACACAAGATAATAAGGAATATTCCAGAAGGTAATAACAGCGAAAATGAGGGAGAGGAAAAATTTAAAGAGATTATAGATGAGGACTTTTCAGATTTATAAACTCCATGAGTATTGATAAAACCACATCCAGTCTAGATAGTGCAACTCTAGAAGTGCAGAGACAAAGCTGCTTAAATATTGCTTTCAAACACAGCAAAATTAAACTGTCTGTGACAGGAAGAACTGAAGACACTACAATGATATCTTTAAAGCACAGAGAAAAAATAATTCTCAATGCCGAACCCTATTTGTTTAAGTAATCATTCAAAACTGAAGTTAACATAAACACATTTTCAGAGAAACAAATACAACTGTTATTTAAAGAACCATCAAAGGATGTGTTTACGAGAGAAGGGAATTTATTCCAGAAGAAATAAGACGCCAGAAGCTGTGGGAGTAAACATATTGGCAAACAAATGGGCAAATGCAAATAAGATTTTGCTATTTAAAGTTCAATAATAAAATTACTTCTTTGCAGATAAAAAATCTAACTTAGAATTCATAAGCAGGTACCAATAGCAACTAGGTGGTAAAAATTAAGTATAATCCTATATAATAAAAGCCTAATACGCTGAGTGTCCCAACCATCCATTTGACCATTCGACCAATTGCACTGGCCACCAGAGGGCAGACTAAGTGCAACTAAACCATGTGAGCTGTTAGACAAGCTCCGACCAATAGGTGAGCTTGCTGCTGAGGTCCAGCCCATCAGGACTGGGTGAGATGGTCCGGACACACCCTGGAGCCCTCTCACAGCCCCTCCCTGGCCTTAATCATGCACCAGAGGGGGCAGGGGTCCCTCGGCCTGGCCTGGACCCTCTCGCAATCTGGGACCCCTTGGGGGATGTCAGAGAGCCGGTTTTGGCCCGATCCCTGTAGGCCAGGCTGAGGGATCCCAGCGGGGCATGATCCTGTGCCTGTGCACCGGGCCTCTAGTTTAGATTAAATAAGACCGAGGTAAAACCACAATACTAAATAGCGGTTATTTGTGAGAGAGAGGATGGGGCTGTAGTCTAAGAGAAAGAGGCAAAACTACAAGCAAGAAAAGCTTTTACTCAGGGTCTTGAATTGCAGTTTGGGAACACAGATCCCGGCAGGGACCAGAAGAGTGTCCTGTTCGGGGACTAGATGCAGGGGCTTTTAAAAGGGAAAACAACCTTACCTGGTGTGGCTCAGTGGTTGGGCATTGGCCTAGGAATCAGGTCACCTGTTCAATTCCCAGGCAGGGCATCTCCCGCAGGGGCATGGAGGCGGTAGCTGACATTCTCTACCCCTTTTCCACCGGCTCTAAAAAAGTCAATGAAAACATTTTTGTTTTTTTAATACAAAACCAAAATTTAAAAGCATTCAGGTTACATTAGTTGTTTGCCAAAGACTATCCTTGGAGGGACATTTTCCTTTTACAAATTATGGTTTCTTATGAACACACCTTTCCATTACTGGGAAACAAACATTTCTTGTGCAGTCTCCGAAAAGCACAGCTATTTTGTCTAATCCTTGAAAAATTCTTTCTCAGCAGATAGCTCCCTTTCAGCAAGCCAATAAGGTCAGGGCAATTTGTCTGTTATCAGGATGGAGTCCAGAGCGCAAGATGGAGTCACTGTCATTCTCTCCTTTCCCAGGGTACTGGCATCAGAATGTTATATTGATACATGTTTTGGTTTCGTGAAGATAAAGTGAGAGACACTCACTAATTGTGGACTTACAAAGTTTACATATGCTCATTTAAAAAGTAGGGAAAATACGGGCAAGTGATAGAATAATAAAGAATAATGACTACTTAACCACTCTGAGTGAACCCTACTAATAAGAATAAAAAAAGCCGCCGAAACCGGTTTGGCTCAATGAATAGAGCGTCGGCTTGGGAACTGAAGGGACCTGGGTTCGATTCCGGTCAAGGGCATGTACCTTAGTTGTGGGCATATCCCCGGTGGGGGGTGTGCAAGAGGCAGCTGATCGATGACTCTCTCTCATCGATGTTTCTAGCTCTCTAACTCTCTCCCTTCCTCTCTGTACAAAAACAATAAAATATATTTAAAAAAAAAAAGAATAAAAAAGCCAAAAAAAAAAAAAAAAGAAAAGAAAAAGAAAAGAAAAGCACAAAATGAAATTGTGAAAGCACATGTATCAGAAATGTGAAAGCTAATGTTTCCAGGTTGATTAAAAACAAAACTCGTTTGACCATTCTGGTTATAGAACGCATGACTACAATTTCAAGTAAGAAATTATTGACACAATGGGGCGGGAAACCAATATATGAAAAAGGTCAAGCGCCAATGAAAGCTTGTGTGTATGAATCGCAGAAAAAAAATCACTGAAAAGAATATAACATAAATATAAGTATTTTGAAATTTGCATTTAGAAAAAAAAAAAAAGACAGCATTATGAAAACTGACACATCCAAAATCATACAGCGGATATTAGCAGCTTCTCACAGTAATTGATAATTGATAGATTAGGGAACATATACAATATTAAAAACAGGTTGCTGACGCTGTCTTCGGACCCTCTGCACCCCCTGCTTCTACCCCTATTCATAACTCTCGCCCCCCTAGATTTTTTCTAAATAGAACCACCTCGCTCCGGTCTCTGAGAAACTGAAGTTGCTGGGTGAGGCCTCAGCTGGCAGAGACAAGGAATTCCACCAGGAATTCACACTCCTGACCTGTCACTGCCGAAGAGGACGAAGAGGACGCGGCCCCTCTCAGGCCAGTGCACAGGGGCAGGCCCATGTGGAGCTGTTGGTCAGGAACAGGCACGGAGTGCCACCGTCTCTGCCACACTCAGCTGCTTGGAGCCTCAGCTCCTTGGAGCCATGTGCGCTGTCCCACATCAGCCAGAACGCTGGGACTGCTTCCGGCACACAGAGTGCACACAACACTGCACATGCTTCCTGGTGAGTGGACAGACGCGTTTACATCTGTCAGCGGAAGCCCTGCCTCTTCCTCTGAGGGGTGCTCTGCACCACCACCAACACAGGAGCAATGGGAATCCGAGGCTTCAGATGGTGTTTGGACACCAATCCACTGAGGGCCCTTTTTGCTTGAACTGCTCTTTTCAAATGTACAGAATGGAAATAAGCTCAAAGGTCTGAGGGTTTTCTGAGTAGTTGGCTAAAAAATAGGGACAACATGCACATACAGCAAACAAAACAGCTTAAAGATCATGTTTAATGTATTACAAAACGCGTACCTTTACTAAATAGGTGAATATGATTTTGTAAAACAACACGGCTTAGATATTGGAATGGTTTTACTATTACATGTAGCAGGCTTATGGCTTCCCATTAATGAGTAAAAGTTGGAAGAAATTTGTATCCATGATAGAAAGAATGCGGTTTAATATTAGAAGAATTTTACTCCGTTTATTAGAGTGTTTTCATGAGGTAACTGAAGTGGAAAATTTTCTCTACTTTTCTCTTCTTCTATTTTTGAGTTAGCCTAGCATGCTGGACCACAAGGCTCATTTTATAACTAAGTCAGCCTATAATTTCCTATCTCTGCATATTATTTATAAAGAAAATGTGTCTTCTGCTTTTTTCAAAATAAACAACACTTCCCATCCTTGTTTCCCCTCAACACCTCCCGCCTCCCAAACTGATTCTCACACATAAAAGCATGCAAATGGGCAGATTTTAAAAATAATCTGTCTTGCTATTTTTATAAAATATATTTTATTGATTTTTTACAGAGAGGAAGAGAGAGGGATAGAGAGTTGGAAACATCGATGAGAGAGAATCATCGACCAGCTGCCTCTTGCACACCTCCCACTGGGGATGTGCCCTCAAGCAAGGTACATGCCCTTAACTGGAATCAAACCTGGGACCTTTACATTTTACAGCAGGCATCCACTGAGCCAAACCGGTTTTGGCTCAATGTTGTTTTTAAAATAAATGATAGAAGGAGAAATAAAAATGGAAAAAGAAGGTAGTTTTTAAGGCTACTATGCAGACGAGTTGGATGTGGCTATATCGCACAGTGTATATTGTGTTATATATCAGGAGTGATTGCATTAAAAACTCAACAACTGTTCCCAAAATATGGTCCCAGACTAGCGCCAACGGCATTACCAGGAAGTCTGTAATAAGTGCAATTCTCAGACCTCACCCGCACCTACAAGATCAAGCCTCTGAAGGTGACCCAGCAACCCCTGCTACCCCAGCACCCCAGGCTGCCTGCCGCCCGCTCAAGCTGGACACCCCTGGACTGGACACTTGGGGACCAGAAACCAGAAGGATGGGAGCAAGCCGCCCAGCTGCTCCCACTGCCTGTGTGCTCTCTGCTATAATTTACTTGGCAACAGGTCCATCTCCTTAACTGACTGCCTTTCTACCAGCAGCTGTGTCTTTTCACTTCTGCGAATCACTGTCACACGCTAATACGTATCACTCAATAACATATCAACCAAGCTAAACATTCAGATAAACTTCAAAAATAAAATATAGCCCTAGCCGATGTGGCTCAGTGGCTAGAGTGTTGTCATGTGGACTGAAGGGTCCTGGGTTTGATTCTGTTCAAGGGCACATGTCTGGGGTTGAGGGCTGGATCTCCCAGTAGGGGGCGTGCAGGAGGCAGCCGATCAATGATCGTCTCTCATTATTGATGTTTCTATCTCCCTCTTTCTCTCTAAAATCAACAAAAAGACATTTAAATAAATAAAATAAACATTGGCAATTGAATAAGAACTGTAAATGGTTTGTTCAGTCGCTATTGTCACATTTTCCTTCTGACTGTTCTTATATTAATGGAAAGCTACAAAGGCTGTCCTTGGCCGCGTGTCTTTGCATGAGTGGGGTGGCAATACCAACAGGCCGACTTTATTACTGAGTACTTTCATGAAATAAAACATGCCATCACTCTCCCATTCCCATTACTATATGGTAAAGATATTATTATTATTTTAAAATTGATTTTATGTTAAAGAACTGAGTTCTAAATGACAGGGATTCACTTTGATCACAGTTCTTCTGAAAAGCATCACTCTGTTTTCCTGAAACAACTTGAATCCACCCTCAGGCAGCCCAGGTGCTCCTGGGCCATAACTGGACAGGCTGCCGGTGTATGGAGAGCGATGCACTGTTGGTAATGTGACCAGGACTTAAGGAGTGATAACTATTTTAACTAGTTCATGTGTAAGCATTTGAAAACAGTAGTTAATGTGAGGTGCAGTGTAAAGCAAAATGTGATAAATCTTTACAGGGGACTCTATCCGGTTTGTGGCTCATTCGCAGATGGTGGAAGCAGCTTTATATTTGATTGTTAACCTAATTATAACAATTCTACTTGTCATTAGGAGGATGAAAGGGTGGTTAATAGATCTGGGTATTAACTGTGCTAAACCTAACTGGCTTGAAAAATGTTATTCCTTCAAGAGCTCAACAAATCTCTCAAAACTTTGTTATAGCCATTATCACTATCACTACTGCTATTATTATTATTCACATACATAGAATGTCAATACTCCGAAATCAAATTTTCACATAAAAATAAACACGTGGAACCAAGGTCAATAGTATGTAACGCACCAATACACAAATCGCATATTCAGATCCTGGAGTCTAATACGCGTATTTACATTAACATAAATGGGAAGCATCTATCCATGGAGAAGTAGCATCATATTTCAAGTCAGTGCAATTACACGAATCACTATTTTATAGTAAAATGGCTTGACCATAATATTTGTTCCTGAAGAATGTCATTCCATTTTTCATTTCTCTCTGACTCTCCTGACTGTGAATAAGGCGTGGAAGGGAGAAATTAATGGAAATGACTCTAATCAATTCAGTGACCCCCTGGAGAGAGTGAAAGTACTGTCAATCTATGGATATTATCAATGCAAAATATTCTTATTTATCTATTTATTTATTTAATACAGTCTGAAGGGTAGAGAAGGAAGTGTCCTCACCCTGACTTCTCCAATGTCATCGCTTAGCCCACCCGAGGCATTCACTCTATCAGCTTTCTTTGAATATAATTTAAGGGATATTCTGTACAAATATAGGGAAGCTGATCAATGTATTTTGAAAAATATGGTTTAATAATATATGTGCTGTTCTTTGCATAATTTTTAAATTAACAATAACAATGTTCTCCTTAACAGTCATAAATACATTTTTTTATCCATTTTTTAAAATAGATGAATTACTCTTGAATGTGGAATGTTGCCTATATTTGATTATCTCTATAGATCTTCCTGGAAGAGAGAATGTTGGTCAAATGGTCTGAAAACTCATTTTCAGAAATATTGCAGTTATACTCCCACCAGGAAAATATACGTAATGTTTCTTCGTCTTTTTATAAACATATTTTGTCAAACTGTTCACCATGAGGTAAAATGTTAGTGTAGTTTTGCATTTTATTGACTTTTCATTTTAAGTGAGTTTGGCATCTTACAGAATTTAAGAGAAATACGTATTTTCTTTTGTGTGAACTGCAAGCTCAGAGCACTGGCCCACCTTTCCCGTGGGACCGCTGGCCTTCTCATGGTGGTTTACAGAAACCGTTTGTCATTTAGGAAAATTAGATCTCTGGAACATGGGTACGGTTTCCTTTTCAGTTTTTCATTTAAATGTTAACCTTGCTTAGACTGATTGCTGCACTCATAACTTATTAACATGTGACTGCATGAGCTCTTTATCTTGTGGTTTCAAAAACCGTCTCAGAAATCATGGCTATAAATAATGTCTCGTTATGTGTTCTCACACTGGTCCAGTGTCTTTTTTCTCTTGGGCTAGAGGGGGATTTTGGTTAGAAATTACATGGAATTACACTTTGCTGGCGTGGAGCTGTGGCCTCTCTGCTCTAAGCTCAGGGCCCGCACTCCCGTGAGCACTGCTGCGGTCCTGATGCTGAAGTGTGGCAGGAGGGGTGGGGAGGGGAGGGAGGAGTGGAGGGGGAAACCTGTGAGATGGGGGAAGGGAAGACTTGCTTCTTCCCCTTTGCTGCCCTACGTGTTCTATTTCCGCTAATTCCCCCAAATAATGATTGTGCCACTGCTACTAGTTTGGTATCATTTCTTAGCGGGTTTTGCAATATTTAAAGAGCCAGCAGCATCGAGTCTCAGGCACCAGCGCTGCCTGGGGGCACTCGGGCCTCAGGTGTGGGGTCCCAGCCACACAGGCCCTGTCCCCAGGGGCAGAGCTGTCTCATAGCCCAGCGACACTCCCTGCCCGCAGGTGTGAGTGCTAGCGCCTGAGAGAATTCCTTCAATGTCTGTGCTTTTAAAATATTGATGCCTTCCCTTTGCTTTTAGTCAAAGGCATGGGAGTGCTCCTTGCAGCTGTAGTGCTCTGAGCAAAGGAGCAAATGCATTGAGGTTGGGGGCCAGTTTTCACTGCAGAATGAGCATGTCATTAGCCACTCCAATTTCAAAATAGAATTACAGGTATCAGTAAGAACTGGTGATGTACATGCATGTGAAATTAAGACAGATAGGAGAACACCAAACTTGTAGGCCTTGGTGTCTATAATATATAACTACCAGTATACTCACTACAAATAATGATGGGTGGGTGGAAGAAAGTCTGATTTGAAGGTTCCGGTAAGAAAGTAAAAACTGACTGTGAAATATCTTAGGATGTCAGAAAGTAGGGAATTAAAAAAAAACACGAGGAATGACAAAAGACCATAAGGTCCACTTAATAGAGCTTCCACTAGTTCATTTATAATTACAAATAAAATGGTGACAATAATACAATTCCCGGGGGAAAATTAAGAATCCATGAGCTCAAAATGATAAATAAGTACATAAATAAATGAATATGCTAATAGGAAAAATTAAAAGACATAATAAAATGCAAACTACTTGATGTAGAAGGAATGAAATAGTGATAAAATCATCTTTTGAAAATGTTATAATTAATTTAGCCAAGAGTCATCAATAGATGCTAAAAATATTAGGTGACAATTTGGTAGAGAATAAAAAGTTTACTAAGTCTTATGTCATTTTCTTCCATATATCACAAATGGAAGGTGGAAACTCTATGCTTTAGGAGCTGGATATACACCAACTTCACAAGGGAGCAAAGTTATCATCAGACACTGAGTGTACGTTGGTTTGACGTGCCTCCTAATGTGGTACTCTGAGACTATAACGCCTCTCATGCCATGTGCCTGCCAAAAGGGCCTCCTGACAGTAATCATAAACAAACAGCAGACAATCCCAGTCTACGAAGGAACAGCTCATATCCTCAAAGCAAAAGGCTGCTCCCAAATTAAAGAAGACTGAAGAGACCACAGCTAAGAGCAACGGGTCATCTTGGTTTGCATTCTAGTTTGCAAAAACTCAATACACAGAGGAAATTACTGAACAATCAGCAAAAATGTAATATGAGCTATCTTAATATCAGATGTTAAAACACACACATTGAAATTCCATGCATTTGGTCATCATACTGCGGGTGTACATAAATGAATGTCCTTGTTTTTAAGTGTTACATATTAAACTTACTCTCAGTTCATCAAAATAACTGGACTGACATGATAACCTATAGACAGAGAAAAAGGAAAGATGGCCAAATGCTAACAATTGGTAAATCTGGATGAAGGGTAAAAGGCAGTATTTTCCCAAGCTTACAACTTCACTTCAATTTTCAAATTACTTCAAAATTTAAACAGTCTCCACTCTAAACTCTAAGGACTCTGTCAGCAGACTAATCCTTATCAACTTGAAATCACATACGACCCCCTGGCAATGTTTACACGTTACTGCTTTCGCAATTTGTACTTCAACTTACTAAATTATTGGTTAAGAACTTTCATGTAATTGAGTTGCTGTTGATACCTAACATGACACACCATCTGGGTAACTACAACGTTTTTTGTTGCTATCTACCACACTAATGACATGTTGCCTTGTATTCTGGGTAACTGTCGAAGACAATGTTCTCCCAGCGGGCCAAGGGTGATGACTGAAAACAAACTATTAATGCTCTGCTGTCTTCCCTGCGGTGTGTAACATCTAGTGGGGGATGCTAACACAGAAACAGATATGCTTCATGTAATTCATGGAAATATAAGAATTATGCAGCACATCCTCTGAGGGCCCCAGGAATGGGTGTCTCGATTGAATGAAGCTGGCGAGGGCCAGGTGAGGACAAGCAGGTAAGGCCCAAGCAGGAAGGCTCCCTGGAGAGGACCCTGATGCTGAATCTGAAGGAAGCAGATGAATTAAGTAGGTGACAAGTAAAGACTAAAAGCAACCGTGTTTGAGCAACTACAAGTGGAAACAGAAACTAGGAAAGGGGGTAAACAATAGCTGGTAATAGGAAGTGATGACAGAGCACCCATTCCAACGTTCAAATGTCTGAATGACCTTTAACTTACATACATGGAGCATAGATTAGGTTACATTATCTTGTCATTCAGAAAGAAGAATGTCATTCATCTCTGTCCATGTACTCCACAGCAATGTTTCTGCCCAGGACGCTTGTAATGAATTATTACAATTTACATGATTACAAGTTAAGGTTTAACTCTCTGCTACAGCGTAAGCTCAGTGAAGAAGAGCGCAGACCTCACACAGTCAATGCTGTTTAGATTTGCCCCGGGGTTTAACATTCCTGTGCACCTCTTTTCCTGCCATTCTTTCCTTATGTCCTGCTCTCCAATTTCCTTCTTTCTGAAATGCATTCTTCAGAGTTTCTTCACCAAGGATTTCTTGATGGTAACCTCTATGTGTTATTGCGAATCCACAATACCTTTAGTTTCGCTTCATTCTAAGAAGTTCAGTTGGTTGTCTTATTCTACTTTTATTTCCTATTATGACATTAAATATTGTCATATTCTACTTTTATATTTTATATTTATAACTATTTTCCCTCAGCAACTTACAGATATTATTCCAGCTTTGGAAAGGCGGCTCAGTTGGCTGGAGCATCATCCTGTACACAAAAAGGTTGTGGGGTCATTCCTGGTCAGAGCACATACCTAGGGTGGGTTTGATCCCCTCTGGTGTATATGGGAGGGCAGCTGATCAATGTTCCTCCCTCTCTCCTGACTTCTCTCTCTAAAATCAATAAGCATATCCTCTGATGAGGCATGCATATACATATATATATATATATATATATATATATATATATATCCCCAATAAGCAGATGAAGTAACCAAGACTCAGAAAAATTAAATAGCACAGAGCTAGCAACCACACACTCTTTAGAAAGCCAGAATGTTTTGCTCCAAAACATGTATATTTCTTGCAGATTCTGTCTCTTCTCCTTCTTATGTCCCATGTAAGAGTTGGAAAAGGTGTAGGTTAACAAATCATTTTAATGACACTCCTAAAGTTTTAATGGAAATTTCCAATTCTCATTGCCATTGGGAGTAACATAGATAGGACTGTGCAGTGGTTATAGCACAGGCTCTGACATCACTTGTTTGTAGTTGTCTTCTAGGTCCAGTGTTACTAAATTTACACCTTACAGTCTTTCTGTCCTTAGCTTTTTTATCTGCAAAACTGGGAAAAATAATATTATCTACTTTACACACATAAGAGTTAAATAAATGACAAATGAAAATTATTAGCAGAAAGCTGGCACTTTTACTTTCTGATTCCTGCTAGAACTGGCTGAATACTGAACTGGCCAAACCAAATCTTCCAGACGTGTCAGTTTGTGCATGGCCTTAAAAAACACTTTCCAAGCTATCTATCAGGATAACATAGACGGACAATAAAAATTAATTCAATGCATTAAACATAAAATGAAAAACATATTTTTGACATTTATAGATGAAAACTTGAATCTAATTTGCTTATATTGTTTGTGATTCAATAAATTCAAAGAATTAGTCTCCGAGCTAAAATCATCCAAGAACCAACCGTGTGGCAAGGACGATGGGATCATGAGTGCCCATATATATTTCCTGTTAAATAAATGGAAGCATCAGAGGTAGCCACAATTCACCGTGACGGTTTGTGAGAAGGCTAATTCTTCAGGTCAAAACACATGGGTCTCAGGGACAATTATCTATCTCATCCATCATTTTTGCTGTTCTCCAAATATCAGCCTGTAAAATATAAAAACTGTCTCTTGTGTCAAATCTGAATCACTGTCTTTTAAGTTTTAAACATATTTGTTTTGTGTTGTTTTTGTTAAATGCATACCAAGAAGAACAAAGTAGAAGTACACGGAAAATGAAAAAAATCTATGAGCGCCTTGACAAGGTTTGCCTTCAAACAAGATGGTTGCAGACTAGTCTTCAGCTCCATGTTTCCATTTACTAATAACATTACATCCTAGTGGCAAATTCTAATGGCATCTTAAAACATCAGAGGAACCTAAGGAGGTGGATTTTAGCATGCACACATATTTTTAACTTTATAAAATAAACCAATACTTGAAAATTGTGTGATTGTATTCATTTTCACATACTATTCATATATCAGTTCAGTAAGACTTGGCGAAATGATGATGAATTAATGCTCTTGCAAGTCAGATGTGTTTCCTTTATTCCACCAATTGAACAGAGAAAACAAATGCAGGATTATATTGTTTTGTTTTCACTTAGTGTTTTGCCTGTCATCATAAGCAAAATTAATCTGCATTGTTAGTAACTGTCAACAGCATACTTTGAGCATAAGGCAAATACAGCAGGTGGTTGAAAAAATGGCTAAAAGCAAAAATGCGGAACAAATGATTGATAGGAAATGCTAATCTACTTTTGCAAAAATTAAAAATAAGTTAAAATGCATGCAAAGCTCCCACAAAGGTTAACACTAGGACAGAAAATGAAATACATTAACCAATATTAGACAATGTGTCTAAAAGCTAACGTGCTAAATATTTTACTATATATTAATTGACATGATTCAAAAAATGTGGTTGAATTATTTATATTTATCAAATATGAGAAAATAACATTTTATATGTAAGTAACAGCTCTTTATACTAACACATTTGAAAGTTGTTGCTTTGGTATCAACATAATATTATTTTATGTTATGTTTATTTTTAAAATAGCATGGATTTTAACTGGAAGCAAATTATGGAAAGTATAAATAGGAATTGGGTAATGAGATTATTTTTTATTCTGCTACAATTATATCTGAAGGAAATTTAAGATTTCTTTTCTGGTTTGGATGGAGACCAAGTAAAACACATTATACAAGGTATTTTGGACTTAAGAACATGATACAGGATTATACTGAAAAGCAAATGACAAGTAAAGGAGCAATCACATATGGTTCTCTTCTCCATAGGGGGGGGACCCAGGAGGAGATACTGTCTGAGCCCTTGTAAATATTAGGGCATTCATCATTTCACACCATCCTGCCCGGTTCCTAACAGGTGCTTGGATGATAGAAACAATTTCATCAGTAAAACAAACGCCACTCCTGAGAGCCATTTACCCACCTGCCCAACTAGAGGCAGGAATCTCCAAGGGGCTCTTGTTATTTTAATCTTCTGAAAAATTAAAAGGTGTGAAAAAACAATTGAGACTGGGACTTTGCAATGATTAACTGTAATCATCAATTAAAGTCTAAATACCCACAAAATACAGAACCGCATAGTGAGAACTCCTTGAGAAAAGAGAATTGGGTACACAACACAGAATTCCTGCATCTGCAAGAAGTTTTATGTTGAGTATGTATTTCTCAACTTTTTAAAAATATATTTTATTGATTTTTTACAGAGAGGAAGAGAGAGGGATAGAGAGTTAGAAACATTGATGAGAATCATTGATCAGCTGCCTCTTGCACTCTCCCTATTGGGGATGTGCCCGCAACCAAGGTACATGCCCTTGGCCAGAATTGAAACTGGGACCTTTCAGTCCGCAGGCTGAAGCTCTATCCACTGAGCCAAACCAGTTTCGGCTATTTCTCAACTTTTATATGAAATTATTTTAAAAGAGGTCTCAAAGTTAAACATTTTACATTAACCAGGCTATTAATTTCTCTGAAAAAAACACACCCTATAAACTTGTTTTTTTCCAAATATGATGGAACTTAAAATTAGGACAGATTTGATCTAATGACAACTAATGTTGATTCAAGCAATCAGCATCCCTACAGGGTCTCTCAGTGACACCAGTAGAAGGACAGGAGATACACTGAAATGCTTTTCAGGATGTTCTGTACAGTCTTTATTTATCCCTGCTCACCTATCTTTGGCATCTTCTTTCCAAAATATTTCTGTACTCCCCGACAAAACTTCTCCCTGTTACAGTTCCCATAATGCATTTCTCTTCTCTCCCCACCTTTCCTTTAGTGAGGATTCTGAGTTCTCTCACCCTACCCACACTCATTGCACAAGGAAATCATTACTCTGCTATCATCACCGTGATTTCCCTTGCCCTTGCCTCAGTTTTCCATGACAAAATCTCAGGAATTCAAAACAAGATTATAAAAACTTATGCTTTTTTGTTGGGGATCTTGGCATAAATATGGATTCTCATAACAAAATTAGTGGAGAAAATAACTATTTCCTGGGGGTTCCGCTCATTGCAAGCCAGGAGTAGAAGGACCAGCATGGAGCTGCCGGAATGTCAATCGTCCTGGAACAAAGTAATGGAGTTTGTGAGGATAGCAGAAGAAGTATAGTGGGGACACAGCAGAGGCACAGGATATGTCATTGATGCCAAAAGGGGGATTTTCCTCCTCACATGTAATGGTCTCCGCAGCAGTGAGTTAAACATTTTGACTTCACCATTGCTCATGAGATTTTTCAATCTTCCCATCTCCAATTTTGTTGACATTTCTACAGATCAAAGTCTTACATTTATTGCTACTGAAACTTTACTCTTATATTCTTCTCATACTGCATGTTTATGTCAATCATAGTTACATATGGAAAGAAATCTTGGTTGAAAACATCATTTTTAAGATTATTTTTCATGCAATCTCTTTGTGAAACACTAACTTATCATCAGATCAAAAGGACCATAAAAATACATCACTGAAAAATTCAAATAACTTTTCTGATGGAAATGATTATTGCAGATGCGTGCATGCGTTTCTAATTTAGCAGTGACTAATAATGTATGAGTGATAAAAAGCTTTATTTGAGGAA
The DNA here is from genome assembly GCF_964339955.1 of Pipistrellus hanaki. Classification (NCBI taxonomy): domain Eukaryota; kingdom Metazoa; phylum Chordata; class Mammalia; order Chiroptera; family Vespertilionidae; genus Pipistrellus; species Pipistrellus hanaki. Next base: position 86,026,260 of record NC_140508.1, read on the forward strand.
AGAAAATCAGCAGTAGGCATGCCGCTTTTGTTCTAATTTAAGCCTCTCATGTCCTAGCCTTAAGAGTTTTAATTATGATGTTTAGATACTGTGAGTTCCAAATCACGACTTTTCTGGTAAGTTTGCTTAAAGTTACTTCTAAACAATTTTCCTTTGACATGCTTCCTGGAATTTGTGACTGAATCAAACGCTGTAGGAAAGAGAAGTGACTCCAGTGATTTCTGGGTCAGCTGGAATCGCTCAGTGATGGACAACAGTGGTTTCCTTGGGTTGCCCACTTCCGGGTGAAGGGCTGCAATCTGTTTCAATAGAGAGAAGCTTCTTCCCTCTGCTGGGCGTGGCCCCAGGTCCTAGGAGGGTGAACATGTTCCTCATTGCCAGCCAGTTAGTGCATCCCTATCTCCTGTGCGGGAGGCACCTCAGGCCTGAATGCCCAACACCTGAGCCCAAAATGCCCACTTAGGGAGCCGCTCTCCTTTGTTCCATAAAAAGAAATGACAGCTGATGGAGTGTCTCTCATAAATCCTCCTCCACAGTGTCCGCCTGAATCTTGTTCTATTTGTGAGCATTGCTCATAAACATTGGTTACCGATACTGATTATGGTTCTATGGATAATGTTAAGTATTTAGTTATTCCAATATGTCTTTCAGAGCAGCTAGTCTCAAATACTGCAATACTAATATATATTTAATTTTAACAAAAGTATTTGCATTTCATTTTGTATAGATATCTAAAAGGACATTGTACTAGTTTTATCATTGTTGAAGTAGTTACAGAGATTTTCTATTAATCTTCTTTATGTTAATAAGTGGGTTTTTATAAAAGACTAGAGGCCTGATGCATGAAATTCATGCAAGAGTAGGCCTTCCTCCCTCGGCTGTCAGCACTGGCTTCCCTCTGGCACCCGGGACCCAGGCTTTTCTCCATCTGGCCGCTGGCAGGCACCTGGGACCCTGCTTCCCTCGCAGCTCTGGCTTTGTCTGGAAGGTCTTCCGGTCTAATTAGCATATTATGCTTTTATTATAGATTTATTATGAAAAGAAAGTATTGAATTTGATGGGGGTAAAACCAATTATCAAAGGCTATTCTTGGATTTAAAAAGTTCATGGTCTGATCTCTACATTTGAAAGATTTCCCTAGCATCACAGAGACTAGGCAATTAAAGAATCTAAAGCAAAGATAATATTTAGGATAAAATTTCAATTGCTGACCAGAAATTATAACGGTATGAAATGAAACAATGATGGTGGGAATGGGCAAAATGGGAGACTTTCTAGAGGTATTAAGAATATGGCATGTAATTGGCTTAGGTTGATAGGTTCCAAGTTTTTACTTTGGTAGCAAGGACAGTGAATCCATAACTCAGATAAATATGAGATAATCAGAATAGATTTAAAAAAATAAATAATGAGGCCATTAAAAATTAATTCCCATGGAACATTCAGGTATAGAACTCAGGATTGAAGCGATTGTTTTGTCCGTTTGGGGCATATACTTGTGTGGGTGAGAGACAGATAACTGATAAAGTGAAATTCAGACTAAGTACCATCCCATTTTGGCCATGTTTATCAAAACGTGGGCCGCATGCCACCTATGTTAAAACCACGTCAGGATTATTTTTGAAGTCCATTTAATATGCCTCATCCTACCCTTCAAATAAAGAATCTCTGGATTGAAAACAGACAGTACTAGTATAACCAGGCCTTCGCATTGTTTTCATGAACTATGGCTTTATGACAGTGCATTGTAACCTTGGCTATCCATGAACTAACCTAGAGACCTTTAAAAAACAGACTCATGTGGTTGAAAACACCACTTACGTGATTCTGAGCAGAGCTCAATAACCTTCTGCAGGACTATAAACACTTCTTTGACATCAAGAGGGATGGGTGAGGGACTAGAGAGATGTGATGGGAGAGAATGAAATTGAGAAGGCACAGATAATCGGAAGGAGTGTAAAATGCTCACCAAATAATTTCACCTTAACACTTCTCTCACAGTGTATGCCAGTGACTGGTCACCATGTCCCCACACAGGAGGAGGCATTCTGGGACCATTTCCTTGGATGGATGGAGGAGGGAGGGTTAACTTCTTGTGAAAAGCCATTCACATTTAATAACACGACTGAGCTGTCACGTTATTTAAAAATCCCGAAAACTTACATTTTATGGTTTTTGATTTGACTCTGGGCCTTTTATTTTAATTAAAACAATCTATTAAGTAAAATCAGCTAAATTCTAAATCAATTTGAGTTATGACAATCAAATTGATACCGTACTAGAAAAGTGTCACAGAAATACCACAGTAACCAAATTGATAACGTACTTAATGAAATGTCATAGAAATATTTCTTTGTCCAATACTTAATTTTAAATTAAACAGACTTATGCCAGCCGTAGCAACACAGAGCTGCCAATGTGCTGTTGCAAAATCGACCTGATCCCAAATGTTTGATGAAAAACCTGTTACAATGCAGCCGTGCGGAAAGGAAAAGTTTACCTGCTCCCATGTTCTGGCAGATTTGGCTCTAACAGTAGAGTCCAGGCCAGGGTGAAGCCTGGAACAGGAAATGGCTGTGTGAGCATTCACATGGCGCGGTGGTGGGGGTATGTGTCTACAAATGGCCAACAAGTGAACTGAGTGGCTAGTCCTCCCTCACCTATGGGTCTTGCCTCTCGTAACAGGGAGCAGATTTTTCCTGGTCTCATCTTCTTATGTCCCTCACCTAGTTTGCCCATTAGTTTGTGACTCTTGATTCTGATGGAAATTTAAAGCAAGAATAAAATCTATTTTGTTGCAAAGCTATACTAGCCCGTTATTGTCCATAAGCCTTTATTTGTCCTAATATTTTGGTATTTGCTGGAGCAATCTATATTGGAACAGACTGGAGAATCAACCATTTCCATCTACAACGCAAGGAGTGAAGCCCTCAAGGACAGTCAGGAGCATGGACTGGCCATGCTACAAGTTTCACTTTTCAGGAAGCTATGGAGAAGGACGGGAATGAAAAGAAAGATCTAGTCCCTAGTCTGATGATTTAAGAAAATATCTGTGGAATTTACAATGATGAAGTAAATAAGACTCACTTCTCTTATTTCAGCATTATTCTACTTTGCCAAACTTTCTGGATTAAAAGGACCTCCCTCACTCTCTCAAAGAACTTTCCCTATCAAACATATGTGATCATATTACACACACACACACACACACACACACACACACGCACACACACACGCACACACACACACCTGCACATACTCTCCTAAGAAATACTAAGTAGAAATAGACAACTGAAGGGAAAGTGAGGGGTAAGACCAATATGTTGGACTTCTTTCTTCATTGTTGTCAGCTTCCTAACTGGTTTTATTTCCCGAGTCATAGAGAGGGATATGTCACTAAGTGCAGCTGCAAGTCAAGTGACAAATGGTATAATTTAATAAATATTAAGAAGTCATAGCCAGGAAATCCTTCTAGTTCTAGCAAATTTATCTACTGAACCAAATTCATTTTTCTTTTTTAAAAAATATATTTTATTGATTTTGTACAGAGAGAAAGGGAGAGAGATAGAGAGTTAGAAACATCGATGAGAGAGAGTCATCGATCAGTTGCCTCTTGCACACCCCCTACTGGGGATATGCCCGCAACCAAGGTACATGCCCTTGACCGGAATCGAACCCGGGTCCCTTCAGTCCCCAAACCGACGCTCTATCCATTGAGCTAAACCGGTTTCGGCCCAAATTCATTTTTCAACAAAACCAAACAAATTTATTTATAAAGTGTTCGTAAATGGAAGGGTTTCCTATGAGAATTCTTATAACTCAATGTCAGGAAGACAAAAAAAAAAAATAATGGGTAAAGGACTTGAATAGATTTTTCTCCAAAGAGATATATCAACCGCCAGTAAACATAAAAAGATAGATGGTCAGCATTATTAGTCATAAGGGAAATAAAAATCAAATCACAATGAGGTACCACTTCACAGCTACTAGGATTGTTGTATTCATTATCTTTGTCAGCAGCATCATCATCATCATGATCATGATCATTACAGAAAAACAAAAACAAAAAAACAAAAAAACCCAGAAAACATTGGCAAGGTTTGAGGAAACTGGAACCCTAAACATTGCTGGTGGGAACAGAGAATGTGTGGCCAGTGTGGAGAACAGTATGGCAGTTCCTCAAAAATTAACTGTAGGATTACCATAGGATACAGCAATTCCACTGTTAGGTATGTGTTGAAAAAATTGAAAGCAGGGATCAAACATATACCAGTGTTTACTGAAGCATCCTATATAATAAAGAGATAATATGCAAATTAACCTTCACACCCTCACAAGATAACTGCCTATGAGCAGGCAGCAGGGGGGTTAGTGAAGGACAATGCAAGGAATGCTGTTATGAACATAGGTGTACAATTGTCTTCTCTGCACCCTGCTTTCGGTCCTTTAGGGTATATACTCAGGAGCAGAATTGCTGGATCATATGGTAATTTAATTTTTTTGAGGAACTGCCATTCTGTTCTCCACAGCAACTGTATTATTTTGTATTCCCTATGTGAGGGTTCCAATTACTTCACAGCCTCATCAACCTTGTGTATTTTATAAATTTTTGTTGTTGTTGCTGTTAATCCTCATCTAAGGATATTTTCCCATTGGTTTTAGAGAGAGTGGAGGGGAGAGGGAGAGAGACTCAGAGAAAGGAACATCGATGATGTGAGAGAGACAAATCCATGGTTGCCTTCCCCGCTTGCCTTCACCAGGGCCTGGAATGGAGCCAACGGAGGTGCATACCCTTGGCCAGAATCGAACCTGGGACACTTTAGTCTGTGAGGGCCAACACTCTGTCCACTAAGCCAAACTGGCCAGGCTATCACATTGGATACAGATCTTAATGGGTCTGAAGTGACATCTCATTACAGTTTTGATTTTCATTCCCTAACTTATTAGTGATGTTGAGCATGTTTTAATTTGCTTATGAGCCATTTTATGTCTTCTTTGGACATATAAATACACTTATTGCTACAAAAAAATCAAATATATCATTCACTGCCTTCCCTATATTCATAGTTTATTACTTAAGTGATGCCATTGCTTTTTCAGATTGTCTATATTTTTACTATAAGTAATTTACTTCTAGATGAATTATGCAGAAATAATTTGGAAATGAAAGAGCTCCAAATGAACATCATGAGTCACTCCTCATCTCCCTTCATAGAATCAGCTACTTCATGAAGCTGCTAAAAACAAAACCGACCACAGTTTCACATGGAGAAGCTTTTATACTTAAAAGCTTGAACTGCTGATTTCTGGTATGATAGAGAATTTTTAGACAAACTATGAAAATAATTTAGGCCTCATAGAAAAATGTCCCTGTCTATCAAATTCACAATTTTACCTTCTGCCCCCAATTCTTTATGTGTTTTGGTTTCCATATTTATAAATTATTTAAGCTAAAGTAACCCACACCTTTGTTTAAAAAGAAAAACCATTTCATCTACAACAATTACCAACTCGAGTTTTAAACATCACAGAACATAATTACCTCCTGGAATAATATTTTGTGTAGAGAACAGTGTGAATTTTTAAACACTGACAACTCTCACATCCCACTTGCACCTGCATTAGAATAATGAGAAAAGAAAAGGAGAAGAGAAAAGAAAAGAAAAGAAAGAAAGAGAAGGAGAAAGGGAGAAAGAAACAGGCTTCCTTTGTTGACTGAGTTTGGGTAAAAATAGATTCTGGTAAAATGTAGTTTTAGGTAACAAGAGCTTTCATATACTTCCATGCTCTTTGCCGAAGATTGACAAATGCTTTTGAGAAGAAGCATTCAACCATATACCACTATAAATGTTAAATTTCTGATGAATTTGGGGAAAATTTACTTTGCAGATGAGCGAATAATGAAGCTACATGAAGTCAAGTGCTTTGGCCACTGTCTCACAGCTGGTGCGTGGTGAGGTCTGGGGCTCAGGAGTTCTGACCACCCCCCTCCCCTAAGGTTTTCCACCCAGAACATACCTCTCTGCACAAGTCCAGCACAACAGCACTGCCCCAGTCAGGGAGGATGACAAAGAGCAGAGCTTGTCCTCACCCTCACAGTCCCTCCTGCTTGCTGACCATGGTCCCTCCCTGGGCCCTGCTGAGTGCATGAGCTCTCCAGGCTTTTATCTCATTGCGATCAAGACCCGGTCAGACTTTCCTCAGGAGTCTTATTGGAATAAGAGGTCAACAAAGGAATGGATGCTCCTGGGTTTTATAGACGGTAACCTCTCATGATTCTCTAATGAAAACGACAGTAGAGTTATTGAATCATGAAACATGGAACCTCCTTTCAGCTTTCCCATCAGGCAAGCGTTGAAGCTGACACTTCAGTGGCGTCTACCCAGGGGCCCATCAGCGTGGAGCACTCAGCAGCAGCCGCTATCCAAGCACGGGCTGGCCACAGGCTCCCCAGACCTAATTACTACGAGTGTAAACTGTCCTCCGGAGAGAGACCACTCCTCCCCACATCTGACAGGTAGAAATTAGTTCCCTAATGGAACGGAATCGTTCTGCAAATTGGAGGAATTAAGTGTGCTTCTTTCATTTAAGCTCCCTTTAAATTAGATTTTAATTTGGATCCAAATGTGAAGAGGTTGATGGCGTGAGGCTGCTCAGGTTGGCCCAGAGCCAATTATTTTATATTGCTGCTCTCAGATATGGCGCGTCTCTTCACAACCACTGGCCACCGAGGGCCAGAGGTACTCATCCTTAATGAAGGGGAGTCTTCTTGCGAGCACCATGAAACTTTGAAAGGTTGCTCAACGATTGGCTGCTTCCACTAAGTAATTTCACTGTCAGAGACATGGGAGATCGCATAAAGGATGTATTTGTATGTGATTTTCTCCTTAAAAAAATCATCACTGTTAAAAGGTAGAGGAATAAAGAAAATATTAGCTCATCAGAAGTGGGATATGATATAGAGAGGAAATTTATTATAGCCCTGGTTCAATTACAGAGTAATTTCTTTCTCAAGCAAAAACACAGCAACAGCAAAGAGATCGATAGAAGGTCATTTCTTAGAACAGGTAACATGCCAGTAGATCACAGTGACTGTAGGAGACCCTGCAGAGCATGTATTTCATTCCATAAGCATAAATATACCAGCATTAGGTCTATGACGCTCCAAGGATATCTCTAAGGGTTATCAGAACGTATATGAATTGAGAACTTCAACTTATTACTCCAAATGAATATGTAGATTAACTATATTTGAGGACATGTCACATTTAATTCCAGTAGAAAAACGGTTTTTGAAATATTTTTTTAAACTCTCAGATGAAAAATCTAAATAACCATGAAACCATCCAATAAATCTTTAATACCCCTTAATATATTTAATACTATCATAATGTCAACATTAGCATATTCCATTGATGAAATGGCGACAGGGAGGAAAGGCTTGGGTTAGCCACAGGAGGACAGGTAAAGGTATTTCATAGGTGATGGCCACAAAGGGACTGCCGCCGGAAACCAGCTGGGAAAAGATCCATGCAACATTCAGACTGGAAAACAGTCTCCATTTCTCACTGGAAGCCAAGCCAGGCTCTAGCTCTCTGCCACACATGGCCCAGGACCGTGAGCTCCTGGGGACAGATCGTATCCACAGCCCTTTTCGAAGGAAGACTCTTCTCAGGACCTGCCATCAGCTGGGCTCTGGGGGACTGGGCAGGCACTGGAGAAAACGGCTTCAGAAAGGACCTGCTCAGGTGAGAGTTCCAATGAACACGGACAGTGAGTTCCAGGACCAGCCTTTCTTTGGGTCAATAGTGTTTGCTGGTGTAAAGGAAAACACTACATACTATTTCATAAACAATTAAAATGACAAGAGCTGGGGAAAAGTTAGCTTAAAAGGTTAACTCACTGGCTTACAATAAGAAATGGAGAAATACATACCTATTTATGTGCTTCACTTGTTCACTGGAATTACAATTTTTTTTAGAATGGTCTGTTAAATTTTCTTTATGTAACCAACAGAAATATATATTAAAAAAAGATGGAAGTACGCTTTCAATCATGTAGGCTGAGTTAATTAGTCTAATGTCTCCCCTGAAAACAATTAAAAATGCTGAGAAAAATATATTTTTAAATTATCATATTAATCAGATTGAAGAAATAGGAGGGAGTTTCCAAACCCAATGTTGGGGTAGGCCCAAATCCGCTAAAGTAAACGCAATTTCAGGCATGTGCATTCCTTTAGCTCTGAGACTGTTCACTGGCAAGGGGAAGTGTGTGTGTGTGTGTGTGTGTGTGTGTGTGTATGTGTGTGTGTGGGTGTGTGGGTGTGTGGGTGTGTGGGTGTGTGGGTGTGTGTATGTGTGGGTGTGTGCATGTATGTGTGTGTGTGTGTGAGTGTATGTTTGTGTGTGTGTGTTTGTGTGTGTGTGTATTTGTGTATGTGTGTTTGTGTGTGTGTGTGTGTGTTTCACTAAGTGAGAAGGTAAGATACCAAGGCCCAATGCTAACACAGGAGGGAGGTGAACAGAAATCTTCCCCACATGAAGCTGGGATCCCACCGGGCTAGTCAATCAAGCCGGCGTGCACCTGCTGAATGCCTGCCACACAGTACCCCGAGGATAACACCTGACACCCAGTACCTACGGGAGAGCTTCCTGCGGGTTCTGTTCTCGGTTTGCTCTTTCTGTTCCGTGTCATTGCTTTCTTTGGCATTAAATGGGCCAAACAGCTAACAGTGAAGGTAAAAGCAAAGTCCCTGAGAAGCTGCTGCCACACCACAGCCCGGCCCAGAAGTCTAGCAGATGCAGCCTGGTCTGCCATCATTTCTGGAAGAAGAACTTCACCAATACAAGTGTAACACAGACTTCCAACAGGAGAGGAGGGAAATAAAATGGCAAAGAAAATATCTGAAACATCAACGCTGATTCCAAAACAGAGGAGAAACCTACTGGCTTACTAGAATAAAGAAGACATAAACTTTAGATAGAGGTACACAGTTAAACAAACAAACAAAACAAAGACAAATTTTTTTAAAAGAGAAGAAAATAAAGTACTAAATCTAGAACAGGCCAAAAATTCCTAAGATTCAATAACAAAACATGCTAATAGAACATTGAAACCACGTGTATGTAATACATAATCTAGCCAGTGAAATGGACAACATACATGAACAGAATATAGTTTCCCTGGTAGAAAAGCAAGCACATGCAATTTGATTTCTCAACCTGTAAAACTGTCAGTGTACCTAAAACAAACAAACAAAACAAAACACACACATAGGATTTAAATATAGGCAGATATCTAAAGGTTTCTTGCTTTGATTCTGGCTGGCCTAGGAAGCTGAATAGACATTTCTCAAAGCAAATGTGAAAATGGCTAAGTACATAAAAAGATGCTCAATAGCACCAGAAAAATGCAAATCAAAACTACATTAAGACACCACCTCACATCCACTAGGACTACTGCAAAAATCAGAAAAAATCAAGTGCTCCTAGGTTATAAAATGATTGGAAGCCTTGTACACTGTTGGTATGAATGAAAAATAACAGTTACTGTGGAGAATGGCATGGCACTTACTCAAACATTAAAAATAAAATCATCTCATCAGCAACTGCACTTCTGTGTACATAGCCAAGAGAATTGAAAATGGGGTCTGCCTAGCCAGTCTGGCTCAGTGGATAGAGGGCTGAGGGTCCCAGGTTCAATTCTGATCAAGGGCACGTACCTTGGTTGCAGGCTAGGTCCCCAGCCCAGGAGACAACCAATTGATGTGTCTCTCTCACACCATGTTTATCTCTCTCTCTCCCTTCCATTCTCTCTAAAAATCAATGGAAAAATATCCTCAGGTGAGGATTAACTACAACAACAACAAAATAAACAAAAGAAAATGGGATCTGGAAGAGATGTTTGCACACCCATATCCATAGCAGAATTATCCACAATAAATAAAACACAGAAGCAACTGAAGCCTCTATGACAAATGATCGGATAGGCAAAGTGTGATAGATACACAATTTCATATTATTCAGCCTTAAAAATGAAATAAATGCCTATATCTGCTAAAGCATAAGCGAACCTACAATATTATGCTGAGTGAAATAATCCAGTCACAAAAAGACGGGTACTATGTGATTCCACTTATATGAAGTCCTGGAGTAGTCAAAATCAGCGGGTTAGGTATCAGGGCCAGGGGGATGGAGGCATGGGGAGTTATTGTCTAATGAGCACAGAGTTTCAGTTTTACAAGATATAAAACTTCCTGGAGACGGATGGTGAAGACAGTCACATAGCCTTATAGACATATTTAATTCCATTGGGCCACACACTTAACAAGGGTTTAGGTGATAAATTGGACGTATGTATCTTTTACCACAGTATGCCAGATATAGCCTTAGACTTACAAAGATGAGAAATATCAAATATTACCTCTTAAAAATGTTACTGTAAAATGGAGAACACGATTTATAGCAGAAATGAGGAGCAGGGAACTGCAGGGTACTTCTACGGGATTTATAACGTGTCCTGACCTTAGGGCACAGCCTCCCCAGGCCAGAACCTGCAGCCCGCGTGGCTGACTGTGTCCGTGTGAAGAGAGCATGTCCCTGTAATTTGTTAGCTGTCCTTGTTCCTCAGGAAGAGGGGGTATTTTTGGACACTGTCACTAATTGATGGCTGGCGATGGCAACCCCGATCTTGAATTTTAATGTGCTCAGGCTGATAAGTTGGGTATCACTCATCTCTGGCTTTTCATTTCTCACATTATGGATATGTCTGACCTGTCACCAGCTATCTCATTCATTTTGTCCTTTCGTGGTATTCTAATCTTTTATTCTTTTACTATCATTTTTGTAGGTTTAAGTAATTAGAAGACAAATGGACACGTCCTACCTCCCAAGTTAGTCAGAATTCTTTGTCTCCTCAAATTTGAACACTGGGGATATTTTTAAATGAACCAATTTATTCCTTCGCCGCTGTCAAGTGGCATTTCGCTTTGGAGATTGTGGCAGAATATTGCATTGGCTTTTTATTCTTGCTCTAACAAATCACCGCGGCACAGTTATTCTCTCACAGTCATGGAGACCGGGGATCTGCCAACATCTTTATGAGTCAAGGATGTGTCCTGGGATCTGACAGGGAGTCCACTTCTTGCTTTTCCTGCTTCTAGTGGCTACCTCTACTTCTTGCTGCAGCCTTCCCCTCTGCGACAGGACCCCAGGACACTGCTGATGATATCACTGGCCTACCGATACGATCGTTCCATCTCAACATTTTAATGTATCCACATCCACAGCAATTTCCCCTCACCTGTGGTTTTCCTTGTTGCTGTTTCAGTTTCCCTCATCAACCATGGCCCACAAATAGCAAAAGAAAAATTCCCAAAATCAACAATTGGTAAGTTTTAAGCTGAGCCCCATTCTGAGTAGTGTGATGAGAGCTTGCACTGTCCCGATCACCCTCAGCTCACCGTATCCAGGCTGCCCGTGTCCCCACCCGTTAGCCACTCATTAGCTGTCTTGGTTATCAGATCAGCTATCAGGGAGAAAGAGGAAGAGACAGAGAGGCCACATTCACATACTTTTACTATAGTAGATTATTATAAATTGTTCTCTTTATTATTAGTAATTGTTGTTAACCTCTTCCTGTGCCTAATTTAGGACAAACTTTATCATATATATGTAGGTATGTATAGAAAAGAGACATAGTATATATAAGGTTCTGTGCCACCCATGGTTGCAGGGGTCCTCAAACTTTTTAAAGTGGGGGCCAGATCACGGTCCCTCAGAGAGCTGGAGGGCCGGACTATATGAAGTACTAATTCCTACTGTAACACCTCGGCTGCGCTCACTGCCCAAAAAACCTGGCGGGCCGGATCAGACTCCTCTGCGGGCCGCATGTGGCCCGCGGGCCGTAGTTTGAAGACCCCTGAAGGCATCCAATGAAGGTCTCAGAATACACGGCTTGCCCATGGGGGGAGGGGGGACCACTGTAAATGAACACAGCCATGGGGCCACGTGACCCTGACCCCACTTCTTCTGTGTGTGTGTATGTTTTACCAACAACTGCTTTCAAACGCCTGGAAGACAGAAACCGAGCCTTTGCCTGCTCCTTTGAATCTTTGACAATAGTGGCTTCTGTGTGAAAACCATACAGTAAACACAGGTGTCAGTGTGAGAACATTTGTATTATGTCGTCTCTGTGTTGAAGCAAATGTTCTTAATTGTATTTTCATAATTATGATGAAGTGTCTATGAGGAGGCGCATGCATCATCGTACAAAGAGCACTAGGCGGCCTGAGCAGACGGGGCCTGACGGAGGACTCGCTCGATGAGGAGCACCGGACGGCGTGAGCAGACGAGCGTCTGAGACCGGATCTGGGCCCTCAGCGGCGGTGACCTCAGCCAACTATTCAGGACATGGTGCCCGCGTCCCCATTTTGGAAGACGGAGATTTGGGTGCTTACAGCGCTCTTCCTATTTTTTTTTTAACAATCACAACACATTCTGGTCCCTCTATTAAGTGACATTAAATAGTGTTCCTTTCAACTACTAAATAGCACCTAGGAGGGTAAAAACACAGATGCTATTATTATGAGACCTGACTGATTTCCTCCAAAAACCCAATTCCAGTCTTTCTGTGGGTGACAAAGCAGCCTCAAGGAAGAAGTGACATCTCTTCTGTGTTTCTATGACCCTCAGTGCAGACAGGGAGCCAGCCTCACGGGAAGGACGGTGTGGCTCAGGGCACACTTCCAGCAGCGGAAGCTGGGCAATGGCCCAAACACCCCCGCACACCAGGCCACGGCTCACGGTCCCAGGCCCCAGGCCTTCCTGCCTCCAGTGAATGCAGCAGGCAGCCACGTGGAGAACGCAGCGGCACACTGTATGAGGAGCAGCCTGCTCTGTGGGCTTATTTCTTCCTCCTACTCAGTCCTCAGCACACGCTTTGGATAGACTTGAACCCTGGTGCACTTGGACATACACTCAGATACTGCGATCATGTACCCCCAGTCTGGCTGCCAGTGCGGATCTGCGCTCTGCCTCCGCCAGCAGCTCTCCCCTGCGAGGCTGTGTCTCCGTATGCATTTGAATGAAGTCCAAGAGTGTCCTCCAGGAAGCAGAAATCAAGGTATTTTTAGACAAGACGTTTTAAACAAGCAAATCGGAGCCTGGAGATAAGCCAGCAAAGCTGATGACATGCCTTCACCAACTTTCCCCGAAACTCCATGCCTGGCAAGCTGAGGGCCTGAGTGGGCGGCCGCTCTCTCATGCTCAGGGCATTCTTCACGCCCAAACCTAACGCCACAAATACACCCAAACATCCCTGACCTCAGCACCCGGAGAGGGAAGACCAAAGCCTTCACCAGAGTCTTCTCAACGCAATGCGGCAACTCATGGGCATCCACAGGACCAAGGACTGCGCTCACCCATGAGGTCACAGCTCCACAGTTTCCCCTGGCCCCGTGGTCGGCAAACTCATTCTTCAACAGAGCAAATACCAACAGGACAGCGACTGAAATCTCTTTGGAGAGCCACATTTTTTAAACTTAAACTTCTTCTGACGCCACTTCTTCAAAGAGCCGCATGTGGCTCGCGAGCATCGGTTTGCCGACCATGGCCCTACGATAGAGGTTAGATGGCACATTCCAAAACAAAATGATGAAAGAGAAACATAAGATTAAATGAGAAGAAGTAAAGAATGATAATTTCAAAGTCCCGAAACGTACTGGGGGAAAAAAACAACATTGATTGGCTGTTGCTACAAAACTAATTCTAAAATTACTCACAAGGACAAGTATGGCCAGCCAGGGGGAACTTTGAGGGTGGTGACTGGTGCCCTGCCCGACCTTGTACCCGGGCAGACCCTGCTTCCCTGCGAGTCTCCCCTGGGAGCTGGGCCCCTTCCCTCAGTCCTCACCAAGCCCCCTCCAAGCTCACATCCCTCTTATGTGAATCCTGTGCTTTCACTCCCTCCTTTGAGAAAGCCGGATGTACTGCCCACAGGAAGAGCAGATATTTGAAAACAATGACCTATTTTCTGTTCCCTTTAGAGCCACAAAACGTGGACATCTAGGATAAACAATACCCATTTTTTAGAAACTTCTCTTTATTGTTGAAAGTATTACAGATGTCCCTTTTTTTCCTCCACTGACCCCTCCACCATGCTCTTCCCCCCCCCCCATAGGTCTACCTAACTCTCTCTGTGTCCATGGGTTATGCATACATGCATATAAATTCTTTGGTTAATCTCTCCCCGACTCCCACCCCTCCTTCCTTTTTCTCTCCGACATTCATCTGTTCCATGCTTCTCTGTCTCTGGGTCTATTTTGTTTTTCAGTGTATTTTGTTCATTAGATTCCATTTTTAAGTGTAAGCCCTTATATTTTTTTGAGCTTGATTTCTAAATTATTATCTAAGTTGTGTAAAGAATTACAACTATTTATAAAATATTATAAATCTTGAATAACATTGTTTCAGCAAGCTTTTGTGTCCAGTGGAATCTAAAAATGTAGCAATTTGATACATACAACATTATCAATTTAAGAAAAAATATTGCCCTGCTGGCATGGCTCAGTGATTGAGCATCAACCTATGAATCAGAAGGTCACGGTTTGATTCCTAGTCAGGGCACATGCCTGGGTTGTGGGCTTGATCCCCAGCCAATCAATGATCTCTCACATCACTGATGTTTCTCTCTCCCTCCCTCTCCCCTTCTCTCTGAAATAAATAAAATTATATGTTTAAAAAAAAAAATCTCATCTTCATAAAAAAGAAATTTTACATAATTTACTCTTTTAACCAATTTATGCATTCCAATTCTTCCATACAATATTATCTTAAAGTAATATAGTTTAGGTTTGAAAATAGTTTGGTTTTTGCTCAATCATTCTTTAAATATATATATTTTATTTTTACAGAAAGGAAGGGAGAGGGATAGAGAGTTAGAAACATCGATGAGAGAGAAGCATCGATAAGCTGCCTCCTGCATATCCTCTACTGGGCAACCAAGGTAGATGCCCTTGACTAGAATTGAACCTGGGACCCTTGAATTCGCAGGCCGACGCTCTATCCACTGAGCCAAACCAGACAGGGCTCTATCATTCTTTTTATAACAATATGTTTATGCAATTAAATGATCTCTTTACCTATATGCTAAATATCTTTCTGGATTGAATTTTCAGAATAATATCTACTAGTATACAGTTAATCAAAACAATATATTACAAAGTTGGATTATTTATCATAAGCAATTAATATTTCTAGAACTAAATCTTCTTATAAGATGTAAGAGGTACTTTTTTTCCTAATTAGTTTACTTTCTTGAGAATGAACATTTTTCAGTGCATACTGGGTACATGACAAATGGTTTAGCATCAATTATATTCCTGTTTTTGCCTTTATGTGTGTAAGCTTTGAGAAAATTTGTCCACATAAAGAAATAAATGGGAATAGAAGAAATTTTATTTAAAAAGTGTCATTCATTTGAACTGCATCCAAAAATCATATAATAATCTCTGCCAAAATCATCTAATGATCTACTATGAAAAATCATTTTTAATGATTTATCAGCTGACAGCCAGATTAGATTTTTTTCAACTTATTTGCTTCCAGAGAGTTCTTAATTACCACAATCTTCCTTAAAAAAAAAAAAAAATGTTCCTCATTTAATTAGTTGTACGTAGGCGTTAGGTTATGCCCCTCTTTGGCTTACTGAAGCCTTTCTGTTCCCTCTATTTTCATTATCCTTTTTTCTTTTTCATGCTTGGAATGAAAGGTCCACTCAGATCAGCTTATAACAATGCCAATCCCTGTCCTGGCACAGACTGTTGTGTAGAAGCAAACACGTGATGGAACTCTGCAGTAGATACTGCGAAGAAAGTGGTGATATGCTTCTATCAAATAAGCACTTTGATAGAGTGCATAGTCCTTCCCTCAAGCTGCCACACAAACTGCTGCAACCCAGTGGCTCACAACAGAAATTCATTCTCCTAGTTCTAGAGGCCAGAAGTGCGGAACCGGGTGTTTGTCAGCAGGGCTGTGCGCCCTCGGAGGGCTCTGAGGAGAGCCTGCCTTTCCTCCCGCCACTTCTGATGGCTCCAGGCACCGAGTGGCCGGTGGCTGTGCAACTCTAACCTGCCTGCACAGTCTCATGGCCCTTCCTCATGCCTGTCTCCTCTTTTGTCTCCAATTAAAACACTTGTCACTGGATGTGACGCCCAAGTGGATGGCCCAGACCATTCATCCCACCCATTAGAATGACGAAGGCTAAAGTTCCTGGGGTGCCTCTTAACATCTGCCACGCCCGCCTGGCTAAGCTGGTTATTTTTTAATTATTATTATTGTTTGAAGTATTACAGATAGTGGTACATATGTCTCCTTTTTTCCCTCCATTGACCTTCCCCTGGCCTCCCCTACCCCCCAGTGTCTTGTATCCATTGGTTGTGCTTATATGCATGCGTACAAGTCCATCGGTTGATCTCTTACAGCTCCCCAGCTGCCCCAACCTCCCCTGCCTTTCCATTGTTCAATGCTTCGTTGCCTCTGTATCTATTTTTCCCCATTTCTTTCCTTTAAAAAACTTGTCTCCGCAGACTAGAAATAAACATATAATAACAAAAAATGTTTGAGTCCCCGTCCCAATGTCAGCTGGTTCTTTTTAAGAAACAACGGACAGGAAGACCCTTGACCTCCCTTCCCCTAACTGCCTAAAAGAGATCAGATGGAGCCCTGCTTTAGGGAGATGGCAGCATAGGTAACCACAGTGTGATGCGAACAAGTGTGTGATAGAGAGGGAGGGAGGGACCTAGCAGAGCCCACTGTGAAAGCCCTCGCTGTGTCCATTGTTAAAGATGGCCCACCAAATGCTGCCTTTCTGTGTCCAAGTGGATCGCTGTCCTGCACACGGAAGTCCCAAACCACAGCTCCCCACCTCCCTTCTCCTTAGCTCAAGATGGCATGTAAACCTTCTCTGGCCACCTGTGCTAAGATCAAATTTTATCTCCAATTACTCCTTTTCTTATGGAACCCCCACATGGACACAGGTATAAAATTTGGTTATTTTCTCCTGTTAATCAGTCTCATGTTAATTTGATTAGTGCAGCCAGAATAACAAAGAAAAGTAGAAGGAAAACTTTTTTTTTCTGCCCCGATACCTTCAGCATCCTGTCATTAGGAAATCACATTGGATCCTCATGTGGGTCCATTCAAATTTCCTCTCCTTATGAGTAGAGTGCCTGGGTAAAGCCCCTGAGCGGATTATTACCTGAATCCATCTGTGCCCGGCAGAGCCAAGTCCTGAAAACATACCTTGCCAGAGGCAGGTGTGTTGTCAGCCTGACCTTCATTATCTAAATCCAGCCAAGATCCAGAAACAAACAAGATTATCTGGGCCCACCCAGAAGTGACTATTACAAAGAAGCTATAAGAATGCACATAATTTCATTTGTCTTGGGCTTTAGTAAAACTTCCTGGTATTTTGCTATATAAAATAAACACACCGCATCAGCTCTGGATCACTCTCTCCATCAGAGGACAGCTGTCCCACCTGGCCCCAGCATTTTCCTTCTAACTCTGTGTCTGTCTTTTGCTTTCATTTTATCAATCCACTGCCACACCCACTCAGGAACTGGATCACTCTCTAGCCATGCTGGACGTGGAAAAGAGATAAATATTTATACATATGAACATACTGAGAATAGGTGATTTGGACATGGAGAATGGATATACTGAAGTCATATAGGTTCTACTGGCTCACTCTACAGAAAGGTTGCAAATCTACATTTTTACCAACAGTGCATGGAGTTTTCTTTATCTCCAATTACTCTTAAAATTATCCAAATGTATAGTTTTTCTAAAATATCATTTTTATATGATTTTTCCTTTTAATGAGTAGTCAAGAGTTTGAGAGTCTCTTCATATGTGTGAATAACTTAAGGTTCTATTATTTTATAAATTGTTCATATATTTCCCCATTTTTTCCTATCAGATGTTTATTTTAGTTCCTTAATTTTCATGAATTCTTTTATATTGTAGATCTGCACAATCCAAATGTGTAGACCCTACCAACAGATGGCTGTATAGATTTAAAGTTAAATTATTTAAAATAAATTTAAAAGTTACTTCCTCAGTTGCACTAGTAACATTTTAAGTGCAGCATGTCCATAATCAACAAAGATTTGTTGGTTTTTAATTCTTTTTTATATTTCAAAGTATTAAAAAAAACATTCTGGCAGACAAGTGAAAGTATACTATGGAACACCCTTGCTGTCATCTGTCTTCCCCTCTTCTTCTCATTTGAGGACCAAGCATTCATCAGAAAAGACAAACTCTTTAAGGATCTGAAGACTGAGCTTCAATAAATTATGGTCAGAAGAATAGTTCCAATCAAGCTGTTTATGTATCACTTTGGTTGTTTTTATTGTTTATTTGTTTCAAGTAAACAATTTTTTATGCACCTAAAACTAATAATATTGTGTCAACTGTAATTAAAAAAATAAATTTACAAAGCAATCACCCACCCTAATAAGTCTAATATCCATCTTCTACCACATATAGTTATTACAATATTATTGACTATACTAGAGGCCTGGTGCACGGCATTTGTGCACTGAGGGGAGGGGTGTCCTTTAGTCCCGCTTGTGCCCTCTCGCTGTCTGGGTCCCTGTGAGGGATGTCCAACTTTCATCTAAGGATCCCTTGAGGGGTCCTCAGTGCTGCTGTGGAGGCAGGAGAGGCTCCAGCCACCACCACTGTGCTCCCCAGCTGTGAGCCCGGCTTCTGACTGAGTAGTGCTCCCCTGTGGGAGTACACTGACCACCAGGGGGCAGCTCCTGTATTGAGCATCTGCCCCCTGATAGCCAGTGTGTGCCATAGCGACTGGTCATTCTGCAATTAGGTCTATTTGCATATCAGCCCCTTATTATATAGGATTCCCCATGACTAACATCCCCATCACCTTTTTGTATCTGCCGATTTGTTCTTCTTAAAACCTTCACCTTCAAAAAAGTTTTAAAATGTTTAATATCTCCCTCCATTCTCCCGCGTCTATAGGAATATTGTCTTTAAAATATTTTTTTTTGGAATAGAAATGCAATATAAATTTTAATGAAAGCTAAAAAAAAAAGACCACGTTTCATTAATGAAATGCCCTACATTACAGAGCACCAAAAGTTCCCATCAGATGGGTATTTTCATATAAAGAATGTGCTGAGAAACTTTAAAAATCTGTCTATTGTATTTATGTTTTTACTACTTTACTGCTTGAAAAATCTGTGGCTCAATCTGTCAGGTTTGCTGCTTCCTTTGAAGATATATAACAAAAAGGGATTTACAGACAGTTAAATTTTATGTTTAGGTCTCAGAATGCAAACCCTGATGTTGATTTAGGGCATAGCCATAGTCTTTTGAGAGCACCCTGGTAGATGACAAGATTTGCAGTTTTGAAGAAATGAAGGATCTGATGAATTCTAGGGTATAATAAAAGTGATTTTTGGAGGGTCTGAATTGGAGACAATGTTCATCAGAGCAACGTGTAAGTCCCCACAGCACTGTACAAATTACAACTCAGTGAGCCACACGTACTTGGTGGGAAAAATGATGAGCCGTGCCTGGGAGTAGATCCTTCAGCGTTGACATGGAAGCTTGTTTTAAGCCTGGGCGTGGTATGCTTTGCTTTTACTGTTTCCCCTGATTCTCCCCACTTTTCTGTCAGAGACAATGACAGAATCACAGCTGACTGAAGCAGACGACTCCCCGCTGCCTGAGGAAGCCTTGGCTGGAGGAACCTCCAGAGGTGGGGGAGCGGAAAGATGTTTGTCCTGTCTCCCAGTTCCACAGTTAGCTCTCTTGGCTGCCAAAAACTGGAGGCGCCTCCCCCACTGCCCTCCAGCAAAGCCTGCTAATAATGAGCAGATCACAGCACGCATTTCATGTATCCTTCATTTCATTCCCAGCGCTGCTTTTACCCACACGGCTGCCTGTCCTTCTGCCTGTCCTTCTGCCTCAAGGAGGGAGTTTTAAAATATTTTGGTCGCATGACCCCTGAGATGCTGTGAAATATCGCACTTGACAAAGGAAATAAAATGGCAGGTTCCCCATGCTACACGGCACGTCTTCTGTAGATACATCCTCAGGCCCACCCTGCTACCGCAGCACCCCTTTTACGCACATCAATAACGTTCCTCAGCCCAATTTGGAACATTGGAGAACAAGATTCTTCTTAATTTAGTAAAGCAATCGGTAAATTAGTAAATCAATTACTGCACCAGTAATAAATCTCAAAAAGGGACTTACTGCACCATGCAATGTTTCAAAATAAAACTTTAGCAAAGTCACCTTACACATTGTATAATACGAGGTGTCCTCCATATGTATATACGCACTTTGAATAATTATAAAGGCAGTGTTTATTAATATACATTTCATCTTCAAGATGGGCCATCAGCTGTTAAGTACGTATACTTTTGGGGGGACACCCTGCACATCTTCCACACAGATAACAGTAAGGGTGTCCTGCAAACGTTATAGAAGCCCTGCCTAACTTCTTAAGAACAGTCTGACTCGATAGACTCCATCTACTCCCCATGAGAGAGAGAAAACCATGGCGTGTTGGTATCGGTGGGTTCTCATTGAAGAAAATGTCCCTGTACACTCAGAAATTTGGAGAACCTTAGGTATTGATGAAGCAACTGAATTATATTATTAAGAATCCCAATGTTTTGTTAGCCTGTTTTAATGCTTTGCTTTAGTCTTCATGAAAATGGTTAGACGTAGGGGTTATGATAATATCTTGGCAGACAAAATAACAGGTATTCCATTTTCTCTTAGACACTGAGGTTACACCATTGTGAGTTCACAAAACGCTTTGCAGAGTGCGGGGCAGAATTGGTTGTGCTGAATGCCTAGCAGTAACCAGAGGTAAACAGAGGGGGACAGGAAATGGCACTTAATTCTTATAAATTGTGATTAAAGACGTTGCCGTGTCGGTGGCAGGAAAGGCTGGGGTTTTTAAATGACAGTTTTATTAGATAGATCTATATTCTTTATTTACAGGTTAATTTCCCAAGTCCAACAGCCTTCTTTCACCGGGAACAGAGTCTAGTTGTAGTCCCCTCTGTGGTTTTATGTTATTCCTGTGCTAGAGGCAGAACAGGCATTCCTTACTCTGGCCGCTGGGCACCACCTTCGCTGGGATCATTCCGCCTTTCCGCAGTCCCACGCTGCTGAGCCCAGGAGCGGCTGGGGCAGTGTGGAACACCTGCCTTTCACTCTCTCCATGTGTGCAAGTATATTCTGAATTTTAAGCCTTATTCGTTTGGTACGAAGTTGCTATTACCTGATGACAACATGATAGAACATGCAAATCTGCACACGGACCTGGGCTACTTGTGAAGCCTTGAAGGATGTGCAGTCAGCTTAACCAGGTGCTGAAATGCTCCTGCAGCTATTTCATGCCTCGCTTTCCCCTCCAGCCCCATTACTGCTCAGCAGCCTACAGCTCTCACTCACGAGCATTCAGTCTTGAAAAGCTAAAGGTGTCCAGCTCGAGTTATTTGCTGGTTTAACAAACTTGGAAGCATTTTAGAATGTCCTCTGATCATTATTGTGCATATCCATGCAGAGATCAAAATCTATCCCAGGAACACCTGTGTGGCTGTCTTCTTCCCACGAGGTAATTTCAAACATGTTCCCAGGCTTCAAAGTGTTTTCACTTGCTGAGAATTACTCATTAGAAGAAAGAAAAATAAACTCACCTCCCAGTAGCAATTTTACTCTCACCAACCCACAAGTTAGTTTATTGTTTCTTTTCAGGAGTAGATACTCTTGAATATTATATTTGCTATTCATATTTTTCAAATGCTAGGTTGACATTTTAATTTATTGATGGTAGCTTCCAGACACAATAATGCATTCCCCAATGTTATCAGAAACTCAAACCTTTGTTTATATTTTATAATTACTTTTCTGACATTTTGATCTTCCCAAAACAAAAAAAAGGCTTTTAAAAATAGAATATCTTACATTGTTTTATTATGAAAAATGCCAAAAGATGTAGATTGCTTAAGAAAGGGCAAAACAAAGGGCAATGTAAACATTCTTTATTAGGTGAACCTTAGAGAAAATGGAATCCTTTGTACGGGATTCATATTGAAGTACAATCAGGATATTAGCTAAGCTAGCTATTGCATTACCCATGCATTCTACTTGTAAATAGGAGTAAAATAGATTCATGTTGTTATTACCTTGGATCAAATTATGTTAAGTAGTATTTGATTAATTGTTAAATTAAACACAAATCAAAACCGTTAAGAGCCTCCTTGTTCTTTACATCTCTATTTTCCAATAAAACATTTATACGTGAGTTTGTGATTTGGGACCCGTCAGATAGGAGTTTACCTTTCTCAGAGGTAGAAAGATAGATAGAGGGGGCTAATCCTCCTTGTACCATATCCATTTCCAACACCTGTGCTCTTTTCCTGTCACTGTGTTATTCCCCCACAGGCTCTCTACAGCTCTTCATGGCCCGGGTGGGTGGCTCAGTGGGTGGGCCTCCTCTGAACTAGGAGGCCACAGTTCAATATCTGGTCAGGGTACAGGCCCAGGTTGTGGGCTAAGGGCTCAATCCCCAGTGTGGGGTGTGCAGGAAGCAACAGATCAATGATGCTCTCTCATCATTGATGTTTCTCTCTTCCTCACTCTCCCTTCCTCTCTGAAATCAATAAAATATATATTAAAAAATAAAGTTTGTTATGGATCCAATTCTGTCTTTATTAAAGGGAATAAGCAAAAGTCAACAACAATGAAAACCAGACACAGACAAGAGTATGGTGCTTGCCAGGGGGTGGGGAGTGGGAGGAAGGGCAAAGGGGGGCTACGTGGTGGTGGAAGCTTGTCTGACTTCATCTGGTGAGTGCAGGATGCGGTGTGCAGAAGGTGTGTTACAGAGTTTTACACCGGAGACCTGTGTGGTTTTATTAACCAAAGACATCCCAATAAATTTAAATAAATAAATAGGCAATTTTAAAAAGCATGGAAAAGATGGTGATTACCCGCACATATGCACTCACAGGCACAGACACATGAAAAATATGAACACTTTTCTGTTATTTTTCCTGTTTTGATGTCCAGTTCCTCAAAGGAAAGTTAATATAAAGAGCAACGATGATTTTCCTATGCAACCCCTCCCCCCTGCAAGCCCGCAACAGTGGGCAGGAATATTTAAAATGCATCTGGCCTCCTGAGAATAAGAAATCTCCTGAGGTACATATTACAGTTCATGCTTTACAGAGTTTGTTTTTCAGTGAGAAGGAAAGAGATATCAATTTAAACTTAGGTAAGTTATTATAATAATAGAAATAGAAGTTTATTGGATAAAGTAAGGAAATAGAAAAAATAATCAAAAGAGGTCAGGAAAAAAGAAGAAAAAAAGTAAATTTAGTACATATAATTTCAAAAATAAATGGCAATAATAATCTCTAATATGTCAGCAACTACAGTTAATCTTTTATGTAACACTCGAATTAGAAGAAAAAAAATCTTATATTGGATTTTGAAAAATTCAAATTTTTACTAATTACAACTGCATATTAAAATAACACTTAATAAAAGTAACAGAGAGATCTGGAAGATAAATTTAAAAAGACATTTTTCGAAGCCACCCATTGCCCTCACTAGCAGAGAGGTGTGGACAAGGAACCCAAAGGCCGGTCAACCTTGAAGCTCTGAAAGGTCAGAGCCAACCACCCACTGCTTAATTGAGACAACGGCAGCTGAAGCAACCTCCACCTTTTAGTTTTAGGTAAATCCTTGCGGATTGCCCTTCCTGGAATTGCCTGCCTAAAGGCTATGGGTGTATCCCACAATCTGAATCCAAGGGATCCGTAGGCCTGAGCAAAGCAGAATCCTTCCCCTTGAGTTGGGCTCCCGCATGGACCCCAATATTCCCAAATTAATATTTTCTCGTTTCTTTCATTTGCATGTGGCCTCCTCCAGAGCCCCAAACCTGAACCTTAACCCTGAACCACATGGGATGTGAGGGGGACACTCCCAACTTGAGCCCAACCTGGGGAGCTCACAGACATGTTTATGAAATGTAAATAAATGGGAGGGTCATGATGGAATTTTATAGCATTTAATGTTAAATAAACTATGTATATTAAAATACAACATTAATGGAAATATAGCACAGAATATTATTTTATTATACGTATATATGTATACTTGTTTACATATATACATTTTTGTACTTTTTATTTATGTACACACACACTTTGTGGGTGTGTAGTTACTCTAAACATGAATGGGAAGGCACATAATAAATTTATGGTAGCAAGAGGCTCTGAGGAGAGAGGGTTGAATATTCAGCTACAAAGATTGAATAAGAATATTTCAATTCTCTGATAAATCATAGTGTAAGAACAGTAACACCTACTAATTTTGGCAGAGGGGTGAATGGATATATAAAAGATGTTTTCAGTGAATTTCTCTGTTTTTAATTTATTAAAATAAAATAAACAAATGCATGAATTCCCTCATCTAAGGCTTCATTCTCTGTAATACCTGAACATCATCTTAGGAACCTATGAAAGTCAGAACAAAATATTCATTCAACATATACTGCACATGCTTCTCTCAAATCACTTCTTTTCAGAAGAATTCTTTCAGTCCCAGTATCAGTTTAACTATTTTGTGAAAGGGAAAAAAAGAAGAAAAAAAAAAATCCAGCTCCTTAGAGCGAAGAAAACAGAGGGCGGGGAAAGATATGCTGGTTCACTAACCTGGAGCAGCTGAAGCAAGGGGACAAAGCTGACTCCAGGAAAGGTGCCTTGGGGTAAGATAAGGACAGCGTGGCTTCTTCCTACCTCTCGGCTTTACCCCCTGTTCTATTGACTTGGCTTTTAAACATCTCAACTACGACCCGAAGTGTTGGGAGCAAACCGACATTGTCCAAGCTTCCAATCAATCACAGAGTAAAGAGGAAGAGGCTGTGTCAGGTGCCCAGCTGAATTCTCACAGCAGCAAATCCACTGGCTGGGAAAGGAATTGGGGAGAGCCCCCCTGCTGGTTGGTCCCAGGAGAGCCATCATGTGCCCTAGCTGCAGGGACAGGGGAAGCTGACATCCCCAGGACCTGGCCTGAGCCGGTTCCTCCCGCCCTGCTTCCCCGGACTATTAGCACTCGCCCTGACTGTGCTCCATCATAAATAACGCACACAGGAAACCGGAGTCAGGGGCTGATTTCGGGAATGATACTTCACAAAGAGTGAAATTGGGACTCAAAAGAACTGTTGGCCCAGAAAGAAACTCACTACAGACTGATTCATTTGCCTCTCAGCATAACCATTATGGCTTGTCTCATTTTCGGTTCTTATAAGTGTATTTCTAAGGGAAATAATGAACAATATAGACTATTGAACAAAAACAGACCCAGAGACAGGGAAGCATCAACCAGACTCTCAAACCTCAGAGGGAAGGTAGGGGAGAGTGGGGGTAAGAGAGAGAGATCAACCAAAGGACTTGTGTGCATGCATATAAGCCAAACCAATGGACAGAGACAACAGGGGGGTGGGAGCATATGTGCGGAGGGGTTTGGGATGAGAATGGGGGGGAGGGGGGATGAGGACAAATATGTGATACCTTAATCAATAAAGAAATTTTTAAAAAAGGAGTGGAATGAGACTCTGATAACGAAGCCTCATTTCTGGAGCAGGAGTGAGATCAGCAATGTGAGCCATGGACAGGGCCTGCATGGGGTTCTCTGTTAAGCAAAATGTGGAGGATAATTAGTTCTGAAGTGTTCTAGAAGAGAACAAGATTCAGGTAGGTCCTTCATTGACTGTGACAGCAAAATATTTGCTATGTGTAATGCAAAATAAGGACTAAAATTATATTAATAAGTTTTGCAAGCCCCATTCTTCTGCCTTTTAAATAATTGAATAATATGAACCCATGCTTCTCTTATTTTGTGCTTAAAAGAGGTGAAAACCCACCCTTGGTGAACTTTTCATATTTGAGATTGGTACTCCCCATATAAATAACATTAACATTTCCATTGTATTTCCCAGAAATGCAGGCAGTCCAAAGAAAAAAATATTTCTACTGAAATATTGTCCTATTATACATTCCCATCTGTATTGTTAGCATACTTCAAATATCACAACTTCACCAGTGGATGGCAATATTGCTTGGTATTTATCTTTCAGCATTCTAAATGCATTTAGCTGGTGAGGAAACAATTATGCTGCCTAAGAAATAAGACATGTTATTCAATGTTATGTATGTGGGTTATTTTATTTCATACTGGCATGCCAGTAGGAAATGATGTGCAGAATCATGTTCCCCTCCAGACGCTTTGTGTAGTCTCAGTGAAGAAGGAATAGGTCCAACATTCTTCTTTCTGAATAGAGCATGAGGCTATCTGTCATACCCTGAGCCTGACTCTACTCTTACAGGTAACTTTCTGTTATGGCTGAGTGCTCTGTGGCCCAGTCCTCTCAGGCAAAATGTCCCCAAAATAAGGACCATCTGACAAGATTCTTAATGATCCTTTGCTCTGAATCATTAAAATCTCAATTCTTTGAAAATCACCTTTGCTCAGTAAGTATTGTTAGAATGGTTTGAATTAACAGACATACATTCCAAAGAAGAAAATTTATAATAGATTACTTCAATAGCTGTAAGTTGGTTCTGATTGGTGGTTCACCTATCACAGCTTACCAGGTCCTCAAAGTAGTCCACCTCTAGCTCGCTAATCATGGAATTTAAACCATTTCCCAAAGGAAAAGTGCATTCTTCATAGAATTTTATGGGAACTTATTATTCACAAAAATGGAAAGACTAAGAATTATTATAAACTATTATCTAATATATAGAATGCTAACAGGACAACTGTCAGTCAATTCAACAAATTTATATTATAAGTAAATTAGAATAGGGAGCTATAATATGTCTGCAGTCCATGATATTGGCCCTACTGTGCATTTTTATTTATGGATTATAATCCATTAATAAATGATAAATAATTGAGTATCATTGTAATTCCTAGTTCCATACTGCTCACAAACTGCACATAGATGTTTGTCTACATAAATATTATTTTATTCAAAATAATATCTATTATATTCTCAATTTAGTAATATAGTCAAAACATGTTAAATATATCTTAATAATTCTAAATAAATTGGGTAAGCTGTACAAATTAAATCTTTTAACATTTAACTTGAAACTAAGACCACTTCATAAATTGATAAATCATTTGTTCTTCTATGCCCATAGTTCAGTTTTACTTGTGGCAGTGTTTCATAAAGTTGAGCAATAAATGTAAGATTAACTCATGAATCTTCACATTCATCTTACTAAAATTAGTTTGTTAAGAATGCGTGTCAGTGGCCATGTAGAAATGCAAGACAGTGGGTTGGAGCAGGTCAAACAAGTCCCAAGCCAGGATGTGGGTAGTCTTTCATCACAAATGCTAAGAGTCCACCAATGTGCCCACCGCAGTGAGATCAATGGTGTGTCTACTGAAAAGGCCTGATGCTATGTTATATAAAAGTTCACCGTTTCTTCCTAATACCTGATACAATAACTTACTATTTGTTATTTAAAAACATGTTCATCAGATCTCCATAAATGACAGCACTAGATACATTTCTGGAAAATATTTTCTTGGAATGCAGTTGCTTTATAAAGTGTATGCGACCTCAGGTGCCTGGTGAGGACTCTGAATATAAATGCAGGACAGATGCGAATTCAAGGGTCTCAGAGTCAGACGTTATGAAACATTTATGGTCTGGAGTTTGTCCTTAAATATCTAATCACAAGGTGAGCCCAGTTTTCAGGGTACAGTTTTCATAAAATTAAAGATAATTGTGTTCTGTAAATAGCATTGCATTGTCTGTGTTTTAAAAAGGCAATCCTCAGCTTTTTATATACACACATAAAGTTTAAAATGTTTGCAATTTTTGCATTTATGAAGCAAGAGGAAAATGCTCCTAATTTCACCGCTGGCTCCATGTGATTGCCCAATTCTCCCTATTGAAATGTATATTTTAAATTCATCCTCCTTGTAAGTAATGAAGTTGAATGAGACAGTGTTTCTAAAATCATCTGATAATGAACTTCCTCCTCACACCTTCATCTGAGATTTCCTGTTTTCTATTATAAGAGTAATACCCTCTCAATTTTTGTAAAAATATTTGGATTCTAAATATGAAAACAGTCATTTTCAAATAGAAAGCTTTGCCATTCTGCTAAAACTACAGGCAGATGGCTATGAAAACTGGGACTCCGGCTATAATAATTAAAATAAAAATATGACATATTTTTACAAACCTCTTCCCAGTGAACAAATGGCAAATAAATTTCTTGGATAAATGGAATGAATTCAGTAAACCTTGTGAGCAAAGTATTCACTTAAAAAAAATAAAAAAATAAACCTAGTTCTGCTAGGCCAGTGGTCGGCAAACTCATTAGTCAACAGAGCCAAACATCAACAGCACAACAATTGCAATCTCTTTGGAGAGCCACATTTTTTAAACTTAAACTTCTTCTAACGCCATTTTTCAAAATAGACTCGCCCAGGCCATAGTTCTTTGTGGAAGAGCCACAATCAAGGGGCCAAAGAGCCACACGTGGCTCACGAGCCGCAGTTTGCCGACCTCAGTTCAAGGATATCCATTGACAAACGGCATTGGAGTTTCTTAGATTCTGTTTTCACGTCCCTGACCTGACAGTGATGGCAGGAACAGAGGGTGGCCTCCTGTCTGAGGAGGGCGGACAGTGAGGTCTGCAGGCAGGGATGGTGCCACTCTTACACTGAGGCCTGGGGGGCGGATGGCGGGGTGCACTGCTCTGGGAAGGCTGTCTGCCTGCACCCTTTCTGTCTGCCCTGCGAGGAGACTCGGCTGACCTGCCAGGCCCCCTCCCCTGTTCTTGCCGAGTCACTGCCTGTGCGGGCACCGGCTCCGGCCTCACTGCCCTGACCACGCACACGCTGGCCGACTGCCTGGTGTCCGTGACACTGAGAGACGAACTGAGAGTTGGCTATTTATGGCTCAAGAAACTATCCGCAAGCACAATTAAACACTGCATTTAAAGCTGTGTATCAGTTATTAGAATCCCACAGCATTGCTATGGGAACAGCACACCACACAGAGTCAACTGACTTTGTTAGGCTTAATCTCTCGAATCATAAATAAATGAATACAAGGAGATGGCAGGGCTATTTGAAATGCTTTTTACCTGCTCGGTGATTGGGGGTACATAAACCAAATCGCAGCGCTGACCACGTCTTCATTTAGAAGCCGCTCACATTTAGTTGCTGAGCTTCACCAGAGACGTTTCAGAGGAGAGTAATTACAGAGGCAATTTCAATGTAAAGCCACACAGGGAAGTAATTTAGGGTAATAATAACCATGGCCTCTAAACAAAGATATAGAAATTAGACTCTGTGTCTTATTTAACTGGAAGAGGTTAAAGAGAAAATAGCCATACTGTGCTCCACAGCGGCTGCACCAGGCTGCATGCCCGCCAGCAGCACAGGAGGGTTCCTTCTCCACATCCTCAGCAGCACTTGTCGTTTGTTGATTGGTTGATGATAGCCATTCTGACAGGTGTGAGATGGTACCTCATTGTTGTTTTGTTGCATCTCTGGGATGGTTAGTGACTTTGAGCATGTTTTCATGTCTCTTGGACTTCTGTATGTCCTCTTTCAAAAAGTGTCTATTTAGGTCTTTTGCCCTCAAAAAATTAAAAAAATGGAACTAGCAATCACACTTCTAGGATTATATCTCAAGAAAACAGAAACACCAATCAGAAAGGATATATGCACTCCTATGTTCATAGCAGCACAATTTACAATAGCTAAGATTTGGAAACAGTCTAAGTGCCCATCAGCAGATAAGTGGACTAGAAAACTGTGGCACATATCTATACAATGTAGTAAAAAAGAAAGAATTCTTAACATTTGCAACAGCATGGATGGGACTGGAGAGCATTATGCTGAGCGAAATAAGCCAGTCAGAGAAAGTTAAATATCACATGATCTCACTCATTTGTGGAATATAATGAACATCATAAACTGATGAATAAAAATAGATCCAGAGACAAAGAAGCATGGAACAGACCATCAGAAGGAAGGCAGGAGAGGGTGGGGGTGGTAAAGATCAACCAAAGGACTTGTGTGCATGCATATGAGCATAACCAAAGGGCACAGACATTAGGGGGTGAGGGCATGTGCCCAGGGTGCGGGAGGCTGCGGGGAGGCCAACAGGAGAAAAAGGAGAGCTGTGTACTCCTATTTGTAATACTTTAAACAATATAAAAAAAGACTTAAGGTCACAGGAAATTAAAATAATTCTAAATTTTACATCTATATTTTGTTGCAGTTGTTTGATATAATCATTGCAAGATTTTTAACATTACATTTAGGAAGGGAGTAGAACAAAGATGTGAACCCCCCCAAAAAAAATAAAAATAAAGGAATGATAAAAAACATAAAATAGCACTGAGCATAGCTTGAAGTTAAGGAAAACCACAGTGTTAATCAAACACCGATTTCCAGATCCATGTCTCCCACATAACAACATGTGGCAGGCTTGTGCTGTGCTTCTTTCTAGAGATATATTTAAAATAAGATAGAGCCCAGCCTGTGTGGTGGGTTGAGCATCAACCTATGAACCAAGAGGTCATGGGTTCGATTTCCAGTCAGGGTACATGTTGGGTTGTGGGTTTGATCCCCAATAGGGGACATGCAGAAGGCAGCTGATCAATGATTCTATCTCTCTCTCTTCCTTCCTCTCTGAAATCAATAGAATATATTTAATAAAATAAAATATGATATAGACACATGCAAACAGGTTGTGTATACTGTTATTTATGCTAAATAAATGTTTTGTTTGATAGCTCTAGTCCTCTGATAATCACATTTCAAAGACTTTCTTTTAACTCTCAAGTTAGGTTTGCAGGTCTGACTCTGGCATGAGAGGTGTGAGGACAGAAAGAGAGGGTAAGGAGAAAGAAATCATATGAAGACAGTGCAAGAGAATAGCAAGATATGTGGTTATTAGGATGAAGGACATAACGTAACAAAATGCTTACATCATTTAAGCAAATAAAATGTTTTGGGTTCAGATCCCAAGTTCACAATTTATAGGAAGTATGATTTAGGAAGTATGATTTTGGTGAAGTATTTAAGACCCTTTTTTATTTCAAATTTGGAATAATAATTTTAAATTTTCTAAACTCAATTAGAGATAATAAAACCAAATTTCTTTAGTTTACATTGATAATAGTGGGTAACTGTAGAGTGATTTATGCAGTTCTTGATATGTACTTGATTAATTCTTAATGATTCTTTTTCTTCTAAGTTCTTCAACAATTTTTCCTTAGTGAATCTTTCTCTCCATCCCATTTCTATTTTTCTCTCATATATTCTAAGATACACGAGATTGCAATAGATGGTGTGCTAATTTCAGGTAACTGCTGTAAACTTTTTTGGGGGAATATTTTGGGTTTGGACTTATTTTGTAATTACCACAATGTGGCACTAAAACAATAAATTTATCCTCTTTGTTCTGGAGGACAGACCTTTGAAATGAGGTGATGCTTGGCTGCACTTCCCCAAGAGGATCTTGGGAGCATCCATTCCAGGCCTCTCTCTGCCTCTTGGTGGCCGCTGGGCGTCTTGGTATTCTATGATGCAATAACATCCATCTCAGACTTCATCTTCACATGGCCTTCTCATCTGTGTATCTGCTTCAGGCTTCTCTTCCTCTCCCTTTAAGGACAAATATGATTGTATTCATGCTCCATCGGGATAACCCAGGGTAAGATCTTCCTCTCAAGAGCCTTAAGTGCATCTTTTGCCAGGTAAGGTAATATCCACAGCATCCAGGAATTAACATAGAGTTTGGGGACCACTGCTTAGCCCATTACCGATGGCCTCAAAGGTTCTGAGTCTCAGATGCCATCACTCTGGGATTCAATAAGTGATGTAAGTTTTGTACTAGAGGAGCAAGTACTACAGGAAGCGCTGAATAGTTAAAAAATATAGGGTCGCTAAAACCAGTTTGGCTCAGTGGATAGAGTGTCGGCCTGCAGACTGAAAGGTCCCAGGTTTGATTCCGGTTAAGGGCATGGACCTCGGTTGCAGGCACATCCCCAGTAGGTGGTGTGCAAGAGCTGATCGATGATTCTCTCTCATTGATGTTTCTAACTCTATTCCTCTCCTTTCCTCTTTGTAAAAAATCAATAAAATATATTTTAAAAAAATATATATATATATATAGGGTCAATGCTACTAGTTATAAAAAAATACCATTTGCCAAGAGTAGCTCAGATTCAGCATATCCATGGAATGGGTGTGCCCTATAGCCTTTCCTACTTTATGTCTCTATCACACAATGATTTCTTAATATAGAACTTTCATCGTATGAATAAAAATGTCACATTCAGCCTACAAATATGTGTCATTATATATGTCATCACACTTATGGAGTCAGACAAAATGGCCCTGTTTCTGAGAGGCAATTGTGAAAATACACATGTACTTTTAAAATATACAGAAATATTGAACCACTTAAGATTTGAATATATTATTAAAATGAATACATGAGGAAAATGTGTATATTTTCTTCATAAAACTGGTATATAGATAAGGAGCAAAAGGAAGGTGACTCAGTAATTATTCTTTCCTATTTGTAATACATACAGCATCTTATTCCATATCCACTCAGGTTGATAGGAAGTACTGAACCATGTACCTTGTAGCAAAACAACCACTCCTCTGGAATTTTAAATACTCTACTAATTATTTTTCACATGATTTGAATGCTTATTAATTTAGTATCATTTCACTAAATGATTCTTCTGTATTTTTACATAATATTTAAGGAAAACAGAATTAAAGCAGTTTTATATGACTCCATTCATTTTTGATAGTTTGATAGATATTATGTCCTTTCATTTTGCTCCCTAGTAAAATAACATTCAGTAATTTCTTCTTGAATAATAGAACCAAATGTAATATTTTTTCAAACAAAGAGCTATTATTTTTATTTGACATAAAGCAAATATTTACATTTTAAGTGATTTAGGTGTATACATTTTTTGCATTTCTTAATTGAGTAAATGTCTTTTTAAAATATATATTTATTGATTGCAGAGGGGAATGGAGAGAGAGAGAGAGAGAGAGAGAGAGAGAGAGAGAGAGAGAGAGAGAAGAGTCAGTGATAAAAGAGAGTCACTGATTGGCTGTCTCTCGCACGCCCCGCCCTGGGGATCAAGCCTGCAAATCAGGCCTGTGCCCTGACCAGGAGTCAAATTGTGATCTCCTGGTTCCGAGGTCGATGCTCAAACACCGAGCCACGCCAGCCGGGCTTGAAATGTCTTTTTGAAAAATGAGATTTTTATCCAGTTGTAATGACAATGATTAACAAATGTGAGTTAGATATAAGAAAATCTTTATGTTTTAAAATACATTGGAATACTCTAAGGAAACACATTAGCTTATGAAATATCATAGCGATTTTCAATCTCTTTCATCTTATAGCACACACAAACTAATTACTAAAATTCTGTAGCATACAAAAATATGTATTTTTTGCCAATTTGATCCGAAAAGAGGTATAATTTTGATTTATTGACACTGGACAGCTATTATTGTGTTGGCTACTGTTATTTTTTATCAAACAATCTAAGGCAGAGATTTTAACCAGTGTGCTGCAAGAATTTTTAAAATGTGCAATACCTGACTATTTAGACAGAGGTACTGAACTCTTTTCCCTTAGATTGGGATCTGTCACCATCTTACATGTTAGGACTTGTTTGCCCAATAAACACACACAGAAAACAAAACAAAACAAAACAAAAAAACACACACACAAAAAACCCCACACAAAACCAAACCAACCAACCAACCAAACAAACAAACAGATAAAGAGACTGTATCTTGTTAGCATTTTTGGGCCAGCACCGAGCACATTTAATGGAAAAATCTAGCAATAATTGATTGTTGGATAAATACATTTTCATGAATTTACAATTCAAAGTGGATCTCTTTAAACTATAACTTTAAGGGCATTTACTGTTCTGATTACCATAAAATAGTGTTAGACAAGCCTTCATACATGTCTGACACTCTGTCTGAACAATATTGGGAATTGTCTTCTAGGAAAATGTACATGTTCTCAGCTGCATTACCTTCAAAGAAACCAAGAGGCATTCCCGTGGAAGTTGTCACCCACATTTTGTCTAATCATCTCTCTGAAGTAGCTATAGAACAAGAGGAGTTAGTGATTTTCCCGCTTACTATCTAATATTTTAAAAAATCTAATTTCTAAAATGTACCTCTATCTGGAATCAATGCCTTATGTTCGTATTTTCTACAACTTTCAAGATTCCTAACATGAACATGTTGCTATTTCAACTTTTGTTTTTAAGAGCTTTTCTTTTTCTTTTGTTTTTTTAAAGAATGGCCACTTATTACAGTGACCGGCTGCCCAACCGAAGGAAAGAACAAGAAAGGAATTCAAATCCAGGTTCTGATACTTCTTACCTCCTGTGATTTTCAGTAAATCCTTTCACCTCTGTGATCCTCAGTTTCCCTCCTTTCACAGCAGCAATGACAACAAAATGAACACCCGCCTGAGAGAACTGCCTTGGGGGTTAAATGACACAACGTGAGCAATGTTTCTGCTACCTCCTCGGAGTTCCTCTCTTCTCTGGTGAGGAGAAATACTCACAACAGCACCCAACATTAAGTGCAAACACATCAATGTTCTATGCGGCTATCCCCTAGGCCAGTGGTCGGCAAACTCATCAGTCCACAGAGCCAAATACCAACAGTACAACCATCGAAATCTCTTTTGAGAGTCACATTTTTTAAACTTAAATTTCTAACGCCGCTTCTTCAACACAGACTCACCCAGGCCATGGTATTTTGTGGAAGAGCCACACTTAAGGGAACAAAGAGCCGCATGTGGCTCGCGAGCCGCAGTTTGCCGACTATGGCCCTAGAGTCCCATTCCTTCCTGATAGCTTCCCAGGGACCGTCCAGCAGGTACACAGACCCTCTGAGGCAGCACAGCCGTGGGTCCTGCCATCAGCCAGCACCTCCTCCTGCTGTCCTTGCTGTGGGCTGAGGGTGACAGACAGGTCCTCAAAGAGGGCATTTCATTTAGACCAGACGGCTGGCCTTCTCCTCAGGGGACCTGCACTGATCATTTCATAATTCTTTGAAACACCCAGGACTACGATAGGATGTAATTTATCTCATAAAATTCAGTAAAAGATGAAACTCTTAAGTGCGCCCTTTGGGTCTCTAAGGGCTCTGTGACTGCATTGCTACAGCCAGTGGAAGACAAGGGGCGCATGCTGCCCCATGGCAGCATGGGAATTCAGACACTTAGGTGCTTCAGCAACAGCCCAGCTCCCAGGCATGCACCTGCCCCTTTCCTGCACCCGCTGCTCTAAGGTCTCCTCCAGCACCACGCACCTCCCTGCAGGCACCTGGTGATTCTGCAAAGCTGCTCAGATCATTCAATTGTACTAACGCCACTCCCTGATGGAGAACTCCGCTTGCGTTTCTTTGCCAGGAGGATTCATTTTCAGTGTTTTTTTTTTGTTGTTGTTGTTGTTTTGTCTCTATGTATTTTGGCTAAGTCATATGTCTGGGTTACAGAATCAATAATAGTAAGTTCTTCAAGGCTATATGTTTACTGTGCTAACTAAACAAAAAGTCTTCAGTTATGTTTGTACAAATGCTTGATTTTGTTTTCCTAAACACCACGGGATAGTGGAACCTTTGGATTGAAAGAATATTTGAATTTCAATTCAACTATACTGTGTTTTTTTTTTTAAAGCACTCTGACTAGATAAATTAAAGAGACTCATATTGCTTATCCATAAAATCTGATACACAACGCGCTTGTCAGGAGGATTAAAAAGAGTGACCTAGGCTAACGTGTCTTTCAAGGACTGGTGCTCCAAAATATTAGCTCTCCTCTACTTTCCTTTTACTCATACACGTGATGAACATGGCATTTTAAAAAAATTGAGAATTGTAAACCCTCCATATATTTTTTTGCTTTTTTTCCTACAACAAACAAATAGTAAACATTTCTTTTTATATATATATATATATATATATATATATATTATTTTATTTTATTGATTTTTTACAGAGAGGAAGGGAGAGAGATAGAGAGCCAGAAATATTGATGAGAGAAACATCAACCAGCTGCCTTTTGCACACCCCCTACCTGGGATGTGCCCGCAGCCAACGTACATGCCCCTGACCAGAATCGAACCTGGGACCCCTCAGTCCGCAGACCGACGCTCTACCACTGAGCCAAACCGGCTTTGGAGAGTAAACATTTCTTATTGTCCTCTTTTAGTGTTTAACATCTTAGGTTCATATTTTCTTCCCAAACTATTTTACTTGCTGGCAATTCTTTCAAAAGTGTCTTATATCATGGAATTACATCCTGGTTTTTGCCAAGTATGTAATATAAGAAATCCTTAAATTTTGACTCTGTTTTAACCACTGAGAAAATATATTTTTTATTGCTATTTTCTCTGTTGTTTACAAAATATTTTTCATATTCTCTCCCATTCACATTTTATGTAGACATCTATACGTTTATATTTACACTAGAGGCCCGGTGCATGGATTCAATTACTAAATAAGTACCAGGGAGCTCAAGCAATAATCAAAGTCATTATCACTATTTAGTGGAGGAGAAGAGCGAGGCAAAGAGCCTGGATGAGTTGCCATTGGAGAAAACAGTGAAAAGACAAGCGAACGCCATTTCAGAAGCGGACAATGGCATGTATGCATGGCTTCATGAGCTACAAGTCCTTTTCCTAACTTCTCTATGGCTCTAATATCTACAGCTCATCACACTAAGGCTGTAAATCTTCCCTAACAGTAACATGGGGGCTATTGATTAAAAAGAATGATTCCAAGTTCTGTACTTCATTGTATCTTTAACATATTCAAAGTTTAAAATAAACAGACTAGCTACCATTCTAACTGAATTGATATTATTTATATAGATAAAACTGCCATACTTCTGCCTTTGAAAATAACACCATTTTTTAAATTTCAGATATAATTTAGAATGACAGAAAAAGAGCTATTCTTAATTTAATTTATTTTTAAAGAGAAAAGTATACTTTAGAACTAGCGGTCTCTTTTTCTAAATTTAGAACGTATAATTATCTACTGTGTTCCAAAATTATTTAACTGCAGTCAATAATATATTGTTTACGCTAACATCAGGTCTAAGGAATTGCCACCGCATTGAATATTATTTCCAATCTATCCTAAAACGTCTTTTTGAAACCATGCCATCTACTGTCCTTTTCAGTTCCCGTTACATCCATTTTATCTGAAAAAATGCTAAACGCCATTTGCTATGCTCTGCCTCCTCTCTCCTCTGTGTCAGAGAAGAAATGTCACTGGTTTACATGGGCGGAGATCTGTCTACACGATGACCAGGTCTAACGGTTACATCTCCATGTTGAATGGCTGATCAAGCCTGAGTATTTCTAAATATCAGAGGACAGAGGAACATAAAGGCCTCTGCTTCTATCCCTATGGCGCTTACATAACCCCTCTCTGAAGGCCGGGATGGTCTTCAGCTTAGCACAGTGCATTGACAGTAACGTCCATGTAATTGTGTGCAGCTGGGGTGTAATTTAGAGGTAAACAAACAGGTAGCTGTGTTTCCCCAGACAGGAAAGCAGATAAAGATTGGGAGTGCGGGAGTCATAAGAGGGAAAGACCTCGCTGGCTGCTCTGCACACCAGCCCTCTGTAGTCCAATGGATTCAAAAGCAGATTCAGAACTCAGACTTCCTGGGTTTAAATCTCGCTACACTACTCCCTCTCTCTACAACCACAGGTACTTAACAAAATTATCTATACACACTAGAGGCCCCGCACATGACACTCAGGCACAGGGAGGGTCCCTAGGCCTGGCCTGCCATCAGGGGTGATATGGGCCTTTCTGCTGAGGGCCCGGGCCTTCCTTTCCTGGTTGCCTGCTGCTGGCCTGGACCTTCCTTCATTCTGTGCCGCCCCCTGGTGGTCAGTGCACATCATAGCGAGTGATCAAACTCCTGGCCTCCCAGTTGAATTCCCAAGGGGACACTTTGCATATTAGCTTTTTATTTATTTATTTACTTATTTTTTAAAATATATTTTATTGATTTTGTACAGAGAGGAAGGGAGGGAGATAATTAGAAACATCGATGAGAGTCATCGATCAGCTGCCTCTTGCACACCCCCTACTGGGGATGTGCCCGCAACCAAGGTACATACCCTTGACCGGAATCGAACCCGGGACCCGTCAGTCCCCAAGCCTATGCTCTATCCATTGAGCCAAACCGGTTTTGGCAGCTTTTTATATCTATAAAATCACATTGATCTATTAAAACATATTTATAAAAATATAGTATGACTTCCTTACTATACATTTATAAATGCTGCTGTACCTGGTTTGGCTCGGTGGACAGAGCAGCCGGCTGTGGATAGGAGGATCACAGGTTGGATTCTGGTGGTCAAAGGCACATGCCCAAGTTGCAGGCTTGATACCAAGTAGAGGGCATGCAGGAGACAGCCAATTAATGATCCTCTGTCTTCATTGATGTTTCTATGTCTTCTTCTCCCTTCCTCTTTGAAATTAAAAAAACAAAAAATTTTTAATAAAAAAATTGCTATTCTCAATATAATTTGAATGTTATTTATATGAAAGCATTTTATATTTTCCTTCCTACTGTTTTTTTTTTTTTTTTTTTTTTAGTGATCACAAGGGCAAAATTGCAGGAAAGATCCTCAAATAAAATTATTTGTGAACATTTTTCTTAATTCACACTTCTATTGTATTTCAGAGGAAGATTATATTAACACTATAGGTCCAGTGCATGATATCTGTGCACTGGGGGTAGGGGGTGGATTGTCCCTCATCCCAGCCTGCACCCTTTCCCAGTCCGGGAGCCCTTGGGGGTGCCCGATGTGACTTAGGGGAGTGGGCCTAAGCTGAATCGGACATCCTTAGTGGCCACTGCACTTGCCAGGCGTCAGCCCAGCTTGTGGGGGCAGCTCTACCAGGGGGCAGCGCAGAAAGAAGGGCCACTAGGGGGCAGCTCCTGCATTGAGCATCTGCCCCTGGTGGTCAGTTCACATCATAGCAACTGGTTGTTCCACAGTTTTGGTCGATTTGCATATTACCCTTTTATTATATAGGATGCCTGGGGAAAAGATTAAGTTTGCACTCTAAACTGACAGATATGCTTACTAGTCATTTAACATTGCTGGAAGCATCCATGGGATCTGAAAACATACTTTTTAAAAACATTAATATGCTATATTAAAATCTGATAAATTATTTTTTAGAAATGAATAGCTCAGAACTTGCCCATCCTAAAGATTTCAAAACTACCACATAAGAACAGGTAAGGTCAGATTGTTACTCTACTCACTAAACATACTGGGGAACGTGCCTTTCCCACATCCTGTCAGAGGGTGAGTGAGCTGAAACCTAGGCCGAATAATACGCAAACACCTCCCCGCAGAAGCAGGACACCAGCAAGAGGGAAGGTGTGGAGGAGGGAGAAGCGTTTCTGTGCAGACTTGATTGGTCACAGTCACGTGAGAGAGGCTGGTTCTCACTGAGCGAGCATTTGCGTATTTTTCTAAGCATGAAGGGAAATGTAGAAATCAAGAGAGAGAGAAGATGGTCCAGACAAGACCCACTTCTATTTGTTTCCAGGAAAGAGTGACACCAGCTCGGGAAGGCGCCTGGCCCCGAGTCATGACAGACTCAGACACTGTCAATGCCGCCGCCTGTGCTCACGGCTCCTTCTTCCATATTTACTGCCACCCGCCACCATCCATCCAAGCAGAGTCATCTGTCAGGCAGTGGCGCCCGTGTACCGACGCTGTGGAGGATTGCTGTGAAAAAGTAGAAATGTTTCTGCTCCTGGGACTTGCTTTCCAAAGCAGATCGTGAAATTGTAAAGAGAATCCCTAGTGAAGACGTGAACACTGGAAAAGACGTGTCTGCTCAGAAACTTGTGCTCGCAACTCCAGTGTGCTGCGGAAGCCAGGCAGGATGGAGGAGCCAGATAAATGGAGTCAACAGAAGGCCGTCCTGAGCTCTGTGCTGGGGGTGCTGGGGAGGGGCTCTGACAGTCTCTGGTTTCACTGGAGTTCCGTGGTGGAGGTTCACCCCACCCCATGTGCCTGTGAGGTGTCTTAGACTTAATCACCTACTTCCCTGTATTTTAATTATTCTGAGCTGTTGGGCTGACTTTTTACACCAGGAGGGGCGATGCCATTTAATTCTGGAGTTAGAAAAGAAGGCGGCCAAACATTTAATAACTCGTCACAGAAGTAAAGAAAAACTGCTACCTTCATGGTAACGAAAGGAAAAAAAAAAATTAAAATTTTGAAACCCTTATGAAAAAAATTGCTCTACTAAATTAAAAAAAGTATTTGTTTAGCAAACAGCAAGACATTGTTTTTCCAACCCTATGCCAACTACATTCCCAAGGGGCTTATTTCCATTTTAGCACTTGTGGCAGACAGGACTTTTCAGAGCTATTTTTCAATGGGGAAATGACTTAGTAACTTTTTCTCTAGAAGGGTCTATAAAGCTAAGAAAAAGCACCCTCTAATTAGAGTGGTTCAATAAAAATTCTGAATGGGTAAATAACCAATACCGAGTTTGATCTGGACTACAGTAGATGCCTCTCGTGCACAGGTTTAGGGCATCTCTGCCCTCTGACTTCTCTCTCCTCCAAGGACGTGATTCTTTGCCTGAAATTGGCCCAGAGGCTCCTTCCACTGTCTTTATGTATGTGTATTCTTTGTTCTCTATGCTGTTCTAATTGGGTTTTTGTTTGATTGTTTGCTTCTTGCTTCCTTATATTCCAAATCACCCATTTGATTCTTGCTGATTCCCTGTAAATTGTTCTTCATTTCAGTGAGTGTGCCCTTCATGTCTGACTGGTTTTTATATTTTTTTATGCTGTTGAAGTTCTCAGTGCGTTCCTTTCTTTGTTTCTCATGTTTGGGAGGGAAAGGACTTCTATAATAGGTTTGGAGGAAGCTGGCAGCCTGGTAGGCGAGGGATCCTCCAGGCTCCCAAGCAGCTCGGCGTGGCATGAGGGGTGAGTAAAGAGGAAAGCTTCACTCCGTGTTGTTGATGACTAATTCTGACAAACGCTGCGGCTCCCTATTAGAGAACACCTTGTTTCTGTATCCCAGACCCTTCTCTCCCACCAAGCGTTTATTAGTGACAGGGGCTATATTTTACCCTCCGTCTTCCTTCCATGGGATGTGGCCCCCCAACATAAAAGGATAAACAGCTGTTATGGATGTTAATTATGGCGAATAATAAAAACTACAGTTATAGTGGCGATTATCATGAATGAGGTGGGTTCTATTTAGCAAGCATGAAAGCTATTTAATTACTGACATCTCCACTTGGTGAAAAAATTAAAAGCTTGCAAAGCTTAGTGAAATGCCCAGAGTCCCAAAGTCTGGGAAGTATTCAAAATTTAGACATAATCTTTCTGCATAAAATTGTATATAATATTAAATTATAAACTGATAAGGCTGTTTCTCTAGACTAGCATAAAAAAAAAAGAGAAGCAAAGGCGATTGTATGTGCCACTCACATTTACACCACTTTTAAAATCTTTAACCTCCCTGTTTGTTGTTTTTTTTATAATAGTTCACCTTTCACCATGAATAATTTGACACCCAATCACCAAGGCATCAAGGTGTCTAGATGTGACCTATCAAAGTGAAAAGTTACGTATTAATCAGATGTTCCTAATTGATGGGAAGTCATTGGTTTAATGGGAATTATACATTCATATGTAACATGCTAATTGTTACACTATCTTCATAACAAATACCTCAAAATTAAGTCGAGATTTAATTTTCATATCATTGACCATTGGTGCCTGTGCTACAACTGGCATTCCATTTTTCACTACAAATTAGATAAATCAAAGAGAAAACAGAAATGATATTTGCAGATAATAAGGCGTATTTTACATGTTGATGCTTTAAATAGAACCATTTAAGGTTTTCTATGGCAAGTTGATTTGCTGAACGTTTATTGTAGAGCCGAAGGGAAGCGTAATAATGCATTTATCTAAAACTAATGATCGTAATGAGCTTGCGCTATGCAATGCCCTCAATAAAGAAGTGACAGTTTTGAGCGGAGGCACATTTTTGCTAATATTTTGCTAAATATTTGTAGGGAAAAAATGATTTGAATCATTTGCAAGTTATATGAACCATTAGCGATTATGGCTCCAGGTATTAACTGCGAGTTATTTAAGTAATTTCTAAAGCCTGTTCCACAGTAGGCCAGGCATTAATCACTTGTTATGTCTTTTATAAACACAGAAGCTATTAACTGAAAATTTTAGGTTTGCATAGAAGACATTATCACTGATGATTATAATATTACAAAATAATGACTGATTTAAATTTTGTTGAAGAATGAAATCCTTATATTACATTAGAATGACCCTTTTTTAAAACTATAAAACAAAGGAAATTAAGTAGATAACAAACAAAGGGAATTTGCAGCAATATTCATGCCACTGGAAACACAACGGTTGCAGTACAACAGCAACTAGAACACAATCTCCTTTTGAAACAGCAAAATAAGCACACATGGGTGTGGCTGAATGTGAAAATAGTGGAAATAGGGGGTGAGGGAGGGGGAGCTTTCATGGTGTTCCAGTGTTTTGGTTCCAGTGAGGCACCTAGTACCACTGTGACTAACCTACTGCTTAAAAGAACCAGCGTGGGGATGCACAGCGATGTGCTTATTAGTTAGTTGAAGAATTTCAAACCATTTGAAATAAAATCCATCATAAGATTTCCATATCCTTTTAGATATTGTCATATTTTTGCCCAACCGTTTAATGGCAGAGTAAGTAATCGCATGTTGTCAAAGAAAAGTATATCCGATTTGAACTCATTTGTTTTAGTTATTGTTTAAAAGCAAAATTTTCTCTTGTGTTCAAGTCCGGGAGCTTAAGTATAGAATTTAGACATCGAGTTAGAAAAATAATACAAATGAAATAGGGAGCTGACTTGAATGGCAGTCAGTGTGGCGGGAAACCTATCTGAGCAAGACCAGCTTGGAGCCTTCAGCCCTCACGTGGCTCTGACCTGCTGCTGCTGACGCAGATCTCTGTGTGTCTCTCAGCTTCAGCCATTATTACGGGAAATATGAGAAAAATCGATCCTTTTTATTGTTCTACACTTGACAGAAGTATATGTTTTATTGTTTAAGAGATCATAAAAAAACCATAGTAGAGGAAAGAGAAAGTTGTTTTAAGAAATAAGAAGAAAGGTCTTGCCATTAAATAGCTACTTCATGCAAACAGAAAACTTTGATAAAATATCTATTCTTTTGAAGATACAAGTGGTTCTTTGCTAATTTGGTTACAGGCTATAAGTTCTTTAAGTCTTTACATCACTCCCTTAGCAAATGACTGTCTAGCTGATTGATTAAAGTAAGCAAAGGCACAAGACTATGACAATAACAATTGGAAATATGAAATGGTTAGGAAAATTTTTGGTGTGACAAACAATTAAGCTTGGCTATAAATAATGAATCAGGGTAGTAAAAAGCTGGGAAATTCCTGGGCAAGTGGGATGGGGAAAGACGAGACCATTAAACATGGCCAAACAAGTTGAACAACTTCCAGCCAGCTAGTGGATTGTAACATCTTATCTTCCCTAACCAAGGACAAGCGCAAATGGTTTACATCTCTCTGCCATAACTAGCGACTATATAGCTTAAATCACACTGGCCTGGGAAAATAGAGAACACAGATCCAATGACTGCCATATGTTCCAGCTAAACCCAAGGATGGACCAAGTCAGGGGAACAAATAACAAAAACCTGATCATAGCCAATCAGAACCAAGATAAAAATAAAACAGTAAAGCAGATCAAGAATAATTCCAAACGCCCGCGTGCTCATTTTGATGCATCAGTATATTAAAACGCATCTGGAAAGCTGATGGATATTCTATTGAAACCCTCCCCTAAGATTCTCCCAAGCAGACGAAAAATAAAAGCCCTCAAGACA
Source organism: Pipistrellus hanaki (assembly GCF_964339955.1). NCBI lineage: Eukaryota > Metazoa > Chordata > Mammalia > Chiroptera > Vespertilionidae > Pipistrellus > Pipistrellus hanaki. The sequence goes on from NC_140508.1 coordinate 86,070,383, forward strand.
AAGACCTGGTTTAGGCTTCTTCCTCTGGGCATGAACTTTTACATCCTCCTAAGTCCTAAGGGTCCCCAGGAGGTGTGCAACCAGGGGAGCAATGGGCAGCAGCAGCTCATCCCAGGTCCTGACCCAAAGAGCTCTCACCTTCCCAGAGAGCTGATAGCAGCCCCGCCTCCGCTCCCTTCTGCCCTGACCTCCACTCCCAGCACGCTAAGAGCAGCCCCATGTTGGCTCACTTATTGCCTAGAGGAGTGATAGGGAGCCAAAGCATGGCCTTGGCCCTCTCCTGTGACTTCTTCTACCCCAAGTCCTTCCTCTGTTTCATGGACTCCAGCTTTAATAAGCAGACTCTCAAAGTCAACTAGACTCATGTTATGAAATCTTTCCTACCTGAAGTCAAGAATTCACACGCTATAGGCTGGCCTAAGACAGGCCCACATTAGGAGGTCCCAGTCTGGTAACAATATGACTTGTTCTGTGATGTAAAATAGATCAGAATTTTGTCAAGAATGTAGTTGGGTTGTGAGTTTATTCATACTCGATTATGCCTTGAGACTGATAATTCTAAGACCGATGAATTCAGAAAAAAAATTAATACATACTTTCAGCAGGGAAATTCCGTCTCCTTAACTTTCATTCTTTCACTTATTTCCCTCATTCAGTCATTCTTGTACTCATCAAATATTTATTGAGTGCCAATTATGTTCAAGGCACTATGAGAGACACTGAGAACACAGCAATGAGTAGTGAAACTGTCCTACTTACCTCCATGGAGCCTAATGTCTGCCTGGTCAGCACATTAAAAGAATAAATACAAGTGTGGTATTACAAATTATAAAAATGCAGGGTGCTATAAGTGTGTGGCATAGCCTATCACCTTATTTTTTGATCATCTACTTAGAAAACTACATCTTGCGGGATAAACATGAACCATTAACACTGTTCATCAAGAGATATTATTTCCATATGTAAGTCAAGGCAAGTGGGAGAGGAGATAAAAAAAAAAAAAAAAAAAGGGCACAATGCCGAAACCGGTTTGGCTCAGTGGTAGAGCATCGGTCTGCGGGTTGAAAGGTTCCAGGTTTGATTCCAGTCAAGGGCATGTACATTGGTTGAGGGCACATCCCCGGTAGGGGGTGTGCAATAGGCAGCTGGTCGATGTTTCTCTCTCATCGACGTTTCTAGCTCTCTATCCCTCTCTCCTCCTCTCTGTAAAAAATCAATAAAATATATTTAAAAAAAAAAAGGGCACAACCCCCCCCCCATCCCCCCCCAAAAAAAAACACACAAAAAAAACACACACACTAAAGTTGCTCACCTGTGTAAAAATACTGCAAGGGATTTCAAAGTAAATACCATGAAAAGCTATAATGAGGGCTCTGTGTTCACTGTGAACATTTTAAATTATATACTTGATGAATCCATTTTTCTAAATGTAAGTTTTATTTTTAGAATATTGTTTCTTTTAAAAATATTTTTCTTGATTTTAGAGAGAGAGGAAAGGAGAGGGCTAGAGAGACAGAAACATCAATGAGATAAAAACATGGCTCCACTGTATTCTGCATGCTCCCACTGGGCATGGAGTCCAAACCTGGACATGTGCTCTGACCAGGGATCAAACCAGCAACCTCTTGGTTCATGGGTCGGATGCTCAACCACTGAGTCATATCAGCCGGGCAAAATAATATACATATTGATATATACAAAAGGCTAAGCGTCCGTCCGTCCGTCCGACTGGGGACACTCAACGCAGGAGCTTCCATGATGCTCACTGGCCATTTAAAAATAAATGGCACCAGGGACCTGGCACCAACAAACCAACACTCAGCTTCTCCAAAGTGGGACACAGGTACCACCACCACTCAGGAACGACACCCCACCAAATCACACCCAAGGCTGCCAAGACATGATGGTGCAAAATGAGGCCCACAACCCAGCCCAGCCCAGAAACGGTGGCTGTGGGCGCCAGGTAAAAATGTCACATAGCAACACCCAGCTTCCTCTCCCTAGTGACTAGTATCCTTGGAGTTTTTTCATCCCAGGAACACAACTTGTTTTGTAGCCAGGTGCAAACATTTTACAGTTTCATCAAATGTCTGTGAAGCATTTTCATGTGCTTCATTTCATTTGATCCTCACAGAAGTCCTGGAGTTGGTAGATAGGAGACTTGGTAGAATCCTATTTTCTTTTCATTAGCTAGACGTGAATAGCGATATTAAAATATTTCTTCTAATTAATTTCCTTCCAATATGCATGAATCCGTGCACTGGAAAAGTAGTTATTAATAATTACCTAATGTTCACACAGTAACCTCCAGGTTAATACTTTGCAACCAGTATACAGGATGGGGCAAAAAGTAGGCTTACAGTTGTGAGTACTCAAATATTATTATTTATTAATTATATTTTTTTCCTTACAAACAACTATAAATCTACTTACACCTCACCCCTGTACATACAGGCAATCCAATAGAAACACTTTTAAATAGAATACTGTATGTTGAGATTAGGAAAGGTTAAAGCAAGCAGAGTGAAATCTTTTCAAGCCTTGAAAGGAATAAAGTTATCTACACTATCTTTATTCTTAGATTTAAGCTGAGGCGGGTATTCATAAATGACATGCTTTAACATTAACTCATCACACAAAGCTAAGATTCTATTCAAATAGGCTTCTCTTTCTCCCGATCTCTGCACTCTACACGATTTTTCTCACCGAACAACAGCTGTAAGATGCATGCCACTGTCATCCTCTCACCAGGCATTCTTCTCTTTGTTGAGATGTCATGTGAAGAGCAAATTCCTCAGTCAAGGTGAACTCAGAGTTCTAAGATTTCATTGCAAGCTAACTACAAAACACTTACAGTCGGCTTTTATTGTGCTAATGGACAATCTTTGCAAGTATCTGCATTTTTTTCTCTTGAAATAAACACCTTAGAGATAAATCTGTTTTCTAAGTGTGTTGCTTTTGATTTTTTGTATTTTAGCTATCTGAAAACAGTTATGTTCTGTGATAAACTTGCTTGCTTATTTGTGTTTGTATTTTAAGAATCTGTTATTCAGTTTAAAAAATCACCTCAAAAATGAATGTAAGTGCACTTCTTGGTCTCCAAGTATTTAAACTGAGGGGAAGTTGTCAGGAATAAGAAAAAGTAATTGTATTTCATCTATTTTACTTTAAATTAGTTATCATAACATTTTTCTAAAGTTCTTTTTTTTTTTTTTTTTTTTTTTTAAGTTAGCCTGTGGTAGGCAATATAATGTTTCACAAATGATGTTCAGACCTTAATCCCGGAACACTGTGAACAGGTGACTTTAGATGGGGAAGAACCTTTGCAGATGTGATGAATGACCTTGAGACAGACAGACTGCCCCGAATTGTCTGGGCGGGCCCAGCAGAGTGACATTGGTTACTGTAACGGAAAGAGTAGGCAGGGCTGTCATCAGAAGAGGCCAGAGAGATGTGAGGATGGCTGGTGTCATCAGGACCTAACTCCCTGCTGAGCCAGCTTTAGAAGATGATGGAACTTACCTGGGCCAGAGAAACTGCACAGTGGCCAGCGGAATCGGGAAATTGCAGCATTTCCTGTTTCATGACCCACATGAGGTGTGTCCGAGCACATGCAGCGTTTACATGCGAGGTTCTTAAAACGTCAGCATGCAGGGAATCACCGGGAGCACTTATTAAAACACAAGTGCTGAGCCTATATGCCGTGGCACCTGGCAATCTGCATTTCTCCCAGGCTCCCAGGCAATGCTGGTGCTGCCGACCCATTATGGGAGGTGCCGTCTTGAGAACCACTAAGCTCTCTTATTTTCTGCTCTGACGTTTATACTCACGGCCTGCTGACATGGAGGCCCTTCTCCACTATTCACAAACCCCCACTCAGCTTTTTACAATTCACCTCTTCCAAAAAATCATCCTTGTCCCCCCACTTCCTGTAGCCTTTAATGCGTTCCTGTTCTGTACCCGGGGCGTGTTTATAGTGGTGCTTTGTGGGCCCTCTACCCTACAAGCATCTTTAGAAGATTTAAGATGATTATTTTTTCTTTCTTTTTCTTTTATCTCTTTTTTGTTGTTATCCTCACTCTAGTATGGTAACATGATAACTTTTTAATTTTTAGAACTTGTATAAAGAATGATTCATAAGGTGGACCTAGTTATTGACATTTAAGTAAAATGTAAAAAAAAAAAAAAGAAATTTTTAAAATACTGGGTAGTTGCATTTTTTAGACAAAACATCTTTATCTTTATATGCATATCAGTTTGTTTGATGTTTAGCGTTGCATGAATTGGACCCACATTACAAAGAGCCCATGGGTATTATTTTCTCTCTGTGTGTATTTGATTCCAAAACATTGCTGGAAAAGAACGGTTATTGTGGTATTTGGTGAAGAGGCAAATACTGTTATTTATATTTCTCAGAAAGAAAGATTGAAAAGGACAAACAGGATGCAGCCTGTAGCATTTCTCTCCTTGGTGTATGTCACTCCTAAGTCATTCCATCTCTTCTATTCTAGCTGGAAAAAGAGCAAAGTTAATGGGTACATACATGCTGGCTCAGTCAGGCCTGGACCCCGTTCTACCACCCACGAATAAGCTGTTCCCTATTGTGAAGTTGAAATGTAGAGTGGGAGACATGTCAGACATGTGTTCAGGTAAACAGCCTTTTTTTAAAAAAAAGGAAGACAGGAGTGCAGAGAGCATGTTGTATATGATTTTTAACACAGGAAATATTTTTCTGATAAGACTGTATGTGGTTTACCAAATACATAAGAAACAACAGGAAAACTGTGAAAAGAGCTATGTATATATTTTAGGGCTCTGATTTAATAAAAAAAATGCTTGCTATTTGGCTCTTAATACTTTTAATCAAAATGTTACTTTTGGAGATGAAGAATATAAATATACTAGAGGCCTGATGCACAAAGTTCATGCACGGGTAGGGTCCCTAAGCCTGGCCGGATCAGGGCTGATCCGAGGAGCAACCAGCAGAGCAATCAGGGGGCCCCTGCAGGCACCTGCCTTGGCTGACCTGGGGCCCGTGGACAGATCCTGAGTTGAACATCTGCCTCCTGGTGGTCAGTGCATGTCATAGCAAACAGTCATTCTGCCATTCGATCGATTTGCATATTAGGCTTTTATTATACAGGATGGAAATTTATATTTTAGGATATGCTGTATTTGTTGAATTTTACATGTTCATGGTGTAGAACTTTCAGGTTAATTAAGTAATAGATGGTTTGTCAAAAGGCAATTTCCCAGATGCGTGGTGAAGAGAGAGGCCTTATCCTTCCTAATGACTGCATTTCAAGGGGCTGGCTCCCAGGTCCAGAGAAGGACCGTCTGCCTTTCAGAAAACTGACACCAAAAGGGACAGAAAAAGAATTTACAATGAACACTGTTCAAAAGTAGCTCTTCTAAGAAAAGAGAGGTCGGGAGCATGGAGTCAGAAAGAAATCTCTTTGAAGCCCAGTGACTCTGAGGGAAAAGTTAGGGCCCTCTTGGTCATGTGATTAGTGCATAATTTAACAGCATGAATAGAACACTATATCAGCGCTGTCATGGACAAATAGTAATGCTTTCCTTAGGATTCAACTTTTACTTTAGAAAGATAGTATTTCAGGACTTTCTTTTTTCTATCTTATATAGGTGTAAAAGTGCCAGTGAATAATTTATTCCGTTAGAAGCATGCTTGGTTATAGTTTTCTCTAATTGAAGAACATCTTATAGAAGAATGTTCTGGATTTTTTTTTTAATATCACAAAGTCTTTTTTATTGCAAGCAATGCTATCAAATTGAATTTTGAATAATTTGGAAAACTCATTTATACCAGACAGGCCTTTCAAATAGTACAAATATGAAAACTAGATAATGCAAACAATAATATTGATGATGATTTACATTTCCAATCTTTCTTAAAAGAGATATCAAACCAATAATTGATAACATCAATTGCATAGTTTTATAACCATGATTTACTTTTCTGTATTTTTAATCAGATGAGCAACACAAAAATTCTATCCAACTTTAGTATTTTAATTTCTGCAGGGGAGATGATGAAGAATACTTATTTAAATAATGTGAGGTGGTTTCAATTATTCTACTTTTCTATAACAACATTATTAAAGCTGAAACAGACAACAATACACTTAAAGAAAGAAATGAGTTGTATGAAAACTTAGAATAGTACAGCTCTGAAATTTTGAGGTAAAGTCTCAGAACTGTCTGGACATTCATCTCCATACGGTTATGCAAACACCAAAACAAAGGCAAATAAAAAATCACACCAATCAAGTAAAAGACACACACACACACACACACACACACACACACACACACACACACAAAACCACCATCACCTACAACAACTATAGAGACTTTATCTAAATTCTTCTAACATAAGGAGAAAGAAAGAAGGGGGGGAAATCAACTCTCCAAGTCCACTACTATTCTTCCTGGTTGCCCCTGAGCCTCATTGTATATCTGCAGAAAATCAGTTAGTGCTTTTGTATAAGAGGGGCAACTTTCCCCTTACCTCGTCCTGTTCGTTTGGCTGGTTGAATAATTAAAATAAGACTGATTAACAGGAGGAAATAAAATTTAATTTTGTGAGTACAAAAACCCACATGAGAGAGCCAGAGCCCCACAGCGGTGAGAAGCTCGGGAACAGAAAGGTACAGGGAGGCCCACAGAATGGGACAGGGGCCCGGGATTCACAGGGGGGATCGTTCCCAGGCTGGTAACAAGAGCAGGTGTTCAGTGACTGAATGATTTCCCTGCCACGTCGGTAAGACATGGATAATTATCCCTGGTAATAACTCATTCTGTACAAAGCCCCTGATTTAATTTTTTAAGGAAGAGGTAAAACTTTCTCTTGAGCCCAAAGGGTAACCATTACTGTCAGCTCAAAATAATCCACACCCCAGAGTGGCACACCTCGGCCTATCTGTCTGAACTCCTTCACTTTGAAAATGGTCCAAGCCAACTGGATGTAGCTCTTTCAAGATAGACTCCATGGATGGCATCAAAGGCCATGGAATACACTGCAGTAACGTGTCATGGCCACAGTGATGATGGGGCGCATAATTAACTGGCTTCACATGGAGATCCTCAGCGAAGGAAAAGCATCGCCCGTGAAGTGGAGATTTAGAGCTCAGTCAGGGTGAGAAGAAAAGACTATGTTAAAAGGTAAAATTTCAGGTTGGTTGTAATTTGGGTAATGAGATTCTGCTCTCAGTGGAAAATCCGATAAGTGACAAATATAATTTAAATAATGAGAAATTCTATGAGATGAGACAGCGAAACCATATATCCAGAAGCGGTATTCTACACTCACCTCAGTCCCTGGAGAGTACCTTTTGATCTATTTGACCAACTTAGTAAGTAGAACCAAAGAACCTTTTTCCTTGAAGGCACTGAATTAGTTTATTGTTAAAATGTTGTTGAATTATTGTTGTACAAATTAACAGGTATGTTTTATTGTTTAAATGTATAAATTGGAGGCCAATTTCCTGAATCTATTTAGTTTTTTATTTATTTAAGCTTCGATATCAATTTATTTAATTATCCTACTCAGTATATAGTATTATGTATAGGGCTGATGAAAATAATAAATTACTTGTGCTTCAATCAGTCATTTTTGTCTCTTGAATTCTCAGCATCTTTATTAACAGTCACATGCAAATTTCTAGTCCTAGGAGTGTTGTACATTTATTTAAATATTCTGGGGGAAAAAGTCAGTTGAGTTACATTTGCCTATATACAGAGAAGTATTAAAATAATTTTCAATAAACAGAATCTAGAAGGGAAATATATAGATCAATTACTTTAAATATCCTGAATGTGTTCAGTTTAAACACACACACACACACACACTCTCAAGCTCACACAGCAAAATAATTTATTTTGAGTAGAACAAACTTAATTGGTGATTCTTAAGGAAAAGTGTGTGTAAGGGGAATGTTGAGATAAGTAGTGTAGCTTTTTTTTTCAGCATTTCTGCTTTTATTATGACTTAGTGATTCAAGAATGATTCATAAATTTTGTCAGAATTTTTGAGTCATGAGAACAGAATATTCAGGATTATAATTCCTAATTTCATGAGAAAAATTTAATCATAGGATGCTGTATTATTTGGTAGGTTTCAAATATTTGCCTCTGGTAGACAGAAATCTTATTGATATGTCTCTTGTTTAAACAAAGACACATTATTAATTATATACTAGTATAATAATTGTAATATATAAAATGAATATGTATCTAATTGTTATGCATTTACTTATAATCCCTGATAATCTTTTATCTACATACAAATGCCAATTACCTCATTTAAAATGATTTTATATATTATAATTCGGAGGGTCTACTTATTAATACTTAATTACTTAATTTAAATGAGCAATGTATAAAATATACATTATTTTACAATAAGTAATATCATATCAAGTAAGTGAAAAAATTATGTTACTTACAAGTTAATAATGATTACTACATTATTATCCTTTGTCTTGAGATTTTGTTTTCTTTAAATGATTTTAACACCGTATTCTCATATGTTTTCCAAATTCACTAGTTTGGGAGATGATAACTACAAGTGATTCCCAAATCACTGTGAATCCAGGTAGTATTCCCCGTTAGTGAAACACAGTTCTTGTGGTTGATAATTCCGGTTGAAGGAAAATCACCTGTGATGTTCTCACCTTAGAAATGGTGGCTGACGCCTCTGAAGCTTTATAGAGTATCACCGTGCTGACTCCTCCTGGCCCTCCTTATTGAAAGTGTCAGCAGCAATTTGTTAGAACGGTCTCCCTCCTGTAACAGGTTTGTGTTGTGAGTTTGGAAAATATTATCTGTTTATAGCAAGTCTTCAATGGAGTTGAAATAGGCTCTGCTTCACAGATGGACCCGTGTTGAGGAAACAACATGTTCATGAATCTTCATTTAATTTATTAAAAGTAGCCTTAATTTTTTTCTCAATCTGCTCAAGTTACTAGAAAGTGGCATAAGGGATAAAAAAGAATTGACCTAATTGATTATTTTTGTGCAATATTGAAAACATACTAGATTATTGTATAATGATTAATATATGCATGTTTTGGTTTTCACTAGTCACGTGAACAGGTGGGGCAGAATGTGTAACCTTGGTCTGACCTTTCATGTCCAAGGCCACCAAAAGAGAACCACCAGGGGCACACTTCCAGTGTAAACATATTTCCGGTTTATTGACTAAATCTCGCTGAACCACCATAAAGCAGTAAGCTCTTCACACTTCAAATGGTCTACTCTATGGTTTCCTTCGCTTTGGAGTCATAACAGAAGCTGGTCTTTGGGTTTCAGGAAGGACATCAGAAAACTATTATAGTTGGGAACACACAGAAAGCAAGTTGGATAGGGGCATTTCAGAACTTAGAAATGATATTTTTTATACATAGCAATGGGCAGGTAAATATGTACACAATATCAAACATACATATAATTTTCCCCATTACTCTTCCCAATTACACAAAGGCATTTGTGTCAATTTCCTAAGGAAAGCAATGGGCTGTTTCTGTGACGAGGCAGCAGGGGGCAGTAGGCATCATTGAAAGATGAAGGAAGAAGCTTGAACAAACTGTCTTGCAATGAGTTCCCTTGCAAACTCTTCTAAGAACAAACCTGGCACAACAAAGCACTCGGCTGGGTTTCTGTTAGTGTTTTATAAATCTGCTTCAGAAACGCACTGATGTACAAAGCAAACTGTAGCCTAGATTTCCCCCAGCATACTTGTTTAATTTTCAACGGAAGAAATTTAATCCACGTAAATATACATTCTTATTGGGACATCAAGATTCACATATTTGGATATAAGCAAGCCCTGCCTATATATAAACAGCTGAGAATTTGATGTGAGTGATAATCTCACTCAGTTCCCCAACCAGTAAAGACATTCAAACATGAATTGTAACTTTTCTATGTGTTTGAGATTACAACACCAGATTATAGTTATTGTAAGGCCAATACCAGATTATAGCTTATTGTAAAGCCAATCTTTTCTAAAGTAAAGCATTCATATATTAAAAATAGGTGTTTTTTTTTCCAGCTTAAAACTGCTTCAATGAGGGTTTGTGTTTTGTTTTGTTTTGTTTTCTGAAGTCCGTGTAAGAATCTAGCTCTCTGTAGCCATGGCAGTGATTATATGATGAAGCTGCACAATAATAATTTGCAATCTGTCATGTGCGAAATGTGGCACTGAAGCAGATAAACCCGGCCCACTGAAGTGTGCTCTCTATCATTGCATTAGATGTAACAGCATAGGCAGTGCAACAGGATATGTAAAAGCAAGGTGTTTCTTCTGTGATTAGAAGTTTGATTACTAAACATTAACTTCTGCCAAATGTTTTAAAGATTTTTCTTATAAGTTGAACTGGAAGTTTACAGGTTAATTAAAATGATACACCACAAATGCAGAAAATCCATCAGTGAGGACAAAGAAAGTTTGCTCCACCTAGTTCTGTTTTACAACCTCAAGATTTGAATAAATATCATGTTCAATTCCACCCATTATCCTATTGTCTCTTATTTGCAATGAATATGGAAAAGATGAGGAGAGGCGTTTCGAAATGAGAAAGGCGGTGGCACGCACAGGCCAAATAATATTATCACAATCCTTATCTCCCAACGGAGCTAGAAGATGGAAATTGTTCTGCAGAATGGCCCTGGTAAAATTGAGGGGTTTTCCCCCTTGAATGTTGTGAAGGAGAGCAGAATATGCCACCCCAAAATATGACTCTTTGGCATAAGGATTATTTTGAGCTGGTGATTAAAAACAGACAGACAGACAAAGGAGAAGCTCTGAAAATGAAGAAGTTACACTTTTGGAAAATATATTTCTATTGACAAGGGAGAGCTGAATGTGCCAGCCTGTTTCCCTCTGTGGAGGGAAGAGACCCTCAGTGATGGAGAAGGCAGGGATTTCAATCTACATAACACTTTGCATGACTCCCACTCACACGGAGGTATGCATGTTATTAAACTTTCCTTTCCCCCCGCTCCTATCCATCTGTCCTTTATTATAGGGTAGGGGACCTCAGTCAAGAACCACAGCTGAGATAAAGAAAATCTTTCAGATGTACCAAATTCACAGCATGGGCACCAAAGATGTAGGGTGCCATCAATATTTGTCCCTGGAGACCTGAATCAGTTAGAAAGAACTACATGGCAAAGCACAGCAAGGCAGAGGGGTTTTGCACAGGGAGGTGCAGCCTGGGACTAAGAAAGCCCCCTGCGAACTTCACGTACACGAACAGCGTGCTTGTGCAAGTCCAACCTCTGAAACCTGGTAACAGGTCCTTCTGCCCAACCTGAGGCCCGGCCCCAGGCAGCAGCATTAGCTCTGGTCCTTCAGGACGGACAGCGAGCCTTGCCACATCTGCATAAACTGTTTCAGTATTAGGCACTCATATACCTCAACAAATAAATTTCACAATCAGGACAGCCAACACATTCACCCACCTCCCAATTTTTCTTGCACTCATAATTCCCTCTTCTGCGCCTGCACACCCTCTTTCATTCTCAGGAAAACTCGGATCTACGTGCATCACGGCAGATCAGTGGCACCTTCTAGACCAGTGGTTCTCAACCTCCTTCCTAATGCTGCGGCCCTTTAGCACAGCTCCTCTTCTTGTGGTGACCCCCAGCCACAAAATTACTTTCATTGCTACTTCATCACTGTGATTTTGCTCCTGTTATAAATCGTAATGTAAATATCTATGTTTTCTGATGGTCTTAGGCAACCCTGCTAGCGATTCTCAACCTGTGGGTTGCTGCTGTAGAACCTAAGACCATCAGAAAACACAGATACTTACATTACGATTATATATATATATATATATATATATATATATATATATATATAGGCAGCACAAACATACTAATGCAATAAAAGTTTGGATTGTTTACAGGTTCGTCATTAAAAATAAATCTACTATTAACATTTGTGTACAAATAGAATACAAGGCACCCAGTTAAACTTGAATTATTTGTAACTACCTACATACATGCACACCAACATAAAAGACTAATACTGCACTGATACTAAAAATTATTCCTTGCTTATCTGTATTATAAAAGGCCAGTGGCTGTAATGCTGTAACAACCAAATGACCTGTCACCAGGAGATGCATTGATGGGTAGTGGTGAAGCAGGTCTTGGTCTCATGGCGAGTTTGGTTCTGGTGCGATTTCGCATGCTGGGCCTCTAGTCTATAATAATCAAAGCATAATATGCTAATTACAGCCAAACAAACTTCCTGACTAAGCTGGATTGTGAGGGCTGAGGCAAGCCGCTATGGCTACAATGACTGAGCCCCTGGCATCAGGCCTCTAGTTTGAAGTAAATTACCATTACTAAACTACGTATTTCTTTCTTCAATCTTATTTCTCAAAAGTGTTTACATTCTCTAAGATGTTTTTTCACTATTTGCATATCAAATTCTTAGTTTATGTTTCATTCTGGAAGAGTGTTTGGCAATATCCATGTAAAAAATCACATTCTTTAAGGAATAAAATCCATTTAAAAAATAGTAGTCATAGAAAATGCCACAATAATTATTCACTTAAATCTAAAATTCCTTTCCTCTTTATTAGTAAAGTCTTTTCTTTTAGTGACAACCTGGACAATTAAAATGATCATTATTTTATCAATTTTTAAATATATTTAACAATTTCTTTTAAGCAATGGAGCACTTAAATAACAGTTTGCTTTTCTTTTTGTTTGCATAATCCTATTGCTAGAGATGTTGAAAATTAAGTATAAAAATTAATAGACTTTCTTAACAAATTATTTAAAAAGCCCCCCAACTGGCTTGGCTCAGTGTTTGAGCATTGAACTATGAACCAGGAGATCACAGTTTGATTCCTGGTTAGGGCATATGCCTAGGGTTATGGGCTCAATCCCCAGTAGGGGATGTGCAAGAGGCAGCCCATTGATGATTCTCTCTCATCATTGATGTTTCTGTCTCACCTTCCCTCTCCGTTCCTCTCTGAAAGCAATAAAAATATTATTTAAAAAGTAAACAAGAATTTGGTGAGTGTGTGTGTGTGGGGGGGGGAGGGCTTAAGAATTAAAGCATGATCAATACTTTAAACTGAGAATTCCCTCAAATGCATTTGTTAAAGAGCCAAGGATGTTCTGAATGCAAGGGAATTCAAGAATACAAAATATCAACAAAATCATGAGTATAATTGCTTAATTCAAACAGTTTATATGAAGTAAGAGTAATAGCTCATGATAACTGCTGTAATATCACTAGAAAGGACATAGCTGCTATCAGAGAACCATTACCCAGAATCTAGGTAATGAGGAAACAGAAAAAGAGGGCTAGGGAGGCAGTGGGACAGAAGCCACGTGGAGGCAGGAGGAAGGAAAGTCAGGTCTGGCAGCAAACAAAGGACCTAGAACTAGCGAGGCTGAGCTAGGCTGGGCCAGGAAAACTTGACCCTGGGTCTGACCAGGTGGGAACAGTGATGTCACCTTGGACTTGAAGTGGCAGTCCTCAATCAGGTCCTCCCACAGGGGGAAGTATGAACTTTGATATAACTGCATATTGCCAGTTTGAAGGGACCAATCAGAAGCCAGCGGAGTATATGAATATCCTCTAGACTAGGGGGTCGAACTCAGAGAAGGGGCCAAAATCTAAAATCCAGCCTAAATTGCGGGCCGAATGGTTTACTGAACAGTCATAAACTGACAATGTCATAAACTGACAGCGGAGTGCAGTGATGACAGCGTGGTGCGGGCCACATTGCAAGGCCTGGTGGGCTGGATTTGGCCCGCGGGCCTTGTGTTTGACACATGTGCTCTAGACAAAGCTTCGGCGGTAGCCCACTTGGGGCTCCCTTTCTGCCGTCTTGTGGCAGGAAATCCAAGCTTTCTTTCCCCCCAATAGATCTGGTCTTCTTCCCACCATTTTGTCCGTGAATGCATTCTTCAGCTTTCAAAGACAAGGACCACGGCACTTGTGTTTCAGTAGGGACACCCAGCACCTTCCAAGAATCACTCACGACCTGTTTCAGCTTAGAATAAACATGTTTGTACCTCTGTGAGCAGCCCCACATTTTTCTCTTTATATTAGCTCAGCCACAAACGGTATGATTGTTCTCACTAATTCTAAACTTAATAAGAGAGTCTCTGCAAACATTTGCTATTGTTCCTGAAGTCATATCTTGAGATTTTACTTGCACTAGACATATAAGCCAACCTTTTTCATAACAAAATACTGCAAAATCAGAATTTTTTTCACTGCAATTACTTGCAACCATGGCAATGAAGTAAAAGCAATGAATAATAGCGATTTATTATCGCAGTTTTTTTTTGTTTTGTTTTGTTTGTTCAGGCACTTGAGGATTCGCTTGCTTTTTTGGGATTATAATATACTGCTGGTGAAGTATATTCCAACAATCATTTGAGCTAAAAGCCTCATGATGTTATTCACTTTGGAAGGCCATTACATCTTTTATTGTGATTATTTTATATTCTTTTCTGAATTTCCCTTAACCATAATTGTTATTTAAATCTCTGTTTTGTAGTAGTTGTGGAAATCACACATTCTCATATGCTTAGCTCTTGGCTTAGGCTGGCTTACTAGTATATTTGACTTTCTAATGATTTCTGAAATTGAGTGAACAATTGCAAACTCACAAAAAGCTTTAAAGGAAATTTTTTTCCCTTTATAAACATCCACTCTTCAGAACAGTCATCATGAGATGTACACTTGTGCTTTGGCACTTTGGCATTCAAAACATACAAATAGAACTATAGATAATGGCAAGTATTGCAATGAGTTTTTAAATAAGTGATGATCTCAGGAACACATGAATCTATTACTCATAATTCCTAACTGATCATAAAGTGAGTTAAATTATTAAAAAGTTTGCAAACTTACAAATTAAAAATAAACTGAAAAAATTATTAAATAATATGGTAAAAAATAACTTTACCTGCTGAATTTATGCTATTTATAAAAAAAAAACATATGAATGTAAGGTATTTTGAATATCCTGACAATGTACACATAGGGTACACACTTAAAATCACTCAATAAAAGATGTGCTTATAATGCAGGGGATGCTGAATACTCTATGTTCAAGTTTTAATAGGCATTGCTTTCACTGTTCCTGAGTAAATTCCCGTAGAGTGAAAAGGTTAGATGATATGGTGAGTATTTATTTAAGACTTGTTAAATAAATACTAGCTAAGCCACTGAATGAGACAGGTTTTCACATAAGTTTTTTCTTTCTTATTTTATTAAATTATTATTGTTTGTTAGAGAGGAACCTTGTTCCCTCTCCTGGTTTGGAAATGGCAATCCAAGACTAAGTTTGTGAAAAAGACAAGGGCTGGAGGATGGAACTTTTTTGACTTGCATTCCAGAAGGCTGGCCAAGGACAGGCACGCCCTCTGCCTGCCCTCCCGCCATAGCTGTTTCCTTTCATAGATACACAATATGCAAAGCCCTGGACAAGCTCCAGATGGCAGGAGCAGATGTTAGAATCCTCAAAGTCAATGTCACCTACAAATAACGAGAATATGTTCATGGGGCCCAAAACGTCCCTGAAAAGTTTATTCCCGAGGAAACAAGTAAAATAAAACAAACTCAACATTAAAAAGCCTCAGAGAAACAGTGATTGGAGCTCAGCTCAGTGTGACAGTGGCATACAGCCTCAGAGCCATGACTCCACGCAGGTGAACACACAATGAAAGGATCTCAAAGATGCACAAAAACCCTCAGCTATCTTTGTGCAGGTGTTTGTGTGGACGCAGTCTCTCAACTCATTTGAGTAAATACCAAGGTGTGTGATCCGTGGATATTCTGGTCGCACTAGTTTTTAGTTTTGTAAGAACCACTACACTGTTTTTCAATATACTCCATACTTCATCTTTTTCAATATACTCCGTACTTCATCTTTTTCAAAACGCCCAAGCTGTACAATAGCAGTGAGACCCCTCTGCACAGCTCTCTGAATGGCTGAGATTAGAAATAAAATGCTGGCCAGGAAGCAGGCTCTCTGGCTCGGTCCTGGGAGAATAATGGCAGAGCCACTGTGGAAGGCCATTTGGTCTCTGGAAAGGCAGATGTGGGGTGGGGGGCATATAGAGAATGTTTCTGTGAAGTTTTCTCAATGTTTTTGTAAACATAAATCTATCGAAAACATTTAAGTCTATAAAGAAAAAAAAAAATCTGAGGACTCACAGGGAACTGCAAATCTGCCTGTGTGCCCAGGGACAGGGCCTGGCGTGAACCCACTCTCCCACACCAGCTGCTGCCACAGCAAACCTTCAGACTGACCGGAGGAGTGCAGGGTGCCTTCTTTCTGAAGCGCAGTCCTGAATTCTGCACTGAAACCGCAGAGAATCACAAAACCCTCTGCCTTCTGTGGCCACAAGTTAACTGAGAATATCTAGTGATAACTAACGATTCGCCATATGAACACTGAAGATAAACAGCATACATACATTTACGCAAAAGACACTGGGTTTGCTTGTAAGAGAATTCCTCACGACAGCCCCTCACACAATGAGGGCTGCACAGCCGAGTGTGCATTTGCCTCCCAGGGAACCCGAGGGGAGATGGTGAGGGGAATGGCTCTGTGCATGTTGACCTGGGTCAGTGGTCGGCAAACTGCAGCTCATGGGCCACGTGCGGCTCTTAGGCACCTTGAGTTTTTAGCAAAGGCCAGCTGAGGAGTCCCCTAATTAAGTTAATAACAATGTACCTGCCTATATAGTTTAAGTTTAAAACATGTGGCTCTCAAAAGAAATTTCAATCGTTGTGCTGTTGATATTTGGCTCTGTTGACTGAATTTGCCGACCACTGGCCTGGGTGATTCTAAGGCGACAGAGGAGGCTCCAGAGGGAGCCAGGCACCCACAGTGCACCTTCTGAGCCATCAGCATCCACCTGCACAGAAGAGCGAGGTGAGCGATGGGGAGAGGAGGAAGGCAGGTGGCTGTCCTGGGACAGGAAGGACCCCCGTCCCCAGGAGGACAGGCTGAGGCTATGGCTCAGGCCTCACCAGCCATCACTGCAAGGTGAGGTCTATGGATGTGCTCCTGAGAGGAAAGAAGCAGACGTCTCTGTGAGAACGGCATTTTCTGGAGGAGCGTGTGAAGAGGAAAATGCTGTTGAGGACAGCTTAGAAATTACAACATGCTGCTGAACAGTGGTGTTTCCCTTTGTAACTTCACACAAGGATGACTATAACTAATAGGGGCTCCTCAAAGTTTTATTTCTAAATTGATTATATAACTAATATTTTTACTTTATTGGCTATTGTAAGAACAGCTTCTTAATTAAGATCTCTTAGTTATTTTAACTCTTTGTAATTTAACAAAATAAATTGGTTTATTCACTTTTTTCCCAGCACTTACCATTAAATTTAAAATATCATAAAATAGTTATCATTCTGCAGATTGTTAAATATAAAAGCTTGCAAAGCTTTTGCCTCTGTCAATAAGCTAAATCTTGCTATGAGAGATTTCCAGAAACATCTGTATTTTTATTGTTATTGTTATAAAATTCAGCACAATGAATTTCAGTTACTTTTTGAAAGTACTGCAATCCCACCATAAACCCATCTCATCAATATAATACCTCTTATAGTAGCAATGGGGGGACAGAGTTGTTTTGTATATATTTTATGTTTTTATTGCCACAATGATACTCTTCTTTTGAAACGCAAGTTGTTTGTTAGTTTGAGTGATTGCTTGACTGTGATGCTTTGTTCTATTATTTTTTAAAAGTTAAAGCATGTTATTAGTTATTTCTAGGGATACTGGAGAAGAAGCATATCTAGCTGGGAAATAGTCATGAAATAATTACATGGGAAATGTCATCAAGTTTATGAACTAGGTGTGGTTTTATTAGATAGAAGATTTGTTTAATAAAAAAAAAAAACCCTCAATTTTTTGTTTACAACTGATTTTTATTTCTACTACCTTAAAGTCAATCATGAGATCACACCAATAATCAATAAAATTGTCCAGATTTGATAATATTTCAAAATGGGATTTTTATGCTAGCATCATAAAAATCTGATCAAAATGGTTTTATTATCCATTTTTGTAAATGTTTACAATACTACGGATTAGGGTTACTTTTTGCATTAAATATATTAATGGGATAGAACTAGATGGTAAATTTGGGTACTTGAAAGGATGGGGCTTATAACATGGTATTGGAAACTTTTCCAAATATCGTCTAGCTAAATCACTGAATGAAATAGGTTTTCACATGTATTTTTTTTCCTTTATTAAAAATTTTGTTGTTAGAGATAAAGAAATGTTCATTTTCAAAATCAGACTGGCTCTATCTGAACCATGAGATATTTTAAATTTCTATTTAACACTTCATTAAATCACAACAGAGGATTTAAGGCAATTGAATATATTCAGAAGTTAGGGGGATCTTTTCATGTATTGATAGTAACACTGAGATAAAAGGCAAAATGTATTTTAGTCAATGTTGAAAGGAGCCTGAAAAATGAATTCTCAAATCATACTTATGTCTTGAATGAGCACTATTTGGTAATTAGATAATGGAAGTAATCTCTGGATTGCCATGTAAGTGGACAGTGTATTTGTTTTGGTGAACATAATGCATTTGGACTGGAATTACTATACACACTAAAAATCTAGCCCATAAACTATAACTTAAAATGTAGCATTTTTGTAATCTCCCTTCTATTTCAAATGTATACTTGATTTAAAAAAAATATTTCTTACTGACAAACAGTAAGAAGTCAATATACATTAGCTATTATTATTACCACTGGTCCCACAGACGTACGATCGGTATTTGCTGCTGAGAGCTCCGCACTGGAGATGACACCAGGTTATTTGCTCTGTGACCCGCAGTACAGGGAGCGGCAGACACACTTCCTGGTCTGATGGGTTCTACTCCGGGGGAGTCACACCGGGGCATGAAGACAGACTTCTAAATGCAGGGTGTCCACACCTGTCGGTGTGTCCCCATCAGTGTCAGGTGCGGCTCTGCCTTGGCACTTAGGAGAACAAATGGAAGGTTCTGCAGTCTTTACAAATCAGAATGTGCCAACACTGGTTTGGCTCAGTGGATAGAGCGTCGGCCTGCGGACTGAAAGGTCCCAGGTTCTATTCCGGTCAAGGGCATGTACCTTGGTTGCCGGCACATCCCCAGGAGGGGGTGTGCAAGAGGCAGCTGATCCATGATTCTCTCTCATTGATGTTTCTAACTCTCTATCCCTCTCTCTTCCTTTCTGTTAAAAATCAATAAAATACATATATTTTTAAAAATCAGACTGCGTTTGCCTGACGCCTGCGCAGTGGACTTGTGTTCTTAGACATTCACTGTATTCCCAGAGGGGGAGTACAGAGCCAGCATTTCAGGGTGCTCTAAGATGTGATATACAGAACAAATTGCCAGCGAGGCCAGTATATGTTTAAGAGATTTAATTGCTGTGTACTTCAAACATTTCTTACACTGTGCCATCTGGCAGACAGAAAGGTTAATGAATTTTTAAACTTAATGAGATATGCCCAGCATTAGGAATGTCTGAAAATTAGATGCTAACCACTGTTAAATGACAGATTTATCAATAAATACCCCACAAAATTACAATCCTTTTTTTTTTTTTTTTCCAGTAGAGTAGCAACACATTTGTAAGTGGTAGTAAAAGTGGCTTAGACAACTGTCAGGATAGAAATAATAATTGATAAATACAGTAGATCTCTTTGCTATTTAAAGAAATGTCATCCATAGTATCATGACTTTTTTAAAATGTAGTTTTAAGAAGTGTTTTTGATATTGAGTAGAAGATTTCACTTAAGTTTAAACAAACTTATGGACATGTTGGAGAATTCTGGTAATGGTTTCAAATGCTCTTATTTTATTGAAAAGTTTCTCTGTCATTCAAAGAAAATACCTTTTTAGGAAAGCTCCATTTGTACTGCAACTGCATTTTGCATACATTAAGTCTGGCAATAATATAAAATGACTGGCCACCTGTGGTATTTCCAAGGAGGTTAATCTCCTGTGCTCTCCCCCCTCACCATCTTAGTCGCCCTGCATTGTAGTTTTCTCCCAGGATGAATGCACTAAAGAAGAGATGTCCTGTGCTTCTGCCAAAAAGCAAAATGCAGAGAATTAAGCAGAATGCTGGCAGTAAATAGCAATCCATTTAACAATATGAAAACTGGAAATGGTTGATGCAATCTGTTGAGTGAGTTGGGGAAAACTCTTTCAAAATGAACACATATGTGAAAATTACAAATAAAATATTATCATAGTTTTAGAATCATAAATGAAAATTTATAAGACATAAGAACCAGTATAACCAACAACCAATGTACATGCCCCTGACTGGAATCGAACCTGGGACCCCTCAGTACGCAGACAGATGCTTTATCCACTGAGCCAAACCAGTTTAGGCACAAGAAATCCTTTTTACTGATTATTATCAGATGAACAACTGTAATAAAACACCACAGGGGCTATTTACCTTAGAGATTCCGAGGGTGGTACCCAAAGCCATTTATTCTCGGAGTCCTAGTCTGGGATGAGGATTTGATGAACGTATGTAGCTTGACCATCTTGACTACTGCTACATTTATCAAAGCAGAAGACTGGTTTGGGAGGGGTTACCCTACTACTTATATTTCATTTTCTTTCTTTCTTCTTCTTTTTTTTTTTTAATCTCAAGGAGCATTTACAGTCTCACTTCATTAAGGGCTTGTTCACAGTACATCTACAGTCTCATTTCATTGCTAGTGTTTGACATAAACCCTCGTAACATAATCAACCAGATGTTTATGGTTTTCAGAACACGGTGTATAAATAAATAGTCTTTATAATTTTTAAAAGTTTGTGAGAATGGCTTCAGTTCAAATAATTCTGCATTCCTCTTTTAAGTCCTGGTCTCTCAGATGGCGCCCTGGATACGTTTGTGAGGATCCCGGTGGCCTGACAGGGGCCTGGCAGGGGCCTTAGGGAATAATTACCACTAATATGAACATATATGCCGCCAACGACTTTCAACAGCTCCAAGCAACGAAGAGCTGTTTCTCCTCCCAAAAATCATACTTCACATTTACACAAGCTACCAGGACCATCAATCACGGCATCTTGAAATCTTGACAAAGTCTCAGTTCTCCTGGAAAGTGTGTCAAAGGGCATCTTGCAGAAATGCTGCAGGCTCATGAATATGTATAAGCACCATGGGGAATTAGACAGCATCCTCAGGCTTTCTGCTCCTCACCTTGCGGATGCGGTGTGCTGTATGAAGTAAATTACCATCAGCGTGAGGAGGGAGACCAGAGAGCTGATGTGATGGCTGTGACATCCCCGCGGGTCCCACGCATTAGGGGGCGTTTCTATTACTACTTCAAGGAAAGTCTTGCTTTGACAAAAATGTGCACTTCGCACGCTTTCCTCCGAAAGGCATGCTCCAAAGGCATGGTGGGGATTAGTTTAGTGATTTTGAAAAATGTGCACTGGAGCCCACCAGTTACACCTGCTGACATAGAACAGGCGTTGGTAGTGGATGTTACTCCTTCCAGCTGTGGCTCGGGGGCCATAGTCCACATGTGTCAAGCGCTGCAGCCTCAGTCCCAGGTGCCGTGATGGCCACAATGTGCAAGCCTGACCAGAGCACTGCTTTCCTGCAGGTTCTGGCTGTGCGGACCTGCGGTGATGCCACACAGAAGGAAAGGCCGAGTAGGACAAGAGCACATGTCAGGGAACTAAGGCTAGTTCCACAGATGGAAAATCTTTTTATTTTAACCAGTACTTAACATGAGGGTTAGCTAACAGATCTGTAAAGGAAAGAGGACACACTGTAGTGAAACACAGGTAAGAAAGTATAACAGAGTAGAAGGACTAAACAAAGAGACCACTGCAGCTGGAGAGTGGACAGTGAAAGCGTATTAGGCAGCTGAGTAAAGAGGGCTGAAGCACACAAGAAACTGTTGGCTCAGCGGCTGAGCATGGACCTATGAACCTGGAGGCCATGGTTCAATTCCCGGTCCGGGCACATGCCTGGGCTACAGGCTGGATCCACAGTAGGAGGCCTGCAGGAGGCAGCTGATTAATGATTCTCTTTCATCATAGTCATTTCTCTCTCCCTTTCTCTCTGAAATCAATTAAAATATATGTTTAAAAGACATGGACATTATTAGCATATAAATGGTGAGTCCCTGAGAGTAGAAAAGCATTACCTATGGAAGAAATGGAAAAAATATATTTATTTTAAAGCACTAAATAACAAACCTGCAAATTCAAGTGTCCAGAGGAGAGCTAGCCTTAATCACTATGACCAAACTGTATACAGGCTCTGTCTCTTGTTCCTTGACCTCCCTTTCCTTATAGCAATTACTTCAGAAATCGGTAAATTGTAAATTCTCTCTCCGCCCCTTTGGAGATGTAAACATTTTAAAAGGCATCTTCACCGTTACAATATGTGATTATTGTTCTCAAGGATCTGGAAAACATCCATTTATAATGCGATCACCAAGAAAGAGAGTACAGTGAGTCCTCACTTAATGTAGTCAAGAGGTCCTTGAGAACTGCAACTTTAAGCAAACAGCATCTAAGGAAAGCAATGTCATCACTAACATTACAATAGACTAACTGATAGAAAAAAAGTATGCTGTTCCTGTATTTCTGGTCACAAAAACATCACCAAACTTCCAAATGAAGCCTCAAATACGTCTGATATTAAACAATAAAATAAATATAGGTACTACACAGACTTAACCAAGATTTAGACATGCCAATTCACCCAACATGCATGTTATTGGGATGTGGGAAGACGCTCACATATGAGAAACCCATGTAGACACGGGGAGAACATGGAACGGCGCTGAGCAAAACAGTATTATCTGAGGACCTGCCTTAGCTCCATCCTTCAGTTTCTGCGGAAGAGGAGAAACCTGGCTCCTAGCTGTAAACACCTTCTGTGTGAAGATATTAGAAGGCTCACTTTTCCTTTGTGTGAAACCTATTAGCAAACACACATGGCCTATGATCTCCCATTCACTTCAGCTCTTAAAATCCCCATCTTCCCAATCCAGGAAGCTCTGATCTCTCTCCTGGATTGAAATAAGAGTCTTCTTTGCCTGCCTAACTCTTACCTGGTGTCACAAAATCAGAATGAGAATGTGTGTTGTAACGACGGAGAAAACCAGGATACTATAACTTTATGGAAGCCAGGGACAGGGAATGGTTCCAGAAATAAGGACTGCCCTTAGCTGTCTAGACTGCTGAAGCATCAAGCAAGACAGCACTGAATACATTGTATTGGGTTAAATAGTAAACAGCACCTAAGATATAAATGAACATATTGTTATCGAAGTGCACAGAGTGTATGGGCGAAGGCTAGCTTGAAAGGGGTTAAGGAATAAGTGGAAAGAGAATGGAGATGCTAAGCGTAGGTAAGAATAATGTACACAGCCTCTGAATCTAAGTTTGTTTTTTAAATTGTTATATATTTATACGGTTAAGAGAACCTATTGAAGAGATTCATTTCTGCTACTTGCCATTTTTACAACCCAATCACCTTAAGAAACCCTTTAAGAAATTCTACAACTACACTGTTGACTTCATTTGTAAAATTTAAGGATCTGTCGTGTTGTTACTAAGAAGGGTTCTTTTTAAAATAATTTTACAGGTTCATAAGATA
Source organism: Pipistrellus hanaki (assembly GCF_964339955.1). Taxonomy (NCBI): domain Eukaryota; kingdom Metazoa; phylum Chordata; class Mammalia; order Chiroptera; family Vespertilionidae; genus Pipistrellus; species Pipistrellus hanaki. Next base: position 86,094,066 of record NC_140508.1, read on the forward strand.
TGTAAGTTCTATGTGAACTTGAAGGCTGAGAGAAATATTATTAGCAGAAGTATCTGGGCTAAAGCCAGTAAGAAGCATAGCATCGTTCTGTTCTGGTCACTTACTGTTTCCTGCCAGGTGAATTGAGAACGGCTCAGAGCTGGTTTACTGACACAACTTCCACTCACCTGTCCTCACTCATCCCCTGCATGCCATGGTTCTGCTCAGCGTCTCAGAGGGTAACAGTATTTCACTGCTTATTGTTAGTATTGTGGAATATATTCCTATGACATGATTTTGACCAGAATTATTTTTAAAGCTATGTACCCATTTTTATTGGGACAGCATGTAATAATGGGGACCATAAATGCCCAATAAGTGAAGAGGTATTAAAACTATCATTTATAAAACGTAATTATTGTTGTGAATTTGTAACGCAAAAATAGTAAATATTAGCTCCTATAAATCCATGTAACCTCTTTTAATATTAGGCAGCATTATGTCAGACAAGAGCTTTATTAGCCTAGAGAGAAAGGTAGATAATAGATAGGTAACAAAGATGAAATTATACTTTAGAGTTACTCCACCTACAATGTATCTTCCTGCTACTTCTGTATTGGAAACAGTCTCTGTTCTCAGTGGGGGTCGGGTAGTTTTTATTTTCCTTGTTCCCAATACCAACGGTGCAATAAAATCACCCTGTATTCCTTCTCCACTATCTGCTGTCTCTCTTCAACCTAAATCTTCTATGGCACAGTCACAGTAGAGGATAAAATGGGTGATACCTTTTGGTGTATTTAACATATGTTCTTGCAACTGATTCAGATTATAAAGGTCTATCAACCAAAGGCAATGCTGTTGTGCAAATAAAATTCTTGTTCTCCCCATTCTTTATTTTTACGCTCATCGTAAGAGACTGGATATAGTATTAACATATCATATCATGCTGAAACCGGTTTGGCTCAGTGGATAGAGCATCAGGCCTGCAGACTAAAAAGGTCCCAGGTTCGATTCCGGTCAAGGGCATGGACCTTGGTTGCGGGCACATCCCCAGTAAGGGTTGTGCAGGAGGCAGCCGATCGATGATTCTCTCTCATCGATGTTTCTAACTCTCCATCCCTCTCCTTTCCTTTCTGTAAAAAATCAATAAAATATATTTAAAAAATATCCTATCAAATTTAAATTCTCTCATTAAGTCCATGTGACGGAAACTATCAAGTCATAGTCCTTTACTCATATATGTACTAGGTGCACCGGTTAATAATGTGGACTTTGTAATCAAAGAAAACACAATAATTTCAAGAGAAACATCAAAAGTGCTTTATTCAGAGTAATGCCCATCGCTAGCTACACATTTCCTGTCTTCCAGGTAATTTGTGGATACCGTCCCAATAGAACTCTTCTTGTTTTGAGGCAAACCATTCAGAGACCCAGTTTTCCACTTCTTTGTATGTTTTGAAGTGCTGCTCAGACAGTGTGTGCGCCATTGATCAGAACAAGTGGTCATCTGAAGGAGCAAGGTCTGGTGAATACGGTGGGTGGGTTCATATTTCCCAGGCAAGATCTTTTAATGTGTCTTTAACTGGTTTTGAAGTGTGTGATGGTACACCATCATGAAGCAAAATTACTTTGCTGTGTCTTCTGGCACATTCTGGTGGTTTCAAGATCAAAGTGTGGTTCAAATTGATTATTTGTTATCAGTAGCGATCAATATTAATGGTTTCACCTGGTTTCAGAAGCTCATAATACACCACACCTTCCTGATCCCACCAAACACAGAGCTTTGTCCCCTTTCCTAAGCGATTTGGCCTCGCATTAGATGTCTATGTTGACCTGGATTAACCCATGGTTTTATGCATTTGGGATTCTCAAAATAAATCCACTTTTCATTGCCAGTCACAATTCAATGCAAAAAAGACTATCTTTCATGCTGTTGAAGCAACATTTTACTGATGACTTTTCGATTTTCCATTTGTCTTTTGTTCAGTTGATGCGGCACCCATTTTCCTTCCTTAAATTTTTTCACATGGTTTGTAAAAGATTGAACATTGTTTGCTGAGCAACGTTTAATCTTTCTGCAAGGTGTTTTTTTAGTGTGACACACATCTTCATTCAATAATGCTTATAATTGTTGGTCTCCAAACTTTTTTGGTTGACCTGGATGTTGTCTTTCACATAGAAATCATCACTTTTAAAGTTTTTAAACCAGAATTCACAAGTGTCTTGAGATGGAGCATGTTCACCATAAGCATCCAGAAGTATATAATGACTTTCAGCAGCACTTTTCTTCAAAATAAAGTAATGAATTAAAACTTCCCACAAATGCTTTTTTTTTTTTTTTTGGCATGAAATTCAACATTTTTAAGCATAAAAATAACACCTTCAGCAAATTTGACATATGAAGTTTTGAAGCTTGCTGTCAATACAACAAAATAGCATACATATCAAATCTCATATACACTGAGTGGCCAGATTATTATGACCTCTAAACGTTCAGTGTGTGTGTGTGTGTGTGTGTGTGTGAATTTGTGCATGGGTGTCTGGCCAGCCTGGCCAGGGGGAGGGGACATAGGTGGGTGGCCAGCCTGCCTGCTGGTCAAACTCCTGGTGGAGGGGACAATTTGGATATTAGCCTTTCATTATATAGGATATATACTGAATGGCACATTAATATGCTTTCGGAGATCATAATAATCTGGCCACTCAGTATATGAATATATGTGTAACTCCATCTATTGAAAAAAATCCACATTATTAACCAGTATACCTAGTACATAGTATATATGAATGCTGCCATCTCTTCCAGTTCCCTGGATACACATCCTAAATGGATGGGTGAGATTTTGGGGCCTCTGGTTGATAATATAGCTGTGATGGCAAGAGACGTGACAGCCTGCCACTGAAAGCAGCCCGCAGGGGGATGCAGAAAGGCTGTGCTTCCCCTACAGGAGGGAAGGAACGCCTGCACACATAGACGGGGCTGGAGGCAGGAGCACTGGGATAGCGAGCGGGTGTATCACTCCTCTCCTGGCAGGAGACAATGCTGAACCCCTCTCAGGCGAACTAACTCATTCCTGCCAAATCCGTGCCACGTGTCTCTTGAGGGACTTTCCACTCATAGAAAGTAGGCTCTTTGTCCCAGAGAAATACACCCCCTTCCTGAACCAGGTCTTCTCATGTGCACAGCTAAGGCATGAAGAGAACAGGGCATGAGTAAGAGCAGCCACTGCACACCCGAGTTAAATCCCTTTACGCCCGAGGAGCAGTCCGCATATCTGTGGTTGTTTTCTCGGCATTTACATTTTACTCTGGTATCTCCAATATGCTTATGAAGGCAACGCATGTGTCCATCATGGAGGAGTAGAAAATATAACATTATGTACAACTGAAATGGGTGGCAAACTGTCACTAAAGGGCTGATTCAGAAGTATGAACCTGCCACACATTATTTTGGAGCCCCATTTTTCTCCTTACAAAGGAGAGCGGCAAGAGTCCTGTCTTTTTTTTTTTTTTTTTCTTCTAGAATTCACACACCTTAAAGCATAAAATATTGTTAACAGTTTGCAAAGATTTAGGAGGTATTCTGGAAATATTAGCCTAGGAAAAATTCATTGACTGTAACCAGGAGAATTTCAAGATTATAGAGCATTTGTATTTGTGGGCCTACAGTCATGAACAATAGCTCATGGAAGAAAAATTACATTTATAGCAAAATGACTTATTGCTCAGTTTGAGGCAAAATATACAGTTCTTTCCCAGGCTCTCCTAAGACCTTAGAAAATTTAAAAATGCCAACAAAACGTTAATGCTACGATTCAAGCTAACATTATATATATTTACGTGTAATTCCATGGGCTGCTCCTGTGTTAATGCTATCACGGACTCACATCTCTGTGGATGGTAGCCGAGTCCCTACATTGACCCACAAGTTCAAGATTAATGTTATCCTGCATGTGTTACAGTTTTCTGGCACTAACAATTTTCTATTAATCTGATGAACAGGCAAAAGCCAGCTCAATATTTTCCCATAACTACGAAATTCCTTCAAAGCACTACCGGTGTCAGTCAGGTGGGCAGGAGACACCCTAGTTACTTCTAAATTCCCTAGATAGTTATGGTAATTCCTTTTTAAAAAATATGTTTTTTATTGATTTTTATAGAGAGAGGAAGGGACAGGGATAGACAGAAATATCTATGTGAAACATCAGTCGGCTGCCTCCTGTGCACCCCCTAATGGGGATTGAGCCTGCAACCCGGGTATGGCATGTGCCCTGACTGAGAATTGAACCGGTGTTCTCCTGGTTCATGGTTTGATGCTCAACCACTGAGGCACACTGGCGGCTGTTATGGTAATTCTTAATAGTGCGGCAGGGGTAAGTCATGGCTAGTGGGAAACTGTAGAATATCATTAGGAATGAAAGGGATAGTTTCTGGCCCTCTCTGGGTTCCTCAGAGGTTAGAGTGTAGTCCTGATACATGAAGGTTGAAAGTTTGATCCCTGATCAGGATAGATACATGAATCATCCAATGAATGGATAAAAGAGTGGAACAATAATCAACATTTCTCTCTTCCTCCTCACCCCCCTTTAGAAACCAATAAAATATTTTCTGTAAATGTAATCCATGTTAAAGTAAAAATATCAGCCCTTTGGTGGTAATGTATGTTGTCATACCTATGCATCCTTGTTGTTTCTGGAGATTTTTTTTATAACTTGGTCATTTGATATTTGAGATTTCTTGGCACAAAGCAAAACTGCAAAAGAAAAATACGTATCAACTTGAGCAGCGTTGTTCTTCCTTTCCCCTTCATTTCATACTCTGCCTGTCCTCGGAGGAACACTGGAGTAACGGAGATGCAAAATTTCCGTTCAGCAACTTCAATATTTAATAAGTGACAAGAGTAGGCCAGTTAAGCTATTAATTTAAACAAACCTCTTCTTCTCTCTTGGGATATTTTTTGTTTCACTGCTTCAGAACTATGAGAGGAAAAGCCTTCATGTTGTTTTCATGTAAGTTTGACTAATTTCACCACATGAAAATACAAAAACAAACAAACAGGGCTCTGTCTGGCTCTTTCTGACTGCGGCAGTGATAGAAATGTCTTAGTAATAAAGGGTCAGTTGGAAATCAGTCAATAAGGATAACAGGACAGTTTGTGATCCTAATGCTGGGCCCCATTTGCAGGATTAGCAGAGCCTGTGCCCTCTCGCCAGCTGCTCAGGCGAAGGCTCCTCCCCCGTGGTTTCCCGCCAGGACTTCACTCTCCGGCCCATCAGTGAGACCAGGAAGCAGGCGGAAGCACTGCGGGATCACTTTTGATGGAAACACTTATGCCCACACACATCACACACACAATCACACAAATAAAAGGAAAACGGAGGAGGCGTCTAATGGAAAAGCATAAACCACCCGTTTGGACAATAGTTATTTCTCTATTCTAGGGGCGTCGAACTCAATCAGAGAAGGGGCCAAAATCTAAAATCCAGCCTAAATCGCGGGCCGAATGGTTTACTGAACAGTCATAAACTGACAATGTCATAAACTGACAGCGGAGTGCAGTGATGACAGCGCGGTGCGGGCCACATTGCAAGGCCTGGCGGGCTGGATTTGGCCCGCGGGCCTTGTGTTTGACACATGTGCTCTATTCGATTCACCTTATATACCAGAACCTGCACTGTCGACAGAATGGCTATCATTATGCCAGGATTTGCTAACTACCATCAATACCTTCCAGTAGTCAATTGTAATCAAGAGTATATGTTCATCAAAAAGAAAAAAAAAAAAAAGGTGTTCTTTTTCAGATTTACATAACAAAACAAGTTTAGAGTATCAATAAATGTGGACATGAAATGTTTTAAGCTTTCATAAATTTTTGTTATGCCAAGAAATATCTCTTGCCATTAAACCAAGTCAGAACACATCCAATCTAAATTGAAAAAAAAAAACTACATCTTTCATTTCCAAAGGATAATGAGAGAAAGAGTGGATTTTCTAACACTGACTGGACAGCTAACAATAACAAATATTACCTTGGAAAAACACTCTTTTGGATAGACGTGATTTTCACTGAAAAGGTTTGCATATTTTTACATGAAATGAATAACATCTCCTCTTAAAGTAAACCAAAAGCATGCTGTTAAAGCTTCAAGGCTACCTAAGAGTCACCTGTCCATCATTAAATTAAGTGGCAGCACTGAAATATGATTGATGCGATTATTACACATACTTTTATATAATCCCCATGGCATACATGAACCAGCCCGTTATTGTGGAGGGACACTTACTCTGAGTTCTTCTATGTGGCTACGATAATTTATCTTTGACTTGTGAAACGAGATGTTTTCATGCTCTCAGTACTTTTTGTTCATTTAATGAACCAAGCACAGACTACATATTTTGAAAATGTCATTTCTTTGTAGCAGATAAATTTACTTAGAGAAGGTTATGAAATACATCTGACTGAAGTACACATTACATGTGTCACAGTCCTCTTGTATTTTTTCTATTACTTGAAGATGTCAGTGTTCCTGAGTCACATTTCATTTATATTCGATAAATTCTGAATTAATGTAGTTATTGAATTCTATTTTACTGAGTGACAGGGAACCAAAAATAACAATGTTTTAAATAGTGAATAGTTCCTTGCTCCCTTGTGCTAAATATTGAATGTAGGGGGTCTGTGCAGATATGTGAGGCTTCATGTTATGCATGGATCCATGTAGCTTTTATATGGATGTATACATGGCTATATGTCAAGATCATTTCGTGTTCCAGGGAGGTTGCTTCAAACTCAATAGCATTCGCTCCAGAAGGAATAAGAAAAGGGGAGGGGAGAAACAAGGGACCCACTCTTCCTGATTCTTCAGGGCATGGCTGTGTGTCTGCTCACACCCCATTCACTGGAACGTAGTTGCATAACCGCCTCTAATTAAAAGGGAGGCTGAGAAACATGGCCCGTTATAAATGATACTATCCAAAAATAAAACTAGTGGAGACTGAAATCTGAGGGTTAGTCATGAGCAGAGACTCCTGTCCTCCTCTTTGGCTTCCGGGATACACTATGCACTATTTGTCTTACACACAGCAAATTCCACCATCTGCCGAAGAGTGAAAAACCCTAAAATCTGCTCCAACCTTCGCAGCCCGTTCAAAGTCTAGTACCCCTCACTGTGTGATGCGGGGACACATATGCCACAGTGAATATAGGCAGGAAGCCACACGAAAACATACAGCCGCTGCTAGGCCACGGCAATGACGACAGCATTCCACTAGGCAGGAATAACGAACACACCGTCCTCTGACAGAGGTGCACATCCGTTATCCGCACACTGGCAGCCTGACTGCACTTCCTGGGAAGAATCCCTTCTTCACTGTCTCCTGAGCACCATCTGGGCCTCAGAGCACGTCTTCCCACTCCGGCCTTCCTCACAGCCCCTCCGCCGTGGCCATCGGGGAGGAGGTCCTTTCTGGGGGCTGTGTGGGTTGGAAGCCCAATGCTATGGGTACAGAGAACGGAGGCTGCAATTCCCAGTCAAAGCAATAGTACAAAAGGCACAAGTCCTTTTCTGGAATTATCTCTATAATTGTTAGAGCCACGTGCAGAGCCACTGCTATGTTCCCTAAAAGAGTCTGAAAATATACAAAGTGAAACAAATATACTAGTTTCTCTAAGCCAGTGTCCCAGTCTACCCAGATTGACAACCTCGTTATTCAGCACTAAGCGGGAAAGTCCCATCAAACATTGCAACTAAGTCGGGAACTATGCCTTAGATTCTCTTCTCATATCCCCTCTCCTCTTTTTCTGATATTTCAGAATAAACAGCCACACTTCGTCTCTTTTGTAATAGTACTTCTTACCTTTACCTCTCAGGAAACTAGGCGAAAATAAGTGATTTATCCCTTCTTTCTTTGACCATTTTTTATTGAATAATTTCTCCATCAAACTGTTTCTAATCCAGTGTTAAGCTGATTCTTTATTATAAAATTAGACAAATTATAAATAGTATAGGCCCTCAGAATTGGGTCTTCAGGTTTTATATTCCTAAACGGCAGGAAGAATTGACACTTTAAAAGCTATAAGAGAAATTATAAATGCTTTTCAAAAGTATTTGGATTTGCCTTAAAAAATGAAATGGCACTGAATCAGAAATAAATAAACTCATGGAAAGTTAGCATCCTCTTATGACAAGATTTGTTTTTCTTATAGATGAATCATTACATTGCTAATATGTCTTAAGGACATTTATCAAGTCTTAACAATTCTTTACTTTGAGAAACTTCCAACTATTATGTATATCTCAATGGATATTAAAAAGAGTCTTCCACTGTGTACATGCTAAGAAACCAATGTTTCAGAATCAGAATATTTAATCCACATGGATCGTGTTGCCTGACAAAAATTAATATGTGCACTAATGACAAGAGAAACATAATCAAAATAGGAAAATAGGGGTAGTCTACATTTTATCCGAAAAGTACACCTATTTTGGCAAACACTCATAATCACCCATGGATACTAGTATCTTGGTGAAGACTAGGCGGTTGGAAGAGAAGATCCAGCACACGGTAGAAGCAAAAGCAACCTGAAACTGGCCACACTGAAGAGGGTAAAAGGAACGTTTCATGGCACCCGTGCCCCTCCTCCTCCGGTGGCAAAGCTGAGTGTCCGGAGAGACTCTTGGCTTGTGATTCCTCCCCCGGGAGAAAGTGAGAGCAGGACAGTGGACACCTGGCTTCTCCAGGTGTGCATGGTGCCCCAAAGAGACCTACTGTTTTCTTATCTCACCCAGAGAACTGACATGTGCTCCTCAACTGTGGGCATGGAGTGGCCTTGAGAACAGCCGCCAGGGCTCCCGGAAAGCATCAGAGAAACACGGGTCCCACTCACTGCTCTGTGAGCCCCATCAGAGAGCCTGCCCACAGAATGCTGTGATGCCTTGTCTATGGATACACCCAACTGGCCCAAGGACATCTGCAGGGCTCATGTCACCTCACACTCCCATCCTATCCCCACCACACTGTTCACACCCAGTGGTGGGAGAACAGACCTTTGCAGGTAGCTAATGGACACCTGTAGAAAGGTAGCCTGACTCTGCAAGGTCAGGAGAAAGCAAGTGACTTTGTGGGATCTAGAAAAGGCATGAGATTGTAAGACCCCTCCTCCCCCTCAACAGGCAACAGAAAGTGTGGAGCATTGAATATCCATAAAGCAGGCCTGAGAAAGCCCCAGAATGCTTACCAGGGCTGGCAGGCGGTATTCTGTCATGAACCAGGTCAGCAGAGATGGAGGGGGATGTGTTGGTTTCTTCTGATGTGAAGACAGAAAGGCAAGACTTCAAGAAACATGACAAAACTACAGACGTGACACCACCAAAGGAGCACCATTTTCCAGGAACAAATCCCAGAGAGAAGATCCATGAGTTTTCCAACAAAAAATTCAAAAACAGCCTGCCCGGTGTCGCTCAATGGTTGAGCACTGACCTATAAACCAGGAGGTTATGGTATTTGTTTAAGTATGCATCTATATTTATATATGAATATATTACTATTGACTCTCAAATAGAAATTTGAGTGCATTAATAATTAACAAATAACATTTTCTAGTAAAATGTACCATGTATATTGCAAACAAAAATGTTGGTTTTAAATTGAAAACACCACTCATACATCTAGACAGAAATATGCTTTTTTAAAGTAATACTTTTGTTCTCTTTGCCTATGTTGCCTGTTCTGTTTATCAGAAATTGAGTATGACGTTCAGGAAAACACCTAGAAATAGATAGCCATCACAACGGGGTTGTAAAGACTACTAGTCCTTCAAATAATGAGGATTTAAAAAGGAATTTCTTGGGCAAATTATTTTGGAATATTTCCATTTTAGAGATCTGCAGTGCAATTCAGCAATTTAGAGGACCCAGCAATTCCCAAAATTTCTTTACAAGCTGTTGTTTTTATATGCAGCACTAATTACACCCCTCTGAATAAGTTCTGCCAAGCGTGTTTGGAGAAATGCTGATCTGAAACGTTGTCTAGATGGTCAGATTACTGAGTGATTTATAAAGATGAAACGCTTAGCTCATAATGCTTAGTTTCTAATTGATGTTCTTAAAAGAGATCGATAAGTGTGTTCTGATTTTAAAAAAGACACAAAAAACTTCTCCTGATAAAAATAACTGTCCCAGGCAACAGAAGCAAAAATAAACAAGTGGAACTACATCAAACTAGAAAGCTTTTGCACAGCAAAGGAAAACATCACCAAAATGAACACACAACCACTAAATGGCAGGAAATAATTTCAACTCATATATTTAATGAGAGGTTAATATCCAAAATATATTTTAGAAAAAGCCCAACAACTCAATGACAGAGAAACAATACCCTTAAAAACAAAGATAATATCTGGATGGACAATTATCCAAAGAAAACATACAGATGGCCAACAGGTGCATGAAAAGATGCTCTCCATCACTCATCCTCAGGAAAATGCAATTATAATCACGGTGAGATATCACCTCGCACCTGCCAGGATGGCTACTATGAAAAACAAGAAATAACAAGTGTTGGCAAGAATGTGGAAAAGAGGGAACCCTTTTGAGCTGTACGACATGCATTGCAGGAAACAAAGTCTATGAAGTACAAAGAGGAAAGAGATCAGAGGTAGGAGGGGAGAGCTTTCAGACCACAACCTGACCCTGGGGATCCTGACCTGCACATAGGACACCATACTGCCATGGAGCCTTCTGCGTGGGGAAGAGTAACAGACAGACACCCAGTCCCCAGAGGTAATGACAGCTTCACATCCATTCAGTCTTCCACACTTTGTAACCCAATATCCCATGGATGTAATCCTGATATTTCATGAGCGCCATAGCCTACAAGGTACTTGATAATCTGTGAATGTACCAGCACAGAGTATTACGTGGTAAACATTTCTTGCTGCTTTACTAATTGTCTCTAGCGATTGGGCGCTCCCTTTGCAGTCATTTATAAATATAGCTGTCTCCCCACATTAGGCTGTGAGCTACTGAAAGGTTTGGTTCAATTTTATTCATTAACTAGAGTCCCGGTGTACAAAATACGTGCACAGACAGGGTGCTTAAGCCTGGCTGGTGACCAGGGCCAATCTGTGGGGCGGCCAGTGGAGTGATTGGGGCCCCCACCTGTGAACAGTGGGCGTCTCCTTTGCACTGAATAGTCACCGCCTCTGAGTGGCTGATCCCTCAAGCAGAGCACCTTTGGTGCCTTAGACATTTTTGTTTTGCGTTCAAAACTAAACAAAAATAGTAAAATATTAGTGTCTTTAAATTTTTAAAAAGCATTTGATAATGTAAGCGAGGCATCATGTTGCCTTTAAAAAATACAACTGAAATATCCAAAATACATTTTGTAAATTTATATATATGTGGAATGAAGAGAAATTATTCCCTCAAAGAATTAAAATAGGACAGTTTTAGGACTTAGAGCACAAGGACTATAATTGTGGATTCTTCACATAAACTATGATATTATTTGTTATCATGTTAATATTTCAAATGGTCTTGGATTCACCTTATGTCAATATGAAATATTGATACGTTTACTTTTCACACTTTAAAGAAAAAAATTACCTTTTCCTTTTACCTATTCTGTTTTCTTAGGATAATTACTCTCCAATAGATAATATGTTTAATGATATAGAAATTTTTATCTCTTTATTTACTGCTCTATCCATGAATATTAATTCTGCTTAGTATATTGTAGGTACTTAATAATTGCTCATTTGATAGTCTTAATGTATAATTATTGTAACATACAAACCTATTTGAGACAGTTTTCTTATATAGCTAATGCTTTTCTCCCAAGTAGTTTGGAAGAATCTTCCAACATTCTAAAGCTAAATAATTACCCCAAATGAAATAAATTAAAACAAAAAGAATCACTTTATATCTCTAACAGCTTCTGTGGGCCAGGAATTTAGGAAGAGCCTTGTGAGGTATCTGAGTCCATTCCGGCTGCTGTGAGTGACATAAACATTACGGAGCCTGTGGCTCACAAACAACAGAGATGCGTTTCTTCAGCTCCGAAGGCTAGAAGTCCACTATGAAGACACTGACCAAGCAGGGGTCTGGGCGATCTCACTTCCTAGAGGACTCTCTCTCCTCCTTTACTCCCTGGTACAAGCGGCAAAGGACCTCGCTGGGGTCTCTCATATTAGTGCACTCATCTCATTGCTGAGGATTCTGCCTGCTTGACCTAAGTACCTCCCTAAAACCCAGTCTCCAATACCATCCTTTTGGGGTTTAGGATTCCAACACAGGAATGTAGGGGAGACATGAATATCCGGTCCACAGCCCTCAGGTACTACGGCAAAAATTTTAAAAAAGTATGTATAAATTCAGAGCCCCCTGCGATGAAATGGTGACTGGTCCTGTGGCTGAAGGTTCAGCTTGCAAGCATCTTCCTCTCCCCTTATTCCCCCCTCTCTCCCCCCTCCCTTATTTAGTCTCGGTGACTCTTTTTTAAGTGTCCGTGGTGAATTTTGGGGGGTTTTCTTACAACCTGGTGGCCTCGGGGAGCGGAAAGGCTCACCTGCTGCCAACGCCTTCAGAAGGCGGTGTTGTGATTTGCAGAGTGAAAGTCGCATCGCTTTTATGGCCAATTTCAAAGGCACACAGTCTCCGTGAAGACACGCTGTGGGAGGGAAGCTCTGAAATAGTCCATTTCGAAGAGAAGCTGACCTAGACCCCACCGCTCACTGGGAGGAATGTCAGAGAATTTTCACACATATTTCCAAGCTCCCACAGGAGTCTAAGGTGCTGCATATAAAGGGGTCTTGGAGACACGCAGCAGTTACTGCTTGTTTGGTAACATATAACTAATGGAATTAAGTGAGCAATATCAGTATCTAAGGAAGCCTGTGCTCACCTCTAAATGGATATACAACTGAAATAATAAAGGTAAACCCAATGACCTATTGATTGCAAACGTAAAAGGTTAAGTTTACGCAGTGTTTTTGTATGGGACAAGGGTAGCATTTTTCTTATCATTTTTAGCTTGCATGTCCAATCGGGTATTTTAATATTCAAATTCATGTCTTATTAGAGCTTCAAATATACATAACACGAATAATATGGTATTTAAAAACAAAACAAAACAAAACAAAACAAAATAAAACAAAACAAACAGGAAAATATACCAGGCTGCTGTTTTGTAACTGCAAGGTTCTGATTTCCCTGATCTTTCTGTTTATTCCTCACTTAATCATATTATTTAAGGGATGAGAGAGGTACTGCTATTCCTCAATTCTAAGTATGTCATTACTAACTTCCATTCTCAATAAAAGTGTTGGCTGGGCAGTTAAAGAAGGTTATATCTAAGTGACTACTTTCAAATTCCAAATTAGTTAGAATGATGTGCAGACATTCTTCTTATCCAAGCCAATATTTTTCTAGTGGTATTTTGTTCAAATCCCTAGGCAGTAGGTATGCTGGGATTAAAGGAACTAATTAACTAGCCGACTAACCAACTGAACTCTCCTAGAGCTGCCGTGTCCTAAAACTGTCTTCTCTTAAAACCTCTCACACAAACCATCCTTCAAAGGCAGCCTTGAGAACAGACTCCAGAAAGCCGCTTGCTGTTTAGATTGACACATCCTATCACACCAGCCATCACAAGCAGAAAGTAATCATCTCTGAAGCCAGCCCCCGAGGGTGTCTTTTCACATGAGTTGCCAGTGCCCTAGGAACAATGCACTTAGAAGAAGCAGGGACTTGTTTTTCTCTAAAGTAAAATTTAAAATAAAGACAAAATGGCATGGAAGTAATCTATATATATATAAAAGGCTAATATGCTGTGTCCTTCCAACTGGTCGCTATGATGGGTACTGACCACCAGGATCTGCTGTGACGTGCACTGGCCATGTACAGAGAAACAGCACTTTGGACCTGGTGCCCACAAAGCAATACTCAGCTTCCCCCAAGTGGGACACAGGCCCCGCCAACACCTTGGAGCCACAGCCCACCAAATCGCAAGCCAACACTGCCAAGACCTCATAACACAAAACGCAGCCCACAGCACAGCCCAGAAATGGCCGGTGTGGGCACCGGGTAAAGACAACACATAGCAACGCCCGGCTTCCTCGCCATAGCCACAACTAGCTGCCTTGCAGTCTCTTCAGCCCAGGAACACGACTTGCTTTACAGCCAGGTGGAAACAGTTCACACTGTAACTCAATGTCTGTGAAGCATTTTCCCACGCCTCATCTCATTTGATCCTCACAGAAGTCCTGGAGTAGGTGGACAGGAGACTTGGTGGAATCCTATTTTTATTAGCCAGATAATGGAGATTCAGAAAGCTTAGGAACTTGATCCAACTGAAAAGGAGTAAGAAATGGTGGACCTTGAAGATGACTTCAGGTTTCTTCACTGTGCAGAATATAGTCAAACACTGCTGCAGTTAAATATTTTACCCTTTGTTCTCCCTGCGTGATCTACAATAATAATCTGCTATGTGTTGGTATTTACTGCTGTGCTGCTGACGATTACCTGAAAGAGAAACTAGGGTGCTTCACTGGGCTGGAAAAAGTTTAGCTAAATCAGAAAGGAGTTCTAATTAAGCAAGTTTATCTATATCAATATCTATATTTATATCTATAAAAGGCTAAAATGCCTTGCACCAGTGAGAACCAATTGCAAGCTGCAAGCATGTGTTTCGATCTGTCATTGTCGATTGTGAATTTGGCTGACACTTCTATTATAGAGAAAGGGCGAATAGTGATATTAAAATATTTCTTCTAATTAATGTCCTTTCACTGTGCATTAATTCATGCACTGGGCCACTAGATGACAATAGAACAGGATGTCCTTCTTGTATCAATCCTTTTTGTGGAACCTGAACATGCAGAGAAGTGAGTGGTTACATGAAAGAAGCACTCACACATGGAGAAAAGAACAGGAACAGTCAATGATAGTTTATCTGTTTGTAACAGTATCTACCTAGTGCTAATAACAGCACAGGAAGAAAGAGTAGTAATTTGCATCTCAGTTTTCATGTGGAAGATTGGGAATGGAGTGGTAGAAGTAAAATGAGTTTGCCCTATAAAGAATAAACCATGCAACTGACTTACATTAACACATTGAAATATTATTTTAAAAAACTTTCTGTATCTCAGTATTCACTATTTTGCTTCTTGAAATATTTAACTGCTTCAAAACATTGGTTAAAGTTTGAAACGATACTATTTTCATCAAGAGAGGAGAAATGGGTCAATATAAGAATAAGCAATCCAGTTAGGACCTCTGGCATAAAACATTTGTTTCTTTAGGTCACTATAAAACATATTTGTGTTTTGCCTTTTAGACCTTATACTTCAGATTAAAAACAAAAACAAAAAACAAACAAACAAAAATCAACTTAATGAAATTAGAAGAAATTATCTAAAGGAAGCATTAGGCAATACATAAAAATATGGGCTACTATTGCATTTTTCTCTTTGTGGAATATGTTCCATTATTATATATTTTCCCCTAAAATTGTATGGGCTTTGGCAAAGAATTATACTTGTATGTATATTAAAACCAAACATTAAGACAGTTCAACCCACCTAAAATTTAAATGAAGAAAAGACCTTTCCCTGCTTTGTTTTGTTTATTTTTTTCTTGTTGTTTTGCATTACAATCTATTTACTGAGCCTCTAATGCTGGAAGCCATGCCCCATTCCAGGCTCTGGGGCTAGAGCACTAAGCAAATTAGGCACAGCATGTGCATTCAAAGGTCAGAGGGCTGAGTGGGGGATAAATAATTAAAATAAAACTGATATATGCAAAAATTATACACACACATATATTGACTAAACATCAGGTTCTATGAAAGAAAAATAAAACTCTATGAAAGAGATATTCCACCTACTTTAGTGTTTTTAGTAAAAATACTCAGAAAGGATACTAAAAAAATAAAGATCTGAAGTATGAGTAGAAGGCATGGTTATTTTTAATCAATAATTAAGTTGCTTACTCTTCTCAAGCGTGTCAAACTCACGGCCTGTGGGCTGCATGCCTCATTTATTTGGTCTGTGTTAGCCTTTGAGTTTGACATGCCTGCTGTACATGGAGGACAACATATAGTAGTTTAAAAATCATTGAAAAATATATCCAAAGATTTGAATAAAATATATTTGTGAGAAACCTCAAACAGATCTTTACTCACTGTTTAATTTTCATAGGTTGAAATGTTTTAAAAAATATTGGACTGAAAGTTGGTCTAGGGCAGGGACTATCTTTCATTCATTTCCTCCTTCTTGCCCTCCCCGCCCTGGCACTCGCTTCGTGTTCATTCTCACTGTGACACCACAGAGGGCATTTCTAACAATAGAACTAATCAGCAAGATCTCATTAGTACCCTGCTCTAATAAAAGGTTTGCCTATTATTTTAAATTTAGCTGATATTTCTCTGTCTTAGATGAGTATAATCATTCAAGTAGTATAAGTTACTTCGTTATAAAGAGAAAGCTAAGCATAATTTAAAATCATATTAACCCTTCTGAGTATGCTATTTTAATAATCCAGTGTTCAGTGCAACCATCCACATCCCAGGAGCGACCAATAGAATTTAGCCACTAACTGCATTGCCTGATAGAAAATGGTTTAAATAATAGTTCAATCTCTGCGCCCCCCCCCCTCCCCGAAACTGAAGGCCAGGAGTGTTGAAAACAGCTTACTCCTCACTTAAGAATAAATGTAAGTAATATAGATTGTTTTCAATATCTAAATCTGAATTATTGTAATATATAACAAATATATTCACTTTACACAATTAAAAATAATTATAAATGGTACCTACTTCTATTCTACACAATTAGATTTGCATGATATGATGAAGAAAAAATTAAATGAAAATAGAGGCACAATAGTTTGTTGGCAATGTTCAGCTAATATATTTTAAACAGTAATTATAAACTCATAGCACATAGGGTTGTCACTTTTCTGAGTGTTTAAATGAACAATCTACAAGTATATGTATATCAAATGTGTAAGTTAAGTGACATTTCTAAGAAATTTTTTGTCACTCATTTAAATCTAAGTGGCATAGTACTATTCCTAAGGAACCACGAGGACAAAAGAACGTGCATTCAAACAAAAGCAAAAGGTGTGTAAACACAAAAACCAATCATTGTAACATGCTTTCCGTCTGTTGGAGAGTTAAGTGACTTCAACAAAGGATTCACATCTGCTGATGGGCACTTGGGCTGTTTCCAGCCCTCAACTATGGTGAGTGGTGCTATTACGAACAGAGAGGTGCCTATAGCCTTTCTGATTGGCGCTTCTGGTTTCTTGGGACTTATTCCTAGAAGTGGGATACATATTTTCCATATTCTTAAATTAATTTAAAAAACAAGGCCAGCAAGGCAAACATTTCAATGTGTAAACGTCTCTGGCATTTTCCCTCTGTCCTCCAAAGAGCACCCTACGGCTGGTTATCAGGTTTGTTTTATCAGGTTTGTAAGGGATGTGATGTATTCTGATGTGAGAAAGTGAGAAGAAACCTAGGGAATTTAATTAAGTTGTGTAAAGAGATGGGGGTGCTCAGGATCAAGGGCTAAGAAGATAGAGTTCAGAGAGTAAATGGGATAAAAAAAAACACAGCATGCTTTCCTTCCTCTAGCACAGAGCAGCCTGTCAGCTCGGACCATTGGTTAAATTCTGTAAACTGTTCTGCAATGACCATCATTTGTAACAGTGATAAGAAAGCAGTGATCTCCACTGGGATGCTGAATTCCTTTTTCAGCATTTTGCAACTAAAATGTATGTTTGTCTGACTATATATACTTGCCTGTGTGTCCACATATATATGCTTATTTACTTTTTTTTTTATGGACAGGTACCTTTAGTTAAAAATGATACATCTTTCAAAAGTAAGTTTGATTTTCGATAAATTCTCCTATACAGGGAGTCAACAACATATTCTACAAGAAAAGCTAGTTTTTAAAAACCTATTTAATAAAAGATAGGTCTTTAATAAGTTTTTGATACAGCCCTACAAATAAACACAATGGATTAAACAATAATGGATTTAAATGAATTATATTTTTTATTATATGTAGACTTAGAAGATGAATCAAATCTATTACGTTTTAATAAAATATTTCCTGGTTTGATACAGTTTTAAATAATTCTTAATAACAAAAATAAAATACTGTTCTGTGGTATGCATGCAGAATATATAGATGAACATCAATGGCAATTATGGATTCATGGGGAGAAATGAAATCAATAAAAAATTTTAAAATAACAGATTGAAATCACAACAGCCAGACCACATGGAACAGATTTCTTTAACGTTGTCCCAGGTGCTGCAAATGTCCTGACTTCAAAGTGTGGGTAAATGAGGGCTCTCTCATGCCTTCTGTGATGTCCAGTGTACTGTTGGCGACATGGAGCAATCTGACATGGCTATAGTCATCACGGAGAATCCATGGGTCCCGAGACTGATCCAGTCTGACCCAATTAAATCCCAAAAGTCGGGGCTATGCAGCTAGAACACAGATTGCCACCACTTCATCTAACAGAGAGAATACAACAACCCTGGGGCCAGCTGACAATAGTGACTACTTACGACAAGTGCAGAGTAAATTAAACACAGCTATTTTAAAACGTTGTTTAGTAAGTAACTGTGTGTTTTCGGTAGAGTTTGGGCATGCTTTAATAATCCTAACAATTTGTTTGCACAATTCTAATGAATTTCTTCCAACAGTATAATAGTTCTTTATATTAGTAACTAGATGCTTGGTGCATGAAATTCATGCACGGGTAAGGTCCCTAGGCCTGGCTAGTGATTAAGGCTGATCTTGACCATCTGGCTGCTGGCCTGGGCCTTCCTTTATTCTTAACCACCCCCTGGTCAGCCCATGTCATAGTGAGAAATTGAACTTCTGTTCTCTTGACAATTTGCACATGAGGCTTTTATATATATAGATAATCTGATGTAGGTATTAAAATTTTGAGATACTTCCAACATTAACCTCACCTCAGGTTACTATGGTTGGCAAGAATCTCCAAAATACTTCAACAGAAGATTTTAGCAAGTAAAGGCATTCTTGGCTTGCAAATGTGAAATAAATGCATACATATCACCAGAGGGAAAATTATGAATAAAAGAGGAAGAAACACTAAAAATAAACCTAGTTGTACGGATTGAACAAATTTCACTGTATTGGTCTGAGCACTGAATTCGTTTGGAAAGGCAAACTGTCTATTTCTCGCTCTTGATTTCTCATCTTTTCCCCACACTGACTCTACCTGCAGCCACATCTGACTGAAAAGGATCTGTATGAAGTTTTGGAGGAGGAAAGGAAAAAGTCAATATATGTCATCTTAAAGCTTCTCCTGTGAAGAAACACAAGTCACTCTAAACACCCTTCACCCGGTAAAACAGGTGGAGGACTGATAGCACGAGGGTAAAATATAGCTGCACACTTACATCTTATGTACCATCGAAAATAACTGCGGCCATCTTTTATCAGAAATACTAATTCCACATAAATATACAAAATGTGGAACATGTTATACTTGCAAACTGAAGGCATGCATTTGTTTTCACAACTGTTTCTAAAATGGATGCTTTAATGCAGCTGCTGAAGAATAAGAAGTTGTCTGCCAAACACATGTCCTATGAAGTAACAGCATGATGACGGGGTATATATCTTGCCCTTTTCTCCTGTCCAGAGATAGATAGGAAGGGCCTATGCACATTACATTCCCATCCCCGCCTTTTAGCAGATGAATCCGCTGGAGAAAAAACATGTCTCTGCCCTATCTACTTCTGGTCAGAGGGAAAAAAAGTGAAACCTCACACGCAGAGGAACAAAATCAACATTCATATTGAATGCTATAAGTAATCAATAAATGCACACACTTTAAAAAATAATAAATACAAACAATTTTTTTTTAGCAGAGAATAAAGGGGTAATAGAAAACTTTTGGTTTCTAGAGCTATGATGTCCTAAGATTTTTATCTTAATATTAAAAAATCAAATAACGAAGCTCGATCTAGAGAACACATCTACCCCGGATGCTGCCATTGGGACCTGCGGAGAAGCCCTGCGTGTTCGGCGGTCCTGGCTTCTCCAGTGCAGCGTAGGGCGAGGCCTGCCAAGAAGAATGACGTCCTTGCCCACGACATGCCAATGACCTCCCGGTGAGTAAAAGACCCTCTGGACACCGAATGTTTGAGGAAGCGGAGAAATCTCTGAGAATACTGCACCACCACGGACAGTGCGGCAGAGATGTACAATGGGTATGACGTCCTTTTTCTCTTGTTCGTTCCACAGAAAAGGAAGTAAAACTCATTGTTTCCCTTTATCCCCGGAATTCAGGACTTGGTCAGAATGCGTGGAGGTGTCCAAAATTCCGTTTCATTTCAGCGGGATTTTGACTTGACCTTTGGTCTGGAGTCTGCAAAGCCCGGGGTCCCTCTGTGGAGTGAGCTTGAACCCCGCCATTCTTTGCAGTGTTAGGTCTACATGTAAATATGCCAGCCTCCTGTGTGACATTAGTGTCCCACCACTTCATTGTTTTCCCTGTGCTCTTCCCCACACGCGAGTGTCAGGCCATTATTCCGGGTCTCAGCAATAACTCTCCTCTCCCTTACCGGCAGGCACTGAAGTTTATTTTTCCAAAATCATTTCTGTGCCTCCTCCTGCATATTGTGAAGCAGATGGGGAAAGAGATGAATCTTCCAGCAAAACCAGATAACTGCTCACTCAGGAGGTCTACTTCTGTCAGATCTGACCGGGAACAGACAAACTAACAAAGAAATATGTATGTGTTTTATATGCATCCATGGTGATGTGTTCTGTGCATGGCAATGTGATGTGAACGGGTGCAGGAAGGAGGGTTGGCCTGGATGTTGGAAAAGCTGGGGGAATGAAGGTCCCGGGGAGACACCAGAGATCAGAGCATCTGCCGCAGGAAGGCCGGGAAAGCCAACGTGCGGGAGCTACCCCTGCAGGATGTACCATGCGGTTGACCGAAGGGCCCGGGAATCCCAGCAGGGCTCAGGCGCCAGTCCCACCCCAAGGCCTCCCTAGTCTGTGCAGGGAGTGGAGAGGGGATGAGGATCAGTGCTTGTCCAGAAGCTGCCGTGATGTAATGGCTACAACCCTTTCCATCATCATGACGCCCCTTTCCTTCCGCCTTCAGTCTCCCGGAGAGAACTCACTGGAAGCCAAGCAGAGAAGACTGCAGTGAGGAGGAGCCTCCGGAGGAGGGTGGTGGTGCCGAGGGGACAGGCTACCACTCACCCCTGCCTTGTCCCAGGATGCTGGGGGCCCGGAAGGGGCCAGGGCTCGGTGCGGGCTGCTGATGGGAGGCCAGGTCCGTTAAGTGGCCTGGGAGGAACCTGGCGGTTCCTGGAAGGCAAAGAGGAACGTGGGAACATGCTGCAGGGAGACAGTGACTGCTGGCTTCTCAGTGGGCTTTTCCTTCATTGAGCCTTGCCTGATCCTCTCTGCCAGGCGCACAGCCGGGCACCTGTGGCTCCAGCCCCGGAGCTGGGGCCTCGTCCTCTGCTCCCGGACATCATGCTGACCGGGCCGGCCTGGCCGGGGGCTGCCCCCAGGGCTCGCCGGGGCCCACACACCCACGGCCCGACTCTCCCCCGCAGTTCCGGTCACCGCACTGCGTGGCCCGGGCACTTAGATTGGAAGCTGGAGGGACAGCAAACAGCGGCCAGAGGGCAATATTTAACGTCAGCTCCTGAAATGGGATTTGTTTCCCGGATGAACGGTTTTAAAGGGTAAACTAATAATCAGCTTAACAATAACCCACAACCTTCGGACCAACTAAGGGTAAACTAATAAATTAATAACCTTTTACATAGCTTTTACGTATAAGACGCCCACCTAGAACCTATAAAGTAATAAACATGATGTCATAGTTAGACATCGCTGATTACATAGTTAGAAGCTTTGTGTTTTTTTTACATACTTCTTACAGCATCCTCTCTAAACAATGGGGATAATTGTTATTATTTCTAAGAACTATGTGAGTTGAAAAGAATTATTTTATTACAAATTAAGGTGATGATTAAAAAAACAAAAATGTATTATTTTGAAAAATTACATAGTAATCATATACATTTTATTGTGCATTTAAAAAATTTAGATTAAATAAAAAGTTAGCATTTTATACTTTGTTCTTTATCCTGCTTTGATTTGAGTTTATTTTTGTGTGTGGTTGTGTCAAATGTTTTATTTCACGCCCCCCCCCCCCCCCGCGCCCCCCGAGGTGACATTTTTAAAATGTAATACAAATGACCTTGGCTCAATATTCATTGAGTGTCTACTAGAATTATGCTACAGAGAAAATATTATGGTAATACTATAAAAAAGCCCAATCCAATTGTAATACTATCACATTCCCTCCCTACAGTGTTACTGGGGAGTGAAGGGTTAAGGAAAGGCCTCACGCTCATGGTGCTGATATGCCTTACACTGGAAGGGCCTGCTCTGTGCAGTGAAGTTCTTACATGATGGCTGATGGAATGTTTAAACTATTAAAAGCCTGCAAATCTCACAGACCTCCCACCAGTACAACTTAATGACAGCTTGTCTGCGGAATTAGCTTGTTCAGTGAACACATCTGAAAGGTCTGAAATGCAGCAATTATATAAGGGGAACGCAGAACACTCAGTGACGTTTCCATAAACACACCTACTGCGGCCCGTTCTCCTATTAGCGTTTTTCAAGTTTCAGAGTCCATCAACGGGAACGCTCCATTTTGGAAGGTTATCATTCACGATTCCTTCCTCATAAACGCACCATCTCGGCCCCGGCAGTCACATGGGAACTACGTATGCCGTGGAGCGTGTTCTTAATTGCAACTCGCCTCCTCCCCCAACAAGCAGGACGGTGCCTTTTCCTACGTCTGTTTGAGCTGCGTGGCCAGGAGTCCTCTGGGCCCACGAGCTCGCAGGGTACGACAAGCAGAACTCTGAGGATGCAGCTTGGATGAAATGACGTTTCCAGCTCTTAGAGACCTAACAGCTGTGTGACAAAGAATATTGGGGTCCTGCTGGCATGGCTCAATGGCTGAGCACTGACCCAGGAACCAGGAGGTCAGGGTTCGATACCTTGTTCCTGGTCAGGCCTCGATCCCAGTACAGGACGTTCAGGAGGCAGCCGATCAATAATTATCTCTCATCATTTATGTATCTATCTCTTTCCCTCTCTTCCTTCCTCTCTCTGAAATCATATATATATATATTGGTTAACATTTTTGAGGATCAATTTTCTTATTTGTAATATACCAAGCCTTTTGAATACCCTATTCTCTTATAATATATATATTATAGTTCTATAGATTAAATGTTTTAATATCCATCAAATATGAGTATTACTGATGGGACTCACATAGATATTTCTCAGTAACAAAAAAATGAGTGTGATTTATATCAAATTTTTAATTAATTAAGGGTATTTAGGTGTTTGTGGGGGACTGCTTTGGGTTAATGTGGGAAGGGGAGAAATTAAGAGACCTGATATTTCTGCTGAATAGATTTAAAATATATTTTATTGATTTTATACAGAGAGGAAGGGAGAGAGATAGAGAGTTAGAAACATCGATGAGAGAGAGTCATCGATTAGCTGCCTCTTGCACACCCCCCACTGGGGATATGCCTGCAACCAAGGTACATGCCCTTGACCGGAATCGAACCCGGGACCTTTCAGTCCCCAAGCCGACGCTCTATTCATTGAGCCAAACTGGTCCCGGCATCTGCTGAATAGATTTAATCTGAGCAAACCATTTCAAGCGTTTGTTTGATTTCTTTGTATTAACCGTAAAAGGTCAACTTAGATGATCACTCCACATCCTTGTTTTTCTCACAATTCTAAATCGAATACCCTGATCACTTCGTTAGGTGACAGATAGATGCCACATTGCACTGGGGACCGAGCAGGCCTGGTATGTGGGAGTTCCTTCCTCTCTGCTGGGAACCCAGAGCTGCGGGGCTGACCGGACAGGAGGGCACAGGATCCATCAGGAACGGCCCTTCTCCCGGGCCCACCACGTCCTCCCTGTGTCTTTACCGGGAGATCATGGCTCCCATGTTCATAAAGGAACAACGAGCCGTTTTCCAGTTTCTTAGTCTGAGAACTAGAGAGCCCAATGCCTTCCCTCTGGAATCGCATTGAGATGCCTTCTCCACAGACTTAAGAATCTCCACGCAAACCTACTGTGTACACGTCAGCAGGGATTCATGTTGGACGGAATACATGTGTCCACGAATTATCCTCATCCTTGAAGTGTCAAGAGTTGAATTAACAAAACACTATTAAAATTTATAATTATTAGCATTATAAAGATTTAAATTTAGTTAAAGAAAAATTAAAGTTCTATTTTTGATAAGGAGTATACAAATATAAAATTGTTTCTTAAGTAATTAACTTTTAAAAAAATATAATATTTATTGATTTCAGAGATAAAGGGAGGGAGAGGAGGGGGAGGGAGAGAGATATAGGAAGAGAGAGAAATATCAATGATGAGAGTAATTGATTGGCTGCCTCCTGCAAGCCTCACACCAGGGATTGAGACCACAACCTGGGCATGTGCCTTGATCAATAACTAAACTGTGATTTCCTGGTTCATAGGTCTATGCTCAACCACTGAGCCATGCAGGCAGGGCTTAAGTAATTCTCTTTTTATAAAAACCTTATAAAGGCATGATTCACAGAGCATAAAATGTGCTCTTTTTAAATGTACAGCTCAGTGGTATATCCACAGAGGTGTGTGTTCATGGCGTCAGTCTAATTTTAGAATACTTTCATCACCCCAGAAAGAAACCCAGGCCTGTTCTCAGCCACACTCATGTCCTGCACCTTTTGGCCCCTGGAAACCCTAAGCTAGTTCTGTCTCCATGGACTGGCCTGTTCGGAACTTTTCAGGAGGGCGTGGGAGCAGTGGGGACTGCGTGTCTGTGGGTCAGCAGCACAGCACGTCTCAGAAGACCCTCCTAAGGCCCCTCTGGTGACTCACAGGCACTGCTCCAGGGAGGGATTTGCTGGGGTTGCGTGATATTTTTCATTATGCACTGAGATACAACAAAACAGTATAAAGCGTGCTAACTGATTTAATATGTTCCAATTGGTGGCTACAGACTAGTTCAATCTGAGTAAATTCTGTTTTCTAAACAAAAAGGATTTAAGCAAATACAACATTTTTACACAAATATTTCACAGGAGAGGAAAGACAGAAATGGCTAGAGTACGTAACACATTACAGACTCTACATTAGAGGAATGCATAGACTCAGAGACACCGAGATGCAGTCACAGGCTCTTCCTGCACAACATAAGAATGCATTAAAGTAGATAAAGCAGATGAAGGAGATAAAACCAATGCTGCCAGGACTGACTGAAGACATGTGGATCTGGTTCACTCTTCCTGGAGAGCAACCGCCTACCAAGAAACAAAAGCTAAAACTGTTCACGTTTCACCAGGCCAAGTTTACTGCATGCTCCAGAAATAAAAAAGAAAGGACTTCATTAGAAATACATTATACTAGAGCCTTGGTGCACGAATTGGTAAACGGGTGGGGCCCCTCTGGGTGGCCTGTTGGGATTGGGCCAAAACCCGCAGTACAACACTGCCTGCAGTTCCTACCCTTCACTTCTGCTCATCCCAGCCCCCCTGTGCCTGGAGAGGGACTGACTGAGTCAGCCATGATCCCTGAATCTGCACCCTCCCAAGGGGAGTGGCCTGCAGGACTGTCTGCACTCGGGTGTTCAGTACACGTCATAGAGATCAGTTGAGCAGCCTTAACATACCATTAGCATATTAAGCTTTGATTGGTTGTTCGGTTCTGCCATTTGGTCTATTTGCATATTACCCTTTTATTATATAGGATGAATATATAGGATTCATAGACCCAAAGATACTATTTTTGTAATGTCCTAAGTAAAGAAACATCCATGCATCTTATGATAAACTATAGTATTCCATAAACACTAAAGTCCACTGGAAAAAATCAAATGTATCATCTATTCATATCTTGCAATGTATAGTGCACAATGCCAGCCTGCAATGGTGTGTATGTTGTCTCACAGTGAGGTGGATTTTATATATTTTTTTATTTATTTTTTAAATATATTTTATTGATTTCTCACAGAGAGGAAGAGAGAGGGATAGAGAGTTAGAAACGTCGATGAGAGAGAATCATCGACCAGCTGCCTCTTGCACACCCCCTACTGGGGATGTGCCGGCAACCAAGGTACATGCCCTTGACCGGAATCGAACCCGGGACCTTTCAGTCCGCAGACCGACGCTCTATCCACTGAGCCAAACCGGTGCCGGCGTGAGGTGGATTTTAAAGAGCCTTTAATTGTTATGGGCAGGAATAATAAAAGTGCTCTGACATTGCAATGTGTATTTCAGTGCTAATAATTTTATTTTCTTAAGATCTGTCCTGAAAATGCAATTCAGCTCCCATACCACTTACCACACACACAGACACACACACACACACACACACACACACACACACACAGACACACACACACAGACACACACACATATACACACAGAGACACACACACACACAGATACACACACACACAGAGACACACACACACAGATACACACACACAGAGAGACACACACACAGATACACAGACACACACACAGAGATACACACACAGATACACACACACAGAGACACACACACACACAGATACACACACACACACAGACACACAAAAGCAATGTGTGTCACCTTGGGAGGCCACTTGATGAGGCCACTTTGATGAGGGTCAGTCAGGTGCACAGCACATGCAATTTGCTAAAATCAACTTAAAACATGCTGTGAATTGAGATGTGATGCATTGTAATGGTGATATTTTAATAGCTTTAATTATGCCTCACTTCTAAAAAGCTTCCTGCAAGCAGTGATAAAGTAGGACAGCATCAAGGGATGAATTTATTTGATAAATAAAAATAGACAAGAACGCAGCACCGGGAAGAGATGCATGCCTCTTGCCTCCTTCCCTGTGCCCTCGAGCAGAAGAGCTTTCCTGGTCTGCTAGTCTCTGTCTGGGGGACAGCGCGTGTTTCCGGACTGGGGCGGATCAATCACAGGGCTGAGTTTTGAGTTAGGTGCCATATGCCACCCTCTGGGAGGACACTAGAGACTGGATCGGAAACACAATGACTTGATCTAACAGAGGAAGACAGGTACCGGTCAGATAGCATGTTCCTCTTAAGCCGTATTCTTTAACACCTGCCAACATAGGCATGAGAAAAGTGACATGTTTATTTATACCACATTAACATCTGTTAGCCCCATCCGCAAGAGAACAGAAGTCACGGAGAGAAATGAGGTGATTGCGTGTGACAATGTCGAAAACATTTGTCAGCTTTAGTCATTGTCTTTTAAAGTTGTATTTATTTTGTTGGGTTGAAGTAAAACATCTAATTACCCTCACAGGAATGGGTCTTTTTTTTTTTTTTTAATAAGGATGATGGTTCAATTGAGATAGAAATACTTGGTGATATGAATTGTCCAATACGGTGACTAAAGTCAGGGACCTGAAGGGCATAGCGACCCATTGTTCGCAGTTAGGGCGATATGCATATTAGCCTTTTATTATACAGGATGGATTATTTAAAGTAAAATAAATAAAGTCACATACAAAGATTGCAAAGTATATCCGACCTTTGTTTGTTGTTTAAACTTAGACGAAGCTGGCTGGGCTCCCTCGGAAGACGCTGGGCTGTGAAGATTGTGCACGGTAGTTTGTTTTGGGAATGACTCCGGAAACACCAGTATTAACACAGGCACACATGGCTCATTTCAACCTATGGGGAATATATGTATAAGTGAAACCCTTCCTATTCTTCTTTGTGAAATGAAATGTTATTGGAAGCAGTATCAGTGTGGACCTTTATTCACAATTGCACTGTCATACCACACTCAACTATCCAGAAAATGTACTGCCACATAAAGTTGTAGGAAAGAAAATCATTATTACCCTAAAAAATGTTAAAAAGGTACATGCTCACAGGTGTCCACGCCCCTGTCATTTGGTAACGCCTTCCTCTGGCCCAGGGCCATGCAGAGTAGAGTGCTCACTGTGGACCAGGACTCTGAAGGACTTGAAAGGCACCAGTGAGCGCACCCACGCCCGCACGCAGCTCCCTCCTCACGGCTGTCATCCAGGGGATAAGGGTGAACATCAGCATCCCACCAACTCTCAGATGCACCACAATCAGTTCTTTTTACTTTTTACATCAGTGGATTTTCCATCAAACGGGCCGAAATGTAAAAGTCAAACACAGACTAGATCTCAATTACTCAGACCACAAAACATACATGATAATTATATGATGTTAAAGAGGCGCTAACTACTGCTACAGTGGCAATTGTATTGTAATACACATGTATCCAATCAGCATGTTGTTCACCTAAAAACTGCACAATTTTATGTGTCGCATGCATTTATTTCAGCACAAAATGTCAAACAAAGGAGTACAGAAAGCAAAATACACATAGGTTTCTTCACTTGAAAGGATGATCTAACAGGAGAGTACTGCATATTACAAATTAAAAGTTAAAGGAGATAATAGAAAAAGGAATAACATATAATGATGCAGGGGGAAAAATACAATACGGTAAGGCAGTGCACATTCTGGGAAGGTCAGATACTCTGGTCAGAAAGGGAAACTGGAGAGTTGTGGGTTTGGGAGATGAAGCGGTTTCAAGAAAGAGTCCAGAAGGTGCCATCTCTGAACCAGAGTCCCAGTACATCTTTACTTTGTGAGTTAACAGTGATTATGCTTATTCCGAGATGATCCGTTTTCCACAAAACAACTTCTCCCTCAATAACAGAACCGGATTGCTGGGAACTTGGAAGTAAGAGAGCAGAGCTCAGCATGTCCCTATAATCAGCCATAGCACAGGCATTCCAAATGTGATCAGACTGACACGGCATCCGACTTCCCACTGGGTGGCTACCCTTGGCAAGCCTGTGTGCACTCTGCTATATTGTTCTCTCCGCCGAACACTCAGCTCATGCTCCAAAGCAGAGTCTCAGCACCTCTTCCCAGCCAGCTCCTGGCAATTGGATTTCGGTTGGTATTTGAGCCCAAATAATAAACTGGGGACAACATTCCTGTCTACCAAAATCTGTGGCCCACTTATGTGTGAGTGGCAAGGTTAAAAATCCATTCCTCCGCAGAATGACACCAGTGTTATTTCATTAGTGCCCATTTCATTTTTTTTCTCCCATCTGGTGGCTTATGGATAATGTATTGCACAATAAATAGAATGTGTTGGGTAATCTTTATCATGAAAATGTAAGTCTTTTGTCTCTAAAATGCGCCTTACTACAAAACGATGTAACATAATAATTAACTTAAATAATATTTTAAAGAAGTATTTCATTAGAAAAGAAAGGTATAAGCATATAGATAAAATTTTAAAGAATAGAAGTGGTTGCCTAAAACTTTAGACATGATTTTATTCCAATTCATTTAAAACATAAAAGTTTACACTGGACTATCTAATATCTAGTCATTTTAGAAGGCAGGAATTCAGCTAATGTTGCTTAGACTTAGGTACACTGTTTAAACACTTTTCAAAATTATTTTCTTGATATTGATAAGATTCAGGCAAATTATTCCTTCTTCTTAAGAAATGTGACAGCACCCCTCCCCCCCATTTTGTTTTGGCTTCACGTATACAGCTTAGTGATTAAACAATCATATATGTCACTTGTAGCTCCCCTCGTTATTTCCAGTACCCCAAGTGGCACCATACATAGTTATTACCATACTAGGGACTGTATTCCCTATGCGTTACTATATCCCGGGACTATTCCATAACTACCCATCTGTACTTCCTAATCTCTTTACCTCTTCCACCCAGTCCCCCAACCCTTCTCCCCTCTGCAACCACCAGTTCGCTCTCTGGGTCTATGAGTCTGTTCCAGTTTTGTTGTCCATTTATGTTGCCTTTAGATTCCACATAGAAGTGAAACCGTATGTCATTTGTCTTTCTCCGATTGACTCATTTTATTGAGCATAACGCCCTCTAGGTCCGTCTGTGCTGCTGAATACGGTAAGACTGCATTCTTTCTAATGGCCACGTCCTGCTGCATGGTGTGTCTGTGCCACCAGGCTCCGGCCACTGGTCCGCTGAGGGCCGTGGGCCGCCTCTCTATCGTGCCTCCTGCACACGATGCTTCGGTCCATGTCGGGCTGCAGATGTTCTTTCAGGTTGGTATGTGGGTTTCTTTGGGTAAGCCCCAGAGTGGGGTACCGGGGCCACAGGCAGCACCCTTTTAATTGTCTGAGGAAACCGCACGCTGGCCTGCACAGCGGCCACACCGTCTGCAGCCCCAGCACAGCACACGGGGGTCCCCATCCCCCACAGCCTCGCCAGCGCCTCGTTTCTGCTTCTATGGATGGCAGCCATTCTGACAGGTGTGAGGACTTTTGTCTACCAAACGTGAGTTTAATTTGAATCTCTTGGGCGATTTGGTGAAGATGACGATCTTTTCATATTTCTATCGGCCATCGGTATGTCCTCTGGAGAAGCCTTCATTCAAGCTGTGCAGCCTTAACCATTCCCCGAACTGTTCCTTTGCTTCATCTTTGAAGTTTTCACTGGTTAACTTTCGTTTCCAACCCTGGGTTTGAAGATGTTTCAGGACACAAATTTTCAGTGCTAAGTGTCTTAAAACTATCTGGAAAAGACTGTGCCAAACAACCTGTGGTTTCCACACCAGGCTAATGAGTAAATGAAAGGGTACAAAGCGCATTTTAATGCAATTCTGAATTAAATTAGTAATTACCCTCTTATGTTACTTACTATTTCATGCTTTTATTAGATAAAACGCCTCCAAATTAGCCCACTTATCTAGAGACTTTTAGAAACAAAAGCGATAAAATGCACTTGTAATGATTGTCCTTAAAATTGGAAAAATGTCCAAAAGATGCACTGGCTTCTAGAGACGAGTGAATAATTGAGGTGAAATTATTTGGAAAAATTGAGGTCTGGCATAATAAATGTCTGAATCATAAAGCTTGATAAAACTTTATTCAGTTATTCTGAAATGCACACAGTAACCTGTCAAAGACTAAATGAATGTTGATTGGTTATATTGGAAAAAAAAAAAAAACAAGGATCGGTTACAGTTTGGATACTCAAAGTTTCACGACTGCAAAACAGATGCACACATTGTTCTTATTTTTTTCCACGGACACACTTGAAAGTTGATGTTGGTAAGGGAAACAATTCATCTATGAAATGAGCTAGGCAGAATAACATCAATCACACACACATTTTAAGACACTGGGAATTCAGTGGCCATTTTATTATTTTTTTTAAGTATATGCTTGTTGATTGCAAAGAGGAAGGGAGAGGTAGAGAGAGAAATGTCCATGATGAGAGAGATGGATATCAATGATTGGCTGCCTCCTGTATGCCCACTTAAGGTTAAAGGCGGAGGCACCGTTAGGGATGCTGCTGTTCCTTACTCCCAAGTGAGAGCACACACACCTGTCCCAGGCACAGGGCGGGCAGCGGAAACTGCCTCCCACAGCAGAACCCCCGGAAGGACCAGGACCAAGTGCGGGCGGCCCACCGCCTGCCTGCGGCTCCGAGGTTCTGGTTCTCTTTACCAAACCCCAGAGCCCCGTTCTCATCGCTCTCACGTTTGTTAGATGGTTGTTAACAGAACCCAGGGCAGCTGGCTTTTTTCCGATCTAGTGTGAAAGAAAGGAGCTTCTTTACCAGCCACGGAGTAAGTTAATCTTCATTTAGATCTGATCAATAGAAGACACATACTACCTTTATCTTTTATCTATCTATTTAATTTAAGTATGTTTTTATTGATTTCAGAGAGGAAGAGGGAGAGAGAGAGAGATAGAAACACCAATGAAGAGAGGGAATCACTGGTCGGCTGCCTCCTGCGTACTGCCCACTGGGGATTGAGCCGCAGCTCCGAACACATGCCCCATCCAGGAATCTAACCATGACCTCCTGGTTCATAGGCCAATGCTCAACCGCTGAGCTATGCCAGCCGGGCTAAGAGGTAAAATTAACACTGGGAATATTCTGTCCTGTGACCTGAGTCAGCAAGGCCTGATTCTGCATGAACTGCACCGTGTGACTGTGACTGACCGGGACCCACCTCTGGGCTGGGGGACAAATTCAGCTTTCTATGACTGACAAGGTCTGGGTAAGAAGAGAGAGGGTGTCAATGAAACAAAATCAGGGTCTTTTAAAAGGAAGGAAGCAAAAGGAGAAACTCCATGTTAGGTTTGCAACAAACAGCATTTGCTATAGAGGTGATTTTATTTTTATATTAAAGAAAATACGGAATAGAGTGATCCAGATGAAAATAAACAGGTTTTATGAATTTCTGACATTTGCAAATAGGTACATGTTGTCAGGGAGATTTAAAATTGTATTATTCATTCAATAAATGCAGTTTGACTGCTTAATATTTATTGGAAGCTCGCAGCTAATGGCACTGTGAAGATAAATAACAGAGCTGCTTGGCAGAGATAGTCCGGAGATGGAGTGGGAAATGCATACAATTAGAGTAGCCTACTATTTTCTACAGGAATCTGAGGCCAAAGCCTGCTGTAAGCTCACCGCAGTGAGGGAATTCATGTGGAACATTCCACGCAGGAGGATAAAATAAACCACGTAAAGCTCATCTTCCACCTGGGCCTATTATTCCATACTGTGAGGCACCTTCTGAGCGGAAGGACAGCGGGACACTCACACCATTATGCGGCTGCTAGCCCCCATCCTCACGGACACAATAACGGTTTCCTGCTCCAGAGGACGTCATACGCTGCGCATTGGAAGGGAAATATTATAGAATTACCTGCGTTACATCTGCAGTCAGAAAATGCTTGCTGACTTTTCAGATGTAGTCTGCAAGTAATTTAAACACTGGGGCAAACAAAGGGACGTTTGTCATTGGCTTTTATGAGTTATTTGTTAGAAACATGCACAAGGTGACAATAACTCATTTCCCAAACACTGCAAATCTCCCCGACCCCTGCCTCTGATGTCCTGTGAAGTCAAAGCGTCCCTCTGTGACCTTTTCAGTATTCTGTAATTTGATTCGCTCGCCATACCCAACTTTCCTGTTTACCGCCGCAGGAACCTATGATTGGAACAGACAACCAGACGAAATAGAGAATACTGAAAAGGTCAGAGTCAGCGTCTTCGCTGTACGGCGTTTCCAGGACATGGAGAAATATTTACATTCTGAAAAATGCTTCCGGTGACGAAGTGTCAAAAGAAATAACGGTGGTCAAGTTTTCATTCCCTTTAGGGTACATTAAAAGGCAAAGAGACCCAAACAGCCTCAATTACTACAATTAGTAGTAATCCCTGCATTTATTCTTTTGGATGTGTGTGTGTGTGTGTGTGTGTGTGTGTGTGTGTGTGTTTAATGGCTTTCTTGTCAATATGCCAAAAGTAATGAAAACTTTAGAATGACAAAAACAATTCTGCTCTAATTTTGTTGTTTTCTAACTGATAATTCATGGGGTTAAGAGGTGTTTTCAGGTTTGGTAGAGTCAGGTAGAGCTGGGAAGTACATTAATGAATGTATTTTAGGGAGGGAAAATCATTATACAGTTAACAGATGTATAATTAGCCAGTTTTATGACAGGTTACATATTTTATATTTTTTGCTTGTTAAGTGGAGCTACCATTTTCTCTATGAGCATGTTTAAAACTATATTTAATTTGCATGAGTACCTTTGATATGCTTTCAAACTGCAGAAGCTCAGCACAGGTTCCCACTGTCTGGCACTTTGTGGAGAGAGTGTATTTACCTTCTTACTCGATAAGTATGTTTTTAATGGCTACTATGTATGCTTCCATCATTATTTTGAAAGATGTGGTAGCTACCAAGATAACTTTCGTCTTGTTAAAACATCAGACAAGAAAGATATATCAGAGGCACAGACTGATAGAACAAAAACTATAAAAAAAAATAGTATCACCTCAGAGCATTGGTTTTCTTTGTGAAGTCTGTGTACTTTTAGTTAGAACTTGAAAAGAAACAGCATTAAACATCAGTATAATGAGTATATGTGAGACGCTTCAAATTCGAATGGACGGAAGAATACATTAGGAATTGGGGAGAATGAAAACTGTTTTAAGAAGGTAGGTTGAACTTGACCACAGACTATTTTCAACACTATCCTCTGGGTTTTAGTGGGGGCAAAAACAACTCACTAACTAACAACAACAAAACAGTAAGTGGGGATTTTTTTTTTATCCTGTAATAGAGAATTATCAGGAAAGAAGCTATGAGATTTCATTATCTGCAACATGGATGGATAGGCATGCACATAGGCCATCCACAGGAAAAGATAATCCCTGCATTAATGAAACAATACGTTCTGATCATGTTCACACATTAAGCTCCGTTTTTTATTGTGCACATTTTCTGCCAGGCCTGCCCGGAGTCCACAGGGTAAACTAGCAGAAAAGAACACCCAAGGGAGATGCATCTTGTGGTTCAACCCCAACACCCTCAGATACGTCTGAGGACACACGTCAGGGTCACCCTGATCCCCTTTCTCCAGAATAAATACTCTCTCTCCTTTCGAAAGAAGAATTTCAAACCCCACACACTGCATATTTGGTTAACATCACTTGTGATATATATTTTCTAGAACTATGTCTCCATCGGCAATGCCATTCATCATGGAATTAATGGAAATAAATTGCGTGCCGTTTTATTTTGTTGTATCTGTGTAGGGTGTAGTGGTAATAGGAGCGTCTTTGATTAAATTCCTCATTTCAATGGAATCGTGGTTGCTCTTTAGCTTGAGGTTTCAGATCTCTGTTCTAATTCACAATCACTCGCTAGTTGATGACCTTAGCTATGTTTTATTATGCCATTCCAAATGAAGTATGGCTGCAAGAGCTGCTCTTAATGCAGAATACAATACCCGAAGCAGGGGTAGTTCGGCTCCGGAGTTCTTTGTCATCTTTACAGTCTACGGTTGCACTCGCTGAAATCACCAATTAGGTAGGTATGTTTTTAAGCACCTGGCTTCATTGAATCCCACGGCAATGACGGCACAATGACCGGCCTGAAAGTGAACTACAGGCAATCACACGCAGTGACAGGTGCAGAAGCCGTGTTCACATGGAGTCAGAGGCAGCAACAAATACTTCTGTTTCTCTCAAAGGTGGGGCAGGACTGGACCATTTTCCAGCAGGAAACTGCAGACAGACAGCCTGGCAGTCTGATCTTTAAATTCCAAATTAGCAATGCGGTGCCCTGATTCCACATGGAAGAAGAACATGAAGAAGCCAAAATGCTTTTGTGTCTTTATGCTCGGCATCGGTTCTGATGGGGAAACAAGGGACTGCAGAGAGAGTTAAACCTAAGAATCGGTGGAGACTGAACACATATACTCCAAAGCACACGGATGCTTTGACTTTCTTAACTAATGAGTCCTATTGTCAAAATTAGAAGCAAAAACCCAGGAACTGTGAGTCTTTTATTCAAAAGAGGACTGGTTCCTGGCAAAGACTCCATTGATGGCTCCGAGCTCACATTGAAAAAAGGTCCAAACACTGTCATCACCTGGCATAATCGGTACCAGTGTGACCCGAGAAGTTTTCCTCCGGCTCTAACTGGGCGCCAGTCCGGAATAGAAGGCGCTGTCCTTCAACTGAAACACAGACACAGGGTTTCCTTTCTTCACCAAATGGAAGTGTTCTTAAAGGCAAGATCTCACAATTACAGAATTATTATCTGTAGTAATGATTTGTCTATGTTTTGTTAGGTGTCCTCAGATGGATGACTATGTTAGAAGGAGGAAAACTATTAGAATATTATAACAGAACTGCTATTAAGGTTATAAGAGAAGCCAATGCTTTGAGGCCATAAGTGTTATATTACAAATTCATATTTCCAATATTCAAACTTAACTATGGAAAATTTAATTGCAAACTTAACTATGGAAAATTAATTAAAGACTTCTTATTGCCTTTGCATTTTTATTTTTAGCTAAAGGCCTTTATTTTAAAACATACACCTTGTTTTAGTGTTTTTCAGAGAAACGGAACCAGTAGACGATAGAAAAAGATATGAGGAGAGTTAGTCTAGGAATTTGCCCCCCCCCCGCCACCCCCCAGTTTTGGAGACTGGGAGTCCCATGATCTCCCACCTCCAAGCTGAAAAACTAGGAGAGCCGGTGGTGTGATTCACTCCGAGCCTGGGAGCCTGAGAGTCCGGAGGCTGAAGGGGTAAGTCCCAGTCGGAGCCTGACACCCAGGAGCGCCGATGTCCGAGGGCGGGAAAACCTGAACGTCCAGGCCAAGGCCAGAGCACATCTGCCCTCCTTCGCTCTCTCCGACTCATTCCCTCAGTGACTGGATGGTTCCATCTGCTCTGGAAGGACAATCTCCACTCAGTCTACGCTAGGGGTGTCGAACTCAATCAGAGAAGGGGCCAAAATCTAAAATCCAGCCTAAATCGCGGGCCGAATGGTTTACTGAACAGTCATAAACTGACAAAGTCATAAACTGACAGCGGAGTGCAGTGACGACAGCGCGGTGCGGGCCACATTGCAAGGCCTGGCGGGCTGGATTTGGCCTGCGGGCCTTGTGTTTGACACATGTGGTCTACGCAGTCAAAATGCTAGCTTCTCCCTGTGACTCTTCACAGAGACACCCAGCAATGTTCCAGCTCTCTGGGCACCCTCCCCGGGGAAATGGACATACAAAAGCAATCACCTCACACTGGGTATTTTAATCCCAAAGGGGAAAAGTCATACACTTTGATTCTGTTGTTTTGCATTTGTTTTTGAAAAGCACAAAACAAAAATACATTAAAACATCTACATTTAAAATCTTCACAGAAAAGGGATAATACCTACAACAATAAGAAATGTTTTCCTCTTTGTGCACTTGGTGCCATGCCAAAAAAAGTATTTGTCTGACCCAATGTCACACACATGGAGTTCCTCCTATGTTTTCCTCAGTCCCTCTTAAGAGTTCTACATTTTAGTCCATGAGGCCTAGAGATTTATATGTTTGTTACATATGAAGATGCATGTATTCCAGCACCATTGCTTCAAAAGCCTTTCACTCTCTATTGCACTGCCTTTCTAACATTATTCATGGTGTTCTTCAGGTCATCTACATCCTTCCTGATTTGATGAATATTCATTATGTTAATGACTGAGAGAAAATGAGGGGTATTCTATTTATTTATTGGCACACATCTGATCTCTTCATCAATACTGCTGTCTTGGGAAAACTGTTGCGTCCATTTCATCCTCGAAGCCCCAGTCAGTGCATCTTCATTCAGTGGCTCACCTTCATGAGAAAAATTCTACGACTCATCGTAGCTCACTCTGGAAAACTACGTTAGTAACAGAGACCCATGTTGGCAATGTTTCACTTCTTTCCAAAGAACTTTCTGGTTTTGTATACTTACATAAAAATTATTTAAGATGGCGAATCAGACATTTTAGATCACCCAATTTTTCAGAAATATGATAAAGTCCTGATCACACTATGTTTTGTGATTTATCATTATTATATATATATTTATTTTACCCAAGACTGTCCAGAAAGCTCAAGACACTGAGTTTTCTTACAGGATCAAAAAAGGATAGCTTCCTAGATACATTTTAAGGGGGCAATAAATACACAACTTTTTCTCTATAATTATACTACTTGAATCTTATTCCAAAGGAAATAAATGCACATTTCTTTTCTCCACTAAACCAAGTGGATAGTGTGAACTGTAAAATACCTAATAAATATCATTGTGAAATATGCAGTATGAGAGTTCCTAAGATCTACCGTAGTAAACATCATCTCATGTGGCTATTGGGAGATTGCGTCCGAATTTCAGGCCTTGAAATGCTATGAGCATTTGCACTGTGGTGGTACTTGAATCATTGGTGCTCTTGAAAAGCAGCACACGTGAAATTGCCTGAATTTGCCAGCCTCCATGTTAACAGAGGTCAAGTCAGTGGGTATTATTTCACAGGATTGTCTATTTTGCAGTCAGTGCGATATTAGGAACGTCTCCTTTAGGATTGTTCCGGTAGCTTGCCTGTTCCAGGCTGATCCTCCTAGCTCCTTGGCTGTCTGTAATTATTCCTCCCTCTGCGTGTAATGAAATGGAGTGCCTCCAGGACGCTGTGATGGCAACACTGAGCAGCATTGTTTCCCCTCGTTATGGATCTTGGCAAGGATAGTGTTAGACCACTAGGCAAAATGCAGAGGTGGATTTAATTTGCATCAAATAAATACATTAAGGTTAAATGACTCAAAAAAAGATGTAAATGAATCACAGATGTGAATTCCTTATTAACATATAGTTAGTAATGCTTAGGAATTTGCTTTTCTTCTAGTATTCAATCCCATCTCCTACAGAAAGGAGGACATGTGTCCATTGTCAAATCACTGTGACCTGGACTCTAAGGTCGGGATGTAAAACACATGTCCAGGCCATTGTTTCTTGATCCTTTGTGTTGTGTAGCAAGCTGTAAGCATGCTATTTTCATGCTTCATCTTTTGTAGATGAAAAAAATAACTATTCCTTGATTTTTATGAGTTAAGCAAAGAGCAGTAAGAAATGCAGCTTTGAGGGAAAGTCTTTAAAAATACACTAAATTAAAATCTCTCTTGCAATTTCAGTGTGAATAATTGATTTTCATATTAGGTAGTAATGAAAAAAATGTTCATGAGTTGAATAATTATTACCTTTAGAAATTACTGAAGTTTTTGCAAGCATCACATACATACGCTAAAAATTCTGTCCTCTTTCAAAAATATTGTGATATAGTTTAAGTGACCAATTCTGCAACAAGGAAAACCCATGAAATTACTACACTACTTTGACTTTAAACACTCTATTATCCAACAGGTAAATTTAGCTGGTAACATTTCCATCATCACTAGCAATTTTCCAACACCAATGCCAATATTTTATAACTTGTCCAAGCTCTCTTTTTGGGGTAAGAAATTTATTTCAGTAATATTATTTCAGTAATATTATTTTCTGGTAATGATATAAAACTGGTGTTTAAGTACAAAGCCCCTAGTTCACATTTTAGAGACTTATCTTTGAAAGATGTCTTCAAAGTTAGGTGATCCAGATTTTTCCAGTTTTAAATAGCAAAAGTCATATTTCCTATTTAACTCGGAGATAACAAATAATTCTTATAATTAATTTTCTTTAAAGTGCATTAACACTGTATTTAAACCTTTTGATACCATGAATTGACCAAAATCCAAGATGATTACTACAGATCAATTGACTACATATATGTTACTTGCTCACTACAGTGCGAAGTGGTGTACCCTTCAGATCAGACAACATGAATCATTAACAAATGTTTCTTTCCATAACTCAGTACCAGGTTTAATTGGCCAACGACTGCATCAGAATATTTGAGACCAGATTAATTTTAAACTAATTTATCGTGACTTAAGATCTATTGATTTTCATCCATTCATCCACTCATTATAAAATTACTTAGCAAAGAAGGAAACTATTATAATAAGCATTTCCCCCTCCATACCTCCCACTGAAGTGAGTGTAGTAATTAACATGCATGTCCTCTGATACTGCCGTTAGAGAAATGTAAATGTAAAATGCAGTCCCCTGCAGCTTAACGACCAGGATGCATCCTGAGTAACGCACTGGTAGGCAATTTTGTCAGAATGCAAACATCATGGATTATAGTACAGAAACCTAGAAGGTGCAGCCTGCGACACACCTATGCTATGTGGTACAGCCTACTGCTCCTAGGCTACACGCCTATGCAGCATGACCCTGAGAAACAACATGAGATTAAATCCCACATTAGAGCCATGATGCAATGTGCGGTGTTGGAAATGCAGGGCGTATGAGGCAGCTGCTGGCACAACATGGTGTGCTGTTTTACAGAAGACCCCTTTATGAGTACAAAGAGCACACTCTAAAATAACAGTCTAGAATGCAAACACATAACCGGTAAGAGGCATTAGTTATAATGATCAAGTACCATGAACTGTGCATGGCTGTCCGCACTAGGACCCTCTGCACCACATCGCCACCCGCAGGTCATGTGCTGCGCTACGACGGTACTAGGTTCTACAGTACCAAGGTGATGGTTTTCCAGCTCCATCATAACAGAGGATCACCCTCACTGGCCAAAACATTATGCAGAGGGTGCAGGCTGGGTTGAGGGACACCCCCTACACAAATTTCATGCACCAGGCCGCTAGTATTACATACATTAACATTCATCTATTTTTAAATATGTCTTATTGATTTTTTACAGAGAGGAAGGGAGAGGGATAGAAAGCTAGAAAGATTGATGAGAGAGAAACATCGATCAGCTGCTTCCTGCACACCCCCCACTGGGGATGTTCCCCCAACAGAGGTACATGCCCTTGACCAGAATTGAACCTGGGACCCTTAAGTCTGCAGGCCAACGCTCTATCCACTGAACCAAACCGGTTTTGGCAACATTCATGTATTTCACTAAGTAAATATCTTAACAAATAGCTATCACTTGGAAAATAAGATAAATCTTTGCCATACTGATAGTCTATTCTAAAATATTCCTTCTTTTTTGATTAACTATGCTCCCATCTGTCACTAGCATTAGCTTTCTAAAATAAGTATATAATCACCACTGTCCTGCTTAAAACAAAAGATAACAGAAACATGTATGACTGACTATAGCTCACTATTAGTGCTTGATTAATATTTTACCATGAGATGGGGTATAATACATACATATATATATATATATATATATATATATATATATATATATATATATTCATGCATAATAATCATCATAATACATATGGCCATTATATATTATATTAATTATATTATATTATATTACATTATATTATATTATATTATAAATTATAGCTCAAACATGCTCAGGGTGGCAGAGGCAGCTATTGTCCATATAATATTTATTTCCCTTATTTTTATAAAAGTCTTAAAACGCAGATGGAACAGTGACATCTGAATAAGAACCGAGTTTCCCTGATGATCCTGCACTCAAGTTCCAGTCTGATGCACTTCCCACCAGCTAGGCACTGCCATGAATTTGGGGAAACACAAGGAGAACTTTGCCCCACCCCTTTTTTGAGGTTTAGGTTTTCCTATGGCAATAGAAACAGAGGTCTTTTAGCTAGTCAGTAGCTTTGTAAGCTGTATTACATTAAAATAAAACCCATATGTAATTCCATTTCTCCTTTTTATTTATTTTTTCTAATATACATTTATTGGTTTCAGAGAGGAAGAGAGAGGGAGAGAGATATAGAAACATCAATAATGAGAGAAAAACATTGATCTGTGGCCTCCTGCATGCCCCCTACTGGGGATGAGCCTGCAAACCATGCATGATCTCCTGGTTCATTGGTCAACGCTCAACCACTGAGCACACTGGCCAGGGTCTCCTTTTTATTTAAATTTAACAGAATAGATCTGGAGTCTATATTCTTGGTTCCAATGTTTTACCATCAATTAAAACTTGCCTGATTATACTCAGCTTTATTAAAGCCTTAGGTTAATCATAATCAATCTTTTATGACAAATACTTATAACATTTTTATTATTATTATGTTTAATTTAGTTTAATAAACAATGTAACTTATTAAATATCATTAAGAATCAATTGGAGCAGAAACCAGTTTGGCTCAGTGGTGGAGCGTTGGTCTGCGGACTGAAGAGTCCCAGGTCAGGGGCATGTACCTTGGTTGTGGGCAGATCCCCACTAGGAGGTGTGCAAGAGGCAGCTGATCGATGATTCTCTCTCATCGATGTTCCTAACTCTCTATTCCTCTCTCTTCCTCTCTGT
Source organism: Pipistrellus hanaki (assembly GCF_964339955.1). Lineage (NCBI taxonomy): Eukaryota > Metazoa > Chordata > Mammalia > Chiroptera > Vespertilionidae > Pipistrellus > Pipistrellus hanaki. The sequence goes on from NC_140508.1 coordinate 86,135,893, forward strand.
AAAAAAAATCAATAAAATATATTTATTAAAAAAAGAATCAATTGGATATAAATATAATCTAAAACAGACAGAGGTACATTTAATTTGTAATAAATATATAATTGTTTATTAGAAAATAGTCCAGCACTATAAAACTAGGAGATACACTACAGTTATGCACACAGAGAATAACTGTGAGTACAACAGCCACAAATGTAAATGGATACAAACATGTTGAATTAGCTATTCAAACACTATGTACTACACTGAAATCAGTGATGCAATTTTCTAAAATATTGAGAAACTTTTAATAAAATTAGACATTTAAAAATATAATTTCCCTTTGGCTTACATGCTAGGTGCATTCCTAGTAAATTCAAACATTGTAAAATTGAAAACAATGCAAAAATTACTTGAGTTCATGTGTGAAATTCTAAATGCATAGTCTCATATAAATAAGAATAAATTTTCATTTACCTGAGTGTATAGCAAAATATTTACAAGTTACATGAGAGCTGCTACAGTTTTTTATGTGCAAACCAGTTGTCATCCCAGGTTCCCAGTAAGTAAACATGAATAACATCTTGCTATTTTTATTAAAATAATGCTGATAGATTTCCAAAATGTTGCCTAGCAGGTAGTTCTGTGCAAAAAACACATTATATGCAAACAGTGCACACAAACACAGTGCACACACACACACACAGGCCTTAGGAACCCTTCCAAAAGTTTTTATTTCCCCACTTTTGTCAGACTCAATACTTTTAACTCACTTTAAAATAACCGAACTACAACATAAGCTTCAAGGTCCCGGGAAAATGCCAAGATGAATCCCTTCAGCTAACCTATTTAACAAAAGCCTAATATGCAAATAGACCAAAATGGTGAAATGACTAGTCGCTATGATGCACACTGACCACCAGGGGGCAGATGCTCAATGCAGGAGCTGCCCCCAGCTTGCAGGCCGTAGGCCAGACAAAGCAGGTGCCAGCCGGGCCCCTCCCGATCACCGATCACCCTGCCTGTCCCCTCACAGAGCAAGGCAACAGGAGGCGGTGTGAGTGGGGCGGGTGAGTGGGTGGTGCCAGGCTGGCCAAGGCAGGTGCCAGCGGGGGCCTACCTATCTCTGGCCAGGCCTAGGGACCCTAGCCGTGCACAAATTTTGTGCACCAGGCCTGTAGTGTGTTATAAAACGGTCACATACTTGTGCCAGACCACCCTGCATTAGTTATTTAGTTATTTATCCACGTTTTTGTTCTCGAATGTTCCTCTACCTTCAACTCCCCCAGTGGTTCAGATTCATCAGAGATGTGTGTTAGTATCTCATTTGTCTTCCTGACCTCTTCATCTGGAAAATCTAACGGCATGCCAAGTATGCATTATTTGCTGAATAAGTGAATCAGATTTCCTACATTTTTGCTCTTGTTTTGATTTTCTTTCTTTTCCATATTTCCTAGTTAATAACTACATCTTTACAGCAAATAAAAATACACCTTAAAGTTCATTATTAAAATTGCTGAGTGAAGCCAGACTGGACAGGTATTTATTATAGTTAGCTTAGTAAAATGATAACCTTAACACATCAATTTGTTTTCCTCGGGGTGGGAGAAATTAGTCAATTATTGGATTCATTTATATTAGTTTTAATCATAAGTGCTTTATTGGTAAAAAAAAAAAATCACTGTAGTATATTCTAAAAGTTTTATTTTATTGTTTAAGTACAAAAAAGAGTGATTTCAATTCACATTAACATAATTATCTTTGTATAATGATTTTAAAGTCCTAACTTATATAATAGCTGAAATTTACACTCAAATATTCTTTCAGGATTATTCTCAATTAAGTATTTTAATTACTTTGAAATAGCTGAGTAGAAGAATGCGGAAGACTGCTCTGGCTTCCTCTGAATTACAGTTCACGGGGAAGTCCAAGGACCTCATGAATCATCATTTTCCTCACGAGCGAGAAGAGTTCTATTGATACTACCGTAAGCCCTCATAATTACTTTCCCTGCTTTAAAGCTATTATAAACGAATCGGAGAGAAATATGGGAAAAGTACATTCAGTCCTCTGCACCCATTGCATATTCACTGGGAAAGGCAGAGAAACGCGTTTTCCTGCACATTTAGGCATAAAATGGCCTGAAGCCATGGAGAATCCCTCTTAATGTCTCTGAGAGCGGAGGTCTCTGTGGCTCCCCCTGAGTCAGTATGTGAAGTGGAGAGAACACCGTCTCTTGCATTAGACGTATTCTATTTTAAATTCTGAAAATAATTCTCATATCTTATTTAACTTGCCCAATCCAACTAGAGTGTCAAGAAACACTTTCTACTAAAACTAAATCCTCAAATATCTGGTAATTAGATCAGGATCTCTATTATCTATGACTGTAATATAAATGGTACATGAGTAAGTTCACCATATCAGATCTTTTACTGGTGCTTTTAGAAAAAATTTGGCCCTGGGACTGGGTCAATTTAATATATGCACTTTGGGTTGTGAGTGAATGTGATATGATCCTCAGGTGGGTACAAATCAGGGCATGATTAACAAAATGGCCTGAGAGTATGGCAGAGAGAAATTTTAGAAAAAAATGTAACCTAACAGTCATAAAATATGAATTTTAATCTAACAAACTGATTACTTATTGTGTGACTGAGAAAGTTACCTACTTTCAAAAGAGATGTCCTGAGGATCAATTGATGAAGACAAAAAGGAAAACTGATTTGAAAATAAAGATATAAAAAGTTAAAGCTGGATAGTCTTATAGGAACCAGGAATCATTCAGTGATGGCTTGTAAGTGGCAGAGGCCAGCAATATTGCTAAACATCCTCCCACGGTCAGAACAGCCTCCCACATGGAAGGCTAATCTAGCTCACAGTGACACTGAGGTTCAGCAGCCCCATGGTGACCAAGTGAGCTTTATCCTCTGACCTACATCACCAATGGTCTGAGTTATCCTATGATCTGAGTTATCCCATGATCTGAGTTATCCCATGATCTAAGTTATCCCAGGATCTGAGTTATCCCATGATCTAGGTTATCCCATGATCTAAGTTATCCTATGATCTAACTTATCCCATGATCTGAGTTATCCCATGATCTAAGTTATCCCAGGATCTGAGTTATCCCATGATCTAGGTTATCCCATGATCTGAGTTATCCCATGATCTAGGTTATCCCATGATCTAAGTTGTCCTATCATCTAAGTTATCCTATGATCTGAGTTGTCCCATGATCTAACTTATCCCATGATCTGAGTTATCCCATGACCTAAGTTATCCTATTATCTAAGTTATCCCATGATCTGAGTTATCCTATGATCTGAGTTGTCCCATGATCTAAGTTATCCCATGACCTAAGTTATCCTATGATCTAAGTTATCCTATGATCTGAGTTATCCGATGATCTAAGTTATCCCATGATCTAAGTTATCCCATGACCTAAGTTATCCCATTATCTAAGTTATCCTATGATCTGAGTTATCCCATGATCTGAGTTGTCTCATGATTTTAGTTGTCTCATGATCTAAGTTATCCCATAATCTGTTATCCCATGATCTAAGTTATCCCATGATCTAAGTTATCCTATGATCTGAGTTATCCTATGATCTGAGTTATCCCATGATTTGAGTTGTCTCATGATCTAAGTTATCCCATAATCTAAGTTATCCCATGATCTAAGTTATCCCATGATCTAAGTTATCCTATGATCTAACTTATCCCATGATCTGAGTTATCCCATGATCTAAGTTATCCCAGGATCTGAGTTGTCCCATGATCTAAGTTATCCTATGATCTGAGTTATCCTATGATCTAAGTTATCCCATGACCTGAGTTATCCCATGATCTAAGTTATCCTATGATCTGAGTTATCCCATGATCTGGGTTATCCCATGATCTAAGTTATCCCATGACCTAAGTTATCCTATGATCTAAGGTTGGCATGATCTTAAAACTAAGCTCTGACATTGACTAAGAGCATACATGGCTTATGTAGTTCCCCAAACTGAAACTACCATTTCCATTTCCAGGAGTCTGAGTGGCACAGAATGAAGACAACTTGGGACACCCAGATCGCGCCATGTCAGAAGGCAGTTTATCTGCAGATGAGAGCAATGTCTGCCAAGTCCTTTTTAATTAGATGCTCTTGCTGTCTAAAATGAGGCAGATCACTAAACTGCTGTCTTAGGAGGAAAATAACACAAACACAGTAAAGGCTCTGATATTTCAAAGCAACAAGCACAGTGACACCCACTATTATTTTTAACAATTTGTGACCTTTTGTCATTCCTGTTCTGTCTCCTGCTGGGAGACGGGCGTCGGGTTCCTGGGTGCCAGGCACCTGAGTTAGCATTACAGAGCATTGGTAGGGTAAGAGGAAAAGTTCAGGCTAAAACGACTCATCTGTCAACCTCAGTTTCTCTGGTCCTGCCATCTCCATGGCAACAAGAGAGATAAGAGTCCCCCCACCCCCAAGGGACATCTCAGGGTGGCAGGGGAATGAGGTGTGTGGGAGCGCCAGCATGGGCGGAAGACAGAGATCTGCTCTCTCCGTGGCCAGGACCAGCCTGCTGGTCCTTAGCTTCTGTCTGAAGAGAACTCCAGGCGCCAAGTGACTGGCCAGCCACGTGGGCTGCCACGTTGCCTCCGCAGACTTTCTCCCCTGCACACTCTGGTACCTGAAAGGCTGCGTAACCCCAGATTCATGTACTGAGATCCTGACACCCTCTGATGGTAGTGCTAGGACATGGAGCCTTCGGAAGGAGATTGATTGGTTCACGAGGCTGGAGGCCTCCTGGATGGGATTCCTGTCTGTGTAAAAGGGGTTCAGCAGAGCACTTGGCCCTTCCCACTCCATGAGAAGACGGCCATTTGCAAACCAGGGAGCAGGCCTTCATCCAGAATCCGACCTTGCTGGCACCGTGACCTTGAATTTGCAGCCACCAGAAGTGTGAGTGATTTCTGTTGTGCATAAGCCATCGGTCTATAGTATTCTCTTGTGGCAGCCTAAACTGCCTTCCAGTCTAGGTTAGGAGTTTCTAGCTGTTTTTAGAACATTTGAGAACCTCTCTTGGCCATCAAATATTTTTTAAAGTATGTTTTTATTGATTATATTGATTTCAGAAAGGAAGAAGGAAAGAGAGATAGAAACATCCACGATGAGAGAGAATCATGGATCTGCTGCCTGTTGCACATCCCACACTGGAGAACGAGCCCTGACCGGGAATAGAACCGTGACCTCCTGGTACATAGGTCGACATTCAACCACTGAGTCATGCCAGTTGGACCACCATCGAATATTTTTATCAGAAGTCCACATAACAGTTATACTTCACTATTTGATGTTTGAGAAAACTTGGTGACTAATAATAATGCCAGGGAAAGTCCAAAACTATTTCTTCTGGTTTGTTTTTACACAGCTGTCTCAGCTGACCAGGGTAAAAGGTATACACATATTCTTATTGGCTTGTCTTCATCTGAACTAAGTGATTTCTATTTCAAATGCCACGTGTATTAAAAAAAATACTACATCTATAACTGAGGGATACTGATACAAATTCATTACCATTACCAATGCATTCCAACCCTATAATTGGTATTAAAATAATCTGATATTTCTCAAGAATGGACACTGAAAATCAAATTTTGAAAACATCATTTACTCACTGGAGGATTGGTCAACTTTAGAGCTTCAATTTTTTTTTCCATTTCTTTCTTGATTTATAATTTGTCTTTACTAGATTTAGCATTTGAGCTTATAAAAATAGTAATGTAAACAAAAGCATAAATAATACTATTCCCAAAATAATACATGCTATCTGATTATCACCAGAAAGAATAGCTATTGACTAAATCCAGTCAGTGAGAGTAGCAAGGGTTAAACGTGAGTTGGTTCCAGAGGATGAAGGCCTGGTAGCCAACTTTCAGACCCACTGCTTTCTCAAGTGTTACCTTCTCTGAAAAAGAAAAAAAAAGGAAGAAAAAAAAAAAAGAGGAAAAGAAAAGAAGAAAAAAAAAAAACCAACCCTCTAACTTTTCATAAGGTTTTGTGGCTTTTGTGACTGCCATCTTCTTGGCTGTTCAGAAAAATCACTTTTATTATATTTCAAGTCCAAAAACTCTCTCTTTGTCTGTGACACTTCTTTTTTCAATCCAGTGAAAGAATCCAAGCCAATTTTATGGCATTTTCACCCTCTGCTCCCTTATATAATTCTTCATATTGCCTTGCGGAAAGCAGCACAAAAATTACTGGTCAATTGGCAATTCATTCAGTTTTGCAAGGCACATTTCATTTCTTTTATGGTTTCAAAGATTTTTTTTTTTGAGTGGGAGGGGAATTCTACTTCTATTCACAATCAGGATGGCTTTATATTCCTTGAAATTTCCACCCTGTGAAATACCTTTGCTGACAGGTACTGAATAGTGCTAGCAATCTGAAGTCTCAAGGGCTACAAAACTATTAAAACTTCCAACCTGGCCTGTGTTGCTCAGTGGTTGCTCAGGAGGGCAAGGTAAGATTCCCAGTCAGACACATGCCCAGGTTGCATGCTCCATCACCAGTAGGGGCATGTAGGAGGCAGCAGATCAGTGATTCTCTCTCATCATTGATATTTCTATCTATCTCTCTCCTTCCCTCTCTCAAATCAATAAAAATATATTTTAAAAAATACACTTCCGTAACCCATTGGAAAATTGTTCTTAAGCCTAAATTACAATTACTGTATTGGCAATTTACTACTTTTGTTAACACATTACAGCTTTTGTAGAAAAATTAATTCTAAAAGTGGGCATCTTCCATCTCAAATTTCACAATTATTTTATTTCATGGATGGCTATTAATAATGTTCAGGTAACAGGTACCAGTGATATCACTATACACCTTTTTCTACATGATATTTTGGGAAAGATAAGCATGTAAGGACTTTTTCAATTTCTACTTTAAAGCAGTAATAAAAGCACACACGCACACACAAAATAATAGGGAATGATTTTCAGAGCAAACAGTTATCATTAACTCTTCCAAAGTTAACATGCCATTGTGAAGACATTAAATCCACATGCAATGGATATGCAATACTGACATTATAAAAAATAGGAAGAGTATGAATTGACCAACCACAGTTAAGAGCGAGAGCAAGTTTTTAAGGGAACTGTTTGTTGTATGTTTAGTAAGAACTATTATTTTGTGTGAGTTCATAGATACTTGTGTATTTTGTTGCTACAAGTATTTTTTAAATTGCTATATCAATTGCATTTTTCAAAGTCTGTCTACGAAAAACATTATAAACACAACTGCATAATCTACAGAATTTATAAACAAAAGAAGCACAACTTTGAACAGCAGAATAGGGCAATCATCAGGGAGGCTGTGTAAGTAGTTGTGGTCAGAGAATTTGCATTTATCAATCACCTGCTTTATGTTGAACACTGAAAATGAAACTTTGAAACAGTTTAATATATAGCAGTAGTTTAGTTTTGGTGGCCTAAAAAGGAGAATGTTGTATTATGCATTAACCATATTACTGTGCATGAAAATTGCATACTGTATATCTTACTGTTTCAGAAATAGCAATGGGGTTAAGCACAAAAGTGATTTGTTTTTTTCTTTATGTTTCAAAAGTCTACATTTCAAGTCCCGTGGGTAACAGTAATGGTGGCTGTATTAGTGCACTGAAATATACATCAAAATAGGGAGGACTTGAAAACAAAGAAAAAAGAAAGAATATTGCATTTTGCCAGAGTTCTCTTCTATTTGTTCAGACAATGACTGTTATTCCGTTCTACTTTTATTTTACTCCCATTGAAACCTCCCATCATGTGATCTTTTTAAAAAAGAAAAGGTATAACATAAATTAGAAGCTCTTCCAGTGGAGAGACTCAACAAGTGAAAAAAAAAAAAGTGACTACAATCATCTCATAAAGGAAGTACTTCCCAGGGAAGCTTTCTCCCCGTGGAAAACCCTGTACCTTCAGAACCAAAGAAACGATACAGACATCTGAAGAATTTGAGAAAAGAGCTGCATTGTAAAGAAAACTAATACAATGTGTGAAAATCAGGCAAATATAAGATAATGATTGTGATAGTAGGAAGATTTTGGCAAGTTAAAGATGGATTATCAAAATTATAACAGTTTTTTTTCCCCCAATTCTACAGCACTGATAGACCCACATTTGTATTATTTTATCTACAGTATAGTCTTTTGATATCACTCACAACTGGATTAAAGAGCTTGAAACTGAATAAAAATCAATTAAATTAAATAGATATTTATTAAGCATTTACCATAGGCAGAGCACTGTGACAATAACTCAACAGATACATGCTCTATTGCACTGATCTGAAGACCTATTGATGAAAAAAGTCAGAAAACAGAATTAGGCAGAGACTATTTTTTAGTGACTTAAGGAATCCGTTTGTGAGATTGGGTAGCTGCCTAAAACCAGCTTTCAGTACCTTATGAATCTTTTAATCAAATATTCCCTCTTGCCTTAATGCAGTTTGCTAGTTTGGAAATGACTGAGGCACCCATAAAAATATCACAAGGACTGTCTAAAGAGGGATTTACGAAATACTGCGGAATCACAGAATGGAAATCAACAGAAAAATTGATGATGTAACCCACAGAAGGGAAGAGCTTCATTTACACAATCCATCCATCTAGCTTCAAAGTGAGTTTCAAGTTAAATGTAAATCTCTTAAGATGACATCAATATTCCAGTTCATAATTAAAAAAAAATAAGCTGGTTTTAGGCAGCTACCCAATTTCCCTGTGCCACCACTAGCATGAGGAGTAGCTCACTATCCAAGTTAGTACTGTGCCAATTTTACTTTTTCCATATATAGCAGCTTTGCAGATAACTATGCAATGCAAATAGACTCCCAATTATCTTTTAGGCTAATCACACAGGCTTCTCTTTCATTAACTTGCTTCTCTTTCTTGTTTCTGGAATCTCAGAGCTCTTTTAATTGAGACTGAGCGATCCAGAAAGTAAAAGAAACACTAAGTTTCCTCCAGCTGACCTTTCTGTGTCCATTGGCACCTTCTAGAAATGGAAGAGAAAATCCTCATGTTCTGAGTTAGATAGCCGGGAAGGGGGCAGCCTGCAGTCTCTGACGTGCTGTGGAGCAGTTGGCCACTTCAGTTCAGTAACTGCAAGCTGAATTCCACCCACAATCGGAGTGACCTTGGAAGGGGCCCTGGGTTCCCAGTGCAACCCCCACCTTCTCCAGACATTACATGAGGCCTATGAGGCTCAGAAGAGGCTCCGGTGAAGTCACGTCCGGACTCCTAACCACAGAAAACATGAAACGACGATATTGTTGTAAGTTGTTAAGTGTGTGCTAATTTTTGATGTAGCAATAGAAAACTAAAACCACCTCTCCCCTGTACCTGTATGACTTAGACTATGGCATGTGATGAAATACTTATAGCCATCCTACATAATAAAAGGGCACATACCGGGATTGTGGGCTTGATCCCCATTAGGGGGTGTGCACAAGGCAGCCAACAAAATGATTCTCTCTCATCATTGAGGTTTCTATCTCTCTCTCCTTCTCCCTTCCACTCTGAAATCAATAAAAACTTTATACAAGTCAGTTAGATCATTGGTTACAAAATACTAAAGTTATTCTCCAGAAACCCTACAGAGCACCATACAGAGATTACAACAGACTAAGGGTCATCGGATTGTTGTGAGCTGAATCACGTTCCATCGAAGTTCACAGCTTAAAGTGCCAACACTCAGTACCTCAGCACATCACTGTGTTTGAGGCAGGGCCGACACGGGGTTAATTAAGGTAAAAGGAGGCGATCTGCTGGTTCTAATATAACATGGCTGCCATTCATAGGAGAAGGGATGCGGAGACAGAAAGCACACAGACCCAGGGGGACCACATGAGGACAGTGAGCGTGTGGCCATCTGTGAGCCAACGGGGAGCATCTCCAAGAGACCAAACCCCCGACAGTCGGATCTTGAACTTGTAGCCTCCAAAACCGAGAAGATAAATTTCTGTTGTTTAAACCACCTGGTCTGAAGTAAACTGAGACAGTCAGGGATAGAATTGTGCTGGGAAATGAATTTCCACTTAGAAGTAATTAAGTCTTTATGACATTAAATATTGTCCTGGGTTGAAAATCAAATATTCCTAACTTAACAACACACTGGCCCTTGGCTCGGGTTTTAAAAAAGCAGGGGGATTACAGAGAAAAATCACCTGACTTTCAAAGGCTTTGAATCTCTCCTGACGTATCTGTTGGGATACTGACATATATAAATTTATACTTTCTAGTGATATAAATTTATACTTGAACAACTTTTTGTTGGAGATGTAAGAGGAACATCCAGTTAACTATGGGGTATGCAGTAAAGGGATCACAGAAACATCCACTCACATATTTTTAGGTGGAGATATCAGAATTGGAACAGAATTCTATTTGTTCAAGTACTGCAATAATAAGGAAAATTGGTGTGATATTTAATGTCCTAAAAATTAAACAAATTCAATTATGAATGAATGTCCTCAATTTTTAATTTAATTTTTGAGTATATGTATTTAAATATGTTTGAATTTTTATTTGGATTATTTCTAGTTGTTTGTACTTGCTTTTTTATGGGATGTATCATTATTCTATTTATCAATCCTATCATTTTTATTATTTCTAAACTATGCATTTCTGTTTTTACTTAAATTTTAATTTTCTTGCTTTTCTCAGGGGGTCCTGATATTAAATATTATTCAGCCTTAAACAAACAGGAAATCCTGCCATATGTGACAATATGGCTGTCACTGGAAGACATTTCAACAACATGAATGAACCTGGAGGACATGCATTTAGAATGAACCTGAATGACATAAGCCAGAGACAGAAAGAAAAATACTGTATGATCTTACTTACACATGGACTAAAAATAAAATGAATTCATAAAGGTGGAGAGCGGTAGCTACCAGGGGCCAGGAGGGGGGGAAATGAGGAGATGTTGGTCATAGGAAACAAAATGTCGGTCATGCAAAATGAAAAGATTCTAGAGAGCTAACGGTGACCACATAAATGGCCCTGTGTCCTATACTGCTGTTGTGCTGAGAAGGCATGTTGGGTGCTCTCACCTCACACACACACACACACACACACACACACACACACACGTGCGTGCGCCTGCGTATTATAGGCATTCATATGTGAAAACATCCTACTGTACACCTTGACTATATACAATTTCTATTTGTAAATACTAAGTGAAGTTCAGTGATTTATCGGAGATGGGAATGAAGCTGTAGTGACAGGAAGAAGACCGGTGGTGGGGGCTTTAACAGGAGAGAGAGGTGTTGATTGGCACCTGGCACATGCTCACCTCCCCATTTCCTGAGGCATCTGGCCCAGCCTTTTATGATTATACATCCCATTCCAAGGCTTAAAGACAAACGTAGAAGAAAAATGTCATTCTTCATGTCTTTGCAATGAATGTTAGGGGTTTTGATGATTTCCTGACTTTATTGGATATATAGGTATCAAAATAAACACTTAGAACAGCATCTTTAGATACTAAACCACCGGAAGCTTTTTGAAGCAGTATTTCTGACTTCATTCCAGTTTATGGGAACTTTCCACCAACCAGATGGAGCATGAAGAACTCCGCTTTTACAGCCGGGAACTTCCACTGGAGAGAAGGCACCCCTAAAACACGCGGCGAGCCCTCCGTACATAACTCTGCTCCTTTGCAGCTAAAGACGGAAGCGGCTCTGCGTTTGCTTCGGTGTCCTGATTGAAGTGCTGTTGATGGAGGAAGGCTCGGCCTCGGTGAGGACTGGAATAGCTCACCCCTTTTCTTCCCGCGCATCACGGGGAGACTCCCTGCCAGCATTTTAGCCCAGAAGCTCCACAGCCAGGCTGGCGGCGGTTTGAGAGATCAGAGCACTGCATCCTGAGATGACTGATTGCAGGTGTGCCTTCCATTGCTCTGAGCTTGTTCCAGGCATCACAGCTATATATTTATAAACACAATGCACTCAAAGGGAGTGTTTTAATAAGGTCCTGTAACGATGGCATCACACACACACACACACACACACACACACACACAAATCCAGCTTTAAGGACACAATGGTCATGTGCCCTCCTGCTGTTTTTTTGTGCTGTTTCTTTCAAATCTTACTATCAGTTGGACACACTGGTAGGAATAAAGAAATATTTCTCTCAACCTAGAGCTGATTTTCCTTTACACAAATAGGTGATGTTTACAGACAGATTATAAGCAGTAGGAACAGTTTGGGAGCAGCTGTACTTGAGGGTGACCTGTGCCCTTTGGTTTGTTTTAATCTGTCTCCATTTCATTTCCTCTGCTAGGTGCTCCGATGTGTTTGTTGTTCAAGGAAGCGCACCAGCCATTTCACCAACGTCAGCTGTTGAAGAAAGGGGGTCAAATAAACTTTCCACTAACACCCCAGGTTTATAATCAGTATTTTTGTTTCCTTGACTGAAGGGGATTTTGTAAGTAGTCTTCGGGGTCGTGTGGACTCTATATGGTGTCAAAATTTTTATAAAAAACTCAAAACTTAGCCTTAGGCCTGGCATATTAACATGGGGCAATGGGTGCATGGCAAATTTCTTTTCAGAAGGACTACGGAATGTGAATCAACTACCCTGAACCCTCAACTCGTTTCACCTTGGTTGGCGTTTTTGGGAGTCCTGAGTGTAAGTGTCTCCTGCAGCACCACAGGCCATGTCAGAAGTGGCTGCCACACCGCAACCATCTCCAGAACTCTGTCTCTTTCTTGAAAAGATCGCAGGGTTGAAATACCTGCATGTACTCGGGTCCTGCAATGCTTACTGACATCCCATGTGACAGACCTGTCCTGAAGCTAAGATGCTCCCACTTCTACACACTTAAAAACGTAAAGGGGATATAACAAAAGGGGATATAACTCTTACCTGGATGAGGATGTACACTTAGCACAATGTCACTAAAATGTTCTGAGGTCAGAATGACTAATTTTATCTCTGTTCTTCCTTAGTCATATGGGCACTGATATATTATGTATTTAAAATGCTGATAGCAATGCATCCTGATATTACATTGTCCTATATAATAAAAGCCTAATATGCTAAGTGTCCAGTTGTCAAGTCAGTCATTCAACCAATCAAAGCGTACTATGCTAACGATACGCTAATGCTCACTATGCCATGCACTGATCACAGGGGACAGGTGCTCTGACAAATAGGTTAGCTTGCTGCTGTGGTCTAGCCAATCAGGATTGAATGAGACAGGCCTAACAAGCCCTGGAGCCCTCTCCCACCCTGATCATGTACCAGTAGGGTCCCTCAGCCTGGCCTGTGCCCTCTCACAATCCGGGCTGAGGGAAAGCTTCCCCACACACCCCCTCACCCCCCACGTCCAGGGTCTCTGATAAGATTATAAGAAAGGATAAACGCACCACCCTAATCCAGGGCTTAGTACAGCAGGTGTTAATTACCAGCCACCACTAAAACACTTGAAGGTGTGAGAACAGATGGAACCGTGTAAGAAATATGATATCAATAGAGTAAAATAAGCTGAGGGGAGAACTTGGGGGAACATCTGATCAGCAGTGAGGAGGGTGGAAGACAATGAGGACACCAGGAAAGCACAGTACAAGAGGTAGAAGAATCTGGAGAGAACAGTCCTATAGAGGTCAAGGGTAACAAAATAATAATAATAATAATAATAATAATAATAATAAGCCAATTGTATCATCTTTTATGCAGAGACAAAAGCAGGGAGCATGTGCATAGGTCACTGGATTTGAGATTAGGTAATTGATATTATTTTAAACATTTTAGCAGAAGGAAGGAGCTAGAAGAGAGTGGTAAGAAAGAGATAAGGACATGCTTCTGGGACAGAGAAGCATGAGAAAAAAGTTGAGGCTAATGAGTAAGAGTTAAAAAAACAACAACACCTGAGAAGGTCAATAATGAAAGCAGAGGGAAAGAGGAAAATACCTACAGTACATCTCATGCATGTGGCATGTGCACCAACACAGATACTGACACTGATTTAGGCTCTAGGCACTCAGCAGAGCAAAATCACCACCAAATAAACAAAACACCCACCAAAGACAGCCACAGTTCCTGGCCTAAGATGGATTTTAAGGGAATTCAAGGAGCAAAAGGAGATGATGAGAGTCCGGAAGGCGATGCTAACATTGGACCCAGGACAGGGTCTCTGGGGGAGGGTGGGGAGATGGGAAGAGATCAGCCAAAGACCTTGTATGCATGTGTGTGTGACCCATGGACACAGACAGCAGGATGGAAAAGGCTGGGGTGGGGTAGGGTGGGCTAGAGGAGGTCAACGGGGTAAAACAGGGGACATACGTATTGTAATACTTCCAACAATAAAGATCTAAAATAAATAAACAAATACAGCAAAGGGAACAAACATTAGGGTAAAAAAAAGCAGTGTGCTGAGGGTGGGAGAGGTGAAACCGAGGGAAATGCTGCTCACCACGTGTGTTTTCTCCAAATGCGGACCCCACTTGTTTGCTGACACAAAGGGCCTGGCTTTGAAAAGGGAGAAAGTCAGACACTGCTGTGACTAAATGCTCCAAGGAGTAGGACAGGATGGCTTCCGGATGACACCTCCTGCATCCCTGGTCCTCACATGGAAGTTCCTGAACAGGAGTGCGACTTCAGTACCGACACTGAGGGCTCCAGCCAGGTCCCATCTCACCTCTCCTGCCTCCCTCGGCCTTTGTTCAGAAGGCGGTAAGAAGTAGAAAACATATTCGGTGGTGAACTCATATAAATCATCAGTGAGGAAATACGAAACTGACAATACATTGTGTTAAGTGCTTTGTTTGTTTGTTGGTTAGAAATTGTAAGTAATTGAATGTTGCTGTTTAAAATCAGGAGATGTCAAAAGAATGCAATCATTAAGCTATAAGCGTGGAAGTGTCTCTATGGTTTCCCTATCTGTGAAATGTTTTTCACTGGGATATAAGCGTTTTGCTTTTAGGAATAAATAGTATCTGACCTAAATGTTTTTGGCGGACAGTCAGTTCTCTGCATCCATCCTATCTGTTCTCTTTCAGGAGCCTGCCTTTCTTCAGGGCAGAAACGAGTTCTGTGTGTCCCAGATTACAGAAACGGACATGCAGGAATTTAGCAAAACTCAGTGTTGCTTTGTGAAGTTCAACCAGTGTCTTTAACATAAAATTATCTCTATTTGAAAACGGTTTAGGAAATACATAAAATTTGATTTAAACCTCTGTTGTAAATATAATTATTATTATACCACTGCCTTGATACAATTAACCATGCCTGGAATTTCTGCATTGTATAATGCCTTTGAGGATAATATTGCTTGTGGCTTTCTTGTTATATTTCTAGAATGGTGTATGACAAAACACCATTTGTAGTCACATTACAAAGCATTTTAATAAAGATCAAAGAATTAGAATGTGTGCAATAACTCAACACAATTAGGCACCAAGGTTATGCTGAATTATTTCACTAGCAGTTGTGTTACAATGGTCTGAAACATCTGATGAGGAAGGGGTATGTATCCAATTTTAATCAGCACTTAGATACTATAAATTAAACAAAACATACTAACTTCTATGCCCTGGTTCATGTGGCTTGGTTGGTTGAGCAGCATCACCAGTTCAATACCTCGTCAGGGCATATAGAAAAGTTGCAGGTACAATAGTTTCATTGATTTCAGAGAGAGGAAGAAGGAGAGAGAGATAGAAACATCCGTGATGAAAAAGAGTCATTGGGTTGGATGCCCGACCCTGGGGATCAAACCTGCAACCTGGGAATTTGCCCTGACCGGAAACCGAACTGTGACCTCTTGGTTCATAGGTTGAGGCTCAATCACTGAGCTACACCAGCTGGGCTTTACCTCTTTTATCTATTCATTTATCAATCTATCATCTATACATCCACTTAAACTGTTATCATTCATCAATAGTAAATATAAAGGACAAAACTTCATTTAATTAACATTCCAGATAAGTGTTTTCTTTCTGAAAAATACCAACTTTGAAACTCATGGCCTTCTTAAACATTTTACGTGGAAAGGTTAACAACTTTTAATTAAAATAAATGTAAGCAAGCATAGGCTTCTGATTAAAAATATATTTTAGGTCAAATCAATTAAATACAGCTACTACATCTCAGATATTCTTACATATTTTCAATAATAGACAAAATTTCATCAGTCTTCCTAAAACATGACTATGAGTATAGAAACTGCATGCTACCTATTTGAGAGTTAGCAATATAGGTTGTAAGGAGAAGAATTCTACATTCTACAGATGTTTGCATATATATATGTGTGTGTGTGTGTATGTATATATATATATATATATATATATATATATATCCTCACTGGAGGATATTTTTTTCATTAAGTTTTAGAGAGAGTGGAAGAGAAGAAGGGAGGGAGAGAGAAACACAGAGAGAAATATCGATGTAAGAAAGAAACATCAATGTGAGAGAGATGCATCAATTGTTGCCTCCTGACCGAACTGACCGGTAGTGAAAGTATTAGAAACAATGATATAACTGACATTTGTTTTTTAAATTATTCTGCTTTTGAAGGTAAAGCTTTAATTTATACTTTCGATCTTGCTTATTTTTGCATAAAGAATATGGCTTAAATATATTTCTGAATGTTTCCACAAATAAGCTGAAAAAGACAGAGAGTAATTACATTGTGTTTTTGTTCGCTTTATGGAAGGAGGGGAGGGTATCTTCCTAAGAGTTTGAATGTTCCTGTAACTTTAATAACCATTTTTAAAAACCACAATTTCATTTATATGCAAAGTAGGACAGCCTTTCTCCCGTCTTTTGTCAATAGATGCTTTTTTCCACTCAAGCAACCCTGTATTTATTTTGTAAGAAAATATATATTCATGTGGGGGGAAAAATCTATCTCTTCCAATTTTCATTTAATTTGCATTGGTGTCTTGGAGGTTCTCTGAAGCCTATTTTTCTTCCTCACTGAAAATGTCGTGTTTCCTCACACTGCTTGAGTTATAAGTAACTTCAGAAGCTTACTATGATGTACACATAGCAAGAAGGCAAAAACATATTTCTTTTGTCTATAAATTTAACTTTAGAAGCAAAAAAACACATCAACAAGCAAAATGATAAACCTTGATATGGGAAGGAGAAATTAAGAGGCATGGACGGGAGTAACATTTCACAGGCTTTATTAAAAGAGAAACTACGGGTTACCTGAAGCCTGAAATGCTAATCTGGGTTCAATGTTCTTGAAGCGTTTCTCATTTCCAATTCGCTGTGAGAGAACAGCAACCTAATACTAGACTCCATGCTTGAAGTCATAATATAATATTCCACGGAAATTGCATTAGTAGCTGCATACTGCCTAGGCTGGTATATTTCTGCAATAATAACAGGTGAGATTTAGGGGTAACACAGCAAATAAAACTCCATTATTGTTCCTTTCATTTAAGATCAAATACAGGTCTCTTCTGAAGTGGGGTATTATTGCTACAAGGGAAAACAACTGAATTATTTCTGTTTTATAATTGTGCTTATATTGGCATTCATGTGTTATTTACTGAAGACTTATAACCATGAGGTGAACTTTGGACAACAGATAAACACCACAGATTTTTCTGCTCAGCAGTAACAAAAACTAGTCAGAGACAGAGAGGGAAGGAGGAAGTATCTAAGAAGGCTGGCTGTGAGGAAGGTGAAGGGAAGGCAGGGAATTGGGGGTGGTTACAGGGAGGGGGGAGAAGGAGAGGTAGGGAAAGAAAGAGGGAGGGAGGGGGGAGAGAGAGAGGAAGATATGAATTGTTTATTTCTAGAATTTTTCATTTAATATTTTAAAAATATTTTTATAGCATTTTAGAGAGAGTAGAGTGAGAGAGAAACATGTACGTGAGAGAGAAACGTCTATGTGAGAGTCAGGGTCCATCAACTGCCTCCTGCACTTCCCTTCCTGGGGAGCAGCATGTCCCTTGACCAGAAATCCAACCTGCAACCTTTTAACCCACTGAGCTACCCTGGCCAGGGTTGATCCATCCTTTCAGACCAAAGCTGAATCTGCACACAAGGAGACTGCTTCCCTGTGCTTCCACCAGCATCCGAGCTGGCTGAGCAGCCACATGTTCAACAGCGCTGGTCTAGCCTCAGACATGCTCCCCGAGGCTCCAGCTCCGACAGCTAGGAATTCTGAGGGCTCAGAGCTTTCCAAGTCCAGGTCTACCGTCCATGGAGGGAGAGAATGAAGTTTCCAGTTACACTGTATGGTGTGCCTTCCCCAAACCCTTTATTGAATTAATTTGCGGGAAGCCAGTATTGATAACTATGATTTTGTTTTTTCCCCAAAGGACAACAGCAAAAACTATTCAAAGCAAATTTAAACTACAGCAAAAAGTCCTTTCCTCGGGGCCAGTTCTCTTTAAAAATATGAAGCCTTATTTCTGATCGTTCTTTGCCTTTCGTCGTTTTTCTCTCATGCTCTTGCAGGAAATGCTAGTCTGAAAGATAAAACTTCAAATAGCAAGATGAGAGAATACAGATATTTTTAAAGCACTTAGAAAATTGCTAAGTGTATGCAATTCAATTTTTAGGAGCAGCAAGGTAGAAAATGGGTCTTATAAAGTGTCATTATGGAAATGTTCCATTTTGATTAGTTAACAGCTCTGATGTGGTCCTAGATTAGAGCAAACTGAAGCAATTGAACCTTTTCTGTATTTTCAGAGTTTTACCAGGATTACTGAAGGAAATGGCTCCGCTTTCCTCCGGGGAGAGCAGTCCTTTCTATTACTGCTTCTCTGATCTGTATCGCAACTACAGACTCCACTGCGCTGACAGCCGCCATTCCCTGTTCCCCTCATTCCTCAGCGGCTTTAGCTTTCCCACATCCCGTACATTTCCTACCTGATTCCTCACCCGCCTTTGATTTATAATTCACAGTACCTGTCTCCTCAGGCACACTACAAATGTCTCTCCCTGTATGTTATTTATTCAACTCTCATGTCTCATTTGGTGAGCAATAAAGAAATTCCGTTCCAGTTGAGGAAATACATGGGAAAGTGTATAAAATGTAAAGGAAAGGAAAATGACTCTTGATGAGTTTTTATGATAATGTTCAGCAGGTTTCCAATTTTGAAAAGAACAGGTTTAACAAGACTTGACAACAGGGACCTAAGACTGCCTTTGGCCTTTTATTGGTGAGGTTCCGAGTTCTTGCCCTTTGGAGAAGGCAGGCTCAGGCCTTTCAACTGGCTTAACCCAGGGAGGGTCCTGGGAGATAAAATCTGATCTCTCTTCTTCATTAGGGACAATTCAAAAGTTAGTGAGTCCTTTCTCCATTTCTCTAAGATACAATTTTGTTTCTTTTAAGCTATGTGTGTTTCTTGATTTCCGTTTAACAAATACCTTAATTTTATTAATCAATGTCACCCCAATACATTAATTAAAAAAAAAAAAAAAACTCAGGTAACTTATTTTGAATAATTTTATATCTGGAAGAATATTTCTGCATTTTATTAGAATTTTTAATATGTGTGGCTAAATCACATCACATCAGTTCTTGGAGAAAGCCCTTGGATTCTTTTACTGATATGCATAAGGACAAAAAGGACATTAGATAGTTTCATGCTTTTTATAAATACCCACATCAACTTCCTTCTAAGTGAAAATCTGAGATTGCAAGGAAGTACCTGAAAAATAATAAACACATAATCCCATAAAACAATTTATATATATATATATATATATATATATATATATATATATATATATATATATTTTTTTTTATTTATTTACTAGTTTCCTGAGGTTAATTTTACATTTGAAGCTCTGCCTGGAGGACATGTCCTCTATCTATATTCCTTCAATTCTAAAAAGAACCATCTCTTCTTAGGTCCTAACAAAAGTCTATAAGCTGAGACTATATCCTTGATGTATTTGTTCATAATTAGGCTTGATGACATGGCATATAGATATGTAACAAGACATTGTAAACATCTGCAATAACTAAATGAATTATACCTCCCTCAGTTTTTTGTTTACTTTCTTATTGTTTTCTATTTACATTTAATGTACTAGGGCAGTGGTCGGCAAACTCATTAGTCAACAGAGCCAAATATCAACAGTACAATGATTGAATTTTGAGAGCCAAATTTTTAAAACTTAAACTACATAGGTAGGTACATTGTTATTAACTTAATGAGGGTACTCCTCAGCTGGCCTTTGCTAAAAACTCAAGAGACCAAAGAGCTGCATGTGGCTGGAGAGCCGCAGTTTGCTGACCATGGTGCCAGGGTATTTGATTCCTAAGTCCCACAAGAGGAGGATATGACTTAGCAGTAAGTAAAGAAAATAGTTCTGATTTTGGGATTAAAACCTATGAATGATAAACCGGTCAAGTTCAATGTTGGACCATTTGTGCAATTTTTCTAACATGTCTGTATTGATTCCCAAAATAGCATACTTTGTTCTGTGTGAAGATAGACAAAGAATTTTAAAATGAATATTTTCAGTTATTAATGACTTTCTTATTTGGTGTCTAAGATTAGAATCATGAATGTCTGAGGTAAACATAAAATGCAATATTGATTAATGATTATTTTCTACTTGTTCTCAGAGAAACACCAAATGTGGGATATTTTGAGTCAATTTGGATAGGACCCCATGCTATCTCATACCACAGAATAGCATTACGAATTGAGATCACTTTGTCTGTAAGAATGGTTTGCAGAGAATGTCATATTACAAAAATTGTATCTCTTCGGCATTGGAGTGGTTTTGAACGCCTTAGGACTTTTGCTTTGAAATTGCAAACTTAACTATATAAATGGTTTGAAAATAGCTCTACCAGGTAACCTTTGAAGATTCATGAAACATAACTACATAATAACGGCCTATTTAAAATGCTCTGAAACTGAGGCCTGCAATCTCAGGGTCTATTATATTAAAAACAGCAATGCCTTTCTGAACAAAAAGATAAAGGTGCTTAGAAGACTCTGGATTGGGGGTTACTTCCGCCCAGACGTGGAGCACGTGGAAGCCACTCCTACAGCCTGTGAGCCTGCCGGGCGATGGAGCACAGTGAGGTGCAGAGAGCAGCGGATCGTTAACACACAGCGCTGTGTGTTGGTGGCTTGTGGTTGTGTCTGTGTCTGTGTGGATCCCTCCCCTGAGCACGCACTGGCCATCTCTCTGCACGGGCTCGCCAAAGACTGTGTCATTCAAGGCCCTGTGTTGTACTTGGGAGTGCCAGTTGGTGAGCTAAGCATGTGACACAGACAGGTGTGTAAGGAATTTCCATCGTGGGGAGTATCTTCAAGGGGAAACCCCAAACCCCAGAAGGACACCCTGTTCTGGGCTCAGGGGGCAGGGCTGCAGGGTGCTCTTTTTTTTCTTTCTTTCTTTTTTTCTCTCTCATTTAAAACGTGCACTGTCTTTTTATTGTTGTCTTGCATAATTTCCTTTTAAAAATATATATTTTATTGATTTTTTTACAGAGAGGAAGGGAGAGGGATAGTTAGAAACATCGATAAGAGAGAAACATCGACCAGCTGCCTCCTGCATGCCCCCACAGGTAATGTGCCCACAACCAAGGTACATGCCCTTGACCGGAATCGAACCTGGGACCTTTCAGTCTGCAGGCCGACGCTCTATCCACTGAGCCAAACCGGTTTCAGCTAATTTCTTTTTTAAAAATAAATCTTTATTGTTCAGATCATTACAGTTGTTCCTCTTTTTCCCCCTCATAGCTCCCCTCCACTCGGTTCCTACCCCACCCTCTGCCCTTACCACCGCCCCCGATGGTCCTCATCCATAGGTGTACACTTTTTGTCCAGTCTCTTCCCGCACCCCCACATCCCTTTCTCCCTGAGAGTTGTCAGTCCACTCCCTATCTGTGCCCCTTATTCTGTTATATTCACCAGTTTATTCTGCTCATCAGATTTTTTATTCACTTGACTTTCAGGGTGTTCCTCTCGACTCTGAACTTCAGACTTCTCTGCCCAGGGCCCACTCTCCTGACTCACCTAGATCCATGCTATTTTTGTTAGATTTATATCCAAGTATTTACCAGGGAGGGGGGCTTCTAATGTAAATGGCATTGTTTTTAACTTCAAATTCCACTTCTTCATTGCTGGTGTATAGAAAAATGATTGATTTTGTATATTAACCTTGCCTCCTATAACCTTGTCATGATCCCTCGCTAGTTTCAGAAGCCTTTTTAGTTGATTTAATTCTTTTAGATATTCTACACAGGTGATGGTACCATCTGGGAACAAAGAGTGTTTTATACCTTTCTTCCCCAACTGTGTACTTCTTACTTCTTTTTCTTGTCTTATGTCATGAGCCACACCTTCCAGGACAGTGTGGAAAAGCAGTGGTGAGCGGGGTGACCCTCACCTTGTTCCTGTACATTTTGAGTTTGTAGGTAAGTATGATGTTTGCTGTGGGTTTTTGTAGATATTGTCTAGCAAGCTGAGGAAGTTTCCCTCTATTTCTAGTTTACTGAGAGTTTTCATCATGACCGCATGGTGCAATGTACCCAATGCTTTTTTCCCCCCCTGCATTTAGGATATAACTAGAGGCCTGGTGCACAAAATAATGCACCAGTGGGGTTGCTTGGCCTGGCCTGTGGGATTGGGCTGAAACCAGCTCTCTGACATCCTCCAAGGAGTCCTGGATTGTGAGAGGGTACAAGCCAGGCCACGGAACCCCATGGGTGCACAATTGGGGGGGGGCGGAGGGGATGTGGGAGATTGGCCAGCTGGGGAAGGTATTGTATGTGAGAGGGCTCCAGGGTATGTCCGGACTGTCTTGCTCAGTCCTGATCACTGGACCACAGCAGCAAGCTCACCTATTGGTTGGAGTATCTGCCCCCTGGTGGTCATTACATGTCATAGTGAGCAGTTGATCAGCCTTAGCAGATCATTAGCATATTACACTTTGATTGGTAGAACAGCTGACCCAATGACTGGACACTTAACATAGTAGGTTTTTATTATATAGGGTAGCATAATGTCTCTTTCTTTAGTCTGTGCATGTGATAGATTACACAAATTGATTTAAAAATATTGAAGTAGTCATGATACCTGGGATAAATCCCATATGGCCATGGATTTACAAAAATATTAAATATTTACAGATATTTAATTAACATTATAAATGAGATTATGCTGAAATAAAATCTAACAGGAGCAAGAATAGAACATATTAAGAAGACAAAGAACAACAGAAGGAAAAACTATTGAATAATTACTATAAGAATTTTGCTGAATTTAATCAGCATCGATTCACAATTTGCATTGAATCTTCTAATATGGGTGAAACAGACCTAAAAGTTTTGTAGAGAGCTACTACAGAATTTTATAAAGGAAGTGAAATTCACTCATATCTAGCTATTATGAAATATGGAAAAGAATTAAAATTCACATATATATATATATATGATTTTAAAACTGTTAAAAGATGATGAAAGTTATCTCATCAAATCAGATATGACCTTTTGATACAGATCTTTTAATAATAATTTATCCATGAGCTGTTTCTTCTTTTTACCTTTATTCCGTTTGCTATTTGATCCCACCACAGAAAGGAGAGCTTTCCCACGGAGCTGCTGTGCACAGGGCTGCTAATCAGCCGGGCCATTTGATGCTGAGATAGTTGAAAGGGCGCCTAAAGGCCTTTCGCGATGGCATTCAATTTATATGAATCTCACTGGGAAGACTGTCTGATGAAAAGCGAGTCCTGGGTTATAACGGAATTATCTGAAATCTCTAGCATTCATACATTTTTTTCTCCATATTGCTCTGAGCTCACATTTGAGAGGTTTCTCACCGGTACCACTTATGGGAAGTGCAAAAGGATATGAACCCATTCCCAATGCCTTTCCACACACCCCATTTCCATACAGCTTTGTGCCACTGTAACTTCCCTGATGCTCAGTAAGTTATGTCTTGTGAAAGGGCTTTCCCATGTTCCTTCTGTCCACTGTGTTCTGATTGTATTCTCTCTGTCTGGCTCGCTCTCTCTCCAAAATTTCATACATGATAAAAGGGATCTATCCAAGCCCTTCACATATTTTCGAATTTGGGGATTTTTTTACCCATGTACATTTTTCAATATAACTAGATCATATGTGTAGACTATAGATGGGCTTAACCTGTTTCTGATTTTGAATAATTCTGAGCCACAAATGAAGTTATTTTTACATTTCTTAACACAGAGCATTACCTCTGGTACTAATAGTTGGATGTAAAGCAATGGATGTGTGCTGAAAGTGATTAATTACATGAACTAATTACCTGAATGTATAATTACATGAATGTCACATTTGAAATGTTCTCCTGAAATGTTTTTTTTTTTTCACATTGCATGCTCACTTTCTTCAGCAAAGAATTCAGATCTGTGCATTGTAATGTTTCTAGTCTTCAACCATTTTCCATGTGAATGACCCTTTTTCATCAAAATATTTTAGCTTTTCAAGGCAATTTCTTGATCAGATCCCTTGATTCCTAGTGTGAGGATATGCCTCTTGTCCGTTTTATATTATCCATCCAACATTCCTTTCTCCAAAGAGAGGGAAGAACAGTAAATTAGAAATATAAAGTCTCATTAAAGCAAGGGTCTGAAGTCCTCCTGTATATAGCTCTTTGTGGTCACACCATTGAAAATGACTGGCCCATGCTAAATTTCAAGGAATGATCCATTCTCTTCTAGGCACTAAAAAACAAACAAACAAACAAACAAACAAAAACACAACAAAACAAACAAACAAACAAACAAAACACAAGACATCCTGAGAAGTAAAGGCCAGAGGGTACCTATATGCTATGTTGCTTTTGTGGCTATGTATCTTTTTAAATAATGGGGAACTGGTGTTATGAGATCACAGATATCACATATCAAACCAGGTGAAGCACTCTTATTCTACATTTGAAGACTGATATTCCACTCAATCACATCTGTCTAATTTTCTCTTGGCTTTGTGAGTAAACCAATGTTTACTAAATAAACAGAACATTTTCCCTCTCCAACCAACCTTCATGTGCTTTAGCCATCTTTCCTTTTCATTCAATCTCAAAATTTAAGTTTAATACTTAAAGGACAGCTTGGTTCTATGTCTGTTTGCCTGGTTGGTTGGTTATAAGTCATGTATCAGTATTTAGCAGAAGTTAATCTTACAGGTTTTTTTTTTTTTTATTTCATAACATGTCTTCTCAAAATTTGTTGTTTTATGTATCTACATCTTGCATTTTTAATGACGTGCTGAGACTAGAAATGCTGAAGATGTAGAAAAGGCATGATTTTAAAATGTCATACTTAACACACAATGATATTCAGTAACTTCTACCAACAGAAGCTAACAGTACCTGCGCATGAGTAATCTGTTCCTTTAAAAGAATGCAAAACACAGGACTAGGATCACCAGCCGACTCCGATAGATAGGACATTCCTTCAAAAAGTGACCACTATCAAGTCATTCAAATGTCCTTCACTCTAAGTTCTCTTCCCCTAATTTCATTAATTTGGGCGGGGGTGGGAGGTTGGCCTGGGGGAGGGCAAAAGAAATTTAAAACTTGATCATCACGTCCAAAGTCATTAGCCTTTGAATTCACAGCTTGAAAATATAGATTGACAACGTGCCATAGCTTGTCAGGTAGGTCACTAAATCTGTACACACGGCTAAATCAGAACTAGATGCGTTTAACACTTTCACATTTATTTTAAAAGGGGCAAGTTCGGCAGAAAGGTGACAACTTTTGAAATAACACTGTGACCTTAGGTTGCTGGTTTAAAATAACCTTCAAAATGCGTAGCTGTGAGCAGCAGCTGATGCTCTATCCCATGCTACGGAAAGACGCCTTCCACCTTTAGTGTCTTCGCCAATCAGAACTTCCCTGAAACTGTAACATTTTAATAAATAACACCTCCCGTTCACATGTTTTCTCTTAAAGAGAAATTCTAATGAATTCATCCTTTCTGACATTTGCATTTGCCTTTAAATGCCACAAGATAACGGGGCTTGAATCATTCCAAATAGCTTTTTAATTAGAGACCTAATTACTCTTGCAGAAGGTTAAGCTCCACAAGCAGGAAAGAAACTGTTTGCTTGTACTTGGTGTGAAGAATGGCCTTGTGCTCTTGGCTTAGGCGTCTGGTAAACTTATTTGATCACGTTTTCTGACTTTTAGTGTACGAAAAAAGTGTGCCTTTCAGAGACTCTGGCAGTATGCAGTGTGAATCCAGGAATGACATTTTAGTATCAGAGAGGGAATAAGAGGCACTTTGCACAAGAAAAGCTGCTTGTCCCACCTCGGAGGCTGCCCCAGGAACACGGCACTTCAGTCTCCAGGAAACCTGAGGTGCTGCTCCAGAGTTAGCCGCCTATCCATTTTTTTTTTTCTTTTAATCACTTTTTCTTTGGAGCTGTGTTCTGAGTAAGGGTTCAATTAGTAAGTTTTGGAGAAAAATATGGCCAAATTATCTCCTATTTGGGTATTTGTTAAATGTTTCCTCCCTTCCTTCCTTCCTTCCTTCCTTCCTTCCTTCCTTCCTGCCTTCCTTTCCTCCCTCCCTCCCTCCCTCCCTCCCTCCCTCCCTCCCTCCTTCCTTTCTTCCTTCCTTCTTCACAGCCAACCTGCTGTGGCCAGCCAACATTCCGTGACCCCGCCCCAGGCTGGCCCGCCCTGATGGTCCACATTGGGCTAGCTGGCTAACCTGTGGTCCCTCCCTCAGGCCAACCTCCTGCTGCCCTGCTTAGCCTCCATTGCTAGCCAGGCCAAGGGCCCCCTCCTACGCACAAATTCGCATCCCAGTCCTTTAGTCTAATGTAATGTCCTCAGATATTATATTGATAAGAACAGCTACACTCCTGCTCTTAGCCAAAAGGAGAATTACTTATTTAGTGAATGTGGTACGTGTGGAAGTGCATGAGAACCAATGCATACATGAGATACTGAGTTGAGCGTTAGTCTTTTATATGTCATAGCAAGCTTTACGATCAATAATTAAAAATTCATAACACACCAGCTATTTTGGATGTAAGAATGAGACTTTTTTCCCCCTTGATTATAATCTCTTTAAGGGCAAGATATGTGTCTTAGATTTAAGCTATTGCTTTTTTTTTTTTTTTAATATGAACAACATGGAGGGCAAAATAATCTCTATCCCATCACCACCGAAGACATAACTGATGCATTATGCTTATTATTAAAATAAATATCTTCAATGTTTATTTTAATATTTTAAAATGTTATAAATTTAGCAAAAATTGATAACAATTTATCATATAAGATAGCTTAATTGGGTGATGAAATATTTTAACTTGGTGATTATAGAAGAAATATTTAAATTGGAACACTGCTTATTCTCAAATAATTTATAATACTCATTTACTTTAGTCAAGGCTGAATATTTGTTCATTTTAGTAATAATGTCAAATTGTTATAATTTTAGAACTTATAACATTCTATCTTGTTTTATTTACTCTCTTAATTCTCTGCCCTACAGGGGTAGAATAAATATTAATCTCACTTTATAAAATAATAAATGATATCCCATATAAAATATAATATACTCAAGGGCAAATAACTAGTGAATAAATAATTCAAATTGAAACAATTTATTCGGATTTTAGTTCACTGAATCTAAATATTACATATATATATATATATATATATATATATATATATATGTGTGTGTGTGTGTGTGTGTGTGTGTGTGTGGGCGCGCGCGCGCGCGCATATATATATATATATGTATGTATGTGTATATATATATGCGCCAAGAGAACAGAACGACTTGAATGACCAGTCACTGTGACCTGCACTGGCCCGATGGGGTAGGACTGGCTGGCAAACCTCCCAGAGCCCCTCCCCCCACTGGCTGGCCCTGATAGGCCCCATCTTGGTGGGCTGGTGGACACATTCGCGCATGAATTCGTGCACTGAACCTCTAGTACAATATAAATCTCACTGAGTCCCTGAGTTGCTTTCTTTAATATATTTTTATTTATTTCAGAGAGGATGGGAGAGAGAGAGAGAGAGAGAGAGAGAGAGAGAGGGGTAAACATCAATGAGAGAGAGAATCATTGATGGGTTGCCTCCTGTCTGCACCACATTGGTGATTGAACTGCAACCTCCTGGTTCACAGGTTGATGTTCAACCACTGATCAACACTGGCTGGCCCTGCATTGCATTCTTCAGAAAATAAAATTCAAAGTTGATAATTCTATTTTTTCCCCCTTGACTATAATTTCTTTAGTAAATAATTGTATAAGTGATGCATACTGTAGCTGGATCTGTAACACATATTTTAAGCCTGTATTATAATGGCCTTTGAATTGATAAAATAATTTACTAGCACTGGGATAAAAAAGTGGCTAATATAACCAACTTTTTAAATATTTATATGGCTTTCCTGGAGAACTTTAAAGGTTTTATTAACTAAAATATTCATTGATGGCTTTTTTATAACTATTCTTTTGGACCCAGACACTGATTCTTCAAATAGAGTGAATAGAGGTAAATGATAAAGAGCAGGAAGTAATGATAATTTCCTCTTTAAAGACATGATTAAAAGGGCAATTTAGAATGAACTAATTAATGTCACTGATAATTGCAATACTATATGATATGCTGAGACATTCCGTGTTACTTAATAGGTTTGAATCTGAAAGGAAAACTTCTAAAAGCTGATTAATCCCTCCCAGAAAGTATGTCTATGATTTAGATGGGAGCCACCAGCTTCATAATTTTGGATGCAGTGGTAGGCATAAATGAATAATTTAGAGTCACCACCAGCCAGTACTCATGTCATTCAGTAAATATTGATTTTTAAAATAGGAATAAGATTTTGATAAAAATGACACAATAAAACACAACTGTCAATTTAAAAATTATGCTAAGGTGGCTATGACAATAATTATGAAACACTGATAAAGATGAAAACACTGGCACATATAGGTGTATACATTGGCAAAATGTAAATACTTAAATTTACTCATTGATTTACATATTATTTTTTAATATCTTATAACTAATCAAAAAAAAAATCAGGAAAGTTGCAGTCTAGTGAACGGTACTTACAAATCAAAACTAAATCATGAGAATCTCAGAGGGAAGGTGGGGGAGAATGATGGGAAAAGATCAACCAAAGAGCTTGTATGTATATTTGCATAACCCATGGACACAGACAATAGAGGAGTGAAGGCCTATCCTGGAGGGTGGTTGTGAGCTAGAAGGGGATATATGTAATACGTTCTACAATAAAGATTTTAAAAATACCATTAGAATTTCTTTAAACACACACAGACACACACACAGACACACAAACACAAACACACACACACACACACACACACACACACACCTCTAAATCATGTTATTCAATAGAATGATGAATGCTACAACTGAGCGTATCAGGGGTGTAAAGAGAATAAGAACAAACAATGATAAAAATCCTACAATTTTGGGTTCAGGAAAGAGTTCCTAAAAAGATTAATTTATACGGATAAAGAACAAACACATGCTAACTACATGGAAGCTGCAGTATAAATAAGGGACGTTCTAATACACAAAGATAAGATAAAATAGGTGGTTTTGCAGGAATTTCTTATATATTTGGACCATATATCAATAGGGGAAATGGACAGAGATCAGGAACTAGGATTGAGACTGGCTTGATGCATCAAATAAGGATTCTAGTCCTCTAGGGCAGTGGTTGGAAAACTCCTTAGTCAACAGAGCCAAATATCAACAGTACAACGATTGAAATTTCTTTTGAGAGCCAAATTTTTTAAACTTAAACTTCTTCTAACGCCACTTCTTCAACAAAGACTCACCCAGGCTGTGTTATTTTGTGGAATAGCCACACTTAAGGGGCCAAAGAGCCGCATGTGGCTCTTGAGCTGCAGTTTGCCTACCACAGAACTAGGATAACCAATCTATCTGAATAGTGGTGGACCAGAGTAGATTTCATAAACATTATCCCAAGACTAGTTATACAAGGCTCAGAGGGTGACAGTCTCTCTATAGCCCAGGTTCTAGAGATATAACATTCGCAGATTTATTGGGAAACATGCCTCACCCGTGTTGTATATTTTCAGACACAGCTGCTCACACAACAAAGAGGGAGAAAGTAGGTAGATTCATCTCTGTGCCATATGTATCAAAATGAGATCGTTTATTATATTTTAGAAGGGCAAAAGATGAATACAATTTCATTATTAGAATGAAATAGTCAACTTACCAAATGATCTAGAAACTTAGTAAGTTAATATATATGGCAAGCAATCTGATAAGTAAATGGGATTAAGTTTATGTTAAAAGATAAATTATTTGAAAGTTATCTCAAGAATAAATTTACAATTTATATGTTATTATTTAAGGTCTGAAATTTATTTCCCCTTTCCAGCATTAAAAAAATAGATTTGTAGAATATTTTAAAAATAAAATTTCCAGGTCTCTTTATAGTTTTTCTCACTTATTCAGGTTCATGTTAATAAAATTTAGGAATAAAGAGTACAGGTGGTATGGATAAGGCAAGGCAAACCCTCTAAATATTTGGGTTAAAAGATTAAACTTTGAAAATGAGACCAAAGTTTAATGGTAGCATCTTCAGGATCCACTTCATACAAAGTTAGGGTCCCTAAGCCTCTGTCGCTGGCCTCTGCTGCCCTGCGATGCTACGTGAAGCTCCCTGCCCAGGGGCATTCCACGATCTCATGGCCCCATGACTGCTCAGCGAGGCTCCCCCTGCCCCGCCACTGCTCTGCGAAACTCACTGCCGCCCAGTGAGGCAGCCACTGCCACTGCTCAACAGTCCTCATCCTGCCTGCCACCCCCCCCCCCCACCCCCGGCGAGTGGCTTGGGGGCCAGGGGAGAGGGAGACTGAGAGATGTTCCATGCACTTCATGGTGACCGGTCGTCCGTTCGGTTGTGAGGGTGCCTGGCTCTCCATACTCCTGACATTACGTGAGCTGGTGCTCTGGGCTTGAGGCTCTGGTACGTGTTTTCCTAGCACGTGCCAGTGTAAGGCCTAAGCAGCACGCCACATTTGGGAACACTGAGAATTCTAGCACTCAGTGCCCAGGGCTCTGCACTCCGGGTGCCAGAACACACTGGTGTCACATACAGAGAATGGAGGACCTGCTCCTTCACAGCATCTTTTCTCAGCCCGCCCCAAACTTCCCTCCCCGATTGTAGGGCCTCACATAGTGTCTCTGGACAAATACCCCTTCCCTCTTTTTCAAAATCAAATAGCAATCCAAGCTTGACTTTTGTGATTCTAAACCCATGTGGAAACAAAAACAAAAACAAAAACACATTTTAAATTTTCTCAACCGTGGTGTCTGGGCCAGCCACCAAGTCACCAGCCTTGCCGCCTCTTCCCCTCCAAAGTGACATAAACAAGGCAAAGGGCCTCCGGAGAAGACACGGTGCTAATTACTGTGACCTTCCTGAACTCTGGCCTCGCCAGGCAGAACACTGTTACTGCTGTCCAATCTGAAACATCGCATATCCAGATATCTTTGCCAAGTATTAATAAACATTTTATGTAAGAAGGAATGACTTATTAGATCAACTATGCCTATAAATATTTAGTTTCACATTGATTGATTTTTAAACATATTTACTGGTCAGTCCATTATTTGGTGTTTTGCAGGTTCAGAGAGAGAGAGAAAAAAAAAAATCTATTCCTTAACTAACAGCAGGTATACTCCAGCTACCATATTATTATTAACAATTAACAGTAAATTCACTGATATCCTTCCAGTTTCCATAAGATTAAGTAGAAAACATTCAAAGGAGAATTAGATGAATCATACAAATAAAACCCACACCTCAATATACACTTTAAATAGAATTCATTAAATGATATGTATAGAGATAGAGCTGATAATGGGAAAAACTTTCACTAAAGTATCAACAAATAAATTATTTAAGAGCACATCTGAAATGAAATCTACTATATAAATATTCACTATTGATGCATATTATAATATTGGGCAATATAGGTACCACTTCCTAGTGTTTATCTTTGAATTTGCCATCAGATTCCAAAACAACTATCTGTAAATTTTAAGAAAACAAATTGTTCCCACAGATGAGAAAATAGCTAAACCTATTACTTCATAACACATTGCTTTCAAACTCTAGATTAACTATTAAAATTTTCAGCAGACTTTGCTTTCAGTGCATGGTGAATTTTCTCAACAAAAGCATCTGAATAGAACTCTTAATGTTTGATATTATACCTAAACTAAAAACTATAACCATGGATTTTCACAATGGGTATTATTTCACAAACTTTAGTATAATAATGTCACGTTTAACCTTTTTACTCATGAAAAAAAAATTATAAACACATTGATAAATCTCAACTCAAAAATAAAATGGGTTTGGGTTGGATAATTGAATAACACTCTGACAACAGGATGTATTAGTAACCTTTCCCCCTACACCTTTATTTATTTTTATGTATGCACCTTTGACCCTCAGTATTACATTACCATTGAAGTTTTTGCAAGCATAAGTCAGATGTACATGAGATTCTTACATTTAAGGACAATCAGTTTCTACTATTTACCAAGTCTAACTTGGTCCAATTCAGATGCCTGACATAACAGTTTATTATTTTGGCAGATTTTATATCATAAAGGACAAAGATGCTCACCTCCCCTTTTTGAGTTCTCCAATCCCAGCCATATTATTCGGATAGTAGGTACTTATATAATGGCTATGGCTACCACTACTTTTACTATCTTCCTTGGCTGATTAACTCCATGGGTACAGTGCATCGCGCACATTTTAACATTCAGTCATCATAACAGGCAAGATATGACTGATATCTGTTTAGTGAAGAAGAAGAGGCAAAGTAGAAACAGAAAAAGTGTCTTGCTCGGATCACAGCTCAGTTAGACTGAAAGGCATGGATGTTTCAGGAACTGTGCTAAACCCCAACAAGGAAGTAAGTCTGTGTACTATGTTACGGGACAGAGTAGAAATCTGTAAGAGGTCCGAGAGATAGAACACTCTTGTTTGTAAAACCGGAATGCTACCCCGTGTTTCCTCTTCTCTTAGACTTTCTGGAACTCTACCCAGAAGCCTCTTCATCCACAAAGCTATCCATAAACTGATGAGCATCTTGGGCTCTGCTTAAGGAGACGGAGGACACTGATGGCCAGTGAACCGCGCTGAGAGTGTGGTTCTCAGCGTCTGGTCTAAGTCTGCACAGGGCGCTTAGGGGCCCCTCTCCTATGCCTCCGCGGCCCTGCCCCCTCAGCTGTGATGCCACGCTGACTGAGCCAGGTACTTGCTGTTTAACAATCTGATCCTTTAACCTCTCCACCTGACCATCATACCCGGCCTCCCCAACATCTCACCCCGAAGCCGAGCCTGGGACGCTTGCTATGGGCACACAGCACATGAGGAAGCCAGTCACCCCTGGTGTCTGCCAGAGCTGTCAGAGCTGGGGGAGGACTGCAAGAGCACCAGGGCTCTTCTCTGGCTGCAGCTCCCCCCGCATCATTGTCCCTGAGCAAGAACTAGTGCAGCTGGCGGAGGCAGTGTTAGGAGAGAAGCTTAGAAACTGATATGCCCACAGATGTCCGTCCTAGGACATCCTTATGAGTATCAAACGTAAGGAGCTGCCTTTGGGAGAGCACCTGGTAAAGGGAAAGGCTCAGTAACTTACATAAAGCTGATGAATTTGTGTCTAAATACAAGACTCCCTCCATTACCAGCAGGGAGCAGACCTGATGCTCACCCCACTCCCTAAATAAGGGAAAACGCCACCTACAGCAGCAATCCTATCTAATAAAAGCCTAGCATGCAAGTTGACCAAACAGTGGAACGACTGGTCACCATGATGCATACTGACCACCAGGGGGCAGATGCTCAATTCAGGAGCTGCCCCCTGGTGGTCAGTGCAGTCCCACAGGGGGAGTGCCACTCAGCCAGAGCTGGGCTCACCACTGGCGAGTGCAGTGTTGGCGGTGGAAGTCTCTCCAGCCTCCACAGCAGCACTAAGGATGTCCAACTGCTGGCTTAGCCGTCAGTCAGACATCCCTGAGGGCTCCCGGACTTCAAGGGGGTGCAGGCCCGGCTGAGGGACCCCTGTCCCAGAGTGCACGAATTTCATGCACTGGGTCTCTAGTGTGTGTGTGTAACTATATATATATATATATATATATATATATATATATATATATATATATATATATATAGTTACACACACACATACACACACACACACACACACACATTCATGTTCATGGCCTCATCTATAAAAACAGGAGAGTAGCCTGAATCCCTGCTCCTGTTTCTGCCAGCCTCAGCACTTGGAATTATTTCAGTATGAGAGCATTCCTTATATTACATAAAATCAGAAGTTATACCATGTTTCTAGGGTTGTTGCTTTTATATCTCCTTTTAGGCAGCCATTCATTTTATTTACTTTTCATGTTTTTATTACTACTCATTTTATTTTGGCGCCAGGCTTTAGAGATGATATTTGCTCAGATTCATCTCACTTTTTTTTCTGTCATGTTTTTCCTCCCTTGGGGCCACCTGGAAAAAATCAATCTATAGACCTTCTCCAATCACCTAACAGTTCTGCCTCATCTTCTGAAGCGTGCTGTTATTACCCCTCTGCCCTGGGTCTGCTTCTGCTTTCAAATTGGATTGGGGAGAGCATGCCGAAGGCGATGAAAAACAATTATTTCTCCCGCAGTCTGCTCACGGTAATGTTTTTCAGAAACTCCTTTTACAGAGACACGGAATCCTAGCGTTTTAAGTGCTACAAGAACCAGGTAGAATTGTCCCCCACATGATTTCAGCTGAGAGTGCTAAACATCTCCGCGAGGAAAATGCTGGCGCAGGCATCATCATGGGCCAGAATGTGGGAAGAGAATGAAGGTTTCTCACATGACAGGCACTGAAGGCAAGAGTATTATTACAGCGGGGAAGCTGGAGAGTGATAGGGAAGGGGGAAGAGATCAACCAAAGGACTTCTGTGCATGCATATAAGCACAACAATGGACACAGACACTGGGGGTGGGGGAGTGGGGACATGTAACAGGAGTTAGGGGAGGCTGGGGGAAGGTCAATGGGGGAAAAAAGGAGATATATGTATTTCTATATCTAACACTTTAAACAATAAAAAAAGACTTAAAAAAAAAAAAAAGAACTGATTAAGAAAAAGCCATTCACCTCTTTGGGAATGGTTCCCAGTGGTCACAGAATCTCCTAGGCCGGGCGGTCTGACGGGCTGTGTGTCCCTCTGAGACTGTTCTAAACTCCGTGAGCACTGTCTACACACTCTGGGTTTGTCCGTTTGCTTTTCTCTCCAAAGGAAGTGAAATGCAGGGCAAGGAGAAGAGTGGGAAAGAGGGTAACTGATGAACGTGCACTCAGTGACAGGAGATAGGGCGGTGGGCCATGTAAGCCAGAGTGTACTTGAAATGTACACAAGTTAGTATTTTTGTAAAGGTTAGAGATATTAGACCTATTTTTCCTTTTCTGATGGAACTAAAGCCCATGCCTTGGCATTACCAGACACCATAACACAGTCCCAACAATTACCAGAAACTTGTCACCTCAATAGTATTTAGCCATTAGGTATCTACCAAAAATTTCAAAAGAAAGCAAAGATTTGTTTACCCAGTCTTTTGCATAAGCTATGAGGACTCTCTGGAATTATTCAACCTGTTAATTGGAATATTTGGAAGATATTCAATTAAAAAAGAATTTTGTTCCCTTTTTTTTTTTAATTTGCAAGTAGTCTTGCAGCAAGGAGTGTCATTGTAATAAGTGCGCTGATACCTGTTCCTGGTTTAATTGGGAGAATGCATTAAAGAGTACTGATTGTTTTATTAAATAGAGCTTTTTAAAAAATATTTTAATGATTTCATAGAGGGAAAGAGATAGAAACACAGGCTGATGCTCTCTTCACTGAGCCAAACCTACGAGGGCTTGCATAGAGCTTTGCTTCAACAGGGTTATCATGGCATTTAATTTCACGAAAAGAAAATACCTTACAATTATTTTTTTAAATATATTTTATTGATTTTTTTAAAATTGATTATGGTCTCACATAATTGTCCTTATTCCCCCATTTTTAAGAATTTGTCACAATAAAGGTTAAGGACCAAATTATCTTTGAAATGTACAAGGCATTAGCATCATGATCGTAGTATTTATTGATCACTTGCTAAATCCCAGACAGATGTCAATGCACGCTGGCATGTTACAAACTGTTTTTCACACCATCTCTGTGAAGCAAGTACATTTTACACACCTAAGGCACAGAGAGTGAAAGCAATCTGCCCGAGGTGAGGCAAATACGCGAGCAGGAATGCAAACCTAATCTTATTACGGACTGTGCTCTTACCCACAGTGTGCCGGAACTATTTTACCTTGCCTTGCATACATTTTTTTCTAGAAAATTCTCTCATACTTTCTTATCTCCATTGTTTATTCGTTCCATTTATCATCAAATTCAAATATTTTATCTTACTGAACTATGTTTTCCTTACATATTATATACTATATACTGCGTGTCACGTATTACATGCTACACATCATATGTTATATATCTACATATACACCACACTAAGTAGAAACAAGGCAAGTATGAATAAATACTACATAGGTAAAGGAAAACTGTGATTGCTGTGAGGGGGAGGGGAGCTGTTTATAAAGAACAATAGATAAGGAGGGGGAAAAAAAACTTGAGAAATCAACAAACAATCTAAAATATCCCAGGTACCCAGAACAACTAGCATGCAACTTAAATTGCAGGCCTTTATTTCCAAACAATGTTATCAACTTTTTAAACCAGCGTCCAAATGATCAGATATTAAAACACAGCAAGATGTTTATATGCTCATTAGGATACTTCCTTGTCAATAAAGTCATGGTTTTTGTCTAATCACAACGTGTTAACTCACACCGTTTCACAAATTTTACTTGCAGTTCCCTTCTCATTTTTGTAAGAACGGAACACTTCGGTTTTCATAATAGAAACTAATATATAATTAGTTTAAAGTGACTATGTTAACAGCTTAGCAAATTGTATTTTCTTAAAACAAAACCCTAAAATAAAACCATTGTTATTTGAGAACAGATTATAATTTCACTTTTGTTTAAGCTTTAGGCCTTAAAATATGTTTCTTTGACAAAGTCATCACAATTATTCTTTTTTTTCTTTCTACTGACATTGAGGATAAATAGCCTTTACCCTTATTAAAAGTACAATATATGTTTTAGGATTTCAATAGCTGCTCATAAAATTTATAATTGTAGGGTGATCCATAATTCTATATTGTTTTCCCTGAACACATCCCATTTATGAGAACAATAACATACAATATATTTGAACCAAATTCATAGCCAAAGGTAGCAAACTTTATCTAATTATGAACAAGAGAGGTATTAACATTTGCAACCAAGATTCTGCTTACAGATTAAAAAATGGCTGCAGACTAATGGCGCAGGGGCAGGGGGGTAGAGGAGGTGAGCTGCATGGATTTACAAATGCTGGTGGCTGGCCTGACCTTTTGGAGTGCATTATTTAGTTAACTTTTAAGATAGCATCTGTTGTCCTGGTGGCCTTTTAAAGCCTCTAATTAGAACATCTCACAAATGGATGCTGAGAGAACAGGTGTCTGGCTTCTCAGCTGTTTTCCAGATGTGAGCTTTGCTCATCTGAGCTTTATAAAGAAAGATGTGTCACAGCACAACGGTGAAAGGAGGTTAATGTGCATATCTGGAGTTTATTTAAATACAATGCAAGTCCCTTCACAAATATATATTTAAGAATAAATATAATTTTATTAATTTAGAATATTTTTCCCAAAGCTAGACAAAGAAAATTATACTTTGTCATATTAATATAATGTGTTTTCCAACTTTGATATTAAAATTGAATGGGGTGAATTGGTGAATAGGATCATATATGTTTCAGGTGTAGATTTCTATGTTATAAGATCTATTGATATATATTTCCCTGTGCCCACAAAAAAAAATGTGTTTAGAATATCATTCAGTGTGAATTGCATATATTTTCCTCTATACTAGCTATTTTCAACTGGTGAGCTGTAATAATTAAACACACACACACACACACACACACACACACAATGCATGACTATTTAGTCAGGGGCACCTGACCTCTTTTCCCTTAGATTATCAAAGTAAAAAGTGACACCAATCAACACAACCACCATCTGGTATGAATGAATCACAATTATGCCTATTTTTTTTGTCAAATCAACAAAAATACAATATATTCTTTGCCACAGAATTTTAGTAATTATTTATGTGTGCCATAAGATGAAAGAGTTGAAAATCATTGCCCTATACAGATGTAGAAAACTTCAATAGTGGAAAATGGCAAGTCATGAAAATTTGACTCCCTGCAATGCATGCTTTCCATCACCAGTCATTTCCTGAGTGATGCCCAGTAATCCTCTTACTCAACTATATCGAGCTTCCCATGTGTTTATTCTCAAATGTCATGGCCCCTTCAAACTCAAAATCTTATCTACCTTTGTCATTTCAGAAATAAAAGCCCTGTTCACTCAACACTGAGTCAAGTTTACCCTTCCTATCCTAACATAGCAGTATGTGTACACACACACACACACACACACACACACACACACATATCCTATGTAATAAAGAGGTGATATGCAAATTGATCTTCACACTCTTGTGTCATCACAAGATGGCTGCCCCCACGTTGTCATAAGATGGCCGCCCCCATGTTGTTATAAGATGGCCATCCTATGTCATCACAAGATGGTTGTCCCCACATCATCACAAGATGGCCACCACATCTTTGGATAATGTGGGGACAACTGTCCCCACGTTGTAACAACATGGCTGGCAGGAGAGGGCAGTTGGGGGCAAGCAGATTTTTAGGGGAGGGCAGTTGGGGGCCATGGGGCTGGCAGGGGAGCAGTTAGGTGTCAGTCAAGCTAGCAGGGGAGCAGTTAGGAGGGGGATCAGGTTGGCAGGCAGGTGAGTGGTTAGGAGCCAGTAGTCCTAAATTGTGAGAGGGATGTCTGATTGCTGGTTTAGGATCGGGCCTAAGCTGGCAGTCAGACATCCTCCAAGGGGTCCCAGGTTGGAGTGGGTGCAGGTTGGGCTGAGAGACCACCCTCCCTCCCCTGTGCATGAATTTCGTGCACAAGGCCTCTAGAATATCCATCCTTTGTCTAGAAATGGCATGTATGAGCCTTCCCGATCTGTCTTTTTCACAAGATTCTTGTGGTTGAAGAAGAACAAGCCTGGCACTGAGAAAACAGGGGCCATAGCAAAATGTCAAATAAGGAAGAAGAGCCCAGGAGAACTCAGAAGTGAAGCCAAATGGGCATTTGATATTTTTATGGTAAATGGGATTGAGAGCTTTGGCTTTGCCTTATGATTTGAACTTTTAGGGATCACGTGACTGCAATCTGGCTATAGGGCCCCGCCACTCTTTCTTTTTGTGTCTCTCTTAACCGGCATGACTAGCTCTCTATCCACACTCTTCTATAATTTTTATCACTTAACTTCCCCACTTTATAGTAAAGTATCTGTTTCTCTCCTTAATGCAATGTTGTCTCCACAGCATGTGAGCATAACTGGCTACTCCTGTAGCTTGCAAACCTGCATTTACACCGATGATCCCTTTCCTGTACTGATTTATGTTTGTCTTTACTCCAGTGATCTATACCAATGGCTCTGTTTGCCAGCTTGGTTCTGTACACATAAATGCATAAATAAATGCATTCATGAAGGTCATGGGGAAAATATCATTTTTCAAAGAAATGGAATCATCTGGAATTTTAAATTTCTGCAGCATGTGAATATCTTAACTAGCTTTTCTCGACCTTATTTGATATTCTTTTTCATCTAGTGTTAAACCTTAAAAATTGGCAAGAATTTAGAGTTACATCATTTTTATTCCTTCACAACGCTAACATTTTTCCTTAGCTTCAAAGTTAATCTCTAGTTCAATACTTCAGCATCATGTTTGTGATAATGTGTTCATTATTTTAAAGGTAAAGTATATTTTTACACAGCATTAATTACTCTAAATTCAGGCTTCACATTGACCAAAACCAATGTCATAGACTTTTAAATTATCTTAGCTATAAAACATGGCACCATATATTTTTCCATTAACATTCTTAAGTATTTGGAGACAAGGATTGATATATCTCTCCTATTTCACCCAATCGACCTATTCTTAAGGCAAAAATGACTATAGTATTTTCAAACCTTACTCACTTGACATTTTCCAAATATTTAACTATTACAATAGACATTTTCTTAACTTTTAATATCCTTCTTTTAATGTGGTGTCTACAACTGAATTTGATAATTTTAGTTAGAATATTAATAAAATAGGGCTGAACTCAGGCCCCCCATTTTCCTCCAGCCAATAGGGTGGTCACAACATTTTGCTGTTGTGAATTATTGGATGTGTCACCATTTCCTGTTGTCTGTCCAGCTCATGTCATTTTAAAATTCACAATAAGACTAATTAATTTAAGTCATGTGCAAATTTAAGTCCTTACAGTAAATGTTAAAAGGAAAAAAAAAAGTTAACAACAATGACAGCAAAGCTTAAAAATATAAAAAAGGAAGAAAGGGCAAAATACACATTATTAAAGAATCAACAAGTCTGGGTATTTGGGGGTAAGAATAAGAATAAAAGAAAAGCCGAAACCGATTTGGCTCAGTGGATAGAGTGTCAGCCTGTGGACTGAAAGGTCCGGGTTCGATTCCGGGCAAGGGCATGTACCTTGGTTGCGGGAGACACCCCCAGTAAGAGATGTGCAAGAGGCAGCTGATTGATGATTCTGTCTCATCGATGTTTCTAACTCTCTATCCCTCTCTCTTCCTCTCTGTAAAAAATCAATAAAATATATTTTAAAAAATAATAATAATAAAAGAAAAGTGGAGAAAAGAGTGATGTGGATATTTCAGGCCTTGACATCAAAAGAAATCTACTCACAAAACAAGTGAAGACAGTCAATAGAGCCAAATAAATCACTTTTGAGCAACAGTAATGTGTTTGCTTTTTGGACTCAGTAAGACGGAAGTGATGGTAGAAGGTTGAAGTGAAATGATTGGTAGATAGGTGCCAACCACATCAGAATTGAAAGGGAGTCCAGACTCACCCAAGTGGAACTGATGTGCATGTGCAAGCTAAGCTCCTTAGGAGGGGAAAACAGAAAGCATTAGGAATGAGCCTTGCAGATAAGAGATCAAACAAGGACTTGTGTGCATGCATATAAGCATAACTAATGGACACATAACACTGGGGGTAAGGGCTGTATGGGAGTGGGGGGAGGCAATGGTAAGGTATGCACACATATAATACCTTAATTAAAAAACTAAAAAAAACATAAAAAATAAATAAAGTAATATGCATATCATAAAATAATAAGACTGAGCCCTGCAGTGGTGGCATGCGTGCAGAAAGGAAAAACAAGAGTTGGTGTAAATGTTTCCCTAATATGTGAGTAATAAGACTGAGCCCTGCAGTGGTGGCATGCGTGCAGAAAGGAAAAACAAGAGTTGGTGTAAAATGTTTCCCTAATATGTGAGTAAGTCTTTACAGTTTACCAAACACTGCTACATGCAGATGCTTATTTCTCTCCACAGAAACCCCGTTAGGCTGGCAGGACAGATGGCAAGAGTTCTTGTTTACAGGCGAGGGGAGGGAGTGGGAGAGTAAGAAACAGCAGCAAAAAACACACCCAGAAATGAAGCTGAAGTGTAATGGGGCAGGATAAGGTCATGGAGAATGAAGGTAAAAAAAACTGGTGCAAATATGAAGAACATTACGTACTCATTGCATAGAAATTGAGATGCTTAAATATTGGCTTTAATCCAGAAGTATTTGATTTAGTTCTATCAACAATGATTTCTATCTAAGATAAACTGTTAACAGACAGGGAAGCAGTGATTAGAATAATAAATGACCTGGAAAAATGTGGATCCAGAGGTGGAATCAGGACAGATATAATATTTCCCACTCACAGTATGGGTAAAATCCATAGACTGATGTAAAACTAACCCTTACATAACAATGTGTAACTATCATGGCATTTAAAAAATATTTTTATTGATTCAGAGAGGAAGAGGGAAAGAGAGATAGAAACATCCATGATGAGAGAGAAGCATGGATCTGCTGCCTCCTGCAAGTCCCCCACTGGGGATCAAACCCACAACCTGGGCATGTGCCCTTGGCCGGAATCGAAACTGGGACCTTTCAGTTTGAAGGCTGACACTCTCTATCCACTGAGCAACTCTGGCTAGGGCTATCATGGCACTTTTTAAAACAGGATTTGTATGCTCAGGATCCACACAATTTGGCACTGCCCAGTGGGCACTCCCAAGCTACCGGCAGAAGCTAAGAAAAGAGGGCGACATATCCTGGTTTACACCTATCAACTGCCCCTCTCCCACCAGGACAGCCACTGGCCACACCTGGCTGGAAGACAGGTCACGGAAGCTTGAGAAACAAGGGTGGCAGAGGTTTGGCCTCTGAAACGATTAGCAAAGCATATGAAAGAAAAGAAATGCCTTTCCATGCAAAGGACAAACACTCCTGTACTCTCATTTAATCCCATTGCAGTAGCATGATTCATGTTGCTGGATAGGAAAGCAGGACTCACCACATGTCCTGGGA
This sequence comes from Pipistrellus hanaki, assembly GCF_964339955.1. Taxonomy (NCBI): domain Eukaryota; kingdom Metazoa; phylum Chordata; class Mammalia; order Chiroptera; family Vespertilionidae; genus Pipistrellus; species Pipistrellus hanaki. The sequence goes on from NC_140508.1 coordinate 86,178,553, forward strand.
TTCTGTGTAAACTTAGTTAACATTCAATAAACACTTATTTCAAACTTAACTTTCAGTACAATTTCCATATTGTTTTCATGTTTCAGGAAACATTATTCAGACTCCAAATACCCCCTATTCTTTTCTAGTAAGAACTAGTGATTAAATAAATGAAAGCAGACATCGCATTTTTTGCAATGCAGTGTTGGTTTCCAAATTGTAATTGTTATTATTTACATCATGCCCATTCAAAATTAATTGGGATTTATTTCAATTAGTAATTCTGCATTCCCAGAAAAAAATACAGATCAGAGAAAATTATACTGCACTCATATATTAGTCAGCGGCATGTTTTCTGCACTGGCCCTGATCTATGAGTTCAATTTTTCAGCTTCATCCTTCTTGGAAATGAATTGTGTACAGTGGGGGAATAATTTATATCTGTGCTAATGACGGCTTTAGGACGTGGGCGGGGAAAATGAAATCACCCTAATTTATAGGATACATGGAGTCAGAAGCTAAACAGCATAACTGTGTGGACCACTAGCATTTGCATAGCACTGATAACCAACAAAACACTTTCTAATGTTTTTTAATTAGCAGCTACATTAACCATTTTTTAGGAATCTTTAAATCTTAAAGTCTATGCGTTATTTGAGTAATATTGTAGGTAAATATGTACGTACACAGATGTGGAGAGAGTCATTTATCTCAGCCTGCTCTAATAAGCTATGTTCTCTCCTCTGGAAGGTAACGGCAGCAGCTCCAGGGCTGCTGTAACCAATGGCCACAGACTGGGTGGCTTTTACAGCAGCTCTTGCTCTCTCCCGGTTTGGGAGTGCAGACCTTTGAGATCAAAGGATCAGCAGGGACATCTTCCCTCAAGGCTCAAGGAAAACATCCTTCCTTGCTGTACCTAGCTTCTGTATCTCTAAAGAACGCATGCCCTAACTTGTAGCTGCATCACTCCCTCATGTCTGTGTGCTCACGTGTGTGTGTGTGTGTGTGTCTACACATCCTCTCCACTTCTTGTAAGGACACCAGTCACTGAAGGTGGGGTCCACCCTAACATACTAACTCATTACATCTTCACAAGCCCTATTTACAAGTAAGGTCACATTCGGAGAGTCCAGACACACACTCCATCTGTGAGTCACTATTCGGCACACGCTAATCAATCGTTTCCTGTAGGAGTGACCACACATGGAGGCCAGAACACCAGTGATGTACACAGTTCTACCATTAAAGCATCCCAAGAGTCTGAGGGAAAAGGGGCCCCAGGCTAATCTCACGGTGACATACATTTTTCTAACTGGTTATTTACTGCCTAAAGATCAACTAAGCAAAATGACATAGTGTCTCTCAATTCCAGTATTTACGAATGCTTAAAGAGCTTATAAAATTAGGATGCAGGGCAACTGCAATATTTAATTTGTGGTTTTTATTAAAAAAATAAATTTTCCAGCTCACAAGTAACAGCTGTGAATCTTCATGATGCCAGTTTAATGACTTTGTATGTGTGTTTGCACTTAGTAACAATCATGTTCTAAGGCAAACATACCTTTTCCTATTTAATAAAGTCTGGTTTTCATAAAATGAAGTACTATTTGAAAACGTAATTTTATTTTGTATCACCAGTGCGTCTTCTGAGTTTTGAGTCTCCCTGAGTATTTTCGGTCTTCATTCAGGATTACAAAAATCTAAGAAAAGCAAAGCTGGATCCAGCCATCACCCATGTCATCAGCCACTGCCCTGACTCCGCACCGCTGCCCAGCCACCATGTGGTAAGTACATTTTCATTTTGTTTAGAAAACGGCATTTCGTTATCTGCGTGAAACAGCCTCATCAGTTACACACCAATTAAATCTGCCTCTTCGGATTGCATTAAGTTGCTTTGCTACAGTTTCCTAGGCTTTGCAGACATGGAAACATCATTGCGAGCAGGGAGATATACCTTGAATTCACAGATGCTAATATCACAGAACTACTTCAGGGACCAAACTCAGCGTCTGCACCTGGGCTTCGTTAGGGAAGACACAGGGTCTGACCTTAAGCCTGACCTCAAACAGAATGCGATCCAGAGTGGGTGTCGGGTGTTAGCAGGAGGAGCTGGCCCTTCACACGCAGGAGGACAGTAAATACACTGAAGCCCGAGGGCTGGCAAGGTGGTGCTCCAGCACGGCCACTGGTGCTCGCACCAGCCCGCCCTGAGCAGACTCTGTGGAGCGGACAATCTGGGGGCCTCAGGCTGCTGCAGCCAGTGGAGGGACACAGAGGGACGGACATGCCTTCTGGGCTCCCAGGGCTGCCGTCCACATGCTGGGGTTGTTGTTAAAGATCTGACTGCATGTCCTCCTCCTCTCACTTGATACTGTTTCTCTGGGAGACTTCTTTCAGCAACCAGACTTCTACTGGCTCCCTGACTGGCAGGGCTACGGAGGACAAGGCCAGGTCTCTGAGTTTGCAAGCTCTTCTGCCTAATTGATACCACCTGTGTGATGCCACACACACCTCACACTCCACATGTCTGAGTCCAGACCCATGTTCTTCCCGCCAGACAGACCCTCTTCAAGCATATCCTATTTCATGGAATGGCATCACAGGCATCACAGCCATCACTGCCATCACAACCATCACAGCCATCTCAACCATCACAACCATCACAGCCATCTCAACCATCACCATCATCACCACCATCACCGCCATCACAACCATCAGAGCAATCAGCACCATCACCGCCATCGCCGCCATCACCGCCATCACAACCATCAGAGCCATCAGCACCATCAGAGCCATCACCACCATCACCATCATCACAACCATCACTGCCATTTCAACCATCACCATCATCACCATCACCATCATCACCATCATCACAACCAGCACCGCCATCACCGCCATCACCGCCATCACCGCCATCACAACCATCAGAGCCATCAGCACCATCACAGCCATCAGCACCATCACAGCCATCACCACCATCACCGCCATCACCACCATCACTGCCATCACAACCATCACAGCCATCAGCACCATCAGCACCATCACCATCATCACAACCATCCCCACCATCACCACCATCACAGCCATCACAGCCATCACAGCCATCACCACCATCACCACCATCACAGCCATCACCGCCATCACAGCCATTACCACCATCACCACCATTGCCATCACCGCCATCCCCGCCATCACTGCCATCACCGCCTGTCCCTGGAAACACTGCGGAGCACATGGGCTCTTCTTGTCATTGTGTTTATTTATGATTCCACATGGTGGCCATCACAACAATGATTTTAATTCCAATCTCAGAGTTTCTCATTTATTGTACAAACTTTCTCTAAGAGCATTAATGTGGCTTCTCAATATATCGATAGTACAGTTGTAAGCCCCTTCTTTTTGAAAACAAAACAAAACAACAAGAACATTTTGGTGTTGTCCCATAATGAAAATAAGTGTACAACTGCCATGGTACCACACCAATAAAATGCTATAAAACTTAACGGAGTACTGTTAAGAAGTATGGGTTTTTAGTTATGATGTTAAAATAATTTTAATTGATGCCAATATTAAGAACATTGCCCTGAGGTATTCTTTTTCCAGTACAGGAGAGTCAACATTTCTAACTGTTTCAGGATAGCATTACTGCTGCTTTTCTGCCAAAAGCCTTTAGGAGGCATGCAGATGTGGCGGAGGTTCCAGAGGAGGTCAGGGATAATGAGTGAGAGGTGAGGAATTTAATACCTGTGCTAAGAAGATGGACTGCCAGAGAAGTATAAAAGGGGTCTGACAGCATTATCTTTGTGTCAAAGTTTATTCCATTGGCTCAAAATCCCCTTCAGGATAATAACCATAACAACACTGACAAAGGATGGAGGAAATATCATCACTGCAATTACACAGATGAGAAAAATACCCGGAAAAACTGAGGTTCAGGGGATCTGGCTTTCACGGAGCTATTGTGGGCCAGAATTCTGTGCTTCGAAATGATTGGCTTTTTTTTTTTTTTTTTTTTTTTTTTACCTGACAGCATTCACAGAGATGATTGTTACTCATTTGGTCAGCGTGGAAGACTGGCAAATTTTACAAATTATTGTATATATGACAAGAACATAATTTAAAATAAAAATCTCTACTTGTTAGTTTACAGTAGTAAATTAATTCAATTAAATAGAGTTTAATGAGCCTGTGTGCTAACATATCTCTGTCACAGAAATTAAGTTGCAGATGATCAAGTATTTTTGACATAACTTGATCTTTTAGAATGAGGCAGATCCTTAAGTAAACCACACTTACCTATTTTAAAAAAAAATATTTTCTATCCTTTCAGAAACATGCATTTCTTGCATGCCAATAAAATTTCAGAAAGAAATCAACAAAAATGTAAACACCAAGCAAATATTTAAAGAAATACATCTCTAAAAATGTATTCTCCCTTGACCTTCAGTATAGACAAAAATATGGAATGTTTTAGTTTAAAGCAATGTGATACTTTCTCTTGTTACATATTTGAAAAAGGTGACTTATAAATATTTCATTCCAAAGCATATTATTGAATGTATTTTAAGAAAAAAAAAACCTGAGAGAGTATACGCTAATTCCTACCTAGATGCAGAGAGACAGAGTCTGTAGTAAATTAGAAAGATTATCTTGAGGCTTAAAATACAATGCTACATGTTTATTTTCATTTTTTAATCTTTTTATCCTCTGGGTTTGACCTTATGTTCTCACCCAAAGTGGGTGGTTGATTATTCTTCCACAGTAGTCTTTAAAAAGCCTCTGTCTCCTCCAGTCCGGAGTGGGTGTCGGGTGTGAGGAGGAGGAACTGGTGGAGGAAGATCAACTCATTTTGGGACTGAAGAAATGAAAAAGCACTCTTGATTTTGTGCCATTTCAAGTGATTGATTTTACTCAGGAGGTCCCTCTTACGGGCCTGGGAGTTTACTTTGCCCAGTGAGCCAAGAGGGGTTGGCTGAAAAAGGTCCTTGGGAGAGCCAGACTCACAGGGATCCAAAAACAACGATCAAATCAATAGCTTCTCAGCTTCTGGCAGTGGCCACGGGCACTCAGCACCACCTGGGGATTTTATATCTGTTGATTAAGGAAGAGGGGGGTGGAATAACAAGGAACAGCGTAATATTTGGCATAGGAATAGAAAATGATAAGTTTAAATAATAAATCTACTTGAAGCCAACATTTAAAAATTGGAATAAATTGCTATTTATCAGATAACTTAATGGTTATTGTCGCATGACTTATGTCGTGCAATTACTTCAACAGCTACATAAAAGTTTTTACTTTTGAAAGATGAAAAATAAGCCTAGATTGGTAAACAATTCGCTTGATAATGTATATTAGGTATCATCAAGTTATGTAAATAATTAAGTGTGTAAAAATATGCCTGGAGTGGCAACACTCAGAGTAAAACCTGGTTCTTAAAAATGGAAATAGAGTTTGTTTTCTTTCCAACTCACCACTTATTTCAATGTAGAATTAGGATAATATAATTTTATAATTTAAAGAAACTTTAGGTCTATACAATTTATATAAAAATAACTACCCAAAATTATTTTACTTCATGATTTGATGTTTGAGAACAGTTTAAATTTACTTCCTTTGTTATTCAATTTCTGGCTCAATTTTTATTTTAACGTATTTTCAACTTATGTTAATAGACTTCATTTTTCCTCAGGATTATGTATACATTTACCCAGGAGTGATTACAAAAATGTTTTTTCCAGAAATTACCATGGCTTCACTCTCAAGGTAAAGGACTCCCTCATCTCTGACTCTGGCCTTTTCCTGACTCAAGTGCTGAGTATGCCTGTTTGGCTGCTTCATCATTACTATTACCCCAGCAAGCATAAAACAGAACTCATAACTCATAACTCTTCTTCTTTTTAATCCTTTACCCTTACCAGAGGATATGTTTTTCGTTGATTTTAGACAAAGAAAGTTAGAGGGAGAGAGAGAGAGAAAACATTGACATAAGAGAGAAACACAGATCGGTTACCTCCTGTAAGAGCCTCTGGGGGGTGGGTGGGTACAGCCTGTGACCTGGGCATGTGCCCTGACCGAAACGGAACCCGTGACCCTTCAGAGCAGGGGATCCTGCTCTAACAGACTGAGCCACGTGGGCCAGGGCATAACTCTTCTCAAAGAACCTCTTCTTTGTCTTCTTGTTACAGGGAAATCCATTAACGCTAACTGAAAAAATATATATATATGATCGGAAGTTTTCTTGGTGGGTAGAACTGGGAATCACAGGAATATGTATTCATTAATGGTCTACCTCAGTCAACATCTGAAATCAGAGGACTGATTATCAGAAATGTCAGAGTAAGAACAGAGTGGACTGAGTGGGGAAGGGTGACGACAACAAGAGGAGAAGGTAGAGATGTGGAAAAATGTTCTAAATGGGGAGAGAGAAAAAAACAAAAAAACCCCCACTTTATTCCTAATTACTCCACAAGGGGTTATGATATGTCTTGATTTAATTCCATTCAAAAGACAACATTCTTGCCCTCAGGCCATAAACTAGCAGTGACATCAGAAACACTGCAGAATGACCACTCTGACCCACTGAGTGGCATGGAAGTAAGCAAGGCCTGTGGAAGGAAGGTAGAAGTGAGGAAGACACTGATCAAGGCAGGGCTCCAGACAATGAAGACTCTGGAGACAGGGTATTGGCCACACCTTGAGGAAGGAGGCTTGCTCCTGTGACTGAAAGACAATGGGGTTACACATCCTTCTGGAATGACTGCACATCCTCTGGCCTGTGAGGGACAGAGCTGGCCCCGAGGCGTCCACTCTATCTGGAACTCCCCAGCATGCATGAGAAGTGACTCCAGTGACTCAAGTCAGATAGCCGGTGGGGTGACACTTCACTGGAAGAAACTCTCAAACACATCAAAGCCACGGAACCCACAGACACTGTCCAGACAGGGAGGGAGCTACTCCCTGGCAAGACCAGGAGTCCCTCAAATGACAATACCAGCTGAGAAATGTCAGAGGGTAAATGGCGAAGAACCTAAAAGAGAAGGTGATGCTAACCACTGAGAAGTAACATTTCCTCTTATTTGACATGATCATTCATCCAGCGACCCATACAACAGAGAAACGGCAACTAGTGAAAAAACTCCCAGATGGTGTCCTGAAGCACAGGTCCATGGTGCTCAGTGTGTGGGCACTGAGCATCCTTCAGTATGGGTACCCTGGTGCTGGCCCACTCCTCTGACACGCGGGGAAATGTCTTCTGACAGGTGGCAAGAATGATGTGGTAACGAATCGAGCCAAGGGCCTGGTAGAACTGGCCCCTGATCTGGAGGGCACACCCAGTGCCACACAGATGACCTGGGCTGTGTCGGCAGCCTCCAATAATCCTCACGCCAGCAGGTGGCTTTCTCCTTCCTCCTCTGCTGGCCTGGTGGCTGCCAGAGACACTGTCACTGAGTTTTGTAGGATGAGGTGTTTTTCATCACTTTTCCTTTCTTCTATGAATCAGTCTTGTGATTTGGGAAGAGTAACTTCAGGGCTTTTCTACAGACCTTGACCTTTATAAACAGAGTATTTGTTCCTCTACTTCCACTCCAGAGGCAAAAAAACTGGGCGAGCCAGCACACACCCAATAAACATTTTCTCCCATTTCCTAGTTGACTTCCATTAGGGAGCTTTTGGATAATACGGTTATATAAGGGGATGTGGTATTCTCCAGCCATAGAATGGGAATGAGATGTGAAGCAAACCACTTATTACATTTTTAAAACTCCGTTTTCTAGCCTAAGTGCATGTTTTCAGTCTTTGTCTCTCAGACTCTGCTAGGTAATGTAGCTTATTGAAATAACTGCCCATTTGAATAAGGGTCAATGGAAGGAAACTCTGGGATTGTATTTCCTGCTACTGATTTTCTCACTTTCTTATTCTAACCTAATGAGAATATTCCAAATTTGATTACCTGGTTCTCGTAGCCCTGGAACCAGAAGTATATTCTATTCTATTTCTTAGCATCATCCTACTGCATCATTGGACAGAAGTCTAAATTAAAAAACTATATATACCTCAGCCATCTCCTTCATGCAGTCAGCATTACAATTTGTAAGGGGAGAAGGTGATATCAGAATATCTACCCTTTAGCACAAGACCACCCTGATTCCTTCAGACAATTTTACATCTCTTTGCTCTGACTGAATTGAGAGTTGTAAAATTCAATTGCTGAAGAGCAGTGCCCTGAATCCAGACAGTATATCTAAATTCCAGGTCTTTCTGTTCCCTATTCCTGGCGTCCTGCATAAATTAATAAGTTTCATCTCTATTTAAACATTCTAGAGGTAGTTTGTTTATATTTAATCCACAAATACATTCCTATTCATTAGTCTTGTCTTGACACAGTCATCTGTCTAGTCAAACCTCTAAAATGTTTCTGAATTTAATAATGTGCAAAGAGAAGCTTTTTAAGAAAAGCCCCATTTTAACATGAAACAAAGTCTCAACGTGAGGTTGAATAGAGCTTTAGTCTAGTTCTCTAAAAACTCAAAAACCAGTCCATGTGTTGTCTCTACCTGATATAGTTTTTCTTTCCAGGTGAATAATTCAGCATGAATGGAAACCAGGTTTTCCTATGCAAAGTTTTGGCTGGATTGGGAGACATGGGAGTAGAGCTGAGTTTTTTCTTGGTCATGTTTATTTTTATACCAAGGTCCACGGACAGATTCGTGCACAGGTGTGGTACCTGGGCCTGTCTGGTGATCAGGCCCATGAGGGCCGGGCCCATCGGGGCATATGGGCTCACATCCTACATAATAAAAGGCTAATAAGCAAAGGATCAAACAGCATAAAGACCCGACTGGTCACTATGATACATACTGGCCACCAAGGGGCAGACGTTCAATGCAGGAGCCACCCCCTGGTCCTCAGTGCACTCCCACAGGGGAGCACTGCTGGCTTAGTCAGAAGCCCTGAGCTGCTCACGGCTGGCCAGCACAGAGGCCGTGTCAGGAGCCTCTCCCACCTCCTCAGCCACCAAAGGCTCAGGCCTGCTACCCAGCAGTTGGACATGCCCCGAGGGCTCCCAGACTAGGCTGAGGGACCACCCCCACCCCAACACCACCCCGAGTGCATAAGTTTTATACACCAGGCCTCTAGTTTCTGTATAATAAAGACAATTATTGGCAAACAAATACATTTTTTCACTCTGATGGTTTTTGTTTTATGAATAAATCTTAATGTGCCAAGTTTTATAAGGTTTTTATAAAAGCCAGGAGAAAAGATAGCCATCACTATATTTTTAATGGGTTCTTTAACTTTAAATAAAAAGCATGGCTTTCTGAAAAGTTCCAAGGAGACAGGGGTGGAAATTATTCAAAGTGTCCAATGATCAAGGATCTCTCTCACCTGATGACAGAGTAGCGCTCCCATGAATTTCTCAGGAATCATAAACAGATACTAGGCCTTGAAATCTAATCTTTATACAAAAGGGAATTAAGTGAAAGATTAATTTTCCAGATGAAATTCACCCTTCAATAAGTTTCTTGTAGAGAAGATACACACCATACAGAGACAAAAGGAACCCGCAGTTGGACTGCTTTAGGCCAAGAGGCAGATGCCTTTAAGATCAGATCAGCAGGTGACATAAGCCACTGATAACCATGATCATATAGTAAGAAACAGGAAATAAGAATTGGTAAATAAATGCAATAGTAGAGATACCCTGCATTCTGATTTTTTCTCCTCACCCTAATGAGTTAAAGGTAAAAAGCTTCAATTACTTGGTTCTTTTTACCTGGCTTGCTTTTGTTCTCTACAAAACAACAAAGAATTCTAAAACTATTTTATTTTAATGTTTGCATTCCTTGTTTGCTGGTTTGTTAGTGAACCTAAGTATATCCACATAGGCAAAGATTATTAGCTATTTTAATGTTTGCACTCCTTGTTTGCTAGTTTGTTAGTGAACCTAAGTATATCCACATAGGCAAAGATCTGTGTTTGGCCAGACTCAGCTTGACACGCTGCTAGTTTACTAATAAATCATTCTGTATTTTAATTATGAAAGCTGAAACTGTGTGTGCCCTTATTTGGTCTAACTTATAGAATATTATCCCAAAATAGGTACAAATTTATGTTTCTTGACTTATATTGGGATCTATTGATAGTTTAATTACTAGATCATTTCTATGGCCACATTCAACATTTTATTTTTATTTTTAATATATTTCTATTGATTTCAGAGAGAAAGGGTGAGAAGGAGATAGAAACATCAATGATGAGAGAGGATCCTTAATTGGCTGCCTCCTGCATGTGCCCTGACCAGGAATTGAACTGTGACCTTCTGGTTCATAGATCCACATTCAACCAATGAGCCAAGCCAGCCAGGCAAGAGTCCATGCTTTGTGTTAGAAGCAGAACTTTGAATGCGGAAAGAAGCCAACAGCATTTACGCCAACGGCATTCAAAGACACCAATGGCATTGAAACACACATATGACCAAGGAACTCTATCATATTTGTTGTATTCATGTTACTGACTTGTATTACACAACTCTTTATGCTGAAAATAAAGACATACAAGAAAGAGAAAGAGAGCCACCCAATGTTCCTTTTCTTTCAGTCCCTCCTTACTTACTAGTAACTCTACCATAGGGAGCACTGGTAGGAAGCATGCATATGAAATAATAGAGTGAAAAGACGGATGATATGTTGGTGCAGTGTTTCTACTAGTCTGGTAGAACAAAATGCATATGCTTGCACAAACTATGAAATGCATATAGCTTAATTCTAGTGATTCTGCATATGATTTAAATGCTGACATTTGCATTTAAAGTTGGCATGAAAAACATAAAGACGAACAGTAGAATTTGTTCTCATAATTTAAATATTGAATGTTTCTCAACTTAGAATAACATTACAAACAAACCAAAACAGACAAAAATCAACCATGTGAAATCCAGAGGAAGATGTTAGAAGAAAACACAAGCTTTATATGTTAGTACTTTTAATAGCACTTCACTTTTCCCCTACTTTTTCATCAGGCCCACAAGTAGCAAATCCTGCCTGGACCTTCTCATTAAAAAAAGGAATTTGTAGTCTCATGGCTCTAAATTCTTAGCCAGAATTCAAGTACTGAGGTTGCTGAATCCAGGTATGGTCTGACTCCACAGTGTAACACCTGGTGCCATTCTTACCTCTAACAAAATTAAAGGGAGTGCACTTGGGAAAGACAGTGTTTAAAGACAGACTTAATTTAAAACATTTAATGATATTAAATATAAAATGTGTTCACCAAAAAGAATAAAACTGTATATAGGTCCAAATGACTCTGCTTTTTAGTAAGCAAAGATTTAATATATCGGTTTTAGAGGAAGAAGCTACTGTTAAATGCCTGTAGCCAAGTAAGCATTGAATACAATGGGTGGACTGTGCACCTTATGGCTCTAAATTCACCTCATCAAATAGATGTTGAAATGGTATGGATTTCTGGGATGGAAGAAAGCACAAGATATAATTAGGCTCATAAGGATTATTAAAAAAAGCATTACAATTCACCACTGAAAATCCTTTCTTAGACCATGAAAGCTCTTTAAAGTCCTTCCCCAATTATAACCATTTATTTCTATTGATCAAATTATAGGTGTTATTATGCAAACAATTTTAGTCAGGTTAAATGTCTAAATAAATGCATATATCTATATAAAAGCCTAAATGACTTTCTGACCATCCGACTGGTAGCTATGACATGCAGTGACCACCAGGCGGCAGATGCTCAATGCAGGAGCTGCCCAGCTGTGGTTACTTGGCAGCAGCGATCTCAGGTGATGCACCCGGAACCGGAGAGGAGGGAGCACAATTCGGGGTGCATCACCTGAGAACCGCCCTCTTACAATCAGAGACCCCTTAGGGGATCTTGGAGAGCAGGTTTTGGCCTGATCCCTGCAAGCCAGGCGGAGGAATCCCACCAGTGCACAAATCCATGCACCAGGCCTCTATTTAGTTCTTCAGTATCAAAAGAAAATCCTAGACCACAGGGTTACTATTTCTAATACAAAAGGATATTTTGTCAAAGTTGATTCTGAAACAATGAAGCCCTGGCGTTGCTCAGTGGTGAGTGCTGGCCCATGCACCAAAGGGTGGCCAGTTTGATTTCTGGTGAAGGACACATACCTGGGTTGCAAGTTTGATCCTCTAAGTTTTTTCTCTCTATATCCCCTTCTCCCTCTTTTTCTCTTGATCCCTCTCTTTCCACTCTCTCTCTCTCTCTCTCAAAAAAAAAAAAAATCAGGATTAATAAAACTATAACAATATAAATAAAATATTTTAATGAAAATATAATGAATCCAAAGAGAAACCTAATACAATGTTCACATGCAAACAAACATCTAATTGTATTGTGTCTATAAAATATGGGCCTTCAAACTCAGTAAGCTACCTGCCCAAATTTGGGAAAAGAATTGATTTCTTATTTCAGCAAAACTTAAAAGAATAACATTTTTAATAATAGAAAATAATATAACTCTTTTTTACTTTTAAAAATGGTTTTACTAGTTTGAGAGAGAGAGGAAGGGAGATGGAGAAAGAGAGAAACATTGATGTGAGGGAGAAAAACATGGATGGGCTTCCTCCTGCACCCCCATACCAGGAATTGAGCAGCAACGGGGCATGTTCCTAACTGGGAATCAAACTGGAAACCTTTTGGTACACAGGAAGATGCTCAACCAACTGGGCCACACCAGCCAGGACTGTCTTTTGACTTTAAATAATTAAAAATTGCCAAAACAAGTTTGGCTCAGTGGATAGAGCATCAGCCTGTAGACTAAAAGGTCCCAGGTTCGATTCTGGTCAAGGGCATGTACTTTGGTTGCGGGCACATCCCCAGTAGGAGGTGTGCAGGAGGCAGCTGATCAATGTTTCTAACTCTCTATCCCTCTGTCTTCCTCTCTGTAAAAAATCAATAAAATATATTTTTAAAATAATTAAAAATTTAACTTATAAACCAATATTCCTGGAAAAGTAGGTTATTTGTGCTATAAAAAATGAAACATATATGTCTGATCAATATATTTTTTCCAAAAAAAGAACTTGGCAGTCTATCAACTGAAAGCCACTGTTTAAAACTTTGGTGTCTATTTGATCAACAAATAGGTGAGGGAAGGGGATGCTGAGTTTTGTCCCAGTTATTTTTGATATATTTCAATAGAAAAATATTTTTTCTTTTTATTTCTTGAGTTTAAGAATAATAATCTATCTTTTCTTTAGGACCAATATGTATTTCTTACTTTGGACACTTTACAAAATTACTCATTTTATTCTTTGTACTGGACTTAATGTAAATTTTCTGTGTATGGTAAACATTGAGACATCTAACTTCCAATTTTTAAAGAGAGCTCTTGATGGAACAAAGAGAAAAAGGGCATTATGGGCTATATATTTCCAGGAAGTACCCACCACAGTACAAAATTATCCCCCATCTTTACACCTACCATTATTTGCAAAGCAGTGCACATTCATGTCAGCCAGGTAACATTAAAACATACCTATCCCCAAACCTCACTCCCAGATATTCTGATTTAATTACTTTGGTGTTAGCGTTCAAACTGCAGTATTTTTAAAGTCCCAGGTAATTGCACTGTGCAACTGAGTTTAAGAAAAATAGATTCACATTAGAGAAAATAAAGGATCATTGCCATTTATTATTTTGTTTAACCACAGACCACTGATATGCATTTATTTGTAATGTAATTGATGGGGAAAATGCTCTTCTGGATAATATATGAGTGCGGGGTTCTTTTTGGTCTTAATCCTCATCCAAGGATATTTTTCCATTGATTTTCAGAGAGAGTAGAATGGAGGGAGGGGGAAATAGGAAGAGAGAGAGGAAAAGGGAGAGAGAGGTAGAGGGAGTGATAGAGAGAGAGAGAGAGAGAGAGAGAGAGAGAGAGAGAGAGAGAGAGACAGACAGACAGACAGACATTGATGCGAGAGAGAAACATCAATCGGTAGCTTCCCATACTGACCAGGGCAGGGATTTAACCTGAAGCCCAGATATTTGTCCTTGACTCAGAATCAAATTTAAAACAATTCAGTATGGGGGCTGAAGAACTAACCACTGAGCTACCAGCCAGCACTGCATTAGAGTTTTAACAACAACATGTTATTGCTCTAATATCACTAACTAAAATGTTCATTATTATAGACAGGTTTGGAAAGCTTAGTGGACAACTTCTGCCTCAGTATGGAACTATATAAACCATATTTTGTCTTCCAGTCTGGGATGCAGAGATAAAAGAGGATGAGTTAATAGACCTGGGGTGTGGTCTGAGAGGCAATTGTGTAAGTGACATGACCCTTGGAAAAACACTTTGCCACGAAATTTTATACTTAGAATCTGAGTTCTATCTTTATTAGTTTCTTATGTTTTTTTATGACAACTCGTTCACCAATAAATTATTTTTGTGAAGTCTGTTTTATTGTTTTTTTCGTTTGTCTTTGTTTTACTTTCTCACCTGATTCCTAAGAAATTATTCTAAATTCATTTATCATTATTTCCTTACTGAAGACTTATTTCTGTCTTTGGAATATGAGGACATTCATATACTATACCACTCATTCTTGATGAAAATATATTCAACTCTATGCATACATTTATTCATATGGAAAATTACATGGCCATGCCTGGCTTACTATAAATGTTCAACTTATCTATGATAAGCATTTTGAATAAGACTATGCCATTTATTTTTTCCTACTCTTAAATTCTCTCACTCCCTACACCTATTTACCTACCCACTGGAAAACAGGCTATTTCTAAATTACCTGCTGAGTTGCTATAAAAGCTAAAACCTCTAACTAAAGGACAGCATATCCATGAAAATTTTATACTTAATTTATGCAAAGCATGACTTTCTTAGTATACCACCACCATTTAGACACTCTTAACAAATGAAATATCTCCCCGAAGTAGCGAAAACGCTCACAAAAAGAAACAAACCAAAACTGATGCTCTTATTACTTTTTTCTCCAATTCTAAACAAAATAAAGCAAACAAGCAAAACAAAATAAATAAAAAAATCACCCATCTCAAAAACGTATTGCTCTTTTCACTTCACCCAGAAATGCTCACTGTCCTAGAAGCATTACCTTATTCTTTTCATTCTGATTTGCATAAACTGGTGTTACTAGGAAGAGAAGAATAACTTTTTATGAAAAAATGATTGCTGAGAAAGGAAATAAACATCTGGGATCATGTTATTTTCTATGCTCGCAAAATAAATGGTACTGGCCTCACTGTAAACTGACCAACAAAAGCGATATGCAGGGTTTTTGTGTAAGCTACATGACAACATATAAGAAGAATATACTACATAGCTTGCTCTTTAAAAGCAAACAGGCTCTAGCCAACGTTGTTCAGTGGTTAGTGTCAGCTTGCGCATGGGAGGGTTCCATTCCCGGGTGAGGGCACGGTCTTAGGTTACAGGTCCCATCCCTGGCCCAGGGCGGGCACAATCAATGTGTCTCTCTCACATGGATGTTTCTCTCTCTCTTCCCCTCCCTGCTCCCTTCTTCCTTCTCTAAAAATCAATGGGGAAAAAATATCCTCCATTAAAATTAACAACAACAAAACATTAAAGGAAGCAGGACTAACATTTCTTCAATGTATGAGATGTTTCATATTAAATCACCTATACTAAAAAGGGGTAATATGCTAATTAGGGCAGGCATCTTCCAGATGTCCATCAGGACACAGCCACAGTGGCTGCGAGGCCTGGCGTTCAGGCAGCCGTGGCCCAGGCAGCTGTGAGGCCCAGGGCTCAGGTGGCCTTGAGACCCGGCGGCTGGCAGTGGCAGCAGCAGGCTGATGGGGTGGCGCCTTCCCCTGCTCAGCCTGGTCGCCTCCAGCAGTGGGAGGCCAGACTGTGGCTAAGCTGTCAGTAGGACATCCCCTGAGGCAGGGGTCTTCAAACTACGGCCCGTGGGCCACATGCGGCCCACAGAGGAGTCTGATCCGGCCCGCCAGGTTTTTTGGGCAGTGAGCGCAGCCAAGGTGTTACAGTAGGAATTAGTAGTTCATATAGTCCGGCCCTCCAGCTCTCTGAGGGACCATGATCTGGCCCCCACTTTAAAAAGTTTGAGGACCCCTGCCCTGAGGGCTCCCAGACTGTGACAGGGGCCAGGCCAGGCTGAAGGACTGCCCCCACCCCCATGCATGAATTTTCATGCACTGGGCCTCTAGTTATAAATAAAGCAGTATCTAACAGCATGACTTTACCAATTTGTATGGATATAATACAGTTTATATGAAATTACCATTGGTACATTAACTAAGATTTGAAAAATGAGAACTATTACCAAAAATAATTAAGTATTTCAGATAATCATTAAGGGTAAATATATAGAGCAAACTGAAAAAAAAAAATGAACAAGTGTAGTGATGCTAATGTCACATTCAGAACTGGGCAGTAGAGCCCTCGAGTGTAAGCCAGACTAAAATCTAGTTTTCCAGATGTGAGCTTTTAGTCTCGTGGGATTAGAACTAACGTGAACAAAGCTTTGCCTTTCTTTTCTGTCTCTGAGAAGCCGACATGAGCTCACCTTCCTGAGGCATGAAAGGGGGAAGGTCTGCCACTGGAGGCTGGGGGCTTTTGATGCCAGATCGCTCCGCATGACATTGCATTGTGTGGAGAACAGAACGGGAGACCTCAAAAAGGCAACCTCAAATAGCATGAAAAGGCCCCATTGTTCTGTTTATGCACCATTTCTCAAGGGAAGTTACTTTAACTGCAGTTTGTAGCCATTAAAATGTCTAAAAGAAAAAAAAAAGTCTTAAACACACTCCTTGAAGATACAATAATTTTTGTGTTCGCAATCAAAATTTGAGTTGTCTGTGTTCTTTCTGACGACTATCACCCCTTCTATTGTCATTGAATGCCTGTTTGATATATTTTATGTCCTTTCTATTGAACGGTGAGTAGCTGACAATTTCCATGTAGAAAATCTCCAAGTTGCTTTGGGAAATATGCACAATTTCTCCTGATGACCAGAGTAGCCACAGTTCACCTGGAGGAACTAACATGAACAGAGTGGAGGATCAGATGCCCAAGATTATTTGAATTCACTATAAATCAGGCCTAGAAATTAACAACCATTGAGGAGCAGTACCTATCCCCATGACAACGTCTATTTTTTCACACACTAGAGTCTCCACGAGGGGTAATCCTTTGCTGAACAATGGAGAGAAAGCACACCTTCCTGGCTTACTATAGCCAAGGCTTTCTATGTGCACATTGATATTTGAAAACCATCACCATTGTATGGCACATGTTTGCCAGTTCCTAACTTCTTTACTGGTCTATCTGCATTGGCCCGGGAGACCCCACTCACAGCCTCCCCTCAGGAAAGCATTCTGGACACTAAGCAAAGTGACTGTGTTTCATTTTACTCGTGCGTTTTATAGGATTTGTCGTGTAAACTAACATTTGTCTGCCCATTTTTTCTTGTCCTTCATGCAGCATGGTCCTTGATCACAGCCATTTACAAACTTCCTCAAGAGAGCATGACCCAGTACAGCCACTGAGTGATATAAATGCATAAATGAATGAAAACATTATGTGTATGCCATGTGTTCAAAAGTCTAAACTTTTAAAGTAAACTATCCTGGATTATTACCAATTTTATCCTAGATTATAAACTAGTAAAAGTACAGCTCATTATTTTATTAAATAATTACTTTATTGATTTCAGAGAGGAATGGAGAGGGAGAGATAGACACATCAACGATGAGAGAGAATTATTGACCAGCTGCCTCCTGCACGCCCCACACTGGTTATCAAGCACACGACCTGGGCATGTGCCCTGACCAGGAATCAAACCATGACCTTCTGGTTCATAGATTGATGCACAACCCATGGGCCACAACAGTCTGGGCATCTGGGAGAGGTCAACGGGGGAAAAGTGGGCATAGGTAATACTTAAAATCAGTGGTTCTCAACCTTCCTAATGCAGCGACCCTTTAACACAGCTCCTCATGTTGTGGTGACCCCCAACCATAAAATTATTGCCATTGCTACTTCACAACTGTGATTTTGTTCCTGTATATCTGTGTTTTCCAATGGTCTCAGGCTACCCTGCTAGCGGTTCTCAGCCTGAAGGTAGTGACCCCCCCCCCAGCTGAGAACCGCTGCGGCAGAGCAGCTCTGCACGTCGCCGCATTGGAAAGGCTGAGAACCACTGCTTTAGTCAAAATGTGTAATGACTATGCACAGAGTCATAAAAGGAAATTAGTTTTCCATCCACACCCAAGGATATGTTTTAATGATTTTTAAAATGAGAGGAAGGGAGCAAGAGAGAGAGAGAGAGAAATATGGGAGAAAAACGTATCAGTTGCCTCCTATATGTTGCAGGATCAAACCCACAACCCAGGAATATATTCCAATCAGGGCTTGAACGTGGCACCCAGCGGTGTTATTCACAATAGCCAAGATCTGGAAATAGCCCAAGCACCCTTTCATAGATTAGTTGATATAAAAACTGTAGTACACTTACACAAGGAAATGCCTCATGGTCATAAAAATGAAGGAAATCTTACCCTTTGCAACAGTACGAATGGACATGGAGAAAATTATGCTAAGCAAAATAAGCCAGGCAGAGAAAGACAAGTACCATGTGATCCCATTTATATATGAAATCTAATGAACAAAATAAACAGATGAGCAAAATAGAACCAGAGACGTAGATGCATGGAACAGACTGACAGCTGTCCAGGGGAAACATGAGGGGGGGACTGGGCGAAAGAAGGTTAAGGGATTAGCCAAAGGGCATATATCCATGACCCACAGACACAGACAAAGGTATTCTGATGGCCAGAGTGGGGAGGGAGAAGAGGCTGGGGGGAGGTGGGGGGAGGGAGAGAAATGGGGCCATCGGTAATAGGATCAACAATGAAAATAAAGTTAAAAAATGTATTTAAATTCACTAATGTTCTTTTAAAAAAAGAAGAAAAATGTAAAGACTGCATGGTTCTGAGTAATACTCAAGTAGTCACATTTCCAAAAGGAGAATTAATTCACATTTGGGATAAGACTCTAAAACATTCACATGTGATCCTCTGTGATAATAAAATGATGTGAATTTTCACATTTTGGAATGAACAAAAAACACTCTAAAAATCACCACCCTGAATTAGACAAAGGCTGACTGATTGTATCTAGGGTAACAGTTACTTACACCATTTCCCTGACAAAAGTTATGATTATTTTATTCAACTTTAAAATGTAACACACTTCAGAGAAGAGACCTAACAAATATTTACATGGCTTGATTTCTGCATTTATTTGTGGCTTGTTTTGTAAATAGCATTTTCATACATCAGTATGCTTAAAAACGGGATATTTTTCCCTGGCGAGTGTGGCTCAGTGGTTGAGCACTGACCTATGAACCAGGAGATCATACTTCACCTACTGGTCAGGGCACATGCCCAGGTTGAGGGCTTGATCCCCAGTAGAAAGGGTGCAAGAGGCAGCCAATTAATAACGCTTCTCTCTCACCACTGATGTTTCTATCTCTCCCTCTCCCTTCCTCTTTACAATCAATAAAAATATATTTTTTAAAATTAGGTATTTTCCTTCACACTGGAATGGCTGCAGCTGCCATTATGTAAAATTAAATGTATTTTGGGTAAGCCATATGGGATTGCATATATGTAACCGTTGTGTAATAAAAAATAAAATGTTCAAGTGTTTTTGCTTTTATCTATAGTTTCAAACTTAAAGGACTGCTTGCTGTTTTAGTGCTAATGATTGAGTTCATGAAATATAAGTGGCCTTTTTCTCAGTGACAACAATTGAGTCAAATATAATGTACATACACTCCATGGTCATTCCTTTCCTACGCCTGAGTAAGTCTGACCCAGTCGTCACCCTGACTCTGCTCAGCGCCTCGTTTACTTAATTGGAAACTCTGGTCTCAGGTGGTGTCTGAGCTGATGACCTTGTGGTTTTCACAGTACGCTCAGCCGGAAAACATATATAAGCCAGGACTTTTTCCCACATCTTTTTGGAGCACCCACCTCGAAGGTGAGATCTTTGCTAGGCTCATTCTGTAAGCAGAAATCATTCACCACAGGGAGATCGAAGGTGGTTATCCTTGCGGTTCACTAGGCTGGGCCCTGTCAATGCCACTCCTGTTAGTCACTGCGGACTGAGCCACCTCAGGGCCCGCCGCTGAGAGTCCGGGGTTCAGTGTATCTGCTCCCCACACACCCCACTCCCCGGCACAGCCTGAGCGGCCCCAGGCCCGTCACAGTGCGTTCCTGGTGAGAAGTGCTCCGTGGCCTCTGAAACCGTGCTAAGAGCTAAGGAAATGGTGTCTGCTTTTCCGTCCACAGTTTTTATCAGAGTGCTTCTCACCAGGCGAGCCCCGGAATGTGCTGTAAGCTAAATGCAGGTCTCACTAAATGGCAGTTTTGACCTATGAAACATGGAATGATCCCTTCAATGGAAACATTCATAAATAGCTAAGAGCTGAATAATTCATAAAACAAAAATAAGATAATTTACATTATTTTAATATGATATACAAATATGTTCTATATTTTAATACATAGTTATACTGACAATAATGCTGGATATATCTTCTATTGTAATTATACCTATTTCATATTTGAAAGGTCATGTACTGTACATTACAACTATTATATAAAAGAGCTTTAACATAATAGACGTTCAAATTAAAATTTGACATCTACATGTTAACTTTTTAAAAACACTGAATGCTTTATGTATTCTTAAATATTTACTGCAATAAATATGTATTGATGTATAAAAATAGCCTCTTAGGTGTTAATAGCATATGCAAAGTGAAAACAAATTTACCTGTATATCTGTTAAAATATACTTTAAAATATGGATAAAGGCACGTATACCCCAATAAAAGAAATAACTAATAAATGCTCTCATAAGAGCATAGAAGTGTATTTGGACACAGGGTAGGGGAAAAAATGTCTACATAAAACAAATCTATCACTAAAGTCTTCTTTTTGAGGAATGCCTATGATAAAAAAGTGAAATTATCTATTATATTTATTGTTAATTAGTAAACAATTTATATTCAGTCATCCTGAAAATACAATTGAAAACCCAGACAGCTGTAAGATAGAAATGTCAGGGTACACATGAGACTTCTGTTATTTAATAACCAGCAAACAACTAGACAGTATGAAGACTTTTCAATAAAACTGCTGCTTTATCATTAACTACAAAGTCATTGTTAAGAAGAATCAGTCTTCTAAAGTGATATGTTTCAATCATAAAGGGCCCTGGTAATTTGATTTTCCTAACAATAAAATCTATGACACCTTTCTTTTGGCATTCAATAAAGAGAGTGTGTGTGTGCGTGTTCAGGAAGACAGAGTACTACTTTTAAATTTTTATAAATGATACTGAGAGGAAAAAATGACAGTCTTCATAATGATGACCTATTTTTCATGGTTTTAAACAACAAAGTGTATGTCAAACAAATAAAACGCAAAAATATTGTAATTCAATACACTGGTATCTATAACAAAATATATGTCAACAATGCACACTGTAAATATTTCTTATT
This sequence comes from Pipistrellus hanaki, assembly GCF_964339955.1. Classification (NCBI taxonomy): domain Eukaryota; kingdom Metazoa; phylum Chordata; class Mammalia; order Chiroptera; family Vespertilionidae; genus Pipistrellus; species Pipistrellus hanaki. Next base: position 86,200,119 of record NC_140508.1, read on the forward strand.
AAAATTATTGTCAGCTGCTGTCAGTCAAGGAATACAGACATTTTATCTTTTACCTTTAGGTGAGCTATGTACAAGCACTATTTAATATATATGGTCAATACCCTTCTGCACTAAGCTGTAAATAAAAAAATGTACATCTCAGAGTTCTATGCACCTCCATTGATTTGAGCAAATCAATACCTTAATATTCTGAGTTATATGACTCCTAACATTACTTCTAAGAGTCTGGCTTTTATATAGAAATGGGTAGGAAGGGAAATAGGTCAAACACATGAGACTTCCCACTCAACGGAGCTCACAATTCGAATGAAGAGAGTTTTTTATCAGCAGCTACAGAAATTGGTAAGAAAAAGAGAAAACATAAGAGCTGTTGCTAAGCCGGCGTGGCTCAATGGTTGAGCATCGCCCTATAAACCATGAGGTCACGGTTCGATTCCTGTTCAGGGCACAGGCCTGGGTTGCAGGCTCCATCCCCAGTGTGGGTGTGAAGGAGGCAGCCCATCAATGATTCTCTCTCATCATTGATTTTCTATCTCTTTTTCCCTCTTCCTTCCTCTCTGAAATCAGTAAACGTTATGTTTTTTAAAAGAAGACAAAAGAGCTGTTGAAGCAGGTGCGTTTGCCACTAAACAGATGGGCTTGGGAAAGAGTGGAGAGAAAAAAAAAAAGGAAAGAAATGAGCTCAAACAGGAAAGAGTGAACATTAATCCCAGTGCGATTCCAAGTAAGCAGGGTAGAGTGAAAGGAGGCGTGAAGTTTGGAGTGGGCGAAGAAGACAAAGGTATTACGTGGAGGTGCACTTACACTAAGCTGGCATGATGCTTAGATTTCTCACTTCTTTCTCATTGAAAGATCTCAAAATCTGAGAGCACGCCCTAAGAATTAGTTATATTTGCTTAAGAAGATAGTTACATTTGTATTTTTTCTTAGTTCCTAACAAAAAGTAAGAAAATGCTGTGCTTAAAGTACTTTGTACTCACTTGAAAATATATATCAGAAGAATGAGTTACATGAGTATTAATTATTGAAAATACTTTATCTTGATATTTTGCCTTTATATTTCATGTTTTATATGCATGCTGTATTCTTTTGATTTATACACTCACATGTCATTAAAGGTTAGGCAATTTTCACTTATAAATAAAGAAGCTGGGGTAAAGCAATAATTCTGGTCAGGTTTTGGAACTGAAGACATTGGAACACTTTTATTTTTAACATTCTGTGAACCCAACAAAAACAGTATGTGTGCTGAATAAAGCACATGAGACCTGAAAAATTCTACAATGACATAGGTCAAGTACATGCTAAATCGAGAAAATTCCAGAAATTTACTGAAATAATCTTTTTTTTAAAAAAATATACTTTGATTTTTTACAGAGAGGAAGGGAAAGGGATAGAGAGCTAGATACATGGATGAGAGAGAAACATCGATCAATTTCCTCCTGCACACCCCCACTGGAGATGTGCTCACAACCAAGGCACATGTCCCTGACTGGAATCGAACCCGGGACCCTTCAGTCCGCAGGCAAATGCTCTATCCACTGAGCCAAACCAGTTTTAGCTACTGAAATAATCTTGATTTCAAAGAAAAAGCTGAAACTTACCTTTTGATGAAATATAAATTTCACTTTGCTGCACATAAACATGGCAAATTAGAACAACACATCTTTTAACCATCACCCATGTAACTAAGCAATATCTCTTCACTGTTGTAGAAGCCATGGCCCAAACATTAACCACCAGTAAACAGGCTCACTCTTCTAAACTCTTACCTCTCCTTCTCTTCTTTGCACCAGGATCACTTAAGGAATCCGCTGACCAGGACTTGACTCTCGTACCTGTTAGCTGAGATCTACAAAAAGAAATGACGTGATAACCAAGGTTTGTATCATTATAAATTCATTGTCCATTAGTTCTTGGTAATCCAGTTGGGCTCAATAATCAATTACCAATGCTATTCTCCAAAATGATTAAAATCAAATTTACATTTTCAAAGCCAGTTTTCTCCCATGACTCTATAATCCCTACCTGTATCAAAGATAAGTCTCACTCACCCAGTTTGGCTCAGTGGTTGAACATTGACCTAGGAACCAGGAGGTCGAAGTTCAATTCCTGGTTAGGACATTGAATGTGAAGATAGAAACCTGAATTACAGGATCTGATTCTGCTAATTCTTATGAATTTGACATAGTCCCAACTTATAACTGCTTAACTTTGAGTCCTTTATTTTTTAAAAGTGGGCAAATAAATGTTTACAAAATAAGCATTTTGTAAACTCTATAAACACATAGCTATGAACATAGATATCTACATAATTATGATGCGGTTGCTGGTTGGGCAGTTTGCATGTCAAACTGGTAGCTCATCTATCACAATATTCACATATTAAAACACATGCTTGATGTCTGATTCAATTAGCAGTTATCTAAGCAGTCCAAAAGGCATGAATAACCTAGCCCATTTAGAAGTTAATTGATTGCTTACAGAGAAACTTGTAAACAGTCAATCTAATTGATCTTGGAGAACGAGCCTAATATATTGTCTAAAGACAGGGGACTTAGCATGCACTTGTACATGTATTCATTTTGCAGGCTATTCTCCAGCACTGATTGTCTTCCCGAAGAAATGTGCCAGTTCCAGTCCAATCCTGGGGCACTCTGGCAAAATCTATACCTAAGGTTACCACCAGCAACATTCACTCTCATTACCTAAAATATGTAAATGATAATAAACTACAAATATGTATATTCAAGATATTTTTAAATTCAAAGTTATAGTTCTGTTCTTTTAGGCTGGTATCAATCATTATTGCTTTTCTTTAAACATACAAAACCATCCTATTTTCATTTTTTTCAAATTTGGCATGGTATACAATGGAATGCCATTAACATGAATACACAAATGATCAGACACTTTGATACTTCATTCATTATAAGCATACCAAACTCATATATTTATGCCTATGTCTCCAGTCATCGTCTTGTCTAGACCGCTTTAATTTTTATGAGTTTGTCAGCCTGACCTTATGTTATACAATTTAATCTTGACATACATTAAATAAAACATAGGATATATATATATATATATATACACATATATATATGTGTGTGTGTATACATACATACATATATATATATATATATATTCATAATTTAAAGTGTACTAAAATAAAAACAAGTGCACCAACCATTAATACAAAGACACTGAATATTATCTGAATTTCTGAGGAGCCAATAAGCCTTCCTGAATTCCTCTCTTTTCTTTCCAGAAGTAATTATTAGGCTGAATTAGGTGATATTGTTCCTATGGCCCTTTTTTTTTGTCATAGGAATGACCTTCAAATTACTGAAAGTCAAGCAAGCACTGAACAACCAGTGCGGGTGCTGCTGGGTAGTACGGGAGTAGGGTCATAGAGGCCCAGGTAGGCCAAACATGGATGCATTCAGATAGTATGGGGACTGACTGACACTAGAGCAACATAGAATGAAGCAGTGGGGAGAGTTTCCTTCAGTGTAAGTTCACATCAGAATCTAGCAATGGCCCTTCAAGTGAAGGACTATGTGAACACATTTTGTTTGCTTCATGGAAAATCTGCCTCTGGTGAGAATTGTTACAAGCAAAGCTACCCAGCCCGAGCCAGTTTGGCACAGTGGCTAGAACATCGGCCTGCAGATTGAAGGGTCCCCTTCAATTCTGGTCAAGGCCATGTACCTGATTGCAGGCTCCTCCTCAGCCCCTGCCTTGGTTGGGTGCATGCAGGAGACAACCAATTGATGTGTTTCTTTACATCAGTCATTCTGTCTATCCCTCTCTCTTCCACTCTCTATAAAAAAATCTATGGAAAAAATATCCTTGGGTGTGGAAAATAAATAAATAAATAAATAAATGGAAAGCTATGCAGAGGCTCTTAGGATGGGGACAGAGAACTCTGGGCACTTGGGATAGTGCATTTAAACAACTGGTATTGTCTCCTCTCACATTTCCTTACACTTCATTTCACTTCCATCATCACGTGGTATTAGCTACTCAAAATGGCACTAGTGTTTAGGAGTTTTCTTCTTGATAAATAGTCATGTTGTTTCCATTTATGTCACTATATGAACAATTGAATAATGCTAACATAGATGATTTTGTCAGATTATCTGGTAGATTTCTGTAGAATGTGTATGTAGGGAATTTATATTTATATAGGTGTATACTTAGAAGTGAAATCCATGCTTCTTGGCTCTGTCTGTATCCAACTTTGTAAGTAATATTAAAAGACTTTCCAAAGGTTTTGTACAGATTTATACCAGAACTAGGAATATAAAGAGTTGTCTGTCCCATATCCTTGACAATACTTATTTCCTTATGGCAGATATAATCCTCAAATTTGAAGCCTATATAATTTTATTAACTAATGTCACCCCAATAAATTTGATAAAGAAACAATGTGTGGCCTGATATAGATTGTAGTTACTTAATAAGCTTTATTTTATTCAGAGAATAATTTGACTAAAATACTTGAGATAGCATTACTACTACATCCTATGTTCCATTTCCTCCGCTGCTTCTGATGTGACAGATGATCGAAGAGCCAATCTGGGGGTGATTTGTTTCCTGAGAGGGATCTTTCTCTGTCCTTTCAAAACTCAGTCACTTGATTTCAATTTGGAGGACAGTCCCTTGATCCCACTGCTACTCTGAAATTCCATAATTAAAAGAGCATTCTTTTGTTTGACCATCTTCATGGTGATTCCTGTGGCCAGTCTCTCTACTCTTGTATTTTCACCTTTCAATAACAGGTGAAGGGGTTGGCATTCCGTTGCATCCATTACAAGAAATGTGTCATGTTACCTTGGAGCTAAGTGACACCTGACATTAGTTTAAAATCAAGTAAAAGAGATGTGGCCGCTGACTCAATTATGACATTAGTCAATAAGAGTGACACAGATGAATATGTTTTGGAAATTACAATTGATATAAGAGAACTGGACAGGTAGATACAAAATTTGATACCATTTTCAACAGTCATTTCTTTTTAAACTGTGAGAATGATAACAGTATTTGGCAATGATTTTTATCTTTCTACCAATAAATAGTACACAATGCACACTACTTTATTATTCTTGCTCTAGAAAAGTAATTTATCTTTTAATTTGAAGTTTTGGACTTTTAACTAAATTCCCAAAAAAGGTAGTTCTTGATTCAAGTATATTGGGTGCTGTATACAGACTGTACATAAAAAAGGTCCTGAAACAGAGAGAGGAATTTATGGCCAAATACTAAGCATCTTATTATGTCTGCAAATTGGCTTTATAGATCTGGCCAAGTCTACATGCACATTAATTTAGAATACAAGATCCAAAAAAGCATTAAAGAATACATTAATCAAATAAACTAGTCAATTTAATATGCATTGCTTGGACTCATGGACTAGATTTCACAATTTTCATCTTTAAAAATGAAAATCCTGCCGAAACGGGTTTGGCTCAGTGGTAGAGCGTCGGTCTGCGGACTGAAAGGTCCCAGGTTCAATTCCGGTCAAGGGCATGTACCCGAGTTGCGGGCACATCCCCGGTGGGGGGTGTGCAGGAGGCAGCTGGTCGATGTATCTCTCTCATCGACGTTTATAGCTCTCTATATCTCTCCCTTCCTCTCTGTAAAAAAATCAATAAAATATATTTTAAAAAAATAAAAAATAAATAAAAATGAAAATCCTGCCACAAAGTCTCTCAATATTTCACAACCATATTTCTAGCCATATTTAGAAGACACCAAAAACAAACAAAAAGAAGTATTTCTCACTGAAATTTGCACTCATCAAAGTGATGAAAAATGCCAGATTATCCACTGGCTATAAACAAAGATTACTTAAAACTGCCTCAGACATTAAACATATTTTAAATAAAATTATATTATCAAAGTACTACTAAGTATTGACGTAGGAAAGTGAGTTAGACTTACTCACAAGTAATTCTTTCTGTGAACTGTGAGTGGATCAGGAAGCTGAAGATCAAGTGTGTTTTTTGCTTTTCACGTATAAGCTACACTGTCAATCACACATTTTATACACAATTGATTTTTTTTTACCATAGTTTGAACACACTAAAGATGATTTTTCTCCATTTATAGTTTATCTGCACATGTCAGAAGATACATTGTATAATTAGTATATAAGTATAAATATATTTATTATATAAGTATAAGAGCAGATAGGGGGTGATCAGGTTGGCATGGGGGAGCAGTTGGGAGCGATCAGGCAGGCAGGGAGGAGCAGTTAGGGAGTGATCAGGCAGGCAAGGAAGGGCAGTTAGGGGGCAATCAGGTCACCAGGCAGAGGTGGCTAGGGGCAATCAGGCAAGCAGGTAGGCGAGCAGTTAGTAGCCAGCGGTCCTGGATTGCAAGAGGGATGTCCGACTGCCAGTCTAAACTGACAGTCAGACATCCCCTGAGGGGTCCAAGATTGGAGAGGGTGCAGGCCTGGCTGAGGGCCCCCTCCTCATGCACAAATTGCATGCACAGGCCTCTAGTGTATACACACACACACACACACACACACACACACACACACTCAAGAATTTCTTGCAAAATAAAACACTAGAGGCCTGGTGCAAGAAATTCATGCATGGGTAGGGTCCCTAGGCCTGGCCAGCGATCAGGGCCAATCAAGTCTCCTGCCCCCCCCCCCCCCCACCTCCTCCTCCTTTGCTCCCTCAGCACCCCACCACTGCATCTGGTCACACTGTCATGTTCCATGCTTCCCCCTGGTGGTCAGCACAGGTCAAAGCAAGTGAGCAAACTCCATTTCTCTCGGTCCAACTCCCAAGGGACACTTTGCATATTAGCCTTTTATATACACAGAAAGATTTTTTGAAGATAAATGACAATATTTGAAAAAAATTAAAAGTTCTTATTTTCATCTCTATATCGTATCTTCAGATTATATTACTGCTGTGTTCCTTGCATGGATATTTCTTCATGTTCCCAATGTATTTTGTTTTGTTATTGGCCATTGGAATTCAAGCAACATGCTGTTTACTTTTCTGGGAGCCTGCATTTCTTAATTCAATTTTGACTCATCTACTAAGTTATAGACGTGTTGACACATCATTAGAGTATAAAGAGAGATATTGTTTTGATTATTTAATGCAACCTTCTGAAGTTAGGGGGAGATATGCAGTACTTCTGCCTAAATCACCTTACTGGCTATATTTTCTTTGAAAATAATGAAACTTCACAAATTTTATCATAAGCAGTGAATCACACAAAGTTAGTAGTATAATATTCATGCTTTTCTGGGGCCACATAGTTTTATTTCAAAGGGCATCCCCTACACCTCTGGCACGTGTTTAATGACATAAAATAAACTCATTTTCTGTGCTAATTGACTAGATACAAGGTGGGACAAGAGTGAGTTTATAGTTGTGCACATGGGAAATAATACATTGATTAATAAATAATAATACAAGAGTGATCTCTTTCATGTACTCACAACTCCAAGTCTCGTAGATTCTCTATCTGTCTTTCTCACACACATATTCACTTAGACCAAGTCTATACTAAGTGAAATTTGATTTATCACTTCTAACTGATATTGATTTTGATATGACCTTGTATGTCTCCAATGCAAATGCCAGGGAAAACACGACAAGTACATTCAAGCTTTCTCTAGTCAGTCAATCTGTCATAATAGCAAGCACTGCTGTCTGTTCTGCGATTTCCCAGCGCCTGTGTGATACTCACACACCATCTGCCAACCTCTCCTTATTGCTATCCAGGCTCCATTGCTAGTTATTCATTTCTCATTTCGGTCATCATAAGTCAGCATGTTTGGGAAAATCCAGTACTGCTGGCTAAACTAATACATGCACAAGTGCTATTGCATTTCAGCTTTGGGACTTAGATTGCTGCTCTGATGATTTCCTATGGATTCATCTCCTACAAAATTCATGGACTAGCATATTGCACTGAAAGCATGCAGTGAAGTAAGGCATTCGTTTTTCCAAAGGAAAGAATATGAGGAATTATTAAAGTTTTCCTTTCCTCATTACTGTCATTAAAAAGCAGTTTTAAAACCTTAAATTATTGATTTCTTCCTATATCTTTGAAAATAGTTTTGATCATTATATTAACTCAAAGGATATGCTTTTATGGCACATGTTGTCATATATACTTAAAAGATAATTTTAGCGCCCCTTACACATGTAAACCTACCAATTTCATATTTTATTTAGATGCTCTTACTGATTTCAGAGAGGAAGGGAGAGGGAGAGAGAGACACATTCATGATGAGAGAGAATCATAGATCAACTGCCTCCTGTTCACCCCATACTGGGAATTGAGCCTGCATCCAGGCATGTGCCCCAACCCAGAATTGAACCTGGGACCTTTCAGTCCACAGTCTGACGCTCTATACACTAAGCCAAACCAGACAGGGCAAACTTACCATTTTCTTTGCTTAGAATTTTAGTGTTTGTACATTTTTTAGGACACCATCTCTTGGAGGAACACATTAGTTACCAAGGCTTTTATAAGATATAATAATAGTAATTGTTATACACAAAAGTACACATACATACTTTGAGAGCCTTCAAACTATGATGTATAATTTATGAATAATATACACTGACACATATAAGACAAATACATTTTCTTAAATTTTCCTTAACTCCAAAAACAAAATTTTTCCTTAACTCAAACTGATTCCAGATGAATTCTGCATTTCCTTAAAAATAAATACTCTTTTACTTTTTTCCACTTAGAATGGAGAGAAAAAATGATGCCTTTTTTAAAGATAATTGAAGTTGGGTACAAAACTTAAAAGTAATCAAATTGTATATTTAAAATGCAAATAATATTACCCCCCACACACCAAAAAGAAAAAAAATGTTCAATTATATTTGACTTTTGATGGACTCTTGTATTTGAATTATGTCTCAAACATAAGCATAAAATCCTAAGCATTATATTTCACTATAATAAAAACATAAGAATTCACACGGATGGTAAATTTTAAAGTATAATACATGGGTAGATGAATATAAGCACAATTGGATTTCCAGCTGTGCTATTTGGAACAACATTTGAGTAAAAATCCATCATGTGTACCGCCTTTATGTCCATTAGTAGCACGCTGATCACTCACCCCATCATGGGTGCAGCTTAGAGAAAGTCTATGCTGGTTCTACATACCGAACACGTGTTAAATGATCTGCCTGTACATCAAGCATGTCAAACTCAAGGCTAAGACAGGCCAAATAAATGAGGCATGAGGCCCATGGGCCGAGAGTTTGACATGCTTTATATACACTGACATCCTAAGCTAAGACAGCCACAGAAGCACAATATTTAACTCAAGAATGTCTTATTTCTTGTAGTTGCCATTTAAAAAAAAATTAAGTACTTTTACACACATAATTTCACAATATAAGTTTTGGGAAAGCTTTTCATATAGTGATTTTTTAATGCCATAACATTTAAATGGTCTGTTAAAATAAAATAAAATAAAATAAAATAAAATAAAATAAAATAAAATAAAATAAATAAAATAAAATAAAATAACTATTCTTAAGAGAAAAAGAAAACGATAATAAAAGTTCTAGAAACAGTAATTCAAACTTCATTGCATGCAGAAAAATTGAAGAGCAATAGATATAAAACATTTTTCCCTCCATGTAATATTGATAGAAATTCATTAGTAATGACCCATAAGCCCTAAAACAAAGGCAAATCTTAAAGTTTAATTTTCTTTGCATTTCCCTTTTGTGGTCATGGAGTAAAATTCACAAGCAGAAGGATAATACACCCCATAATTTGACATGATGCCCTGAGAATACAGTGCATTTCTAATGATATGTCTTCATCATGCCATGGCGAATCCTGCCCGCAGAGAATGCATGTGTTGAAGTGGAGAGGCCGTTCCCACAGCCTTAACATTACAGATCTGTAGATTCTGGTGCTAGTATACATCCTCCATTCAGGTGAAAAAACAATGAAACAAAACTCAACCGCAAGAAAAGAAAAAACAAAATTTAAAATTAAACTAATAATTTATCTTGTTTCCAATACGTGAGTCTTTAACCTGCTAAGTAATCTTGCCACTTAGAAAGTGTCATATAACAAGGTACACTGTTTAATTTGCATGTTGTATATACAGATGAACAGATGTATACCTAATCTGGAATAGCACAGATCTCCTTTTTCAAATAATACAAACACATTTCTGTGCTGATGGAGCTACTTTCTTCCGGTGCCACAGGGACCTCTCAGTACTCCAGGGCTGGGTCTGGGTGAGAATTCTGCCTGTTTTTCTTTGCCCTCTGCACTCCTGCTACAATCAACCAATCGGAAGCCGTAGGGAAAGAGGGACTGAAAACCTGATATACACCTAAATAAAACATACCACAGTAAGTGCTTAACAGATGTTTGTTGAGAATGATGTGAAAGGAGGCACTCTATCAATCCTGTGTAGTCATAAAACTCCTCTCAAAGGAACTTTCTATCACCCCAACTTCTTTCTTTCTTTTCAAATAGCTAAGTCCCTAAAGAAGCATTTCCTGCATCTATAAACACATACATTAATTTTGTCAAGAGCCCAGCAAATTACGAGTTATGTAAATGGGAAGCAGTTAAGTAAGAATATATGGATTCCTTCATGGGGAAGTACCGAAGGATGCATTACCTTGAACTAGTTCAGTCTAGATCCTGGCTCTGCAGCTGGTGAGTTACTACCAGTGCATTACACATCCCACCTGTGGTCAACAAAAACATGTGAATGTCAGGGAGACGCTGAAGTAATTAAAATATAAACTCCATGCTGTCCCATTTATCTCTTTCCAGTGACAAGTTTATTTTACTGAATCTCCATTACTGAGTGCCAAGAGTGCTTAGATCCTATGTGAGTCATTTAAAATGATAGGTTATGCTTTATTCCTAGCTCCAACATAAATTGACCAATATATGTAACCTGGTAAAATGTAATTGCTTACTGTAAGATATTTAATTCATGTTAACAACATTTGGACTATCAATATGCAATCCAAAAAAGCAAATAAAATCGGCATAACACTTCCAATTCACAAATGTAGCATTCCTAACACTCCATTCATTTAGCTTATGGTTTAGTAGCAGTTATTTCATCATTAAACAGAATCTTTTAAAGGAACAACATAACCATATTCATCATTGTTTTCTCTATGATAATACTGCATTTCATCACTTGTTAATGGCTACCTATTAATTTTTAAAGATGTTATTAAGTATTTGGACATCATAACTTTGTGAATGAATATGCAAAATTATGTGATAAAAACATACATAATAAGCTATACATTTTTAATTCATTGTTATGGCATAATCTAATGCATTTTAATATTACACATGCACACACACACACACACACACACACACACTAGAGGCCCAGTGCAAGGATTCCTGCATCAGTGGGGTCCCTTGGCCTGGCCTGGTCTGTACCCTCTTGCAATCAGGGACTCCTCGGGGGATGTCAGACTGCTGGTTTTAACCAGATCCCCACTGGCCAGGCCGAGAGACCCCAGTGGTGCATGAATCTGTGCACTGGACCTTTATAATATGCATATAACATCTTTGGTTAATCTCTTCCCACTCTCCCCCTCCCCTTTCTCTCTGAGATTCATCAATTTGTTCCATGTTTCCATGCCTGTACGTTGAGTGTCTGCCCCCTAGTGGTCAGTGTGCACCATAGCTACCAGTTGAATAGTTGCTTAGGCTTTTATATATATAGAAATACACACACACACACACACACACACACACACACACATATATATATATATATATATATATATATATATATATAATAAAATAAATCAGAAAAATTAAAAGATAAGACCAGAACTTAATATTGTTTGAACCAGATCATTATTATATTAACCTTTTTAAGAAAGATTCTTGAAAATTAAATACAAATTGGAATACCTGGAAACCAACATTATTTCCCTATCAAACATTTTATATTTGTTGTTATTATGGCCTCAAAATTCATAGCCTTCTTATAAGACTGGCATTGACTGACTCATGATATATACTAAGTTGCTAGTTTTTTGCCATATAATCATTAATTTAACAATATTTCAGCCGAAACTGGTTTGGCTCAGTGGTAGAGCGTCGGTCTGCGGACTGAAGGGTCCCGGGTTAGATTCTGGTCAAGGGCATTTATGTTGGTTGCGAGCACATCCCTGGTAGGGGGTGTGCAGGAGGCAGCTGGTTGATGTTTCTCTCTCATCGACCTTTCTAGCTCTCTATCTCTCTCCCTTCCTCTCTGTAAAAAAATCAATAAAATATATTTTTTTTAAAAAGAAAAAAAAACAATATTTCAGTGCAATTAATGGAAATCTAAATGAATAAAATTAAGAATTGCTCCCTTACATATTCCTAGATTTTCAAAATATTTGTTTTGTTTGCAATATTGATTCTCTCTAAATACGAATACAACATAACACAAAGCCAACAATAAGTCATTAGAATTATGTAACTCAAAACAAGAATAAGTGCATGTATTTAAAGAGTAATTTATGTTATAGAGCTCTTTAATGCACATTTTTTACTTGCTGTGTTAACATATGAAAATATTCAAACCTGTAAAGTTTATTTGAGCCAAATTGTGGACAACTGCTGGGAAACTGAATCTCGACACACTGGGCTAATGCTGCAGAGAATGGTGGTTTTTCACCCATTTTTATAAATTACCATCAAGGGTGGAGACACAAGTAGGTTACATGAAATTCGTTGGTGATAGATTAGGGAGGCAGGAGAAAGCAAAGCAGGGAAAACTCTCTGATTGGATAAAAAGTAAAGGGTAGACACAGGCTTGGTACAGGATAGCTGGCCGTCCATATTTAACAGGTAACATAACAATGAGGGAATTTGTGGTCTCCTCCCAGGAACATGTGGGTGTGCCCTGAGGGGTCTGGAGAAAGGGAAGTTACAAGTTACCCTGACATTGCACAGGAATGTTCTCTGAGATGCAAAAAGACAGTAGGCTCGGCAAAGACCAAAGATAGGGAAGATGCTGTCATAGGACAGGACTACCCTCTATGAGCTGCTTTTTACTGAAAGTTTTTAATTTCAGAGCCTCCTTTGTGGTTACAGTAGGTCTCTTGAGTGTGAGAGGCCGCCAAGCAGGCCTCCCCTGAGTCAGGTTAAGCTGTGGCCTCTTTTCGTCCACAGATTCTTACCGCAAACCATGCACAACTGGGAAAGCAGTCAGTTCAACGCTCATTTTATTCATGGAAAAAACAAAACAAAAAACTGGGATCCCAGAAATTTACTGCCTTGAAGTTAGTCACTGGTTACTAGGGAATAAGACAGAGACCCCAAAACAAAGACATGACACCAAAATCAGGGGTGTCCTTCTTTGCCCCAGCTTCCTTACATCAGCTACATGCATTTGAAACTAAAACGAGAAAGTCTCTTTTTAATATCATCTTCCTTTGTGGGGAAAACAAAAAAGTTAAATACCAAGTAAATGTGATGCATACTTTCAATTCTGTATGAAGCAATGCAGGCTTTTATACGATAAAAATACACAGAATACCCCTGGCTAGTTTGGCTCAGTGGAGAGAACATCAGCTTGCAGACTGAAAGGTCCCAGGTTCGATTCTGGTCAAGGGCACATAAGGGGTTGTAGGCTTGATCCCCAGTGGGAGGTGAACAGAAGGAAGACAATCAATGATTCAGGCTCATCTTTGATATTTCTATCTGTCCTTCTGCCTTCCTCTCTGAAATTAATTTATTTTTTTTAAATATATGGAATGAACCTTTCGTTAATAACAAATTTAAAATACCAATATGATAAATTACAGATCAGGTTGGTGTGTGTGTGTGTCAGAAATTTAATTTTAAATGTAGAGAGGCCAGAAGGGGGAGCTCTCAGGCCCAATGTCTTGGCAAAGAACTCCAGGAAGTAGTCTCTGGAATAGCCATCCCGGCTTCCTTTCCCCTCTGCAAAACAGTTCCTGCTCCTTTGTTTCAATGGACTGCTGCTTGGCCCACTCTGATTGCCTGGTCTGGTTTGCAATTCTTTGTTGTTCCTGAACCAACCTATTTTTCTCAGTAGAAATATCTGGCTGATTTTTTTGTTAAGGTCAACACATTTGGTGGCCCATACTGGGATCCAGAAAAGCCCATCAATGACTCCCAGGCTGATAAGCAAACAGGCACCACACCCACCAACCAATGGAACCACTGCTTCTTGCAGACGCTGACGTTTCAGAGTACTTTCTCCTGGATAGGAGCTTCCGCTCTCTCTGTGATCTGCAGCTTTCCAGGCGGTGTTCGCCATGGAATGATCTCAGGCTCCGCCTCCAGTCACCTTTGTCCTTCTCTGAAATTCTCCCTCCTCCCTTCTCTCCTGACCCAGTTAGTACCTGTGCCTTTACAAAGAAGTCTTCCGGGGCTCTAAAGGCTAAATCTGTAATTTCTTTTATCCTCTGGACTATCGCTAATGTTCCAGACATAGTCAATGATTTTCCCAAAGTAGCTGGAGATGCTCAGAGACTGGCTAGGAATTTAACACAGCCACTCAAACTGACCCGCCTGGTTTATCTGACGTATAGCATCTGGTTTGTATGCTTGTCAGTGAAGGCAGGCTCAGCATTGGATTAAAATAGTGATTGGGGAGATTCTGATGGTCTCTAGAAATACAACCTGAGACTACCGACTGACTTACTATGTGATATGGTTCACTGTCTCCATGGCATCTTCTGAGGCTGCACTGAGGGCATGCCTGCCAGGGGTCCATCATGGCCTTGCTGAAGATATGTAGCCTGCTAAGGCTTACTACTGTGATTATTTGTTGTGATCGTTAGAGAAGACCACTAAATACTGACAAATATCCAACTCTTGGGAGGACAGTGATTAATTTTTATACCTCACATAGACACTCCTTGCTTTTAAAATGTCTACTACTAAGTGTTGTTGAAATGCCATTTGTATGTTTACTAACCGCATGGAGCCTGATCTGTTTTAGATTAAAACAGATAAAAATTACTTCCATACCTAACTACCATGTGTCAGGATTAAAACTATAGTGGAGCCAACTGAAGCTTATAGGAATATAAATGAATATACAAAAATATACTAAAAAAAAGATTATTCTGTGGTATCTGATAGATGCATTGACCAAACAGGGTCAAATAAGAAAAATGTATAAATTTTCCTGAATCCAGTTGCAAGGGTAAGCTAGAGTATAGATATTGATAATTGCTTCTGAATAGTTAAGTAATCAAAACACCTTGTAATCATTAGCAACTAAACTAATAATTTTATGCATATTAATATGTTTTATATGAACTCTTCTGGTTAATTCTCTCAAGCAAGACATCTTTGAGTCTTTTCTTAGGTGACACAACAGCCTCAAAATAGGCACATGCATTTTCCCAACAGTGTATCTTGGGCCTGTGACCGCTCCTTCCGTCCCCCTTCTAAGATGCCATTAGCAGGCTCTGTGCAACAGCCAAATGCCCATTCAAGGTAGCAATTTGATTTTGATCTTTTTAGTTTCTCACTAAATTATAGAATCAGTTCTCTGGCTGTCAGCTGCTGACAATTTTATAACAGCTTATTTTCAGTACCTCTCTGGAAAAACACCAACTTATGGTTTAGCGTGCTCACTTATATCAAGATCTTCAGTGATTGAAAGGGGTCTGCCTTGCAAATATTTGGTGACCAAGTGAATTTAATGTTGGAATTTTTCTTCAGAACTGAAAATTCCATATGCTTTAATATATTTTTATTATTAATTAAGATAGTTTTAAAGCACTTGATATTCTACCCTTAGGGAAGGAGCATATTTCTTTAAAAATAACCACCTAAGATCATAAAAATGAAAGCTATGTAGCTGAATATCTGTACTTAAAATACTATGGTTAACACATTTTTTCAATGTGATTTAGGCCTAAGTGCCATTTGTGAGAATTAATCAACATTGTTGTTTTTTCCCCCTAGAATGATAAACTTTGTCATTTTATTTTACTTTTTTTGTTAAAATACTCTATTTCCAACAAAAGTTTGTAAATATCATATATGTAAATATTACGTGTATACTAGTGACCTGGTGCATGGAATTTGTGCACATTAAAAAGGGGATTAGAGGAAATAACTTAATATTGCTATTTGCCCTTTCTCTATAATAGAAATGTCAGAGATGAAAGAAAATTAGTAAAATGTGTATGAAAACCTTCCTCCTGTCAGAGTCTGGGGCACACCCGGGAGCCAGAGTCAGGTCCCCGCCCACCAGTGCACGCCTCAAAATTGCAGGAGACCCAGACCTGGACCTCCCCTGCCCTCGCATTGGGCTAGATCCAGACCCGGCCGGTGACACGCCTGTCAAGCCCTCTCAGGCAGGAGGCATAGCCTAAGGTCCCCTGGCCCAGTGCCAGGACAGGGGTTGTGGCCTGAGGTCCCCCAGCCCAAACCAGGGTGGAGATGTGCCTGGAGGTCTTCAGTCATGCCCTGCCAGGTGTGTGTATGAGTGTGTGTGGGGGTGCACAGCCTCAGTTCCGCCGACCCAGCACTGGGAGGAGGGCGTAGCCTCAGGTCCCTGCTGATTGCTCATTAAGGATCCTTAAGGGAACTTGGCCTCAGCTGTGGGTACAGCCATCTTTGTGATGGAGTGATGGTCAATTAACATATTCCCTCTTAATTAGAAGGGTATATACCTTATATTTCTTAACATTTAAAAATAAACTTTATTTTCTAATTCTAACATATAGCCCACTGTTCTCGCAATATTTTTTTAAATTAGAAGTTAATACAAGTAATACCAAAATCTCAATTTGTGATCAGTGATATAAATCCTTCATTAAAATCGGGCTTGCTATTAAATTACTGAGTTGGCCCAAGTAGAATGTCTTCTTCGTGTAGATAAGCAGAAGTGTGTGATTATCTTTAAGTTCAGCTAACATTTACTGCACATCAGCGGCCCTCAGGCACTGTGCAGGCCTTCTCTTGTCTTTAAAGTGATGTGATTTGGTCCCTGAGGAACATCCCAGAGTGAGTGAGACATCATTTAAATTGTTTTAAGAAAAAATAGCGTTATGAAATTCTGGTAAATGTTATGTTATGCATACGTCCAAGTTACTGACGCACAATAACTGAAAAGTATACTTATTGTATGCATTATTATTCAGGAAAGGTTTTCTGGGGGAAATAACAGTTGACCATTCATATAAAAGGCTGAGAGAAATTAACTGCATCACCTGAGTCAGGGAAAATATCTATCCAATCAAAGGAACATTGTGAACGAATTATGAACCTATAAATAGCATGGTGTGTGCTGAGCACGTCTGTTTAAAGTGCAGGATATAGAATGACAAATGCTGGATTAGAAGTAGACCGACGTCCCATTACCAAGGCCTTTATGCCAGACAATGGAGATTCAGCATTTCCCTTTAGTGGAATTTAGCAGAGTAATTGAGAATTTTTAAACAGGAGAGTGAGTAACACGGTCATATTTTATTTAAGAAGCATCCTAAAGACCATAATAACGTGACAAGGCTGGATCAAAAGAGAAACTTCAGAAATAGATTAGAAAGATCCAGATGATAGGTAAATAGGGGGCTGAACTAAGTGGCCACATAAACAGAAACAAAATGCTGAAGTGGATTCAATCCATATTCAGAAAGAAAATTTTATAAGACTTGAAAAATAAATAAAATGAGGATGAATAATAAAAAAAAAAACACAGAGAGGACTTTGGACTGATAATTAGGTATCTGATATTTATAACTGGATACCTGGTAGATGCTCAGAGCTATACAGAGGCCTGGGAAAGGGAGGATCGGAATAATAATTTTGCTGAAAGGAAGTTGAATCCAGATTTACACAATTATAATTTTAAGTGACCATGGGACATTTGGCATTTAAATGTAAGATTTCAGCTCTGGTTTTAGACTGGAGCAAGTGCATTCAACTGAAATGTTTTGAGCATCAAGAATTAAGAAATAGCCTCATGGTAAAAATATGAATTATATTTAGTCACTTTAAATTCTCATACATAATTATTTCCCAATGGAAGCATTTCTTCATTTACCTTCATATTTTTTCTCTGTATTTTTTCTAAGTTGAAAATTGTAAGTCATTGTCTAGCTCTACCTAATTTGAATAATGCTGCTTTTCTTTAAGACTTCCCTTCCACTTTTTTAGTATCAGCAAATAACTTTTATGACTGATTTTAGTGATGACCTAAGTGATTTGACAATCTCTTTGGAAGTATCAGAGGTATTTCTCTTTTCTATCATGTTTTAAAAACTTGTTCTAATAAGTCAAATTTGTCATAAACCAATAAGATTATTACATTTTAATTATTAGATATGTCATAGTTATACTAAGTATTTACATTGCATGTAAGTTCTCCTAAGTTAGTTATTTTATATTGTTAGTAAATATGTTTAATCTTATACCCCACCCACTTAAATTATAGCAATTGATTGATGAACTTAGAGAACTCAACGACCAGTGAGCTGTTATTGGAGAGGCAGAACAAAGCATCTATGAAGAACACATCGTTTGGAGCTGGGCTATTGGATAAAATCCCCAAATCTGGCAGCCACTAGCCTTGTCTCTTTAGGTAAGGTGTTAACTCTTTGCCCGGGTTTCTCTGTTGCCTCATCTTGGCACATAGCCTGTGTTATGTAAAGAAACTTTTCATAAAAAAAAAAACTAAGGGAGCTTACAATCTCGTATACGATACAGCAACTACAATACTACTTAAAATTTAAATCTAGAGCAAAATCCTTACGATAAAAAAGATTATTAAGTACAGAGAAAAACGGGGATTCAAAATTGTGTCATGCCTTCGGCCAATGGATTTGAGCATAATAGACATGTGTAATGAACAGAAGACAGAAAACTTGGATTTTTAACATCAGCACCTGAACCCTGCCAGATAGTCACTATTTTCCCTTTTGTAAAGTCTGAATAATATCAGCTATATTTAATAATTTAGCAACATTTATATAGATATTTATACTATAAAGTTATACACTGAAAACAAATATAAAACATATTTTCATGATGATAAAGCTTCTACATTATCTCCTTTAATTACATAGTAAAATGGGTTACTAGTATACACAAAGATACAGCTGAGCAAAGAGGGGAATATGTGGTTATAAATTACTTTCTCAAGGTAACGCTCTCAAGTGGCATATGTGAAAGTCAATTCTGCTTTCTGAATCCATATGCAATTGTCTTCCATTTCCCTATGCGTGTGACTGAGCTACATTCCCACTTAGACTGACAAGATGACAGCTTTGAAAGCAAAGATCACACAGGACCAATGTCAGCAACACATTTAAAAATGCTGGGGAGCCCTAACCGGTTTTTGCTCAGTGGGTAGAACATCAGCCTGCAGACTGAAAGGTCTCAGGTTCGATTCCCATCAGGGGCATGTACCTTGGTTGCGGGCACCTCTCCAGTGGGAGGTATGCAAGAGGCAGCTGATCGATGTTTCTCTCTCATTGATGTCTCTAACTCTCTATCCTTCTCCCTTCCTCTCTGTAAAAAATCAATAAAATATAATTTAAAAAATAAAAATCTTGGGGAAAGAACAAGAGGAGTCCAAAGAAAATACACACAATAAACTGAGGTTGAAAGCTCAGATTCATTAGAGAGACAGATACAACCTAACCAAAGGCGTCTTGAAACACCCAATTGCATTGTCTCAGACTGAGGAGGAAACAGTTAGCAAACATGGGAAATCCGGAATGAACCAGGTGATGTAACTCAACATAAAGGACTGGTATCCACCCATTTCTGCCAAGAGACCTTAGACAAGATGGGTCATGTCCTTAAGAATAAAACCAGACTCAAATATAAATGCCCCAAATCGAGGCATAGGGATGTCAAGGCCTCATCCTGCCCCCAAAATCACATCGGAACCCAGCCGCCAGCGCAGGAGCATACCTTTGGGGGCAGAGGCGTCCGGGGTGCAGCGCCTGGAAGGACAGGAGGAGAGAGGGTGGGGTGAGGCGGGAGGAGGCCAGGCCTGCGCCCCTGACCCCAGGCCCCTGCGCCCCCCAGACCCGCACCCGGGCCTGCGGCTCCCAGGGAGGGAGGGAGGGGCCCGGAGCCGGGCCGTGCACCAGGCCGGCCTGTGCCCGGGGATGGGGGTGTATAGGGATGCATAGGGGTGTATATGGGAGTGTATAGGGGTGTGTGTGGGGGGGGGGTCCCCGCCAGCGCTCAGGGCCCAGGCTCCGGGCTGCGGGCTGCCAGAGGCTCCAGGGCCCCATCAGCTCCGTTACCCAGGCCCTCAGCCCCCCAAGGCGGCCTCCCGCCCCCACAGTCACCGCCTCCCGGGGTCACCCCCTCCCGGGGTCACCGCCTCCCGGGGTCACCGCCTCCCGGGGTCACCCCCTCCCGGGGTCACCGCCTCCCGGGGTCACCCCCTCCCGGGGTCACCGCCTCCCGGGGTCACCCCCTCCCGGGGCCACCCCTTCCCGGGGTCACCCCCTCCCGGGGTCACCGCCTCCCGGGGTCACCCCCTTCCAGGGCCACCCCCTCCCGGGGTCACCCCCTCCCGGGGTCACCAGCCTGGCGCACCCAGGACACAGGTCCCCGCAAAGGACGGTGGTCCGGCCCCGGCCCCCCAGCCCCCCGGCGCCCCCAGGCTCTCAGGGCGCCCGCTCACCCCGCACCCGCCGCTCCGGGATCCGGGGATCCGGCCCCACCCGGGTCTGGGTCTCGCGAGATCAGCTGCTCCCATGGCAACAAGCTCCCAGCTCTCCCTGCAGCCGGGCTCCCTGACCTGCAAACACCTGTGCGCCCAGCGGGGCTTCCTCTGCTCCGGGCTGTGCGGTTCCGAGACACAGCCCTCCCCCAACCCCCAGGTCCCCACGTGGCCCCTAGAGCTCCCCACGTGACCCGCTCCCCACGTGACCCCGAGAGCTCCCCACGTGACTGCAGCACCCCACGTGACCCCAGCTCCCATGTGCCCACAGCTCCCTATGTGCCCCCAGCTCCCCACGGGACCCCAGCTCCCCATGTGCCCACAGCTCCCCACATGACCCCAGTTCCTCACGTGACCCACCCCAGCTCCCACGTGACCCCAGCTCCCCCACATGCAGACCTCCGGACATGTGCACTGCTCCAGCTGGACTTGCCTGAGGAGGCTGCCCCTCTCCTGGCTCCTGTGCTCCGTCAGTCCCAGCCTGGGGCATCCGGAGCCTCCCGGACTGGGATGGAAGCTCAGAACTGGGATGGAGGCTCAGGACTGGGATGGAGGCTCAGGACTGGGATGCAGGTCCCCGGACTGGGATGGAGGCTCAGGACTGGGATGGAGGCTCTGGACTGGGATGGAGGCTCAGGACTGGGATGGAGGCTCCGGACTGGGATGGAGGCACGCTGAGTGCCTGAACTGGGACACCGCTGGCCCTGAGGACCCGGCACCCAGGCCCAGCACTGGCAGACTCAGGGCCAGGCCCGCTGGCTGCTTCCCCAGTGGAGACACATCAATGTGGGAGAGAACAATCAATTGCAAACCCCCCGCCCCCCCAATTGGCCCAACTGGGCATCAAACTCACAACCTAGGTAAGGACCCTGACCAGGAATCAAACACAGAGTTTGGGGTACTCACTAGAGGGTGCTCCAACCAACGGAATCACCAGGTCGGGCTTTTTATTGGACAATTCTTTTTAAAGAGTGTCACTCTGAGTAGCTTATTGGATGCATAGAGGCCAGTGATTCGTCCATAGCTAAGCAGTGGTCAAGCTACTGTTATCTGAGATCAAGGCTCCAGGTCGCTGTTGAATGGCTTCTCGGAGCTCAGGTCACACTTCATTCTCCTGAGGCCCTGTGAGCCTGATGTTTGTTTGTTGGTTTCCCTGGCAATGTCAAATAGACTTTTAGATACCCGTTATTTCCATTCCTAGCTTCACAGTTTACTGCCTTTTTATAAATTAATCAACTTTATACTTTAAACTACTGACCTTCCTAATTCCTAGGAGGGAAAACAAGTCATTAACATAAAGATTAAACATAGATACTTCTAAATGTTTACAAAACTGAGCCCTAGCCAAAACCGGTTTGGCTCAGTGGATGGAGTGCAGGCCTGCGGACTGGAGGGTCCCAGGTTTGATCCTCTACCTGGGTTACAGGCACATCCCCAGTAGGAGATATGCAGGAGGCAGCTGGTCGATGTTTCTCTCTCGTCAATGTTTCTTGCTCTCTATCCTCTCCCTCCCTCCCTGTAAAAAAATCAATAAAATATATTTAATTAAAACACACACACACACACACACACGCAAAAAAAACAAAAATAACAAAACACACAAACAAACAAAAAAGCACAAAAAAACACAAAAAACACAAAACTGAGCCCTAACCAGTTTGGCTCAGTGGCTAGAGCATCAGTACAGTCTAATAAAAATATATGACTGTAGAAATAAGAGCAAACATTTTTTATTCTTTGCTACTGTCATGGTTTTCAAATATTCTTGGAATTTTTCTCAGTTGTGCAAGAAGTCCCTGTCTACTATTCCAGCGGTCGGCAAACTGCGGCTCACTAGCCATATGCAGCTCTTTGGCCCCTTGAGTGTGTCTCTTTCACAAAATACCAAGGCCTGGGCGAATCTATTTTGAAAAAGTGGCATTAGAAGAAATTTAAGTTTAAAAAATTTTGGCTCTCAAGTGAAATTTCAATTGTTGTACTGTTGATAATTGGTTCTATGGACTAATGAGTTTGCCGACCACTTTCCTATGCCATAACTGATGGCATACTGTGAGTCATTTTATAGAGCTTCTGTGAGAATTCTGCTCAAAGCAATCTCTACGATTCTTAGAGTTTTCCTGGTGGTAGATATAGTGGTAAATCAATCTCTATTTTTGCCACCACGGCCAAACAGCTGGGGCTCTTATTTGTTCATCTTCTTTCCTGTATGTCAGGGATCTAAGTTGAGTGCAGCCCTTCGGAGGGAGAGGAAGCTTGTCCATCCGCTCTTGCTGTCGGCATGCTAGTACAAAACTCACACAAAGGGTAGAGACTGAGAGATCATGAAATCCCAACTAACCAGAAAATCTCTAAGAAATTTCAACTCACAGGTATCATTGACCTAATTGAATTCAAGAACAGATGTCTATGGGATCATCCATCACCACTCTGCTACATGACCTAAAATTATTAATATCCACACTTTTCCACAGAAAGAGAGGCATATGCATTTGGAAAACAGACGATTGCAATGCAGTTTCAAATTAATATTTATGCCTGGGGAGTATAAGAATAGGCTTCTATTAAAACCCAAAAGCACCCATTCTCACATACCTTCAAGGCTTCTTTGTCTAAGAGAGATGGCAGTTCAATCACTTGATCTCTTTTTGCTCCAAATGCCTTTTTCCAGGAATGTGACTCAGAGATTACTGAAATAAAATATGAAGGGTGATACACATTTTATTCCATTTCCAATATCTTGGGAATCATTGCCTATTTCAGCTTCTATAAGGCCCAAGCTGTAATTAAAATTTCACAAACCTTCTCAGCTCTCTGTAAGAAGAGGTTGTGTGCCTGTGTGTGTGTGTGTGTGTTTGTGCGCGCGCTTCAATTATAGAATCTATACTATATATTATACATTTTTAGTTTATTGCTGGCTGAAGGTGAACTATGGCAAAATAAAATTATCACACATAAATGTTTGTTTGTTTGTTTTTAAATATATTTTATTGATTTTATACAGAGAGGAAGGGAGAGAGATAGAGAGTCAGAAACATCGATGAGAGAGTCATCGATCAGCTGCCTCTTGCACACCCCTCACTGGGGATGTGCCCGCAACCAAGTTACATGCCCTTAACCGGAATCGAACCCGGGACTCCTCAGTCCCCAAGCCGACGCTCTATCCATTGAGCCAAACCGGTCCCGGCAAATTATCACACATAAATGTTTGTAATAGCGCACCCCTTCCCTCTGGCCATCACTGTCTGTGTCTGTGGGTTATGCATGTATGCTCATTGGCTAATCTCTTTCCCTTCTTTCATCCAGTCCCTCTCTCCTCCCAGCCTCTCCACTGTGACAGCTGTCAGTCTGTTCCATGTATCCATGTATCTGTTTTGTTCATCAATTTATTTTGTTCATTAGATTCCACATATACAAGTAAATGAGATTATGTAGTTCTCATCTTTCTCTGACTGGCTTATTTCACTTAGCATAATAATCTCCTGGTTCCTCCATGCTGTCACAATGAATAAGAGATCCTTCTTTTTCACAGTTGCATAGTACTCTGCAGTATAAATGTGCCACAGCTTTTTTATTCACTCATTCACTGATACGAACTTGGGCTGTTTCCAGATCTTGGCTATTGTAAATACCCCTGCTATGAACATAGGGGAGCAGATATTCTTTCTGATTGGTGTTTTGGAGTTCTTAGAATGTATTCCTAGAAATGGGATCTCTGGATCAAAAAGCAGTTTCATTTAAAAATTTTTGAGGAAACTCCATATTGTTTTCTACAATGTTTTAATTTAGATCTCTCTGATGATTAGTGACCTTGAGATTTTTCCATATGTCTATTGACCATCTGTCTGTCCTCTTTGAAGAAGTGTATATTTGGGTCCTTTGCCAGTTGTTTTGATTGTTTGTCTTCCTGAGTAGTATAAATTATTTTTATATATTTGACATTAACCTCTTATCAGGTTTATCATTGGCAAATATGTTCTCCCATGCAGTGAGTTCCTGTTTTATTTTGCTGATGGTTTCTTTTGCTGTGCAGAAGCTTTTTAGTTTGATGTAGTCCCATTTGTTTATTTTTTCCTGTGTTTTCCCTTGCCCTAGGTCAGTGGTCCACAAACTTATTAATCAACAGAGCCAAATATCAACAGTACCACAATTGAAATTTTTCTTTTGAGAGCAAAAACCCAACTTCTGAGCATGGGCCATGAAGTTTCAATCGCACTGTATGCATGCACCTGCACCTGATATTTTGTGGAAGAGCCACACTCAAGGGGCCAAGGAGAATGTGGCTCGAGAGCTGCAGTTTGCGGAGCACTGTCCTAGTAGATATATCAGCAAGAATATTGCTAAAGGAGATGTCTGAGATAATGATAGCTTTTCTATTGTCTTATGAGAGTTGTGAGAACTATCCTATCTAATAAAGATAGAATATGCAGATTGTTCATAACTCCACGACAAAGGTGGCATTGCCCATAGCCAATAAGGAGGGAATATGCAAATTGATATGGCAAAAGGCAGAAGGCAGCTCTGGCCTGAGAAAGGTGGAAAGGAGGGTCCGGCCACAGTGCAGCCGGAGCAGGCAGCCAGGAGAAGGAAGGCCTATTCTTGCGTGAGTCTCTGTGCATCAGGCCTCCAGTCATTAATGAGTGTGAAGGACTGGGTATCAGGTTATAAAATTACCCATACAATACGCAAGCACTAGGAATAAACATGTAGATAAGAGACTTTTTAAAAATATATATTTTATTGATTTTTTTACAGAGAGGAAAGGAGATGCCCTTGACCAGAATCAAACCTGGAACCTTTCAGACCAGAGACTGATGCTCTATCCACAGAGACAAACTGGCTTCAGCAAGACTTTTCTTTTTTTTTTTTTTTTTTGGACCACAGTGAATGTTTGCTTCTTGGTAAGTCAATAATTGTTTGCCTAATGAGAAATGAAATGATTATGTTCCTATGGCTCTCTCTTCCCCAATCCCTCTACCCCAGGTGGTTCTTGGGTATCCTTCTGAACTAGACCCAACGGCAGCTGCTGGGCCCATGGGTCTTTTCCAGGTACCCAGGTCACCGGCGGTTCATTGGGAGAGTCTCCACGGCAGCCACTGTGCTCAGATACAGGAGAACGCCAGCATCACCCAGAAAAACAGCTTGTCTTCAGCTAATGCCGCGAAGAAATAGTGCTCGGCAGGCCCGCAGCTCCTGAGGGAGGCTCCGTGTAGGAGTGCCTCTCTTCAGGGAAGATTAATTTGTCAGTTCCGTCATATATTTCAACGGTATGTTTCCCTGCACTATCTGAACATTTTATTTCTTTTTAGCACAATATATAAATTCAGTACTAAATAATACGACAGAGTGCCCTCAGTGGTAAAGTATGTTATCTAAAAATAGCACGCATCTTTTCCATAATATATGGAAAACGCAGCTAAATCCTTCTGAAAACATTTTTTATGTGTGTGGGGCCAGTTTGTTCATTAGTTTTTCGTTAGCTCACTGAGAAAACTTTATGGATTAAAAAAGTAATGAGCAATGGTGAAATATCTCTTCAACTGAGTTTCATGGGATATAGACGGATAAGATTTGTGCTGTTATAGAAATTTACTAGAGCCCTGATGCACGAAGATTTGCGTGAGAAAAGGCCTTCCTTCCCTGGCTGCAGGCACTGCCTTTGCCATGGCTGGAGCCGCCTTTCTGCTTTCCCACACTGTTCAGAGCTCAGAGTGGCTGGGGTGTTGTGGAATGCCTGCATCATTCCCATGGCGATGACTCAAGCACCCCGCCCCCAATCGCTTGGTGCCCGTGTATGCAAATTAACCAGCCATTTTTGTTGGCTTAATTTGCATACTCCTGATTGGCTGGTGGGTTTCACAAAGGTATGGTCAATTTGCATTTTTCTCTTTTATTAGTGTAGATTATTATAATTAAATGCAATGAAATTTCAACTCAGTGCTATTCCCTACAACTAAGACTTGCAGATTTCAAAAATTCCTGCAGAGAGCAATTGTTAAATAAAGATGACATTCTATTCCATGCTTTCAGAAGGTATCAGATTAGGTGCCACTTTTGAATGGTATAAAAGAGCTATTTGCTGTCCAGTGGTTTTCACTCTCCTAGAGTTTAAACAATATAGTATTCCAAATTTCACCGTCTCATCACTTTATCGATAACCATTAAGTTTGTTTTAAAGTCCTAGATAAGGATAATAACATACTATTTTTAGAATCACTAGGAACAACTCTACTAAGGCAGGTTATATTTAAAAATAATGTTATGCTCACCATGACTTTACCACTTACCTCAACTAGAGGAAAGGCCAGCTTACCCCCTGCTTTCTGTCCTGCCCACTGCGAGGACCAGCTTCAGCTTCAGATTAGTCACAGTGTCATACTGAGTATGTCTGTTGGTGAGCCCAGCACTTTTCTCTTCTTTTTGTAAACTCTGTTTTATTTATTTCCTGAGAGAGGAAAAGAGAGGGAGAGAACAATAAGAAATATCAATGAGAGAGAAACATCACTGGTCAAATGCCTCCTGCATTCCCCTTACTGGTGATTGAACCTGCAACCTGGGCACATGCCCTGATGGAAATGGAACCTTGACCTCCTGGTTCATGGGTTCATGCTCAGCCACTGAGTCACACCAGATGGGCAGGTTCTATACATTTAAAAACAAACAAAAATTGGTAGTAAGATCTGAGCTCCTCTTTCAAGCAAGCATTTGCATTCTTATACTGTATTTGTTGCTAGCAAAATAAAATTTTCATGGTTAATTCCAATAGTTTTTATTACATGGTTTAAACACAATGTCTGTCTGTCTCTCACAGTTCTTCCTATGCAGGTTGCTGAATTCTCACCAGGTACTTTAAAGATGGTTGTGAATTCACTACAAACAAATGTGACCATGTGAGGCCATCTTCTAAAAATGAGTTTTTAATCTTTCAATGGTGGAATATTGGAGTTTGCCCAAAACCAAGCTTGGTTTTTAGTTATAAAGTAATCCTAGGATCAACATATCATGAGGGCTATAATAATCCAATTTAAAGTTGAGGTGAAGTCAGATTATTTATGCTTAATTAAAGACTTTGATAAAGTTAATAACAGAATTTAATACTTGGATAATATAGACAATTGGTCAAGAAACAACCTAGTAGTTATTGGGCTCTTCCTTCTCTTAAGGCAGAGCAATATGTTTACCATGCCCTTTCCCTTATAAAATGTCATTGGATTATCAGGTCAATTTGTGTGCTGAACATGCTTAGGGGTTACTATTTTCATTTTCTAGCTGATATCAAAATCTCAAGTGGCATAGTAGCAAATAAACTTTAGGCATATTTAGATTAATTACAAAAATTTGAGTATCTAAATGTATTTACAGTTCTTCAAAGGGAATGAGGTTATCACATTCAGCAATAGTATGTACATAATGAGTAATACAGATTATAGTCATTTCCATTCTAGTGGACAGTGTGCTACTTCGTGAGATGGGAAGAAATTACCCAGGTCTTGTTAATGATTTTTAATTCACCTAAGCTGATATATATAGAGTACAAGGCCTTAGTCATAACCGGTGATCTACAAGTATAAGTTATTTTTAGACAATAGGTTTACAATTTATAAAACTGAAATAAGCAAAAATGAACAATGTGTTTGAAACACTGGTTTTCAATAAACTACATGTATTAGAAAACAAAGTATACAATATTAAAAAAAAAAAAGCGAAAGCTCTATGTGATTAGTGGTTGAGCATCAACCTATGAATCAGATCATGGTTTGATTCCTGGTCAGGGTACATGCCTGGGTTGCGGGCTTGATTCCCAGAGGAGGGTGTGAGGGAGACAGCCAACCAATGATTCAGGGATTCACTGTCCTCATTGATGCTTCTCTCCCTCTCTCTCTCTCCCTTCTTTTTTGAAATGAATTAAACACACACACACACACACACACACACACACACACAGACACACACACACACACACACACACACACAAAGAAAACAAAAGAAAACAAACAAACAAGCAAAAAAAACAGCAGGGAACTAGCAGGAAAATATCTATAATCAGGAGGAAACCAACCAATAGAAATCAACCCACAATTGACTCTGATTAGAATAGAGGACTTTAAACACAGAATTTAAAATGTTTGTATACATTTTAAAGGTTAAATAGGGACCTGTGCATTATTAAAATGATATAAATCGACTTTCTAGAAGTCAAAACTATTGCTGACATAAAAATAATTGGATAAAATTAAAAATAAAGTAGATATTGTGCAATAAAAGATCTGCAATCTTGAATACTCAGAAATACAATTGAAACTAAAATAGAAAATAGGATCAAAAGCAAAAACAGACAAACACACAAAAATAAATAATGCATAAGTGTTGGAGAAATGTCAAGGATTCAATATACTTTGGATTGGAAACTGTAGGTAGTGGAGCAAAAATATTTGAACAATAATGTTCAAATGAGAATAATTTAAAATCATCAGAGATAGACTTTTTATTTGCAGCACATCAAAGGAAAGGATGAAAGCAGGATTGTTATTGTATATAACAAGAGTGACGATATTAGAATAATATATTCAAAGTATTGAAAGAAAATATCAATCTACAATTTTATAGTAGGTGAAAATGTAATTCAGTAATAAATCAAAATAAAGACTTTTCTGACATACAAAAGCTGAGAGATTCCTAACCAGTGATCCATACCACAAGATGTGTTGAAATACTTTAGGTACAAGGAAAATTACCCCACAAGGAAATAGGAATCCTCACAGAGGAACAAAGATCACAGGTGAAAACAATTACTAATATATGTGTACATATGTAACATATATGTTAATATTTAAATCTCTTTAAGAGATAATTGACTTTACATAATAATAATAAATGTGTAATGTGAGGTTTATAACAGAATATTAAAATTTAAATATTAAAGTTTAGGAGTGAATAAATGAAAATTTATCTTAAATATTTCATATTAAACATGAGCCAGTAAACATCATTTGAAGATAAACTATAATAATTTAAAACATTTACTATAAACTCTAAATCAACCAATAAAATAACAAACCCAGAATATAAAATGTTAATGTAATATAAAGCATTATGTAAGGGCAAATTTGTAGCCCTAAAATCCTACATTAAGAGAGAGGAATTATCTTAAGTCAATGACTTCAAGTTGCAAGCTGTGAAACAAGAAAATGAAAGGTAAATAAATCCCTAAATAATGAGAAGATGGGAGATAATAAAGATCAGATGGCAAATCAGTGAAATAGAAAATGACAGAGCAGACGTATTTTTGTAACCTGGTTCTTTGTGAAAATTAAAGAAATGGTTAAATATTTAGCCAGAATAATCAATGAGTAATAGAAGACACCTTGCCAATATTAAAAGGATAATAAGGGAATGATATCTCTATGGATAAGTAAAATAGATCAGTGGAACAGACTAGACAATCCAGAAATACACGTGCATTTAAATGGGCAGTTGATTTTTCACAAAAGTGAAATGAAAAATGAAGGATAGTCTTTTTAACAAACCTGGAAAAATTGGATGTCCATATGCAAACAACAACAACAAAAAAAGAATTTGGATCCCTACTCAGACTATATAAATTCTAGGAGCAAATGTTTATGACTTCAACTTAGTGAACTTCAATAATGGATAGTGTGGAACATGCCTATCATAGTGAAAACATTATTTGGTGAGTATGTGGAGAAAAGGGAACCCTCTTGCATTATTGGTAGAAATGCAGATTGATGCAGCTAATATGGAAAACAGTATGGTGTTTCTTCAAAATATTAAATATGGATCTGCCTTATGACCCACAATCCCACTTCTGGGGATTTATCTGAAGGAACCCAAAACACTAACTATAAAGAATATATGCACCCCTATGTTTATTGCAGTATTTATAATAGCCAAGATATGAAAACAATCCAAGTGCCCATGGGAAGATGAGTGGATATTTTAATGCATTTTTAAAATATATATATATATATATATATATATATATATATATATATATATATATATATATATAATTTATTTTTTTGCAGAGAGGAAGAGAGAGGGATAGAGAGAAACATCAATGAGAGAGAGTCGTCGATCAGCTGTCTCTTACACATCCCTTATTGGGAGATGTGCCCGCAACCAAGGTACATGTCCTTGACAGGAATCAAACCTGGGACCTTTCAGTCCACAGGCCATCACTCTATCTACTGAGCCAAACCAGTATCGGCATGCCTTTTCTATTAATTCTATTATTTTTGTCATTGCTGAGTCAATTTTGATTGACTATGGTTTTGATAGAAAAGTTTATCTAACTATGAGTCATAATTTTTAATTTCTTTCCATCATCAGTAATTTTTTTTTTTAATTCTCAACCGAGAATATTTTTCTATTGATTTTTAGAGAGCTTAGAAGAGGGAGGTAAAGACAGAGAAAAACATCAATGTGAGAGAAACACACATAGGTAGCCTCCTGCATGTTCCCTGACCAGAGCCTGGGCAGGGGAGAAGTACATGCAACTGAAGTACATGCCCTTGACAGGAATGGAACCCGGGGCCATTTGGTCCACAGGCCTGAGCTCTATTCACTGAGCAAAACAGGCTGAGGCATCAGTAATCTTTTATTGGATCCATAGCTATGTCAGTTTTCCGTTGTTGAATCCTGCATACTTTTGTGCTCCTGTAAATACTCTTGCACTTCCTCCGGGATGCATTTAGCTATGGAGAACAGTTATGGGGGCTCGCTTTGAAGTTTGTTTTGTGAAACAAGTGAAAGTTTCCATTCAGGCTAATCATATCCCCATTAATAATGCAGCTCCCTTTTGAGTAACCCACTTGAAGTTCTTTCACTTATGAAGCTCTCAGTTGGAATGATGGTAATAGAAACTGGCCCTGGCCTTTGGGAGTTCCAGAAAGTTCTCTCTTTAATCTTTGTGTGGTGCTTTTTCTGGCCCGGGGTTGTGTATTTTCAGGAACTTTTGATTTTAATTTGTTTGAAATATTTCTATGCATGCAGCCTATATAATGATGCTGACATTGACGATGGGAAGTTAAAACATAAAGTTTTTCAAAAGGCAGTAGTCCTACACTTGAGAAAGTATCTCAGTATAAAAATGTTATCAAATAAAAAGTATAAAAGATGTTAGGAATAACACCATTAACCTTCATGTGGCATTCAAAATATCAAAGAATGTGTCCTCACCTTGGAGCTGAATTACCATCTCCCCACTTACTACACAAATTATTTTTAAAGGCTGCCTTGGTAAAGTCAGTAATACTATCAGGAATGTAAAAAACAAAGTTAAGCATTATAATATAGTGAAGATCAATACCTTATTACCATTTCTGGGAAAATGGCTCTGGTAGCAAAAAAGCTTTCCAGAAGTTAGTTCCAAGTACTTTTTAATGGGGTAATATTTTTCCCATTATTTTAAGCCCATGGATGATGAGATGTCAAAAGAAATCCTCAGCCCATGTTGTAGCATTGAAATGAACAAATGTGTCATTAAAAATCAAGCACGGGCCGAGACCGGTTTGGCTCAGTGGATGGAGCGTTGGCTTGGGGACTGAAGGGTCCCAGGTTCGATTCCAGTAGTCAAGGGCATGTACCTTGGTGGCGGGCATATCCCCAGTAGGGGGTGTGCAAGAGGCAGCTGATCGATGACTCTCTCTCATCGATGTTTCTAACTCTCTATCTCTCTCCCTTCCTCTCTATACAAAAATCAATAAAATATATTTTTAAAAAATCAAGCATGGAATGATAGTTATTCTAAAGCATTTCTTTAAAAATTCTATTCACTCTTGCTAAAAAACATGATGTGCACATGCACAGTGATTCCTTTCACCAATGAAGGAGAGCTACAATTCCTCCTTGATAGATGGGAATGCTTATTTTATTCTCTTTTATTACACATTTAGCACAATGAATGGAATTATTTTAATAGCATCATATCTACTAACGGCATTTAAGTGATCCCCTCCCATCTTTTAGGGGATATAATAATGGATTTCTGAATTTTTAATTATTCAAAATATTACAATAAGTTACAATTTATCTTAGATTTAGCTAGTAAGAATCTCATGGATACTTTCCAGATTTTCGTGGCCTTTGTGTTTTATTCCAAGGCACTAGCAGGCAAAACACACCTACTAATGACCTGGAATAAGTCATTTCTTCATGACCCCTGGAGTCCTCTGGTGAAACCCAGATCTTTTATGTACAATGTGACTGTTATTGCTGAAATGTCATTACTTCTTGACAGGTCTAGTATAGATATCCATAGATAGAGATAAAATATGGTGTGGCTGTTACTATTAATATGAATACACACATATGGTGAAATATACATTAAGAATGTAAAGCTATAATAAAAAACTAGAAAATTATGTTTACATTTATTTAAATATTTATATATATTATCATATATGTATATTTAAATGTTCATTCTCAAGCACTTGGTTTCATATAAATGTTTGGAACCTTTGTTCTAAGTCTATGAAACATACATACATTGGTATTTTAATAGATTGCATTGCATCTATAGATTGCTTTGGGTAGTATGGGTATCTTAATGATGTTAATTTTTCCAACCCTAGGACATGGTATATGCATCCACTTGTTTGCATCTTCCTGGTTCATATTGCAATGTCCTATAGTTTTCCAGGTAACAGGTCTTTTATGTCCTTGATTTAATTTACTTCAAGGTGTTGTTGTTGTAGTTGAGGATATAATTGTAAATGGGACTGTTTTCTTATTTTCTCTTTATGATTGTTCATTATTGTTGTATAAAAATGCCACCAGTTTCTGGATTGATTTTGTATCCTGCTGTGCCCAGTTATCTTAGTAGATGTAGTAGCTTTTTTGACAGAGCCTTTAAGGTTTTCTATGTACAATATCATGCATAATCAACAGAAACAGACAACAGTGTGGTGATAGTCAGAGGGATGGGGGTGGGGGCAAGGGCTGGGTGGAGGAAAGCAAAATTTGGGTCGATGGGGACATCTGTAATAGTTAAACCACAAAAATAAAGTTTAAAAATTGTTTACAGGGAAGGAAGTTTGAGAATATCAACTGAATTGTAATGAAGAGGAATACAAACCAGTCGAAGGCAGAGACTAAGCTACATGCTGCAAGAGGACAGAAGTTTAGGAAATTATATAACCCTGCTACACAGCTTTCATTGTTTATGTGTGAAGCTAAGATGTTCCGTTATTTTACCTCTGCATGATTAGGTTATCTCATCTGATTCTCCTTTCTTAATGAATGTAAAAATAATTTTAAATCTTTCTTTTTCTTTAAGAAATTGTTGAGATGAATAAACAACTGGACAAGATGGAGTAAGGGAGTTCACCGGACAGCTGCTGTCTGTGGGAAATAGCAGGTAAGTGGCTCTTTTGCAAAATGCTTCTTTAATACGCTTGCTGTTGTTATTGTTAGTGTCTGCTACATATTACACATTCACAGACTTGGAAATGCTTTTATTTTTCAAAAGTACTTTAATAAGTAGATATTAGAATGCAGAAAATATTTCCCACAGCAGCAATGCCATTAAGAGTATTCATGTTCTCCAACTATCTCCCAGATTGTTACTTAATCTAAAAGCAGTAATAAAAGATAATAGAAAACAACTCTCATGCAATATTACTAATTAGACAAGACAGAAAACAATAAAATGTAGTAAGAACTCATTTTAAGTTTATCTTAATGCAGATATGAATGATTGGTAGACCCAAATGAGAAGAGAATAAAAGGATGGGAGAAAGCAATTTTATGTCTACTTCAGGGGACTTTGGGCATTGGTAAGGGCTTTAATGCATTCTTCTTGTTGCTTTTGTTATTATTTATTTCTTTTTCTTCAAGTTTTAAAAATTCTAAAAACAATCCCTGACTATTTCGTGTGTATTGTTTTAGATTCTATGCACAAGACATTATGGAATTTGAACAAAATCATTGGCATGACTGAGGTTATTAAGTGATTTATAGTATTGCATTTAGAACAGAAATACTATTCAGTAACTAATCAGAGAAGTTAGTTGAGTGAGTATTTTTATATTGTGTAATAAAAGGAGAAATGGTATTTCTATGCTTGTAGTTTTGTCATCATCTACTCTAACTAGCCAGTGAATTGTGGGAAAGGAAAGCAATTCAACTGTAATATTGGAAGTTTAAAGTTTAACAAATAATGAACTAAGATGACAAAGGGAAGTGAATTGTCTCTTTTCTCTGGTTGTGGGATAATATATTTCAGTGAACAGACACTATGTACCAACAGAATATTTGCAGATTAGACTTTTCCAGATTTTTTTAACTGCTAAAATTTCAAGGAGTTCTCTATCGTTGTTTAATGTGAATGTACCTTTCTAGGAGTCATTTCACTCTCTCTTTGTTGTTTCATTTCTTCTATTTTGTTTTTAATTTGCTGTTCTTTTTTTAGCTACTTAAGTTAGAAACGGGGGTATTTTATTTGAGACCTACTCTGCAAGTGGATATTGCTACATGTAGAGCTAATTCTATCTCCTTGTCAATTCTATCTCCTTGTATATTTTACCCATATTCATTTTCTCCCATCCCTCCATCTTTTCTAAAGAAAATTAAGTGCTTTTGATGATAAATTGTATCTCCTTTGATGGTATGCTAATTAGTCTTAAAAAATCGACTGGATATAGTGAAATAGGCATTGAATGTTTTTTTGTTTGTTTTCAGGATTTGTGCAAAGAGGGGAGAGAAGTTGAGCTTAAGCCCTCGGAAACACAGTGTGAGGATTTCTAGGCACTGGGATGAGCAAGGAAAATTCTTGGAGGCCTTTCTGGGGAAGTTGGTGACTGAGACTGGGCCCTTAGTGTTTGCTAAGTAGTTCCCTCAGAAGTTAGGCTCCTGCCCCCACAGTAACCGGGAATTAGGGTTTCTATCTTTTGAGGATTGTATGTCAGGATAGCTCCCATGCAACTGAGAAAGATATTCCTGGGCCGTAAACTGGCCAGGTATTGGATGAATATTTATATCTCAAAAGGCACAAAGGAATTTACCATTGTGAGATTTCTGGGGGAAATGCTCTAAGGAAAGGGAGGCCAGCGACCTATAGAGAGAAAGAAGCCTGTCTAAAATGTGGTCAAGCAGAGTAGAATCTTAAAAACATCTTGATCAGCATAACTATTCATTTTGTCATTTCAGTGGTTGCTTCAGTATTCATCTATAAGTTAAAGTCTACCTTTAAGTGATCTCATACCATTTCAAGTATAATATAAGAAATGCATAGCCCTAGCCGGTTTGGCTCTGTCGGCCTGTGGACTGAAGGGTCCCAGGTTCGATTCTGATCAAGGACATGTACCTTGGTTGCAGGCACATCCCCATTAAGGAGTGTGCAGGAGGCAGCTGATACATATTTCTCTCTCATTGAAGTTCCTAACTCTCTATCCCTCTCCTTTCCTCTCTGTAAAAAAATCAATAAAATATATTTATAAAAAAAGAAAGGCATAATTTTATATTTCCATTTCCCCATTTTTCTTCTTTTGTTTCTAGTGTCATCTATTTTATGTTGTAAATACCATTTTGCATTGTGATACTTTCTGTTTAAGCTATTATGTTTAATAAGATTCACTTGCTTAAAACATTGAATCTTTACCTATCCAGTTAACTTTTTCATTGCCCTATATCCTTCTTGCAAATCTATATTTTAATCTTGTGTCATTTTCTTCAGCCTAAAAGACTTCCTATAATAACCATATAATGTAGATTTACTTATTTAGCATTTTAAACAGTTTATGAATGATTTCTCTTGCTTTGCTTTTTACTTTAGTGATGTTTTCTTTTCCTGCAAGGTCCAATCAGCTGTTAATCTTCTACAGCAGTGTTTCCCAAAGTGTGGTACGCGTACCCCCAGGGGTACGAGAAGAGTTTGGTGGGGGTAGGCGTTGCACCGGAGTTTGGTGGGGATATGCACTGCACCGTGCTTAGCTGCGCCTAATTCTACGTTCTCATGAGTATGAGGGGTACTTAGCGTTATGAAAATTATAGAAGGGGTGCACATATGTCAAAAGTTTGGGAAACACTGTTCTACAGTGTAGTTTTTATCATATCCATTGTAATTTTTATTTCAAGTAGTTCATTTTGTGTGTTTTCCAATACCTCTAGTGCTCTACTTAAGTTTTTGAACTTACAAAATGCAATTAAAATGACTGTGTTAATACCTTGGTCTTCTAATTTCAGTACCTCTGCCACTTCGGGACCTGCTTTTGTTATTGTTTTCATTATTACAAATGGCACATCTCTGCTTCCCCGTATGCCAGGCATTTTTGTTCAGTCCCGGCCAGGTAGCTCAGTTGGTGAGAGTATCGTCTTCGCACATGCAAGAATCAACCAATGAATGCATAACTAAGTGGAACAACAAGTTGATATTTCCCTCTCTCCCTTCCTCTCTCTCTAAAAATCAATGTATACAACGATCCCTGTTGATTGTTTGCATTTCTTCCATTGTTTTTGAGCTTTATCTTTTGTGGTTATTCGGAAGCAGTTCGGTCCTTTCCCATGTTGCTTTGAGGTTTATTAGGTGAGACCCTGGCTTACTCTCTGGATAGTGATCCTCAGAACGTTCCCTAGACTCCTCTGCGTCATGGATGCTCAGTGCCTTACGGACCAGGGCTTCCTTCTCTGCCCGAGGAAAGCAGGCTTTCCATGAGCCCTGGACCCTGTGCCCTCCTCTCCTCTCAGATGCTCATGGGCCTTTTGCCCTTTTTACTCTAAGTGTCTTGTTCTCATCTTCCCTCGGCTCCATCTCCTAAACGTTCATGTCCACCCAGCTCCATCAGCCATCCTCCTCCCTGCATGATGGCCAGGAACTCGCTCAAGGAAGTAAGATGATAGGCGTTCAGGGCTTTTCTCCTTTGTTTTCCGTTTCTCACAGATGTTTACCTATCATTTACTGATGTCCAGTCTGATGCCGGAGGTCTTAACAACCATTTTACTATGCTTGGATTATTTCAGGGGGAGGTTCAATTTATCTCGGCTACTGATAGAGTCTCCTGTGTATTTTTATTATTTAAAAAAATGCAGTTAAATCCATTTTCATTTAATGTTCAATGTACAGTTTTCAGGTTTAGTGAGGAAGACATATAACTACCAGGAGAGACCACTCTGTTATTAACATGATGATTCCAACTAATGTGCAAAAAAAAGCAGTTTAATTATAAAATGCTAAACTTTTCAATAATGCAAATAACTGATTTCTTTTAGAAAGTATCCTGTCATTTACATAAATCTCCTAATATTGCTTTTCCTCCTTCCTTACTTTTTTTTTTTCCTAATTCTATCAGTAAAGAAACCCACTGTATCAGAAAAAAATCCTAACATGTTAGATAAATGTATTTTATTTTGAGTGGCTGATGGTTTCAAAGACATGTAAAACACTGCATTCATATAAGATTCTGCTTGAAAGGAGTGATTTCATTGGCAACAGATTCTGCATCTGTCTGCACACACAGCCCATCATTCCCTCTGGTTCCTAAGCACTAGTATTGCTCACAGGTTTTTTGTACTCAGACTAAATTCCCCAACTCCCTGGCTTCATAGTATAATGTTAATACATGTTATGCTTAAATTATGTTGGCATATCCATTTTGATGCTAAATCTCAATATATCCAACAACACGCAGGGGCTGCCTTAGCATTCAGAAGATAAAGGACAATGCCCTATAGGCGGAGATTTGAACCTATCAGGTGAGAGGATTTGGTTTGAAGATTGGCTTTAATATCTCAAAAGTTGCTTTAAGAAATGTCAGTTTAAAATAATGAAAACAATCACTTATAGTGGGATTGATTATTATCATAAAAAGTTACATAAATTATGCATGAATTGAAACACAGTTTTAGTTAAGCAGACATTAAGTGCAACTCACTATAGGAGGTACATTTTTGTATAAATCAGTGGTTGGCAAACTCAGCCAACAGAGCCAAATATCAACAGGGCAATGATTGACATTTATTTTGAGAGTCAACTTTTTTAAACTTAAACTCCTTCTAACGCCACTTCTTCAACATAGACTTGCCCAGGTCGTGGTATTGTGTGGAAGAGCCAGACTCAAGGGGCCAAAGAGCCGCATGTGGCTTGTGAGCTGTGGTTTGCCGACCCCTGGTATAAATGAAGACACATGACCACTGTTCCTATTGAGAAGGCCTTGCCACCGTCTCTTCAGAGTGCCTGCCGCCTCCATGGGAACAAAGGGTTGGACCCCCGTGTGTATAAAGCTCCACTCACTTCCACGTGTGGGGATGGAATCCCCTTCTGGAAGGTGCTGTTATTCCTCCCGCCCTCCACATCTTTCCCACATGGTCAGTCTCGGAGGTAAATGTTGCTTAAAATGCCTTTTCCAATTCCTCTGGAGGCTTCCCTTTGAAGGTCAGGTGAACACCACATGCAATCCTGTGTTTTTCTTTTGACATCTGTGTGTACCATGAGATTCCACGTATCTGACTTTGCAGGAATACTTCCTGCTGCTTCTGTGCTGCTGCCTCTCCTTGTAGTCCTGCTTGCTTTTGACACTTTTCAGCTTTTTTTTTTTTCTTTTAGTGCTTTATCTGTGCAATTCCATGGAGTCTTACGCTGAAGAGATAGACCTTGGCTGTAGCTTTCAAAAGTCACAAATGAACGGAGCCCAGGAACCTGAGATATTTTGGTGCCATGTGTAAAAAACTTGCCCAAAGGCTGCGGTTTGGGCAGCCAGTTTTATAAACCTCAAGAGACCTGGGAACAGAATGAAGTTATGGGAAATACTGGATGGAATATCAGAAAAGAGGTTCAATATCAATTAATGGATTGTAGTTGCATTATTGATTTTGTTCCTTAGGGACATGCTTGAAAAAAAGTAAGATCCATTATTCTACAATACCACTTTAAAATTCAGT
The DNA here is from genome assembly GCF_964339955.1 of Pipistrellus hanaki. Lineage (NCBI taxonomy): Eukaryota > Metazoa > Chordata > Mammalia > Chiroptera > Vespertilionidae > Pipistrellus > Pipistrellus hanaki. The sequence goes on from NC_140508.1 coordinate 86,239,702, forward strand.
TACAAACCATACCATAGTAATATTATGAGACATAACTAACTTGATAAAATATGGTCCAGTCAACCAATCAAAGTATAATATTGGTGTCCAGTCAACCAATCAAAGTATAATATGCTAATGATATGCTAAGGCCGCTCAACTGCTCACTGTGGTGTGCACTGACCACCAGGGGGCAGATGCTCCAACCAGTTAGCTTATTGCTGAGGTCTGACAGACTGGGACTGGGTGAGAAGGGCTGGACAAGCTCTGGAGCCTCCTACAGTCGCTCCCTGGCTGGCCAACCCCCTGCATCCCTCCCTGGCCCCAATTATGCACCGGTGGGGGCCCTTAGCCTGGCCTGCGCCCTCTTGCAATCTGGGCTGAGTGCATGATATTTGTGTACCGGTCTCCAGTATAATATAATATCCAAAGTAAGAAAAAAGGAGACATCGGCTTGAAACTTTGGATTCATAAGTGTGTGGACTATTTTACAAAGTAAAGCTAATACAAAATAATATATCATTATGATAAGGAGAGTTGAAGTAGTAATACCTATTAAGTGCTTAATTCTTGAAGTATTCTGCAAACCTCCATATGGTAAATAACTGGGAAACATTTCATTTTCAATAAACTCTATACACATACTAAGGACAAATGGAAAATCACATCAGCAAAATCTCCAACAGTTAAAATGATTCTGGCTTTCTTTATTTATTTTGATAGGTTGATCGACATATTTAAATAAGATTCTTATTGTGATCACAAAAATCGAAAAACATCTTTGGAAAGAGACATAATTTGTAAGTTTAGGAACAAAATAATTCTATGGAGTTTCTTAAATATGTCTCACCACTCAGATACTCAGATGTCCCTTTAATGCTCATTTACCTGCTCTGAGCATAGGGTGCCAGCAAGATTAGGAACTTATACAAAATATAAGAAATTATATAAATATTATTGTCATTAACATTTAATATATTTAAATGGAATAGCATTGCTATCCTATGAAGTAATTATTTAATCATAAATAGGTAGTATAATATGTGTCATATATAGTAAATAACACATCAGAATCTTAGCTGCCGCCTGTGGGCTCTGGGCCAGCTCTGTTCCCATCTCCGACCTTCCGACCAGTGTCAGTGTGGCTTCTTCTGCAAATTTTGGTTATTTAACTTCTGTTCAACTAGTCTTCAGTTTGTTCTTCAGATTGGTAGTTCTGTATTTTAGTTGTAATTCCAGTTTGTCTCTGGGAGGAGGTGAGTGTACTTTCTACCTACTCTACCACCATCTTGGTTCTCCTAAACTCTTCCCCTTTCCCTCCACCATCTTTCTCAGCCTCACTGGAACTGACAGCTATGACGTAAGGCATAATTCATGTTGGGTTTCTGATGAAAAGATGAATGCTCAGAAGCAGCGAGGAACACCTGTTTCCCCCAATCTTTTATGGCTGCGGGAGTGCTGCCTGCTGACCACTCCCCCTGCCTGCACCAAGTCTCAGTGCCACCAATCACCAGGGTCAAGAGGAAAGTGTAAGTTATACACACACATTTTTAGAAAGTAGAAGTTGACCATCAATGCATCTGAGCTTGTAGAGGATTATCTCCAGTTTTGAAACAAAGAGCATAATGTGAATCCACATGTGAAGTGCTTATGATTCTGATGGAGCATTGGAAGTTGTTTGGAATTCTTGAGTGAATGTCTATAAATTGAACATTTACATAAAAGAGGTTTATTTTTGAAGGCATATAATTTTGAATTTGCAGAGTGTGCATGTGGGTTTTTATTTATAATGAGTCAAATTGGCATGCTGGTACCTGTAAGAATAGGTTTGTCATCTTCAGCACTTTAATGTAACTCACGTGCAAACTATTTAATTGAAAAAGAAAATAGTAACAGTGTGTTGCTATTTTATACACTTCATATGGAATAAAGTGTCAGAAAGTAATGAAAAGATTTAGCAATTCCATTTCTAATGACTTTAATGATAGATCCAAGGCTAAAACCCCATGTAGCATCATACATGCTAACCTTATAGACAAAACAAGATTGTTCTAGCTGTCAACATAAGGGATCAAGTATAAATATGAATGCACTAGGTGCATGGAAATTCATGCTCTGGTGTGGAAGGGTCTCTCAGCCTTGCCTGCCCTCTCTCACAGTCCGGGAGCCCTAAGGATGAGAAGTGACCCTGTGATCAGGAAGGTGATGCTCCATCACACTTATGCTGCTGCCACTGCCAGCAACTTAAGCCTTACTTTACAATATCAAATTGAAATGAAATTGCCCTGAAATACATTTTCTGTATTTCTAGAGACCACTTTTAATGATATCTTTTATTCTAAAGCATTATATTACAATGGATTTATTTTTATGTTAAGCCTGTATTTCAGGCCCAAACAATATTAGTTTTGTAATATTTTAGAGATTAATTCCCTGAAGTTAAAGCTACTCTGTGTACTTTGACAATAATGTTTTCAGGAATAGCATAATGTACATCTACCTATGGAAATGCAGTAATCAATGAAGCAGTTGTAGCAATAGCCTCAATTCTTTACCCTTTTCTAAATCCATGTCATTCATGATGTAACTTTGCCTTCCCTCTCATTTTGTGTCCCTCTGCCTTCACTAGGAGAACATTTCAGTGACTCCCCGTTAAATAATGAAATAAGTAGGAAATGCAAATCTACCCAGTCGTCACCTCAGGCCAATCTACAGCTTACCACTCGACATCTGACCAAACCGAGATTAGTCCAGACTAAATTTTTAGTAAAACTGCACATCTGAGGCACTACGATCTGGGATAATTTTCTGACCACAATTACAGTGATATGGCATTGAGTCACATCATGTTGTTTTAGTTTAGTTTTGAACTTGTGTTTAGAACATATTGCTGAATGGAACTGTACCTAATTTAAAAACTTTAAATTTCAGTTTTTTACTTTTCCACATTCTTCCAACTAAAACTATTCATTAGCCTTCAGGAATATGTGGCGTCATCACCAGATAGGTGTTTAATCACAGGATAGGTGATCCATTTGACTAGAATCTCTCTCCAGCTCACCGGCATGAAAAATAGTATGTTGCCCCACCAAAATCTTCTTACCCAATCAATTGAAAGTCTAGATCTTTTCCCTAAGTAAATTTCCATAATCAGATCAGGTTCAATTCTTCTAATTTACTCATTGCTTAGTAGGTAATTTACCATCCCAGTTACCTTATATGTTTTGGAACTACATAAATTGCCACTTTGATCTGTGAAAACTAAAAAATCTTTCTAAAGTAACAATTTTTAGAGACATTTTTGGTCTTTCCGCCAGTTTACCTTCCAAACAAGGTCCACAGGCCAAGTCCTGCCCGCCCCACCTCTTTTGCTTTTCCCCTTCTAATCATGTTTTGTTAGAGTACAACCATGCTGATTAGTTCACATGTTGTGAATGGGTTTGTGTGACAGTGACAGACTGTCATAAAGACTGAGAATGACCCATAATTGCCCCCCCAAAATACTGCTTGACACTTAGTTGAAAAAGTTTGCTGTCTCCTGTAGTTTAGCTTTTGTTTGATTTTGATAATTAATCAGTTATATATTTATCCTACCTTTCATTGATTTTGAGAAATCTATTCATAATTTCCATTCAATTTTTGTAAAAAACAATTACTTTTAGATATTTTTCAACTAAAGGACAAAATAAAATCAGTGAATGACGGACAATGATACTGTCTGCCCTACAAAACGTAGACCAATTCCAAATGATTCACTTGATTTTTTTTAAAGTTCTCCTATCCTGTCACTCCACTACAATTAATTCATCATTGTTCTTTTAACATTCTTTAAAATTATGCCCCACTGATAAAAGTTTTCTGTTAATCTCCCATTATTACTATCCCTTCACTTTTCATTTAAAAATGTATTTCCTTTTTTTTCATAAAATAAAAAGTCAATATTTATAAGCATTATGTTTCTTGCTAATTATAGTAACCTAAAATTTTTAAATCTTCAAATTCCAGTTGCATTTTGATCTTTAATATAATTATATACTCAATTATGCTTATTGCTGATGAAATATTTCAAGAGGAAAAAAAAACCTGACTCTACAATTAAGATATAAGTACACTAGCCAATTTTAATCTTCTAACATATTTTAAATTTTTCAAGAAATGAGTAAATTGCTGGTTTCTGAATGTTTAATAAAGCTTTTTGAATAAATAAAGTTTAAAATAAAAGAATTCAAGATGCTCAATGAACTTGAATTCAAATTATGACTGATATTAAAAGGGTGGAGCCGAAGCTGGAAACTGGTTTAGCTCAGTGGTAGAGCATCGGTCTGTGGACTGAGGGATCCCAGGTTCAATTCCGGTCAAGGGCATGTACATTGGTTGCGGGCACATCCCCAGTAGGGGGGGTGCAAGAGGCAGCTGGTTGATGTTTCTCTCTCATCGACGTTTCTATCTCTCTGTCTTTCTCCTTTCCTCTCTGTAAAAAATCAATAAAATATATTTAAAAATAAAAATTAAAAAAAATAATAAAAGGGTGGACAACAAGGGAACCTGGCCAAATATGACAGTTTGAAAATGAAAATGATTTAAATAGAATGTATTCATAAAACTATCTATATAATAGTATAAAATAGATCTTATACAAAGGACTTGATGGATTTTAATGAACATGCATGACCTTTCAAAATGAAAATCTGATTTATACAGTAATCTTATGTACGTCTCCATAAATACAGAAATGCAAATATAGTATGAATCTCTTAACATTATCACAACTTGCTGTGCTTTATTTTTTCAATTTTTATTTGGGAATATATAAACATGGTCAGTAAATTGCATTTTTAAGTTAAAGGAGTTTTCTAAGGTCACTTAAAATTATTAAAATACTAGTGATAGAATTTTGAATACAAGTTAATATTTGATTTGTTACTAAAATGTAATCACCACCCCCTAAGCATTTTGTGAGAAACTGTCAGTGTTCTGCCACTCAGATATTAATATTTTTAGTTACCCTTGAGTAACAGGAACAGCTTAGTGACACAATTTCATTATGTCATACCAAAATGACCTGAGAGCAAAAGAATTTATATGGAGATTAAATTTAAAACACTTAAACCACTTTGGAGGTTTTGAAGTTGAAAAATGTTGAATATTTATAGCTAGTCATGTCACCAGGATTAATAAAACACACCTTTAAAAATTTCTGAATATTTTCTAACATACTATCAGAACCTTTTGAGTTCAAAAACCTGATAATTAACTATCAAGAGGGAAGAACTGTGGTTTTCAATAGTGAGGCTAAAATTACTCTCAGAACAGTCTCTCTTAGGACTCCTGTCTCCTTAATAAACCATGGGCAGTGTGCTTTTTAAAGGCAGATTGAATTTCCTATGTTCCAGTTAGATATCAAATAAAAATGGCTGAAACACTAAAATTACTCTATTTGCTTTCACAGTGAGATAAACTGCTCCAAATGAAATTTCTCACATCATACCCTTATTTACATATCTTCTAAAATCAGAATGACTTTGACTCATTACTAGAAGGGAAGTGTTGTGAGGTATCAGTCAGAAATAGAAAAGCATTTGAAAGAGGTACGGCTTTCTTACTTTCTAGTACAAGAAATATTTACGAAAAAAAAATCAAAAAAGAAAAGAATAAATGTAAAATACTAGACCAGAAGAAGCATTCATTTTTATGCATGTGTTAGCATTTATGGCACATATTCAAAATTAATTTTTATAGTCTCATCACAGAAGACAGTGCCTAGCAAATAGCAGTTAGTGAAACAGTGTGTGTTGAATGAATGACTGACTTCAGCAAGCCTTTGTGTGCTCTCACAAAAAATAAAAATAAAATAAAAAAAAAAGGCAGAGGCAGGAAGGAAGCCATCACTAGTAAGTCTGCCTCTCTTGGCGGGGCTTAGGCAATCACTGGAAATGTTCAGCAGCATAGGGGGAGTCTGGAAGATTTACCTTGTCGGTGTAGGGAATGCAGGCAGAGATAAACTTGGGATAGAGTTTTAGCTCAGCAGGGTGCCAGGCTGAGCAGTAAGTATTTGAAAGCACTTGAGGAGCTAAGAGTGAGTCACAAGAGGAGAAAGGAAGGAAAAGATAAAAACGGGAACTAAAAATGAAAACATAACTCTGGTTCATCTCTGAAAGTAAGCCTCATGGCTTGCAGTAGAATTTATCAATTTAATTCCGAAAAATTTTGAACCTGATGCTCTTCAAGAGAGGGAAATGGATTCCTCCCTTCCCAGTTCCAACCTATAAAACCACATGAAGTTTATCTTCTTTTGGGAGTTTGTGCTTCTGTGAATAAGAAAAATGGATCAAGTGTTGATAACATTCATTAGCTGCTTTAAAGGTCTTATGAAATAAAAAAATATATATCAAAAGTATCAATTTAATCTATATATATCTTCAACTTAAAAATACATTTTTAATACTGTTACATTATCTGTAGTCCAGGTTGATTTGTAGAATGCCTACCACTCCCCAGAGGAAAGACCTGTATTTTACTCAAGTTGGAAGGATACTTATATAGATCTCATTTCATCAAAAGACCAAAAAGGGGGAAAAATTGTACACGTTGGGGGAAAAACACACACAATTGGATCAAATTGTGACTAAGACCTAAAATCATGATTGGCTTATTTTTATTACCTTTGCTGTGTTTCTGATAAAAGACCGTTATTTGAAGGCATTCCTGGTATGGAGGTCTATGAAGTGATGTGAAAGACAGTCTTAGAGTTAATGGGCACTCTACCTCTGCATTTCACACGAGATGGAATTTAAACATATGTCCACACAGGTTAAAACACTAAAAGGCACTATGTGTATTTTATGTTGATTTGTTTTGCTTGTTTACTATAATGCTATTTTGGGTTTAATTATGTTCTAGGAAAAAAATGAAGAAGAAGGAGAAGGAGAATGAAAGAAGGAGAAGAAGAAAAGAAGGTGAAGGAGAAGGCATCCTCCAATCACGAGCCTTATTGTTACCGACCTCAGCTGATGCTGTAATTGGAGGTGGAGGTGGAGAGTGCACAGATGCAACAGGGACGGGAGTGTTCTGAGCCCGTAGAGATGTAAAAAATAAAAAGATAAATACCAGTAAGCGATTGTCTTACTCTGCAAAATTCAAACTGAATTTAGTCAGCTATGCAAAGAGCATGGAAATAGAGCTGCAGAGAGACAATTTAGACCTGCTCCCACAGAATGTATGGTCAGACCGTGGAGAAAACAGGAAGAACAACTCCTGACAATGCCAAAAACAGAGAAAGCCTCCAGAGGGAAACCAGCAAAATGGGCAGACTCGGAGCAGAGGCTTCAGAATTGGATTATGGAGCAGCGCCAGAGTGGCTTATGTGTGCCAACCAAGCTTATTCAGTGTCAGGCAAGAATGCTGGCAAGTGAAATGAACAGTGTTGGTTTTGCAGGAAAGGCAAAATGGTGCTTCGGTTTCATGAGGAGAGAAGGGTTGGCCATGAGAACATGAACAAAGTTAGCTCAGAAAATGCCACCAGCCAAAACCGGTTTGGCTCAGTGGATAGTCGGCTTGAGGACTGAAAGGTCCCAGGTTTGATTCCGGTCATGGGCATGTACCTTGGTTGCAGGCACATCCCCAGTAGGGGGTGTGCAGAAGGCAGCTGATCAATGTTACTTTCTCATTTTAACTATCTATCCCTCTCTCTTCCTCTCTGTAAAAAAAAAAAAAATCAATAAAATATATTTTAAAAACGAAGAAAATGCCACCAGTTTATGAGGAGGATCTCACATATACAGACAGTGGGACTCAGAAGACAGCAGTGACACAATAGAAGCTGGAGAAAGTGACATGTCTAGAACATCCAGTGATGAAGAAGAGAGCAGTGATGCAACAGAGGCTGAGCAAAGTGATAGGCCGCATAATATCATAGTATTGGTATGTGAACATTACCTGTGGTAGTTACTAAATAAAAATGTGTTCTGTTTTATGTTTAAAGTGTTGAATTCTTAATTTGGGGTTGGAAAAGTGAGGGGTGTCTTATACATGCAAAAATACGGTGCATGAATTAATCTTCCCCATTTGTTTTCACTTTATTTTTAATTTTCTATATGTGCTTATTAGTAGATGATCCTAAACATTTCTTCTGATGTGTAAAACTCCCTCCTTAAATGTGTTCAGCAACATAATATGTCCGATTTGTTTATCCCGGAGATATTTCTATCACAGGCCTTGCTCCCGTATTCCAATCTGTGCCATTTGCTATCTGGGTTTTCAGACGAGGTATTGCTTTGGTATTTCCCCTTATCCTCATGTGGACTTCCTTATCATCAGACTCCTGATTGTAGGGATTCCATTTCTTCCTCTCATTTTGGTGGGGCATATCTCTGGGTAGCTTCAGAGAAAGGGTGGGATGGCAGGTAAAACACTCAAACTTTGTTCGGAGAAGACAAGCTTCTACTGATTTTAACGTGAAGGTGGTTTATGGGGCTCAGACCTCCCACAGCTGTAGGTGCAAGGGGCCTTCCTGCATCTAGCGGGGAGCCTGGGGCTGTAAGCAGCGGGACTGGCGGTTGGGAAGGAACACGGGAGGGGCAGAGTAACAGAGACCAGCTGGAAACCAGGGCCATGGAACATGCAGGGACACGCCTGAGTGGTCTTCGGTCACCTCCTGGCTTGATGCCGGGGTGGCTGGCAGAGGGATTGTCCATTCCCACAGGAATAGACATGCACTTGGCCATTAACATCTGAAGTCTTGTGGCTGACACTCACCTGAAGCCATACAGGAAGGGAAATTCTGGAAAATATTTTGTCAGATTTTGACTGAGTGAAGGCAGCGTGTGCTCCCACCTACAATATAAACTTGAACCTCAGGGTGCGCTTCACCACGTGCCATAGCGTTACCAGCGGATGCCAGGGAACTGGACCACGGGCACAGCTCCTCACCTGCAAGCCTGGGAAGGATTCCGTGGCCACTTGTGAAGGTTCTTCTCCTCCTGAAGGTCGCTGCTTTCCCACCAGGGCCAGTTTGACCTGATTTTCCTTCTCAGGAGCCAATTTAAATTATTACTACTTTTTTTTTTTTTTTTTTTTTTTTATCAGTCCAGTCTTTCTGCGAGGGTCCTTGTGCTTGAAAAAAAAAAAAAAAAAAAGAATCGTTATTAATTCGGAGTAAATGTTTTGTGGAGTGTGAATTTGGAGTTAATAGAGGAAGGGATACTTGAAATTTTAGAACTATAACGAACCGGTGCTTATCAGAAACTACTGCTCCATCTACAGTTTCAGTTTAATGAGCATACTAACATCTCAGCATCCATTAGCCACCGAGAAGGGTTTTTAATAATTAAGGATAATTGGCAATAGAAGTAAGATGAGCAGATGAGAATGGCTGTGCATAGGCTCTGGCAGCCTGCTCTGCCCACATGTGCTGGAGGAGAAGCGCGGACGGGGGTTTGAAGGAGCCTCCAGGGCGGTCAGCTGTGTCCTCACTGCCCCACACCTTTGTCCACCCTCTGTGCCTCCGCTTCCTCTTCCAGTCACTGTGCCAGGCTCCCTCACACTGCCCCCAAAGGCTCCTCTGGGCTTCTATACCAATCAGTTATGACTATCTCCAGTAATCGTGCCAGTCATTTTGTGTCAATTAGCTTTAATCTGTAATGTCACTGAACAGCCAAATCACTCTGAACAACCTACCTCATACACAACACCATTGTTTCCTATATTTTCCAACACAGTATAATTAAGCCCATCATCATGTCATTAGGGGGATTTTTGTTGTTTAAAAGTAATCTTCAAAATGGAATAGTTAGGGCTTTATTTTATATAGGCGCTTATAGGAAAGAGGAGTATCTTAAAGGTCATTAAAAAGACATGTTAACATCATACCGCAGTCTACTCAGCCTGATTTAAAGCCAGATTAGATACTAGTCTTTGTGGGATTTATTTCTAAATGTCCTATATTGTTTTCATTAAAAATGTTAACATTAAAATTAAAATACCATCTTCAGTATCTTTTCCCGAACGCCTATGGAAATGCCTGTAAACGTGGGTGGGTGCCTTACAGATACACAGCCGCACAGAGACCCCAGCCACCTCGTGTACACTGAACTGTGCAGGTCATTTTTAGGGCAGGCCTGGTACTAACAAAACCCCCTCCTCTCCAGTCCAAACACAACCGGAGACTGTAACTCTGCAGAAACGCCAGTGAAGACGGAAGAGAGGACGGCAGGGGACACGTCTCACTCTGATGTGCGGACTTCTCTAATGACGTGTGCAGGTGGTTGTGGTGCATCAGAGCCGCAGGAGAAGAAGGGAAGGATCGCTATGTGGCTGAGCTTTTGGTGGTACACGCCTTTAGTCCTGGGTGTTCGGGGTCAGGTGGAGGTCGGGCAGTCCATTGCATGTCCTCACAGCAGGTCCGTGGTAACCTACTGCTCGCCATGAAGTGTCTGTAGATGGAAGCGATAGACCTTCCCCACACGCAGACGCGTCTATAAAAAATGTTTAGGTGGCAGCCTGAAACACTTTAAAATAACTTTTTGTGAGAATGTTTAATTGTGAGTAATATATTTATTTTTTAATTTTATCTTATTGCTTGAAGTATTACAAAGAGTAGGACATATATCTCCCCTTTTCCCCCACTGACCTCCCTCCAGTTTCCCCTCACCCCCAGTATCTTGCGTCCATTGGTTATGCTTATATGCATGCATACAAGTCCTTTAATATTCATTGCAAATTGATTTTTTGAGTTAAGTTGAAAATGTTGTGGTGTGTGAGGATGGTTCCCATTCTGGGCACGGGGCAGTTGAGGGGGGAAATAGGTGAACAGAGGACAGGCTCAAACAAACAAACAAAACAGCAAAACACAGCACCTCCCCTCCCAAGCCCTGCATTTTCAACAAATATCCACCAAACCCCTGTGATGTATCTGTCACTGATGATACCACAAACAACATGTCATACTTCCATGACACTCACATTTCAGTGGAGAGAGAGATAGAAAACAAAGCACTCACAGGAAATGTGAGGAGCGGTGATAAAGAGGATAAAGTGGGAAAGGCAGAGTAAGTGTAGGGGAGGCACTGTTCCAATAGAGCAGCCATGGAAGCTGTCCTGGTGAGAGCAACATACCTTTTTAAGCAGAGGCCTAACTGCTTTGTGCCGTAGCTGAGGGCATGGACCACGGGCATTTCCAAAACAGGAGCATTTGCCACGAGAAGAGCAAATGCAGAGTTTAGTGGGAGCTTGCTTAATGTGTCCATAAAGCAAGGAGGCCAGTGTGGCTGAACAAAAGTGAGAGAAAAAAAAGGGTAAAAATATACATTCAGAGAGGTGGCAGTGTGAGGGGCATAGATTTGGAGTGCATTTTAAAAAATATATATTTGTATTGATTTCAGAGAGGAAGAAAGTGGGGGAGAGAGATAGAAACATCAGTGATGAGAGAGAAGCATTGATCATTTGCCTCCTACACACCCCACATTGGGGATGGAGCCCGCAGCCCAGGCAAGTGCCCTGACCAGGAATGGAATGGTGACCTCCTGGTTTGTAGGTCATGTTCAACCACTGAACCATGCTGGCTGGGCTCCAAGCACATTTTTGCCTATGGTAACATCTACACATATTACATGAGGCAGATGGCAGACTCTTAAGAGGGATCTGAGTTGAAGGATGGCATGACCTGACTTATCTTTTAAATGGAGACTCTTGGTTGCTATGTGGTTAGTACACAAGGGAAGGAGGAAGTTAAGGAGACCAGTATGATGTTATAATAATGATTCAGGAGAAAGATGGAAATAACCCAGATAAAAGTCCTGGAATAGTAACAGGAGATGAAAATATTGGATCACAGATACATTTGAAACATATCACACTCCCACCCCACCTTAATTCCAGTCTGATTTAATGGGAGGGGCACCTCACTTCTATGGTATCCTTCAGAAGCCATGACACCAGTCTCACCAAGACAAAATGCCAGACAAGCTCAAGTTGAAGGACATTTTATAAAATATCTCCCAAGTATTTTTCAAAGTTCAGGAAAAACAAAGAGTGAGAAACTGTCACAGAACTGAGAAAATTAAGGAGAAATTACGACAAAATGCAATGTGAGATCCTTGATTAAATCCTGGGAAAGAAAAATGATCTTAGTGCAAAATCTAGTATAATCTATATAAAGTTTGTAGCTTGTTTTGTTCCAGTGATGATTCTAGTTTTGATGAATGTATTATGATAATGTAAGATGTTAACATTCAGGGAAATAGGTGGGTAAAGGGTATAAAAACTCTCTCAAATATCTTTGCAACTTTTATGTAAATCTTAAATTATTCGAAGTTAAAAAATTGTTTTAAGTAATGCCAGCAGGATTCATCAAAGAATTTGCAGTATAATGTAAGGGAAACAGAAAATGACATTGAAGAATACTGCAAGGATTTTAGCCTAATTACAGAATAAATTTCCTTTTTTCATTAGAAAAAGACTGTGCCTTTTTCAGATAGTTTCTTAGATTCTTCAAAGCACAGAGTTGGAGTTAGAACAGAGAAGGCAGGAACAAAATATTGGAAGGACGAAAGAGGGAATATATAGTTAGGGAAAAAAGAGCAAAAACATTTTTGGGGGATTAAAAATGAGAGATATAGAATCAGATCAAGGACAGTTGGTGAAATAGAAAAGAAGGGTTAATAGAAAACACACTGAGATTATTGGAATATATATATATATATATATATATATATATATTTTTTTTTTAATGTTCTTCAGGAAAAGAAAGTATATATTGGATTTTTTTTTCCATTCTGGACTATGTTTCCTCAAAATTACTTCACTATTGAGATTGGACTATTTGGTTCAGACATCGATAAGATTTAGTAAACTGGAATCAGGAAACCTAAAAATAAACAGAGAAATTTAGGCAGAGAATTCAAATAAAGTAATGCGATAGCATTTGATTGGTTATAGAAAATGTCTTTGTTTGATTGCAGACAGTCTTGGGCGAAAGATATATTCCCCATGTGATGTGTCGATGTGTCAAAAAGCATGAACAATGTCACAGGGAATGAATGTGTCACATAAAGAGGAAAACTAGTGTATATCCTTAAAGCTGTGGCAAGCAGGTGCATGTGGGAAGACAATGAAGATCAGCATGACTCTAAGGGAGCCAGTCTGGAGGAATATGAGTTGAAGTCAGGTAGGTATAGAGGCCTGGCCATGGTTGTTGACCCTTAAAAAAAGAGGATTGGGTATTTAAAGTGCTGTGGCATGCTGTTAGATGAATTTCACGCAGGAGAATGGCATAATCTGATTTAGACCTTTTAAATGCCTACTATGGCTGAATCTAAAGAGTGGAATTAAGGGGGATCATGGGAAGAAGGAAGCAACTTTTATAAAAAAAAAATGGCAAAGAAGCTAAAATTTCAGAGCACATATACACGCATGTATTCTTTGGAAAGAGTTATGAGTAGGATTGGCGTTGCCAAGTTTTGAATGTCAAGTGCTAGCAGAAACTGGAAACCATTAGCATTTACCACGTTGCATGTGCTCCTTTCCATTCACCAGCTTCCTCTGTAATGATGGGCAGTTGTTCTGACCCAGTGCCTCGGAGCATACTTTCAAATCTGAAGCATACTTTCAAATCTGAGACTCTGACAAACAGGTACATCTTTATGGGGTTAAGCCACAGAGATTCAAGATTTGTTCTCACATCAGCTAACATTATTTGTTCTCAGTCATACATGTGCTCATTAGAATTATGTTTAAAAGAAGTACTACATCCGCCGAGTCAGTGAGATACAGTGATGTGGTATTTAAAACGTGAAAGCTGAGACCATCCATACACTAAGACTCGAATTGCTTTATAAATTTTAACTTATAGTTAAAATACCCGATCGAGAGTAAACCCACATGATAACTGTGTTTATTGCTAGGCAAATGATTTTAATTTATTTTTATACACTAGAGGCCCATTGTAGGGTATTCATGCAAGAATAGGGTAGGGAAGGGTAGGGGATCGGGCAGGGTCTGGGGAAGGGACAGAGTCGGGGCGGGGGGGAGGGGCAAACCCCTTGCACAAATTTCATGCATTGGGCTTCTAGTGTATATATAAAGCCTGCCTATTTTAGACCCCACTCTGGAAACTCTGAAAGGCCTTGCTAGTTCCCTGTATAGTTGATCAAGGCAGTGTTAGGCTTCTTTCACAACTTACACTATCTCTCTGTCCTTCTCCTCCTCCCTTCCCACAGGCACTCCTTCATAAACATCCCACCACGCAGTAAACTCTGCTCATACTCTTTTTCCAGGAACCTAATATAAAAAAGAAAATTATATTGAAATACTAATGTTCATTGTATGTAACATTATTATATTTAAAATATTTTTCTTGAAAAAAAAGAAAAGAAAATTATTTTAATTATTAATAGATATGGTTTCAATTTTCCTAATATAATAAAAGTACCCAAAATATGGAATAATTTCTGAACTCTTTATCTCAAAGTTATAACTGTGTTCTAGACAGTGAGATATCCTTTTTCCCATGGAGAACATATTTGAGATATCTGTGAATATCAGAGGAGATGATATAGTCATAGAGAACTTTTCATCTTGCCTAAAGAGGAACTAATAATGCCAACTTCACTTTCCTTAGTTTTACTCCAATGAGGACAACTGTTTTAATATCACACTATTAAATTATGTTCTCTTCCATATTTTAATTTTTAATCAAGTTGGGATTAACAGAAGGCTCCAATTTATATTGATCTAAGACTTCATCTGTGATACTCTTGGAATTGCAAAACTTTGAATGAATAACTTCCTATCTATCTATCCAAGAGCAAATGCTGTGTACCACATGAGTCCTTTCATTAAAATTTTGGGGAGGGGTGAAGCTTTAGAGTCAACAATACTAGTTAATTATAGTACGTATCGCATAAAATTTACTGTTGTGAATGTGTTTCCCATGTTATATGAGCATCTGGAATATACAATTACTACGGGACAGATACCTACAGAGAATCTTAACCAGATTAAAAACGTTAACAACATATAGATTCCTCCTTTTCTCATTGTCGTCCTTAAAAACATTTCCAATTTCTGGTCACCCACGCTTTTCCAGGCCGCCATTCCTGTAAGCCTGGGTTTTCTCCCTTCACTACCATCACTCTCCAGGCCAGTCTGCCTTGCAGCCAGCAGTGACTGTGTCAGGCTAAATGAACTCCTGTGCATATCCAGACCCTTAACGCCACGAAAGGGTGTGTGGAATACTAACAACTTGTGATTGATTTAAAACTTGAATATCTCTAAGTATCTTGTCAGACTGCTGGTTTGTGAGAAATTTTAAGCTACACAATCATCCCCGCTTTTTATTCAGGAGCCCCAAAAGTTGCATTTTTTAGCCGGGATATCAGGGAAACCTTCCCAAATGGCCTAACGTAGTGGTCGGTATACTCATTACTCAACAGAGCCAAATATCAACAGGACAACAATTGAAATTTCTTTTGAGAGCCATATTTTTTAAACTTAAACTTTTTGTAATGCCACTTCTTCAAAATAGACTGGCCCAGGCCAGTGGTATTTTGTAGAAGAGCCACACTCAAGGGGCCAAAGAACTTCATGTGGCTCTCCAGCTGCAGTTTGCTGACCACTGGCCTATGGAGAACAGTTAGGAAACACTGGCTTAAATGAAATCAATGCCTCAGCTAGAGACTTAAAACACCAACTTAAAATATTGCAGACAGTGCCTCATGGAGAATGAATGGGGTTGAGAAGGGCAGAAGGCTCCAAATGTATTGATATTGTCCCCCATGAGAGGCATTTGGAGCTTAGCTCCATAATGCACATGTTTTAATTCTCTCTCTCTCTCTCTTTCTCTCTCTCTCTCTCTCTCTCTCTCTCTCTCTCTCTCTCTCTATATATATATATATATATATATATATATATATATATTACAACATGTAATATATAGGATATAGCTATTTTAGAGAAGCAAATAGAAATTGAGAAACTAAAGTGAAAAGCAAAATTAACAGAGGGTTCTGTGAAATTTTCAACTATTACTTTGTGTTCCTTAGGAAATGCGTACACCCATTGGAGACCCCTGATCTGGCACAGGATCACCTTATACCAGGTCAGGGGTCTCCAATGGTGTCCACAATAGAATAATACTGTAGGAAACTTAGAGTGCCTTTCCCAGTAGCAGCGGAATCCGTGAGAGCACCAACAGCTAGAAGTCTTTTATCTGAAGAAGGAGGGAAAGCTCAGAGGCCACTTCCACAGGGGGTGGCAGGGAGCTTGTTCTTCGTGGTTGAAAACGGTGAGACCTTCCCAGATACACAGGCCGGGTACTGCGGAGAGCAGAGTTAGCAGGCTCTAGAGTGTGAACCTCATCCTTTGAGCACATACAGAGAAGTCTGGGTCAGCAGCCAAGCCCTGTGCCGCCAGCCAGAGGGAGGCGACGCCCAGGGGCAGTGAGAAGGATGGCGGGGCGCCTTCTCAGACATCGCCACAGTCTCTGAACTGGAGCAGTGAGGGCTCATCTCCGGGGACTCCACACTCATCTGACAAGTGCAGATGAAGGGAGACACCTCCGCAAGAGGGACAAAGCGAAACTAAGAGAGGTGCCACTTGTAATTCGCCCTCCTGTGAATAAGCTGTCTGACAGCTCCTGCCTCTGGCGTGGTGGCCGGTGATGGTGATTACGGGGCCCTGTTGTCCTGAGCTAGGGCAGCAGTCTCTCCTGCAAGAAGAGGGTCCCCTGCACGCTGAGACATCTGTGACTCTGAGTGGTCAGTAATCAGTGCTCTGAGAGGAGCCTGTACTAGGGATCTTGGACTCCAGTTCTTTAACCCCTAATACTTGTGTGCACACGTGTGTATGTGTGTGTGTGTGTGTGTGTGTGTGAGAGAGAGAGAGAGAGAGAGAGAGAGAGAGAGAGAGAGAGAGAGAGAGAGAAATGATGTGTCTGTAATTTGGATTAAACCTGCAAGTAATCAAACCTAAGGTGACAGCGTAGCCACCAGTGTTGACTCACTATTGTTACTTGGTGTCAGCAATCTAGAGTGCCAAGTGACCACCTAGGCTCTGGTCTCTATCAGACACCATTTTTTGAAATTACATAGTTATTGGAAGATATGATTTTTTCATTACCTCAAAAGCAGTAGTTGATATATGTATTTCCTTTGAACACAGTCGTGACTTAAATCAAAATCAACTATTGCAACTCTAGGTCTTCATGGTGATTTTTTTTTTGTGTGTGTGTGTGTGTGTGTGTGCGTGTGTGTGTAAAGTTTGTAGATTGCAAATTCCAAGTTCCTGGGTTGGAGAATCTATGTGCAGATGTGAATTCTGATTCCCTTACATGAATCAGTCAGCAATAACCAGGAGCACGCATAGAAAATTTCTTTTTAGTGGCTTACATTTCCAGACCCAAAGAACCAAGCATGGAAGGGGAAAGAAGTGATATATTTTAGTGCATCTTTAGATAATAAGAGGTGCCCATTTTACTCTTTGATTCCTCCACACTTATATGGCTCCTGGGAGAGAGAGTGCTATATGTTGGTACTTGGCAAGAAACACATATCTCATTTTTCAAATAATAACTCAGTCCTTTAATGTATTCTCTCCACTAGCACGGTATAAAAAATTGTCAATAACTCATTCTATCTGTGTATTAAAGCTGTGTCAAGATTGAATCAGTGGACTCTGTGGATATCGATTTCTTTCTTTGGCTGGTCAGTGACTTTTCTGGCTGGAATGAATATAAAGTGAAATGCACTGACAATATATAATGTAGTCAGATAGGCAGTGATTCTGGAAGAGTCACCAAGGTCAGAGAAACCAAACTCAAATTTATATCAGGTAATTATTCTGTAGGAATGAATAGCTGGCCAAAACATGATATAATGGCAATCAATTACCCACGGATAGCAAGTTTTCTTTGTACGGTGCCGCAACCAGAACTGGCTTTGGCTGCTGCTCTAAAGAAAGAGCAGGCTTGCTTAGGAGATGTCTATGCTGCCTAGACTACCCATGGCCTCCAGGCTTACACTCTGCCTGCCTCACACAGAGAAGTATCGTAAACAACACACTGTACTGGCATCCTACGTTGTACCGAGAAGGGGGAGGGCTGACATCAACAGAGCAGTCATCCTGACTCACAGATTATATGGAACATCTCTTCTGTAAGGAACTTCTGATGAACTCTTGTATGTTGTGTGGATTTGGATGTCTTCATGTGTTGGGTCTATGTGGCAATGTGCGGTATCAGCCTTCTCCGGACATATCCTCAGTCTTAAGCTTGCTTCTCCTTTGCCTCTACAAGCCCACTAGCCACTGACAGGGAACACGTAGCAATTAGATGTACTGTCTGCTGGATACCCTCTACCACAGCTATGCTTCCGAGTGAAGATCATAAAGCAGAGACATTTATAAATCAGCTTTGATTTGTACGTTTTCCATTGTTATTAAGAGACAGCTGGCATACAACATTGTGTGCATTTTGTGAAATGAAAGCAGCACATTTCCCAGCATAACATAGATAAAAGATAGCAAGATGGGCCTGATTTGGCAAATTCTGTACATGCCACTTCTGATTGACAAGTGATTATTATTGGCTTAATATGTCTATTTTGTTTGCCTCCTCCAATAACATCCTCTGTCTTAACCTGCCTGTTCTATCCTTGTTATATTCTGATAGAGGTGACAGCTCCATGTTCCATATCCTGGATTATGGAATACTTGGATTCTTGTTGTATTTGGCCAATGGAAAACACAGAGGGCAGTGAAAAGAACTCAGGGATTTTTATAATCTCCTTCCCTAACTCAACACAATTCTGGTAATTGCTGCATTCCTCTAGACTTATAGCTCTTATAAATATTATAATTATTATCTTTCCTTTGCCACTTCAGACCGAATGGTACTAAATGTGCCCTGCTATTAAATCTCATTGCCTATGTAATACACACCTAAGCAAATATACACCTATGTAAATATCTACTCTGCTAAATTATTTTTGCTCAATAAATCTGCTACATCAGATCTTTGAGTATGCTTCCTGTTTTATGGCAATATCTTGACTAATATATTGGCTCTGCCATCATTTATCCATGAGGGTCTACTTCATAAAAGGAAGTCATCCAAAAAGATATCTATTACATTGCAACCTTTGATTGAAAGAATTAGCATCAGGAAAACCACATGGTATTCTAAATATTTACAACTTATTTAAAATATTTCCTAAATGTTGTTATAATTTGGTCAATTATATTAACAAGAATTACAAACCATTACTATGTACTATAGTCGAGTTTTGTATCACTTGTCATTATTATTTGTTTTCTCCCCTTAGCTATAAGAACAATCTTTCTTACATAAACATAGTGCACATATGGCAAGAATAAATGAGCAACTGAAGTATATTAAACCAGTGGGAATATATT
Organism: Pipistrellus hanaki; assembly: GCF_964339955.1. Lineage (NCBI taxonomy): Eukaryota > Metazoa > Chordata > Mammalia > Chiroptera > Vespertilionidae > Pipistrellus > Pipistrellus hanaki. Next base: position 86,259,085 of record NC_140508.1, read on the forward strand.
TACTTGCTCCCTAGCATGTGTTCATTGGCATATACTATACATTTAGTAGAAGTCCTGCCAAATTTTAAGCAATATAGAAGAGTAGCATAATTATGACAAAAAATAGTAGCAACAGCCATGCTAATATGTAAGAATACCCTTACCAATACTAGGACAGAGGAGGAGGAGGTGGGGGAGGAAACAGAGGAAAGGAAGGATAAATAGCATAGCTGACATCTAAGAAGACTGACAAGGTGCCTGACCATGTGCAAAGTGACCTACATTCCTCAACTCACTTAATTACCAAACCAGAGGTAAGGTTTAGGTAAATACTACGCTCATGATATAAAGACACCGCGGACCAGAGGAAGGTGTGAGGAAGATGGGAAGAAGAAACTGAAGTACTGAGGGGATAGACTGTTCACTTGTCCATCCATCCTGTTAGTGTTGGACTCAAGACCTTGTCTGTGTCCTTTTTATTGAGTTACAAGGACTTTTTTTTTGTATACAGGGTGGGACAAAAGTAGGTTTACAGTTTTTCACATGGAAAATAATGCAATCACTAAAAAAACAGTAATCAAAAAATAAACTATGGGTTTCATGCACTCACAACAATAGACCTACGTTGGCCTCGCCCTGCAGAGTGCAGGGTACAGATGGTGTTTTATGGAGCAGTACCCTGAAGCCTGTATGATTTTATTAACCAATGTCACCCTGGTAAACTCAATCAAGTACAGAATGCTAGTTATCCTCTTTCTTGTAATAAATTATATCATATATTTTACTATCGTTAATGGCTTTCACTAGAAAGTGCTCCGTCAAAATACGCTTAAATGCTTTGAAAAGCAAGTGATGTGTGTACTTTGCCACGTAGGTCTTCTAACAATCTTTTTAGATTTTATTCTGGTATTCACTTGACTGTAGAATTTCATTGAGAAATGGACATTTACTGAAGAAACTAAGTTTAAAGTAAATATAAAAAAGTTCACTGAAATACCTTCTGACACACCTTATTTTGGTTTAAAATAAATCAGGACTGGAAATGTAAGGAGACTTAAGAATGAGTAGAAGGAAATTGAATTATGTCAATTCTTTTTCTTTCTCCTTGTTGAGATTGAAGTTCACATTTGGGGAAAATGATAGTAACCAGATATAAAGCTGTTGTCATTTCTCCAATTTAAAAAAGAATAGGACAGTGAAAGTTTTATATTGGTACATAATACATGTAGAATGAACCAATGGCAATTTTTAGAGTACTAGTTTGTTCCTTTTATATATCTAATTTTATTTAATTTCGGAAACATAGCAAAGTCGACAGGTTGCAATATATTCTGCTTATATTTAAATGGGATTGTGAGCATTGCAATTGCAGAGCACCATGGTAATGGTTCAGTGGCTCAGATTTAGTTGGTGTAGGATATGTGCAGTGATGTGAGAGCACTTGCATTGGTATAAGTTTTTAACTAACGTGTTTCAGGAAAAAGTCACAAGGAATATTTTTAAAATCTTTAAAAACAAGTTGTGAAATGTAGTGATATAAATAAAAATTCTTAAGTCATTGAACACACTTCTGGTTGGATTGAGTGTGGTTTAGAGAAAAAGAAGAATGAATCTCTTAAAGCTCCATCGCTTTGAGTCACTGGAAAATGATAGGAAAGAAGTTACTGATAAGGACTTCCAATTGCATAGTATTCCCAAGTCTTTCATTAGTGGTCTGGAGTGTTATTAAGACCGATGTTTGTAGTCCTGCAAAGTCTCTGTAATGAAAATGCATCTGAAGGAAGAGAATATTAGTTCTAAGATTCTGTAAAACCTTGCCTTGTCAAGATACCCTGAGGACGGTGTGAGAGTTGAAGTTTACTTGTGCTTATCTAAAGCTTCCCATCTCAAGGCTAATGAAGAGATTCCAGCAGCTTTCCTGTAATGTCAGTAGACAGCTGTAATGACTAGAGATCAATCAGTTTCCAAGGCAGCAACCTTTAGAGATATCACCCAATTAGGGCAAGGAAACCAAGTGGCGAAATTTATACCCTGAACAGGAACAACAGCAACAACAACGAAACAGGCAAAAAGCCCTCCTGCTCCTTAAAGAAATTGCAAGGGAAAGAGTCTTGGATTCATTCACGTAATTAAAACAGCCAGGATTTTCATGCTTCTCTCAATATAAGTCATTATGGAGAAAGTCATCCACCACCTCTGATGTTTCCTGGGCGATAAATTTAGCTGGATTAATTATTCTACTTATTCAGAAATTCTGAACAGTGATAGGTGCTTGCCAATGGACTATAGAATTCCCAACTCATTGATGTTTATATGACAGAGGAGACTGGAGATGTTGTGGAATGACAGAAATATAAAAAATATAAGAAATAAATCATTCTAGACTGGGTTTGCCTATTTATCTTTTTACAATCTAAGCAGGATAATATTATTACTTGTATATAATAGTACAATAATATTATTGTAGTGTTCTGTCCTGTGCTTAAAACTTATAAAGTCACTATGATTTTGAACTATACCTGAAATAATTTAACTTTCAGTAGAAACTTCCAGACTTTGGCTGTATCAGTCAAGCCAAGTCCTTTAAAATTAAGGTGGCTATATAATTGATCTTTTAAATAATGCCACCTTTGAGGGTGAAAGAAGGCACATACCATAATTAGGTGAAACTACACGAATAAAACAGAGTTCTTCTGGACGATTGCGACAGTTTGTCTATAACAGTGGTCGGCAAACTCATCAGTCCACAGAGCCAAATACCAACAGCACAACGATTGAAATTTCCTTGGAGAGCCAAATTTTTTAACTTAAACTTATTCTATCAATAGCACCACTTCTTCAAAATTGACTCGATCAGGCCATAGTATTTTGTGGAAGAGCCACACTCAAGGGGCCAAAGACAAGCCACAGTTTGCTGAACACAGGTCTATAACCAAAATAATATTAAACCAATATGCATTATATGTCTATCAGTAGGAGTTCATCATTCCTCAAAATCACTTTTATCCAAGTACTAGAGGCCTGGTGTACAAGTTTGTGCATCGGTGGGATCCAGCCAGCCCTCCTGATGGGGACCATTGCGGGGGGGTGGGGGGCTGTCAGTTGGGTGAGGGTCTGTGGGTGGTTTGCTGGCTAGCCCCATTCCCCCCATCAGGGTGGGATTGCCAGCTCAGAGTCAGGACTGGCTGGGGTGAGGGGCCTGCTGGGGTGAAGGTTTGGGGGGTATTCTGATTGTTCTGCAGTTCAGTCAATTTGCATATTACCCTTTTATTATACAGGATATGTGCTCTAGTTGGTTTGGCCCAATGGATAGAGCATCAGCCTGAGGACTGCAGGGTCCCAGGTTAGATTCCAGTTAAGGGCACATGCTTGGGTTGCAGACTCAATTCCTAGTAGGGGGCATGCAGAAGGCATGCCAGTCAATAATTTTCTATCATTAATGTTTCTATCTCTCTCTTCCTGCCCCTTCATCCATGAAATCAATAAAAATATTTTTTTAATATTTCTTAAAAAAAGTATAAGTTAAGCTTCTATAACAAAGCTGGCCCAAAATAGAGTGTTACATGAATGTCCAGAGGAAGGCAAGTGGTCCAGGTTCTGCAGTTGAACCTTTTGCTCAACATCCCTTAATTTTTCATGGTCAGCTTGGTTGACTATGGCTCAGCAGCAACAAGACCATGTTCCAGACTGTGGAATGAGATAAAAAGTACTTTAAGGAAGTGAAAACATTTGCATACTTAATTTTAATTTCATTTCAGGGGAGAGAATTTACTCTTGTAGCTACATGTAACTGACTGACTAGGGATCTGGTCTGCTAAAATGTGGATGAGGTTATAGCCTGTCACTAGAAAAATGGGGGAGTAGAAATAGGGGAATTCAGTCATCTTTTTTCATAAGATTGTTTCTCAAATGGGATAAGCTGAACATTACTAGAGATAGTGTGATTAATGGATTGATCAATTTAGATATCTTTCATGCTACCTGAGGATATTTGTAATCTTGTGGTTATTGCAATTATTTAAATAGTGTCCTAGCTTGAAATTTTATTTAATGAGGACAGTAATTTTTCCACCTGCCTTACAGGGATGTGAAAATTAATAAGATAAAATTCCTGAAGACATTTCGAGCTCTTTATGGAAAAGTCGCTCTATATCATTGCTGGAGAGGGGACTCGCTAGAGCGTGAATTATGGTTTTGCCACAGGAAAAGCAGATTATCAGAAAGAGCAGAAATGAAAGAATATGCTTTAAAAGATTTATGTCTCCTATATCATTATGAGATGATGTGAGATGTATTAATTTGAAGGTTTCTAAATTATAAATATGCGTGAGAAACTAGCCTATTTTCCCAGACAGGCTTTACACTTTTTACTTTTAAGGATTTATTTATGGCTCAGCTCCTCTCTAAACCTTCCTCACTCACAACAGAGCACATTATCAGCTCCGACCTTGGCACCCACCTGTAATAATTGTCTCTCTTCCAGGGAACCATGAGGCTTTCATCTTTCCAATAACTGACAAGAAAGCCATCTCTTAATTATCATCATTAAACACAGGAGGTCAAGATTAGATCTCAAAGGAGAGACAGAAAGCTGCCTCAGGTTCAAGGATTAGCGTGAAGCTTTCTGGGTGTTGTTCTTACCTCTGTATAATTTCCGTGAATTTCCTTTTAGCGAATTTTTGTATGGTGCCCGGATGAAAAGTGACAGCATGAACATGGCATTTTTTGAAATCCAGTATCCAAGGTTTGCTCTCCTTTGTATTATATGCTCTTACTAGCTGTGTGAGCTTAAGCAAGTAATTGACTGTTTTGAGCCTCACCCATGGTTGAGAAGTTTCAATGAGATCTACTACCTAAGGACCCTGGCAAGTAGCCATATTTTAATGGCTTTCCATTTTACTTCTCTAACAATCTTGCTATCAAAGCCATTGGCTTTGCTACCTTTGTTTTGAGTACAGATATTTAGGGACCTTTTAGATATTCCACACTGCTCTGACCACTAATGTTATTTATGTACAAATATTGTTATAACTTTTGGGGTTTTAATCAATCGCAGCTCATAAACTCAGGTTCTTATGGTTTCTCTCCTGATGTACTAGAAATAAGCTCATTGTGTGTGCACTCTCAAAGTCTAGGGCAGTGGTCAGCAAACTGCGGCTCTTTGGTCCCTTGAGTTCTTAGCAAAGGCCAGCTAAGGAGTACCCTAACTAAGTTAATAACAATGTACCTACCTATATAGTTTAAGTTTAAAAAATGTGGCTCTCAAAAGAAATTTCAATGGTTGTACTGTTGATATATGGCTCTGTTGACTAATGAGTTTGCTGACCACTGTCCTAGTGCATATACCTCAAATATATCTTGTATTGACTTCTATTATTGATTTTTGTTCATTTTGCCTCCTCAATGGCATTCTGAAATTCTTCCAAAGATTAAGTGGGATAACCCTAGCCAGTTTGGCTCAATGGATACAGTCTCGGCCTGTGGACTGAAGGGTCCTGGTTTCAATTTCAGTCAAGGGCATGCACCTTGATTCCAGGCTCCTCCCCAGCCTAGGCCCTGGTCAGAGCACATGAAGGAGGCAACCAATCAATATGTTTCTCTCAGATTGGTATTTCTCTCTGTCTTCACCTCTCCCTCCCACTCCCTCTAAAAATTAATGGGAAAATATCCTCAAGTGAGAATTTAAAAAAATGATTGGGTGATATAGTACTAAGTAGACACTAATAAATATTTAGTAAAAGATTGGTATATGGATGCTTACACATCCAATGAACATTGCACATCACAGTTTGAGGGTAAAATAAAACACCTGGTGATTGGGTAACAAGTAAGCTAAAAGCTGCGTTTAGGTAATTGTGCATTTTCAACCAAGAAGACCCCCAGTGTTTTAATATTTATTGAAGTTTATTAAATCAATATTTAATATATAAATAATCTTAAAATATAAAGTACTACCATGTATTTTTTTATATTTTCTATGTCATTTACAATATTGTGTGTCAAACACTGCTTTTTAGAACAAATACAGCCTTATATATTCTTCAATCTAAGCAAAGTTGATAAAGGTAACATCTAGGTCTTATATCCAAAGCAGTGGCAAAACACACACACCCCCCCACACACACACATATACACACACACACACAACCACCACCAGCAACTCCCACATGATTTGCCCACAGTAGGAAATGTGGGGGGGGAAATGCACTTAGAAAATGTAATTCAAACTATGTAGGGGGATGGACTAAAATCTATCAGTTTTAGCCTAGAGCAGGGTATAGGATTCATTGTGCATCACGTGATTTTCTGCATCTGCAATCTAACAGAGTTGGACACTATAAAATTGAGTATGTTCACGTCTTAAATGCTCCAAAGCTCAGCAAAAGATGAACACCTCTAGTTGCATCAATACCGTCCTCCTCTGAATGCTGCTGTTGGAAGTATTATACCATCACAGTAATACATCTCTAGCTGCAGGAAAACAGATTTCTGTGTATATTTCTTTAGAATGAGGAGCAGCAAAAATCTCTGAAAGAATTTTCAAAGGGAATTATACGGATGCCAAAGGAATTGTGAATTAGGACATTATATTCTGAAAATCGGGTGGAAGGCCTTGCCCAAGCTATAGACATCCATCCCAAATATTATAGAACATGAATTTGAAAGTTATTTAAAGATCTATGTATACTGTATATTAAATATATACTGTCAGAATGTACAGTTTAGATACAGGTGTCCGCTGTGTAAGTATAACAGTTGAAGCTGTAAGAATGAGGGAGTTCACTGAGAGAGAAGAAATCCCTAAATGCCAGCTTCAATACGCCATGTGCAGTAATTAGGAAGATGAAACAGAGCCAGCCATGGCGTCGATTTACAGAACTGAGTTCAGGAAAGGTGAAGTCAGCAAGAACAAGAGAGGCACTTTTCTAGAGAAGAAAGTGATGGCGGTAATAAGTGCAAAATGCTTCAGGTGGGTTGGAAAATTGAAGATGGGGAGAATCCTCTTTTCAATTTTCCCCTTGTTTTCAAAGATAAAACTCTAGCTTGTAGAAGTGGCTTAGAAACTGTGAAAGCATCACATATATTCCTGCGGGTTGGTGTCATGAGATCAATTCTATGTTTACATAAGCAGGTTGAAAGGACAGCCCAGAACTGATGGGGATATTCTGTTGACCTAGTCAATGGCTACAGAATCTCTAAGTACATGTAGTCCATTTTATAAACTTGGTCACAGGGAAGGTAGAGGCTAGGCATTAATTAGTTTTTAACAGATAGCTACACTGTCTCAAAATGCTATCTTGGAGAATAAGACAAAAATATTCTTGCTCTTAAGGAGCTTAAATTATAGTGGAGTATATTTAAAGTAAACTTTAAATAGAGAAATAAATACGTAAATCAGACAATTTCATACTTTGAAAAGTGCTATTTAAAAAAAAAACAACAACAGTAAGCCCTGGCCAGTGTTGCTCAGTTGGTTGGAACATCCCTCATCCTGTACACTGAACGGTGGCGGGTTCAATTCCTGGTCAGAGCACATACCACACACCTAGTGGCAGGTTCCATCCAGGCTGGGATGTATGGGGAAGGCAACAGAGCAACAGATCAATATTTATTCTCTCTCTCTCTCTCTCTCTCTCTCTCTCTCTCTCTCTCTCTCTCCTCTCTCAAATCATTAAAAATTAAAAAAAAACAATAAAATAATGGGGCAGGATAATCAGTAAAGTCATATATAGGTAGCCTTTGTCTGAGAAGTTAAGACGTGAAGGAGAGAATGAGTGTGTGCACACTCTGAGAGCAGATGTCCAGATGCTATTAAATTTTTAACAAGTGCCTTAGAAAAAAGTCCTGTGAGAGAAATAGGGATGAGAATGGGCAAGTCTGGAGAAGCCATCGTATTGCATTACATGTGGGGTGTAAGTCACGGAGGGAGAAATGTTAGCAAATGCCACATGAACCAAAGTCAGCCAGCAGAGGGTTACAACCGTCATGTCAAATAGTGGGATTATTTTATCATTCCTTAAAACTATTCACATATGCCCACGCCTTACAAAGAGAAGAGCCTAGGTTTTGTAGATGGCATTTACAATTTACAAAATACTAGTGCCTGCAACTATCATGCTAATAAAGTATGAATGTATGATGGCAGGATTAGAAAACCATGGAAACACTTATAGGAACATATTTTTGACAGTGTGCAAAATAATTTCGTGTCATTTCAATAAATAGAACCAATAGCGGCATGGCAAACATTCAGTTTAAATGACTTTTACATATTTATAAATCTAAGCAAAAGAAAGAAAGAAAGAAAGAAAATATATATATATATATATATATATATATATATATATATATATATATATATATATATATATAATTGACTTTTACAGAGAGGAAAGCAGAGGGCTAGAGAGTTAGAACCATTGATGAGAGAGAAACATCAATCAGCTGCCTCCTGCACAGCCCTTACTGGGGATGTACCTGCAACCAAGGTACATGCCATTGACTGGAATTGAACCTGGGACCCTTCAGTCCACAGGCTGACGCTCTATCCACTGAGCCAAACCAGTTAGGGCAAAAAGTAAAGATTTCTTTATGAGGTGTAGATAGGATTTGAAAAATAGAAACTATCATTTCAAGCTAAGATTTTTATTTAAGATACACAATCAGAAAAGAATATCTGAGATGTTAACAAGTAAAAGGGGAAATGGACCCCCAGGTGAGAACAGGCACAGCTGACAGAGGGGACACACCCTTTTCCATCGCGTGTGGGCCAAATGGATTTGGATCAGTGAGCCTGAAGAATTGGAAGGAAATGGAAGGGAGGAACATAAGGCAGCTCACTGGTATTATTTTGGGCTTGGAAATGTATTTCTTTCTTGGTAAGTTATAAAGAAATGAAAAGTAAATGCGTTAGAAAAATATTGCAATTATCTTAAAATAGCAGCTACTTACAGTCATTTACTGTGATCATTGCACAGTCTCCTTTAAAACAGAATAACACTCATCGTAGAAGGATATTCTGGCCCTGCACAGGGGAAGCCATTTAATGCTTCGCTTTGGTTTTCTCTCGCAGCCCTTGATTTAGCAGCGTAAACAAGGCTTAAGTACAAGCCTGGAGGACAGCTTGATCTCGCAGTCATTCCCCTCATGCTGCAGGCTCCCCTTTGTCTTATTCATTACAACCCCTCAGCCCCTGCTTTCTGGACGCGGAGGTGAGAGGAAGCACCGCAGCTCACCTGCGTGAGATTAATAATATCCCTCCTCGAAGATCGGAGCCATTACTCTTCCTGACCCGGTCCAAATGGGACAAATGGGATTTTAAGGATGATGCCTGTTCCGAGATCCAGTGGAGTAATGAGGTGCGGGGGAGAGTCACCCGGAGGAGTCGGGGAAGATAGACTGCCGGGCTGTACAGATGATACACCATTAGCATCAGCGATTATTCAAAGAAAAGATTATGGCTATAAATAAATTCGCCCGTGCCTCTCACACCGTAGACAGGCACACCCATGGCTGGACAGGCCCAGGATATGACTGTTATTTTCAAAGAAAGCCTAAGGCTAAGTTCTTATTTCCTTCGCAGAATTGTAGGGAATACCAGAAGGAAAATGAACGCGCGTGTGTGTGAAACAGATTCTGCTTTCACTTCAACATTTAGAAATATCAGTGTAGAATTTTAAAGATTTCATTTCTTAGAAAGTATCTTCTCTAGCCCTGCTTTTAGGCTATCACGATTCTGGCTATGGAAACTAGTGGTCTCTTTGTGACTGACTCAGAGAAGCATTAAAAAAAAATGGGTAAACCTATTCAATTTGAAGAACAATTACTGGAATTATACATACATTCACACACATGCCTGCACGCACACAGGCATACCACTTTTTCATGACAACCTTCAGAGTTGCTTTCACATACTCTATGTTTAGCAACAATAATATTGAAAATAAATTAATAGTAGCTAATACTTAAATATGCCATGTATTAGTCATATACCTAATATGCACTAATTCATTTTATCCCCACAGCTAGACAGCTACTGTGATAGGCACATTTTAAAGATAAGGAAATTGAGTAATAACTAGGGTAATTTGCTTATGCCTTGCCTCTAAATGATATACCCTAGTAATTTTCATCTAGAAATTTCTTTAAATCCTCTTCATTACTCTGATTTCCTCATAACATTTTCAGGCACATAATTCTTATCACCCTAAAATATATCAACCTCCCTGTTATTTGCTGCTCTCACAGTACTATCTCCTTGGCCTAAAAAATAAAAAATAAATAAATATATATATATATATATATATATATATATATATATATATATATATCTCTTCAATCTGGATTTATAAAACACTTAAGAATACACAGAAAAGGAAAAGAAGAATATACAACAAAAATAATATTCTAGCATATTATAGATCTTAATTTTACTTACCATTTATATTAGTTTATTGTATCTCTGTTCCCAATAAAATATTTCTATAATACAGTACTATAACTCCAGAATCTAGAATAGTACCTATAACTTAGTATGTGATTGGTACATACTTATTAATCAATGAGTGGGATAATTAAATATAGAATTGATAATTTAGTAAACAACAACAGCAAGAACAAAAACTATGGTCAAAATTCTGCAGACACCCATTATTTCAGAGGTAAGCAAGGAGAAGCAAACAGAAGTAAAATGCTATATATTAGTTTCTAAAAATATGACCCACACTTCTTTGCTTTATTTGTACTTATTTCCTCAATCATAATCAGCTGTCTCCTGCATGCCTCCTACTTGGGGATGTGCCCACAACCAAGGTACATGTCCCTGACCAGAATCGAACCTGGCACTTTTCAGTCCGCAGGCCGATGCTCTATCCACTGAGCCAAACCAGTTAGGGCAATTTCTACATGTATTGACACAAAAAAAGGGAGGTAGGTGGATTGTGAAGGGGAGTATGAATATTGTTGCTAGTTAATAAGGTACTCTAAATCTTTTCATTCTGTCCTAATATTTTAAAATTTTATTATTTTGGTTTTGATAAAGACAAATATTTCCTTTAAAATACTTCAGACTACAATTATAAATATAAAGAGATAAAACTATGCAAAGACATTCAAAATAAATTATCAAAGGGTATGTTGAGTCAATTTCTATTAATTGACATCAAATTTACAAAATTAAGTAAAAAGCATAGATTGACAAAGTGACACTCTGAAAACAGTTGAACATTTTCTTTGTTCACTATTTAGTACTTCCTAAAATCTAGATTCAACACCTGTGGCTATGGAGCTAATAAGTAAGCTAATATTATATCAAATGATATAGGAAAGTTGTTTTTACCATAAAAATTATAAAGATACAAATTCATTTGCTACTGCTATTTCTTTGAAAAGGTCTGAGGGGTGTTACACATACCTCTTTTTAAAAAGTAAGTTTATATTTCGTTTCTAAATTGTATTTGTGTGCATTGCATGCACATACAGTTCTTCCAGGCTAAATTCAGACAAAAATAATTGCACATTGGCAAGACATAATAATAGCAGAAAATGAAGAAAGCAAGGAAATAAAAATAGAGTGAGCTCCTTCATCAGGCAAATGTTGCACAAATGTTATAGACTTGAGTCATAAGAAATTAAGGATTAACATGTGTCCTCATTGAACCTATCTGATATTCCATTAACTCTGACAGTGCCCACTTCTAGAACACTGAAAAGCCCGATTTTAATCCAAAAGAAGTAGGTTTTCAAAAAAGTTAGCAACAATACTATGTCCTGCACAAGAATAGGGCATTATGTTACTATTTAGTACTTAATCAATGAAAGGAATAATTAAATATAGAATTGATGATTTAGCAAACATTAAAGAGGGACTGGTTATCCTATATAATAAAGGCCTACTATGCTTAGTGAAATGAAAGACTGTTAGCATGGCCTCCTGGGCTCAGGATGACCGTGCCCCTGCTCCTCTTCAAAACCCTCTGATACTCCTCTCCCCTGAGATACTCCTCTGCACTGTGATCGCCGCTCTCCAGGCACACTGCTCTCCTTTACTGTTCCTCGTGTATCCCAAGCCTTTCAAATCCCATAGCCTTTGTACTTGCACTTCCTGCTTCAGCACCTCCCAGGGCTTCTCCTTCATCTGTGCAATCTGAAATATACCTCTTCCCGAGGCCCCCCTGGCCATCAGATCAATACTATGCTAAGTGAAATAAGCCAGTCAGAGAAAGGCAAGTACAGTATCATCTCACCCATAGGTGGAATCTGATGAATAAAATGAACTGCAAAGCAAAATAGAGACAGACTCATAGACAGAGAACAGGCAAGACAGCACTGGTTGGCGGGATGGTGGTGTTGGGGTGATGGAGAGATTGAGCATAAAGAGAAAAAGAAAAAAAGAAAGATACCTCATGCACATGGACAACAAGGTGATAAATGTGGGAGCGGTGAGGGAGGATGGAGGCGGAAGTGGACATAGAGGGGATAAATGGTGATTAAAAGGAAATAGAAAAAGAAATAGGAAATGAATAAATAAATAAAAAAGAAATAGGAGCATGTGAAGATGTTTGGTATTGTGTTCTAATGAAACCTATATGCTGTTAAATACTTTCACAAAAGTTTGAGGTAACATAAATCTGTTGGGATGAGGGCCTTTGTATTTAAATTATTTTGATAAAGAGATCCTTTATTTAAAGGGGGAAAAAAGTAATCCAATTCCCAACTCTCTAGTTATCCCCCATTATCTCACTCTGGGTATTTCCTCCATCTCCCCTAACAGATTATTATATTTATTTATGGGAGGAGGGTTGTTGAAGTCAGTAAATCATTTGGACATATCAAATGCTCTTGTAGCTTAATAGTAATTAATTGCTTAACCAAAAATCTAGTAGTGGAAGGAATTTCTTTAGAGTTGTGTGTGTGAGTTTTGTTTTTGTTTTTTCATTGAATTTATAGGAGTGACATTGGTTATTAAAACTATAGGTTTCAGGTACACAGTTCTACAATGCACCATCTGAATACTGCTCTATGTGTTCACCATCCCAAGTCAAGTCTCCTTCCATCACCATTTACCCCCTTAATCCTCTTTCTACTTCCCTCATACTACTTCCTCTGGCAGTCACCATACTGTTGTCTGTGTCTATGAGTCTTCCTTTTTCTTTCTTTTCAATTGAGCAGAAGTGTTTTTTGTTTTTGTTTTTTTTTAATTTCTTTCAACTGTAACAATTGATCAGTAAAATTACTCAGTTGCCAATTCCAACTGAGTGACTTTCTTTGTGATGGCATGTAGCTTATCTTCTACTGAGACTCACCAAGATAGGGAATCAGAACTGTGGGGCAGAGCTCTCACATAAACCCCCCTTTTTTTCTGGCTGTAAAATAGAATATTTCATTAGGTGCCATTGGGTCAATATTTTAATGCAAAAATACCATGTCCACAATGTGCAAGCCTTCCCAGCCCTGCCTCTGAGGTATGAACTATGACAGGTAGCTAAAAGCCATTGTCAGGAGAAAAAGGTGGTTAGACAGCCAAAAAGAAAATGAGAAACCTGTTCCTACTATGGTTGACTGCATTTCATTCTTAAAGATGACCAGTAAAATTATAATATTGTTTAAATAAACCACCCTGGAAGCACTCATGGGAAAGACAAAGTGAAGGAATAAGTAAGTGAATTATCACAGTCATTGGAACTTTCAGATGACTGGACCATGACTGATGGTAAACAACATGCAGTGTGGTTGTATGAATATTTCTTAGATTTCATCAATAGTGATATATTTTTTAAAAGACACCAAACAGATCATTCCTGTTGAGGTTCTTCTTTCAAAAGGATGTTAGTTGTAAATTAATTTGCCTTTTTCTCCATTGCAGGTGTTACATTCTGCAAAGCATCTTTCTAACTTACAAGGGAGGCCCTGAGCTTTCTGAGCAAATACTTATTTCTTTTGTCTTGTTGAAGACGGAGAGTGATTTACCCAAGTGGCAATTCAGTCGCTAAAGTCAAAGCTGTTAGAATGGATGGAGAGCCTCACAAATCCCTGCTGGTTTTGAGTGTACCAGTGGAGTGTTATCACCTCACCACTAGAAAAAAATACCTCAGTATGCTCTAGTACAGTTATTGTAGGTATAAATTGCTCTATTGGATATTTAAGAGGAAAAGAAATGTAAATACTTCCTATTCAAGATATTTGCAGCAGAAGAACTTGAGCACACATTTGAGAGCTTTGAATTTGTGTGAAACCCCTTAATATATTATAAATTATTCATGGATTAAAAAGGTGAAAGTTCACCAAACAATTACTATGGAAAGTGGTAAAAAAAAAGGTGGGATAGATAGTGAAAAGCCTTTGAAAGTAGAATCAGATTCCAATTGCAGTACTGCCACTTGATGGGTGAGAATCCCGGATGTGGTAATTTTCTTCTGTGAGTCTGTGTTGCATTTGACTTTAAGAAAGATTATAGCCCAGTTGGCATGGCTCAATGGTTGAGTGTCAACCTAAGAACCAGGAGGTCACGGTTCAATTCCCTGAGCAGATTGCAGGTTCGATCCCCAGTAGAGAACATGCAGGAGGCAGCTGAACAATGATTCTCTGTCATCACTGATGTTTCTATCTATCTCTCCCCCTCCCTTCCTCTCTGAAATCTATATATATATATATGATAGATTACAAATTCCCTCACTTAAAACATTAAGTTTGGAAAATAGTAAACATAAAATGTCAAGAATCATGTCTGTCCCTCAGTATATGAAAGCTAGTAGACATCAGGGTATATATGATTCATGAGGTGTATCAATCAGTCTGGTTTGCTTTCTCTAATGACCTGAGATTTATGTACTTAGCTAATATGCCGGCACTATGATATTGGTCATAGTTTCCCTAAATGTAGACAATTACTTTTCAGATTTATTTGGTTAAATTATTCTCCTGTAGCTCTTTACTTTCAGTAGGAAGCAGCCTTTGGCTCCTTAGACTCGGATGGGTTTTGACAGACCATTTATTCACACACACACACACACACACACACACACCTCTTAGCTTTGACCAAGTGCCTTACGTTTGTTAACATATTTATCATTCTATCTGAAGAATGCCTTCTAACATTTTTAAATGTATATCTGCTAGCCAAAAAGTCCCCCAGTATTTTTTAATGTCTTAATTATTCCTTTCTCTTCTTCTTGTTCTATCTAGTTGAAATGCTTCTGCTTATCTCTTAGATTTTTATTGTGTGAATCTTTAAACATGCAACTTTAGTAAGTTACACTTAAACTTAGTAATTTTTATTCACTAGTTCTCTCTTCTTATTTAATCTGCTCTTAAATCTATGAATTTGGGTGTTATTTAGTTATAAAACGTTTCACTTCTACAACTTAATATCATTTTCTTTAATGCTGGTGTAAGATCTTGCTAAAGATGTTTGTCATTAGGTGTTTATATAAATGACTCCAATTAATGTAATGGGAGCAAAAAATTAACTATTTAAAGCTATTATTCAACAGATACTGAGTAACCGTTATGGCTTTTGAAGCCAATTAGCCATTCCTATAGGAGTTCCAAACTTACAGAGTGGTATTTGTAACGCTCATTCTAACCCAGGAGAAATCTAACCATCAAGAACAATGGGACAAAGCGCAGTGAATGTACATCCTCTGCCGCTGAACAAATTATAAAATATTAAAGGGAGATTACACAAAGCAACCAAGATTAATTGCTGCTCATTGAAGAAAGTCATAAAACCAAGCATTGGTTTCCTTTGTGACACTGATGTCATTGACAAGGTTAATTACCCTGTCACCTCACCGTCCCCAGTTGTTTTCTCGTATTGTGGCAGCGAATGTGGAACAGACGGACCAGAGCAGCATCTGGTTTCAGTGAGCATGGAATCACAGCTGACGCCCTTGAAGGATTCCCTTCAGTTGCATAGTCTCTGGAACAGAAAGTAATAACAGAAACACGATGGCAAAAGTAAACAACCTGCTGTGTACTTCCTAGCCTGCAGGCCCTTGCAAATTTCAGAGTGGATGTCACAATCCGAACCTAACTCAGCTACAGTAATGTTCTCAATATGATGTTTTAAAGAGTACTTATAGTCCATTTAGCCAACTTGTCCTTAATATCTCACTTCACCCAACTTGCTTTTAAACATGCTCATGCATACAAATAATATCTTAGATTTTATGGAAGATCACAATATTAAAAACTTGCAATACCTCTCTTGATCTTCAGGGTAGCCTTGTAAATTAGATGTTACTACTTGATATCCAAACTAATAACTGACACTCAGAAATACTTTATCCTAGTTGTAAACAGCGATGCAGAAAAATATAAAACTAGGATTCTTGATTTTAACCTATTGCTCTAACTGTCAAAGCTACACACTCCACCCTATCCTGGGCCCTGGTCGGGTGTGCAGTGCCTAGGCAACCAATTGATATGTTTCTCTTACATCAATATGTCTCTCCATCTCCCTCTCTCTCCTTCACTCTCTCTAAACATCAATGGAAAAATATCCTTGGGTGAGTGTTAAAAAGCAAAAATAAATAAATAAATAATCAAAATACTCTGCAAATTTGTTTGTTTTTTAATATGTATAATACTGTGCTAGAGAAGTGAGGAATAGTTATAATGACAACTATTTACAAAGTAGTTTTCAATGCATTGTATCATTACATTTCAATTAAGTTAGGTAGTACCCTCAAAGCCAAAGGTTTGTCTTTAATTTTATATATTACTGGCAATACATGTGTCATATGTTAACAATCTGGATAATACTTCAGTCTTAATATCACTGCATCTAAGAGTGAACAATTCCAAAAGCTATTTGAACTGGGGGTTGTTGTTTTGTTTTGTTTTGTTTTGTTTTCACCTTAAAATCAATTACATATATCATGGATAAATAATAAGTAGACTGAGCACACCTCCAAATCTTAAATAAATGTTTAATTTTCAAAATAATCAATGGAAGAAGCATATTCAGAGACTCTAATATGCCTTTAGGGCATTGTATGGTGCTCTCTGCTTATGGAACCTGTTGGCTGCATGAGCACTAAGACTGAACAGCCTTGCTCATAAAGACAACGTGCAGAGGAAGAAATACAGGGTGTTTTGGGGAAAGAGACACTTGCCACTATACTGAGATGATTTTAAGTAGATCATTCTTTGTGCTACTTTAATTCCTAGAGAAACCATTTCTGTGTGATGTACAGACATTTTATCCCATTCCTCTGTGTGTTTGCATGTGTGTGTGTGTATGCACTTGCACTCCTGTATATGTCACACAGAGAGACAGAGATAAATTGATTATATGTGCATGTGGATGTAGCTGGGGAGAGAGATTGAGAGATTGTATGCACAAGTGGTTGGGATACATGTCAGCTAAGACTTATTTGTGTGTATGAAGGTGTTATTAGTAGGTTGCATAATACAGATTAGAGATAACAAGTAGAAAATCATGCAATAGAAAAGGAAGTAAAACTAAAGTCCATTTGGTTCAAATACATAGAATACGTGATCTTTTTTCAAATAAACTCATAAAAAATATATTCTTATCTACTAGAAACTAATACAATCCTGCTATTCTTATTTGAAGCATTCATATTTTTATATTAAGAATCATCAGTTTTCATGTCTTAGCAAAATCCTCCATTAAATCAATGCTCCGGATCTTTCATCACAAATTCTCAAGTGTGTAGATAAATCACTGCTTGGTATTTTTGTCATGGGTTTCTGTTTCAGTAAGTTATGTGGTAGGTGACCCAGGTTAAAGCTTATCGTCATTATACCTCAACGAGGATTTCAGTATGATTTTGTGGTCTCTGCCTACTTTAGTGGATGTACAGCCCCTGCTTCCCTCCAACTCTCCTC
Organism: Pipistrellus hanaki; assembly: GCF_964339955.1. Taxonomy (NCBI): domain Eukaryota; kingdom Metazoa; phylum Chordata; class Mammalia; order Chiroptera; family Vespertilionidae; genus Pipistrellus; species Pipistrellus hanaki. Next base: position 86,276,920 of record NC_140508.1, read on the forward strand.
TGGTGTGTAATTTAACTTTCCTCTGACCTCGCTAAGAAAAAAACTATTTTGTACACAAAGGGAGGGATAACATAAGTCACTAAAGTGGGATCATTTACATTTTTATTGTTGTTCTGTGCTAACTTCTTATGTGTTCAGTAACCCTGAGGGATATTAGAAATGCTATTAATATGCAGTGAATATACAGTGGGCAAACTGCTGTGTGACATTGTTTAATTTTTTAGCAAAAATTCATTTTCTCCTTGTGCTAACCTTTATTCTTTGCTGGGAAAACTATAAGCATTGATATGGAATTTGAGACAAAGATAAACTAGCGGGCATAGAAATATTTTCTTGAGAATCCTATGTATTCATGTAAAGATTTATAGGTTTAAGTATATATAAATTATGATTTATTGAATTTATCTTTCTTTTGTCTTTTTCTAATATATTTTTATTGATTTCAGGGAGGAAGGGAGAGGGAGAGAGAGATAAGAACATTAATGATGAGAGAGACTCATGGATCAGCTGCCTCCTGCAAGCCCCACATTGGGTATCGAGCCTGCAACCTGGGAACCTGGGCATATGCCCTGACCAAGAATGGAGCCATGACTTTCTGCTTCATATGTTGATGCTCAACCACTGAGCCATGCGGGCTGGGCTAAAGCCAAACATTCTTATGAAATATCTCTGATATTAATTAAAAATTGCCTCAAAATTGTGGCTAAGTAGAAGTAGAAAATGGAGACTCAGTCATTCATTAGATGTCTGCAATCTCTGTAAAGCTGTAAATCTCTCTCTCTCTCTCTCTCTCTCTCTCTCTCTCTCTCTCTCTCTCTCTCTCTCTCTCTCTCTCTCACCAGAGAGTTGTTAGACTGTGAAGTAAATCCACTTGGAGAAAGTCTACAGCATAATTGAACCTAATGCATTATCTTTCATTTTGTTTCCAGGCTGGCTTTTAGGAGAAAGAACTCTTCTTACCCTAATACTTTCTCATTTTTAATGTCTTCGCTGAATTTAATTACCTCCTCTCAGGCTCATACAATTATTACTTCTTTTTTAAACAAAAGCAAGAGAAATAAACTCACTTCCTGAAGGCCTTTACCAAGGTTTCACAGCTGGAGCTATTTCAAATAGAAATGTTGTGAGCAATTAAATTAAATGTGAAACTCCCACTTGCACTTGCACAAATTTTAGCTCCCACCCTTGGTCATCAACTCTAAAATTAACCCTTCTTTAATATTTTGATGCATATCACTTCTTTTCACATCTTGGTTTAATTTTTTTTTAATTGCATTCAAGAGTATTCTGTACTTGTGTTCATCTGCATCATGATGCTTTTCTTCCTAGGAAAAAAGATTTTATCGTTGTCATATTTGTAAATCATTAAGCATGTCTATCACTTAATTAGGATGGAATTTATTTTAAAAGCAAAATTAATTTGAAATTCTTATTTATTCAATTTATTTTAATTTCAATTTTATACAACTGCCTTGAAATAATTAAAAGACAACAATGGCAATTCTATTGTGTATTTGCCAACATAACATTTTTATAAATTAAATTAAATTGAATTGCGTTACTAAAGTAGATTCCATTGGAAGAACAGGTACCAATAAGGTGCATCTACTTTCATTATTTGTTTTTCCAATGAAAGTGGTTAAAGACCAATTTACTACTATGGAATTTACAACAATCCAGCCAGAAACCTAATCTGATTACTTGTTCAGTCAGCTCCCCCAGCTGATAGCTCTTCCTGATTCTGTCCTCTACCTTCACTGGTATTCCCTGATGCGGATGTTTCAATAACATAGGAGGCAATAGAATCAGAGATCCAGAGCATGGCATTTTAAGATAAAATGACTTAGTTCGAACCAGAGATCTGGCTACTTGCTCACCGTGTACATGTTGGGAAGTAAAGTATTCCCTTTGCAGTATAATTATAAAATGGTAATGATGATATATCTAGTAGAGCCTACTCCATATGATTATTGGGATAGTTAGATGAGGTAACAGAAAGGTGAATAGAAAGAAGCCTGACATGTTGTAAAAGCCATACAATGATGAAATATTATTTTCACTGGTCACATACCTTATGAGGACCTATTCATTTAAGGAATGGTTAAACAAAATCATAGTTATAGCTGAAATTATGTATTGGTCGCAATGTGTCATTATAATAATTTTTGACAATTTATATTTTATCCTCTCATCAACTCTATTACCTTTATTTATTTAAATACTGAACCAGTATTAGATGAGTGTCTTAAGTCACACAGATTCAAATAATCAAAGTAGCAGCATCTCTGTAAGAAATTATAGGTATATCAAGAATATTCTGTGAACTAAAGATAGAAACCTAAGAGCAACTAGATGTACCATCATTGCTTCCAAAGATAGAAGATGGAGCCCAGCCAGTGTAGCTCAATGGTTGAGTTTCAACGTATGAACCAGGAGGTTCCAGGTCAGACAGAGCCCAGGCCCTGGGTGTAGATTCCATCCCCAGTGGGAGGTGTGCAGGAGGCAGCCATTCAATGGTTCTCTCTCATCATTGATGTTTTTGTCTCTCATTGTCCCTTCCTCTCTGAAATCAATAAAAATATGGAAGAGGATTCAAGAAGACAAGGAATGTGGGTGGCTTCTAGAAGTTGAGAACAGCTCTAAGCTAACAGGCACCAAGGACACAGGAACTGCATTTCCTCTACAGTGAGAAACTGAATTCCGATAACCTGCTAAAAAGCAAGGGAAGGGGAGGCCAGAAAGAAACAGTCCACACCCTGGTTTTAGCTTGCTGAGACCAACCCAGAGCGAAGGTAAAGTGTTTGTATCCTTTTAAACTGCTAGGCTCCTGGCACTTTGTCATCCTAATAGTGGGTTAATAGACAGAGATGCACCAACTTCCACCTCTGATTTCCTCAGCTGTTGCCTTTGAAATTCTGGGGATGCAGATGATACCACAATGACTACAGAATTAAGGGGCCACTAGTGGCAGTGGTGCTTGTTAGTGATGTGTATCCTCCACCAGTGCTCCCAATGCCACTCCGTTCGCTCTCCCGTTGTGTCAGCACTGTGGAAGCTGAGGACTGAGCACAGCTGATCCCAAATGGCCAAACCATTAAGAGCACTTGACTTCCAGAGCCTCCACTGTAGTGGATGTTCTCGGGAAGGCATCAGTGGGAAGAGGCAACATCCTTAACTTACTGCCTGCAGTCGCCAGTGTACCACATACATCTTCCCAAGACCTCTTGGCTCCCGTCTCTCTCCATAAGGGACCACCTGTTCACCACTGCCCATGCATCTACATTATAAATGTTTACTATTTTTAATAGAAAGTCTATAGTCACACCCATTGCCAAGTTATACTCATTGGATTTCCCCTCACTTACTGCATTTCAGTCCACACCTTAGGGGACATAGAGCAGCCACCAAACCAAGCTATTGGTGTGCTGGTACCGCAGCCAGGTTGAAACTGTGTGCCTATAAACACTCCTATCTGATGTTATATTCTTCCCCCTCCCTTTCCAGCACTTTGAGAACCCAGCTCATAGATACCTTCCCAAGTACTGTCTGGACTTGATGACGAGGTTCTGCCATTTGCATAGGCTGTGGTCTTTTCCTTCCTTAGCAGGGCCAGTCCTCCTCCACCTGAGCTATGGTGGGACTTGACATCGGTTCCTGGTTGGTGACTGGCATGGGGCTATATCTTGAGGGGCGTGCCATTGGCCTTTGAATCACCTCCACACTGTGGGAGCTCCTGCCCCTGGGAGGGGGGAGCGTGCCACTTCTGCAGGATTTAGAGTTTAGGGAAATCTGAGATTCCCAGTTTTTTGGGAGTTTCAACTGAGATATTACTAGTTATCATTCTCAGGATCTCTATCTAATTGATCCTTTCCCTGTCATCCTTGTCATGCATGCATATGGCTTTCTAGGCATCTGCAATTTTAAGTTAAGTCCTGGGACTGACCTTTAGCTTTTCTACTCTCTGTCTGAAGGGAAGAGAATGTTTCCAAGTAGATCTTGTCATTGGCACACACTGAACTACATTGTGTATTAATCTCCCTTTGCTTTTGTCTTTCTAAACTTATTTTGTCTTTGCCTTTGTTGTTGCAAGCTATTGAACTTAGTGCCACCATCTAACCCTACTGTTTTCAAAATTCCTACTTTCCAAGAACCTGTGAATGCCTGGGACATGGCAGCAGTGAGTTCATGCCCTTCCCCTATCATCTCCTCTCGTTCCGTTCACAGTGAGAGTATATTTAACAACTGTTCTGTCCACAGTGTGCCAACGGCTAATGCTATCATCCAAGGGCTCCTAACTCCCAGCTGTCCAGGGGGCGATCCTGCTCTGAAGTCACATTGTTAAGCTTGCTTCCTGGGATCACTTGGAGTCTTAGGATGGGTTCCTTTGGGGAAACATACCCTGAGATGCAGACTGGTGACCATGAAGTTTATGGGGGAGTACTGTAGGGCACACACATGAAAGAGTCCATGAGGACATCCTTCCGCAGAGGGAGAAGTTGAATTGCAATAACGTGAACCAAGATCTCAGTCAATCCCACAGGAAACTGAAGCCAGGATGACATTTACTTATCCTGAACTGGGGTGACAATCCTCACCCTTTGTCCTCCCCAGTCAATCAGTCCTTGAATGCAAGGTTTTCTTGGGAGGGCACACGAACCTGCGCCAGGAAATTTGTTCCCTTCGTTTATGCCAATTTCCAGGTTGTGACCCATCCATGCCCAGTGCTTCCCTGAGCTGGAGATGGAGGGTGTGAGTTTTGGAAAAAATCTAAGAAAGTACAGTTTTTTAATGCCTCCTAAAATTTAATACAAAACAAATTGTATGGGATTCAGATTTTGAACTTGAGTGATGTGTGGTTTATATTATTTTTATTTTATAACTTTTTAAAAATATATTTTTATTGATTCAAAGAAGGAAGGGAGAGAGAGAGAGAGAGAGAGAGAGAGAGAGAGAGAGAGAGAGAGAGACATTAATGATGAGAGAGAATACTTGATCAGCTGCCTCTTGAATGCCCCCCACTTGGGATCAAGCTCACAACCCAGGCATGTGCCCTTGACCAGAATCAAACCTGGGACCCCTCAGTCCTCAAGCCAGCACTCTATTCACTGAGCCAAACCAGCTAGGGCTTTATGACTATTTTTAAGGAAATTACTTTGAGATAAGAAAGCTTACTAAGATTGCACCTTTCAGGAAGACGTTAAGAAAGCACACCATTTACTCCAGATGGCTTAAATGCGATTCGTAATGATTAAAACAATGGGATTTAATTGAATGGAACGTGAGGGAATCACTGTATCCATATGAAAGAGTGTGTTTTATTATACACTCCTTGTATAAATGACCATCCTGTGTATGGGTTCTTGTTTATGCAGAGTAACCTGAAGTCAGTAATCCAAGTATCAACCTTCTTTTCTGTTTTAACAAGAACTAGTTAAATGAGGACACCTAAAATCATGGCGGTTTTGTTGTTTTTGTTTGGTAGTTAAGTACAGTCATCGGCAGGCTAAGAGTATCGTTGTGATTGTGTAGTTACCTTGACCTCCAAATCAAGTCCCTTTCCTGGCAATGAAGGATTCCGACTCCAGGGACTACAGCCTGTGTGGTGCTGTGAACTCAGCATCACTTATATCTCTTGCATTCAAGGTTAATGTCCTTGGAGAAAACTATTTGCGAGGCAGCACTTTCAGCACCGTAGCTCCTGGCGCTTTACAATCTCAAATGTAATAAGCTGGGGGACTGCAATTTATGAGTGCGCTCTCGTGGCAGGAGGGAGATGTGGACAGAAGGTGAGGGTCAACAAACACAAGGTTAGAAGCAGCCAAGTAGCTGGAGGGACAAGCATCCAGTGCCTCCCTCTCTTTCCCTTTCTCGCCCTAACAGCTGCACCACCTTTCTCAATCAGATATCAGCCACAGCAACTTTGTCTAAGAGAAAACAGTACGTTACTGGACAACAGCGAAGACAGTTTTCAGTAGCAGAATCAGAGCCGATGTGGGGAGGCAAGCATAGGTGTTTTTCTTGTCCTTTCCCCTTTGTACTGGATACAGTTCTAGCAAGATGATAATGTTTATTTGGAAGGCCGTAAATTTGTTTCTTAGAAACATAAAATTATCTTCTTAATAAGCCCATCAAGAAATGCCTAATCCATAAATTCAAATATAACTAGAATTAGCATCAGGCATTATTAAGACATAGAACCAGGTATTTTATCCCATCAACCCAAATGTGCATGTTTATTAAGTTACAAATGTCCCACATATGACATAGGATCAATAAATAGACCTTAAACCTGAATGTTTTCAAACCACAGAACTGATCTAAGTCCATGATTTACTCTTTGAGGAATGAGATATTCCACAAAAGGAAATTTCCTGCAATCAGATGTTTACATCTCTATGTGCCTATTATTTTATATTTACAAAACAAATACCTGCTAGATTAGGCAATACATTAACTAGGACTTAATGTTTTTATTGATGTTATTTTTCTTAAAACAAGCAACATGATAACCTCAGAATTATATGCTTTTTTAGCAGGTGTCTTCTTTATGCAGTAAACACTTTTTCTGTCTTTTTTTTTTTTTTTTTTTGCCTTCATTCTAGTTTCTCTTCCCATGTGAGAAACTTGCACAAGGTTATATTATTTGCAAATAGTTAAATTCACTAGTTGGCCTTAGCTTCCAAACCCATGTTTTAAAACAAGAATCCCAAAGGCCAAGGAAAAGGAAGCTTCTATATGTGGTCCCAAAGTGTTAGGTGTCCTGTGACCACTAAAGTTTCATTAGCAGATAAAACCATGTTACTTTTCTTTATTATAAACCCAGATGCACCAGAAACGAACAAGAAATTATCTAAATTATTATAATTATAATAAATTATTTTTATTGAGTTCTATGAGTTGATCCTTTTGTTCTGTTCTCCATGGCGCATCTGAAGAAATTGCTTACAATGAAAATTTTTTCAGGATCACCCCATTGTTCTTGCAAGACAAGCAGAGGTCTTTGGCATGTCACAGAGCACTGCGTCCTGAGCCCAGCTGTGCCTTGCAGTCCGCCCAAAACCATGACACCTCCTGCCTCAGGGTCTCCTGCATACCCTTCTTACTCCCTCCAAGAGTGTCCTCCTCCTCACTCGCTCCCATTCTCTTGCTTCTCCCACTTCACCACACTACCATTCCCCTCTCTAAAGCTTTCATCCATTCTTTAGACACATTTTGCTCCTCTTCTTTTTATTAATTACCTTGTATAGGCTCCCTTGACTCTCTCTACATCTCTTTTGAAATAGATATCAAAATCGTTCAATATATGAAGGAGTAACTTTAGAATCCCTTTCTCTACTAAACTTTAAGCTCCAAACAAGAAAAATTTAAGTCTGTATTATATAAATTTCTGTCCCAGTGTCTAGTAAAATATTCCGCACATTGTTTGTACTCCATATCATTTACCTAATGAAGAGAGGATGCATGATAAGCTTTATTGTAATATTTCTTCAAATGTAATCCTCAAACATTTTGTTAAATTTTCTGAGATATGGAGTCATATCATCTGAGTTTTAATTATATCTAATCACTCGTAATTGAGTAAAATTTTGGACAAGTTGCTTAATTTCTCGGCTTTAGTTTTCTTATTGGTGAAATTGAAATGGTAGTTCTTATCTCTTAAGGTTATCATTATTGTAAGAAATAAGTACTTAACATATGTAAAGATATTAGAATAGTACCTAGCACAGGTAAAGTCCACCAAAAATATTAGTTGTTATTAATGTCAGATTTATATGTACATCATATTTATGGTAACATTTTATATTATTTTTAAAATAAATCTTTATTGTTCAGATTATTACAATTGTTTCTCTTTTTCCCCCCCATAGCTCCCCTCCACCCAGTTCCCACCCCATCCTCTGCCCTTACCCCCACTATCCTCATCCATATGTGTACAATTTTTGTCCAGTCTCTTCCCGCACCTCCCACACCCCTTTCTCCCTGAGAATATTCAGTACATTCCCTTTCCATGCCCCTGATTCTATTATATTCACCAGATTATTCTATTCCTCAGTTTTTTATTCACTTGATTTTTAGATTCACTTGTTGATAGATATATATTTGTTGTTCATAATTTTTGTCTTCATCTTTTTCTTCTTCTTCCTCTTCTTAAATAATACTTTTCAGCATTTCACATAATACTGTTTGATGGTGATGAACTCCTTTAGTTTTTCTTATCTGTGAAGCTCTTTATATGACATTCAATTCTGAATGATAGCTTTTCTGGGTAGAGTAATCTTGGTTGTAGGTTCTATAATGTCATATAATTCTGACATTAATGACAACTACTATTTTTGGTGGACTTTACCTGTGCTAGGTACTATTCTAATATCTTTATATATATTAAGTACTTATTTCTTACAACAATGATTACCTTAAGAGATAAGAACTACTATTTCAACTTCACCAATGAGAAAGCTGAATATTTTCATCACTTTGAATATTTCTTGCCACTCCCATCTGGCCTGCATAGTTTCTGTTGAGAAGTCAGCTGACAATCGTATGGGTGCTCCCTTGTAGGTAATTAACTGTTTTTCTCTTGCTGCTTTCAGGATTCTTTGCATTTTGCTTTTGGCATTTTAATTATAATGTGTCTTGGTGTGGTCTTCTTTGGATTCCCTTTGTTTGGGGCTCTCTGTGCTTATAATATTATTTTTAATTTTAATTATGTAACCATTCTGAATACACCCATTCTTGACAGTTACAGAAAGTAGACCCTTTTAATTAAGAATGAAAATGACATAATTTCTGATAATACAACTCTACAAAGTAAAATTATGAATTGAAAAGGAAACAACATAGTGTGTTTTTTTTTTTTCTTCCTTTCCCCAGAGCCTAGAATATTGCAGTTGGTCCTTCTGATGTGAAGTGGATAAGTGGCTCATGCTTTTTCTATGAAATGGTGAATGTAAGGCCAGAATGGGCCTCAGAAAGCTACTGCCTGTGCCTGGAGGAGCCACATCTCCTCCTCTGGCCAAAGACCTGTTCCCAGGTGTGCCTGACATGCATCTCCTTACCTGCCTCTCCCAGACTGGACTGGTTAGCGCCTGTTCTCCCTGTCCAGCCCCTTTCCCAGGGCTCTGTGTGGCATGGACTGAGGCTTTGCGGCTTCCTGGCAAATCTGCCCAAACCAATGCCCGTGATGTGTGGCCTCCCCCTTACTCCTTTCCCTTTATTAGCAACTGGGTTAATTACAATGGTAATGAGTGCTACATAGGAAATATAATTCAAATCTACTTTTTCTTAATAATGACCTCTCTGAACGGTTGAACAAAGGGCTTTTGTAGATTTCCTAAATAATCTGCTACTACCAGCGTTCTGTCTCCTTTAAAAAAGCATGCTCATCTAATTTATTCATTGTCAGTTCAGGAACATTAAGGCAAACAGATAGTTTATAATACCTCTCCCTTCTAGTACTTCCAGAAATTATTTCAATGTGGTATTGTGTGAGGAGAGAAATGCCTGAGCTGACAAGGACTAAGCATATATTATGGAAATAACTGCACACATCTTGCTTGCATGTTGCCTATGACACAAGCAGATAAAAATCAGTGTTTACCGTAGTGGGCAGCCATTTTGTCCACTGAAGGACACAAGACTTCAGAGAGATAAGTGTCAGGGAGAGAAATACTAAGGTTACTGTGGAGAGCCAGAAATGAGACTTTGAAAGGAGGGAATTTAGCCAAGGAGGTGAAAGAAATAGATAGCTATTAATATCATTCAAATAATTCACTTTAATAGTTTTTCTCTCCTAATTCAGGGATACTTTTGCTGGCTTAGGACAATTTGTTCTCACACTAATGACAACACTTGGTATAAGTGTAATAACAATTGTTAAGGTATATAAAAATACAATCAGTAAGTGAGAAACAGTGCCATAATCACCACATTTAAGCCACATCCAAGTGTAGTGTGTATGTATCTACAATTAACTTACCACCCTCTTATTAACAGACAGTTAGCAAAGCTCCGAGTAAGCAGAAAATGGTCCGTGTCTATGGCTGGCCAGGATGCTCCACTCCCTCTTCTAGCCTATGTGTTCCTCCTGGCATTTCTGTGTGTGGCCTGGGTGTCTTCCGGAGGAAAGCCCAGCTCTGCTGGTGGAAACCGCCCCCTCTTTGGCAGCAATGGCCTCTGATGAGCTCCGGAAGCATTGCACTTTCAGCAGCCAGGGGTGGTGTCCCTGATGGTTTTTATCTACAGCTGTGCACCTTAGAAACTTCGGGATGTACAGTGTGGGTAAAGGCGCTCATGAAAACTCTTGCTAGTTTAGATAAAGGGAACAAAACAAAACAAAAAAATCTCCAAGACTGAGTACAGTGTCTGTGATTCAATTGAACAAATGTTCATGGAATGCCTATAACATATGCCTAGCCTACCTTTTATGGATGCTATTGAAGTGTTTGTGTTCTTTCCCAGTAAAAATTGTTCTTTTCATATGCAGGTTATAGATATTATTTTAGCATATGCACATATAAAATGGGTGGAAACAAGGCCAGATATCCTACTTATGTCCAATTCCTATCTGAACAATGAAGGTCTTAACTCTGAAACTATTATGAGTCAAATGTAGGACAAATAATAATGGCAAAGTCATAGGATCCTGAGACATGTTTGCAATGTACAGTGTAAGTAGTAGGCTAGCATTGTATGTAGTTTGTCTGACCTTGGGAGAACCTTAGCCTGCTTCACATTGCTGGGCACATATGATGCTATGTGTGTCCAGCTGATGAGACAGAAAAGGCAGGCAGGAGGAGATACCATTCCAGCACTGCAGAACTTTCAAAAACCTTGTAATGCTGAGATTTCAAAGGTTGTTGTTGTTTGTTGTTTGTTTGTTTGTTTGCTTGCAGATTTTTAAAAATACTTTATTGTTTAAAGTATTACATATGTCCCCCTTTCCGCATTGACCTCTCCCCAGCTGTTCCCACCCCCTAGACAGGGGTCCTCAAACTTTTTAAAGTGGGGGCCAAATCACGGTCCCTCAGAGAGCTGGAGGGCCGGACTATATGAACTACTAATTCCTACTGTAACACCTCGGCTGTGCTCATTGCCCAAAAAACCTGGCGGGCCGGATCAGACTCCTCTGCGGGCTGCATGTGACCCGCGGGCCGTAGTTTGAAGACCCCTGCCTAGCACATGCCCTCACCACCTAGAGTCTGTGTCCATTGGTGATGCTTATATGCATGCACACAAGTCTTTTGGTTGATCTCTTACCACTCACTCCCTTCCTGCCCTCTGAGGTTGGACGATCGGTTCGATGCTTCTATGTTTCTGGATCTATTTTAGTTCATCAATTTATGTTGTTCATTATATTCCACCAATGAGTGAGATCATTTAGTTTTCTCTGACTGGCTTATGTCACTCAGCATAATGCTCTCCACGTCCATCCATGCTTTTGCGAGTGGTGTGAGATCCTTCTCTTTTACTGCAGCGTAGTATTTCATTGTGTAGATGTACCACAGTTTTTTATCCACTCATCTGATTATGGGCACTTAAGCAGTTTCCAAATCTTAGCTATTGTAAATTGTGCTGCTGCTATGAACATGGGAGTGCATATATCCTTTCTGATTGGTGTTTCTAGTTTCTTGGGATATATTCCTAGAAGTGTGATCACTGGGTCAAATAGGAGCTCCATTTTTAGTGTTTTGAGGAAACTCCATGCTGTTCTCTACAGTGGCTGCACCAGTCTGCGTTCCCACCAGCAGTGCACGAGGGTTCCTTTTTCTCCGCAACCTCGCCAGCACTCATCATTTGTTGATTTGTTGATGATAGCCATTCTGACAGGTGTGAGATGGTACCTCATTGTCCTTTTGATTTGCATCTCCCAGATGGTTAGTGATTTTGAGCATGTTTTCATATGGCTCTTGACCTTCTATATTTCCTCTTTTGAAAAGTGTCTATTTAGGTCATTTGCCCATTTTTTTATTGGATTGTTTACCTTCCTTTTGTTAAGATATATGAGTTCCCTGTAAATGTTGGAGACTAGGCTCTTATCAGATATAACATTGGCAAATATGTTCTCCTATGCAATGCATTCTTTTGTTATTTTGTTTGTTTGTTTGTTTTTTTGTTTGTTTTTGCTGTGTTCTTAAGATTAGAAGGTTGGAATCTTCATTCCTAAAGATTATACTCAGAGGGATTAAAACAAACAAACCTTGTACCTTATGTTCTGGCAATAACAGGTTTGTTCAGATACTTGTCATTTAAGAATAAAAATGGCATAACTTATATTAAATAGCTCAGATTAAAAGAGGAAAATAATCTTAAATTTAAAAATAGAAGAAACATTTTGGGGAAAACAGACTAAATTAAAGTCAATGTAAATAATTCAAGCATATATCTGAAATCGATTAACAGCCAAACTCTGAATAGTCTTTTCCATAAGGAAAGCCTCTGGATGTTTTGTAGGATCAATATTTGATTTGGTCTTCACCTCTTTTAGCTTCAAGTTCTTCTGTAAAATGAGGAGATTGGACTAGTTGGCCTGGAAGACTTAAGTCTAAAATGCTCGAGATTGTATGGTCATCAGAAAGAGAGACTTTACAAAAGGGACCTTGAGTAAATTATTTCAAGAGAAATAATGAAGCAGACTAAAGAGACCGCATCAAAAGTAAGATTGTCCAAATTCCCCAGGGAAAGGATTTTACACAGAACATCAAAACCTCTTCCCGATGATTAACATGATAGAAAGCCGCTGCAAACAATTTAGACTCCGAAAAAACTCTTTACTTAATCGTGACTTACTGTGAAAGGCCATTTTGCTATTTGTAATTGTATTTATTTGTTTAGCTTCTCTCTGTTGAATGTTTACCTGAGGATTTCCTTTCTAGTTGTCATTTGGATAATGCTTATTTTTGCGGCAGGTAAATGTTTCCCAATATAAACAGACATGTTCAAATGAGGCAACTCTGTGAGGCAGGTGACCTCAGCTTGAGGGGAAGCAATGAGGTGAAAAAGTCTCATGGTAATAAATTCCCAGAATCTATTTTCTCAGCGTTTCTTTGGCATAGAAATGTATATTTAATTAAACCCTATTTCAAACAACAGATATTTTGTAACACAAGGCAACTGTAAAAATATCATTAATGTGAATAAATGGTTTTTAGTGCATTTAATCTTGAATAAAAAGAAAATATAGACAAGAACAAGATTATTTGCTTTATAATTAATTGATCTTGGTGATGCCATTAATGAACTATAAGACCTTGAATGAAATATTTAACCTTACTAATGTGTCTCATCTATAAAATAGATTAAATTTCAACATAGAGAATTAAAGGGGGGAAAGCAAGCACATTGTTAAGCATACTGCCTAGAATTTGTGAGGTAATCAGTGCTGGCCAATATAAATGATCATTAATTTGAGGGAGTGTTTTCATACACAGATGTTTAATTATTACAGCTGGAAACAGTACTGTTACATTTTTCATTATCAAATGTTCAAATCCCTAATACTTTAATAACTTCCTTGACTATGCTTTTTCATAAATAGGTGATCAAATACCTCCAGAGTTCTTAGACATGAAACATTTGATATATTGTTCTTGTGATTGGAAATTATTTTGCTCTCATTTCACTCATCACAGTTATCCTCCCTAGAGTTTAGAATCATTGTATATTCACCTGACAGTAAATGTTGTTCTTTCACATGTGTTTATATTGGATTTTGGTATTGACTTTAACTAAGATAAATGCTGGACCTATCAATTTTTCCAGATACTACTAAATTACGAGCATTCATTCTTGGAAGAGACAACTTAAGAGCAATTAAACAGCAATTTTTCTCTCTAAATAGTTCAAGCAGTTTTCTCTTTTCTCATTGGCACTCTCATGAAGAGAATCAACATGTAACTACTATTAATGCCGCTGTAAAATTCAAAAGTAACGCTTATTCATGCAGAGGCGTTTATTGCATACATTCTGACTAACCTTGAAGTTCAAGTTATTATGATTTAGAAAGACAGATATTACATATTTATCAATATGGATTCAGGTGTTCTTTTTCCTAAGAAATTCTAGGAGGATGGGAATCAGCAGTTACATACAGTAGGATGACTATATAGATATTAATTTATGAAAGTTTTTTTGGGGGGAGGGGGGGAAGCAAAATAAACTAACTTTGCCAAATCAACAAAAATAAATTTATTGACCTGAAGACAGATTTATCAAGCTTAGGAAGAAATATGGTATGCTTTCCTGCATGGTGGTATTTTTTGGGATAACATCATCCAGTGCCTTACCTCTAATATCTTTCCATGCCTGTGGTTTGGATTCAATTTCAAATGTCCATGTTGAATTGGTTTAATATGTATTATCACCCCTGTAGGGAGTAGATCAGGGTCCTATAAACCCACTCATGCTAAATTTCTCTGTGTCAATGAGATCAGGAAGTGAAACTTCCTCCTCAGCATTTCTCCTTAAAGAGAATATTATAGTTATTCTCCGGTAATGGTCCTGACATTCTCTCTTTGTGAGGGACACGGCAAGAGGTGCTGTACATGCGTTACATCCAGTGGTTCAATCCCGGCTCCTCCAGCTCTGTCCTTCCTCCCATGTCCGTTATCCCAGGAAACATCGGCCTTTGGTGTACCATGTTGTGTAAATTAACATTAAATTAATTAGTAAATGAAGAAGGAAAATGGCTGGCTCATTCAATGAGAGCATTGAGTGTGTGTTTTATAGATAAACGATTCTTGAAGGTTTTGGCTTGAATCAAGGTGTGTTTCAAACCCTTTCTAGAAATTGGATTGTGCCAACCCCAGTCTCTCCCCTTCCAGGGGTCGCTTCTCTGAATTCCCAGGAAGGTGAGCTTAGATGATAGTCCCCACAGAGTCACAGCTGCCCCAGGCTAGAACGATGGAGTGAGGTGGAGAGTGGGAGTCTCATGCTTTAATGGCCCGAGAGTCTCCCAGTATATGAGGTCCAGTGCTTTGGTATTCTTCCCAAACTAGTGTCTTTGTTGAGTATTAACAATAATATTTATTGCTTTTCCATCTGTCATTTCCTTAGTCCCGTGGTCTGCAAACTGCAGCTTGTGAGCTACATGCGGCTCTTTGGCCCCTTGAGTGTGGCTCTTCCACAAAATACCACGGCCTGGGCGAGTCTGTTTTGAAGAAGTTTAAGTTTAAAAAATGTGGCTCTCAAACGAAATTTCAATCGTTGTTGGTATTTGGCTCTGTCGGCTAATGAGTTTGCCAGCCACTGCCTTAATCCATTGCAGCTTTGTTCCCACCTACTGTTTTGTGCTGTTACTGACAAATGTATAACTCAAATATTACATTTCTTTATGTTATGTACCATATAATACCATTTATATTATTTTACACATGAATGAAACACCCTCATTTCAGGGTAATAACCTCTTTAAAGGCCCTGTCTCCAGATCTAGTCACCTTCTGAGATTCTGGGTGTCAGGGCTTCAACATGGGAATTTAAAGGGTCACCGGTCAGATGGAAACACCACATGGGATTCACAGAGGAAAATGGAGAGAGAACTTTTTGTATTAAATTACCCTCATTTTCCATTTACCAAAACTCATCCCGTAAGAGTCTACTGCTCCCAAATTGTACCATTTTCTAGAAGAGCGCAAGAAAAGGCCTGTGTCATGAATAGGCTCTGATTAGGAGGCAGACTGGCCAGGAAACTAGGGTTTTGACTTGTCTTCCAGGCCAGCTCAGAAACCGGAATCACCGGAGAAGCAGTGTGGTCAGCATCCGAGTAGGTGCATGTGCTGGTCTCTGAGGTGTCTGACACATTGTCATCATGGTTATGCTGGTTTTGTGAGGGGCATTTGGTAGCTGTGATTTTCTTTCTGCATTAAATTGTATCAGAATTATTAGTTTAATGAATAGAAATTGTTCACCTGAGAAATCGTGTAAATGTGACATTTTGGAGAACAACATTCTTTGTCAAAATTCTCTATTTGTTTTTAATGATGATTTATCTATTTAAGATTATATAACTCTAATTACTTTAAATAACTTATGTACTAAAAATTTTCAGAACATTCATTGTCAAATATACTTGCATTGCTTTGTGTGAAATTATGCACCAAAAGACAAATTATTTTTCTTCAAATATTTCGACTTTCTAATAATGTTTTTAAATCTATCACATATAATTATTTCTTAATTCTTACAATTTTTCCTTTCTAATTCATTAACTTCTGCTTTTAGAAACACATAGTATTCCCTTTAAAAAAACCCACTATAGTTTTTTAATAAAAGGATACATGAACAAAAGAAACAAAAACATAAAATTTCCTTTCATTTTTGTCTCTCATATTTTTGCACTAGCTTTTTTGCATTAACATTTTTTTTTACTTGAGAACATTGTCAGTTTCTTTTCAAATATATTCATTATGCAAAATACTTGTATTTTTAAATCTTAGTTTCCTTTATTTTTAATATATTTGAGTTCAGCACTTTTAAATATATTCATATTTATTTTAATGGGGATATTTTATCTTAAACATGCCATCTTGTTTCATGATATCTATGGAGGATTATTTACATACAATTAAATAATATCCTAACTTAACTTTTTCAATTAGTTTTGAAAATGTTATACATCCATACAACTACAGCTCAGAACATGACTCAGAACATTATCTCATCCCTTTTTTGGTCAGGTTTCCAAATCTGGAGAAACAACCACATTCTGACTTCTAACATCAACGATTACTTTTGCCTGTGCTTATCTCATAAAAATGGAATCATCTTACAATGTGTTTTGGGGGTTCATCTTTCTTTAGTGTACATAATGCTTTTGAGATTCGTCCACATTATTTCTTTAAATAGCTAGATAGTATGAGGTAAATTTAAATACACCGAAATCTGCCCATTTTCCTGTGGATGGCATTTGGTGGTTTTAGTATGGGGGAACTGCGGGCTGCATTAGGTCTCTCCGAAAGAAGAGGTAACTTCTCACATTTCAGAATGGCTGTCTTTAGTGATAAGGCCTTAAAGGAGGAAGTACGTTAAAGATGAGGTCATGTGAGCAGGCCCTAATCTAATCTGAGTAATCATGATAGGACACATTTGGATTTATGAAATAGATGCCTGGGTTGCATGTGCACAGAAGAAAGACCGTGGACGCAGCAAGAAGGCAGTCGGTTCACTGCAAGTTCAACGAATAAACCACAGAAGAAGCAAAGTCTCTGACACCTTGATATTGTACCAGCCCCCAGAACTAGGAGAAAACGAATGTCTACTGCGTCCCTCCACCTGCGGTGCAGCCCTCGCCAGCGAATCCACGGACGAAGTGCTGCGAACATCTTGACATCCTGCACATTGCACTTTGTGGTTACGTCTCCATTTCCTCTCCAGATGCTCTGATCACATCACATTGGCAATTTATCTCCACAGTCCAAGTAAATTAGCATGGCATACAGAGCCCTTGAACACTTGCATGTACTCTGCCTGTCCATCCAGCAAGACCCCTCCCTGCAAACAGCCTATACAGAAATCAAGCTCAGTTACTCAAGAAAGCACTGAAGGTTCTGTATTCTACCCCAGTGCCTCTGTACAGGTTAGTCCTGCTGCCTACATGGTCCATCTTCTTTTCTGTCTTCAGAGACTCAGAAGTCTTCAATAGCCAATCACATGCCATGTTCTTCATCTGAAATAGGGGATATGTTTTATCCATTTATGCCTCCTGTATTAGTAGGTCTTACCCATTATTATCTACTGTGATAAATGTCTTACCCATTTATTCCTACTGTATTAGTAGCAAATTTTATGTAATTATTTGATGATTTGGGGTTTTTTTTGTTTGTTTGTTTTGTTTTGTTTTGTTTTGTTTTTTACTCGTTGCTAGACTTTGGACTCCTGGAAATTACGGAGAATATCTTATCTCTTTTTAGTACTTAACATGGTATATGGCCTTAAAAGTTTTAATATTGCTAAAAGAATGGACTACAATTGTTCATTGGCTACACAACTAATTTTCAGTAATTATTGAACCACATTTCCATTCTGTTTTTAATTAAACAAATATAGTTTGAAATTCATCGAAATCTGTTTGTCAGTAAGGATCAATGAGCAAAAGCTTGTAATTTTTTTTATTATATTTTATTGATTTTTTACAGAGAGGAAGGGAGAGAGATAGAGAGCTAGAAACATTGGTGAGAGAAGAACATGGACCAGTTGCCTCTTGCACACCCACTACCGGGGATGTGCCTGCAACCAACGTACATGCCCCTGACCGAGATCGAACCTGGGACCTTTCAGTCCGCAAACCGATGCTCTACCACTGAGCCAAACCGGTTTCGGCAAAAGCTTGTAATTTTTGAGACCTTATTCATTTTAATAATAATCTCTCAATATCTCATATTTGTTATAAACTTCTCATTCTCCCTTCTAGTGGGAAGGCATTTGATATTTTTAGATACAGAATATGTCAAAATATAACCTAAATATAAGTTACAGGTAGAGGGCTTTAGATGGAGGGGGTCTATCTATACATTAGTTCTATGAATATGTATATTTTTATAACTGTGATAATAGCTTAATCCTAGACTATTTTCTCAAGTAAGGTAGGGCTAAGAGCCAAATTGGCTGAACTATCTGTAAAAGATGCATTATTCGTGAGGAAGGCATGGGAGGTCAGAAAGTCATTATTAATTAAGAGAGGTGCAGAAAAGTGCAAGAATTACAAGTTGAACAGTCAATTTTTAGTATAAAAAGGAGAACAGAATTTTTCTTGGCAGCATTTGGTATTTTACCATATTTCTGATTCAGTTATATGTATTATTACTCAAAAATTTCAATTGAATAGGAACTCCAGTTGATCTAAAGACATTGATATTTTAATATTGATATTGATCAGTTTTAAAGTAGAGAATACAATTATAAAGCTTTCTTGACATTGAATCAAAGAGCCTGATGCTGAGCCCTTCAAATTCTTAGCAAATATCTTTCTCATGCCTTTGTTCACACCGCACACATGTACCTGCTGAGAAAATATCATTTCAATTTTTTAAAAAGCAACAACAATAGAAAGGAACTCCTCCAGAATTGTAAATATGTATTTGTATGAACACAGGGTAGAGATACACATTGTTCTCAACAAAGAGAAATATTTATGAAAATATCAATAATATATCTACTAAAGTCATTCTATTTTCAAGTAAGTGAGGATTTCAAATTAGAAAAAAAAAAAAAAAGTCAAATTTTATGGCCCATTTAACTTTTATCTTTTCTTTGTTTCTCTTGTCTACAGCCAGTAAAGATTGAAGTGTGTGTATTACCAGATTACCATCTCCCTTAAGGAAGTGTTGTATTGAGGAGACAGAAAGAAGCTAGGTAGATAGTGAGAGCAGCAGGACCACGGGTAAAGAAGTCACCCATTGAGGGGGAGTTACTAAGACACCCAACTGGGCGGGGAGGGAAAAGTGCACCAAGAGACAGGAGCCTTAACATGATGGATATTGCCAAGACAGACAGCTTGCAGATAACCAATCGGGAGCTAGCAAGACTGTCTCCACCCCCTAAATTAGGGGTGTCGAACTCAATCAGAGAAGGGGCCAAAATCTAAAATCCAGCCTAAATCGCGGGCCGAATGGTTTACTGAACGGTCATAAACTGACAATGTCATAAACTGACAGCGGAGTGCAGTGATGACAGCACGGTGTGGGCCACATTGCAAGGCCTGGCGGGCTGGATTTGGCCCGCGGGCCTTGTGTTTGACACATGTGCCCTAAATTAACAAACACTGACATTGCCATTCAGGGGGAGCACATCCCCTGTGCCCACGTGGCTTATGGCCATGTGAGCCTTGACACATGGAATATTAGACTTTAGTTAGCTTGGGTACTAAACTACTTCCTGGGCCACTATTTAATGGCTGCTGGTCAGATGGCCCTGAAAATGCATGCTTCCTTCAAAGGAGATGTGCTCCCACTGCCCAGGTGGCTTTTGGCCATGGGGGACTCTACATATGGACGCAGATACTGTAACTAGAGACCTGTTGCAGGAAGATTCCTGCAATAGGCCTTTCTTCCCTCTCTTGTTTGTCACTGTATCCCAAGTTCTTAGAAAAGGGATAGTGTTCCAAAGTATTCACTATGGAAAAAATAAATGAGTAAATCTCTCTCTCTCTCTCTTTTTTTCATGGAGAGCAGAATGAATTAGTTTTATTTTAATTATAGGCACAATTAAAGCTACAACCTCTATTAAAATGACTCTCATTTGTTTTAAAATTTCTTATATTCGGGAGCCTCAGTTTGAGTCACCTCCAAGTCCATGCTTGGCTGTCCACACTCCTCTCCAGACAGAAGTAAGAGCCACACCCCTTCCCGATGTGCAGGAGATAGCCTCCTCACTGCAGTACCCTCTCTTCGTGGTGGACTCGCACTCATATAAAACTCCTCGGAAGCAGTTCAGGGAAGTCTGAGGACTTGATGCAAACCTAAGAGCCAAATTCTAGAAGCACCTTTGTGGTGTTTTCCTCACATCCTGAAAGTCTGATAATGCTGCTCTATCTCTCAAGCTCTGTCTTCCATTTAAGATGAGGAGATTGACTCCCCGGCCTTAGGGAATGCAGAGTGCTCTCAGCAGAGCTGTGCGCTCTGTTGTAGTGCCAACCCAGGGGAACCTGGAGAGCACTCTTCACTGTGTGGTCCACAAAGAACGGAGCAAGGAAGCGTTCACTCCAAGGCTCAGTGTTTACTCCCATAGTCCATGCGGCACACGTGCTTGGTGTGGCTTCCGAACCGTCTTTACAACCAGGATCCCTGTGCGCAGAGAGTGATCCGATCAGCAGTATTACAGGCTTACAAGTGGATTTGGTGTGGGAAATGCAACATTGATGAAAAGTGTGTGGCTGCTTCATTTTTCTTAGAGGCTGCTGGTCAGGTGGCCCTGAAAAGGCATGTTTCCTTCAAAGACTATTAAGTATTATAAGTAAAACGATGGAGATTAGCATAAATTCCCAGGATTTTTCTGTTTAGCTACCAATAAGTAGATTAGGCTTTTTGCTACTACTGCTTGTCCTACTGGTTTCAATTATCTCCAAGCATATCCAATAAAACCCAAAGAGCCCCGCGGAGCAATAAACATCCCAAAATAGCAAGTGCATATCGGTGCAACGAGACCCGTACAAAGGCACAGGGAAGCACGCACCTGCCAGAGGCCCAGGTCCAGCTGCTAAACTGTGTGTAACAAGGCTGCCTTAATGGTACTGAATTCTCCCTGGGACCAAAGAGCGTGGAGTTAGCAATAGAGGAGGAAAGGCATTCATTCTTGAGGAGATTGGAGAGCAAAAGGGGTGGGGGGGAGGGGGAAAAGACTTCACTTTCCATTCATGAATGGAACTTTACAATTATGTTATTGGGAATATTAAAGAAATAGTTACATTAAAACACTTCTGCCATTTAGCGAAGCCTGTTATGTACCTGATTGAAAAGGACTCTGGCTTGATGAATGAAAGGACTGTCAGAGATAGACTTGAGAGAACAGACTTTCTAAGTGGAAGCATGACTATGACATACATGTAATATATATGGGGGGAAAGAAAAATCTTTAGCTTGATTTGGCCACAGGAGGCATAATGAATACACAGTGAGAAGTTGTAGTAGAAAATGTAAATGTGGCGGAGAGAATCCAGAATGACAAACTAGAAATTTATCAGGAGGCTAGTTTATTAATCAGCATTGAGATGAGACCATGGATTAGTGTACAGCAGACATTAGAAGAAGAAAATTTCGAGAAGACCTCGAGATGTAAATTTAGAAAGGGTTGACTACAAGCATAATATATGCAAAGTCAAATAATATTCTTTGATAATGCCAAGGATTTTATTTAGAATAACGGGGGGGGGGGGGGGGGAGAATTCTGTATTGATCAGCTTCCCTTATGATTCCTGTCAGAGAAACCTCTGAATACATACACTAGGTATCCACCTGTCTGGATGAACATCTGAAGCCCATCTTATTGAATATATTAACATTTCGATATGCTCCAAAGGCCAGCTAATAGTAAGTTTCCTTCTCTCTGTATAAAAGTTGTACCTTAACTTTTCTATAACAAGGTAAATAAAGAAAAGAACATCTCTTAGGAAATCTTCAAACTGAAGCAATATATTGTTATTTTGGTTAAAATTTATACATTTATCTAATTTTAATTAATTCTAAGAACTTGTATATATTATTATAGCATAGCATTTATTTTTATTTTTTACTATTGATATTCTAAAAATCATATGTAAATAAACAGACAAATTGGAGTACTGTATTAGGGCTACAATTTAAATATCATATTTACATACAGAAAGCATACTCATGGATATGGCCCATGACCAATATAATGCTCTAACAGCCTTGCCTTTGATTTAGAAAACTGTTTCAACTTCTAGAATTGCAAAATTATCTGAGTGATGACAGAGGAAAGCCATTCCTCCCAGTAACTCTTTTATCCCTCCTTTTCCTCGTAGGGAAATTGTCCTAACTAGACATGACAAATAAGTAAAAATCCTCAAACTCTTCTAATCCTGCCTTGCGGGGTGTTACCATCCTAGAATCTCTAGAGAGCATCTTAAGTCAGGAATTAGATGTCGCCTCATTCTCCCTGCAGGTATATCCACTGTGTGGCACACCTCCACTGCACCCGGCTCATGGCGGGCTGGAAGGGTGGGGGTGTTACTTGATAATTACCAGAGAATTCCCTTGCATGTTGCCTGGGCTTGCATGGAGAGTATTAGATTACTACCAGTTCTCACATATTGGAGGATACTTATGTACCCTGTAAGTATGAGACATAGTAGAATTCAACATCCATCGCAGAATAGGAAGTTCCGTTCTGAAAACATACTATGCCCTCAGAAACTCAGTAAACTACACAAACCCTGGCATAGTTTATCTGTGTTTGGGAATATTAGCTGTTCCGATCTGATCCAATCTATCAACTTGTTTTTGTGTGACTTGTCTATTAATATATGTCTGTGGTTCCTAGTACATAAATATTTTAAATATTATCTTCATGTAGATAATGTTAGGAACATACATGGTTATTTATACATCCAATTTATTAGCAAAACTATCAATACATTTTAGATTACCATGAAATCTGTTAACTATTCCCACCAATGATTTCTTTCTTACTATAATAACTTTATTCCTGTTTCCTTTTAATACATTGACCTTTTAGGTTTACTAATTACCAAGCATTAATTACTTTAAATGAGTATTAGGAAATGATAAAGGAATAGGGGTTTATCTGAATACTAGAGGCCTGGTGCACAAAATTTGTGCACAGGTAAGGTCCTTAGGCCTGGCCAGCGATCAGGGCTTATTGGGGCCTTCCTGCAGCCGGCCCAGGCCTCCCTTCTCTGGCTGCCTTCTGCTGGCTGGGGCCTTCCTTCATTCTGCACAGCTCCCTGGTGGTCAGCACACATCATTGCAAGTAATCAAACCTGGTCTCCTGGTCAAATTCCCAAGGGGACAATTTGCATATTAAGCTATATATATATATATATATATAGAGAGAGAGAGAGAGAGAGAGAGAGAGAGAGAGAGAAAGAGAGAGAGAGAGAGAGAGAGAGAGACCCTTTCTGATAAATTAAAACAGATACCATTAGTTGGTCCAAATTCTTCTATAAATGTAATAAAGCATATGCTGTAACAAAGATATTCAGAATGGCAAATAATTTCATTATAAAACAATAATCTAGGCCTCAGGATTCTTGGTACCTATGGGTCTTGCTGTGTTCTGAACAGAGTGGGGCAATTGTCCCCTCATATCTTTCCCCTGCACCCCTTTTACCTCAACTAAGCCAGCTTACTTTTAGAACTTTAGGTATAATGTTATATTAATTATTCTTCTTCCCTGTGTTTTTTCTTTCTGCTTGAACCACTCTTTTAAAACTCTCTTATCTAGCTTAATCTTGTTTTGGTTTTAAAACTCAGCAGAATTCATAGTATATATTAGAATTTGTTGCTTCTCTTATACATTTAAAATAAATCATTCTGGCCTCATCAGTGTTGCTCAGTGGTTGAACATTTTCCTATGAAACAGGAGATCACAGTTTGATTCCCTGGTCTGGGCACATGCCCAGGTTGCAGGCTTTGCTCCTGGGGGACATGCAGGAGGCAGCCTATCCATGAATCTCTCCCATAAATTGATGTTTCTATCCCCCTTTCCCTCCACCTTTATCTCTGAAATTAATTAAAATATATTAGCCAAGAAAAATCCTGTACACCTCTATCATGTAATTAATCATAATACATTTAAAATAATCTCTTATTTATTGGTTGTTCTTAACAAGCTCTCTGAAAGGAAGAGATTTCATGTTTGTAGCCCCAACACTTTAGTTAATTGAATAAATGAATAAATAAGAGAATTGATGAGTTATATACAATATAATATTCCAGTGACTTGTTTTTCTTGATATCTTTGCTTAAGATATGTGGGTTTTTTTTTTAATCTATGAGACTTTGCTTAAAATAAATCTATAAACACACTGTTCCCAATACTTCAATTCATATATGTTGTTAATGATGTTCTACAGTGTTAATTGTATTTTTATTTTTGGAGGCCGTTGCTCTATTTCCATCACCGTGCTAATTAATTTACCGGCTTTATCTAATACAGTCCTCCGAACAATCCCTTCATGAGGCTGCTGCTAATTATCTCCATGTAAGAGATGCTAAAAGGGAAATAAGTAAAATATTTTTTAAATGTTTAAAACTCGGAGCTCGTGAGCTCAAGTCCAGCTCTGCAGGAAAACATAGTCTGTCTCTCAGGGACCACGCAGTGAAGGCCTTGGTTCCCCATGAGTCTCGCCCAGCTCTCCCGGGAAGTCTCTGGATGCTTGGTACTTCTCGCTTTCTGAGATACCCTTGTGTTGTGAGCCCTGATGGAGCTGATGCTTGTCAAGGCTCTAGTCTCCTAGCACTCCAAAAGCTACACAGCCTCAAGTCTCTAAGGTATCTTTGCATTATACAGAGAATTGAAAGCACACAAGCCAGACTTTGTTCTATGCAAGCAAATAAAATAGAACTGTGTCAGCAACTCTGTGTCCCACTTTATCTGGGGCTACATGAGCAAATGTGGAAGCAGTTCCTCCAGATTCGAGTGGCAGCTGCTGCTCCCTCTGTAAGTCCCAGCGTGCTTCTAAGAAGCTCAGTGACAATGTCTAACAGAGATAACAGGTGAGCTTTCCTGTATCTCATCATCTCATGTGGATTGGTCAGATCATTTTACTCTGAAATCTCACCATTTCACCAACTCCATACATACATTTCACCAATCATTGACCAGCTTCTCAGCTATCTGGGGTCATATTTTAGTTGCTTATTAAATGTTTGTTGAATGATTGGTTGAGTGTATTTCTTAAACCATATTGTAGGAATGACATATCTTTTGTTCCCTTAGGATAGCCTAACCCTTTTTCCTTCTCCTCCTGCTCTTCTCCCCTTCCCACCACCAGCATACACATGTGTGCACATACACAAATACATTATCAAAAAGTGACATATGCAAAGGGAAACATTCATCAAAAAAAACATTTAAACACAGTCTAAACTTTTATACTTTATGTCCCAGTGCATATTCTGTTTAGAACAAATTTCTAACATCCTACTATTTACTTTTATTAAAAAATGAAGACATAGTTCATAAGCCAGCTTTACTATTATGCAATCTGACTTCCCAGAGGAGAAACAAATCTTGAAAAAAAAAGTCTCATTTTGAAACATCTAAATTTAGATTCATTACTAAGGACCAGCGATGATAATAATCAATTTTGATTAGAGTTAACTCAATCATTATATTGTTAGAAGACCATGAAAATAGTTCCTTACAGGAGGCTTTGAGTTGAACCAGAGCTGGCAAGTTATAAAACAAGAAGCAGTAGGTTTTTATTTTTTGTAGTGATGAATAAATTATGAGGAAAAGGGGAGGATGAATTGAGGAATATGTAGTATAAATCCAGTAAGAAATCAAACTTCACAGTGACATTAAAGGCAGTGATATTTGAGGGAGCCAGTGGAGGAGGGATGACCTGAGGTTGGGGTAAAGCTGAGATTCCAGGGGTAACTAGCCCGCGGTCAGAGGTGGGACAAAAGGCTGAGGGTCACTTTAACATTGGTCTTAAAATTAATAACATATTTTTGGGGAAGGTTGCTGGAATTTAAAAAGTATCCTCTTCTGCCAAAGTGAGTGTACCAGTCTGTGGTCAAATTCTCAAGTACTAAGAAAAGCTAATCCTAGCTATTCAAGCTGTTAGGTCTTCTGATGCCTGGTTTTAGATATTTAGATATTTTTAAGGTCATTTCTGGTTCCCACCAAGATAAAACAACAGTAAAATACATGTCTTCATTTTTGAAGTTTTTCAGCATCACCTGAACAGTTGATCTAGTCCTTTTTTTTTTTTTTTTTTTTTTCCTTGACTTTAGCTTCTTTTATGCTAGAAATTAAGCTTTGTTTCACTTTTACCAGCACATATCACTGGCTAAGGATTTTGGTGTGTGTTATTTCTGTTGTACTTAGTTAATATGACGATTAGTAAAAACCAACAGAAGGGTTTGGGAGATGGGCTGTGCACCTAGACAGCGGAGGCTCAGTGCTTTCCCTCTTCACTCCTTCCAGTCCATTTCAATACCTACATGCTCTTCTCTTTAAAGAATTCTAGCTTATCTCTAGGGTCTTCTTGCCTTGAGAAGGTTGACAGACCCATCCTATATAATAAAAGCCTAATATGCAAATTGCCCCCTCCCCCTCGGGCTGTCTTTCTACCAGGAGTTCCACTGGGAGACCAGGAGTTCAACTGCTCACAATCACATGTGCTGACCACCAGGGGGCAGGGCACAGAACATGGTGGGTGTGGGCCAGGAGAGAGCATGCTGCCTGCCCTCCTGGTTTCTGTGTGGTGCCACTGGGCAGACCAGTGGCCCATGCTGCATCCTGGCCCACAGTGTCCTGCTGCACTCATGTGGGGACTCGGACACCATGACTCAAAGGGGGGCATGCAGGGACCCAGGTGCTGCCACGGCCCAGAGATCAGTGGGGACCTGCCTTCCATGCTGGACACTCATGCTTGGATTGCCAGCCAGGCTTAGGAAATGTGCCTTTGCCAGAATGTCATGCACCAGCCCTCTAGTACTTAAAATAATTGTTCTGGGAATACCATAGAACTTTTGTTTAAAATTCTCTCTTAAGTGAATAATTAATAAGCTCAACTAACTCAGGAACTATTGGAAGGACTCAATAGCTTCACTTATATTTGGAAACTCTCTAAGAAAAACCTATTATAATACTCAAGAGTGATGCTAAATTTAAATATTTGCTTAGCATAATCTCTCCCCTACAAATTTTTAAAAATTGTTGTTTAGAGGGTTGAGCAAATGGAATGTCAACTTATCAATCACTTTATAATGTGGTTCAGTTAAATATTAAATATAAAAAAAAATTGTGGGTCAAAATAGCACTTTTACCCTCTGCTCAAATCTTTTAAAAGATGAGAGTAAAGGGTGAATGATTGGATAAATGACTGGTGAGTGCATTTCTTAAACCGTATTGTAGTAATGACACATCTTTTGTTCCCATTAAAATACCCTAACCCGTTTTCCTCCCCCAATACACTTCCCCCCCTTTTCACCACCAGAATACACAAGCATGTGCACACACACACATTCATACTCAGAAAGTGACATATGGAAAGGGAAAAATTCATCAAAAAACTCATTTAAACATGTCTATAGTGTAGTTCAATTAGTTTTGAAATGTATATAATTTATATGTAGCAAAAGCCAAGAGAGGCATGATTGTAAAAACAGTTGGGACACTCTGTTAGATCGTTCTTGAAGATTTCAGAAGCTCTGTCACACTTCCCTCAGGAAGTAAATGCCATTCGTATTGACTCACCGAGGCACAAAAGTATCCTCCTAGTGTCCTGTGAGTTTGTATCCTGTTGATGCTGTAACACATTACCATGAGCTTAGTGGCTTAAAGGAATATACATGTATTCTCTTCCAACATGGCGACCCTGGGATATAAATCAAGTTATCAGCAAGGCTGCTCTCCTTCCCAGAGACCCTAAGGGAAAATCTGTTTCTTTCCCGTTTCTGGTGTTCGGAGGCCACATGCCTGCCTTTGTAAAGCCAGTAGCATTGCACCTCTAACAACCTTCTTTAGTCGCATCTTCCTCTCACTCTCATCCACTTCCCTCTTCCGTTCGTAGGAATGTTTGTGACTAGACAGGGGCAACCCACATTATCCAGTCCAGTCCCTCTGTTCTAATGTCAGCAACCTTCATTTCAGCTGGAAGCTAAATTCCCCTTTGCCATGCAACATCAAATAGTCAAGAATTCTAGGGATTTGGGCATTGTCATCTGTGAGGGTGGACATGACTCTGCCTGCATATTTTCCATGTTTTAGTTCCTTCTTTTCACCTGGAAATCAAACTAGAAGGTGATATTTAGATCTATCCACGTGGTAAAGTAGCTATGGTTTTAGCTGCACAGTTACTCTCTCCTTTCTAAATTAGATAAAATACATCTTAACTTGAAGAATGTGTCTTTGTTTAATCTTTTAAAAGATTCAATGCAGACGCTGCCAATAACACCAGGGTTATTATTAATGTCACCTCAAAAGCTTGTGAAGTTTAAGTAGGATAATTGTATTTGGAGTTATTTATGTGCTCTTCAATCTACCTTGGCCTCGCATACTCTACTAGGAAAATCAAAAGAAAGGTTTTTCTACTTGGTGACAATTGTAAATGTGGATAAGCATACCTTTCTAAGTCCATATATAATATCATTGATTTGGCTTTCATTCACTCAAACATAGTTATATCAAAGTATATATATGTATATATTTGAGGATATATATATATATATATATATATATATATATATATATATATACACACACACACACACACACACACACACACACACTGAGTGGCCCAGATCATTATAATCTCTGAACACATAGTCTGGCCACTCAGTGTACTTAAGTATAAGGGAAAGCTGCCTCTGGCTAGTAAGTCCTCTGCTTCCTTCTAACTACCCACAATGCAGTTCTTATACATGGAAAAACCTTATTTTAAAATCCAAACTCTATGGTCACTCTACACTGAGCGGCCAGATTATTATGTTTTCAGAGATCATAATAGCCTGGCTACTCGGTGTGTAGGTACATAAGTTTGATTTTCGGTGTTCAACAAAACAAGTCTGTTGTCTCAAGTCTTTCCTGAGCAAGAGTAGGGAATCTTTTATGTTGGATGATGAAAAGTTCTTTGAATGATAAAAAATTATATGGCTATTTTAAGATATGATGGGGTAGTCTAGAATATGATCTTTTAATATTGTAGTTGTGAAGGATAAAATATAGAGAGGCAAGATTGGAAGCCAGAAACCAGTTAAAAAGCTATTTTAATAATGTAGTCAACAGGTGTTTCTACCTTGGAAGAGAATGTAGTGGTAGGAATGGTAAGAAATGGCTTAATTTCTATTATATATGTTGAAGTTGTAACTCAGAAAAATAGCTGTGTTTTGATGCAGAGTTGGAAAGAAATACATGTACAAGGTAGACTCCAAGATAACAACAGGATTATGAAATTGTAATTATTGAGATGGAGAAGGTTATTTTAAAAAAGCAGATGTATGAGTATGTTTATGTATCAAGAGTTTTTTGTAATTAGTTTTATTTGTTAGTGATAGCTAGTCTGATAATTGGTTGAGTAATTGAAGGAAGAAAAGACATTAGAAAATTGAGGTGAACATATGAAATAGTAACCTAGATAATAAATAGAAGAATATATTTATCTAGGTTACTATTTCATATATATATATAGTGTCCCCAAAAATGTATATATGCTATAACAGCTGGTAGCTCAATTTTGAAAATGAAATATATGCTAATAAACATTACCTTTATAATTATTTGAAGTGTGTATTTACAATATTGGGGACACCCTACAATTTTTCTCAAGTTATAGTGATGGTATATTGGTATTCTTGAGACAACATTTGAACACCCTGATGATTTCTGAGTCCATATATTTCTCTATCTCCAAATTTAGCTATTTGATCCCTTCTTTTAACAACATAAAAGCAGTTTATTTCTATCTGTACTTCTGACATTGAAAGTGTATCAATTGCTTTTCAATCAGAATGAAGTAAATTTATGATTCTTAATATTAACACAATCTTTTATTGTCTAATCTACTGCTTCACCAGATATACAGCTGTGGGAATTGATATCTGGGAAGGATATTCTAAAGGAAATATGAGTCCCACATATTCTTCCAGGTTCATACCTGTACTTGGCTAGACTAAGTAATGCTATACACCTGGTCCATGTCACGCTGGTCCCAGCAGAGTTGTGGTAGCAAATTACAGACTAGCACCGGCTCCTTGGCTTTTCTAAGGTACCATTTACAAAACATTCCTGGTTGCACCATAGGTAGTTGAAAATGTCCTCTAACATTACTGTCAAGTATCTCGCATTACACTGCTCAGCGTTTGAGAAATGTCTCCTTGGAGCCATTGTGGGAGGGATATTTCTAGGATGAAGCCAAAAGGTCACTTACTAGGAAGACAGTCTAAAAATATCGTACTCGGGGGAACCCAGGCTGCAGCAAAGAATGAGCAGAGTTCAAGAGCTGGAAATCTAGGTCAACACAAACGCCAAACCTGGAGGAGCGAAAGCAGAACTCAGCCTCTCTGATAAATTGAGAGGGACATGGAGCAAGGATGATGCATTGAGGGGCTGGTGACAAACAGGATGGGTCAGATAAAAGGCATGGGCACTGCTGTCTTCTCTCCCTAGACCTGTGCGCCAGCCTGGCTTACTGATGCTCATGCGAGAGGTGAGACCCAGGTACAATAAAGACTTTTCAAATAAGCATGTTGGAAATGAGCCACTCTTGTTCTGACTGGCATGTGAGGTTGGTATGAAACTGTAGGGTCTATAGTGGGTTAGGTCTTTAATTGTTAGTACATACTGGTATATTAGACTACCCTGGGATTCCAATGGTTTAAGCAAGCCATCTTAAGCAAGCTATTCATTCCTGCTTTGTCTGGAGCTTCTAACATTATCTACTCTTTGAGCACTTGGAAATTCATATTTAACACTTGGTTAATGGGGAGGCTGATATACATGATCCTTCTGTTCCATATTTCCTTCTGTTATTAACTTGGTGAAATGTATGAAGTCCTCACGATTCTCCAGACAGTGGAAGTTGGGAATATAAAGCAAAAAGATCAGTAAAACCTGAAAGCAGGAAAATAGTTGTTGTGTCTAAAATATTTGAAACAAGTTTGTAGTTATTCACCTTGAAATCTCAAGGATAGCACTTAAAGTTGACTTAGACTAAGTAATTTTGTCCTTTTTATTCCCCTTATGAAGAAAATTAGGCGGGCATACTCAGTAAAACCTCCAAAATAGATCTTACTATTCAACTTCCATCCATACTGTCAGTAGTTTTCTAGCTAAGGAAACATTAAAGGGGCCATACATCAAGCACCCCAACAGTCAGAGAATATCAAATAGGAGGCTGTCTTAATCATGGAGCTTCCTCCAAAGTTAATGTTCACTATAGTTGGAATCCCTTTCAATTACTTAGCGTGACAGCCAGTATGTCAGATTTCCATAAGCCAGCTCAGTAGGTGGGCTTGAATCATCATTTATATTGAGTATAGTAGAAGGATGGTATCATAAAGTGAGATTTATCATGAGCTGTTTCAGAATTGCATCATGAAATTATCTGAGATAGATAAAGTTTAGAGCAAATAAACTTATCTAACAATACCTTTTCTTGGCAGCAGGATTAGAACTCTTTCACAGTACGGTAGGGGGAACCCTTAAAACATTTGGCTTTCCCTAACCAGTTTTGCTCAGTGGATAGAGGGTTGACCTGCAGACTGAAGGGTCCCAGGTTCCATTCCGGTCAAGGGTATATACCTTGGCTGTAGGCACATTCCCAGTGGTGTGTGGGAGGCAGCTGATTGATGTTTCTCTCTCATCTATGTTTCTAACTTTCTATCTCTCTCCCTTCCTCTCTGTAAAAAAAAAAAAAAAAAAAAAAAAAAAAAAATTAATAAAATATATTTAAAAAAAACAGTTGGCTAACCTGGCTGGCATGGCGCAGTGGTTGAGAGTTGACCTATCAACCAGGAGGTTGTGATTCTATTATCAGTCAAGGCACATGTCTGGGTTGTGGGCTTGATCCCCATTGTGGGGCATGCAGGAGGCAGACAATCAATGATTCTCTCTCAACATTGATGTTTATGTCTCTCTCTCTCTGCCTCTCTTCCTCTCTAATATATATATATATATCCATATAATAAAGGGGTAATATGCAAATTGACCCTCATGCCCTCACAAAATGGCTGCCTGTGACCAGGGCAGCAGGGGGGTTAGTGAGGGCCGAACAAATGACTAAACAAGTGAAACCACCCCCTCCATAAAAAGAGGGGGACTAATATAGGGTGGGGCAAAAGTTAGTTCACAGTTGTAATATGAGAAACAGAGTTTATTCTTGTGTTACTATTTACGAATTATTGTATTACTTTTACACAAACAACTGTAAACTACTTTTGCTCCATCATGCACATGCCTGTGATTTAATTCACGTGAGAGTGTTGAGAGGATTTAGAAGAAACTAATAGCAGTGATAACCTGCTCCTGGGAAGTTATGGGGATCAGGGAGGCTAGAGAGAGAATACTTACCTTACACAATCTTATATTCTACTTCATATCATTTTATGATTCTACTTTAAACCATATGAACAAATTTTCTATTCAAATATTAAATATTATAACATTAAAATATAAATTATGCAATGTGACAGATAATAATGCTAGGCAGGTCTGCACTTTGGGGAGCACTCGTATGTAGAAGAGTGTACCTCACTCCGGAGAGATGAATGCATTAGGTGCCCATGGTTTGCAAGTGTTTGGAGCAGCTGCTGCACCAGCGAGGTGCCCAGGGTACACAAGTGGGCATGTGTGCAGAGAGTCCTCTGAGGTCCTTAGCGAGGGGCAGGGCCCTGAGCTCCATCCCCTGAAGCTTCCTCTTCCCCCGTGTGGGCTTAGCCTTTCCATGGGTTCGGGCCCTGGAATCCGGACCACGTTTCCGCCCTGGCGTGGAGTTCTCTTTCCCCTGGAAGCTAACCTGTGAGTGGAGCCTGCAAGTGCTGTCAGGGTGGAAATGGGCGTTGTGAAGGCCTGTGTGTTCATCTATGTGGCTCAGATTTCCTCCTTTTAAACTGTAATGTGTTCCCTGGACAAGGGGGCACCGGAGCTCTGTGATTAGTGTGAACATGCACTTAAATGAGGAGGGGAAAAACTGCTTTAAATCGGCCTCAAAGGTGAAGGTTTTTCTACAGGCTGGAAGGCTCTGAGTGTCAGAATGAAACAAAAGATGTGTGTATACTCATCACCGATATTTGTGAAAATCAACTATGGACCGTCTGTGATTTCTCCTTAATAAATCATAGAAGAAAATGATAGATTTCAATGCCACAAGTGGCAAATATATGTGTAGAAGTATAGTTTAAATTAGATCTTTCTTGAAACAAATGCAAAGCCATCCTGGATTCAGAATGGCCACGAGACCCACCTTCAGTTTAAAAAAAACACACAGACACACACAAAGAAATCACAGCCTGGGGAAGCGTCTGACTCAGAATAAAACAGAAGGGAGCCTGGAGGGGTGTCTTGCTTTCATATCTTTATTTCATAGGCAGCGCACAGAACGGGAAGAAAGCGTCTCTGGTAAAACCAAAGAAAGAAGCTAAGAAATCCAAGACACTTTGGAAAACCCTCTGGACTGAAAGTCTGCGGCTGGGGAGCCAATTAGAAACCAGAACAAAGGAAGCACTGCACACAGGAGCTCCTGGCAGACTGTCACCCAGAAGTGCAGATCCAGGAAATCAACCACCCACATCCGTGCGGAGACAACATAAAGCTTCAGAACCGGACGGGATGTTTCCGAGAGGCAGAGAAAAGACAGCGGGAGACACTGATCACACATGCTGACCCATCCTATATAATAAAAGCCTAATATGCAAATTGACCAAAGAGCAGAACAAATGGTTACTATGATGTGCACTGACCACCAGGGGGCAGACACTCAAAGCAGGAGCTGCCCCAGGCCAGCCAAGGCAGGTGCCAGATGGTGGGTGGGGAGGGAAAGAGGGGGGCAATTGCACCACAGAGGGAGGCAACCAGCAGTGGTAGTGTGGGGCCAGGCTAGTTAGCGAGCAGGAGTCACCAGGCTGGCCAAGGCGGAGCCAGTGGGCACGCCCCCTTCCCTCCTGCCCCCCCCCCCCCCCCCCCCCGTCATCCCACCAGTTGCCCACAGATCAGACCTGATCATTGGCCAGGCCTAGGGATCCTACCCATGCATGAATTTCATGCACCAGGCCTCTAGTTAAATAATGAGAAATGCTGATAATATGACACAGCATAGCAGGTGGACTTTGGGAGGTACTTCGGTCTGAGAGTGGAGCCCTTATGAACGGGATGAGGGCCTTATCACAGAAACTCCAGAAGTACCCGCAGACCCTTTCCCCCTTTGAAGACACAGGAAACAGGCAGTAGCTGTGAGCCAGGAGGCGGTCCCTCGCCTGACGGTGCTGGTGCCTGGTCTCAAGTTGATAGAAAAATGTTGACACAAGCATATTATCTAAAATTACATGTAAAAGCAGTAGAAGAGTTAAAATCAAACATAAGAAAAAAAGGTCGGAAGGCACTGAGTGCAAGTAGAGGTTGAGGATTGTGAATTAAATTTTTTTATTTTTCTAAACTGGATATCAATATCTAAATTTGAAAAAGTAAAAATACAATGAGCTTTGTTTTGTAAGTAAAGGAGAAACTGCCACTGGAACCAGAATGAGGACCAGTTAAAATGTATTTATTTCTAGACTGTGTGACTGAGAATGGGGTGGTGATGTTGAAGAGGTGCCTCTTTTCATTATAAGATTATTTGTAAGCTTCAATGTATATCACATATGTGCATTGCCTTTATTAATGTTGAAAAACAAAATTTTGAATGAAAACACTGGAAGGCTTTCCTTTGATATTTGATTTGAGGGTTTTAAGTATATATACACTAGGTTTGTTTTTTAATTAAAGCTAATATTTTTATCTAACAATTAAAACCATTTACCCTCACCCTTCATTATTTTGTATTTTTTTATTATACAGTTGAAATTTTCAAATAATGTCATTCTGACCTATTTTAACAAATAGCACAAGAGAGAAAACATGGAGAACCTCTTAGTATAAAAAAGGATTTAAAGTCATAAAGTTGTACTAACATACTTTTGTCTATGTCATTCTGCAATGGAAGGCAAGTGAAAGTTTACTCACCTGATTTGGGGACAATGTATTCAATCTATTGTACAAAGGAGCAGAGTTACCAACTGAAGTACAATGATATTGTATGCAAAGTTACGTATTTTGATATGCAATGTGTATTTCACTTTGAAAGCAAGTATTCATGCAAATACAAATGAAGAAAAGTCAGACATGTCTCTCTTAAAATATAATTGTGAAGTGTTTGGAAAGTACTTGCCAATAATCATTCTCATTTGGGGAATTTACTTTTAGGTCCAACTGTATCTCAATAGATTTAATGCACACCTCCCGCCCCACCCCCCACACACAGTTTCTGAAATTAAATTCTCAGCATGGAATGCAATTTTCCGAGGGCATCAGTAAATGCACAATTGAATCTCAGTGTAGTGGCAAATGTGCCCAAATATAAAAATAATAACCCAAATAAATGAGCAATCAAACCCCATGCCTTTAAAAATGCAGGTGCAAAATACAACGCTGCAGCTAAATCTCATGTAAACATTTGGCTCTTCAGAGCGAATTAAATGGATAGTCATTCCTTTTGGTGCAGAGATGAAAAGCATTATATTCTTGAAGAGAAACACATTTGAATTCTGAACTTTCCCCAATAGGGGCCACCCTAGAGTCTGTTCTCCATGGTCACATTTGAAAATGTCTGCACTGCTTCAAAATAATTAGGTCAATTGAAATAGCTTCTCGTAAAGAAATATTTTGAAAAAATTGCCTGGTAAGTATGAGTGGAAGAAGCAATTATATACCCGAAATTGGAAACCTAATCCAAATCACCTTTCATTATATTATTATAAAATCTGAAGTTTCTATTATATAAACACAGATATTATCCCATTAGCCAGAACTTCCTTTATTGGTAAACATGATACAGGAAATGTTAATGATGAGGATAACAATAACAGCCCTAACTGGTTTGGCTCAGTGGATGGAGTGTTGGCCTGCTGACTGAAGGGTCCAAGGTTTGATTCCTGACAAGGGCATGTACCTTGGTTTGGGCACATCCCCAGTAGTGGGTGTGCAGGAGGCAGCTGATCAATGATTCTCTCTCATCGATGTTTGTAACTTTCTATCTGTCTCCCTTCCTCTCTGTAAAAAATCAATAAAATATATTTTTAAAAAGAGATAATATCAAAGACTTGCACATATGTTATGAAATGAATTTCTTTAAATGTAGTACATTAGCTGCCTTCAAATATTATTTTAAAATAGGTGAGCAAAGAAGTATTTACGAATTTCAGACATTCTGGAAATATTGCCTGGGACTCCCTGGCACAACTGAGGATGGAAATGTTCTTCCAAATAATCAGGAACACGCAAAATGCTTGTAAATCCTTGGACTTACTCTTGGTTATCCCAGTAATGATAAGCCTAAGTAAAATAACCATTTTCATTTGCAATTTAAATAATATTGAAAGTGCAATTTGCTAGAGAAAGACATTCTAATTTCATCTAATATTATTTAATTTCCTGAAACTGATTTGAGAGCTAGCTTTTTACTTATTGTACAATTATTCACTCCATTAAAAACACCAAAATTCCTTGAGTTAAAATCATATTGCAGATATTCTCCCTGATCCATATTGGTTTTAGATATCAACAAATAGAACAGAAATGGCTGTAAGCTGAGAATTCCCATTTTCAAGGCCAATGTATACTAAAATATATTTTTTAATAAAGGAAGAATTCTTGACCATGCAAGTATATATAGAATATATTTCATCTATGAAGGGCATTAGAACAATGTAAGATACCAGTTAATAGTTCATTTCTGCCTCAAGTACAGTGATACAAAATAAAATTATATATTGTATTTCTTCATATCGCTGATGGGGTCTATGCCATAAATCCAAGGAATGGCCAATGATACTCTGTATGTAGGTCTATTGACAATAAATATTTTAAATTATTATTTAAAAAATAGACAATATTATTATGTCTATCATTTTCTTTCTCTTTTTTTCCCTTTTTTTAAAATTCTCAATTGAGTATATTTTTTCTATGGATTTTTAGGGAGAGTGGAAGAGAGAGGAAAAGACAAGAGAAATATCGATGTGAGAGAAACACTTCGATCGATTGCCTCCTGCATGAGCCTTGACCTGGGCCTGGGCTGGGGAGGAGCCTACAACCAAGGTACATGCCCTTGACCAGAATTGAACCTGGACCCTTCAGTACGCAGGCTGATGTTCTATGCACTGAGACAAACCAGGTAGGGCTGTTATGTCTATTATTTTCAAATGAAGAAACTGAGGCATAGAGAAATAACTTGAAAGAGATGGAGTAATGACAAGAATTGCCAGCAAGACCAGCTCAACATCCTGTGGGGAGCCCTTAGGTGTTTTAAGAGATTTTTTTGAAAGATATTAAAGGTCATTTAAAACATGTAATTTTTCTACTAGAAATGCCATAAACAGTCTTCAAACAATTTTCCAATGTGCCTGTCAGGTTACTATTTTGGCTGAAGACATTAAAGTGCTTTCTGAAGTTTTAATAAAGCTCCAGTTTACCAGGTAAGGGAGAGTGGCGAGCACTCCATAACAAACCCAGCAGGAGCAGGCTTTTCTCCTCATGCTTTTGAAAGGCAGTTGAAAAGAAATGAATTTAAGAAACAGATTTTGAAAAATTAAAAGCTACAGGCATGTGTTGATAAAATACTTTCTTTTCTATACTGTTATTCAACAAATATAAATCAACACAGAGTAAAAATAGAAAAGATAGACTGTGGGAAAACATCTGCCTCATATCTGGATTAATATTCACAGAAATATGGAGAACTCCAATAAATCACTAAGGTCAATAACTCAATAGAAAGTTGGAGAACTTATGTACGTATGTATCTTCCATCTTCCATACACTTTTAATGACAAAATCAAACTAAATAAGTTACTGTAAATATCTACTTCCATTCAGCAATCACTGGGCATTAACCAGGAAGACAGTCTCATATACTCATGTCCACAAAGAAACATCATTTCTGACTCATAAGTTTACATGTTAAAATGGATGTCATCTATCACTAGATTTATTTCTGTAAACAAAATAGCAAAAATGGGGTTGTATATAAATTTTTCCAGATATATTTTCATTTGCATATATACATCCATATATATTTATTTATAATATATATTTTAGACATATTTGTGTGTATGTAGTATATGTGTTATGGATGAATGATACTAAGGATCTATTGCAGAATCAAACAGTACCCCTTTTAGTAAGTAAAAGACTGCACATGACCATCTCTGTTTTGTTTTGTTTTGTTTTAAATTACTTGGGTAATGAACTGAATTTATTTTTGCCCTTAATCATAATTTTAAACTTTATACATTTATACATTAACGTATAGGTTTCTTAAGTAAAAAATTATGTGTTAAAGTTAAGGTAATTTAAAATCAGTGCTGGCTCCAAAACTTTAAAAAACCAAACATATGTCGAAACCGGTTTGGCTCAGCAGTAGAGCGTCAGCCTGTGGACTGAAAGGTCCCAGGTTCGATTCCGGCCAAGGGCATGTACATTGGTTGCGGGCACATCCCCAGTAGGGGGTGTGCAAGAGGCAGCTGGTCAATGTTTCTCTCTCATCGACATTTCTAGCTCTCTATCTCTCTCCTTTCCTCTCTGTAAGAAATCAATAAAATATATTAAAAAAATAAAATAAAAAATAAATAAAAAACCAAACATGTAACTCTTTTTTTATGCATCAAAATTATTTTCAAGTCTTAGATCACTGAATTATGCACAGAGATTGGACTTCTTTACATGTTATGAACACATTAATAACATTGTTAAATAAACCTGGTATTTGAATGCAAGGTCCCAGGTTAAAGAGAGAAGAGAGAGTGTAAAGAAAGATGGGTTATGAGGTGGGGTGGGGGGAGAGAAAAAGAAAGATAATATCTCTTGAATACATTTATAAATGAGATTTACTTTTCATTGTTTGGATAATTGAAGGGTTAATATTAATGGCATGTAAATCTATAAGACTGCATTTCATGCATGTGATTGGATTTAGGCAAGATTTGGGAAGTTTCCAATTTAAGTGATTATAACTGGATTAACCTGCCAGCTGTTGCTGCTATAACTGAGTGGCTCATTTGAGCATTTGAAGAAAGCAGAATACAAATAAGCACATAAACACAAATAAGTAGTTTTTAAAACTTGAAGAAAACTGAAGGGAAACCCCTTACAATGCAGTTCCTAAACGAAACAGTGATACGATAGTCTTCCATCTGCAGGCTTATTGCATGTTGACTCCTTGATTTTTTTTTTTCCACATAAAACTAAGTTTAAAATAATTCACTTTATCGTATCTAATAAAGAGGCAATATACTAATTGACCCTCACACCATCACAAAGGTGGCAGAACCCACAGCCAAAAAGGAGGGAATATGCTAATTGACTGCTCTTCCCTCAAAGATGGCTTTGCTCACCACCAAGGATGGTGGTGTCCCGTGCCGAGGGCCTGCCTCCAGAGTCCTCCAGTCCCCTCAGCCCCTCAGCCGCCCAGGGCTGCCCGAGGTCAGGTAACCATGGCCGCTGAGGCTTGCACTGCTGGCAGTGGCAGCAGCAGAGGTGTGATGGGGCATTGCCTTCCCCTGATCTCCGGGTAACCTCCCGCCACTGAGGGCTCCCGGACTGTGCGAGGGGGCAGGCCAGGCTGAGGGACCCCGCCTCTAGTTGTATTAAAAATTGATATGAACTCCTAGAACCATTTTGGATACTAGTTTACTCTGAATATGTAGGAGGTATAATATGAGAAGTTTAATGTGCCCTCCTAGAATAAATACCTTGCTCGAGTATATGGCATTCAGTTGTACCTGATGTAAAGGAAGCGGCATTAGGAAAGAAAGAAGGAATCACAGGAATCAGAAGTCCTCTGGTTCAAACTAGTCTGAGGCCCGCCCTTCAGGTCCATACGTGGCAAAGGATAAGGTGCTTACGAATCACACTCAGCTCACAGGAATGTACTTCGATCAGACAAACCTGGTAAAGCACACAGAAGACACCTGTGTTTAGGTATTTCCCCTGGTGCCAATGGGCGTTATGGAGTGGGAGGCGCTAGGAAAGTCAGAGTGCCTCATTTCTGTTCTGTCTTTTTGGAGTTATTCTAAGGGCATCCTCATATCCTTAAAAGCCCGAGACAACTTCCCCATAAAGGAACTGCAAACCCAAACAGCCACCCATTTTATTAAAATAACAGTGATGAATGTACAAGGACATGATGTCATCGATGGATGCTGCTTTTTTCTACATAATGTGCTGAGAAGAGTGTAACGTTCGCCACACAGACCTTCTCTCCTACTCATCAACCAGGTAACAACCCACCCATTTCTCCTGACAAATCGTTTATACTGAGCACCTGAGCACCCGTGCCGAGACATCCAGCAACAAATTATTCAAAGAGCGGTTTCCAGAAATCTAAATAAACACGCCTTTCTGTTAAAGGAGTGCTCTTTAATTGCAGGGCTTTTAAAACACCTCTCATCCCACCCTCTTTCCCCTGGAGATTGCTATGTGCACTGCGGAAAGGATAAGCTTTCCCCCGCTGAAGTGTCCCTGTTTAGTAAATGGCACCAAGGAGCAAACACGCAGTCTGGTTAAACTTGTTTGTGTGATCCAGGTTCATGGGGAAAGATGAGATGTGTGTGTGTGTGGGGGGGGGGGGGGGGGGGGCGGGGGGGGAGGGATGTATATTTGGCTTCAATCTTCCTGTCATAAATATCATGTAACTGCATTCTCAAACTTAAAAACAATGGCTTATAAAAGCAAGATTTAAAGGGGAGGGGGGGATAACCACATAAGTATCAAGCATGGGAAAGATTGGAAGTATAATCAAAGCTAATGCCTCCACAGGAATGTTGCAGACGGTGTCCCTTCCCAATTCATTTGCTTATTAGTCTTTGCTTTGTTTTGTTTTAAGCCGATTTAAAAATAAAATATGTCCGTAGTCATGTGTAACCCTAGGGAAATCAGAGAACAAAAAGCCTGCATCCAACCACATGTCTGAGGGACCAGTTTACTCCTGTGACTGCCCTTACTGTGGCCTGTATTTTAAAAGAATGCTGAACTCTGTAACTTTAATAGAGTCCATCAGTACCCACATCCAAACTAGTAATGAATGGTTAAAACATGCAGGCCTGCCCTAACTGGTTTGGCTCAGTGGATAGAGCATTGGCCTCCTGACTGAAGAGTTCTGGGTTCGATTCCTGCCAAGGGCATGCACCTTGGTTGCTCTCATTGATGTTTCTAACTCTATCCTTCTCCCTTCCTCTCTGTAAAAAAAAAAATCAATAAAATATATATATTTTTAAAAAAATTCAGGCCGTAGAGCGAGCCCAGAGCCACATCCTCAGAATGCCCAGGGTGGAGACCTCATGTTATTTTTAACAAGCTGGCCTGCTGATTCTTATAATACACATGAAGGCTTTGAAAAACATTTCGTTTGGGGGTTTTCAACTACAAGAAAATAGTACAGAAACACAGTTTGTCAAAATTTCTGAAGATTGTGTATTTTGACTGTATCAATGTAAATACCTTGGACATTCAAATATGCTTAATTATATTTTCACACAGGTCAAGTCATGACCCTTATGCAAATGTAATTTACACACATGTCAGAGTTTCAATTTAACTCATTAGTTAATGAAGAAACCAGCAAAGTGTCAACAACCAGTGCAAATGAGATCAGAAAAAGAAAAATACCCGCCCCCCCCCCCCCCCCATACACACACATGAACACACAACCAGGGAAGCTGGAATGAATTTAATGATGGGAGCACAAGTGGTTACTATCAAATAATATATTAAAACAATGTTTGCTGTCAGCTTTTCTAAAAGCGGAAAATCAAATGTCTGTCTATTAAATAACATCATTTGTATTTGTACAAGAGTCTGTATTTTTATTGAAAGGAAACAGTTTCTACAACTTCTGTCAATTAGCATATTCCCTCCTTATTGGCTGTGAGTGCTGCCATCTTTGCAACAGCGTGAGGGTCAGTTAGCATATTCTCTCTTTATTATACAGGACTAGGGGCCCTGTGCACAAATTTATACACCTTGAAAGGAACTGTGGGACATGAGGCTGTGATAGGCACAGGGGTGTGTCTTAGCCCCTCCTCCGCACCTC
Source organism: Pipistrellus hanaki (assembly GCF_964339955.1). NCBI lineage: Eukaryota > Metazoa > Chordata > Mammalia > Chiroptera > Vespertilionidae > Pipistrellus > Pipistrellus hanaki. The sequence goes on from NC_140508.1 coordinate 86,319,401, forward strand.
CGCCCAGCCCCTCCCACTGCTCCCTGGTCCCCTGTCTGCCAGCAGCCCCAATCCCACGGCCACCATCCCACACTCTGATAGCACCAGCCCTGCTCACACCCCTGACAGTGCCAGCAGGGGGTGCTAGCAGTGGCTGCAGCCCCAATCGCCCCTCCGGAGCAGGGGGAGGTGGAGAAGACTTTGGGTGAGCAGGGCCGAGGTGAGCGGCAGCTCGGGTGCTGGCAGCAGGCTTGAGCACCAGGTGGGACCTTGGTGCAGGGGACCACAGAATTTTCAATCACCACCAGAGGCTCATCCCAAAGACAGCAACTGGTTGTTTAGTTGTTCTGCTGTTCGGTCTATTTGCATATTAGCCTTTTATTATATAGGAATTAACAAATGGTTTTGTTTTGTAGATAAGTGTTTTGCTTTCAGTTTTTTTGGACATTCTCAGCTATTTTTATTGGTCCTTAAATAGTTGCAGGTGCAAGATGCTCAGGTTATAAGATACAATGAAGTGAACGAGGCTGCTACACACAGACTGACAACTGCCATTGTCTGCAGGTCTTTTCCTCTTGTCTTAAGATTGGAGGGAAATTAGCAGGTAGTATCTTCGCATTGTGAGAATAAAACAGACCTCCATTTCTTTTCCATTTTAGGTTCTTTAATGTTTAAGTATTATATATGAATCCTTCTTTCTCCATTGACCTCTCCTCACTCATTCCCCTCCCCCCGTACATGCCCTCACCCCCCTACTGACTGTGTGTGTGTGTGTGTGTGTGTGTGTCTCCATGGGCTATACTTACTAGTATGTGCATGCATACAAGTCCTTTGATTGATCTCAGCCTCCCAACTACCCCTCCTTCTCTCTCAGGTTGGATGGTCTGTTTGATGCTTCTATGTCTCTGGATCTGTTTTCGTTCATTTGTTTATGTTGTCCATCGTATTCCACATATGAGTGAGATCATGAGATATCCTTCATTTTTCTCTCCTTTTACACTAGTTTCAGGTTAAACTTTTTCTAGGAAATAAAATGTACTAAAGAGTTAGTTTCAACTGTCTTTAATATAATCTTTTCCATTTTAATTATTCATTATATTAACAATATTCTATGTATGTTAATATTTTATTTACCCTTATTTGTTTCCATTTTTTTTCCAGTGCACCAAAAACATTCAGTAATTTTATTTTCAACCCTGTCAGGGTTGCCAGTAAGTTGTATATAAATGGATAAATAAATATACCAAAGAACTTTTCGTTTCAGAAGTTGTAAAACTTTAGTAGAATAGTCACCTTGAAAAAAATCCTTTAGAAAAAAGAGGAATTAATTATCTAACTCTAATTTATTGATCATTAGAAATTTACCTTTAGGACATGTTTTTTAATCAGTTTGGTATTCTTAATGAGCCATTTCATGGGACTGTTTTTTGTTGTGTTTTTTTCTTAGATTTTTAAAAATCATTAGACAACTGTGAGATGTTTTTTGTTTTGTGTTGTTTTTTTTTTTTAAACATATATGTTCTTTTCTAACATTCTGGCAAGCTATATAATTTTTGCAAACTCATATATACAGTCCTCTGCTAATCTCAGCAGAAGTTAGCATCATATCAATTCTTTAAAAATAATGTATTAGAAGTTTAAAAGTGATTATACAAATAAAATTTAAAAGTCTAAAATATCCAATATTATTTCTGTATAAAATTAGAATAAGTTTAGAAACAGTGGACATATATCATAGACAATAAATAAACAATCTAGACATAGATGTTTACCTAGGAATGTACAAAGTTCAAATGCTTTTGTATTCAATTGAATGATTATTTTGGTAGCATGTAATTATAATCTTGTTTTTCCTTTTCTGTATTTAATTTGATTGCTTAATTTCTCGCTGTAAGGGACGGCTTGCTTCATTTGGATATAATCAAGTCAGGATCACAGAACTATAAATATTTATAGTTTGAAAAGACTTCATCTTATATTTATATACTCTATAGTTCTATTAATGGATATAAAATCAGTTAATGCATTTAAACTACTTCAATCTGTGTCTGGCACATAATAAGTGCCCAAGAAGTCGATGATGATGATGATGATGATGATGATGATGATGATGATGGTAATGATGATGATCTAAGCCAAATATGTAAAATGAATTTTTCTGAAGGATTAAAATACTTAAATATAGAACAAGAACTAAAACAAAGTTATCTGGTTCTCATTTCAATATTTTTTCCCCAATTTTGGCTTATTTGCTATGTAATAGATTATGCAATGTGCTGTTAAGGGGGAAAATCATATAAATTACTATTTGTATTCTTTGGACATAATTGTGTTTTATGTGTGATATTTGTGTAGTCTTACAATGAGGCATATAAAGAGTGTGCTGGAATAATATCATTTGTGGAATATAATGAACAACATAAACTGATGAATAAAAATAGATCCAGAGACAGAGAAGCATGGAACAGACGTCAAACCTCAGAGGGAAGGCCAGGGGAGTTGAGGGGGTGGGGGTGTGTGGAAGGGGGTAAGAGAGCAACCAAAGACCTGTATACATGCATACAAGCATAACCAATAGACACAGATATTAGGGGGTGAGGACATGTGCTGGGGGTGGGAGCGGATAGGGAGAGGTCAATGGGAGGAAAAGGAGACTGATGTAATATTTTAAACAATAAAGATTTAATTTTTTTTTTTTTTTTTTTTTTTTTACAAAAAAAAGAGGGCATTGGAGAAATTAGTTTGAGATTTATAGACAAGATTTTCCCCCCACTAGTAAGTCATTGTGTTTTCAAAAAATATGACTCTTAATGCAAACACATGTTTATGCTAAATAACCGGAAAGGTTACCTGAGGTGGCATGGCCAGCCCCGCCCAGGAAGGCTGCCTGTGTCTCCTCCGTGCACTGCTGTGCAGTGGGAGTGCCCTCAGGTGAGCTGACAGTTTGGGGAGCGTGTCCTTCACATGAGCAGTGACGGCCCCCAGGGAGGAGGGAGGATTGTCCCTCACCACTGAGAAGGTGTGTCAGCTCCGAGAAGACAAGCAGTCACTTGCCAAAAAGAGGCTGCCTGTGTTTTTATGGTTTTCTCTTTCCTGCACCTTTTTCCCTGTTTGATACCATCTGTGAACCACACTTTTCTGGGCATAAAGTATTTCACCAAACAGGACTATGCTACGGGTATAGTAAGTGCACATTGGAAAGAATTCTTAGTTATCATTTTCAGAATAAGGATGGTTTGTTCAAGAAATCCGGAGTGTTCTTCAAGTGAAAATGGTTTCTTTCTTTTTTTTAAATAATAAAAATGGGTTTTATTTTATGGAAGTAATAGGCCTGACTGATAGAACTTTGTATTTCCTTATATTCTAAATTCTTACAAGAGATATTTTCTGTATATGATAATATAAATATATATAATATTTATATTTTAATTATTTGGATAATATAAAAAATATAATACTTATATTTTAATTATTTGGATAATATAGATAATATAAAAAATATAATATTTACATTTGTCCCTAGACTTGATGTATAATGGGTAAGTGCAATGATGTAGACATATAATAGATCATACAGTGACAGAGTATTGGCAAATATTTTAAATGCAGCAGACTACATATTGATTAATGAGAAAGAAGGAGGAATCTGAGGATTCTACTTTTGTGTCCTGAGGCAAGTAAGAGGCTAATGTGGTATATTGATCATAATATTGAACGAGAATAAGAAGACACATGCTCTGGATAGTTCTGCTACTAAAAGCAATTGTTACCTAGCTAGACAATGCCACTGTATGCAGCTTTTCTGTTTCAACTATAAATGAAAGCATTATACTGAAATGTCTCTAAGCAACTGTCAGTATTATTTTCTATGACTAGTTAAATATTCAAAATGAAGAAAAAATAATAAAAGAATATGGCCTCAATCTATCTATATAAAAGGTTAATATGCTAAGTGTCCTTCCCACCTTCCAACCAGTCATTATGACAACTTGCTTTATAGCCAGGCGGAAACACGTGACACTGTAACCAAATATATGTGAAGTGTCTTCCCACGCCTCATCTCATTTGATCCTCATAGAAGTCCGGGAGTAGGTAGATAGAAGACGAGGTGGAATCCTTTTCTTCTCTTAGGATGGAAAACAGAGATTGAGAAAGCTGAGAAACTTGACCTGACTGAGAAGTAGTAAGAAACGGTGGACCTTGAAAATGACTTCAGGTTTTCTCACTGTGCAGAAGATAGTCAAACACTGCTGCAGTGAAATATTTTACCCGTTGTCCTCCCTGCGTGATCTACAATAATAATCTGCTTCATGTTGGTATTTACTGCTGTGTTTCTGACAATTACCTGAAAGAGAAGTTGGGGTGCTTCACTGGGCAGGAAAAAGTTAGCTACATCAGAAAGCAGGTCTAATTAAGCAAGCTTATCTATATCTATAAAAGGCTGTTGACTTGCTCATGCACGAAAAATATAAAGCTCCCACTGGTGCCAATCGCATGCATATGTTTCGCTCTATCATTGTTGATCATGAATTTGGTTGACACTTCTATTATAGAGAAAGGGCAAATAGAGATGTTAAAATAGTTATTCTAATTAATTTCCTTTCAATGTGCATGAATTCATGCACTGGGCCACTAGTGTTGATATAAACATCAGTAACATGGCATATTGTGAAATACAAGTTTTCCATGTACACTTTTCTAACCATTATCTGCATTTCAGTTATGGTGCATGATTTCACTTAGTAGAGATAATGCATATTTGTACATTTACTTATAAATATTTCTGGAATTAACTGATAACTGTGCATGCCAATCAGAAGATTGGACTCACTAGGCAAAATTACATTGTAGATATTTCCAGTGTTCTTTTAACTGCTCTTCTCACAAAACTTTTTTCATCAAAATCTATTGAAGGACACCTTCTTACTTGTACTTAAAATACAAATAGAGGATACATACATTAAAATGAAGGGTGTTTAAAACAAGAGACAATGAATTATATACTATATTTTTTAAAAGTTAACCAGATGAAAGCAATTTAATTGATTTTCTGTCCCCTGAAGTGGGGAATTAAGGACTAATTAAGCAAGTGATATATATTAATATAGTGATATATATATTAAACTTCTGCTGATTTTTTATAAAGAAACTTGAAATTTTATTTCTAATTGGTGAAAGACTTAGTGATATTGAAATGATGGAAGCTAAATGAAAAAAAAATAATTATTGATTGGACTTGAGAAATTGAGGAGATAGGCAAGCTAGAGAGGAATTTTAAGTGAGCAATAATAGATTGAAGGGCAATTAGCGCAGGAACAAGGGTGGAGAAAGAGGCAACATAATATCATGTCAAGGAGATTGAATTACTGAGACTAACGCAAAACTGCTGTTTAGCTCAGAATTCTTGTTAGGAATGAAATTAAATTATCTTCTTTGACCCATTTTTCAGAAAACCTTTTGATTCTACTTTGATTGCTAAGTCAGACAATTAGTATGAAACAAGATTTTTAGGCTTCTCAAAGTTATTTATTTTATTTTTATAAAGTTAGACTTATAAACTCTCAAATACTGTCTTCTGAGGGTTTGGGCCTCAGAAATAAAAATTACAGGTTTAATCAACCCAGTCCACTGCCCTGTATTCAACTGAGCAGCGGTGGGTTCATAGTTCTACAGTTCTAGTTCATAGAACACTCTCCTCACGTAGTCCAATCCCTTAATCACTCCGGAAAACCTCCCTGGATTCAGTCAACATATTTGTTGATCATGTATCTGTTGCATTTTTATTAGGTGGCAGAGACCTTTTTAGATCCTAGTGATAAAGCGATGGATGAACCTACATCATAATTCTTACCTGCCAGAAAAAATTATATTCTTGCAGAGATAGCATAAATTAACAAAATAAATCAAGAGAATGGATGCTGCTTTGCATTGATATTAAGTGCTGTAGAAAAAAACCAGAAAACAGGAACGCCTGGCTGGGAGAGTGGAGGACACGGCAGGGCCATCGTGGGTACCAGGGAAGGGGCCTGGGAGAAAGTGCTGTTTGACTAAGACAGGGAAGGAGCATGTGCAAGCTGCAAATGTGTCTCTGGGAGAGATACGGGAAGTGGGAAGATGCTGCTGGTGTTGGAGAGACAGACAGGATTTTCACAAGGTACTTTAAAATCTTGTTTTAACTTTATGGAAGGCCTGGCAAGCAGAAAACAAAGCCAGGTTAAAACCAAAGCATAGGCTGTGTTGGAGGACTTCATTTAGGAGTTGGGAAATTTGGGGAGGAATTTGGGGAGGCAGCATTTGAGAATTTATCAATCTAACTTCCAGGAACAGGTCAGTGCGATTTGAGCCAAATGGCCAGTAGGGGGAGCAGTCGAAGATGAAATCAGAGTAGTGAAGAGGGCTTGGTCCTGGGACCCACAATCCCTTTCACTGACTTTTATTTGAGTGTTTGGGAAAAACAGACATGGTACTCTCCTGCTTTACTGAGTGTAAGACAAAAGGGGATGAGCGTGGAAGCCAGTGCAATAGCGCAGGCACGGAATAACTGCGGCCTGGGCCAGAGAGGCGATGCTGCAGGTCGGGAAATGGTCAGGGACCTGTTTCTGTAGAGAGCCCAGAGAGCCTGTCGCAGGGCGTGGGGAATGAAGATAGGCTGGCGCCCACCAAGCTAGGGAAAGCTTCAGACAAAGTGGGGTTGGGAGTGGATATCAGGAGTTTGGTCTGGGACCCATTACATTTAATATGGCTACTAAATACACAAATGGGATTCTGAAGTAGGCAATTGGGATAAGTGGGTGTGGGATTAATGGAGGAGGTCCAATGACAGATATAAATATGGGGCCGTACATCTTTAGATTATTTATTTTTTAATGGGTTTGGATGAGATCACTTAGGGAGTGATAGTCAATGAAGACTCGTGCTCAGTGACTGAGCCATGGGACATGGCAATCACATAAAGAAACCAAAACTATGAGGATAGGCCAGGAAAGAAACTGTTGATGGTCTAAAGAGAAATGAGTCATGGGCTAGCCCCTCCCTAGCTGGTTTGGCTCAGTGGATGGAGCATCAGCCAGGGACTGAAGGGTCCTGAGTTCAATTCCGGTCAAGGGCACCTTATCTTGGTTGCAGGTTTTCGGTGAGGGTGAGGGTAGAAGGTAACCAATCAATGTGAGACATCAATGTTTCTCTCTGTCTCTCCCCCTGCCTCCCTCTCTCCATAAAAATCAGTGGGAAAATATCTTTGGGTGAGGATTAGAATAAAAAAAGGAGTCATGGGCTAACCTTAGAATTCCTTTCTTCAGAGAGTAATTTATCTCAGGGTTTCAAGCTGAGTATTTCGTGCATTTGTGTGTTTCTTTAAATTTTTATTGTTTTCAGAAAAGAAGGGAAAAGGAGCAAGAGTTAGAAACGTTAGTGATGAGAGAGAATCATTGATGGGCTGCCTCCTGCAGGCCCCACACTGGGGATGGAGCCTGCAACCTGTGTATGTGTCCTGAACAGCAATTGAACTATGACCTCCGAGTTCATAGGTTGACGCTCAACCACTGAGCCACACGTACCAGGCTCATGTTTTTGTTTTTATGTAAATGCTATCTTGGTAAAATGCCTTCTTCATTACCAATCCATTATTGATTTTATACAGGGCTCACCAAATAGAAGCATGTGTTTTTTGTTTTTTGTTTTTTTCCAGAAAAATCGGTGATTCTATGTGAATAGCTGAAAAGAACAGGATGTGAGTGAGAGCCTATTAATTCTGAAAACAGAGTTTATTAATTCCTGGCAATTACAGGGAAGCTTTGATTTCAAATGTACTTTTGCTATAAACTGCCGGCATTTCACTACAATATGTAGTATCAAGAATGTATTCTCCATCCGGGACCGGTTTGGCTCAGTAGATAGAGCGTCGGCCTGGGGACTGAAAGGTCCCAGGTTCGATTTCGGTCAAGGAAATGTACCTTGGTTGCAGGCACATCCCCAGTAGGGGGTGTGCAAGAGGCAGCTGATCGATGATTCTCTCTCATAGATGTTTCTGGCTCTCTAACCCTCTCTCTTCCTCTTTGTAAAAAATCAATAAAATATATTAAAAAAAAAAGAATGTATTCTCCAGATTTTCCTTTACACCCAGAAGTAGCAAAAAAGTATTTTTCCAAATACATGCACTGCACTGATGACAGGTTTGTGAATTTGCATCCTATATCAGAGGATCATTTATGATCAGATAGCTCCGTGATACATGGAATGTTTAAATGAGTTTGTTTTAGTCCAATTGAATCTTCCATTTCCAGTTACTCTCTCGCTCTCTCTCAGGTCAGTACCCCCACACCCACTCACTATGCGTGTCTTATCAAGAGATCATTAACCGTATTGGGGGAATAAAACAGTCAATAATTTATTAGCTGACAAAAATATTCCCAAGCTTTTCAAAGTTCTTCTGTCACGTAGTTTTAAAGTTGTGTGCTTATTTAATGTTTCTCTATAAAATAATCAACATGCTCTCAATATGTTTTGATGAGAAACAGGAAATTAGGGATATAAACTCAGACACTCATTTTAATTTTCTAATGCACATAAACCAACATCCTGTCTCATAAATACGTTAATGCATTTTTCTCATGGCTATAAATTAGCACCACACAACTAGACAACAAAATGTGTGTTTTATGTTCTAAGTAAGTGCATTAAGTATACACCACACTCCCTCTGCAGGGTTAGTTTTAATAATTATTTGGCACATAATACAAAAAGACTGGACACTTGTCATCTCTATCGTGTTTCATAAAATGAATAAATTAGGAAGGGCTTAGAAACAGCCAGTTCTTATATTTTTGCATTTCTGCAAACAAAAAGGCGGAGGCCAGTATAGGCAAGTTTAAATCTCAGCTTCACATAAAAGCAGACAGGTTTGTATGACCAGCTGTTATTACTTTCATGCTATTAGTGACCGTTAAATTCAACTATGTGTAAATTCTAATATCACGCTATGTCTGCATGCAGAACAACTTCAAGTTCCCATCCCAAAATCACAGTCTTGTTTCTTTACAAGTGATACTGTTATTTAATAAACTCTTCCATTTTAGAATAAATTTAGATTTTGATAAATGTACAGGTAGTATAGAGATCTTGTAGACCTATCACCCACATCAGTATGTCAAACCACCGTGAGACATTCATTAAAACTGGTTGGACAGCAGTGTACATTATTGTAAACTAAACTCCAGAGTTTACTGGGGTTTTCCCAGTTTTCCAGCAGTCCCAGTATCCAGTCCATAACATCGCACTGTGTCTAGCCATCAAGTCCCCTCACTTTTCAGGACCTTCACAGTTTTGAGGATTACCGGTCAGATATTCTGTGCAATGTCCTCAGCTTTATTTTCCTCTCAATGTTTGAGTGAGTAGCCTGGGGTTATGGATTTGGGTGAATATCACAGAAGTGGATTTATCTTCTTATCATATCATTTCAAAGGGGATACATGCAATCAACTGAGTTATCACTGATGGTATTTAAACTGATTACTTGGTTAATATAGTTAGACACTAAAGTCATTTTTCTGTGGAGCTATATTGACACAGTATTACTTGGAAACTGTCACTAAGTTTTGCTCCATTTCTTGGAGAGAGGAATACCTGATGAATTATTTAATACTTCCTTATTTATTTATTATTTATTTATGTAATAATTCATCATCTCAATGTGGAGGCATGTATATTTATTATGTACCTCGCGTTATAATCCAAAGATAGTTTATTCACACTGTTGTTCACATTGTCCCAGCATTGGCCAGGAAGAGCCTGTTCAGGATGACACTGTGTGTCTCTCTGATGTGTCCCAGTCCTTCCCCTTTCAGCTCTGACAGCTTTCCAGTTCTGTGGGTTGGCTGAGTGACATTCTATATTTTGTGTGTTCCAGTTGTAGAATCAGACATTTTGGCTCAGAGCTCTCATTGCCTTACTGGAGAATAGTGTTTGGAAGCCAGTATCAGGGGTCAGGGGGTGCTCATGCTATTGGGATGTCACTGCTGGTGGCCTTTCCAAGTGTACAGAGCTGGGAAATACATGTGTATATACTAACCCCTGTTTGTGCGTGCACACACAGGCACACACACACAGTTATTTCTTATCTATGCTTCCAGATCTGTTCTGTCGTAGGGGAAATATACTAATGTTTTCAACACTAATCTGACACACATTTCCTTCTAGCTTAAGTAAATATTTCTAGCTTTTAAGGGGACCACTGTTCTTATTTGTTCAGGAGTGGGGTGGGGGGTTTCTAGTATGTGTGACAGTCAGTGCTATTGCCTTGGCAATCAACAGGTGACCTGGAACGGTGGTTCATTCTAACTCCCTCTTAAATATTAAGGAACCTGGCTCCTCCAAAGTTATTACTGAAAAAAGTATTTGTTCAAAGGCAAGATGAACCAATGGATTTCAATGTAATATAGTGCAAAACAGTCCATTGAAATAGCTTTCTCATCCACCAAGCAACTGACCAGTTTTGGTGAGTATCAACGAACATTCAAAAATATCTGAAAAGGTTAGCAAAATACTCTCCCCTTTTCCAACTAATAGTTGAGGCTAAATTTTTTGTATACTTTAACTAAAACGACATATCACAACACTCTGAATGCAAAAGGGAAGATTAAAATGTGTCAACTGTTGGGGCAGATGAAAATCCAACTCTCATATCTTAAAAGTAATTTTGAAAATTTAAACAATGCCACTTTTCTCATAATTTTTTGCTTGTTTTTTTGGGGGGAAGTTCTTACTCTTCTACATATTTATTGTTTGTGTTACCACCATATACTGAGACTATTATCATTAATTTAATCAAATTATGAACGAAATGTTTCCAATATTATTTAAATTTCCAATATGGTAGATGGTCATAGGTATCATTCACATACCCTAAATTCTTGTGATTCTTAATAATTTTTAGGAGTCTACAGAGGCTCCTAAGACAAATATTTGGGAGCAGTTGCCGTAAATATTAGAAAGAAGCGTTTTGAGTACTAAAAACCGTTCTGAAGTCTAAAAACCAATAAGGAGGAATTTTTCACAACAGTTGAGTCAGAGATCAGGCTAGATTCCTCCCACCAGTCCCCTGTGTGGGTCCCATGGCTGTGAGCCACGTGGGGCAAGCAGGGGGACATGCCTGCTGCAAGCATCCCCAGAGCACAGAGAGTAGAGAGGGCTTTCCTTGTCCAGCAGTGAAGCCTGGCAGTGGCCATGCTTTTCTTGCCACTGGCTTGCTCCCAGGTGTGGCTCACAGACGACCACCCTCCCACATCGCCCTGACTGAGTACCTGACTGAGGACCGGCTAGACCAGTGTTTCCCAACCTTCTCTCATGATGAGAATCACCTGATGGAGTTGTTAAAACACAGATTCCTGAATCCCAACTAAGAAGTGCTAAACTAGAATTTTTGGGAACATATAGGTAAAATTGTATACTTAACTAGTGCTCTAACACAGATGTTATATACAGAGCACTAAGTTAGGTATGCAATTTTACCTATATGTTCTCAAAAATTCTAGTTTAGCACTTCTTAGTTGGGATTCAGGAATCTGTATTTTAACAACTCCACCAGGTGATTCTCATCATGAGAGAAGTTTGGGAAACACTGAGTTAAACGATGACCAGGCTGTTATTATAATGCTATCACGTGCCCAGCTCAGCATGTTTGTGGTGGCTCTATAATTAGGAAGGTAACGATCCCATTTCCTTTTTGGAGGAAACGTGTTTCTCTGGAAGTAGGATGAGGGATGATGTGGAGATAACCACGCACACTCGAGAGAGGACAGCTAGCGATGGGCTGTTGTTATAATCCAAATTAAACAATAACAGCTTTGATTGAAATGAGGACAAGGGTGGCGTAGTAGCTAGCTAACCAGATTGCTACACCGTCCATAGCACCCTGCCCTTGGCTTTCCCAGTTGTGGTTTCCTGTCCCTCTTTCCCGACCCCCCAAAGAGACCCACCCGGTGTTCTGTCTCTTGACATTTTTGCAGTTTGGTTTTGAGGTCTGTGAACCACGAATGTTTCTGAGCCTCCTCCAGAGAGCAGAGGAGCCATGCCTGTGGGTCCACCCTATTTAGTGGCGTCTCTTTGATGTAAATCACAGAGGAGTGGTTGGTTTCTAAGGCAAAAACATTTGCTCAGGGTCCGGCCATTCTGACCTCCCAATTATGCAGACCCAATAGCGTTCCCAGCCAAATGAGTCCATTATTAGAAAATTCAATTCCCCTCCTCTTAGAGAGAGAGCTTCTACATTAGTTAATTTTACTTTCTAAAGATAATGAAGCATTAGTGTATTCATGCATGGATGTTCAGTCATGGGCAATTATCAGATTAAGTGAAACATTTGAATGTATAGCTTCCATTTTCAAAGCCTCTGAGAGCAGTTTTTCACAAAGCATTTTCTCCATTTGTATTAGGAGGGGAAAATCAATTCTTAAAAATTAATCTCCTAAGTTGCACAGAAAGAGAAATTGATAATGAAACAAAAATATTGGCAATATACATGGTTAATGGACAGAACGTAATACATTTTCCTAATATAAAAGATCAGTCCTAGTTAATGATGACACTGTTAAATACACGCTAGAAAGAACTCTACTTTATTCCAATAATTCATGTTTCCGACACTTTATTTCAAGTATTACCCTGTCTCATACATACTTCCTCTCGTCACATGGAGAATGTGTAAACCGTCACACAAATAGGTAAAATCACTCTTATGGAGATGCCCATGGGCACGTTTCCACTCCAAACTGATTTGCTTTTCGGCCTCATAGGTTAGCGTTAAGGAACAACGGAAAATAATGCACACTTCTTTTAGATTCCGCTCCAGGAGAGCACGGCAGGAACTTGATTATGATGATTTTATTGATCTGAAAATAGACCCAAGGCAATGGTGCCGTTATTTCATTCACAGGGCAAACTGTCATTTTGTAAGATGGTCTCCTTCTGAATAGAGGCCCTTCATGGAGATTCAGGGATAATGCCATCCTTACCAATCAAGCCCACAATCCTAGCTGTACCCATGTTTAATAGCATCTGATTATAACAAAATAATTCAGCGCAACTATCTGGAGAACCTCAGCTTCTTCCAAGTGGAGTGGAGTTCACACCCATGAAATTAAAGAATATGAGTCATTGTGGTTGGGGATGGTTTCTTTATTTATTTATTTATTTATTTACTTATTTACTTATTTTTAACTGCTCTTTATTGGTGAACATTTTACAGATGTCCTCCTTGGGAGTCCTTAGTCACTAAGTTGATTTTCCTGTACAAGTGCATGCTCCCTCTGAGACCTGAAGGTTAGGTATTTTGACTTCAAATATATATTTTCCCTCTTATACTGAATGTAAGGCGGATCTGTCCTATTATTAAATATAACTGTGCCATAACTGGGATTTAACTGAAGTTATAGTCTTACAGTCACTCGCTCAGGCTTAAGTAACAGAAGTAGTGGCAGGCATGATTTATAATAAAAATGCATGACCTCTAGGGTCAGCCCAGAGTTCCCTCTGTCCGGATGACAGCCCTTCACTTCGTCCCATGTCCCCTCCCCGCATCCAGGAATCATTCCCTTCGCACTGCCAAGAACCCTGGGGAGGCTGACGTTATTTCAGGAAGTCCCACCAGGTTTAAATGGAGTCGCTTAAGGAAATTTGTGTTTCTATTGTTCTCCCTTCTCTCCTCTGTCACCCAAAAATAAAAGGAGCGTGCAACTGTGTGCAATGATCACTGAGACCTGGTCACCTCTCCTTTCGAGGACTGACCCTCCACGTTGTGTGCAGAGAGCAGAGTCAGTGGCAGTTTTCTTATCTGAATCTTTAGAAGCTTGCCACCCAATTTTAGGTGTAAAATGAGGTTTAAAGCCAACCACCCATAAAATATCTGTTTAAACTAGAGCTGCCCTTGTCTGAAATGCTCGCTGCTTTGCAAAAGCTGTTCTCACTGTTTATTTTTTTCACAGTTGGTTGAATCTTGACCTAACGTACAACACTGAATTCCTTCACAGTGAGGTCTCCATTTCACAACATTCTCTTTAAAACCGTAAGAACGCCTGCTGAATAACATACAAATAGAGATAAAAACTCATAAGAAATAAAATTTTATGGACAAAATTCATAGGTGGGTGAGAGTCAATAGTCATGTGTGTTAAAGAACTTTCTTTAAACTCAATTCACATTCTATTTAGTCAAAGAAGGCCAGCTCTTTGATTTAAAAGATTTCAAAAACAGATGTATACCATTCTACATACAAAAAAGCTTGTCACTAGGTTCAGCCATGGCAATTACCTTGACATTATTGTAAAGATTCAAAGAATACGGCATGGGGGTGTGAAATGAGCATTTGTTACACAGAATATGTTAGAAAGTCAAGGGACATTACCAGGGGCATTGTTATCCGCAGAAGTGGAGTTCTGGTGGAGCTGTGAAGAAAGGAACTTCCCAGGAAGGTGTTATATTTAATCTGGCCAACATAAAACCCCGGTCTCCGATGGCCCATCCCCGCTGTTCTGTCCTGGGGAGCGCTCCCTCTGCAGGGCCAGAACACAGGCCACTGGTGCCTGGGGTCCACACAGCCATGGGCCGGGCGGCTGCTGAGGTCACAGGAATGTGGGGCGAGAGCATGAACACACAGGCAAGTGCAGGTCATGGAGGGAGAAGGAGGAGAGATTTTTGTCCACGTGGAGCTGTGTTCTCAAGCTTGGAAGGAAGCTGGAGCTTATTCCGAATCACCAGGTGCCTTCCCACACTTCCATGGGCCCGCTCTGGCTCCGCTGCCCCCAGGTTAGATGACAGGCCTCTCTCAGTAGCCTGGCTACTGGGCACACAGGCATGATGGCCAACGCCATCTGGGACAGTGGGGACTCAGGGTTGATCATAGAGGTAATGGGGTTGAGAGGGGAGGAAGCCCGGGTAGAAATGCCTAACCCACTGGGCACTGTCTGTTTTTGGAATTATTATGAGTGAGAGAAAAGACACTATTGTCTTAATTTTATTTTATTTTATGCCACTAAACTCAATACCTATCCAATACCAAGAGTAAGCCCATTTTCCAAACATATTTTGAGCCAGATGGAAATATTCTAGTTTTCTCACAATTAATTCTATAACATATGGCATACTAATCATTCAGAAAGTTAATATATAATTAATATGCTAGTTAAAGAAATGTTCTGTTAATTTTTTTTATTAATCCCCAAACTATCATGTTCACAAGTTTTCACTAATGGAGACCCAATAGAATTGAGTAAGGGCAGAAGTATTAATATCTAAAGAATTTGCCTGTATAGAGCATATTTGCATGCATGGGGTGGGGGGAAGAAAACAGATTGCACACTTGTTGCACACATAGTATACATTTATTGAAAGAGAAAAAAGTTGAATTTTTATTTTTTTTAATATATCTTATTGATTTTTTACAGAAATGGCTCTTATTAGTGCCAGATCTCTACTTTGGAATATTGACTCTCACCTGGCACTGTCAGCTAGATACAGCCAGAAACAATGGTTTTTGCACTGGTACCTTAACAAGAACTGATCCCATGATACTGCTATTATATCTCACTTATATAACATTTAAATTTGGGGTTTTCTGTGTTAATAATAACAGTGTTATCTGTCTAGGTACCTTGTACCTATTTTTCCACCCATCCATCTACAAGATAACGCAAATTAAAAGCCTACAAAAATTTAAAATGAAAGCAAGTATAAAAAGTAATATATCATTTAATTAAAACACTGAACTTATGTGTAATAAATTAATAACCAGAAGCAATGCTAGGCAGTTTATGTACAGTCTCTCATTTAAACTTTTACAAGTTTTCTTTATAGATTAAAAATAAGTTTCATAGAGATTAAATAACTTTTTCAAAGTAATAAGTATGGTGTACAGAAACTGAGATTGGATGTTTAATTTAAACTACTACACAATTAAATTAAGTGGAAGGGAATCATGGGAGAGATAGAGTTAATCATTAAAGAAAATATAGTTTATCTGTATCCTCAATATTTTTCCAACCTGCTGCCATTCTTGTATTTATTATCCTGTAAAACCTCTTTTCAGCATTGTTGCAAGATCCAGAAAAGTTAATTGTTATTTTTCTCTCATATTTTAATATTATTTTCAATATGGCATCATCATATTTAGGTTTCCATTGGTTTATTAACATTGCTGAAGTTTGATTATGATGGGTCTATTAGTGTTTTTCCTGTGTTCATTATATTTCTATTTCTGGATAAAGATTGTAATCTATTGTACAATTACAATTTTTATTATAAACCCATGAGTCACTAATACCGGTAATATTTAAAATTATAACCCTCTTGCTTTCAGGGGGCAAGAATCTTTGCCTGATTTGTTCATGCATTTCCAAATCTGCAATCTGTTCCAATTCAGTGCTGCAACCTATTTCAGTATAAAATAATTCACATTTGCCTGGCCAGTGTGTCTTGATGGTTGAGCATAAACCTGTCAACCAGAAGGTCACTGTTCAACTCCCAATCAGGGCACATGCCCAGGTTGCAGGCTCAATCCCCAGTAGGGGGCATGCAGGAGGCAGCCGATCAATGATTCTCTCTCATCATTGCTATTTCTTTTTTTTTCCTTTTTTTAAAAAAAATATATATTATTGATTTTTTACAGAAAGGAAGAGATAGGGATAGAGAGTTAGAAACATTGATGAGAGAGAATCATCGATCAGCTGCCTCCTGCACACCTCCTACTAGGGATGTGCCTGCAAACAAAGTACATGCCCTTGACCAGAATCGGACCTGAGATTTTTCAGTCTGCAGGCCGACGCTCTATCCACTGAGCCAAACCAGTTTCGGCCATCATTGCTATTTCAAACTCTCTCTCCTTCCTTCCTCTATGAAATCAATAGAAATACACTTGAAAAAAGAATTCACATTTAACATGCATTCTCCAATGAAAGGGAAATGACTAAAACTCCTCTATATTTTTCAGGCATCATTTAATCTTGATTCTATAAAAATACAAAAAGATACATGACAATACCAGTGACATGTATTTTGTCCATCTACCCATCCATAATCATTTTGTCAATCAGAATTTTCCCCATTGACATCTGAGATTAATTATAGGGAAGGGCACTTTCCAATGATAATTTCCTCTTCAATCATCATCCTACTGTATGTCTATTATTGCATTATACTGTCAAACAAATGCATCATGTCACAAACCTATGTTCATATTGGTGACAAATTGCTATTTCTTTGGACAGACTCAGAGATTTTGTTGCCCAAAGAGATGACAATTATAGAAACATCCGAAAACATGACTGCATTTCAGGCTGGGTTTTTTTTTTTTTGTTTTTTTGTTTTGTTTTGTTTTATTTTTATTTATTTATTTATTTTTGTCCAAAAGAACCATGACATTGTAACTGTGACAAGTGACCTGTGAACACTGGGACTGAAGCTTAACCACTGTTTAACCACTGTTTTTGATGTTCTGCCTATTAAGTGTGCCATTTAAAACAAACACTGACTGTTCCTCCTTTCATGCTTATTCAATACACTACATGTATATGCCAAACCCTAATGCCAAAAAATCTCCAGACATGCACAGTGCAAATGAATAAAAAAAATATATATAGTATTACTAAGTTAGCAAAACAATTTTGCTGTCATTAATATGTAAAATACTTTTAAATCTTGGTAGCTCATGGCTTTTACAAACAAGCATAAAATACTTTAAATTCACTGTACAGAGTGGAAAAAAATCACTCTATGTTGCATAATGCCAACTTTTTTGAAGAATATTAGGAACAAATTTATTTAAATAAAAATAACTCAGAGACTACTGGGTATGACTCAATATAGAGTAACCGAAGACCATTGAACCATTGAACTAAAGAACAAAGAGTAAAGAGACAGAGTTTCATTTCTTTTTCTCTGTCTTCTATACACGATAGCAACCCTATGGTGGAACGCAGAATGACTGGTCGCTAGGATGCGCAATGACACCAGGGGGAAAGACGCTCAATTCAGGAGCTGCCCCTTGGTGGTCAGTGTTCTCCCACAGAGAGCACTGCTCAGCCAGAATCTGGGCTAATGGCTTTCTGCTGGGGTCCAATGGATCAGGACTGAGGGAGATGGGCCAGTTACGCCCTGGAGTCTTCCCACAGTCCCTCCCTGGCCCAATCGTGCACTGGTGGGGCCCCTCAACATGGCCTGTGCTCTCTTGCAATCCGGGTCCCCTCAAGGCATGTCTGTTTCAGCTGGATCCCGCAGGTCACTCCCCTTGGGAGGGCGCCATATGCAGGGCTCTGCCTATTGGAGCTGATTGGGCACAAGCCTGCCGCAGGCACAGTGGGGCTGGGATGAAAAGGCAAGTAGGAGCTGTAGGCGGCTTTGGACTGTGCGTTTCTGCCCAATTTCTGCAGGCTACCCAGAGGGACCCCACCTGTGCATGAATTTGTGCACCGGGCCTCTAGTCTGATTATAAAAGACAGAATTTCAACTATACAAACTAAAGAAAGGCTGACAGTCCTTAATTAGGCTGATAGCACTAGTGACACTCCAATGGTTTACTTGTCAGGGTATAAATTCTTATAATATCAAATGAAAGTGACAAACTTCCCCAAGGACCTGGTGTAAGTTCTTCTAGAGGGGATTCATTTACACAAATCACTCCTACGATTTCCCTTTTACATTCATTAGAGTCATCGAGGACATGGTGCAATCCACTTGTTCCACCTGCGGGGTGTGCAGAACAAAGATGTGCAGGGTCCTGGGAAACCTCATTGTGCAACACCGGCCAGAGATGGAATTTTGGAGGGGGATTATTTACATTTTTTTAATATTTTAATTTAGGGATCCTCCAGGGATAACACGGACATATGCACCAGAAGACGACTTTTGCCATGGAGAATAGTTGGGATGTTGAGAGCTGCTCTGGTTGTGGCCATCCATTGCCTGCGTTGCATCTTTAGAAAGACTGTGCCTGATTCACAAGTTCCGAATTTTAGTTTCCAGTGATCGCTTGAGCTCCCTTTTCTACTTTCCGGTGAAATGAGGTCTAGCTCCACCAAAGCAGAACATGTGTCAACGCAGACCTTGAGGAAGGCTCCTGAGCTACAGGGAACGTAATTCTGATAACACCAAGTGCAACAGGAGCCCCTCCCTCCCCAGGAGGTGTGAGGGCCCTGCTGGCCTGGCAGCAGGGATCGCCAGGGTGACAGCCAGAGGATGAAGCGCTGTGTCAGGCAGCACGGCTTCCAGACTCCACACACTGACTGAGCAGAGCTGGCAGCTTCCAGAAGCACAGCGGATCCCCTGCCTGCCTCCCTGCGAGCACACTCGTACCTTTTAAAGATGTGAACGGGGTCAGCGCTTTGCTGAGCATTTACCCACAGAGAAGTGCTTTGGCAGCAGGTTCGCAGCTCTGAAGGATGTGAAATATTAAATATTTATACAAGAAGTGGGACTGCCGAGGTAATATCATTTAAGAGGATGCAGGAGGCTCCATGTGTTCTTAAAACATGGCCTCCTATAGCTTCTTTAATTGCCTGCAATGACAACTATTTGATATGACTTATTTTTTTTAAATATATATTTTTATTGATTTTGTACAGAGAGGAAGGGAGAGAGATAAAGAGTTAGAAACATCGACGAGAGAGAGTCATCGATCAGCTGCCTCTTGCATACCCCCTACTGGGGATGTGCCCGCAACCAAGGTACATGCCCTTGACCGGAATCGAACCCGGGACCTTTCAGTCCCCAGGCCAACGCTCTATCCATTGAGCCAAACCGGTCTCGGCATGACTTATTTTTACCTATGGTCTCCCAAAGACTTCTTTACAATATGTATCGATAGACGGAAGCATCACCTTAGCACCCACTCATTAACAGAGATTCTTTTCTTTTCTTTTTCAAAAATATATTTTATTGATTTTTTACAGAGAGGAAGGGAGAGGTATAATTAGAAACATCGATGAGAGAGAAACATCGATCAGCTGCCTCCTGCACACCCCCCACTGGGGATGTGCCTGCAACCAAGGTACAAGCCCTTGACTGGAATCGAACCTGGGACCCTTGAGTCTGCAGGCCGATGCTCTATCCACTGAGCCAAACTGGATAGGGCAACAAAGATTCTTTTCTAGGGTTGTCTAGTAAGCCCCCTCCCAGACACCAGGTCCTATCATGGCGAAGAAAAGAAAGTAAGATGAATGTTGAGACTTTAGAAACATCTGGAACACAGCGTGGTCTGGTCAGCCGTGCTCCCTGTGTGTGTGCTGTGTCCTCCACAGAAACCCTCTGTGGTGCCACATCGGCAGCTGCGTCTTTTGTCCATCCACGTTTCTACTAAAGAGGAAAAAGTCAAAAGGATATTGTTTTAATAGTTTCACAAAATTCTATGTTAATAAGCTTCCTTTAAACCACACGGGCTTGTCCAGCTGGCCTGGCTCAGTGGTTGAGCATTAACCTATGAACCAGGAGGTCACCGTTAAATTCCCGGTCAGAACACATGCCCAGGTTGCGGACTCGATCGATCCCCAGTGTGCGGTGTGCAGGAGGCAGCAGATCAATGGTTCTCTGTGCCCTCTGACAGCCCTTGAGGGAAATCCTTAGTGCTGTCGTGGAGGTGCGAGAGGCTCCTGCCACCACCTCTGTGCTCGCCAGCCATGAGCTAGACTCAGGGCTTCTGGCTGAGTGACGCTTCCCATGTGGGAGCACACTGATCACCAGGGAGCAGCTCCTGCATTGAGTGTCTGCCCCCTGGTGGTCAGTGTGTGTCATAGGAACTGGTTGTTCCACTGTTCAGTCAATTTGCATGTTAGCCTTTTATTATATAGGATATCATCTGATAGAGAGCTCTTCTCTAACAACTGTGATTGTTAATTTTATCTGCCAACTGCACTGAGCGTAGGGGTGCCCAGAGAGTGGTAAACACTACTTCTGGGAATGTCTGTGAGGTTCTTTCTGGAAGAGAGTAGCATTTAAATTACTAGGCTGAGTAAAGAAGACCCACCCACCATGGTGGCATCACTCAATTCCCTAAAGCCCCAAATGAAACTATGAAGATCCGAAACACAGAAACCTCTTTCAAAGTGGAGTTTCGAGGGACCATAGGGGCACCCTAATGCCCTGCCTCTCATAAACAGTTACCCTAAACAGGAAGACACCTATTTCCCATCAACAGCAGAAAGATGTCTTTCAACTCTACTACTCCAGCAGGAAGCAGGATCTTTTTCTTTCCCTGGCAACAACTCAGCCAATAAAAGACTGTTACAGCTCAGCCAATGAAAAGCCACCACATTTCCTACTCCCAGTGTTCCCAATGGACATGTTTACAATAGCCCCTGGGAACTCTCCTTTTCTCTGTAAAAGAACAGTTTTCTCTTTGGTTTCCTGGACTTGCTGGTGGTTTTCCGTAAGAGCACATGACCCAAATTCCAATTCTTTTGTGTGGTTCCCAAATAAACCCATTTTGCTAGAGAAATAGCTGGCTGGCTGTTTGTTTCCGGCCAATAGAATGATCAAAGCAAGGGTCAGGAAACCTGTCTTAAGTTGGGGTATCCATCTCTCCTGTCCTCAGATGTGGGAGCTCATGGTTCTGGGGATTGGAACTCTACCTGTGAGTTAGACCCTTGGCCCCGCTGGTTCTCAGGCCTGTTTCTCAATACTTGGACTGAATTATGCTACTGGCTTTCTCAGTTCTCCATTCGCAGATGGCAGACTGTGGGTCCTTTGCCTCCATATTCAATTTTTATAATAAGTACATATAAATATATAAATATATGGTTCTTTTCAAGCAAGAATCGGGCTTCCTTCTCCAGGCTTCGCTCCTGGCCGTCCAGGAGCCTTCGCCAGTCTTCGCCAGTCTTTGCTCCAAGCCAGAGCACCATTCCTGTAGCTCCCTTTGTCCCCACCCCCCACACTCTTCCTCATAGCAGGTATCCTGCCCCACCTGGCTGCTCTGTGCCTGTGTATGCAAATTAACCCGCCATCTTTGTTGGGTTAATTTGCGTTCTCCCGATTGGCTGATGGGCATCACAGAAGTATGGTAAATTTGCAAATTGCTTTTTTATTAGTGTGTGTATGTATGTATATATCTCCTATCGGTTTTGTTCCTCTGGGAGAAAACTGATACATCTATTTCCCTTTAATGTAAAACTTTTCTTCATAGTCTACATAACCTCCTGATAAACCTACCCATTTCTAGTCTTTCATAAAATTTGAGGCAGAGTGAGCAGGTTTTGTTCATTGCTGTATCAAAAGCAATGTGAACAGTGCCTGGCATATGGTAGGTGTTCAAAAATATTTGTTGAATAAATGAATGAATCCTTTGAAGTTTACTCTAACATAATCTATATTTAATGACAAATGAAAAATCATGTGGGTAACTGAATAACCTGGGGGAGGGGTGCAAAGCAGCTGCTTTAAGTGAATTCATTTAAAATATGAAATAATTTCAAAGTATAAATGATCAGAAAAAAGCTGTATTGGAAGGTTATCTTAAGAAATTAAACTAAACATAAAAAGTTTGTTTTATGTTATATTTATTACTTGGGACTATAAGAGCAACCGCAGTATAGATCTGAGAACCACACAAATGAATCAATCATTATATGTTGAAGGAGATAATTTATCATCTTCTTTATATTGTGTGCAGTTTTTCATTCACACGTTACCATTCATTTAAGAGTGACATTTTGAACAGTCATTTTAAACAAACAAAAAACATTGATGATCCATCAATTTTCAAAAGAATCTTTCAAGAAAATTGTACTCAATTCACTCGTTCTGGAAAATTCCTATTAATTTTCTTTAAGTAGTAACAGATTAAACTGTCAAATTCTAAGTAGTCAGTGAGCTTGAGTATGATTTAACCATTCCAAAAATTACCAAATAATATCCTGAAGCTTTTGTAACACTTGCTCACTGTGCCATAGGTAGTGCTGTGTTCACAACAGAAATACATGGGAAGCCAGTGAAGAGGATGGCACCATAAATGCACAAAAAAGCTGGGAGGGTCACGTCATTATTCAGGGCTCTGATGCCATAATAACGTTTGCTTGATGATTTCAATGACAGCATAAGGGAATTGGTAGAATCTATCTCCAGAAATACAAAAAATTTAATGAGGAATGTTATAAAAAAAATAACATCTCTACAAATTGCCCAAAGGGCATACAGCAAATAGGTAAACATTCATTCAAGCAAAGTATTAAATCTCAAAACAGTGAGAGTCTGAGGCTTTTTAGAGACAATTCATACTTGTAACACCAGTTTCACCCTCAGAAGACAAAAAAACTATTTCCACTGAGTCTGTTCAGCCAGTCATACACCAACTCCAACAGGAGACAAAGGCGATGCAGGCAAAGAAAACTGTAGATCACTATTTCATATGTAAGTAGACACAACCCCCTCAAC
The DNA here is from genome assembly GCF_964339955.1 of Pipistrellus hanaki. NCBI lineage: Eukaryota > Metazoa > Chordata > Mammalia > Chiroptera > Vespertilionidae > Pipistrellus > Pipistrellus hanaki. The sequence goes on from NC_140508.1 coordinate 86,342,786, forward strand.
AAAATACCAGCAGTCAAAATCCAGTCACACACTGAGATGGCAGGGATGTATTACAGCTGTGCTGGGTGGGTTTAGTATCTCACAATCAATTGATTTAAAGCACCATATAAATGCAATAAAGAAATAAAAACATATGCTCTTCTTAACAGATGCATAAAGGATTTTAGCAGAATCCTACAGGTAGTCTCACCACAAACATAAAAATGGTAACTATAGGAGGTAATGGATATATTAATAAGTTCGATGGTGTTCGTCATTTCATGGTGTATAAGTATGTAAAAAATATCATGTTGTAGAAGTTAAATATGTACAATTTTTATTGGTCAATGAAAGATAAAATAAAAGCACCAAGGCACTAAATTAATGCCATTATTTCTCTAACATATTCAGACTGGATATTTGAGATTATTGGATAATATCTTCTATTCAGAGAGTGTTTTTCCATACAGTAACTATGACAATGATCTAGTAATAAGTAAAATTATATTCTAGCCCTAACTGGTTTGGCTCAGAGGCTAGAGCATCGGACTGCAGATTGAAGGATCCTGGGTTTGATTCAGGTCAAGGGCATGTACCTTGGTTGCAGGCATAGCCCCAGTAGGGGGTGTGCAGGAGGCAGCTGATCAATGTTTCTCTTTCATCAATGTTTCTAACCCTCTATCCCTCTTCCTTCCTCTCTGTAAAAATCAATAATATATATATTAAACCTTTAGCTTCATTAATATATGCTTAATATTTGATTAAGGACACATTTTTATTAAAACCAGCTTTTCTGATTCTTAGACATACTTCATGGCAATTGAAAATAATTTTCTTCACTTTGTTTCATTGGTGAAATAGCTTATATAATATAATAAAAGCCTAATATGCAAATGGACCAAACAGTGGAATCACCTGTGGAATGACTGGTCACTGTGATGTGCACTGGCCACGAGGGGGCAGATGCTCAATGCAGGAGCTTCCCCAAGCCCACAGGCAGGTGCCAACAGGGTCCCCTCCTCCCCCGGCCCATCACCTCTATGGTTGCCCCACAGATTGGCCCCAATCGCCAGCCATGCCTAGGGACCCTACCCATGCATGAATTTTGTGCATCAGCCTCTAGTATATATAGAAATACAGTGCCCTGAGTCCTAATGGAAATGGGTAAATAAACTACTTTATCCTACTTGTCACTTCAGTCCCATGTGACCACATGTGTTGTACATCATTACATGAGATTCAGCTTCTCCTTGCACGTGCTACATTAATTGACATTATTTTCAATGTCACCCACATACGTTTGGAGAGGAAAGAATTATATATTTTTTAGTTTGACAGTAATAAATGAATAGCTGTTTATTTTAATCAAATAAATTTTCAACTTTAATAAGACTATGCATATAAAACTTCAATTTGAACAAATTAGAAAGTAGAACTCTTCAGATTATAAAATTATTTTTGCATTTAAATGGCATTTGTGTATGTTTTATCATAGAAATAAAATTTCTTCTTTTAGACAAAATCCTACTGATGAAAGCCACACTCTGGCTTGGATACGCATGGCAGAGCGTGACTGAGTGAAACTGCTTGGCATTTGTTGCAGCATTTGCCAAGGCTGACTCTGCCATTGGCAGCAATCTCAATATTCTGTTTACTAATAGCTCTGGAGAGGCGCAGCATTTCCATGGCAACAAATGAACAATGCCGGGGAGATTAATCGCTCCTGCACTCTCGGTGTTCAGCTTGCTGTATAGCACTGTTCTGCAGTTTGATAATTGCAGGTCCAGAATGAATGCACATTATACGTTGATTAGCATAAACACTTAAGATGAGGAATATCTCTGTTGAAATGGGGAGAGCAGTGCGAAATAGGCAGGGCTGCCTAATAAATGTGGCCATGGCTCAAAGGACGTGCACAGAGCTAATACAGTGTGGCATTAGTCATGGTATTTGACACTGGTCATTTGATATGGCCCATTTTTGGAAGGGTTTTACACACACACACACACACACACACACACACACTCCATGTGAAAGAATGGCATTAGAACATTAGAATTTCAGTCAGGATCCTCTCATGAATTTGTCTCTGCACAAATCCATTGATTGGTCTCTAGAAGGTGCCACCTTGACTATCTGTAGGAGCTCTATGTAGCCTGTGCCTACACTTGCTTGTCATAAACACTGGTGTTTCACTGAAATTGTCTTAAAAAAAAAAAATATATATATATATATATATATATATATATATATATATATATATATATATATACACACACGCTTTTATTGTTTTCAGAGAAAGGAAGGCAGAGAGGGAGAGAGAGATAGACACATCAGTGATGAGAGGAAATCTTTGAGAGGCTGCCTTCTGCACGCGTCACACTGGGGATGAAGCCCACAACCCGGGCCTGTGCCCTGACCAGGAATTGAACCATAACTTCCTGGTTCCTGGGTCACTGCTCAACCACTGAGCCACACGGGTCAGGCTAAAAGTTCTTTGGGTATTGTGTGGAATTGAACCAATCACGCATATTGGCTCAGGTGAAGGTATTATCCAAGTAGTACCTCAATCCAAGACTAGGTACTTTTACTAAAATATTTCAAAACTTTGTGTCCAATTGCCTCTTAGTGGCACAATGCATAGCTCATATGTGCACAAGCACTGAGGAATGCATTTATTTAGTAATTTCTTACTACTAATAAAACAAAAAATGATGGAATAATTCATGCTTTTGCTGTTTTATTGAGTTACTCTGATAGATCTATCATTTTATTTATAAAAATAAAAGTTCCATAAGAACGAATGTCTGTGAATTCAAAAGAAAAAAAATAATTTTATTTAAATCTTTTAAAATTAAAACCTTTTTATGGGTTTCCTTGTATCTGGATTGTTTTTTAAGGAATTAGTGGCAAAATAAATAATAATGGTAGAAGTGTTACAATGATTATTTGTCATTGACTAGCATGGTAAGTAGTTTAACCACAAGCAAACAATTTCTGCATGTTCGGTGTTTATTGTTATACTTATCGGGGTTATCTATTGTTAAAGGAATGAGAGGACACAATAAAGACAAGTGGAAAGCATCCACTGCAGCTGTTCGTAATCAGAGCATCATTGACTGAACAATATTGAAGATTTCGTTTGTGCTGAATATAATGAGCTCACGGGCCAATTCAGGCAGTAAGTATTGCCCACGTGACTTCATTAAAGCCAGGGCTAAGAATGATTGGAAAGGAAACAACCACAGCGCTGCACCTGGGGACTCTGATTAACGTCTTGAGAACAAACCCAGTAAGTAAGATTATTTTCCCAATGGGCTGGCCAGCTTTTTTCCCGTGTTTTCTCTAAATGCTACTTCCCCATGTACGATGGATTCACCAGCAGATTGGTCAATTCCTTCATTAATTCTCAAGGATTGTATGGAAGAGGCTCAGTTATATTCTATAGCTCAAAATATGAAACAACTCTTACTTGAAGAATGGTAAAAGCTGGAATAGAAAGACTATAACATATTTCTATATGTAGACTCTATCCTATCTAATAAAAGGGTAATATGCACATTAATCATCACCTGTCACAAAGATGGTGGCACCCATAGTGGCGGGGGGATGGATGCTGGCAGCATCACCCTGGTGACAGGCCCCATCATCCCGCGAGTCCTGGCCAGCAGAGGGAGGGAGGGAGGACGGGCGGGCAGGCCTCTGGCCAGAGGCCCACCAGAGCTCAGGACACTGGTGTTGTTGCAGGTGGGCTGAAGAACACCCCCGTGCATGATTTCATGCACCGGGCCTCTAGTGTTGATATAATTACTGAGAGTTTATACCAGTGTTTCCCAAACTTCTCTCATGATGAGAATCACCTGGTGGAGTTGTTAAAACACAGATTCCTGAATCCCAACTAAGAAGTGCTGAACTAGAATTTTTGGGAACATATAGGTAAAATTGTATACTTAACTAGTGCTCTAAGACAGATGTTATATACAGAGCACTAAGTTAGGTAAGCAATTTTACCTATATGTTCTCAAAAATTCTAGTTCAGCACTTCTTAGTTGGGATTCAGGAATCTGTATTTTAACAACTCCACCAGGTGATTCTCATCATGAGAGAAGTTTGGGAAACACTGGTTTATACAATAAGTGAATTCCTAAAAATTTGTGCCAATTGTTTTAAAAATAAAGTATTTTTCAAATAAACTCTAGAATTTAAATATTCTAGCCAGCTGTACTGATATTGTATTAATTTTTAATAAAAGAGTACCTAAGATGCTCATTAATGTCTCTGACGGTGCTTAATAGCCTACAAATAAACCAATTCCTCCAGTGGAATTGCTACCAAAAACTTCTGAAATAAGTAGTATGTTTTTAAGTTTTTTATATTAATATTTTATATATCTGACTTTATTAAGGCAGATATTACATGGAGAAAGTATGTACAAGGTAATATTAGTCATTAAATAATACTCTGAATAACAAAATTTTACTCATATTTATAGAATAAATGATATTCACATGTTACTACCATATAAACCATATATTTATATAAGGATTATAATGCATGACTTTAGATTAAAAAAACCCAAGATATAAAAATAAAAGTGTGAGTCTCCAAATATTAATATTCACATTAGTTTTTTAAATTGCTTTCTATGTCATCCTAGTGTGTGTGTGTGTGTGTGTGTGTGTGTGTCCAGGTCTCAGGGGAGGGTAAGTTCTATTGTCTTTACTGGACGACTCCTTATCCTCTGATTTATGTAATATGTTGAAAAACGAGAAGATTTAAAATGTATCTTGAATTAATGAGAATGTATGCTTTAAGAAAATATAATATATAAATTCTTATTTATAATAATGTTTTAAATTGAGTTATCTATTTATAATATATTTTTCTATGAAATTTCTTAAATTTCAATAATCTTAATGCTTAGTAACATTATAAAAGTACCACATTTGCAGAGTAAGAAAATCCAAAAATGTACACAAGTAATTTATACATAGAAAAGGTATGCCTGTCTAGTTTGTCATTCTGCTTTTTTTATTAGGTTTTTCAGAGGAAATTTCTGTCCAGTCCTCAAAAATTAGAGCAAATGGCTGTCTCATATTTTCGAGTGCAAAAGCTTGACCCTAAGGCACTCTATATACTGTTAATTCCATTTAATTCAGACAGAACATATTTTAAAGGTGAAAACCCACATTCACACAGTACTTAAAATCCCATTGTTTGTGAATTTCATGCTTAGAGGTAATCTCTTTTTTTAGGGGTAATTTCCAGCTAGTACCAAAGAAATAATTTAATAGAATCTCGGTCAAATTATTAAGGCTTGAATTTGCCTAATTTAAAACTAGAGTAGAATTTGGGCACAGGTAATTTAGAGTGTGCTGTCTTTCATGAATAATGTAAGTTTGGATCAAAATTGCAATATTTTAAATGTATTAAACTTGAGGAATTTATTCACATGTATACACTCTCATATTGACATGAGATTAATAATGGAGTTAAAAGATATCTCGTCGCATTCATTTTCCATCACTAATGATGTAAAGCAAAACTATGTAATGCCTTGTTTTACTCAGCCTGCTTTGCATGGCAATGATGCATTATGTATCTGATGCTGCCACACTACACACTAAGCGGTATTTGTCTTCATCTAAGATGTTCATCTACCTTCGTCAGCTGACAATGTCCCAATGTTTTTCAGCTCAACCTCTCTTGCTGCAGTATTTTCTGACAGCTGTAGCTATCTATATGGGATTAATTTATTCTAAAACTCAAGTTGGCTTTATAGGCAGTAATATTGTACTTTCCAGTGACAAGGAACAGTTTCTGTCATCTAACAGGCAAGTTGATAAAATTTGTTACTTGAAATCTCCACCCTTCCCTCTCTCAATTAGGCACATATGATGGTCAGCTGACTGCTGCTCCCCACCCCCCAAATGAAATTCCGAAAACTTGAAAATCAGATTAAAACACCCTTTTATAAGAGAAACACATGGTCTATTTCCATCCAAAGACCCCAGGCTGCCTCTTAGAGACAGAGACATTTGTACAACATCCAGGTATACTCATTGATTGAAAGCACCTGAATTTGAACCCAGGCTTTGTAGGCCAATTTTTGTAACATCTAAAAACATCATATATTATGATAGTTTTCAAAGCAACTTTATAAATACACTCAACCCATCGTATGTGTCAGACATTTTCCAAATATCAAAATGACGCTTGGTGAAGGAGGAAAACATTGTCCTTGCTGCCAGGTGAATAGCAATTACACTCCCATGCTTCATTACTATGTTGTGACCTTTAAAAAGCTTAGTTAAATTTAGATCCTCAGTTTTTTGTGTGTGTTTTTTTCATGTGCAATTGGGACATAATATTTGATACATTGGCATGTTGTACAGATTAAGTATATATATATATATGCGTATCATTTCAACATCACAAACATTCACTGATAAGTCTCTAAGAGCCTATTACAGAGACTGGCATTGTGAAAATAAAGGTGGTTGTGTGTGTTTTATAATGTAAGCAAGGGTTTAATTCTTGCCTGTTGACAGAAATGAAATGAACACTTCACATATAGGTAGGGAAGACAGTCTTCTATCAAAGCAGAAGGGTAAGAGGAAACTGGGTCCTAAGTTATGGGCAATGGAGAGCCACACACCCATCTCGGTGATGAAAAGCAAGAAGCCTCCCTCCTCTGTGAGGGGGTAAGAAAGACAGATCAGTCCTTTTTTGCACAAGAGAAGGTCCCTGGTGAGGTACACGCATACATAATTCAGGTCAAGACGAAGGTTCATTTGGGTGTTGTGTCTACACAAATAAAGCATAAAGATTGAAGAAAATCAAGAATGGTTAGCTTGGGAATTTTATAGATGAAAATATTAAGAAAAATACCGAATGCATCTAGGGAAAAAAAAACCAAAATAGATCTAATGGAAGAGGAAGAGGAAGAGGAAGAAGAAGAAGAAGGAGAAGGAGGAGGAGGAGGAGGTGGAGGAGGAGGAGGAGGAGGAGGAGGAGGAGGAGGAGGAGGAGGAGGAGAGAAGACTTATTAATAGCCTAAATTGAATCCAGAAGATAATGAGAAAATGCTTTAAAATATTGAGGATAAAGTATTTCCAATCTTCAATTCTATATTTATCCAACTGAAAATAAAGGAAAAGGTAAAATAATTTGTTCATAGGTAGATAGATAGATGGATAGATAGATAGATAGATATCCTATATAATAAAACCCCAATATACTAACCAACCGAACAGCCGATCAGCCGGTCACTATGATGCACACTGACCACCAGTGGGCAAATGCTCAATACAGAAGTTTCCCCCTGTGGTCAGTGTGCTCTCACAGGGGGAGCACCACTCAGACAGAAGCTGGGCTCACAGCTGGCGAGCACAGCACCAGTGGCCAGACAAGCTCCATTGCAGGCAGGCGATAAGGAGTGAGGGGTCCTGGACTGTGAGAGACCCGGACTGCCAGAAGGATGTCTGACTGCCGGCTTAGGCCTGGGGGGATTAGGGATTGGGCCTAAGCCAGCACAGACAGACATCCCCTGGGGGGTCCCAGATTGAGAGAGGGTGCAGGCCAGGCTTATGCCCCACCCACCCAGTGTACACACACACACACACACACACACACACACACACACACACACACATTTGGAATGTGTTGAAGTAGAGATTTTTTGACCCATTGAGGTTTAGATGGTGCATGAACATTACACTGAGAGTACAGGTCTTCAGGGAACAAGAGTGACCATAGGAATGTAGCAGAGAAACAGTAAAGACATGGAATAATTGAGTATAAAAGTAGAGTAGAGAGATACATAATTAGGAAGTAGAAAGAGGACTCAGTGACTGTTAAGCGAATGGAAGGAAAAAGTCCAGGATGACTTTATTTTCTGGCCTGGTTGACTTTTTTGGAAAATTGTGCCATTTATCAAAATAAGTACTACTGGAGGAGGACACGTTTGGAGCTTTATTATAATTGATTTTTATAAGAACTCATTTTAACTGAACAGTACTTTTTAATTTCAGCGAGTGACTCTGGGAGATGAGGTATTACCCTGGCTAGCAGGCCCAGCCACATGGGCTCTGACTTCCCAGGAGGGAAGATGCTGCCAAGCTGAAGAGCAAACAGCTCCTGTCAGACCCCTGATCCGTTCCCCAATCACTCCCCTATCAGCGAACGTTCTCTATGTCAGCAAGGGTGTCTATGAGTCTGATCAATCCAACTGTCCTTTGAAAGCCTTAAAGTTACCTTCAAAGTAGACACATATATTATTAAGATTGCACTGGTGAACCCCTTAGGGCCTGAGGTCAAAACTAACAACCTTAAAATCCTCTAAGAAACATTCAGGACCTACAATGAGAAAGGGGCATTGAGTTCTGAAAAATATTTCATAATCTATTGGAAATATATATTTATAGAAAAGCACGGATGCTTTTCTATGTCAAAATGTTTTGTAAACAGGTGGCCTGATGTCTACGAATTCTCCTGATCATCATTGGACGGGACCTCCTTCTGTGAGAGAATCTTCACGAATGTGATGCAAATCTGTGCACCTGCGTTTCCTTATCATTGCTAATAAGATGTTACTTGATGATACTTTCTTTTCTAAAGTAATTTAGTAGGGTTATCCTCAGGCTTGTACCTTTACATTAAACTATAATTTCTTTATATTAAGCTCAGGTGAATAAGATACATGCTACTCGTTATCAAGTTAGAGATGAAACGGTGAACTCTCTCTGTGGCTCCTGGTGGGCAATATTTCCGTATTCCACGAATCATGCTTGGCATGCAGTCAGCTCTGATTAGTACGGGCTGTGCTCTTCATTTGGAAAAACCATCCCCTGGGCTACGAGGTTCCTGTCTTCTATGAGAGATATTTTCTATTTCCTCTCCCCCCATCATTTCCCCTTTATTCTCCTCTTATTCTCCCAGCTAGCATTTATTCTGCCTGCCACACACAGTATCTGTGAAGTCTTATGCCGGTGTCCAAACAACAAACATTAAGAAAATGTAATACCATATATCAAGGATCTAAAAATGCAGTAAATATATGTCAATGAAAGACCATAATCAGCAATTAGTAGTGAAATACTCAAAAGGACAATGGAAGCACGGTGAGGGGAATGACTTGCTCTGCCATGGAAAATCTGCTTCCCGGTGGAACTGACATTTGGGTTGGGTTTTGTTAGAGAAGTGGGTAAGATCTATACCTGACACAGAGGTCAACACATATAAACATTTATAAACCCACAGAGAGCAACGTAGGTAAAGGAGTGAAAGAACGGTGCTTAAGGAATGATGGTGGAAGTGTAGTGGGTATCAAAAGGAGTGGCTGGGCTGTCTCTGGGAACTTAAGTGGAATTGGACTCTATAGACCTTGAATGTCATGACAAGAGCTTAAACCCGTGACTAAGGAGGGGCAGGCAGCTTGAACAGATGGAGCAATCCCCACACACTCAGTGGGGAGGGGTGCTTGATGTGAAGGATTAAGAATACCTTGGCAATGGGAAAAAGGAAAGTGATTATCTTTAAGGAACAAGGTAGATGGTTGATAAAGTTGAATTAGATTGCAAACCAAAGTCACTGGACTCAAGTGGCTTAAATAATGAAAGAGTTTCGTTGGCTTACATACTAGTAGCAAGAACTTAAGCAGACTTCAAGATCTGGACTGAAAGTTTCAAAATACTGTCCCTGGACCAGGTGTCTTTCTCTCCCTGCTTTTACTGCCATGGTGTCAGGTGGCTCCACGTTGTGGCTACAGGATAATTGTGGTTTTTTTTTTGTTTTGTTTTGTTTGTTTGTTTTAATATATTTTTATTTACTTCAGAGAGGAAGGGAGAGGCAGAGAGAGGAAAAAAAAACATCAATGATAAGAGAATCAATCATTGATGTACTGCCTCTTGCACACCCCAAACTGGGGATGGAGCCCACAACCAGGCATAAGCACTGGCCAGAAATTGAAACGTGACTTCCTGGTTCCTAGGTCAATGCTCAACCACTGAGTCATGCCAGCTGGGCTAGAGGGCAATGGTGATTTGAATCCAGAGTGGATCTTTCTAGCACATTGTAGTTAAAGCAGCTGGAAATACAACTTTCCATATAATACTCTGGTTAGGGGTTATAAAGTTCTAGGAACTACGGTTCTGGCCCTGTTATCTGACTTTGTAGCGATGTTTGAGTTCTGATAGGAAACCGAAGGGAAAATAAAAGCTTTAAATAATTCAGTTTCATGGACTCAGCACAGATTTCTATGGAATATCGTGTTTTTGAGCACTCATGTTCTCTGAGAGGCAGCCGATATTGCATCCATGTATTCTATTGCATCCATGTATTCCATTGTCACTATGAATTTTATCCAAAGTCACAAGTAAGCAAGCCATTGTATAACAGAACATTTTTTTTTATCACCCTCAGAATATCTTGTGTGATCTCTGCTACCCAACTCTCTTCTCTGTTGCTTCAGTAAAATATTTAACCAACTTGCTGGTAATGACAGGAGACCTTTAGAAGGTGAGGTCACACGCCCAGGAATAATGACTAATTGGTGTTGATTTCCTTTGCTTCCTTTTTAACTTTTCTATTTGTGACCTCTATATGTTTCCCAAATTAGTATTGACTGAAGTCATTTCGGGCTAATGTGTCATCTTTCAACATTGCTCTGATGCTCCAAATAAAGTGATTGGGGAAAAACAAAAAAACTCATAAGGGATTTGATAAGGATTTACTGGTAAATACCCAGTAGTTCTTTTCTTGGGAGTTTTTTGGAAGAAGCGTGAGGGGAGAAGACCTCTTGTTATAGTTAGGAGTACAGGGCATGCAAGTGCATCCAGGTCGCTTCTGGATGTTTAAACTGTAGCTCACATGTGATAATGCTGGAATAGAAAACATCTTTCTTCAAATGTTGGCTTTCTTTCCTGTGTTCAGATTCTCAAAGAATAACCACCCGATAGCTCAGTCTCACTCATCTCCTATATCCATTCGGTCCCCACATCCCTTCATTTCTAGCTTTTTGGTACTTACTTTCTCTTTCCAATGACCCTTTCTCCTTTTAGACATCATCATTCAGTCCCTGAACCATTGTAACAACCCTCAAACTGCTACCTGGGTCCAATACTTCACACTCTGAGCCACATTACAGTGCTGTTCCCAGTTAATTCTTGAGTCCTCAGGCCGATGCTCTACCCACTGAGCCAGAGGGGCTAGGGCCGAGTTAACTGTTTAAAATGGACAGTTGAAAAAGTTATTTCCCGATTTAATCCTAAATAACCACCTGTGGTTCCTTGAATCCTATGTGCCTTTAACACTTGCAAAATTCCCACATGCGGATTTCTTTGCTAAGGATATGTTTTCTAACAATGTGTGTCAATATATAGTCAAAATCTCTGTAGTCTTACTTGGTACAGTTATTTGTGTCCAATTCGGTGCCTGCAGCATAGGAATTACGTAGCACCTCCAAGCATTTACCAAGATGTACATATTACTGCTTACGTATGTTTTTCCACCAGCCTCTGAACCATTCAAGGGGGAAAAACATGCTATGCTTGCTTCTCCAATATAAAATATTGATATTTTGCAGAGGGCAGAGTAAGCCCTGATAGTGAATGTGTAAAAGTGAAGGCAAGAAATTAACTCAAAGCATGGCACCTATTTATTTGATACACAGGGGAAAAATACATTTGCTAGAAGGAAAAAGTAGAGATGGTGTGAGGCAATCTGATGAGACTATTACTGCATTGCAAGAACTCCACCTGGAGATAAATATAATAACTCCTTCAGCAGTAGTGACTGTTCTAAACTGGATGTAACTTCTATGTTTTAATGCTAGTAGCCCTGCGCAAGAATCCCTGCACCACTAGCTCACCAGTAGCTCGCTGCCGCCCTCCAGTAGCTCTCTGCCCACTGCCTTCCCTCCTGTAGCTCCCATGCCCTCCTCATAACTTGCTGCCCTGCCCCCTGCTGTAGCTCTCTGCAGCCTGCTTGTATCTCGCTGTCCCTCTCTCCTGCTGATCCGTGATCTGGTTGTTATATAGTCAGTCTTACACTTCACAGTGTGACAACCATTTGCATATTACATCTTTATTATATAGAATATTAGAGAGTATAATCTTATATTTTAGCCTGTGGCAACATTATAGTGTAGAAGGAAAAAAATGACTTGAAAATTAAGGTACACAATTTCCCTTGAAATGAGTCACTGTGATGTCAGAATAAGAAATGGTATCAAGAGTGGGGAAATTGAACAGGAAGTATAATTTTTTTTTCAAGGAGGTTTATAGAAAAGGAAAGCATGAGAGAGGCTGGACAATAGGAGGTTGTGGCCAGAGCATAGACTTCTTGTGAGTTGTGCTCAGGGCACCCGTATGGCAGGGGCTGCTCTGGAGAGAGGGCTGGTGATCCCTGCACAGAGGGTGTGGCTGGTTGAGGTTCCAGAACTCGAAGCATTTTGCATGAGGTATTTAAATTGTGTTGTGTAATTTAGGAACTGCAGTGCCAGGGGAGAGTGGGCTCCTGGTACATGATATCTAAGAGCTTAGATGTTGGGGCCCTCTGGCCTTTATTTGATGCGTGATCAGTTTATTCAGACACTAGGAGCCTGGGAGGAGAAAGGATAGTTAGCTCTCTGAGATGCCCCATTTGCATGTTCAAAGCATTCCTCCCAAGCTCTGTTGACTCTCTTGAACTTTACTTTCCTTTTCCTAGAAGTAATATGAATCACTGTGTTTCACATCAATATTAAGTATGTAGTTTCTCAAAAACTTTACATATTTATTCATGAATTTTGTTGGTTTATTTTTTTATGGGCTATTCAAAGGTATTTTCAGTATTTGAAAAAATACTTTAAAACTTAAAATAGTATTTTGATCATCAAGGACTAAATTGTGAGGATGCCATCAAGATGAGCAGATCTCTGTTTGTGTATCAGATACAAGCACTGCACATTGACATCATTCCTATGTCTGTCCCACCAGGAAACACAATGCCTGAGTGTGCGGACCCACACACAGTCATTTCCGGCTCAGTGAAAGCGGGAACAGAAATGACAGCCATCGCTTTCATCTTTTAAAAAGCATGTAGTTAATGAACACAAATCCCCTGAGAAAAGACAAATATGAAAACTGAAGAAGAAACGATCAAATATCAAAATTAAATTTAGCTGTCCATAAAAAAAAATACAAAAACAAATCTTTAAATCAATGAAGAAAGCTTGAAGTTATAGCCAAGTAGTGTTGATATACCTAAATATTTATTTTATGCCAAATTTCTAATAATTTTATTACATAAATTGCTGTTACCTTGCAGAATTGATTACGATCTTCACCTTGATTTTATATAAAGATACATTGTACTTCAGATGTGAAAAAAATGGAGAGCTATAGTATTCATAAAGATAAATGATTATACCTTGATTAATCATGTTTACAGAATTACATATTTCCAATTACTGAAGAAATCAAAATAAATTTTAAGAAAGTTTATAATTTTTTTCCAAAATCCTCTCAATTAAATATCATCATTGAATTTCTCATGATTTCAAGGAATATATATATATATATATATATATATATATATATATATATATATACACACACACACCAAGACTCTATGATGAGTCTTTCACTTATCAAGGTCTGTCATGAAAAGTAATATGCACATGATGCCAACATTTCTGTTCCGGTCTGAGTTCAGTGTCTTGCAAAATCAAAGAACAAGTTCAGGGGCAGAGACAGTGGAAACAAAGCTTACTGAGAGATAGAGGGCCTCCCTCAGCCGGGGGCCACTGCGGGCCACCAGTGAAGCTTCTTGGTCTCGGACCCCAAGTCCCCTGCCCCTCGGGCCAGGCCTAGGGAAGGTGCAGCTGGGCTCCAGGTGAGCAATAGCAGGCCAGGGGCCAGAGCTGCCGGTCCAGGTGGCAGCGGTGAGATTCAGCATCCAGGGAAATGGAAGACCATCCGTCCTTCCATACGTGTGAAGTCCCATTGGCCATAGGCCAGCTGGGCGCAGGGCGGGTACAGGCGGTGTTGGTGCACTGGTTGCTGAACACCCAGCTGGGCTCAGGGCGGGTACAGGCAGTGTTGGTTGCTGAACACCGGTGCCCTACATGAGTTACTCTCTTTCTCATGCATAATGTTTGTGTGTTTCCTTTTATCTATAGCATCACTCTTTCCAGTTTTTTCTATGTTAATTACTCTTTTCAGAATTTATACCTACTTTAAATCAAACCTTTCTACTTTGGATGGCTTACTGCCATTCTTTTTGTTTCTTTCCTTAGCTACTTAGTGGATTGTCTACTTAATTGGTGCCTTTTCCCCTTCATAAATTCTCCTTCAGGGAAACAGCCCACTTTGTTCTCTTTGCAGAGATTTTATTGTGTTGATTCCTGAATAATTCCCATTTCCATTATCCTCTATTGTTTTGTCTGTGGGGTTTCAAAATTGTTGTTTGTTGGTTGGTTGATCAAGTTGTTTATATTTTCCAAAGGAAAGGAATATTAGGGTGTTCCCTCTCATTGTTCATCTCTAATTTCTTACATAGTAAACAGATAATATTTTTGCATGCTTTCTACTTCCTCACATTTTTTGTCATTTTTAAACTCTTTTTGCTGCCCTATCAATGAGATTTCTCTTACTGTATGTAGCATTACCTCACTGAACACCACCCCACTAATCATCCAATTGATGTCTATCTTACCTTTTTCCCCCTGTTATCTCTCTTTGTTATGTTTTAAAATGAATTAAAACAGAGGCTCAAAAAATTTGGGGGAGAAATCAGATTAAGTGTATTTGCCTCTGAATGTGATAAAAAAAGACTTTGACAGCTCTAAGTTGTTTAATCAGTTTGTAAAAGATATAATATTTTACTTTGTGGGAGAGATCTTGATAATAAGAGATACTGATACAAGATAAATGTTCAAATAGTAAAATTCTGGGTTTTATGATATAGTCGTTTCAAAAATAGAATACACATACACAGGCAAATTGTGACTGAACTAAAGCCTTTGCCTGCAAGAATTTCTTATTTTCACATAAAGAGGGACACAGCTCCCAGTGTACACTAAACTGATTTTCAAAGATGTAATATAAATTGGGTCAATCAAATGGTACATCTCATTTACTTTCAGTCTTATAAGTTTAAAAAAAGACCTAAAGCTTTGGCTGCTATAAAAGATGGAAATTTTAGTTTAATTTATATTTTTTCTGAAGTCAAAATTATTTTCATAATAATTAATCAAGAATTATTGGAAGGGACAATGGGGGTGAGGGACATATGTAATGTTTTCAACAATAAAATTTTTTTTAAAAAAGATCAGTCAAATCTAAAAAAGGAAAAGAAAAAAAAAATTTGTTTTTAATCTTCCAAAGCAAAAATTCTACTTCCTTGGTGAAACTCAGGGATAAACTAAGTTAACACAAACTCCCTACTGAAGCTGCCTGAGCATCAAGATAAATAAATTTACAAAGTAAAATCTGCCTTCTTTTTGGTACTTCACTGAAGACTATAAATATGCAGCTTACAGTCTTTTAGATTTAGAGAGTGACTTAAAATCTATGTATATAATTCTAAAGACTTTTTTAATTTTTTTTTTTGATTAAGATATTACATGTGTCCACATTCCCCCATTGTCCCCACCCCCTCCCACACATGCCCTCCCTCCCCATTTAGCATTTCTCAACTGGAAGTCACAGATCAACTGGGAGTAAAACAAGGACAAAAATATGGGGTTTACTTTTAAATAAATGTATACAATTTAAATGAGCTTATTAAAGTTTGAGTGTAATCGCCACCCTTTTTTTGTGTGCAAACATTTTGCTTTTAGACTATGCTGTGAGTTAAGCTCTTTAACAATACCGCCACTTGTTAGCATACAAATTGGCAATCTTGTGGGTCCCCAGCGAGCCCCACCCATAAAATCAAAATATCTGGGAATCTGGGGATAAAGGTGTGTCCAGGGTAAGGGGAACCACTATTGACGTCAAAGTCTTGTCAGCCAGCTTTGCTATTACCAAGACACAGTACGAGGGCTTTCCTTCATCATTGTTTTATGTAGAATTATGGGCTTTCCCCACATTAAAATAGGTTCTACGTTTTGTGAGCAGACACACTTCTGTTTTTCCTAACATGACGGTAACACGAATGGGTGTAGAGGAGAGCGATAGAGAAAACTCCCCCTTCCCCACCCCACATGGCCACACCTCCTGCTGGGAGGAAAACACCTGCTGGCTTCAGACTGGCAGCTCACCAAAGAGCAACCTGTGAGCAGGAACTTGGGTTTTAACGCCCACCTAGGACATTCAGGGTAAATTGAATGTTCTGAACGGTCTTCCGAGTCCAGCAGTGGGAGCCCACAGCTGAAGAAGCCGCACTGGGCGGTTGCTAAGTTACAGTGCGCTCATCGGGTGCATGTGGCTGTGCATTAGTCCGAAGTGCTGTCATTATGCGCCTGGTAATTCAAAGGACAAATGGGTTTAAAATGGCTTGAGCCCATTCAATTACACACATGACTATCCTCTGGCTTCCTTTTGTTTTCTTCCTTCTGCCCTGAAGATGCTGTTATTGTTATTAAAACATAACACTTTAAGAGAGCGAGAGGAAATGCACTGTGCAGGTGGAAATATTGCACAAATGATGTCTCTGCCTCTAAGACAACAGAACAGAAAGCAGTTCGAGGAGAGAACCGAAGTGTGCACATGACAGTACAAACAGGAAACATGCTTTTGTGGTTGGCAGTGAGGCAGACATGAGCAGAGCAAGGACAGTGGAGGAGGCACAGAAGGTCACCAGCCTGGGAAGCCTCAGATGCCTAGCATCAGGCAAATCTGGGAAAGCAAGACCTTTGTCCCCAGGGTCTCTCTCACATCGATGTTTCTCTCTCTGTCTCTTCCTTTCTTCTCTTTTACTCTCTCTAAATATCAATGTGAAAAATATCCTCAGGTAAGGATGAACAACAATAATAACAAAAAGATATCATGTATCTCCTTCCTAAACATATGAGTAATCATACACACACACCCATTTTTCCTTTAATATCCACAATTTCTGTTCTACTGCCTTAGAATTTCAGAAGTGGGGAAGAGCGGGGCTAGGGTAGTAAGTGTTCTATACAAGTCCTTGCTCAGTCTAATAGATCCTTGGAGGATTCCGTGGCAAATGCCGTTTACTCCTCAGGGCATTGAGGGACGAATGCTAGTTCAAAGCAACAACAGCCTTTTAAAATACCCTTTCTCAAGCATTCTTGTTGACATGCATTTATTAGCTTGGTTTTACACAACAAATAATATATGACTGCTTCATTTATCCTTCTAATGAGGATTTCCATTTCAGCTCTTTAATGCAGCAAAGCTCAATTCTAGATGCAACAGACCCGTACAGATGACTGGAGTTCTAAGAAATATTAAGGAAAGCCAAGAAATCAGTTAATCAAACACAGTGTTTAACCTCTTTTAAACTGCCCAGCTTGACTTTCCATTTCTATCAAATTTAACTCCAGAAATTACACATCATATATTATCTAGCGTAGCTTGCCTGTCAAGAACAGAGACATGCCCTGGCTGGTTTGGCACAGTGGATGGTGTGTTGGCCTCCAGACTGAAGGATCCCAGGTTCAGCCAATCAATGACTCTGTCTCATCATTGATGTGTTTGTTTTTGTTTGTTTTTTTTTTTTTCTCTCTCTCCCTTCCTCTCTGATATCAATAAAAATAACAGAGATTTAATCATTGTAATTTGACCATTTATTGAATTACAGTAAACACGAGAAGCAAACATGAATAATACTGTTAGGATCATCAAAGGAGACATGCACAAGGCAAAAAGTGGTAAAGTTTATAAGTTTATTAGGTCATCTGGAGACCAGATGGGCTGAGCCCCAAAACAGCACCAGCACCACACAGGGACAGGGAGTCAGAGGTTTTAAAGGACTCTAGGTGGTCATTTTCAGCCAGGAATTCTCTGGGCAGGTCCAGATCCTGCACAAGTTCAGAGGGGAAAGTTACTGGTCTTAGCAAATGGAATGTGGTCTAAGAGAAAGGAATGTCATTGGAAAAAGATCTATAGGTCAGTTCTCCCAGGGAGGGGATATGGATCTGATTATTTTTCCGCCCTAAAACATACCTTCATAACTTAAATTGCCAAGACCATATTCCTTTTTTAGTAATTTCCTGACACTACCAAAATCTTATGCCATAATTATTTTCTAATACCATGTAAGTTTAATGAAAGGAACCATAGAGATCAACAGTTCATTTTAACAATAAAATAAAATCCAGGCCAAACAAACGATCAGTACTTTTGGATAGCCTTCTCTTCCATATTTCCCAAGATGAGTATAAATTTTCTCATGGAAGAAAATAATAGTGCTAGACAATCACAGCGATGTTTTTTATAGACTACCTGTTAATACCCGCCATTTGTTTTTATATACATCCATTCTACTGCCTCCAGTACTTGGAATACTCACGAAATAAAAGGTTATACATATTTTTATTTTGTTTTTAAAATCAGGTAATAATTTATATTTTGAAAGCACAGAGTTACAGATGATAAAATGGTTTACTTATATTCTCATGTATTTAAGTGTAGATTTCATTTCCTGCAATGAGCTGCAGATTTACACTTGAATGAGACTAATCACACAATTAAAATCGTGTATCTTTGCCTCTTGATTCTGGTTTGTTTTTTGTGTGTTTTTTTTGCTTCATTTAGATAGTATAGATTATAAACTCACTAGTGTTTTCTCCTAGTTTTCCCCTTTCACGTTCACTAATATCATTCTCACTAATTAAAAAATATGAAGCCAACTCTTCCTTTTGTACCACTGCCCAATCCCACTGTAATTATCCTCAACATCACCTGCATAATGAGGTGGTTTACTCTCTTTGAATTGTGCCCTCTTTCCTTTAACCTGAGATAGTGTAGGTTTTGTTGTTCACAGGTGAGTCAAAACCCAGAGTACTTTGTTTTTCAGATAGATTTAATTCTGTGTTCTTCATTGCAGTATTATCACTTTACTCACTACACACCGATACTCGTTTTCAGTCTGTACTGACTCCACTGCAACAGTGGATTCCTGAAAGCTCTGGGAAAAAGCATTTACTTCCTCTCTGTAGTCACTGGCTACACAGCCCTAGCGAAATCAATCTGTGTTCTGTAAATAAATTGTTAATAAACACACTCTTATTGGCATCCTCCGCGGAGGAGATAAAGTCCCCAGCCAATTATCCCACCATCCTAAGAATCAGGCAGTTGATTTGCAGTTAGATGCACCGGCTTGATATCCTCCCCAGCTTCTCTGTGGGAATGCTTCCCCACTGCATCCCTATCGCCCATCACAGAAACCCCCAGGGCAATCTGAAAGGCTCTGGTTTATGCAAAATCAAAGAGGAAGCTGCACAGGGACAGATCTTCCTCCTCCTTCCTAAGAGATGTGGAATTTTTTGCCAATAAAACAAGCTCTTTAAAAGGGAAAGAAAGAAAAGCAACTGTGCAAACAGCACACATAAATAAGGGTAATGGAAAAGTCCTCTTCCTCCCCTCCTCTTCCTTCTTCTCTCCTCTTCCTCCTTCCTTTCCCTTCCCCCTCCTCTTCCTTTACTTCTCACTCCACCTGAGATAAAATGGAGGGTCAGATTGACCAGATACCAAGGGAATTGCCCTCCCTGGGAGGGGTGCCAGGCAGCAGTCCGGGCACCCACATTGAGAAGGGGCAGGGGTGTAACCAGAAGGCATGGCTGAGAGAAAAGCTTAGTGGTGGGTAAACTGCAGGCAAAGAGAAAGATGAACAAATATTTAGCAGGCAATGTAAAATTTGTATGGAAATTGCCCTTTTGAAAATGTGCCCAATTGAAAAAAATGCATGAATAAAATTGAGGAGGCTATGCAATGGATGATATGTTTGAGCAGCTCAGTGTGTCTGAAGCATGGTCTCAGTAAAGAATGTGGTGCCAGAATGGGAATAAAGAGGCTGCAAAGTCTGGTTGGATAAGCCACCAGGTGATCTGAATACTCTTCTGAAGAAATCATCACCTTTGTCACATCCATGGAGTGGAATGTGCCAGTTCAAACCAATCTCTGGCCTCTCTTACTCACTATTAAAACAATTCACATACAAGACACATTTTTAAAAGGCTTCACATTTGCAAGGTCACTGTAGGTAATAACTATTTTACATAATATGTAAAATATATAATCCATGTAACTGTACATTTACTCAAGTATTTCCAAAATAAGGAAAAAAGTAACAAAACCAGTGGTGAGTTATCAAAGAGAAGCCCAACACGTCCACAAAAACTTCATCTTAATTAAAATATCTGCTGTGGTGTCCAGCTTGCAGGGCTCAGTGGCTGAGCTTTGATTTGTGAACCAGAAGGTCACGGTTCAGTTCCTAGTCAGGGCACATACCTGGGATGTGGGCAGGATACCCAGTGTGGGGCATGCAGGAGGTGGCCAATCCATGATTCTCTCTCATCATTAATGTTTCTATCTTTCTCCCTCCCCCTTCCTCTCTGAAATCAATAAAAATATATTTAAAAATAAAATAAAATAATAAAAATATAGAATCAAATATTTTATTCAGGAAAATTCACAGTTTACATACAGGTTCCACTCATCAAAATTGAATGTGCAACCACAGGATCAGGCTTGGGAAATTAAAAGCTTTTGTTTTCTTGAACAAGGTACGGAACGGACATCATCAGAGTGTTTTGAAGGGAGGGTTTACGTTTCTACGGGAACTCCTCAGAGCAGGGTCCCCGTTAGCCTCTGTTTCTGGCCTCCACCTGCCATCATCGCCCTGTGCTTTGACTGCCTGGGCTTTTGTCCCGCATTCGCCTCCAGCACGTTGCCCTTCAGACACCTGTTCACTGTTTCGCCCTGAGTTCTGCTTCGCTGGCTCTGCATCAGCGGCTGCCTCCTTGTCAGACCGGCTGTGGAGAGGCTGGTTTTACTGCCCATCACACATAAAAGCATCTCCCCTCCCTAAAGCTTATCTGTGACTCTGAGACGCCCCGAGTTCAGCAGCACTCAGTGACACCGCTCTGGCACCAATGAGCAGATAAGACAATAGCGTTGTAACCATTTGTTTCAAAGATTGAGGATCGCTTTATAGCCATGGCAAGCCACTGTGCATGCTTTATTGTCTCCCTGAGAAGGGCAGATGAGCCAGGAGATAATCGGAAGGTGTGTTTATGAGTAGATAAGGCCGGGGAATCATTCAACAAAGGTGACTGGGAGGTGAGGACTCAGAGAGCCCGGATTCTAAATATGAAATCAGGATTGTTTGAGGAATAGGTCATTAAACCCAAGTGAAACATTCTACCTTAGGGAACCCCTTTACGGCAGCGAAACCAGCTAACTTTAGTGCATCTCACTGACGGCCTCTGAAACACCTGCACACTGTATACACTTTGTAAATGATGATGTAGATTACTGCTGTGTTCTTATGTGGCTCAAAAGGGGAAGCTTCTGAGATATAGATATAGATATTGATATAGATATACATGAAACTTTGGTAATTTTATATACCAGAAGCTTATATATATTGCTCAGTTAACATTCTACCAGTCTAATAAACTAAGAAGTAATCTTTTATACTAAAAATGCAGAATCATAAACTTTGTATACTTTAATTTCTTCTTTTTAAAAATATATTTTAATTGATTTCAGAGAAAAAAGGAGAAAGAGAGATGGATAGAAACATAAATGATGAGAAAGAATCATTGATTGGCTGCCTCCTGCATGCCCTCCACTAGGAATAGAGCCTGCAACCCAAGCATGGGCCCTGACCTGGAATCGAACCAACTTTCAACCACTGAGTGCTGGAAAAATAATCAGATTCACTAAAGAAGAGATGTTGACAGGAAGCCAGGAAGGCTGGTGGTCAACAACCTTAATTGCTCTAACCTTTAGTTGTTTGTCCTGTGTAAGTTTCTGTTATTTCCTGCCTAAGGGCTACATGTAAATTTCTGTTTATGTTGCCTAAGATGTTTTCCCCAAAGTCTCAATAAAAGGGGATGGCAGAGCCGGAGCAGGAGTAGTTCTCCCCCTAGAGTTGGACTACCGCCTGGCCCCCCATATCGCCAAGTTGAATTTCTTTAAGTCTCAAGTCTTCTCCAGAACCCAAACCCTGAATTGGAACTCTTTCTATGTGGGTCGTGAAAGAGATTCCTACAACTGAGCCACACTGGCCATGCTGATTTCTTCTATATCATGCAGATGTATTTATGATGAACCTTCCATCCCTCAAATCTTATAACTACTTATCATAAATAACTACCAGGAAAGTAATTTACATAATTTTAAATTGTAATTTCATTGGATTACACAGTTGTTTTTAATTGTTTACATTATTTTGAAATATGAAATTATGATAACCATTTTATTGCAATATTATTTTAAAGAATTGAATAATCAATTTTATGACTGGAAGAGATAAAATTTATAAATACTTTTCAAGTTTTTTTTTTTTTTATATTTCTTAGAAGAAAGAACTCCATAGTTCTCTAGAGAAAAATACCTATTGTAGAAAAGATAGGAAAATGATGATTGTAATAGTAGTATGCATATTTGTTTCTATCTAAAAATACTCTATTTTCCTCTATTGGAGCAAACAAAACTTACTTTTAGACGTCCGAATTAAGCAATAGGCAGAAACTTTTCCTGAAGGGTTTATGAAACCATCATTATTCTCTCTCTTCCCAATAATATGCCACTATGGACTGGCAGCTCATACAGAACCACACAAAAGGCAATTAATTCATCCAGCAGAGTGCTACACAGAGGCAATTTGTCTGACAGGCAGCATTTGATTTTTCAATGGTTGCTTATCTACCACGGGGACATCCCAAGTTCATCCTGTAGAAATGGGACAGGGCTTGTGCTGGCTGCGAGCCCTGGGGCTCAGGGGTCCTATTGCATCCAGGATCTTACAAGCATGGCATTGCAGGAGCCAATAAAGAGCAGGCAGATAAATTTTATGCTCTGGAATAAAACAGACTGGAACATTGTACCAAACAAAACATACAATTTGCTATGTCATTTATGCATTTGCAACTAGCCCATGAGTGGATAGATATATGGAGAGAGATAAATAACAGGTAGATGATAGATGGGGGGTGAGAAGGGGATAGATAGATAGATACTAGGTGTATTGGTTAATTCGGATTTTGTAATAAAAGAAAACACGATAATTTCAAGAGAAACATCAGAAGTGTTTTATTCAAAGTAATGTCCATCACTAGCTATGCATTTCCTCATCTTTTAGGTACTTTGTGGATAACGTCCCAATAGAACTTTTCTTGTTTTGAGGCAAACCATTCAGTGACCCAATTTTCCATTTCTTTAGTTCACAGGCCACTGTTCTATCCACCAATCAAAACAGGTTAGGGCCCTTCTTTTAAATTTTACTAGAGGTCCAGGGCACAAAATTCATGCCTCGCGATGGGGGTCCCTCAGCCCAGCCTGCATGCTCTCCATCCCAGGACTACTGGCTCCCAACTGCTCCCCTGCCAGCCTATTTGCCCCTAACTGCCCTCCCCTGTAGACCTGATCTCCCCCCCTCCCCCCCGCCCTCAACTGCTATCCTCTGCAGGCCTGCCCACCCCCCCCCCCAACTTTCCTCCCCTGCCGATCTGGTCACCCCTAACTGTCCTCCCCTACAGTCTTGATCATTCCCAACTGCCCTCCCTTGCAGGCCTGGTCCCTGTAAATGCCCTCCCCTGCTGGCCTGATTGCCCCCAACTGCCCTCCCTTGCAGGCCTGGTCTCTTCCAACTGCCCTTTCCTGCTGTCTATCTTGTGGTGGCCATCTTGTGTCCACGTGGGGGCAGCCATCTTTGACCACATGGGGGCAGCCATCTTGTGTGTGGGAGTGATGGTCAATCTGCATATTACTCTTTTATTAGTTAGGATAGCAGTTGCTTCTTTTTTATATGCACTCTTAAAAGCCCTATTGTTCCCATTGAAAGTAACTTTTTAATTCTATTTATTTATGGGTTTTTCCTGCAGTTTATCTGGAAGTTTATCTATGTCTCCTAGAGGGTGAGGAACATATTTATTTTGCATTTCTATTTGCATCGAAGTAGATTGATTCCCCACTTTTCGCAGAAATGATAGGGACTAACACATCACAGGATGAATTCAGCGTGAACATTCATCTTCCTCTGTGCTTCTTGAGTGATCCTGTCTCATCTTGATTGCCACAAGGCTAGCTTCACGTAAGCCAAGACCTAATTTCACTAACGTTAATAATGTTAATAAGACGAGAGTTCTTGCGTTGCCTTTATTGGAAAACAGTGTCATTAATTTAGTTACTGCTATGAAGTCTTCCTTCACAGTAATATTAAAACATCACATCTTTGCAATTCTCTGTGCTTAATGAAGCATAAGGGGTTTTGCCATTTCCTGAGAAAGATTGAGCAATATCATAAAGCAAATTTATTGAGTCAAAGCTAGTGATATATTAAAGTTTTGTTAAAAGCTGTGTATTTATCTCATGAAAGACAGTCTGTAAGGTAATTATAACATGCAAATCAGTTTCCATTGGGCTGCATATTAAAATTATGTATTAATGTACAGTATTTCAAGCTGAGGCCTGTGCTGGGCTTTTCCCAGGTAGGCAAGTCACTGCGGCTTTTGTCTAAGGTTTGCGTTCTCTCTGTTAATATCTTTTTGTGTTATTTTATTTAAAGTCCTCTGATGTTCTTGTCTAAAGGCTATTAGAAAGGGTTTGGTTGGCCCCCAAATGTTTGCTTCTCTCTTATATATCGTTTGTTTCAATACTAAGCTTTGTTTTTTTTTAACTTATCAACATGTGCAATATTGTCACTAAATAGAGTGTAACGCACACCAAGACATGAGTCATTCTCAAAGAGTTCAGTGATAAGAAATGTATGTATAATGTTTTTGTGTAAAGTTACTCACTTTTTATGAGATCATTAGCTATTCTGAGAAATAAATATACCAGTGATGTAAGGAATTCAGACTTCTCCAACTCTTTCATTTTCTCATCAGAACCAACAGTAATTGATTTCATCCTTGTTTAAAGCATTCAGCTGTCTCATGAGCCCTGTGCTGTAGTCTGTGTAGTTGTTACTAGAAAAGGACTGAATAGTGTTTGCAGAGTGGAAGTCTTCTCCCTGATTTCACTGTGACTGTGTACTGTCATTTATTCTGGTCTGAAATTACATTTCTATTTGGTTATTTGAAAGTGTTCAAATACCTTATTTCTAAGAAAGGCTCTGAATATTTCTTCACTTTACTGTAAACCCAGGCCTATCTTATTAGGAGCTTTTGTACCCCTTTTCTAGTCACCATTATTTTGCACACCAAATATAATTTCTCATTATTCAGTTCTGCAGGATTTTAACGTGGAATCTGAGGGATTCTTTAAAATGTGTGCATGAAAATGTTCCAGGATGTTAATACCCTTGTGTTTGGTACCAGCTTTATATTAGATGTAAAGAAACTATTTATTTATTTATTAGTATTTTTTTATTGATTTCAGAGAGGAAAGGAGAGGGAAAGATAGACAGAAACATCAATGATGATAGAGAATCATTGGTCAGCTGCCTCCTGCACATCCCCCACTGGGGACCAAGCCTGCAACCCAGGCCTGTGCCCTTGACCAGGAATAGACTGGTGGCCTCTTGGTTCATAGGTCGATGCTCAAGCTCAACTGCTGAGCCATGCCAGCCAGGCAAACTATTGTATTTAGCACCTAAATTTATTGAACCTTTTCAGACATAACTATCATTCTGTACATTTTTAATTTTCTGACTAGTTTTTCTTATTTTATTAAACATGTAAATCTCTACAAAAATAGTTCATTTTGTGTTCAGTAAATAGCATGTATCTTTAATGACATGCTTTATTGGTTCAATATATTTTTGAGATTTATCAACATGGAGGTATGTAGCTTTTATGCACATAATTTAATTGATTAACCATATTCCAGTGAGTGACTAAGCCAAAAATATATTTAGTATTATGCTTGTAGACATTCATTTGTTTTTCATTTTTGCAGTGCTATCAAAATGCTACCCGTCTCATTTTACAAATCAAAATTAAATGATTCTAATGACTAAACCCCACCTCCAGGAGGTCATGGTTTGATTCCTGGCCAGGCGGGTTGCAGGCTCTATCCCTAGTAAGTGGCATGCAGGGGGCAGTCAATCAATGACTCTCTCCATCATTGATGTTTCTATCTCTCTTTCATTTATATTAAATATATAAATAAAAATCAACATGTTTCATTGATTTCCTCTCTGAAATCAATGAAAATATATATTTAAAAAAGAAACAATACTCTAGAAGTAGCAAGGGGGGGAGGGGCAGCAGGGAGGATACTACACTAACCACCAAGCCCAGTGGCAGGAGAGCACCAAGCCGGAGAGGTTTGCAGGGGAGCAGGGTCATAAGAGGAGAGACAGATTTCATGCAGAGGAAGGCGAAACCGTTCCCCAGAAAAAAAAGGGCAGAAGAGGACGTTTCGATGCTCACAGACTGAGTTTCAGAGTGGAGACATTTAAGGATGGAAAAGTGTTGGGGAAAAGTATGTCAGCTAATGAGATGTATAATCTGTACCAGTAAGCACCAAGAGATTTTTGATGGCCTTACACTCTTGGGCTCCGTGGTGACTGAGGTGAATTCAGTTTGATGGATTCACCTTGAGGGTCTCTTCCGGGAGAACCAGTGGGTAAGAGTTAAATTACCTTTTCTCTTGGAGATCTGGACTCTGCAAGACGGTGGTCCTAAGAAGGGGGTGTGAATTTCAGGGCTTCCCAGGCAGACAGGGAGTTTCTTGACATCCTCCTTATTCCTGCCCATGCGGGCTGGGAGGCGGGAGGAGGGGCATGCTGCCAGGACCCTGCGGTGCTCTGTCCACCCCCCCCCCACACATATTCCTGCTGATGAGTTTCATCATTATCATCATCCTGGTGGCAAGAAACCACAGCAGGGAGGACACCATCAACATATAAATAGATTAGAGGAGAAGAACCACATGATACTCTCAGAGGAAGAAAAGTAATTCGTGGTGTTCAGGAAAGTGTGTGAAGCACAGTGGAAATAAGATTTATTTTTACCTGATATTTGATCAAAAACTTGCAGTCATTATTAATATTCGTAAGGGTAGAAGCATTTTATTAAGAATTAGGATGGTTGCACAAAGAAATGTTACTTTCTACTTACCATAACAATGAAGATGCTAGCCGAGGAAGTATGACAAAAATAAATGAAAGGCATATGGAGAAAGGAAAAAAACACACAAAAATATCATGAATGCCTTATATACTTTATAAGATGGTATATGCGGAGACTATAAAGTATAGTCTCATAAGTATAATATGCATAGAAATTTTAAAAATCCATCCACCAAATTAAGGATTATGAGTTACCACAAGGGATAGAAATTAATGAGATTGAAGATAATAACATAGGCAGTTTCAAAAACATGTATAATATTTTATTACTAAAATTAAAAACAAATCTATAGCAAGTGCTATAAACTTTTACAATTTGAGAAAAGTAGGTTGTGGATACATGGATGGATGTTTATTTTAGTAATTATTACATTTCATTTTGAAATAGTTCTTAATTTTAAAACTCTTTATGTAACTATCTATCTACCTACCTACTTACCTACCTACCTACCTACCTACCTATCATCTTTTCATCATTCCATTGTACTAGGAATCCTTCCTAAAAGGAATAGCATCTAGCCCAGTGTGAATATTATCCATAATCTGTCCCCAGCAGTCTTTAGACTTGGTAAATGCACTTCAAAATTCAGAGTAAGTGTCACTTCTTAAAACTCTACTCTGCCCCACCACCTGGGTAGGGTTCTCCTAATTCACACTGTGTTACTATCGAGGGCTTGCTGGGTTGTAATATTCTTATTACTTATGTATGTCTCACCAAAGATTATAAATTCTTTGAGAAAGGAATTATATTCTTTACCTTTGTGTATCCAACTCCTTCGTAATTCAGCAACTTGTAGTGGAGAATGAATGGCATTTGAAGGAATAGGAATCTACTTAAAATAACTGGAAGCCAAAATCGAACAATTATCTGTTACTATGGAAAAAATAAAGAATTCTGCCTCTTATATTCTGACCAAAGAATTTTGTTGTCTCCGAGAGAAAGGCCAACTCTCATTTACAAAAGCTAGCCATTGCAAAAGGCTTGTTTTCTTGCTCATATCATTTGCTTGTGTAGCAATGGCCAAAACTTTTTGGATCTCCTGTAGCTGTTACTTTGTGTGAAGAATCATTTGAAATGTACATAGACTCATTCATCTGCAACTGATAACAGCAGAACCCTGAACGTTTTAATAGGATAATTTCCAATGAGATGCACTACATAGCAGGCTGTATTAAAATATATGTTTCCATAATATTGTGTTCTTACTGAGCTGGCATTTTATTTATATTAAAATGTTGGTGATATTTATCAATATCATGTTAAGTTGCTCGACATTTCTCCAACAAGAAAAAAATCCAATGACTGCTTGAATGAAACAAAGACAGCTTTCGTGCTTGTAAAAAAAAAAAAAAAGTTATAATGTCTTGTTCTCTTTGTCTACGACTCTTAGAGTATCTAAGATAAGGTCTAGGGGAGGAATTTTCAACCTTTTTCATCTCATGGCACACACAAAACCATTTAAGTCCTGTGGCATACAAAAAAATCATATATTTTTTTTGCCAATCTGACAAAAGAAAAAGGTATAATTTTGATTCATTCACTCCACATAGCTATTGTCGTGCTGGCTGTTGTCATGTTTTTGTTTGACAATCTAAGAGAAAATAAGTCAGTGGCCCTAAGTAAATAGTATTGCATGTTTGAAAAATTCTTTTGGCATACCAGTGGTTGAAAATCACTGGTCTATGTCCTAGGCTTAAAACATTTTGAGGTCAGATGGCCTGGGTTCAGGGTTCAACTGCTAGTTGCCAACCTTTCTGTGTGGCCTCTCATCAATTTCCTAGTCCCCAATGGGACAAAATCATATTTTGCACTGATTTTTTTTGGTACAAACTTGTGGTTTTATTATTGCCCCATGAAGTTTAGAAGGTATATTGAAGTGCATTTTACCACCCTTTTCTGATCATTATTTCATACTTTACAAAAGTTAGCCTTTACATATGTATGAGATGATTATTCTCACAAGCCAATGGCCAACACCAGCAGTGGGTACTAATTCTGTTTCTGCTATTGATGTTGCTCAAATAAATGCAAAAAAGAACTCTGGAGAAATGTAACAAAAATACATGTATGATAATATATTAGAAATGCATAACAATATCATTCTAAAGGTAAATAGCTTATTTTTAACTAGAGGCCCAGTGTATGAAATCCATCCGTGCATGGATAGGGTCACTAGGCTTGGCCAGTGATCAGGGCTGATCAGGTTCCCCACCTTCCCTCCTCCTCCCCTCATTCCCTCAGTGACCTGCCGCAGCCACTGGTCGCCTGCTTTGTTCTGCGCCGCCCCCTGGTGGTCAGTGCATGTCATAGCAAGAAGTTGAACTCCCAAGAGGACCCTTTGCCTATTAGCCTTTTATACATATAGCTTATTATTGAATTAAATTAATGAACTAGTGATTTAACTCAATATTTAATTAGTACTCATAGCATGGTGAGTGGCTCAGTGGTTGAGCATCAACCTATGAACCAGAAGGTCAGGGTTTGATTCCTGGTCAGGGCACAGGCCCAGGTTATGGAGGCAGCCGATCAATGATTCTCTTTCATCATTGATGTTTCTATCTCTCTCTCTCCCTCTACTTTCCTCTCTGAAATCAATAAAAAATACATATTTTTAAAAAGTGTACTCGTAAATAAAGCATCCATTCCATCTGTTGATCTTTGCAGTTTCTGAAATGGATTATTAGTGAATAACTAGAGGTCAAATAATTCCCTTGGGAGAACTGGCTGAAAAACATTACCTATTATTAAGGCATTATCATTTCTATATAGACCCTTTGGCACCAATATGCATTATGTTTTCTAATAATGGCAGTAAGTTCAGTAGATCACTCATTTGGTAGAATCCCTTTTGTAACTGAAAGCATATATTTGCCAGAAAATTGACAGAGGTTAAATGGAAATCTTAATTAAAATTAATGAAATCAAAGGGGTCAGTAGTGGGACAAAACTGATTGCCTATGCCTCATTAGCATTGAAGTCTAATCAAATGAATTAGCTAGCTTTAAGCCATCACTCACCAATTCATGCCATCTGAGATAGCTTTTTCTTCTTACCAGAGATGCTGCTTCTACATGATCTCTACATAAAGCCAAATATTGATTTTCAGGAGGCTTTTTTACCTGATTACAAACATCTGCATAATTCAGGTTACTTAAGAATTTTCAAATGACTTGTTCGATATTTTTGTAATTGTTGTATTTAAAATAGAAGGTGACTGCCCTAGCTGGTGTGGTTCAGTGGATAGAGTGTTGGTGGGCTGAAGTGTCCAGGGTTTGATGCCAGTCAAGGGCACATGCCTGGGTTACGGGCTCAATCCCCAGTAGGGGGTGTGCAGGAGGCAGCCAGTCCATAATTCTCTGTCATCATTGATGTTTCTATCTCTCTCTCCCTTCTCCCTTCCCCTTCCTCTCTGAAATCAAGGTAATTTAATGCCACCCCCCCCCCAACTATGTAAAAGGCTTTATCAGAGGAGAAATTTTCCAGGTGACACACCCTTTATTTTGCATTATAAGGCAGACAGCAACCCCAAACCACAGAAAGGTTGGGGACTGTGCAGATCTCAGCTGTGATGCTTTTAATAGGTGAGAAACTGCTGTTTTCAGAGCATTGATTTGTAATTTTTAATATCTGCTATTTTCTGCCTGGCAGTCATTTACTAAGGAAATTTCTAAAAGGACATTTAAGCACTATTGGTTATTTAAATAAAGGGGATGATTTTGTTATCCTCCAACTGTTTGTCATGGGCCTACATACCAGGCACATATACTCTCAAGAGGGTGTTTTTAAATGACTCAATAGAAGAGAACTTATTTCAGTTTCTGTGAAATACTCAATAGAATGAGTTTTTCAAAAGCAGAAAATGATGTGGGAAGTGAAAACCATCTAAATAAAAATAAAGGAGCTCTCTTATAAAATGCTTCTTTCTGAGGCTATTTCTGATAACACTGGTAAGATCACAATGAGTGGAAAAAGGAGAAATAAAACGTTTCTTGTGCCTGAGGAGAGGGAAGGTGGCAGGCAGGAAGGGGTGGTCTGGAGTGAAGCCACATAGCCACAGGAGCCAGAGAGAAGGAAGTCAGGTGAGATAATAGAGGGGAATTTAAAAAATTGAAGGCAATTTTTCCTATAATAAAAATGAGACAACAACAAAAAAGAAAACCCACAAATAATTCAAGATTCTTTAATTTTATCAGAAGAACATTTTTTGGGGGCTTAAAAATAACAGTTAAAATAGGGAAACATTAAAGAGACAAATATTTAAATTTATTTTTTTCTACAAATATCACTTTGTTCAGGCATTATGGGAGACTTTGGATGCAAAGATAAAACATATGTTTGCCCTCGGAACAACTATAATAACACAGTTTCTTCATGAAATTATGTACAATGTACTACGTGAACGAAGGGTAGAGGGTCTAAGTTTGCTGCAAAGATAACGGATAATGTACTCTGAGGCTGGAAAGTTACAGGGATTTGTAAGGTAGGATGAGATAAATCTGATCAGAGCAGGCAGATTAGGAGATATCTTAAGGATTTTCAAGAATTCTAGCTTAACAGTGCAGCACTATAGAATGTATAATGATATTAGTGAGCTGAGGCATGAGCAGGCACCACATCAATAATAGTCTTGTGTGCCTGGGAAGAAGCTGTAAAATTTTAAAAAATATTTTTTATTTATTTGTGAGAAGAAGGGAGAGGGAAAGAGAGAGAGAGAAATATCAGTGATGAGAGAGAATCATGGATCGGCTGCCTCTTGCACGTCCCACATTGGGATTGAGTCTGCAACCTGGGGATGTGCCCTGACCCGGGAACCCACTGTGACCTCCTGGTTTGTAGGTCGACGCTCCATCACTGAGCCACACCAGCTGGGCAGAGTTCTAAATTTTATGCCGACGCTAATGTGAAGTAGCTGCTGGGTAATTTTGAATCAGAGGGTGACTTAATCAAATCAGCTATAAAAAGATGACTTGGTGAAAGTACAAAGGAAGGATGAGATATGGAAATATTAAATGCAGGAACATTATTAAAAAGATAATTGAAACATTACAGGTGAGAAATTATAAAAGCCTCAACGAGGGCCATGGTAATGGACTGGGAAAAGAGGAGATAAATATTTAAGGCACAGAGTTAATAGAACTTAGTGATTCTGGCTCCTCAGTATGCATAGGGCTCAAGTATAGCCAAGACCCCTTCATCCCCAGCACATCCAGCTGCCCTGCCCATCTATGCTGGTCCTCCAGATAATTATTATCTCCCATGTGAGTTGTATGTTTAAAAAAGTTGAAAATTGGTGGTCAGTTTTATTAATTCTTTTTTAAAAGACTTTCAATAATAAAAATGTTGTAGTTTAGTTCCTAAAATATTTATTTCCCATTTAAAAGAAATCTATTATATTTCATCACAATCAGGACAGAAATACTTCAGTCTATGCATTTCTGTTCCCTCTGGCACCGTAGAGGAGATAGATCTCAGTCTGCTATCCACCCGCTTCCGAACTTAGAAAATTGTTTTGACTTCATGATGCCCTTCATTGTCATGGCCATCTAACTATGCACCAAGCATTACTTTTAGACACTGGAAATACAAAAGTAGTAAGGAGAAATGGGTTGCTTCGCTTCTAGAATTGAAAGAGTTGGAGAGAGAAATATGATATGAATATCCAGAGGAATAAGTCCATGATTATCAACCACCACCAATGGTGGTTGAAAAATGTAGGGAATCAAAGGGAGTTTTAACGGAAATATTGTAGCGCAGGGTGGGAAGGGGAGGAAGCTGAAAGGAACTGGTCAGGAACAGAATGGAGCGAATGATTGTTCACAAACTCCTCCAGGCACTTGAGGTTCTGATTCAGGGCCAGCGTGGCTAAGAGCCAAGGAAGCATGGGACGGACCCATGACAGGAGACTGGGGGTGGTGCAGGATGCAGAGGAAAGACAGGCAGGCATTGCCAACATGTCTGCGTTTATAGTTTATACTGAGGAACTGGGAGCACCTTTAAAATGCTGAACAGAGAAGGGATCGCATTGGTGATCGTTCTGCATCATTGCATGAGATCCAGTAAATGGTCTTGCCATGTTTAGAAAATACTGTCATTTTGAATGGAACCATCACTTTTTGATAGTCTAGTGGGACACTTCAGTCTGTACTAATCCCA
This sequence comes from Pipistrellus hanaki, assembly GCF_964339955.1. Classification (NCBI taxonomy): domain Eukaryota; kingdom Metazoa; phylum Chordata; class Mammalia; order Chiroptera; family Vespertilionidae; genus Pipistrellus; species Pipistrellus hanaki. The sequence goes on from NC_140508.1 coordinate 86,376,117, forward strand.
TTTGTTAAACTTTCCTTGATACTGTTCACTACAAATGGGCACAGGCCTTGTTTCTATTTCTGTCGCCACAGGTTTCTTTGTAAAGTAGCTATGCAGGAAATATTGCCCAGCTATCAAAAATCCGTGTTTGGCCCAGCTTGCATGGCTCAGGGGTTGGGCATCGACTTATGAACCAGGAGCTTGATGTTCGATTCCTGATCTGGGCACATGCTTCTAGGCTGGATCACCAGTAGGGGGTGTGCAGGAGGAAGCCAATCAATGATTCTCTTCTCTCTCATCATTGATATTTCTATCTCTCTCTCCCTCTCCCTTCCTCTCTGAAATCAATAAAAATATTTTTAAAAATAAGTGTTTGGATGTCTCTCCATATACAGGGTAGAACAAAATTAGGCTTACAGTTGTTCAGATGGAAAATGATACCATAACTAATACATAACAACACAAGAATAAATTCTGTGTCTTGCATACTCACAACTGCCATCCCACTTTCACGTCGCCTTGCCTACTAACCAAAATGGCATTGAGAAGTGTAAGCAATGTTGGTTATTTTGTTCTAGGTCTCTTTTCATCATCTGTTTGTGTGCTCCGGTGTTCCTATCATCCCCAATTTACTGTCATTTGTGGTGTGAATTAATGGGCTCTGTCCAGACCGAAAATAAAATGTTAACATTCTTCTGGGACACTGAGAATGAGTTCAATTTAATACCAATAAAGCTGTGCCATCATGTTTTTCAGAAACAAATTGACAAAATATCTCTACCTAAGGGAAGTGCAGCAGCATATTGATCACAAAAACAGATGTCAAATTTCCTTAAAAAGAATCCCTTCGCGACTTCCCTGATTCTCCTGCACAGCTGCCAGAGGGAAGCAGAGCAGTAGGAGGGGCGAAATTCTGTTTTTGAACGCACTTAAATTAAAAAGGAAACGGCTACAGGAGATCATCTTCCACGTTATCACCATGAAATTTTAGAGACAGCAATGAGCATAACAATAAGCGCCAGCATCCTTAGCGTGTTCGCAGGAGAAGCACAGCAGAGTGGACTCTCCGGTACAGAACCTTCAGGACCTGAGTGACAGGCCGTATTCCCTGACGGCCTTTTCCTTAGGATGCGGCCTCACTGCCTGCACACGGCGGCCAGTTTCACGTTTCCCTGAGCATGTGCTTCCACCTGTTCCCCTGTCCGGAGAAGTTATGGAGCCTCCGAAATGCCCCTAAAAAAGCATGGGATGCACTTCCAGAAGCAGCAACACCCACCCACATGGCTGGAAACCCCACGCCCGCCCACGCTGTTTGCCACTGGGACATACTTTATCGTCTTCCCGCCAAACCCTTATTGCACTCGTGGCTTTATTGGTGTTGTGGAAATACAATTTTTCACTATTTCGTTCTTACTCTGAAGGCGATGAAAGGGGAGGAAGGGGGGAGTATATGGCACTAAGGAAGTCTGACCCTGATTCACTGCCCTTCCGAAACACTGGTCAGCTGTGTGCGGGCAGCCACAGCGGGCTGAGCTGTGAGCACTGAAGCAAATGGAAGACACTGGTGTATTAACAGGAGTGCCTTTGTAAAAAAAAAAAATAAATAAATAAATAATAATTAAAAAAATATGTTTTTCTTTATTATATGAAGATCCGTGTGTACTTTGTGATATAAATGAATTCTGTGTCCCTTAGATGCCGTGAGCTTGTAGGCCATGCCTGTCCCTGTTGGAATTTTGAAATCTTTTTCTACTATGACTCTCTTCTTATTACCACTTATTCCCCATTTCACTAGTTTAATCTTTGATGCAAATTATGGACTAGACTCTATGTGTGTGTGTGTTTGTGAGTGTACGTAGGTATGTGTCTGTGTGTACACTTGAGTCTGATTATAGAAAATTTCAGGTGAGATGTATTTCCAAAACTTTGTCTTCTCCTTACTCTCTTGTCTGCTTTATAATATGTGACTAACTCTAAAAGCTGCTGTGTTAGAAAAGGGGAAGATCAACTAATTGTTTCTAAGTTCAGAGATGCTCTTTCATATGAGAGCTTGCAAACGCAGGGGATTTGCCAAGCCAATAACCAAAGCATCCAAGAGCTGAAGGCAGTGGATGCTCCCCCTCAGCCCTTCTGAGGGGCATCAGGGCAGTCCTAGGGGCTGCTCGTCCTACTTACCAGGAGCTTAAGCATGACAGAGCACACCAACCTTAAAAAATACTGAATAAATGAGAGTAATTTTATGAATAATTTAACTCCCCTCTAGAAATATCTGTCTTTATCTGAAGAGATTAATTGTGAGAAGAATCTGCAGGCCCCAGTACTTCTGGGAAACAGCCCATACAATAAGTTTTATTGGATGAAAACATTATCAAAAGAATAATGTTTTCAACTATTAAGGAAAACACTGCCCATTAAAAGTAATTAAAGTAATTTCAAGATTCAAAAACGCTGTCATGGATATGAATGTAGAAATGTGTGTAAATGGGAGAGATTGTCTCATCACACAAGTTCAGGACAGTTTTTGAGATTGTTAAAATAATGAAGAGATGGATAAATTTAAAAAGAGATTGTTGTGTGTTTTTTTTTTAATAGAAATGAATACATGCAATTTAAAAAGTAACCGATTGTTTTATGCATGCCATAAGGATAGACATGTCATCCTATTGACATGTCACCCCTGAGTATCATATTAGAAAAAAGCACACCACAATTGCTGATTGGTGAGAAGATAAAGCGGTTAACACCTAGAAATACTGTGAGAATAGAAACATGTACAGATTTTGATTTAGGCAAAGGAACGGGCATGAGTCAATAAATCAATATGAGCAAAATTAGGTACAGCGTTATAGAACACGTGCAGTGTCAAAGCGAAGATAGGGTATAAAACCCACTGCTTTATTGATTTCTGTATTATTCAGTAACATATGTATGTTGTTTAGTAAACACGTTTATTTTCTGTTATGTACCAATAACTTTAGTGGGGTTGGGAGGGAGGAAAAGAAAAAGGTTGCAAAAGAGTTTCCTCCATTGATATGTATTTACAAACATTTACTGCATTCTCCACATATCTGTTCTGCACTTGTTATTCGGTGACAGGCTGTCCCAAGGAATACAGAAATGAGAAAAATAGACAAGACTCCCTGCTTTGTAGGTTCTACATTCTAATGGATCCAAGAGAGATGGGCTTTTAAAATAAAAGATTGGGACAAAGACAAAGACAGAAATAACAGTATAAATGAATTATCAAACCTGTGAGTTTGAGTTCCATTAAGCTTCTATTAGGAACTATTAAATAATATTGAGGACTATTTAAGTACTAAATTAATTTTCCAGAGGTAACAAACTCATGAAAAATCTAAAACCCATCCTAGAGATAGGATCAAATTAGACTCTCCTAAAGAGAGATTGTTGTGAGTTGAGTAACACCTAAAATCTTGCTTATACTCTATAAGCATACTATCAGGTATAATAAAAGCCTTATATGCTAAGTGTCTAACCATTTGTTCGACCATTCAACCAGTCGCTATGATGCACACTGACCACCAGGGGGCACATGCTCTGACTGACCGGTAGGTTAGCTTGCTTGCTGATGGGGATTGGGTGAGACAGGGGCAGACACACCCTGGAACCCTCCCAGGGGCCCTCCCCAGTCAGCCAACCTTCTGCAGTTTCTCCCTGGCCTCTAAAATATTTCTTCTAATTAATTTCCTTTCATTGTACAGGAATCCATGCACCAGGCCTCTAGTAAAAACTATAAGTTTAATGGCTGATGTATGTAAAAGCATCTAGGTTTTCTTAGTCCATCATCAACCAAAAGAAGCAGGCCCAGGGGATTTAGGATCGCAACCCCTCATTATGTGTCCCTAATCCCAACTGCTATCTGTATATGATTCTGATATTTCCCTATACCAGGAAAAAGGGGGGGAGGGGAAGAACATTGCTAAAAAATTCCCAACAAATGCCAGATCAGTTTAGTATGGCTATGACCTTATTTTTATTGTCTTGAGTCACTTTAAATTGAAGTCAAGTATAGTTTTCTGTTGTGGATTCTCCAGGCCTCCACACAATGATTCTGCAGACGCAAAGAGCTTTCTCTCTTCCAGGAAAAGGCAGGTTCTGGTTTTGGCTAATATGTGCTTTTTTCACTTAGTTAATTAATTTCTTTTTAAATTTTGATCCCGTTGATCTTCAGAACCGAGGTTTATTAAAAACCATAAAGGAAGATTATATAGACTGTCCCAACATTTTAACCTCCAGACACCTACATGTTACTCTGTGCATTTTATAGTAAGCCTGGTGTTTCTGCATTATTGCTGTAATATTTCAGTAATGGGGGAGACGCTGTCAAGGTCAGACTAGCTTCATAAGGGATATGTGCAAAGAGAAAGTGTTAGATCTGAAAATTGCAATTACAGCTGCTCTCAGGACGCTTTTTATTGAAGTGATGGACCAAACGATATCACACAGAACCGCGAGATTCCAGAAAACACAGGGTGGCAATTGTGCTCGGGGATAAAAAGTAGGTCTTTGTTTCTGTTTCCTCTCTATTTTAGCACATAAAACAACGCGGCTCCTTTCATTCCAAGTATAGCTTAGTGGGAGTGCTTTTTCTACAGAAAGATTCATTTAAATGACTTCAAATTGGATTTCTAGTCCACGTAATAGTCATAGTATTTGCAGTACCCTGGTGGTCTTCAGGGGGAGCACTGGGCTACATGGATGTTGGTGGGCTCAGACTCATGCAGTGTGTGCCTCACACACTTCCCATCTCTGCTCCGGAAGGTCATGGCAAGTAACTAGGAGCAGAGCTTGGTACTCACTCTTTTCTTCCCCCATAGGAGTTAGAGTGTTTTACCTAAGCACTCCTTTCCCAGATCCAGCTGTTCAAACAACAGACAAGTTGCAGATCATGGGATAAATCTTTCTTTCTCATCGTAGAACTCTTTTTATCAAAAGGAACAAACTCACAGACAAAAACAGAAGCCAGAACTCTTAGCAACGGGCATTCAGTCATAACCCCGCAGCCCTTAGCATGAGCATGGCATCGCAGTTGACTAGAAGTCTCTATTATAGAAGTCCTCTTTTGCTCCATCCACTAACATGTAGAAGTAGTTTATTATTGTTTTTATACTTTGCACCTGAAAACTCCAAGTGCAAAAAATATCACACAGCTGATGGCTGTCCAGTCAATGGGTGTTAGATGCAGGACCCAAATCAAGACACCCTCAGGTTAGACTCTATAATCTTTTCTTTGCACTTAAACTTCTCACAGAGTTCTTTCCCACATCTGTACAGTACTAGTATCCCCAAAAGAACCCAGTGAGGTAGAGCCTGCAAGAGCTCTGCAATCCTAGAGAAGACTTAAACGTTCACCATGGATTTTTTTTTCTTTCTCAAAGTAACTTGCATATAAATGTAAATATTGATTTTTATTAAACTTCATCTTTTCGTATAAAGTATATAGATGTTTATATTGTATTTTATTTCTGTACTAAGGGCCCAGCACATGAAATTCGTGTGAGTATGATCCTTAGGTCTGGCCCGTGATCATGGCCATCTTCCCTAGCTGCTGGAGCCAGCCCCGCCCTCCTGCCACAACCCACTCCTAATTCCTTATTTGCCATTGGGTGATAGGTGCATGATGGCTGGAGAAAGGGCCAATAGGTAGGTTGTTCCCGCCCACTTGCCAGCCCCGCCCCTGCATTGGGTGGCCATCAGGTGATCAGAGCCTGCAACCAGGGAAAGGGACCAAGAGGTGCTCAGTGTGTCTCATAAGCCCAGCAGTCATTCTGGTCGTCCTGCCATTAGGGTCAATTTGCATATTACCCTTGTATTATATAGGTTAAATAATTGTTATTTTAATAATGTCAAAGGAAAGGATTTTTAAATTGCATTGCTTATATTTTTTATTTTTATGCACTAGACATGAAATAAAGCCTATTAAATGGACTTTTTCATTAAATCCTTTATTGAAATTATTTTGAAATCCAAAAATAAGGTCACACTATATTGTTTGTTAGTCCCATGCCACAATTTATTAAGTCAGTCCATTACCGTGATCTATCAAAATGCTTTTTCCATGATATCATTGGACCACAAAATTATTGTTGTTTTTTTCATCATTTATCCAACAATGATACTGCAGTGTTTTCTCATGCAATTAAATGTGTCTGTGAGTCATTAAATATCATCTGAAAATAAAATATCCTTAAAATTGTTTGTTTGGCAGTAATATAAACATGAAATACAAATGTTCTCTAGTTTTCTGAGAGGCAAAGCCTTTCCTGAGAAACATAAATATTTTGCCACTATGGGATATTTAATTCTTAACTAAATGCAAAACTAATTACTGTGTTCAAATAGTATTCAGAGGCTTCTATTTTGACATAGTATTTCAAGTATTCTTGACTGGAAGATTATTCTAGATAATCAACAGTTTCTTTGAACAATCCCATCTCCAATTTAGAATAATCATTGATTTATTCCAAGAAGAATTCCAAATGATAACCATTATTAATTTGAACACTAACTGAGAATCTGAAGTAAGATTAACACAAGGCCAAGCAAAAAGCTAGTATTGGCACAGGAACCAACATACTCAAGATTTCCGAACTCTCAAAATTGTGGGGATTTAAAAAAAATTGTGTCTTTGTTTTTTGTTTCTGGGTTTCTTTTCGGGTGGGAAAAACCAAGATTCTCCCTATGATAGAATGGGCCAGAGACACCAATATTCTTCCCAGACATTTATCTATATAACCATGGCTTATTGTTCAACTATATTCCCTTGAAAAGAACTTGGTAACCACATGAGAAGCATATTTAAGACATTTAAGTAGTTTTTATTTACATAGGATATAAGGAAAGGTGTGTTTTCACCATATTAATCTCTTCAGACATCAGTTCTGACATATTTAGCTGTTTGCAAGCAAACCACTATATTTATCCTTCCTTAAGATAAATAATATAGAAAAATATAGCTCATATATTTCATAGATTTCTTAGATAATCAAGTAAGATAGTGTGTCCAAAGCATCCAGCAGTTCCTAGCAAACAATTCTTGCACAAGTAGTAGCTATGATTTTGCATAAACTTCTTACAAGGATGTGGCTAGGTGGCTATGTAAATGGATCGGTTGCTTATAATTTTCAAGTTTATTTTAAAAATTAGATGAATATTATATACCTTTAAAAATTATTTTATTTTTATACTAGAGGCCTGGTGCATGAATTCGTGCACAGGTGGGATTCAGCTGGCCCACCCCAATGGGGGCCAATTAGGCCAGGCTGGTGGGCAGGAAGGGGGAAAGGAAAGGGATGATTGGGGCTGGGCTGGCCAGGGGGAGCTGCGGGAGGTTGGCCAGCTGGCCCTGTCCCCGATGATGGAAAGGAATCAGGGGCAGGGCCGGCCATGGAGAGAGGCCATTGGTGGTTTGCTGGCCATCCCTGGCCCTGATTGGGGTGAGGGTGGGGCAATTGGGATCTGGTCTGGCAGAGTCTAGGGGGAGGTGCTGCAGGAGGTTGGGGGGCACCAATTTGGGCTCTGATCAGGCTGGTTGGCTGCAGCAGTGTTCACCATAGCGACTGGTCATCCCAGTTGTTCCAGTCATTCCAGCGTTCAGGTCGCTTGGCTTTTATATATATATAGATCATTGTGCAAAAATGGATCTGCACACTGGATATCCAGTAAAGTTTCTACCACCTAAAAAAGGATAGTAGGACTCCTAAAAGATGACTGCTTCTGCATATTCTCCTATTTCCTTGAGCACCTTTGATAACTCTGGGGAAAAGGGGATATTTTAGAACAGAAGAGTCTCTACAAAGCTCATTCCCTAAAACAAACAAAAAAAAGGATGGAACTGAAAAAGCTCAGGAGAATTTTTCGAAGAACTTAGTTTATTGTGCCTCTACTTTATTCAGTTTTCTAAGAAAGTAATTCTTACCTAAAACTTGCTAGCCCTAAGATTTAATAAATGTAAAGCATCTGACAGTTTTCCTCAGAAAATGAATGCAAAGAGAATGAAAGAGAGTGATTGGCAGGAAGGTAAATACAAGAGGGCAGAGAATAGACGGTAGAAGTACACGTCTGGGTAACTATATGACACTGAAAGCTATTAAAGGTGACAGTAGCTTCCTCATTTGTCTACACTGTCTTTTATGCAAAACTTGCTCCAATTAGCCCTGCAGTGACCTCTCCTCATACAACACAGCTTGGGGTTTGAATGCCTCTTGGATTGGCTTGAAATTTTATTCAATTTTGTGCTGACAGTGGCAACAGTATCTAATAACATAAAGATTTTAGACTCTTCCTGTGTAATAGTTGGGTCATTTCTGTGCAGTTCTCACCACTTGAGACGACAGAATGTGTGAATTGGAGACAAGAGGTGAGTAATAGAGGAGGAGCTTCCACACTTTTCTGGAAGCAACTTTCTGGGTCTCTGTTAAGTGAAAAGAGAAACAGTAACTATCATTTAAGGAGTGAAGGTCACCATCATAGTCACATTCTGGGTCATAGGCCATCCATCCAGTCTGAGAAATCCTAGAGGAAAAAGAACATAAAATTGAAATGCTTTTTATGGTGCGCTCTCGCTCCTCCACCTATTATATATTTTTCATCAAAGTGTTTGATTATAAATCCTGGCCTTCCTGTTTGTAATGTGAAGTGAAGTTACCCATGGGATTTTGCTAGATATGAGATTTCCAATCCTCCTGACCCTGCAAGGGTGTCTTCTTGGACTACTGGTGCCGCTAGATCTTCTCTGGTTTTATGAGATGGTAAGTGCAAGTTCTTGTTCACAGTAATTATATAATCCCCACGTAGATTTGAGAACCCAACCTTCATAATTGTTTAAAGCTGTGATGTAAACATAATCTCAGGGCTAAAAATTGACCAATATTATTGCAGCCTTTTGGAACTATGTACATACTCCCAATATTAGGAAAGGAAGAATTCACCTGATGGTAAGAAAGAGGTATCCCACAGTTGTTGCTGTCTACATATGGAAATGGCCCAGAGGTATGGCTTGGGGGTTGAGCGTTGACCTATGAACCAGGAGGTCAGGGTTTGATTCCCAGTCAAGGCATATGGGTTGCGAGCTTGATCCCCATGGGGAGGTAGGCTGTGCAGGAGACAGCCAATCAATTATTCTCATCCTTGATGTTTCTATCTCTCTTCTGAAATCAATAAAAATAAAACATATAAACATAATTAAATAAAGATGGAAATAAAAGTTGTTTTAGGAGTTTTCTGGGTTCTTATCATGCCATCTTTTAATCATGAACTGAACACAACAAGTACAATTATCCAGAAAGATATCTTTTAGAGCCTCATGAACAACACAGCATAGGAAACAGAGCCAATAATGGTGTAAGGACCAGGTGTGGTGCCAGATGGGTACTGGAAGTATCAGGAAGGACACTGTAAAGTATATAACTGTCTAGCCATGATGCTCTAACTCTGAAACTATTAATAATACAAAATAGCATTGACTATAAATTGTAATTGAAAAAAAAAATGGGGAAAAGAAACCTTGTTAATAAAATATCTTTTGAGTCCATGAGTCATTAAAACTGCTTTTTACCCATTTGATGGAAATGAGAATTATTAAATTCATCTCAGTGATTAAGGTGAAAGCAATGGAAACACGCTTAGTAAGCGTTCACTTCAGGAGAAGCACCTGGGATGGTAAATATCCATTTCCTGGGGGCTAACTCCAGGGCAAGCATGGAAGATAGTGTTTCTTGTTCTTTGAAATACTGCATAGAAACTGCTGGATATGTACAGTAGCCAAAAGAAAGAACAGCTGAACAAGAGAATGGCCTAGCCGCTATTGCGAAGGCATCACCCATGTGGTTTGCAGAAGGCTGGAAAAACAAAGGGAGACGAAGGAGAAGCAGGAAAAAGATTAATAACAAATGCGGTGAATGTACTAAGGGAGAAAACATCTCTCCATTTGTGTTATTAAAATGGGATTCGGTTAAACTGTGAGGCCCAGGACTTGGTTTCGGTGTGATAAATGGCAGCTATCAGTGAGTACATTTTGTTTCCAAGATTAAACACATCTGTGCTTCTTGGGAAAAAAGTATGGAACAACTGAGCTTTTGCAGTGTTTTCAGCCTCCCTTCTCTTTTTTAGGGCAACTTTCTCTGAAATACTTAATGAAGATAAACAAATAGGAAAACATGTGAACAAACACACAAACATTGGACTTTATGGCATAAAATCTAACATAGAACAGGTCACGTGTGTTGCTTTTTAGGAAAGTTAGCCCATGGTCCCCATGACAGCAGCTGGGTACACCCTCTCTGTTATGACACAGACACAGGGTGCTGTGTTCTCCCACAAATAATGCAAATTAAGTCAATATATTTAATTGGGACTGAGAGTGAAAAGGAAATGTTGAGAGATCAGCCTCATAAATCAGTAAATCCTCTAGGATTTATTCAGTTCCAGAGCCATTGGGAGGAAATATAGCATGACTCCTGGTCATGTGTAAAACAGCGGACAAAAGAGGATGAGAATCATAGGACGCACTTCATGCCTCTACCATAGCCTCTTTTCTTACCCTTAACGTCAGGGAGTTCAAGTGGAGTTTTATGTAAATTCACCTTTAATCTTACTGTGATCAGACAATATTATATAAACTGGTAAATCCCCGCTTTCTTATGTAACTAATTATATACTATAAGTCAAGCACAGAATCAGCGGGTGTTCCATGAATAATTCCGTTTTATCAATTCTTCTATAACACAGAAGGTAAATTATCTAATATATGCAAGTCAGTCTAGTGGAACTCATTTATACCATTGAATATTCAGCTTATACTTTGGTGTATCTAAATGCATGGCCCAAACAAAACATTGCCTTGTACAAAGCAATGCCACTGAAATATAAGCATTTCAATAGAAATATCAGCATAATTTAAAAAAAGACAAAGAATGAAGTGGCTCTTCTCTATAAGACTGGAATAATATCATATCTTGGTTCTATTCATGTACTTTTTAAAAATATATTTTATTTTTTACAGAGAGGAAGGGAGAGGGATAGAGAGTTAGAAACATCGATGACTGAGAAACAAGTAAGAACAAGTAAAATGTTTGCTTGTAGAACTAGGTGTACAGTGAGTGTGAAGAAAACAAACGTATAGAATCACCAATCTGCAAAGATTGTGATTTTTCTTCAGAAGATTCTAATAAGCAGAGGTAGATGGCTTGATTGAGTGAATTAGAAGAATTTATTATGGCACTTGGGCCAAAAGTCGAGTCAGGGAAACAATCCAAACAAATAAATAAGACTAGCAAGCTATAAGTATGATGTTGATATGATTCACCTCTGAGTCTGGGATTCATAGGAAACAAATTGAAGCAATGCAAATGGGAGATAAGTGATGGAGGAATTCAGTATCCAAAGATATGATAAAGATCAATGCTACATATTGAAAGTAATGAAATGAGAAGCTGGGATGAAGTTTATGACATGAGAGGTAATCCTATATAATAAAGAGATAATATGCTAATTAGACCAAACAGCTAATTAGAACAACCATTCAGACAACCTTCTGGATGGATGAAGCCAGGGCTGTGAAGGCTCAGGCAGCCGGGGCTGTGAGGGCAGAGCCCCTTGTATGAATTTCATGCACTGGGCCTCTAGTAAAAACCTAAGTGATGATAAAACTCAGCTATGGCCTGGGAATGGTTGTCTAAAGTAGGGAGGGAGTTCAGAGAACTGGAATCCACAATGTTAAGGATACCTGAGAAGCAGGTATCCTCTGGGCTAGCCATATATATTATTTGAAGTCATTATGGAGGCTGTCAGGATTTGAAATAAAAGAAATATAACCATGTACCCAAGGTTCTCCGCAGATGAGAGTATCAAAGGATGATAGAGACAAACACTTAAAGATTGAAGAGTTTTTGCATGCACAAAACAGCAATACTCAGAAAGGAACAATGATCATTTATAAAGAGCAGATTCCAACTATGACAACATGATCCATGGAGTAGGAATAAATGAAATATATTCTCTGCAGGAGAAACTGGCAGGCACAAGAGAGATTCAAATTGCAGCTAAGTCCAAATGTCAAAGAAAAAAAAAGTTTGGATGAGAATTGAAGCATGTTTAAAGAGTTAGAAAAGTAATCAGCGGGAAGGGAAGGCAAAGTGAAGTAGGAATGACATTATAGAAGAGGAAAGTTGATCCAGGAGCCTTCCTTGTCCACGGAGCTGTGAATGGCAAATCATAAAGTATACAGAGTGGCCCAGAGGGCTAGGAAATGCAGCAAAGTCTAAATCAGCGTTTTTCAACCGCTGTTCCGCAGCACACTAGTGTGCCGCGAGATGTTGCCTGGTGTGCCGTAGGTGCAGACAAGACAAGAATTTTATAATTTTTCACTATTTTGTTTACTTAATATTTCATAATAAAGTAATTATAAAATACTTTCTTTGTGTTTATTTGATTCCTATTCAAGAGAATTACTTTATATATAGTCAATATAGGCACAGAGTTAAATTTTTTAACATTTTCTAACGGTGGTGTGCCTCGTGATTTTTTTCATGAAACAAGTGTGCCTTTGCCCAAAAAAGGTTGAAAAACACTGGTCTAAATAATGAAATTCGGTGGACTATGTTTGCAAGTCTTTTCTTTAGCCCAAGGACATTGGGGAGAAATTAAACATTTAGCACAACAATGTGGCATACCCTGACTTGGGATTTAAAACATCATTCTGACATTAGGGGGAATAGATTGGGGACAAGCAATGCTTGTGGTAGAGAGAATATTTTCAGAGGCCATTGTAGTAAACCAAAGGAAAGAGGATCGTGGACAGATTTAGAGTCACTGAGTGGGATGGAGAAATGTGGGTCAATGTAAGAGGCACTTCAGGATGATTGTTGGACCAGACTGTCATTTCACACTAGCTCTCAGATGACATGAGAAATACTGATATAAGTGGCATTGATACTAAGTTTTGTTAAAAGTATGTATGTAGGTTTTATATATGCACTAGAGGCCCAGTGCATGAAATTCCTGCATGGGTAGGGTCCCTAGGCCTGGCCAGTGATCAAGGCCAATTGAGGCCTCTGGCTGCTGGCTGGGGTCTCCCTTCCCTGGTTGCCAGCTGCTGGCTAGGGCCTTTCGTCATTTCGTGCCGCCCCCTGGTGGTCAGCACACGTCATAGTGAGGGACAGAACTCCCAGTTGAACTCCTGTGGGGACACTTTGTGTATTAGCCTTTTATAGATATAGATTTCCATTATCAGCTACCTAATCTATCCTGTGTCACAGAGTCTGGAAACCTAAAAACTAGAGTATTTCCCAGAATCCTTTGCCAACAGGACCCTGCTTTATATTGCAACAATGAAAATAATGTTTTGAGATTCAAAAATCAGAAGAGAAGAATATATATTTTTCTTCCTTTAGATCAGTGATTTTCAACCTTTTTGTCTGTGGGACACAAACTAATTACTAAAATTCTGTGCTGGCCTGTCAAAATAAAAAGGTGTAATTTTGATTTATTCACATCAGAAAGCTATTATTTTTTTTTGTCTGCTTAGTTAAGTTTTATCAGTTGTACAGAGACATCACACTTGAACCTTAAGAAATCATAAACTCACAAATTCCTTCCTCTATCACTGCTCCCAATATTCAGTAATGAACACATAGATACAATTTAGAAAGCTATCATTGTGTTGGCTATTATTATTTTTCATTTTTAATGTTACAATCTAAGGGGAAAGCAGTCAGTTCTGGCGGCACCCCATTTGAAAACTGCTTTGGAGGATTCCGGGAAGTAGGTTAACCCACGGCATATACGAAACTCTCATCAGTTTCCTGAAAAACTCCATTGGTTCTCACACTGAGTGATTTCCTTTAACACCTGAACATCCTGGAGGCATACAGCCCAGCAGCGCTCCTTCCCGGCCTGCTGTGGGAGAGTTGTTCAAATGTCAGCTTCCGTTTCCCTTGGAGCTACCTGGCCTGATTGCTGTGTTTCGAACCAAACCTTTGACCAATGCAGAGTCTTGTAACATAAATGGCTCAGAGTGGTGTTGCCCGCATCTGAGGTTCCTGAGGATGGAAATCAAGAAAGTTCACCACAAAAAAAATGCTGCTCAGTTGAAACGTGTATTATAGCTTGGAAGCAGCATCCATGGGAGAAAGAAAATGCTGCTCCAGGAACAGCAGCCCAAATTAGTTTCACAGAAGCTGAGGCGGGAAAGAGGTTGTGTAGGTGTGAAGTCCAACTCTGTTGAGGTAGAGGCTTTTTGGTGCTTTCCCAGTACAAGAACATGTTTCTTCATGTGTCACGTGTCTCAATAGCATGTTAAATCTCCACCCAGGGGTGTGGTTTTTACTATTAAAATGAGGGGAAGACCACACAGTGTTGTTCTGGGGCTGGCTAGACTGTCCATTCCTGTGGGAGGGGTCAGGAAGCCCTTTCTGTGGGGGAAAGCAGTACCTTGCAGCGGCTGGCGCTGCTCTGTCTGGCTGTGATTTGGGTGCAGGGTTTGAGGGGCCACCAATGGAAATCCCAGTCTTGACAGGAGATTCTCAACCTGTCTCAGTGGGAAAGTGGAATTGTCATCTGATTAGTTGTTTGGGAAACAATGACACTATTGCCGAGGTAACGGAAATTTAGCAGGCTCCGGAATGTCTGTAGTTGTCTGGAAAGAAATGTTCCTTCCAACTATGGCTTTGGGAGGCCATGGTGATTACTGCAATGGAACTTAACTGTGAAAGAAGGCTTAAAAGAAATGAGAAGGCTACTTCTGGCTAGGTGATCAGCTTACAAAAATAACTTACAAATGCAGGGCTTATCAATTTGAGGCTCAAGGCAAGACCAAAAAAACAAACAAGGTTATATTACTGCTTGTAAAGAATCTCTAATGCTCTGAAACCTGGGGGTTCATGTTGAATATAAGACTAAGGTTAATCATTCAGGGTCCAGAATTATAGATAGTTGTTTGCAGAGTCATTCACAGACCATAGGACACTTACATGAAACTCAAAGCCTTAAAGTGGGGGTGGGAGTGGGAGTGACAGAGAAATTTGGAAAGCTGCTTTCAGGGAATTCTCATGCTTATGAACACAAGGACCTTAGAATTTCACCGTCTTCTCTGCCAGTGGAGACAGTGCCTTTACATCTGGCTTAGATCAGTTTTCTCTTGTTGCATGACCCTATGTTGAGGCAATTAACTTCTTTCAAAGGATTACTGAGTCTCCTCCAGACCCATACCCACCAAATTTCAGTTCCTACGTTCTCATAATAAAGGTCAAATCCAAGCTCATTCTCAAGAAATAGGTTTCCTTCTCTGGAAGAAGAGAACTTGTAAACCAAAATAATTGTTACCATTCTGCCTTCTTTATATATATATATATATATATATATATATATATATATATATTCTGAAACCACATTTTTGGGAATAAAATTAAAGGCTAGTAAAGCAACTAATCATGCAAAAAATAATTTGAGAGCAAATGCTATAATACTTTAAAATTCTAATGATCATGCAGCAATTAAAAGATAAGCAGTGATTGTCTCAGACCACTCAAAGTAATCTTTATGAAATTCAGTTTCCTCATAAGCAACATGAAGACACTACCTCACATAAAAGATATAAGAAATGAAAGACTAAACGTGCAAATTGCATCATTACCAGTAGTTTACAGTATGCTCCATAATCACTGTTTTGTTACTAGTATGATGTGGATTTATGCCGGGGCTGACCAGCAGCCCCTGAGAGACCTAGGAATGGATCACTCCAACACAGTTTTCTGTTTAAGAGAGGGCTAAGGGACTGCCTGGCTAAAGGAACCAGACAGCCTCAATTGCCTGCCTCATTAGGCTTTTATTATAACAGCAGTTTGAGATAAAGTTTATCTTTTAGATACAATCAGCAGGGTAACTGATATAGGGAGGGCGCATGTGTCTGCAGTGTCCTTTAAGCAAGGACACACAAAGATTAAGCATAAGGATCCCGGTAAACACCCGGGGGTCTGCAGGTGCACAGACTTGTTTGAAAAGGTCAGGGAATAATTAGGGGAGCCACCTTTGGCACTCCTCTACGTCTCTCCTGAGTCGGAATTCTGATAAACAGGGTGGGCGGCCTTCCACCTACTTCCCTTTTCTCAGAATGTCCTCCTTACAAACTTTCCAACCCAGGCTCATGCTTCCCCTCAGATCTGTAATATCTACCCACCATTGCAATCCTTATTGAAACAGATGTGCCTTTTTATGTGGTGATTTCCTCATGACACATCTGCCATAATTAAAAGAAAAAGGAAGAAGATTCATGTGGCATTCTTTCTGGGAAGACCCTTATTAAAGGAATTCCACTAATATCACTGTTGGCAAATAAGAGGTTTCCGAAAATGGTTTCTAAATTGGGTTCCCAGCTGTTTCCATGTTACCACTGCAAGATGCCAGGGACGGCTGCTCTGGCTTCTTATTCTCCTCACATGGTCCTCGTGGACAGACTGGCTGAGTAAACCAGCTGAGCACGGTTGGTGAGAAAACTAATAATTATACTAAAGGTCCACACAGTATGTTCATGGCCACTAATCTCAAGGGGGTCCTTGATGTTGCCTAAATTTTATTTTGCATTTCTTTAATCTATTTACTCTATTCATTGGCATTGCACACGTTTTCCTCTCAAAAGTTTGATAGCATATTATTCATTCTAGAAAGCTTAGATTCTACTTAACTTATTTTTTTTAAATTAAATGTAAGGAGAATGTTCACCAGCTCCCGTCGTATCTATCTCCCTGCATGCTTGGAATAACTTATTTCTGCTGTTCCCACTTATGCGTAAATTGTCCATATTCCTAAGGCAGCCTCCGTTATTTCTGTACTAAATATTATATCTCTTGGGCTGTTTAATGACTTGAGTCCAGTAACTCTCCACAAATCAATTGATCCTTCCCAATGAGGACATTCATGTGAATACACAAACATGCTCTTTTTCCTTCCATGCTAAGAAAGTGCCACAAACCGGGTGGCCTAACTAACAGAAATTCATTTTGTAAAAGTTCTTCAAGCCAGTTCCTCTTGGGATTATATTTATGGCCTTCAAATGATTTTCCTAACATTCTCATGTGTGTGTTTACGTGTTTGCATGTATGTGGAGGTGGCTATGCAAATGCCAGCATGCCTCTGCGCAGCTATGGATTTGCAGCTCTATCAATTTCAGACAAATTTAGAATATGTTCATATGTGGTTCTGGAATCATTTTTCTCTTTCCAAGGCACATGTAATTTTATTTTGATCTTCTATTAGTCCATTCATTTCAAAATGTTCAAAATTTTCCTAGTTATGTTATTCTATAATGTTCTTTTTAACTGGTTTTACTGTAGGTCTAGCAATGTGGCCTATGTAGCTTCATAGGTATATTCTTTGTGTTAACCTTGTCTACTATATTAGCCTAAACACTCTTGTTGCCCATAGTAATCTAAGTCCAGTGTTAAGATATATGAATCCTAATTCTCCATCAGATATTACCTGCTACTTGACTTGCAATTTAATGGTTAGCAGGGACACTGCAGGCAAATGAGTCCTGCTTATTTTTAACTCATATCTGTCACCTCCCACGTGGAATATTGTCCTGATATTGATGTTACTTATGAGAATGCCTTTTTACTTACTAGAAAAAAAAAAAAAGAAGAAAAAAAAAACCTCTAAGATCTCTCTTTCATGCTCATTATATTCTGGGTTTTCATCTTGGATTAATTTTACCCTTAACACATGAAGAAAGGGGCTGGAAGAATCAAAACAATTTTCCAAACAAATATAAATCTTTTCTCAATTAAAAGGAAGGGATGGAAAGAGAGAGAGAGAGAGAGAGAGAGAGAGAGAGAGAGAGAGAGAGAGAGAGAGAGAGAGAGACTGCCCCCCTTTACTACACAACTAACGTACAAAGAGAGGAAAGGCAAAGTCAACCAAAGATATGGAACAAAACAGAAAAGAGATTGTGACTTAAGGACTCTGCATCCGAAGAAAAGTTCCCATTAGGTTTTTTCTGGTGAAGAGTGCTTGCCTAGGGCCATAGTCCTGCAGTTTGCCCTCAATCTGCACCAGAAATGCCCATGCACAAACATGGAGCGATGGTCTTCCTGGTAACCAGGGAGGACGGAAACCTTTGGATTCTCTGTGCTTCGTTGCGGTAGGAAAACTGCCCCCAGTTGAATTCTGTCTCTCTTCTCTTCCTTGCTAAGTGTCTATTTTAGAGTGGCATTTCTCCGTTATTTAGAGAGGGCACTACCTACTAACCTACATCCCCCTGCACAGACTGCCAGGTGGCTTTATCTACTAACGCATTCTGGAGAGCACATGCTTGCTGAACATTTCCACTTTTTAAGAGCAGCTACTGTACAAGCTTATCCTGTTAGGATGCTGTTCTTGGGACCAAGCCCATGAGTGGGGGTGCCTGGTTTCTGTTCCCGCCGGGTGCGGGGTGAGGGCTCTGCTCCCCAGGCTCCTGTGTGTGGAGACATCACTCCCAGACACAGCCCTGCTGCTCGGCTGGTTTCTGCTTCATTGTCCACTATCTCCCTGGGCTATAGCACAGTCTCCTCCACTTACAGCGGAAGAAATAACCAATTATGCCTGCAAGACTGGGGAAAGGCTTTCCAGAACAGATGGCACCGGAGTGGCTTTTTATAGGATGCATTGCAACCTACTACGTGGAGAAGGGCAAAGAAAGAGTTTTCGGCTTATAAGAAAAACATCTGCAAGAGCGGGCTCCAAATTAGATTTCTTTTTTCATATTCAAAGGCTCGTATACAACGTGTATCTCTGGAATGTTTGGTTTCTGTGACTCTCCAAAGAAGAATTTCTATGCAGAGAGTTTTCATTTTTTAGTATGTTGGGCTCAAAAAAAAAGGTGACATGATTGTATTGTTTTAGGGTACTAATCAGGATGCTCTAGTTATTGGGTTAATCACCATGCTTTCTGCCAACGTTCTGTGTCTCCCCAGGATCATCAGAACTCACCCAGGCTGACCATGACACTCACCCCCTCAGCAGAAATTGGTTTAGAAGCAGTTTAAGCCCCTTTAAAGATTAGGGTCGGGTCCCCAACTGATTTAGCAAAGAAGATAAACAATAAGCTCCCTGAATGTTCTGTTTCTGGCTAAACACCCACTTACACTTCAGGGTCCAGTCCTCAGCCAGACGCCCTGGATTTCTTCAGTTTTATTCTTCTCAGCCCTATTTTGGAAGATTCCTTCAAAGATCAAATTCTGCCTGAAAATCCTCCCACTTATGCCCTGCATTCTGTAAGACTCAGGGACAAGGCCAGTTTTGCTTGTTTATGTAAAAGGCCAGATACTAAATATTTTAAGTTCTGTAGGCCACACCTTCTCTGTCACAGCTACT
This sequence comes from Pipistrellus hanaki, assembly GCF_964339955.1. Lineage (NCBI taxonomy): Eukaryota > Metazoa > Chordata > Mammalia > Chiroptera > Vespertilionidae > Pipistrellus > Pipistrellus hanaki. The sequence goes on from NC_140508.1 coordinate 86,395,464, forward strand.
GAGCTCGACCACATGGCACAACAGCAGCCACTGACAATGACAGAGAGAATGGGCATGGCTATTTCATTGCAGCTTTCTTCAAAAAAGGAGCACTCAGCTACATTTGGCCAGATGGCTGCCATTTTTAAAAAATATATACATTTTATTGATTTTTTAAAATATATTTTATTGAGTTTTTCCAGAGAGGAAGAGAGAGGGATGGAGAGTTAGAAACATTGATGCGAGAAAATCATCAATCAGCTGCCTCTTGCACACCTCCTACTGGGGATGTGCCCACAGCCAAGGTACATGCCCCTGACCAGAATTGAACCTGGGACCTTTCGGCCGACGCTCTATCCACTGAGCAAAACCGGTTTCGGCATAGCCACCATTTTTGCTTTTAGGTCTCTAGAGTCTAGACCTTCCTGACCTTGAATCTTAAGTTCTCCTTGGTCTCAACTGAAGTTCTTACGCTCCATTTCTTGGCTTTGTTCCCTACTGTTGATTTCATCCTGGGGACCATCCCCTACCTCCCCTTACAGGGTGCTGAACAAATAACCCTTTTGTTATGTCTGTACCACTGCGGCATGGCCGCCTCTGCTTCCCAGACCCTGTGCAGCTCCTCCCGATTGCAATGTGCGCTGGGAACATTGAATGCCACAAGGGCTCAGAAAACAGACTTTGAGGGCCAGGATTATGAAGGATGGGAATGGGTAGATATTATTATCTAATACGTACAAGTGTTTGCAATGTTTCAGACACTAATTGTTTATATATGAAAAACTCATTTAATCCCCAGGACAAGTTGTTATCCTCCCTGTTGCACAGAAGAAGGAACTGAAAGTGGTAGGTTAAGTAGGTACCCTGCTCCTGCTCTGGGCTGAACAGCTGGTAAGAGATGGAGCTGGCATTCACACCCAGGCAGGCCAGGCCAGTGCCGGAATCAACCTCCTTCCCACCGCCTCCTGGGAGGTGCTGCCGAGGAGAGCATGCTCGGAGAGGAAATGCACAGCTCTCAGCAACCAAGGAGATGCAGCCAGAGCAGCAGGGGAAGCTGAGGAGGCATTGCAAATCATTTAATTGGGAGATTTAAAAAAAATTATATTTTATTGATTTTTTACAGAGAGGAAGGGAGAGGGATAGAGAGCTAGAAACATCGATGAGAGAGAAAGATCGACCAGCTGCCTCTTGCACACCCCCCACTGGGGATGTGCCCATAACCAAGGTCCATGCCCTTGACTGGAATCTAACCTGGGACCTTTCAGTTCGCAGGCTGAGCCTCTATCCACTGAGTCAAATTGGTTTAGGCGGGAGATTATTTTTATTTTTGTTTTTTAAATTAACCCTCACTCCAGGATATTTTGTCCATTGATTTTTAGACAGAGTGAAGGGAGGGGGAGAGACAGAGAGAAACATTGATGTAAGAGAGACACATTGGTTGCCTCCAACACTGGGATTGAACCTGTAACTGAGGTACATGCCCTTGACCGGAATCAAACCCAGGACCCCTCTGTCCTCACAGGCTGACACTCTATCCACTGAGCCAAACCAGCTAGGGCTACAGAATATTTTTTAAAAATATATTTGTATTGATCCCCCCTAATGGCAGGGCCAGACCAAATGGTCTTGCGAGCCTTACCTGGCCCTCAGGCCAGAAGTTCCCCACCCCTGATTTAGAGAATGCAGGAGAATATATGTTAACTATGGACATTTTCCAATTGTTTGTAAATAGATTTTAACAAGTCTCCAAGTATGTTTCTCATGGACAGAAGTAAGCACTTAGATTGAGTTCTTATCTAGAAATAGTATTAAAAACCAATTCAGTCTATCAGAGATTCTCGGAACACATCTTCTAGGGATCGTGGTGGCATGCAGATTAGGACTCCATGGGTCAGGGAGGTCCTGAGATTCTGTATCTTAGCAAGCTGCCCTGCTGGGCTCCTCTCACAGGTGTGACCCATGGGGTCACAGGAAGACCTACGCTGACTCACTGCTCTGCTGTCAGCATTGTCCTAGTCTTGGTGACTGATGAACAGAGAGCTCGGCATTTTCATTTTGCTTTGGGCCCACAATCTGCATAGCTGCCCAGCCCGCAGGGAATACTGCTGCCAGTGGTCCATGGACCACCCTTGGCTTGGAAAGGGTCTGTCTAGGACAGGGGTTTGCAAACTGTGGTTCACCGGGCAAATCCAGCCAGCTGCCTGCTTTTGTAAATAAAGATTTATTAGAACATAGCAACACCTACTTGTTTATATATTGTGTGTGGGGCTGTTTTTATGCTACAACATAATTTGTATAGCTGTGACTAACTGAAACGATATCGCTTTACAGAAATGGTTGGTTGCCATCTGGTCCAGTAGCTGATACAGTAGAGATCATGGGATCAGGAATAGCATATTAAGCAAATTATTTCCCTAATACTAAGTATAATATTTCCTTACATTTCTTACCTTGTTTTTTTTTTTTTTTTAAAGTATTTTTAATATACATTGACCCAATTTCTCTCCTAGCATTCCTGTGAAGTTGATGCTATATTTGTAGTGTATCTGTTGGAAACTAGGATTCAGAAGCCTTCACATGCTTGTGGAGGATGTGTGATGACAGTTTGCTTTAAAAACCTAGGCTGTTTTTTTTTTGGTTACACCCCAGTCACATGCTCTGCTTCTCTCTGATGGTTGTCTTAGAGCATTTCTCCTCTAAATAAAGGCTGTAGCTACGTCTAGTCTCATCCAATGACATCATTTTTACACAGTAGTTACGTGGGTATCCGGTAGCTTTCCACACAACAGAGGGGTTCCCAGAGCTAATGAGGGGGCTCGCTGAGAATGGGCAAGGTGCAGAGAGGGGGCGAGGCAGGCCCAGGGCAGGTTCCTGACTTGCTGGGCCCCTTTGGTCTGAGGAAATGTTTCCACTCAACATTGTGTTGGAGCGCTGCTTCCATATTCCTTCTTTCTCTTTGTTTCCTTGCTCACCCGACTCTAAGTTCCCGGAACCATCTGCTCTTCCTTCCCTCTCTCCCTCTTCCTCCTTAATAAACTGGCACATCATTATTGTCTTTAACAAAGTTGATCATCTGTGAGTCATGTTGCTCAGCATGACTACATTAAAGCATCATGCAAATGAAGTCTATTATTTTTTTCCTTTTTGTATATGGAGGGAGGATTGTTTGGTAGTAATAATGGTGACAATTGATTACACATTACACCCTATTATATAGCACAATGGTAATTAAGACAATGGTTGAAAATTTCACAGACATATCACAGAAAAGCATATTTAAGAAATGATGTTGAAACAATTTTTTAAATGACCATTATGTGGTTTTCGGCTTTTATCCAGGAATAGCAGAAGACTAAATATGACTGTGGCTTTAATAAAGACAGTAGAGTCACCTTCCACTCCTTTCACAAGAAGCACAGAGCCAAAAGGAAAAGGAAATTTCCTTATCAGTAGTTCGAGACTCTGTAGGGCTGGGGATGTGTCTTTTTACCTTACAGTGTACATTTACCAAAGATTATCTTAATAATTTCCTCAGTTAATGTTTCATCAAATCTATTGCCCATTGAAACTGGCATCCAGCCCAGTACTGCTATATGTGTGGTCTTCCTGTTTTCTAAAACTGGACCCCGCCTTTATTTCTCCTCATGAATTTCAATCTATAGAATGTTTTCAGCATGGAATAGTTCTTAACCTCTCAGAAAGAAGTTTTTCCCACCACTACCCAGAAAACAGAAAGGTGGTTGTTTAAATTGGATACACTACCTAGACATTTATTGGGTGGGGAGTAAATCAAGGTTAAAAAAAACTTTACAAATGAGAATTAAGACTGAATCCAAAATACAGGTTCTGGTTTCTGTTACTTCTTAGAATATGTATGCAGGGTATGTGTGTATGAAGAGGATGCCCCTCATTTTATTTGACTACTCTTTGGGAATTTTAGATCTCTAAAAGGTAATATAAAATAACACCATATGATTTCTTAAATAAAACACACTCAAAAGACAACCATCCTAAAAAATATATATATCAATACATTGAATAAGATTTCAGTTTGATTAAGTGCAAATCCAAAAACCAATCCACCAATTGGCTTCCATGGTTTAATCTATGGCAGTCATGTGACATGATAGGAAATCTCACACCCTGCTAGCCAGAATCTGAATTGGATAATGAGCTTAGAATAAATTTTGGAATTATCTATCTGTGTTATAAATATGGACTGATACGTCTCTACCTTTAAATGCAACTTAATAATGTGCACTCAGAGATGTGCAGAAAGATGCTTAGAGCAGCTTTACCTGTAATTGCCCAAATTAGAAACAATTGTAGTGCCCATTAACTGGAGACTAGATAAATCATGGGGTATGTTTATTTGCCTGGCCCGAGAACCTGCCGAATGCCCGATATAGGGTATGATCTTAATATATATATATATATATATATGCATTAAATAAACAAATATACATAATGAGAAGTTGAAATGATTTAATTTAAATTTCTAACATGGAATAATATGGATGAAACAATGCTGAGCAAAATATATATATATATCTGACTTCAGAGTGCACTTAGAGAATTGTTCCATTTATATAAAAAATCAAAGACGTTCCTCAATCATCCCTCAGTGTTACAGTCAGAAGAGTGGTCCCCTTAAGAGAGGAAGTGGGTGTGATTGTGAGGGTGTGAGCATGCTGCTGAGGGGCTGGGAATGCTCTGTTTCCGGACCTGGTGGGAGCTTCCTGAATTTTCATTTTGTAATAACTCATTGAGCTCTGTACTTATTGTTTATGTACTCATATGTGTGTGTGTATGTGTACCTTTTGTGTGTGTGTGTACATTGAGCTCTATACTTATCATTTATGTACGTCTGTGTGTGTGTGTGTGTGTGTGTCATTTCTTTCTTGAAAAAGGAGAAAGTACAATGATATAATCAATGTAGTAAAAAAAAAATACTTTCCCAATTAATTCATCCCAGAATAATACAAATTTGTGATTAGATACATTTTCCCACAGTTCAACAGAAGTGATTATTTTTCTTCCTGTTCTAGAAATATATTAAACATCTAACATCATTTTGGTTGAGTTAATAATGCTACAAATAACTTGCAACCAATTATTAATAATATGAAGCCATGGTAGAATGCCTTTTATTATCTGTCCATAAAGAGATATTCCTATTGATAAAGTTATGAATCGAATAATTTAAAATTAAAAGCAAGTAAGATACCCCTTGAATTAACATTTGATATGTTTACCTTGAAATGGTTAAGAGATAAATGCAACCTTGTTCTGTCAGGAGAGGAAAGATGTTCCTTTTGCAGAATCCGGAGTGAACACTGACTGATACATACATATATGCATTGAAAGCTATGAAAGGGAAGCCACAATAAATATAGCTTCTGTCTAAAGAAAATTCAAAAAGAGGGGAAAGTAGAAAAAGGCATGCCTGGGACATAAATGCACTGATAATGAAATACCGTAGCTTAGAATTGACAACACCTGGTCGTTTCTATTTGTCTCATCAACCAGGCAGCAGGCTATGCCACTTGTCCTCTAAGAAGGAATACAAAAGCCATCTGAAAAATAAGATTAATAAGTTCCAAGAAAAATTTTGGCAGAGTAATTAACAGGTTTGGAATTCAAGAACTCCAAAGGATTAATTTTAAAAATACAGAAAAGGCATGGTCAAAACAAGCAACTGTTCACAAAGTGAGAAAATGGCTATATTTAGCAAGAGGGAGGATAAACACACACACACACACACACACACACACACACACACAATAATTATTTAATTGCTACTTTTAAGAAACAGAACTAAATGTTTTGTAGGAACGTCCAACAGCAAGGGGTCCTACAGGAGTGAATGAAAGGGTACCCAGGCAGTTTCTACAAGGAGCTTCGCAGGAGAAAGAGCCTCCAGAGAAGGGGAGTAAGGGACATAGCGGACGGAGTGGGAACCGCCTGGCACAGTTAGACAAGTTCTATCAGAACAGAAATAACAACGGGATGTGCCTGACACTGTACTTTTCATAAAAGAAAATTCCGGTCTATCATCTGGTCACCTTGTGTGGATATTACTTTTAGAGTCCCTTATTTTCCCTGGGAGAGAAATAAGGATAAACCAGGAGAATGCTCACTGCAACCCTCCATCTGCGGCCAGAATGGATAGTCAGGCACAGGGACCTTAAGTGACAGCGGGAGGCAGAGAATGGAGTTTCTCCACAAGCGTCAAGTTGCTGTCTTTTCCCAAAAGAGGGCATCGTTTATTTTATGTTGTAAATTCAAATTAGCATGATTTGAAATTTAGGGGAATAACTTGCATTTACTTCCTAGATTTTGAAGTAGGCACACAGGAGGAACATTAGGGTGGGGGAATGAAAAGGGCTCTCTGAGTGTGTAATGCATGCAGGGAACTAAACTCACTAGTACCTTAGGGAAGTGACCTATTTCCCACGTGTGCTTAGTACTTTATATGCTACATGTGTGCAGAAGGAGGTCCACGAAGGCGAAACACATTGCTGGAAGTCAGCTGATGGTAAGTGCTGGAGTGAAAACATTGAGCACAGCCAGGTCGGCTGTCTGAGCATTGGCTCAGGGGTTGAGCATTGACCTATGAACCAGGAGGTCACGGTTCCCGGCCAGGGCATATTCCCCAGATTGAAGGCTCCATCCCAGGTTCGGGGTGTGCAGGAGTCAGCCAATCAATGATCCTCTCTCATCACTGATGTTTCTATCTCTCTTTGCCTCTCCCCTCTCTGAAATCAATAAAAATATATATTTTTAAAAAATTTTTTAAGTTGAAAACATACTATTTGAGACGTTCCTTTTACCACCCATTACTTCGTACTGCCTCCCTAGGACCCAGAGAATGAGCAAACCGGCCAGCATTGCTCAGCGTTGACTTTATTGTGGGGTCAAGAACACAGCCCCTCACGAGACATAAAACATTCCCTCCCGGCCCTCTCGTTCTCCGAGGTTCCTGTACGCCTCTGCGCGCAGAGGGAGAGGCATCCATCCAGCGCAGTGTTTTCAGAGGAAATAGCCATCGCCGTAATTCCTCAGGCCCTGCGCTCAGAAACCCCAGCCGCCGCGGGGAATGGCTGAGGAAAAGGCCTGGAGGACCACTCCATCTCCCCCTCGTTTCCTGGAGACCGGGGTCCGTTGCTACAGTGACAGCTCTTGAAAGTGTAAACGTTATCAAGGACATTCACCTCTTAACGGCGGCTGGGAAATAAAAGTTTGATCGAATGTTCTCGAGAAACGCTAAGGTTTGATATAGTAAACCATTTCAGTTTCTCGTTATGTATATTTATGTATTTAATAAAGATAGATGAGGAGCATAATCCATACCAGGCACTCTGGCAGGCCCGGGAACAGGTAAATAAAAAGAATCTTTCTCCGGAGGCTGAACGTAAGGAACTGGAAACTGCGGAGGAGACGGGGGTCTTTGCTCTCAGTCCCACTCCCCGGGCCCTCCCTTCAGCGCCGCCTCCCAAAGCCACCCTGAGGGCAGCAGGCTCTCCCAGGCTCTCAGCCAGTGCCACCCTTGACCTTGTGTCTGAGAGCAGGCCTGCTTTTCGGCTCCTGTCATCGGGAGGGATACACAGGTATGGATTACTGGGGAGGAATACACAGGTATGGATCACTGGGGGAGGAATACAGGGTATGGATTACTGGGGGAGGAATACAGGATATGGATGACTGGGGGAGGAATACAGGGTATGGATTACTGGGGGAGGGATACACAGGTATGGATGACTGGGGAGGAATACACAGGTATGGATCACTGGGGGAGGAATACAGGGTATGGATTACTGGGGGAGGAATACAGGGTATGGATTACTGGGGGAGGAATACACAGGTATGGATTACTGGGGGAGGGATACACAGGTATGGATTACTGGGGGAGGGATACACAGGTATGGATGACTGGGGGAGGAATACAGGGTATGGATTACTGGGGGAGGGATACACAGGTATGGATGACTGGGGGAGGGATACACAGGTATGGATCACTGGGGGAGGAATACAGGGTATGGATTACTGGGGGAGGGATACACAGGTATGGATGACTGGGGAGGAATACACAGGTATGGATGACTGGGGAGGAATACACAGGTATGGATGACTAGGGGAGGAATACAGGGTATGGAAGACTGGGGGAGGGATACACAGGTATGGATTACTGGGGTGTTAACTGCAGCCAATGGAACCAGCTTGAGGAGGATTGGAGGAGTAGCCGCGGGGAATCAGTGGGGAAGACTTTAGAATGGGGAATCCCATTCCCTCCACTGGCATCGGCATCCCAGTATGTCCAGCTGTGGGTGGTGAAGTCTTTGTTTTGCTGGAAATGGATCTAAGCACCAGGGAATCGTGTTTGATAGCTAACCATGTATAAAAGATCACAGTCATCCTCAAATCTTTTTTATCAAAATACTGATATTGGAGCCTCACCTTCAGAAACAAGGATGTTAAAGCTCACCTCTTAGGGCATCTTCCGTGGACTTGTCCTTAATTGTCTCCTCTGTCATTGAAGGTGAAACTTATGAGCACTGAAATCTTCCTCTCCAGCTCAGTTCTTACTTTCTCTCCAGCTCAGTTCTTAGGGCTCAGGTGCTTAGAACAATACCCAGAGTCGCCCTTAATAGTTCTTGGTGGCAAAAGAATACTGCCTGTACCCTAGCTGGTGTAGTTCAGTGGATGGAGCATCGGCCTGTGGACTGAAGGGTCCCAGGTTTGATTCCAGTCAAGGGCACATGCCTGGTTGTGGGCTCAATCCCCAGTGTGGGCTGTGCAGGAGGCAGCCAATGAATCTCTCTTATCGTTGATGGTTCTATCTCTCTCTCTCCCTCTTCCTTCCTCTCTGAAATCAATAAAATATATATATTTTTAAAAAGAACACTGCCTGTGGGTGCTGGGCATGAGGCATCCCGTTAGCACCTTTTAGGAGACAGGAGTCGAGCTTGGCCCCAGCAAGGAGTTGAAACAGGTGCTGGTCAGAGGCCCTGCGGGGCTGTGCTGTGTAACCTGCAGCCTCTGGCCAGGCGGGGCCCTTGAGCTGTTCAGCATGGCTCTCCCAGCTGAGATGTGCTAAAAGTAAAACACACATGAGCATTTGGGGCTCATTTTTATACATAAAAATGTAAGATTAGCATTTTAGACTAATTACGTATTGAAATAATACTTTGAATATATTGAATTCAGTAAATATATTTTTGAAATGTATTTTACTTGGTTATTTGCTCATTTTAAAGTGACCACTAAAAAACATTGAATTATGAGGGGCTCACATTTATAGTTCTCAATATATTGTATATATTGGTCAGTACTGTTTTAGTGTGTGTGTGTGTGTGTGTGTGTGTGTGTGTGTGAAGCACTGCATTCAGCATCACGCCCAGCAGGAAGTGAGGAGCCAGGCTGAACATGAGGCTCCTGGTTCCAAAGAGTGTCCCCCCACAATGCCTCCTGTGAACACATCCGTGACACTAGCACCGTGGTCGGCAAACTGCGGCTCATGAGCCACATGCAACTCTTTGGCCCCTTGAGTATAGCTCTTCCACAAAATACCATGGCCTGGGTGAGTCTATTTGGAAGAAGTGGCTTTAGAAGAAGTTTAAGTTTTAAAAAAATTGGCTCTCAAAAGAAATGTAAATCTTTGAATTGTTGATATTTGGCTCTGTTGACTAATGAGTTTGCCCACCAGTGCACTAGCACCACCATTTGTACATGTTCCTCCAGCTAAGTGACCATTTAAACAGGCATGTTAAATGGGGTCAGCTGAGCCGAAACCCGTTTGCCGAGTGAAAGGTCCCAGGTTCGATTCCGGTCAAGGGCGTGTACATTGGTTGCGGGCACATCCCTGATGTGGTGTGTGCAGGAGGCAGCTGGTTGATGTCTCTCTCTCATCGATGTTTCTGGCTCTCCCTTCCTTTCTGTAAAAAATCAATCAAATATATTTAAAAACAAAACAAAACAAAACAAAACAAAACAAAACAAAAAGCTGACCGACTAGTAAAGAACAGAGGCTAGGAAAATGGAGGGGAAGGGTCATGCACTTAGATGAGCAACATCAGGGAGCCAAGCTCCCCTGAGTGCCTAAGGGGCAGAGAAGTTTCCAGAACCCAGAGAAGTCACCCAGAGGCCTGCGGCTAACCAGTGGTCACATAGCGACAGGTTCAGGAAAAAATAAAGGCAGACTTCCCTCTTCCCCTGTCTCCTGAGCTTCTGGCAGTGGCTCCTCTAGATCTCAGCAGACAAATGAAATCTCTAGCACTCACATTGATAGTGAGCTTATTCCTAACCATAAGCTGCCATGTTGGATAGATGCTCTTTCAATGCAGTAAAAGATGGTCAGAAATGTGGTTGCATCTAAATTTTGTGTACACTCAAGTGGAGCGAATATTTTTAAGGGAGAGGCAATAAATACAATGTGACAATAGCTTAAAGCACTAGACTGAAATTTATGTGTGAATTTTAGACTCCGATTCACAGCTGAAAAGTATCTCTTATTTCCACGTGTGTTAAAGATTAATTCCATGGAGCGACAAAACTGCTGCCCCAGCTGTTTAAGAAGATTGCTGTAAGGGTCAACATTTCACTAGTTGAAAGGTATAAAACTAAGAAGTAGTATATAATGTAAGACAGATGTAGGGGCCCTTAGGATTAGAAAGGAAATAGTCTAATGTTTGATTTAATAGTCTAATGCCGGAAAAGTCCAAAGCCCTCCCCAAGGTTGCTGAAAATTTACAGGGTGTTATGTTGTCATTGCCACTTCATGCCCTTTTAGCACAAGCTCTAGACTTGTTTATTATTATCTCATTGACCATTCACTTTCTCTGTGTTATGATGTGAAATAAAATACCTTCCTCAATTTTCATTAAGAAAATAAAGCACCACTTGGACAGAGATCTGTGAGTGAAACAGGCTTGAATTTCAATTTGAGGAAAGCAGATATAGTACATTGCTATGAGCACTTTGTACTAAAATCAATCAATCAAAAATTTTTTTAAAGTTTTTAAAATATGTGTTGATTAGGAGATCTTCATAATTTTTTGACAGTATTATAAATAACAATATAATCATAAAACATAAAATGAGATAATATTAGTATTTGTCTGGTCAAACATACTCATTTCTTAGGGATTATGTTATTATTCTATAGCCAAAGTAATAAATTCTGTCAATGATTAAATTATATTATGATTATGGAGGAGGTAAATGGAGAATTTATAAAATTTCTAATATAACCTCATACCATTTTCCATACTAAATTTTTACCAAACATCTGGGCTTCTGAGTTCTCAATAGTTGTGTATGAGGTAGCTGTTTACCTGGGCTTCTAAATATATATATCTTTATAAGAAAGTGAGGATGAATTCCTATTTAAGATACATGGATTGGAAGTATTTTTAACTATGGCTAAAAATCCAGATGTAACAAAAAAAATATCATGGCAAAAAAATACCATTTTTACCACAACAAAATAAAATATCATAGGAAAATTAGTTGACTAAGTGGGAGAAAATATTTGCCACATAGATCATAGGTAAAGAGATAATATCCTTAATATACAAAGAACTTTTAACAATCAAGGGGAAAATTCCAAAAACATTCTATATTAAGAAAAGGAATAAATACATGTACAAACAACTTACACACCTACACAAATACACACACATATATTACTTAGCATAAACTTGAAATGTACAAGATTAAACATAAAAAGATATTAAACTTTGTTCATAATATAAAAAATCTATAATAATAAAAGTGTGATATGCTAATAAGACGGGACGTCCTCTTGGATAAACCCTGGGCTTGCGGGAAGCACAGGTCCTGGGTGGCAGAGGGCAGCCGGTGCCAGCAGCCGAGGGAGGGAAGGCCTGCTTTTGCTACAATTCCGTGCATCGGGCCTCTAGTGCACAATAAGGTCACACAGAGTTGTACTTTCTCACTATGAAACTGGCAGAAGTCCAGAAGCTGAACAGTACACACTTGGCACAGCTGTGGGGAACAGCTCCTCAGACACGGCTACTGAGAACTCAGAAGATGTGAAATGACTCACCCAGTGGGAGGGGATTGGGCAGGATCTCCGAAAGTTGCAGGTGCCTGTGCCCTTTGACTCAGGAACCCGACTTCTAGGAACTGACCTTGAAAATGCACCTCTAACAACATTGATACTCATGTTCATAAAGGCCCTTCACTGGAGTTTTTATAGCCATAAAATACTGTAAGTTACCTGAATTCCAAGCGTAGAGAACTGGTTAAATAAGCAATGCACCCACACATGATGTTCTACCATGCTGCTGTTCAAAATTTTTTTTGGAAGAAAAAGAAGAGACAAATTTCTATAAACTGTTATGGAATGATTTCTAGAGCATATTAAGTTACAAAAGCAAAGCGCAAAGCAAATATCTAATATTTTTTTCTATAAAAAGAAAAACATACTTATATTTATTTAACTTTTCATAAAGAAATGCAGAAAGTACACAATAAAATGTGTTACTTTAGGCGCCCGAGGGTGGAGAGGTGGGAAAGATGTGGGCGGGAAGGAATTGTCTTTAGGTATAAACTTTTGTATTGTTTTGACTATTGCAAACACGTTAACATTGTGCTTACTCAAAAGAGAATTCCGGCCTTCTTAAGCTAGCTATAGAGACAGCAGCACCTGCTGCGTAGGTGGCGACACCTCTCAGGAACACGGGCTTATGCTTGTGTGGCCAGTTCCGGGCCCTCTATGTCCCCCAGGAATCTCTAAATCAGAGGCCAATAGATCGTGCTCTTCTCTCTCCCATAACCAAGATTCCAGGCCTGGGATTCAGAGGATGAAATTGGTGTGTCCTTTCCCACTATCCACCATTGCAAGATTGGCTTCCCATGGGTAACTTTGGGGTTTGTAGTCTTTAAGCCTTCGTTCCTAAGAAAAAAGTTTGGTGATCAAGCAACTGTGCTATTAGATTGGGATCTGAGACTGCCACGTGGTCAGTCTGGTGTCCTTACGTTGGTGAAACAATAGGCAGAGAAAGGGGGTTCCTCCCGTAGGCTAGGGGGGAGCAGACTGAGTACTAAGTGGAAATTGGGTTGATTGTACACCATGGGGATAAGGAGGCGTGTCTCTGGAAACAGGTGACCCTGACGTCATTTAATATTGTTTTATCTTGTGATTAAAGTCCATGGAAAAGTAAAACAACTCAGTACTGATAGGACTGCTGCTAGCACTCCAGATTTTGGGGGGATGAAGTTTTGGCTAATCCCACCACTCAAAACCTATGACTGGCAAAGTAGCTTGGTGATATCAGAGAAAAATATGGTTTGGGTTGTGAGAAAAAATAGTTATAAGTACCAACAGCAACCAGCTGACCGGCTGCAGGCAAGTACTGTAATAATTATGAGTGTTTATTCCATATTTTTATATATTATGTTTGGGTATATATTACCAATTTCTTGTCTCCTCTTTCCTTCCACTAACATCTAACACACTGTGCATTAAACGCAGTTCACCTTGAATCTCAGTATTACAGTCCTAGGATATCAAAGGAGAATGTGTCTCAGAAGAGAAATAAACACTACTCAACCATGGAGAACCTCTGTGTGGTGGAGAAGATTAGAATGTTTGTGCTTTTCAAGGGGCTATAGCATTAAGTTAGACAGAAGTGTGTGTGTGTGTGTGTGTGTGTGTGCGTGTGTGTGTGTGTGTGTGTGTGTGTGTGCATTTTTTGTTTTGTTTTTAACTGTAGCTTTTGGGAAGTGAAGTACGGTTGGTTAGAAGAGGTAGCTATGGATGCCAAGCTGACCGGGGACAGACTGTGGTGGTTTATATTGTGTGCAGTTAGCGAAGCTGGAACTGTATTTCCCAGAATTCTCTTCCACGATTAGGTCAGAGTTCCTGCGGGTTGTAGAGACTCTCCCCACCAGACGGGGAGGAACGGGTAAAGCAGTGGCTGTGTTCTCTTGAAGCTTAGGTGGTCGCTGTGGCATGGGATGCACCTGTCACTTCCCTGCTGCTCCTGATTGGCTTGGAACAGCGACGAGGCCAACAATCCCTCCTAGAAACCTGCTGTAGCTTCTCCAAGGCCGGCCCAGCAGGAGGGCAGCTCTGTGGTGAAGGTCAGTGTAAAACAGCCCATGTCAGAGTTGGAGATGAGGAAGCAGTGCGAGGCCAGGTCTGGTTCTGTCTCATCCCTGTGGATCCCGCCTCAGCCCATGGAGTTAGCTGTTCTTACTTCCCCACTTTCTATCTACCTTGTCTTGTTTACGTCCCGTCCTGTGGGTGCTAGCCTGCAGCACTAGGCAGAAATAGCCTGTTATGGACCATCTACCCATCTCTTACCATTACTCAAATCCTTAAAATATAGTGGTGGTGTTCCTCTGATTAAATATATGATAGAGCCCTAGCCACTTTGGCTCAGTGGATAGAGGGTTGGCCTGCAGACCAAAGGATCCCGGGTTTGATTCTGGTCAAGGGCATGTACCTCAGTTGCAGGCTCCTTCTCAGCCCAGGCCCTGGTCAGGGCTCTTGCAAGAGGCAACCAATTGATGTGTTTATCTCACATTGACGTTTCTCTCTGGCTCTCCCTCTTCCTTCCACTCTCCCTAAAAATCAATGGAAAATATCCTCAGGTGAGGATTAAAAAATAAATAAAAAGAATAAATATATTGATAGAGTTACCTGCATGAGCAGTACGAGAATGTGGTGGAAGGAGAAATGCTTTTCTGGATACATCTTTTTATACAATTGCACCAATTATATTTCAAATTAAAATGGTAATTAAAAGGGAGGGGAAGAAAAGGGAAATAAGGCAAGGATCCAAGTGACCAGTGGACACAGAATTTGACCGCACATTCTCAATGTATAGGGGAGAACCTGATCATATTAGGGAGGATTCTTTCAGTAGATTTGCTGTTTGAAGAGAAAATATAGGCAGATCAAATATGAATAGATGTTAGATGTTTTATAGCTTTGACAAGTGCTAGGAGTCGGGATTTTCACATGGAAGGAGAGAAATAAAACTGTGGAAAGGATGAGGACAAGAAAGACTCCTGTTAAGATGTACTGTAATTGGAAATGTTTGTGAAAACTCCTGATTTTTAAAATACACTCAGGTCTGTGCCATACGAGTGTCTGCTGGAAGGGCCAGGAAGAAGGAAACCTAAGTGAACACAGCTGGAGCTCAGATCTCAGTCTCTAGAACTATTCCCACTAAATGTAACCAGTACTGCTGCTAAGATAAATAACTCACTGAATTCCGGTTCAGCAAAGAAGAAGTTCAAGAGGCTCTTGAGCCCTAGCTGCTTTGGCTCAGTGGATAGAGCATTGGCCCATGGACTAAAGGGTCCTGGATCCAATTCCAGTCAAGGGCACATTTCTGGGTTGTGGGCTCGATCCCCAGTAATGGGCATGCAGGAGACAACTGATCAATGGTTCTCTCTCATCATTGATGTTTCTATCTCTCCCTCTCCCTTCCTCTTCTTAAATCAATAAAAATATATATTTAAAAAAAGAGGATCTGCCGAAGCCGGTTTAGCTCAGTGGTAGAGCGTCGGTCTGCGGACTGAAAGGTCCTAGTTTCTATTCTGGTCAAGGGCATGTACATTGGTTGAGGGCACATCCCTGGGGTGTGCAAGAGGCAGCTGGTCAATGTTTCTCTCTCATCGATGTTTCTAGCTCTCTATCTCTCTCCCTTCCTCTCTGCAAAAAATCAATAAAATATATTTAAAAAAAAAAAAAAAAGAGGATCTTGGAACATGGTGCTATGCCAGGAAGTGCCCCTAAAACTAATGGGTTATGTCACAAGGAGTCAAAAGCCACCTTACAAGCAGTGTGAATACCAAAAATAATTAAATATAGTGATGAATTATTCTCCATTGGGGACAAATTCATGTGAACCTACTGATGTTAAATAGTCAAATAAATGAGGCAGAACAGAGGGGTTTTGCTTAGAAAGGATTGCCAAGAGATGAATGCAGTGAGCGTTTGGAAGAGGAAAACCAGCCTTTTGCAAGCATCATAGTTGATTGATGCAAGCAAGAATAATCAATTGTTTCAATTCATGCAGAGAAAGATATTTGCATTTCCCTAACATATCAATACCAGACTATTGACTCATTGTAAAGAAAACATGTAACTATCAGTGGAGAAAGCAACAATCAGTTGACTCTGATTCAAATTAAAATCCCCAGTGAGGGGCATAAGGGTATCATGTCTCCAAAGGTGATAATCTAAGAACTGCAAAAGATCACTTATACGGTGTGGTGCCTGGAGATGCATAGCTGTGCCGAACATGAGTACCCATTAGACACATCCCAAACAATGGTTTCCAATTTTCAGAAAGTATTCTTCCAAATGCCAGTATCGGAATACACAGGAAGACTGAGGAAGTGGAGAGGGCACTCGCTGATGACTGTGAAAGTACAGTAAGCAGACTTACTCCCAGCTGCACTCCGGAGGAACTGCCTCTGGCGTCGTACTCCTCCAGCCTCGGGGAGGTTTACACTGGGCAGCATGACCTTTGGGTCGGGCCAGGCGACATTGTATTCCAAACAGCCGTGTGCAGAGCTGCCGGACAGCAGGCCCCTGACCACAGGACTGAACCTTAAAGACATTTTTTTAGAATTAGCACCGCCCCGAGTAGCTAGAGAATAACTCAGCTTATTTGAACCTGTAGACATTTCTCCTTTGTCTTAATAACATCAATAGAAATTCCTCCCTCTGTTCCTGTAATCATTTCCTTTCCCTTTTCTCATAAAAAACAACAACAACAACCCTACACTCTGTAATCAAAATACTATTTAGGTTTAGGTTTCTGCCTATGTAAGTGTTTCCCATAATTGCAGTTTTTCTGGATTTCAGAGGAAAACTTATTGTTTCTCTCTTTAGCCTTCATTTTTATGGTTAGCATTTTTAACACAATATTTATTCCTTACTGAGTCCTACACTGGAGGGTAAATAATCCTATTTACAGCATTATTAAGTCATTTGGCAAAATCGGAATATCAATAGACAAGGTATAAGCACTATTTCAATTTTAAATCTATAAATTTATAATTATACTCAAATGGTGTAAGAAAATATTTCTATTTTTAGTTTTATTTATTTTTTAAATATCTTTATTGATTTCAGAGAGGAAGGGAGAGGTAGAAAAGTCAATTATGAGAGTGAATCATTGATCAGCTGCCCCCTGCACGCCCCACACTGGGGATCCAGCCCACAACCTGGGTATATGGCCTGACCAGGAATCAAACTGTGACCTCCTGGTTCTTAGGTAGATTCTCGACCGCTGAGCCACACCAGTCGGGCAATATTCCTATTTTTTTTTAAATAAATAATGGAGAGAGGAAGAATAAATGTGATGTCCTCTCTAAGGATTCACAAAAATATTGCATGTGTGTTGGTGTGTATGATTATATGAAAGAAAATGGGGTAAAATGTTAACAATAGTTGAATCTGGTACTATTGTCCTATTCTTATTTTTATAACTTTAAAATGAATTCTAAATAAAAAGGCTTTTTAAAGTGTACTTGAAATCATGTGATAATAGCTGACTAAAAAGGTGTCAAAACAAGGTATCAGGCAGCTGGTTGCAGGCTCAGTCCCCAGTAGGAGACGTGCAGGAGGCCGCCTATCAATGATTCTCCCTCATCATAATGTTTCCCTCCCTCCCTCTTCCTTCCTCTCTGAAATAAATAAAACTATATTTTAAAACAGCGGTCACCAACCGGTAGCCCATGGACCACTGGTGGTCTGTGATGTCTGAATGGTTGGTGACCACTGTTTTAAAAAATATATATATAATTATAATAAATCAAAATCTAAAATGTCCTCAATTCAATAATTTATGTCTTATCTCCTAAGATGAGTCTGACAGAAGCATACCTAACTTATCTACATAAGAAAAGGATAATTGTAAGGTTCATACATGATGGACACTGGATAAATGGTTTCCTATATGTAATCATTGATGCTTTTATTAGGATAGTTTTCTTTCTGTATTTTCATCTTTCTTCCTTTCCTTTTTCCCCCCTCTTTCTTTTTCTTAAGAGACTTGAATTGAATTATATAGGAGGAAATGAGTAGTTTTACAGAAATGTTGATTCATTGTTCAAGTTTTTGCTAGCTTTCTGGCAAATTTCAAGACTAGATTCCCATTCACACTCCTCCCAAAGGTCCACAAAGAGTTGGCCCTAAGCCAGGGTCCGTGATGGTCTCAGAATTCCTTTCCCGTGGGCCTGGGGTCAATACATCCAATCCGGTTTGAGAGTCGTTTCCTAGTTAGTTGACTTTGAGACAAACCAAGTTGTCTCCAGATAAATGCAATCGCTTAGGACTTACAATGGCTTGCCAACTCTTGATTCATACTGACTACAACTATTTAAGAGTAAGTCACTGCCAACATAAGCTGCATGCTTTATGATAGTTTCACTTAAAATTGTTAGTTTTCATTGTGCTGTACTAGTAGCTTATGTGAGCTGGGTTAAACAATGCGCCGTTGTTCTGAGCATGCTCAGAGTTGGAAAACAATCCTTGCATGTTTTCAGTGAAAGCCGCTTCTGGCCAGTTGCTCTGTTTTTTGCTTGAGCTGAAGAGTCTATGAGGTCAGACCTATGTGCTTACTCTATGCTTTACCAGAACCCCAGAGTCCCGATGAAAGACAAGAAGAGCAGCGTCATTCTCCCTTCTCAGTAACGCTGTAAATACGCAGGCACCGTGGCCAGATCCATCACTGGGCAGGGCTCCGTTCTTCCTTCACAATAAACTGGTGCAGCTCTCCAGGTCAGAAGGCCAGCCTGCTTGGCTAATAAAACCAATGGGCACTATGGAAGCACAATATCATAATAGCATTTTGTCCAGCAGACTTGTGAATACCAATTTTCACAGCCTATCATTCTTTCCCACCAGGCTCCCCAGGGAAGTGTGCACACAATACAAGCAGCACATAACAAAGAAGCATTTCCTACTTGGCTTTGGCCATAAACCCTTAGGTGGAATTCCCAGAAGCGAAGCTGAAGCACAGGAAAGACTACTTGATCTTAATGGTGGAGGTGTGAATATGCCATTTAAATCTGAGAAGCAGGATATCTGTTTACTCTATGATCCCTAGAGCCCAACTCCTGGGCCTTGAAGTTACCCCTTTGATGGCACAAAGGGAGCCATAACTGGAAGGGCCACAACTTCCAAACCTGGAGAGACTGCTCTAGGTTGGTGTGATGCAGATTTCCTACAGCTCCGGTCAAATGTAATCCAAAGCGTGGCCTGGGCTCTGACTCATGGAGATGAGTTCCTGTCAGGATTGTCCAAGAAGGAATGCACAAGGCCAAAAGGGGTGAAGAATTACACATTTATTAGGTCATCTGGAAACCCAGATGGGCTGAGCCCCAATATGGCACCAGTCCCCTGGAGACAGGGAGTTGGAGGTTTTTGAAGGATTCTAGTTGGGCTCTTTCTGGGTGGAGAACTCTGTGCAGGTCTGGATTCTGGGACCATCCAGAGGGGGAGAGAATGGTCTTAGCAAGTGGAATGTCTGTTGTGAGGTGGCCTGAAGGTTTGTCCCCAGGGGAGGATGTATTGATTCAATTATTTGATCAGACCTAACGGTTTCCATGTCTGGGGCATGGAATGAATGAAATGTGACTAGAAGGATTTCCTCCTTTTGGTGACTAAGCAGGCGGTATAGGAAAATATTTGTGTTTATGCATGAATTTAGAGACATAGAAAATGGATACAAACGTGTGTTCTAGAGGTGTTATGGTTTATTGAAACTCAGATGAACCCTAACCAGTTCGGCTTAGTGGATAGAGTGTCGACCCACAGACAGAAGGATCCCAGGTTTGATTCCTTTCAAGGGCGCATACCTCGGTTGCAGGTTCTCTGGCCTGGGCCATGGTTGGGATGTGTACATGAGGCAATCAAACAATGTATTTTTCTCATATCCAGTTCATCTTGGTCTCTCCCCCTCCTTTCCATTCTCTCTACAAATCAGTGGAAAAATATCCTCAGTTGAGGATTAACAAAACAAAACAAAACAAAAAACAAAAAAACAAAAAAGAGACTAAGATAGCGTTGGGAAGACTCTAGACTTCAATTCTGGCCCCATTATTTATTGCCTCGGGACATCTCAGCCATTGTTCTACCCAAATCCCCATGACTGAAAACGTGAATAGTGATTTCTATTTCAAATGGTTTTTCTGAGGCTCAAATTTCATGGAGCAGACGAGTATTGCAGGACACATGCTACTCAGAGCACTGCAGATTCAAATATAAATAAGATGTAAACATAGACACATGGGTTGTGAGGTGAAGTATAATTTATACCTGTACTATAAGCACCGTTATCCTGGTATTCAGGAAGGAACTGGTGCATAAAAGAGAGGTGTTTAACCCGGGTTAGAGGCTCAAGAAACACTGATTAAAGAAGGATATTGTTCTCCTGAGCTTTGACTGATTCTTAAGATCTACCCAGGAGAAAAGAGTGAAATATGTATTTAGGATATTAAGCAGGAAGGGAACAATGTATGCAGAGAACAATGAGAAATGTTTTATTTACTAGAAAAAAAATATGAAGGGCAAAGATTAGAGGATAAAACTTAGGAAGTAAAAAGGAGTCCAACCATGAAAGACCATTGTGTTGGCTTAAGAAGCTTTTAGATAATGGTAACTTTACAAAATACACACACGCCACACACCATCAAACAAGTACCAGAAGGCATGGAAAGCCTGACAATGCTTTAGCATGTCAATGCTTGCCTGTCCCAGAAAGCTTGTTGCAGAGACACAAATGTAATCATTCTGATTTGGAAGCAGTCATGTTCCTGGCTGATTTGTCCTAAGACAGTGGTCAGCAAGCTGCAGCTCACGAGCCACATGCAGCTCTTTGGCCCCTTGCGTGTGTCTCTTCCAAAAAATACCACAGCCTGGGCGCGTCTATGTTGGAGGAGTGGCATTAGAAGAAGTTTAACTTTAAAAAATTTGGCTCTCCAAAGAAATTTCAATCGTTGTACTGTTGATATTTGGCTCTTTTGACTAATGAGTTTGCCGACCACTGCCCAAAGAGAACTAGAATGCTTATTTGATGCATCAAGCCAGTCTCCATTCTGTTCTCCTCATGGAGTCACTCTTATGGAGGCCAAGTTCAGACCAATGCTGGATCCTAAGTAGCAGGTAGCACTAGAGAGGCTGAGAGAGGAGGAGGAGCCACAGTTCAACACACTGAACAAATGCAACAAAGATGCAGTTTCTGACCCAGGCGATTTTGTTGTTGTTATCCTAAAATATGGTGCCACATTATTTCTGCTGTCACCGTGTTTCATAAAGTATTTCAAGTGCCACCTGCAGGCAGACTGGTGTCAGGGGTCATGTGGCTGGAGAGCTCCATGTGAGCTGTGGCTACCACAGTATTTTTGGACCATTGTCACCAAGAGCCGGTCCCTGCTGAACAAGCTAGAAGCCCCGGAGACACTTCCCTCACAGGTGGTTTCAGTGGTGGGAAGAGAAGGCTTACACAGATAAAGTCTCATGTGAGCATAAAGGGCCGGATATAGATCTGTGTAAAATCATGAGACTGGACAGTGTTGGACACCGCTCATATAGAAGACATACATCTTCACTCCAAAAAAAAGCGTTAGAGCACTAAGCAGAGTTTAAACGGTAAAGAGTCCAGGTGAAGAAAAGAGGATGAGTGGTTAACTTGATGGGTTTGGGTCAGAGAGAATCTGGTTGTAGAGATGGAGGTGAAGTCTTTCAGGAGGCACATAGGATAACATCAGTCAAAGTAGAGGGTCTCTTAGGGCTTCATGCACAATTGCTCCCCATGCTGTAGGTTCTGCTTTGTTTCCGGGGGAAATCCTCATGCTTTCTGACAATATATCTATATACATAACAGCCTAAGCAACCGATACAACCGGTCAACCGATCACTATGACGTGCACTGACCACCAGGGGGCAGATGCTTAAGGCAGGGGATGCCCTCTGGTGGTCAGTGCACTCCCACAGCCAACTTCCCATGGTCCCTCCGCCTGGCCAGCCCTGATGGGCCCTAATGGGGACTGGGTGAAATGGCCCCAATCGCCCCCAATTGCAGGCCAGGCTGAGGTACTTCACCTGCACATGAATTCGTGCACTGGGCCTCTAGTATTTACATGTTTGTGAACTCAGTAACCACTGTTGTGCTCTGGTTCTCAGATGGTGAAGAGGGATTGTATTTTCCAACATATAGAGGTGATAATCTGTCCCTTCACCAAATGAGCCAGCCAATGCATGTTGAGGATTCTGCAACAAGCACTACCTGATGCAGCAGATGCTGAAGGAGCAAACAGAGTCTTATAGCCAAGCCACGAGCCTACGCTGCTTAGAAGCCAGTGCGGAACAATCCTGGAAACAGACCAGATAGCAAAAGGAAAAAAAATACAAAAATACTTCACTTCAATTATCACAAAGAATACACTACAAATGCCTGTGGAATCAGAGCATAGTAATAGCACTTTGCGTTCTAATATGCACATGTACAGTTATATTTTAACTCGTTTCCAAAGAGATTATGGACTACAGTGTAAAATGCACAATGATGTATAATAGCATTATACAGCTCATTATTGTTATGGTACCAATTTTTATCTAACTCAATTACACATCAATGTATAGTTACCTGCCCAAAGAAACTCTTAAGAAATAGCATTTCCACTTAGGTAAATTGATTGTGTAATATAAAAAAAAGGGGATTATTTTTTTTGTAATAAAACCCACTCATTATAGAAAAATGCATGGTTAATAAATAATATACTCAGCTATGCAAATGATATTAAAAAGATATAATTTTTCCACCCATCAATTCGTTAAAGAATTTTCAAAATATTCACACTTGTCAAGGGCATGATGACTTGGTTTCACATATCCCTGGTGGGGGTGTAAAATTAGTAAAGCAACTTTCTGGGAAGCAGCTGGGCTTTGTCTCAAGAGTCCTAAGCACGTTACGACCTTTTGACCCAGCAATTAAACATCTTGGAATTTAGCCTAATGAAATAGCCTCATGATTGTCCACAGATCTATTTGCACACATTTTCATTTGATCTTTACTCATTAGAAAAAAATCTAAAATTATTTTTAAATGCCATATGTTCATAAGTAAAGAAGTGGTTTCTGGAGAGCATGATCCAATGATTGGCTCTGAATAGCCATTACCCAAAGAGCTTCTTAAGGAGTGTTTGATACCATGGAAAAGCACTCAGATTAAAATCTGCTCCAGGAGCTTGCTGTGTTTTGACTTTCTTTCCTATGTCCACCGCAGACACACCTGTCTTATCCTACTTCATATCTGTCCTCTGTTTTTAAGCCCTAGGCCCCTGTGTGTCTATTGGTGGAGATTCAATAGATGGAACTTTAAGAAATAAGGTCCAGCTAGATTCAGAAGCAATCAATCAGTAAAAACAGAGAGGGCAAGGAGGAGATGAGAGGATCCTGTGTGGAGTCAGGCAGTCCATGGCAGGATTCCTGCAGATTCCTAGTGAGGGGTCAGAGGTTTCTAATCAAAGGATGTTTCTCATCAAAGATTGAAAGTGGCCTCACATGTTATCATTGGAATGTGGAAAAGCCCTCAAGGGCCTTAGCCTTTACCACCAAGCTCTGTGATGTGGTTTTGCATCTATTTGCTTACTTGACATTCCTAGCACATTAGAAACCTCCCTGCACCACGTCTATTTAAAATAAATTCTGCCGAAACCGGTTTGGCTCGTTGGATAGAGCGTCAGCCTGTGGACTGAAAGGTCCAAGATTTGATTCTGGTCAAGAGCATGTACCTTGGTTATGGGCACATCTCCAATAAGAGGTGTGCAGGAGGCAGCTGATTGATGTTTCTCTCTCATCAATGTTTCTAATGCTCTATCCCTCTCCCTTCCTCTCTGTAAAAAAAAATCAATAAAAGATATTTAAAAAAATATAATAAGACAAGTAAAATAAAATAACTTCTTCCCTTGCCACTCTGAACTCCTGTGATTCTACAATTCCAATATTACACATTCTTCTATAGAAATGGGGGGGGGGTTGTTAGGATGAAATGGGATAAGGTATACAAAATGGCTTAAAAACCAGAAATTGCTTTATAAATAATATCATATTGAGATTTATAATATTCTTTGTTGAAGGAGTAATAAAAAACCATATTTCTTTTCCGACTACCTAATTAATTTTCTAATTAGTACAAAACCACTTAAGGTACAATTGGGTTAAATATCCAAGTCTTTATGCCTGGTTTGTTTGTCAGGAAGAGGTTAAAATTTTACACTAGCCTCTAATATGTACATGTTAGAAGAGGAGTTCAAGAGGATCTCAATATTGTAGTTGTGAAGTTCCAACCAAATTAGGTGTCTAAAGACTTCTTTTTCAGAAGTTCGGATTTCAATTGCATAGAAGTGTTTTATTTCCATGGCAGCCAAACAAATAAATAGACACAGAGTGCTTTTATAACCTGAAGGCAAAGTCATTCCAACTGGTATATAGGTCACTGGTTGTTTTCTGGTTCTGTGTTTTGTTTTTTCCCCAAACAAATACTTCTTTTCACTAGTCATTGACCATTAAAACCCACTACCATTTTTCAAACGCTATTTCTTAAATCGTTTTCCATCGGTGAAATCTTGAAAATCTCACAAAGCAGAGTGTAGAGGGGGCTTCAGCTGAATAAAGACAACTCGCAGGGCTGGCAGGAGGGAGGGTGGTGCGGGGCCGTGGAGTGTCAGGCTGTTCTCTAGGACAGATGGGAAGGAGGCCCCACTCCACGCGATGCAACAGCCTCCGAGCTCTCGCTGTCATCAACCTTCCCCTCCTTAATCTGTTTTAATTCTTTCCTCCCCACTTACTTGGCCCAGGTTTTTATTTTTAGATTCTTAGTAATTAAGAATACAAAGGCCGAATAATTTCTCTGTGACAGCTTGATTCGGCAGTAAGGACGTAAATCATTTCTGCAATCAAACCCTTTCTTCAGTCTTGGCTCAACTCTTCAAACTTAACCTATCTGGACCTTATGTTTACTTCCAGTTGAGGGTTGCTTTGAGGATTAAATTGTATCAATACTACAGATGACAGTGCTTTATAAACCATTTTTTTAAACAAAGATATTGCTTAGAAATGAGGCCACTTTAAAATATGTACTTTATCTCAGAGCAAAGTAGACGGTAGGGGTTCTCTACCTTCTTTTGCTACACAGCTGCCCTGTTTCCCCGAAAATAAGACAGTGTCTTATATTAATTTTTTCTCCCAAAGTTGTGCTAGGTCTTATTTTCAGGGGATGTCTTATCTTTCCATGAGCAAGGTCTTATTTTCAGGGGATGTCTTATCTTTCCATGAGTTAGGTCTTATTTTCGGAGGATGTTTTATTTTCGAGGAAACACAGTAGTGTTTCTACTTCGTCAATTGTTGCCATCTAAAAGAGGGGAGTGATTCAGAACAGGTGAATAGGATGTTAGACAACAAGCTAAGTGAGTTCTCCTTCCCTCCCTGAGGGCTACCAGCAGCCAGCGCACCGGTGAGTGAGAAGGATAAGAGCCCAACTTCACCAGGCCAGCATGACTCCATTGCTGAGCATCGCCCTGCTAACCAAGAGGTCACTGTTTGATTCCCAGTCAGGGCACATGTCCTGGTTTCCAGCTCAGCCCCCAGTGAGGGTTGTGCGGGAGACAGCCAATCAATGATTCTTTTTCGTCATTGATGTTTCTATCTCTCCCTCTCCCAAACCTATAAAAACATATTTGTTAAATAGCCCATCTCCTTTGCTTCCAGGTGAAAAGCTTGGAATCGAAATAGATATTTCTGAGCTCCTTGGGAGAACTGTGTGTAGACGGTACCAGAAGCCACACCTTTGCTTGCTGCCTTCCCTTCCCTGTCTTGCTGCGCACCCCACCCTCACCCCCTTCTCGTTTCTCCTGGAAGCACCTCCTTCATAAATCACTGAACTCACTGCTGGGATTAGGGTCTGCTTCTGGGAGGAACTGAACTGAGGAACCCAATAAATTTGTTTTCCATCTATTCAACAAATATGTATTGAATATCTCTGTTACTGCTAGCACTGGTCTCTTCCAGAAAGAAGAAAGCAGAGGTGAACAAAACAAACTTCTCTTTCTGTGCACCTTAGACTTTATTGGGAAGAAGGAGAAAATAAATAAATGAATAGTCTATAATACAATTTGTGTTACAATCATGATAAACATGCTGTGTCAAAACAAGCAGCCCAGGCTGGTTTGGCTCAGTGGATGGAGCATCGGCCTGGGGACTGACGGATCCCGGGTTCGATTCTAGTCAAGGGAATGTGAAGACTTTAGTGAAGTCTGACATATTAGAACTTTTACAGTAAAGAGGCATTCCTTCTATCATGGGTTAAGGGCACATCCCCAGTGGGAGGTGTGCAGGAGGTAGCTGATAGGTATTTCTCTCTCATTGATGTTTCTGTCTCTCCCTCTCCCTTCCACTCTGTAAAAAATCAATAAAATATACCAAAAAACAAACAAACAAACAAAAAAGCATAGTAATTGAGGGAGGGAATTGAAAAGGACAGAAAATACTATGTTAGATAGAAGATCAGATAAAGTGACTCTGATAAGTGCCCATTGAATATGCACAAAAACCACCCTCCCCCTAGTTCAGTTATTTGTTCTTGCGTTTTGACATTGAGAATCACATCAGTTTAAGCAAGAACTTAACACGTACTGACACTCTGATTGACCCTGGGAAGGGACTTCCTCACAAAGAAAAGGTGTGTGGGCTGAGGTCGGGGTAGGTGTCTGTGAGGCTGAGGTCCGGGTTAGGCACCTGTGGGGGTGAGTGGAAGGTGACAGGTACCTTTCCTGCCTCAGTACCTCCTGCTCAGGGCAGAGGTAGCAGGGGATTCAGAGATGTGGGGGGACGGCACTTTGGCTACTCTGAGGAAATGCTGATTTGTTAGAACAAACCCCAAGAAAAGGTTTAATCCACTGCTTTCTTGTTTCCCTTTTAGGAAAAAAAAAAACGAAAACAAAAAAAAAACGTATTCTTAAAACTTGGTATGCTCTATGGCGGTGGTCGGCAAACTGTGGCTCGCAAGCCACATGCAGATCTTTGTCCCCTTGAGTGTGGCTCTTCCACAAAATACTACGGCCTGGGTGGGTCCATTTTGAAGAAGTGGCGTTAGAAGTTTAAGTTTAAAAAGAAATTTCAGTCGTCGTACTGTTGATATTTGGCTCTGTTGGCGAATGAGTTTGCCTACCACTGCTCTATGGTGATGTGAATGCTTTTCTACCCATAGTATGGGCTCCTGCAATGTCACTTAGCTAGAGGTGTGTGTGTGTGTGTGTGTGTGTGTGTGTGTGTGTGTGTGTCTGTGTACACACACTCGCGTGTGTTTGCACATGCACATGCATGCCCCAAACTTTTTTTTACACATGGAGGAGTTAGCTAGGGTTTGCCTTGTGAAAGTAATGCTTTTCTTCAAACCAGTGTCTAAACTGAATAAAATGAATATAGCCATGGGAATATGCAATTAAAATACACATACCCACTGGAAAAATCGCATAGTATTACCCTAAATCCACGTTTATATATATGGCATTGTCCTCTTTTTGTGGCTTTTATTTTAACAACTTACATTTTTTATCCAAAGCATTTGACTTCTGCCTGAAATTGCAACGAGAACGTGCTGAAATAAAACTAATGTATAATATACTCCAGTCTCCTATTTATCCCAACCCTTGGAGACAAATCAAAACTGAAATAGAACCCATAATTCATTTCTTAAAATTCAAGTTTCCCATAATTTTAATAAAAGCTCCTCAAACTAAGCAAGCATCCAGAAAAGGCTATTCAGTCAGCAAGTACTGCTGGCTTTGTTTCCTGGGAGGCAAGGCTGGATGGAATATTTTAAGCAAATCACAAATGCAAATGAGATGCATTGCTTCCCAATCTCTGTGCCTGGTTTCCAGAGCCTCAGCTCCCTGGGCTGCGCCAGGGACTAATCTAAGATGAGTGAATGAACCGTTTGGACATACAGTTGACTGGAATTGCCCCGACTCTCCACCAGTCATTGTCCTGTGACGCCGCATTCCTCTTTTTCTGTGAAGCGAGAAGAGAGACAGAGGCCTGGCCATGCATTGATCAGACTTTTGGCATTAAAATATCTGCCCTTTAACCTTTCCCTTTTCAGAAATCTCTCAGAAACTCCGATGTGCATGCCATGGCTGTGTACCCGGGAGACACCACCAGCAGCACGTTTTTGTTTTATTACTGGCAGTGTGAAAAATGGACGTGTTTTAAACCCTCTCCAAACTGCTATTTAACAACCCAAGACATGATTGATCGCCAGATGGAGCAGTAAAAAATGAAAACTGGGAGATAACGATGGAATACAAATATTTAATCATAAATGGAAAAACAATAAAAATCTGGAGATAGCTATATGCTGCTTGCAGATAATAACCTTTCATGTGAGCAAGTGTCGAACGTAAAAACATAAATCCAGTGGCATTATAAATACAAATTCTTGCCTCAACACTCTAGCTTATGACCAGAAGCACTTTGTTTAGCTGTTCTAATTTAGTGAAGTCTGACATATTAGAACTTTTACAGTCAAGAGGCATTCCTTCTATCAAGAAAAAAAAAAGTCATTTTCTTCTGTAATTTAAAGAAAATAAAACAGTATTTTAAACTATATTGAAAGCTTTCAGACAAAAGACGTGGATCCATCATAGTGGAGGCCCTTATTCAATATTTTCTGTGACATAGAGGGATCTTACTTCTTTCAGTACTGCTGTTTTCTGGAATGTTGATGACAGGGCAATTTATTTAAATATTTAGCAGATGGTATTGCATTATTTCCTTATGCAATTGAGGTGTTTAAAAATCATTTTTAAACATAAATATGTGTTACACCTTAACTGAAGTTATTTTATCAGAAATTAATGACCTACCTCACCCTTTATGTTTAGTTTAATGATAAGACACTAATACTGGAGTTTATTATTCAACGGTAAGTGATTTAGTATATGAATTGTCTGTTGCCATGTTATGTCCACATTTTAGCTCACAGCCTTAGAATTCAGACTGTCAAATAAGGTTAATGGTGACTTGCCCAAGAGGGACATTCACTCTCAGGCGATGTGTAGCAGATTTTAGGGTAATCCATAGTAACCTCCCCTAGGCTCTCACCTGTCGCTTCAGGGCAATATCAATGTGAATCACAATACCTTGCTACAGGAGACCATTGCTCTGTTAAACTCCAGCTTCTTTCTTTTCAATTTCTTCATTGATTAAGGTATCACATATTTGTCCTGAACCCCCCATTCCAATCCTCCACCCCCACCCCCACTCATGTCCCTACCCCCTATTGTCCTTGACCACTGGTTAGGCTCATATGTGTGCGCATAAGTCCTTTGGTTGATCTCTCCCTAAACTACAGCTTCTTCATTCCTAACGCGCTGTGATTTCTTGTGAGGCCTTTGGCTTTCAGGAACACAGAGGAGGCTCACAGCTGTTAGGAACCCACCCACTGCACCTAGAAGCTGGCACATCAGGAATCCACGCCCGCCTTGCTCCTTGCTGTTCTCCTGGAAGAAGGGCCGGGTGTGGGCTATCGGAGTGGCAGCTGAATTAGTAACAAGAATGTTCGAATACATTTCATCTAGTTCCCTAGACGTTGTGTATCTGTTCAAAGGATCACACCTTAGAGAAAGGACTTGGTTTTCAGAGAGAAATTGACTCTACTTGTAAAATGGTTTATGAACACCTATTAAATTCATGAATATTAAATAGAATTATGCATGCAAGTGGCTAAGGCATGATGTCAGGTTCAATTAGCAGTGTTCAGTAAATGTTAATTTCCATTATTAGTAACACTCAGTGTAGGCTAGGCTGCTCATAATGCCACTGCCTGTAAAAATCAAGATATCCTGTCCAGCTTGCAACGGCAGCTCAATAGTTGGAGGCTAACGGAAAGTAAAAATCGAAGAGAAGTCATATGTCCTTGATAATTGCAGATGATAGCATAATGTGGGCATTAACTGTTGCCACCTTTATCTTAGGAAGCTGTCCAGCTGGAAGCAAAATGGCAACTGAGATTCCTGCTCAAATTCGAAGTCATCATGAGACAGCCAATCCTAACCTGTGACCCTCACCTGAATCTGACTCCCCTGTATCTCGCTTTACTCTCCTTGACCTATGAATAAAAGGCCGATGGGAGAGTTCACACACATTTATCTGAACCTGGAGCACAGCCATTTCAGGACACAAACTCAGATAGAAACCCAAATGGTGCCTGAGGGGGCGGGGAAGGAGAGGGGGCTGTGAGGAGGGGAAGGGGAGCAGGTACGTGAATGAAAGGAAGGAATCTGTGGCTGTGAAGATAATGAAGGAATGTCTGGAGGAACCAGTTAGCCCACATGGTGGTGTGAATGCTAAAGCATGTCTTTAATTCTCCGGCCTGCAGTCAGGATGTCTGCTTTCCGGTTAGCTTTGCGGTTAGGGATACAGCGCTGCTTTCGGGCCAGCCCTAGGTTCATTTGGCCCAGTGTTAGCATCTGAGGCGTAAGACTTGCAAGGCAGTTCCTCTGGGATAGCAGCTCGGACTCCATTTTATTTTATTTATTTATTTATTTACTTATTTATTTATTTATTTATTTATTTATAAATATACTTGTATTGATTTCAGAGAGAAATTGAGAGGGAACGAGGGAGAAACATCAATGTTAAAAGAGAATCTTTGATCAGCTGCCTCCTGCATGCCCCCCTCCAGTGATTGAACTGTGACCTCCTGGTTCATAGGTCCACACTCAACCACTGAGCCACTCTGACTCCACTTTGAAATAGTTATGTTTATATAATTTTTATACTCTGTGTACTTCAATTCTCTCATCTGAAGTTTTCAAGTCAGTGAACTCCTTGACCTGTATTCTTTGTGATGTGACGTTGTTACCTAAGAGAAGGTGGCTACTGTCTGTTAAGAGAGAGCATATTTACATACTGATGGTGTTTCCATGGTTGGCTTGAGACACTCAAAAGAATGACAAGGGAGAGATCCAGGATCCTCCACTGCCACCCTGGCTTCTTTGGACTAACTCTTCCCCCAAGAATGTCTCATCCGATGAGTGAAATTGTGGGCCTTGGATGCCTCTTCTCCCTCCGGCTCCTTAACCACGTGTCTACCCCTCCATCGCAAGGTCGCCCTGGAGGCAGCTCCACTGCAGTGGGGAAGGGAGGGATGGGACAGAGTAAAGGGTGGCTCCCATGTGGGTCTAAGCTACATTTTCTAATCCAGCTTTTAAAAATTGATTTTTTGATCCTTCATCTGACTCCTATGACTTATTTCTCATTTATTCCTGGACATGAAAAGGGAAGGGGAAGATTATCACCCAAATTATTGGTGTACCTTTCTTCAATGCCTGGTAAACAACCTATTTTCTGTGAGTTTAAGGGAGACCATTTTCTAGTTTTCTGGGCACATAATAACCTAGGAAAGAACACCAAAGCCCATTCTCTATCCCTGTTGAGCATTCAGAAGTAGGAAAGATATGTGGAATAGAAATATGTATCAGAAGTTGAGTATTCACCATCCCGAAAATAACACATGCTAACGGTCTGACTCCGGGCTTTCCATCCGGACACTGGGTTTTCACCGGGCACCAATAGCTCTCCATGGCTCCTTCTCATTTCCTCCTCTGTTCGCCATCGCTCACACCGTTTCTGAAAGAAGGCTGAGCGGAAGGCACTTGTGTGGGAGCTGAACTTTTACCACATCGAGGTTTCTCGCCCTTATCCTCTGGGTCTTTATTTTGATTTGTGTAAAGTGCTGTGGCTTCTTAATGAACATCAAGTCACTGAGAAGAATTGTATCATGGATATCCCTTTATTGATTGAAATGGAGAGTTCAATTCCAGTCTGAGGAAAGAAGTCTCCCGCATATTTAAAACTGAAAAGCCTTTTCAAGGGTGAGGAAGCCACTTTCCTTGTGCAGCAGAAAGCATTTTATTTCACTCACAGTGAAGAGGCTTTTTTTCTTTTTCTTCCCTTGACAGCTACATGTCAGGAGCCTAACAACAGTATCGCAGGTGTTCGTGGAGAAAGAGAAAAATGTGTATTTTATTATTGCAGCTTGTTATTTATTATTATTAGCTTAGTATTTCCTAAAGATACAAAATGGTCAACAACACATATCAACCATAAAGGGATCTTGATTTCCAGAAAAACTGTAAATGTTCACTCATGTCTTCCCTCCTTATTTTCAGTTCCTGGGAAGTGGTAGCGTTGAATTTCATTTGGTGAGTGAATTGATTAAAATATTGACAGAGCTCTTCGGGGGCTCACAAGAAGAAATTGGGTTGTCATTCTTTTACCTGAAAGATTTTTTATTTTTTTTTTACGTTTTTTAGGATGTGTTTTGAAGTTTGTCATTTATTGCTGACATTCAATAAAAGTTACACTTATTTCACAGTGACCAATGTTTTTACATTTTGTTCAGATAGCATATCAAATGGGACAGTATATTTGTTGCACACATCCATGAGTGGAATCACTGGGTTGAAGATATAGGTGTTTTTAATGTCAATAAGAGTCTAAATAATACCCATAGTGATAGGCTCTATTGCAACCCATCTACATTTCTGCAATTCAGAAAGTTAGGAAACTTGAATTTTTATCAAATAGGATGGTATGTTCTTAAAGTCTCTTTTTTATTATGAGTGAAATTAAACATTTTTAATATTTAAGGCCCATTTTTTAATTTTCTATTCTATTTTCCCTCTGCATTTTTCTCTAACCTTCCTATCCTCACCTCCCTCTTCCTCCCCTCCTTTGTCTTGCCCGTTTCTCTATTAATTTATAGGTCTTTTCTTTATTTGTAGGAACTCTTTATATGTTAAGGATATTAGCCATTTGTGTATCATATAATATTGGGTATTTTTCTGGATTATTATTATTTTTTTGACTGTGCTGTATATTTTTTAATTGTATGGTATTGAGTTTAATATTTTAAAAAATGTATTATATCTACCAGAATTTGAAATAATGTTAGAAACATCCTCTCAAATCTAAGGTGATAAAATAATTCTATATTTTCTGCTGGTAGGTTTATGCTATTATTTTGTATATTTGAATGTTAAAGCTATATTCCATATATCACTACATGCCCCACTAGGGATCAAACCTTCAACCTGGGCATGTGCCCTGCTCTGATTGAGAATCAAAGCAGCAGCCATTCAGTTTACAGGGTGACAGCCAACCAACTGAGCATCTCTGTCCAGGCTGCAGTGCATTCCTATATGGATGTGATGTGTGCATTCTAAATATTCTTATCAGGCATTCATGTCTTAGTAAGACCATTATCTATGGTTCCCACATCATCATTACCTAATTGACCCCCTCTTGTTTATAAACGGAGTCTCCTATTATGTCCCGCTGGTCTATTGTGTGTGTTTGCATGTGCCAGTAGCACCCTGCTTTAATTACTGACATATTTTACATTCTGGAAGGGCACGTTTGTCTTCTGCACTTTTGTTTGCTTTTCCATAGACGTGTTGGTTGATTCAGCTTGTCGAAGGTCCTCTCCTTCTCAGAAGACCTAGTTGTATTTGCACTTGCATGTAATATTTATATACATTAATTAAAAAGCAAAACAATAATGGACTTCATGCAATAGAGCAGGGGTCTTCAAACTACGGCCCGCGGGCCACATGCGGCCTGCAGAGGAGTCTGATCCGGCCCGCCAGGTTTTTTGGGCAGTGAGCGCAGCCGAGGTGTTACAGTAGGAATTAGTAGTTCATATAGTCCGGCCCTCCAGCTCTCTGAGGGACTGTGATCTGGCCCCCACTTTAAAAAGTTTGAGGACCCCTGCTTGAATAGAGTCACCATTAAACACCTGGCCCACACCACATCCAGTGCATCGCTGCCTCTTACCCACAGCTGTGACTCCTTCTTCATAGGTTATGTCACTATCTGGATAGTAACTATATTTCAGAAACTGCTTTGATCATGGTTCTTCTCCCATTGAGTGGTCAACCGTGGGGAGAGCTGGCTTTTCTCCCTGTTTCTTCACCAGATAGTGGGCCAGTCTAGGCTGCACAAACACTGCAATGCTTTGTCCTGGCTACCATCCTCCCTTGGCTACATCCTTGCCCTCTCAGTGGCCAGCACCACGTTGGGGGCACATCACTCCCCTCCAGCCCTCCCAGCCACCTCCATCAAGTGTTTGTCCTTTGCTTTGACATTCATTCACTTACACTTTCTCTGCGTGTGTCAATGGTTTGCTTCCAGCCTTTGAATTTAAGGCTTACTTACCACGTCACTCATACCATCTCCTTAATGAAATCATAAATCACTAAGAAAGAACATAATTCTCAAGCATGCTTCTCATTGTCATTACAAACAACGTGTTTACTTTCCTGTTACTTTCTTAGGAGTCGGTCTCCACTAGGGAAGGGTTTTCTCCGGATTTGGGTACAATCAGCTCACCCCTTTGTTTCTAAATAATGAACTGAATACCTGAGCCCGGTCCGATGCAGAAAGCTCCTTCCTTGTGGCAGCAGCACATTAGTCACAACCCTGCCCTTTGTCCTCTCTCCCATTTTTAATCACTGACAGAACTTTCCCTCTCCTCCCTGTGCAGCCAAGAATGTACAGGTTCTTGGAACTTGACCTGCAACAAGAAATGGATTTGTCCAGGGGCGGCAGCTAGCCCTGTGGTCTTTCTGGTAAAGCTGAGCCTGAGAAAGCTTCTTGTGTGTTCCGCAGAGGCAGACAGATCCTCACTACCAGGTGATGGCCAGGGTAAAAATCCCTCCTGAGAGGCAGTGCACACCTAAATTGAGGACATCTGGCACCCCACCTTTATTTACTCCTTGTTAAGCATCATAAAGCATCCTTCCCAGGCGGAGAGGAGGTGATTTACATTTGCAAAGCCCCGGCTGATTCATTCCTAACAAACTGTGCTCACGCGTGATTTGTGTTCCACCTTCCGAGATCATTTAGACTAGTCTTCCAGGTGCAGAGGTGAGAGCTGCCAGTGTATGATTTTTGGATTATCCTCAACTTCATTCCACACGACATTGCACACGTTGGCGACACTCCAACCTCCAGCTAGCGTCTCTGCTTGAAAGGATCAATTACATATTTTTGTAATTATATAGAAATAAAAACACATTTACCAGCAAGAATGCCAGATCTGCCAACCATCTCAAACATCTTTATTCTCATGCACCAAAATCTAAAAATAAGCTCTCTTTCAAATTAGATCTTAGTTTGCAGAGTTTTACCAGCTTCTAGTGAATCTTTAAAAAATAAAACACAAGTGCCCTAAATGTGAAATACATAGACTCAGAGAGTATGATTAATGGTCATTTGAGGAAAGACATTGCAGAGGAATTGTTTGAGGCCCCAGACCCAGACCAGCCCTTTGGGTAAGTGATCTCATAGGGTTATTCTATAGAGACCTGTCTCTCTCTCCCCTTTCAACCGGAACTTACCAATACACTGGAATAAAGCTCACATCTATGATTCTCCACTTACCCCATTATAAAATACACAATTCCTGAAAGTTTTTACTAGTGCTTACAAAAGCAATAGAAGGTAGATAGTACACGTGTAGAGAGAGTGTTTAAAAGGTAGGTTGCCAAGGTTTGACTAAACAAGGCTACCTTTGCTGGTCAGAAAAGCAGTATTTGGAGAACTTGTCTATGTAATCCAGATGAACAAAACTCTCCTGAAGTAGTTGTTTAATTAGCCAACATCAGACACTGTAGGAATCTCTTTTATGACCTACGTGGAAAGAGTTCCAATTCAGGGTTCCGGTTCTGGAGAAGGGCCGCACACAAATGAAAAGACTTGAGACTTGAAGAAAATCAATTTGGCGATATGGGGTCCAGGCAGTAGTCTACTTTAGTGGGAGAACTACTCCTGCTCTGGACCTGCCATCCCTTTTATTGAGGCTTTGGGGAAAACACCTTAGGTAACATAAATAGAAATTTACATGTAGCCCTTAGGCAGGAAATAACAGAAACTTACATGGGACAAACAAGGTGGAGGCTGCTTCAGTTAACAATGTCTCAATCTAAAGGGTGAGTGGTTAGAGCAATTAAGGTTGTTGACCAGCCTTCCTGGCTTCCTGTCAAGATCTCTTTTAGTGAAACTGATTTGTTTTCCAGCAAGGCACTAGTGCATTTGAGCAATAGAACAAGAGAACATTATCTTAGGATGCCTTGAGCAGAGAGAGCATGTCCCAGGATGTTTGCATGGAGATCAGGATCTTTACCCTGGCCAATGTGGCTCAGTTGGTTGGGTGTCGTCCCATGCACCAATGGGTTACTGGTTTGATTCCTTGAGTTGCAGACTCAATCCCTGTGTTATCAGAGAATGGCATGGATTGCCTTTCCCCGCTGCTAATGGGAGTGGGGCACCTCTGGAATAAGCATTTCCAGAAGCCCCCATGGGAGGGTGAGAGCTTTATCTGTGTAGAGTTATATCCCTCGGGTTGCAAAGTCCCATTTCCCTTAACCCAGTCCTGGGAACAGTGCAGCTGGAGATTCAGTGGGGTTAGGAGCCAAGCCAGTGTCCAGAGTTTCCATTCCAAGGGACGGTGAGTCCCCAGAGCATTGGGCTAGGTGCAGCCATCAGTCCATTGGGCCTGGGGTCCACGTGGCTGTGGGCCATGTTGTGAGGGAGTGCAGAGCAGGAGGGCCCCACTAGCTGAGTCCAGTGTGAGCAGCAAGAAAAGGGGAAGAACTCTTGTTCAGGATCTTATGTATCTCAGGCTTCATGCCCTTGCAGGGGCCAGGCTTATTTTGGCCAATGACTTGCTCCCATGTGGATTGACATGTAACCATTTTTCCTAGTCACCCAGACTTTACTCAGCTGGCCTACAATATCCAGCCTTCCCTTTGTTCCTTTCCAGTTCATTAATAACTGGGTTAAGTACAGTAATATTACCTGGTAGGGTGTGCCAGAGACCACCATTGGTTTCCCTCTCACATTGATGTCTCTCTCGCTCTCCCTTTCCCTTCCTCTCTCTCTAAAAATCAATAGAAATATATATATATTTAAAAAGATCTGAATCTTTCCTTACTTGCATCCATGAAAACAATGTTATCTTTGTGTAAAACTGTTGAGATAATAAAATACAAGAAAGTTATTAGCAGAAGGAAAAATAAAGCCAGCAAGAAAGTAAAATCACACAGGAATTAATCAGTGAGTGATATGTAATCAATACTACTTAATCAATAGTAGAATAAACAGAGATATTCCCCAAAGAAAAGGAAATGAACATTGAGCCTTATTAACTTTTATCAATCATTGTGTAAATGTATACCTAGACCTGATTTTTGGGGGGGCAAGTACATTAGCCTTTCCCTCCTACAAACCCAAACCCATGACCTTGCATTTTAAATAGTTTATTGAAAGGGATGTAGAGGGAGAATAATTGGAATTAGCAATCGCTCTCTCCGTGTGCTCATATAGACCCTTGTATAGGTATCATTAACTCACTCTTTTTATATTACAGTTGCCTTTTAAACTATAATTTACCCAAGTAACACATAAAAGTGTGGAAAGTCAGATATTACCAAAGAGCATGCAATAAAGCTAACATTAACAGTATCTCAATAGCCCTCATTCCCAGGTTCCCTGGCCAGAAGCAACTACTTGAAAGCATTTCCAGGTTTAATTAGTCTGATGAATACCCCCCGGAATTGTAAAAAGTCTAAGCTTTTGCTCTCTTTGATCAGATTTACACATGATCTATTGATAACTCCAATGCAAAGCCTGGACGTGTAAGTCTCTGCTCATATTTCCAAGCTCCTTCTCCTCAAAGAGTTATCTCATAGTCATGTTTCTTCCTCCACAGGCCCATCTGCAATTTCAAATAAGGATGTTCCACCAACCTTAATTATCATGTCTCACACCCACTTTGTAAGGTGAGGTGAGCCCCTACTCTCCCACTCATCTTTATGCACTCACGGTATCTTGGCTTTTATAGTCTTTAATCAAAATTAAGTCCTTCAGCCCTAACTGGTTTGGCTCAGTGGATAGAGCGTCAGCCTGCGGACTAAAGAGTCCCAGGTTCGATTCCGGTCAAGGGCATGTACCTTGGTTGCAGGCACATCCCCAGTAGGGGGTGTGCAGGAGGCAGCTGATAGATATTTCTCTTTCATTGATGTTTCTAACTCTCTATCCATCTCCCTTCCTCTCTGTAAAAAATCAATAAAATATATTTTTTAAAAGTTAAGTCCTTCGTAATTTGTCTGCAGTTTAATTAAAAGAGTGGAGTGTGAGTATAAAGTAGAGTTCAGAGTAGGACCAAACACAGTTGACCTTTGAACAACACAGGTTTGAATGGCACGGGTCTACTTACACACAGATTTCCTCTCCCCCAATAAATGTACAGTCAGCCTTCTGTATCCCTGGATTTTGAATCCTCAGATTCAACCAATGGCGGAATGAAAATAGTATTAGGAATCCACAGATGCAGAGCCAAATGTAGGCATTGTTCTGGCCAGTGTATGTAAAGGACTTGAGTGTCCACATACCCTACCCACACACACATGCACACACACACAGGAACGTGCACACACACACACACACACACACACAAACACATCACTTATACTGAGGGAGGAATGTAGTTAAACTTTGGGAGTCAAGAGTCAAGTTAAAAATGCATTTTCACCTGGTGGGATGGGTGTCTATGGCCCTAACCTGCATGTTGTCCAGGGGCCACTGGTACTGTGTTAATTACGTTTTCCCTGCAATGGTCACTGGGTTAATAAAAATAATATATGAATATTATGAATATCTTTGCATATATTTCCTTCTGATCAAACTAGATTTTAGGTTGACTACAAAATTATATTGGAATTTCTCTATCCTGTTGTCTTATGTTTATTATTTCCTCAGTCTCATGTTTTCCTATCTCTTGGTTTACTCTTTCAACGTGCTGAAATATTCTTAATATCCTAAGACTTTTTACCAAGTATACTTTCATAATTCTTTTAGGTTTTGAAATGTTGTATTCACATTTTAGTGAAAGTTTTTCTGAGTACATAAATCTACATTGAAAATCATTTTCCCTAAGAACTCAGAAAGCACTTCTCCATTTTCATCTGTGATGCTTAGTTAATGGTGGTCTGATTATCTGTCATTTATAGGATCTTTGATCTTTGTTTTTCTTATGTTTTACAATAGTGTCTAGGTATTTTAAGGTGCAATGTTTGAAAAGCTTTATTAATTAGATGAGTTTCTTTCTCTAGCTTTGAAGGACTTCTGGGCACCTTGTCTTTGATCATTTCCCCACCGATCTCTTCATCTTCTACACCAAGAACTACTATTAGTCCAATGTTAGACAGTTTGAACTGACCTTTTCTCTTGTCTATTCCTTTGTTTATATAGTAATTATTTTTGTTTTATTTTTATTAATTTCAGAGAGGGAGGGAGAGGAAGAGACAGAAACATCAATGTTGAGAGAGAATCATTGATTGGCTGCCACCTGCATGCCCTACACTGGGAATTGTGCCTGCAACCCAGGCATGTGCCCTGACCCAGAATCGAGCCATGACCTCCTGGTTCATAGGTTTATGCTTAACCACTGAGCAACACTGGCTGGGCCATTGTTGTTATAGCAAATACTTCATTTTATCTTCCAACTTCCTACTGAACATTTTATTCCAGTAATTCCTTTAATTACTAAGACTTTTTTTCTTCCTCCTCCTCCTCCTCCTCTTCCTCCTCCTCCTCCTCTACCCTCTTCCTCCTCCGTTATTCCTTCAATTTTAAGCATTCTGCTAGTTTGTACCTGAAGAATGTTCTCAAATTCACCTGAAGATGTTCATGAGATTTTTAAAACTTATCCTGGTTCTTTAAATGCCTCCTGTTTCATCACTGTTAGCTTTTACTTCATGCATTTTGATTATTCTTTTTAATGTTGCATTATTTTTATAACCTCCGATGCGTCACGGTTGCCAATTCACTCTTAATAAGAGACCAGGAACACTGGCTCGGGAGACTTTACATTCAATGGGAAATGCTTCAGAGGGAGAAATCACCGGGTGACTCTTGTACAGGGCACCCATGACCAGATAAGAGAGGTTTCACTCTAGGTCTCTATCCGTTAAACTGATGACCCTCACTTTCTCAGACAGCTGTGTTCTGCTTACATTGGAGCCTGGTTAAAGCTCCAGCATAGGGAGTCTAGGGAGAGGTGTGGGTGGTTGGCTTCTGCCATGTATGCCCTCCATTCATCATCTTGCTCTTAGATCCATTCCTTCCTCCCACCCACCAAAGCACCTGCCTGCTCTGAGCCTGCGGTCCCTTTGGCATCTGAGTCTGAGAGGTCTGGTTTCCATCAGTCACAGCTCCCCCTGCCAGAGCCCTCGCTTGTGTCTGCTGTGTGGTTAATCACTCTCCATCTATTTTTGTCTACCAGAAATTTGTTCAAGTTTGTCTTTCACTGATGTCACCCGATCAGGCTTCCTGTCTTTATGTGTCTGTTGCCTATCATGGTGCCTGGAAGGAATGTGTTACGTGTTCAAAAGCACATGATGAAAGAAAACCAAGCAGATTGTGTCCTCGGCAAAGTGTGGTATCTAAGTGTTGCTGCACCTGGGTTGTGCCATTCTCCCGGGAAGCAAGGCTATCCATCCTCCACTGAGCAAAGTCCCAGCCAAGTGTGCAACCAGGTCACATCCTTCCCAGGAAAACTCCTGAGGTAACATGTTCCCCTGGCATAATGAAGAAATGCCAAATTTCCTTAAGAAGGAAAATTCATGAAACCATAAATAAAATATGTTTTATAAATAAAATATGTTTACAATGGAAAGCTCATTCAAGGGGATGCTTAATTTGCATGAAATCCTTACACAGAACAGCGGTAATAAGTAAGTTTGGATTTAATGACATGTACTCATCAGAATCTGATGCTTGTGCATCATATAAAACATTTATATACAATTTTGTTTGTCACCAATGCAGATTGTCGATAGCACAGTAGCATATTCTAAATTATTGCTTCAGTACAATGATTATTAAATATCACCCACATGGAAGCTCTTGAAGGGTATAAATGAATAACATTATTATAACATCAAGAGTGTTTATGGAGAACCCACAATTTATTTTAACATCACAGTGAAGTTCTATCTTTTTGCAAAAGACAAAGCACACCAGAAAGTGTGTTTTCTTTTTAAAACTCAGTGAACATTTTTCAAAATCCATGTCATATCATACTTAAATGAAAGAAAAGAAATAAATTCCTACCTGTAAGTCAACTGATACTCTGGTGCTATACAATTATCACCCCGGAAACTATTTTTCAGATGAGGAAATACAGTTCTGAGGAATAATTTAATGCACCCAGCACTACGGAGTTATTTCCAGAGTTAGAAATAGAAGTCAGGGACCTGGGTTCTAGTGCAATCTACTATTATTTACATCACACAGTTTGTAGGACATTTACCCATATGTGCGGGGTGGGGGGGGGGCGGGGGAGAGAGGAAGTAGGAAATGCTTTTAAATATATTACCTTAGGTAGCTTAGCCAGCATGGCCCAGTGGTTGAGTATCAACCTATGAACCAGGAGGTCATGGTTCAATTCCCAGCCAGGGCACATGCCCAGGTTGCCAGCTTTCTCCTGAGTGTGGTGCGCGCAGGAAGACAGCCAGTTGATGATTCTCTCTAATTATCCATGTTTCTGTCTCTCTCCACTTCACCCTTCCTCTCTGAAATCAATAAACACACACACACACACACACACACACACACACACACACACATATATATATATATATATATATATATATATATATATATATATAGTCTTAGGTAGACCTCTGTTTCAAAAGACTAGACTCAGATCCTTGAAGGACCAGGGTGTCCTTCTCCTCAAGCACCGTCCACAGTAAGCCCCAGGACTCAAAGACCTTCAGAGCAATGTAGGCTGTTGGAGAGGAAAGTGGCGGAGTTTGGCCATTTCACAGTTAGAGTTATTAACATGACTGACTGTGGATCACTGCCAGTCCTGACTCCTGTCATCTCGCTAAAGGACACAGCCACATTGCTATCCACTTAATATTTCCACTGGCCCATGTCTGGATGGAATACATGTTAAGCACCATACCTGCTTGAGTCAGAAGATGAAAGATGTGGGAGCACAGATGGTGCTGTCATCACCCTGTCTTCCCAAGACTGAGGGCCTGAGAGAGAAAGATCTAAGACATGAACGAGGGGCTGTGCAGATGGTATCAATAAACAGGGTCTGGATTCCTGGGTAATGGAATTACATGTCAAAAATATGAGATCATAGCCGGGGGTGGAGTTCACCTCATGAGGATAGGAAAAACATTATATTTTATCAGGGCCTGGGAGACCTGCTCAGGAGGGCTTCGAGCTAACGGGACATAAGTGAGGGAGCGAATGTGCTCAATGTCCAATGAACAAAGCACAGAGGAAAGGAGGTGACCGGTGTGGATGATGTCACAGGTCATCAGAGAATGTCCAGCTGGGTGACCTGGTGGCCCCTCTGGCCACCTGCCCAGGAATGTACCTTGACAGCCATGTATTCATTCTGCTCCGAGGTTTGGTGACCTTGTAAAAACATTGGAAACACTAGCCTGAAAACTTAATGTGATTAGTAAAAGACCCATGTTACTGGTTTCCATGGGGGATGTGTTACTGGTTTCCATGGGGGATGTGTTACTGGTTTCCATGGGGGGTGTGTTACTGGTTTCCATGGGTGGGGGGTGTTACTGGTTTCCATAGGGGACGTGTTACTGGTTTCCATAGGGGATGTGTTACTGGTTTCCATGGGGGATGTGTTACTGGTTTTCATGGGGGATGTGTTACTGGTTTCCATGGGGGGTGTGTTACTGGTTTCCAAGGGGGTGGGTGTTACTGGTTTCATGGGTGATGTGTTACTGGTTTCCATGGGTGATGTGTTACTGGTTTCCATAGGGGATGTGTTACTGGTTTCCATGGGGGATGTGTTACTGGCTTTCATGGGGGATGTGTTACTGGTTTCCATAGGGGATGTGTTACTGGCTTTTATAGGGGATGTATTAGACAGAGGACTGTGATTTTCTGCAACAGAAAGATCCTGCTCAGACCTTACAAAGCATTTCCTAAGACTCAGTAGGCTTTGGGATGCCCTGGACTAAACCATAACAGCTAA
The DNA here is from genome assembly GCF_964339955.1 of Pipistrellus hanaki. Lineage (NCBI taxonomy): Eukaryota > Metazoa > Chordata > Mammalia > Chiroptera > Vespertilionidae > Pipistrellus > Pipistrellus hanaki. The sequence goes on from NC_140508.1 coordinate 86,438,585, forward strand.
TAATTCCTAAATGTTTGTTTCAAGGGGCACATCGTCAGTAGATGTAGTGCAGAACGTAGAGTGGGATTCACGGGTCACCTTGGCAAGTCCTTGCCAACACAGTCTCTTTCCAGACGGTGACATGCGCTGTGGTCCCAGAGCTAGAGCTACGGCGCCGTCTTCTCCGCAGAGGGTCTGCCTGTGGGAGCTGTGCTGGGTTCCTGCTGCTCAGCTCCACATCCTGGCTTCCTGCATTTTACTTTGGCTTATGTCTGTCTGTGCTCGGAAGACTAGTATTTAGTTCTATAACATTTAAATTGTCACATATGCAGTATAATTACTACTGGACATTGTTTGAGTTCTGAAGCTCTGTCTTCTCCTGGAGAGGCATTAATGTAGAACTTCGGGTCCTTGGGAGATTCTTCCCTCCAGCAGCGTAAGGCGATTTTCACTATAAGTGGGAACCCACCTCCGTAAGCACCTGTGTGCCTCACATGGAGCACACACACTGCAGGGATGAAGTGACACGGTAGCAAACGTTTAAAGAAAGACAACAATTCCTGACATTTACTTGTGGTAAATAAATAATAAGAAACATAAAGCACACATGTACAGATGTCCAAATGATGGGACTTTTTATTAAAAGAGTAAATGGGAGATGGCAACATCGCCATGAAATGATATGCTTCAAGTCCGACATAACCCGAGGACTGCCTGTATATTGAAAGAAAAACAAAAACATCTCATATGGAGAGAGCATTCATTCTCATCTGCACACATAGGAATGCACGTAAAAATCACCTTAAAGAGGCTGGAAGCAGGTTAGATGCCTGCTGTGCAGTAGAATCTTTGAATGGAACCCAGTATCATATCTCTTTCCTCTCATGAAAAATAATTAAATTAAACATTGATATTTGTTGGTGTGATGGGAATGAGAGAGCTGGTAAAAAGGACAAGGGTATGGGAAAGGAGGTGTTGGGAATAAAAGCGATATATCTGTGAGGGGGTTATGGAATACAAAGTTATTCAGATTGCTCCAAATTTGATCAATAGTGATGTCCACTTCCCAGAGACTCATGAAGTAATGCTGATTCTCAGTGAGCACAAACTGCGAATGTCACCCATGAGAGCTAATGTCATGTGTCAGCTTGGCTGGCCACGTTACCCACATGTTTGGTTACAAAACAGTCTGCATGTCATTGGGAAGCTTTTAGATGAGGTTAACATTTAAATTAGTAGCCTCTGAGCTGAGCAGATTACTCCCCGTTAAGTGAGCGGGCTTCATCCCATCCATCGAAGGCCTACTGAGGCAAAGGCTGAGGTCCCTCCAAACGGGAGGAATTCTGCAGCCAGACTGCCCTCAGCCTCAACCTGCAGCATTACCTCTTCTCTTCGTCCAACCTGCATGGTCACCTGCAGACTAGGGTCTTACCATTTTCCACAGTCATGATCATGGGAGCCAGTATATGGAAAGAGAAACAAGTCCTATTGGTTTTATTTCTCTGGCTAACACAGCCCACCAGTAATCATTTTTGTGCTCCAGAGTTTTTGTCTCTTTACTTACATCAGCCTTGACATTGACAAACGGTTGCATCAGCCACTGCAGGCACTAAGCTGCTAGCCTTTCGTACATAAAGGGAAATACAGCCATATGTTTCTGATTCACGTATTGCTACCCAGGAAATTTATGTCCAAGATGGTTTAAAAATTACACATAGATTTTTTTTTCTTGGAAACATGTAAAATGTAAAACAAAATGAAAAAGATGTTTCCCGCCAGATCCATATGTGGAGCTTATACTTGGTTCATTCAGATCCTTAAATGTGTCCTTAGATTCCAAAGTTGATATAATCCCTTAATATTGAGAATATTAATATATTAATATTAACATAGTGCTGTTGTCTTTGCACTATAAAATACATCACTGAGCCTTCTTTAGGTATAGGAAAAATCCATTTTCCAAAACATTTATATGTGTATTTAGTACCTTCACTATATGAATTTGATATGAATAGATAATTTTGTGAAGAGGTATATATTTCAAAGGATAAATACAATATGGCTAAAATAAATCTAAGACCAAGCCATACTCTTTCCCACAAAGAAACTTATTTTTAAAAAATAATGGCTTTTTCTTCTTCCCTAGCCATTAAAACAATACACTGAATGCAAGTCTCAAGGAGTCAGAAAGTGCCTTTCTGCAGAATGCCCGTGAAAAATGTCAAGCAGGGGAGGTTAGCAGAAGCATTGGGGGAAAGAATAATTTTCTAAGAGGAAAACATTGCACAACTTAGTCTTATTCTATACTTAATGAGATTTTCAATAAAGTGCCATCAGAAGAAATAACAGCAAGTAAATATCCAAGAAATTATTGATGACATAAAGCCTCTTTTTTTGTCCTCTTTTAGAGTAAAAATATCTGCGATAGGGGGGACACATTTTTATTATCTTCCTGATAGCAGATGAGAAAATTCTGGGACTGTCTTACTGTGAATGTCTGGTGTTCTATGTACCATCCCTTGTGTGTTCACACAACAACATATAAAACACGCCGCGCTGTTGGGGGTGGGGTGGGGAGAGGACTCACGCCAACAACTTGGGGAACAGATGGTTCTGCACAGCCCGGCCTTTCCTTGTGCATTAGCGTCACCCAGAAGCCTGACAGATGTGGGTTCGCCTCTCCGATCCCATAGGTCACACCGTCATCCTTTATGACGTTAGGAATGCCCTTCACATTTCCATCCCCCTCTTTCAAGGGCCCAGCAAGCCATCGATCATGAAAAGATCAAGGGGTGCCTGACCTATTACAAAGATTTTCGATCCTGAAGATTGTCAAAGGGCTTAAGCATCTGTTATGCCTGATGATAACCGGAGACCATTTGAAAAGAGGGCTACTCTGCCAAGAGAGGGTTGCTCTCCGGAACCTCGCGGTGGCTTCTGAGAAGGTCAGGGATAAAAGGCACGCTGAGTGGTCTGGCCTGGGCGCCAGCAGACATCAAAGAGGGCCAGGGCACGTGCATACCCACGACCTGGGTGTCCGGTGGTCTGCAAAGAGTTATTCTGGGGTGATTTATCTAGCACTGGTCAGCAATTGATGGGCTATTTGCAACTCCAGAAAGCCTTGTGAAACTTAAAGAGGTCGGAGGGAAGAACTATAAATTTGTAAATGTCTTTTAAAAAATAAGACGTTAAGGGGAAAGTGAGCAGTTAGGGGATATTCATTGGGGGTAGGGGAAGAGATGTTCAAGAATTACAAGAGTGAACAAATGAACAGAGTGTGATCTAGAGAGAACTAAAAGAAAAACATGAAAGCCTTACCCTCCTCCAGAGAATACAGGCTCCACTGGCTTAGGGAGTTCACATTAACTTTGCAAGATGGCCCTCACTAGTGTAGCTCAGTGGATAGAGCGTCAGTCTGCAGACTGAAGGTTCTTGGGTTCAATTCCAGTCAAGACCATGTACCTCTGTTGTAGGCTCAGCCCTTGACCCTGATCAGGGCTCCTGTGGGAGGCAACCAATTGATGTGTTTCTCTCACAACGATGTTTCTGTCGCTACCTTTCCCTTCTCCACTCTAAAATTTAATGGAAAAAATATCCTCTGGTGAGGATTAACAAACAAACAAAACAAAACAAAGCAAAAAACAAGCTTTGCAAGACGAGATTTTGAGAGCTGAGGTAATTCTATGGAAACCCAGCTCCCAGTTAGCTGTGATGAAAGCACACATGCTTTTGATTCAAATGTCTCTGAAACAGACGAGACAGAACTGCTAGCATGATCTAGTCATATGTCTGTAGACATGCCTCGCTCTACATGGTCATATTCTCGTATAAACTGCCGGTACAAAACATTCTATGACCGGCAACACATGAAAAAGCAGATAAGTCATTGAGTAGGGCACTCATCGCTAAAATTCCTGAAGAGAAAACAAAAATCAATACAAACAAAGAAGGTTCACTCCCTTCCACACTGAATTGGGGGTGATGACATCAATGCTGCTTACTAGCTAGGTAATCCACTAAATGGAAAACATAGTTCAAACATATGGAGATAAATTCCTTTCTCCATTTCACATTTTATTAATCAGGTTTTTTAGATGCAGATTACAACGTCTAGTCCAGCTAATGTAAGCTAAAATTGGTGTATTATAATAAGACATTGTAATAACTGACAAATTATGCACTCAGAGCAAGGAGCCAGAAAAATGCCTAACTTGACAACTCGGGCTGTTTCAGCAGAAATGCTACTGCTTGCTAGTCAACTCCACAAAGCCAGAATCCATGCCAGAGCTGCTGAAGGACAGCAAAATGAAATGCTGCAAGACCGTATGTGACAGAAAGACATTGATCTCCCAATTTCTATATGGGCACATATGCAAGTAATTCCTAGTAACATACATAGTCCTGGCTGCAAGGGAGCCTGGGATATGTAGTCTGTAATATCCAGGCTCTCCGTGAAGGTATCCAGAGTTTTGGCCACCAATATCTATAAAGAAAATCTAAGACAGAATTTCCATCAAATGCTAAAGGGAAATTAGGGAGTTGTTAAAAGGGCTCCTAGGGGAATTACAGCCATACTTTCTCCAAACGTGATGGAATTGTCTCTCCTAGACCACATAGGTAAACTGTCTTACTCCCAGTCCAACAATTATGTATTTTATACTGTACTAGAGGACCAGTGCACGAAATTCATGTGTGTCCTTCAGGCCAGCCTGCACCCTCTCCAATCTGGGACCCCTCGAGGGACATCCTTCTCATAATCCAGGACTGCTGGCTCCCAACTGCTCACCTGCCTGCCATCCTGATTTCCGCTAACCATTTCTGTCTGACAGCCTAATTGATGCCTAACTGCTCCCCTGCCAGCCTATTTACCCCTAACTACCTTCCCATGCAGACCTGGTCACCCCTAACTGCCCTCCCCTGCAGGTCTGGTCACCACTAACTGCCCTCCCCTGCTGGCCATCTTGTGGCTGCCATCTTATGTCCACATGGAGGCAGTCATCTTTGACCACATGGGGGCAGCCATCTTGTGTGTTGGAGTGATGGTCAATCTGCATGTTATTCTTTTATTAGATAGAATAGAGGACTGCCCTGGAAGGTGTCTCAGATTAGAGTGGGGGTTCCCTTGGGGCATGGGGTGGCCTATGGTGGTTTGCAGGCTGGGCACAGCCTCTGGTGACCCAAGCAGAGGCCCTGGGATTTGGGATTTATTTATCTTCTGTAACTGAAACTTTGTAGCCTTAAGCAGAAGCCAAGGCAAGCCAGGGCTGTGGAAACTTGGCTTCCTCCATCACCAGGGGAAACTGAAGCCTCCTGCTCTCTCCAGCTCCATGGCTGCCACCATGTTGTTTGGATTTATTTATCTTTTATAATTGAAACTTTGTAGCCTTGAGTGGAGGCCTGGGCCAATCAGGGCAGGAGGAAAGCTTGGCTTCCTCCATTGCTGTGGGAACCCAAGCCTCCTGCTCTCTCCATGCCCGTAGCCATCTTGGTTGGGTAAATTTGCATAATCGCTCCTGATTGACTGGTAGGTGTGGCTTGTGGGTGTAGAGGAGGTACAATGAATTTGCATATTAATCTTTTATTAGATAGTATTATAGAACTGTCCTTTTACTCTTTTTAATAATTTTGTTAAGAATATGATACAGGGGAAAAAAACTGAAAAACATCTATATTAATATTTTATCTTCTTGTGTCAGAGATTATTTTCAGTCAATTAGTAGAACTGTCAGATCCTGAAACCTGTCAATGTGTCTTTCTACCAAATAACATATTTTTATTACTTTTCACTCAAAAAATGACAGCGTTTTCATGCCAGACAACATGAGGTCAATTATAGTCAATTTAGCTCATTTCATTTACAATCAAACAAACAACTACACTTTCACATTCAAAATTATTTCTCACAGGAACTGAACAACACAATCTACAATATGATGTGAAGGTATATGTCATAAACTTTAAACTTTATGCCATATGAGTACACATTTGAGAGCAACCCAGTTGGATTTTCAAGCATTTAAAAAAAAAGAATATGCATTTGTGAGATGCTTGTGTATAAAATAAAATCTGGTGGCAGCATAATAAGCTGAGTTACTCGCATTTTCCATCCAAACATTACTCTTCCTTTCACGTACCAATTATTCTCTGTGCCATTTGCCTAACAGGCGCAGAGGCCGGATATGCATGCACTTTCACCTCCCTCCAACCTCATCTCACTGGGATGGCTGACAGGCAGGATAGATTAGCCCGAACGTGTTGCTCCTGGAACTGGCGAGATGTGATTTGCATTTGCTTGCACAGAAAGAAGAATCCGGCTTGCAAAAGCTGAGGAGTAGAACACAATGGCTTTTCTCTTCAGAACTGTAATTATCTGGAGTCTTGCGCCCGTCACATACTTTCCCATCTCATCGGGGCACACCTGCCTTGCTTTAGTATCTGTGACCAGTCTCTGGAAGCTACAGGCGTACATGTTTTGCTTCCTCTCCCACTCTAAAACCTCCCATCGTAGGACTAAGGTCTTGGTCCCGTCCGTTAAGGCATGGCAGGCCCTGTGCCATCCAGCTGATGCAGAGACTCAAACAGCGTTATTTACTTCTGCCTGGACCGAGGAGGGCCTGGGCAGAGGGGGAGACCCTGACAATTTTCATCTGAACCAGCTGAGAAGCTTCCAGAGCATCCCTCTGCAGCCAGGGCCGGGCTGAGCTGAGACCAGGCAGAGTGCCTGCAGAGATGCTGAATAGACTTGATACAGATGACATTGTCCTGCTGGTTTGCAGGCGCCCGTTACTGGAGTCATTAACCATAATCATCCTCAATTACAAGCATGGCGAGTGCACACAGCAGCCCCGCAAGGCAGCCGCTGTCTGCCTGGATGTCCCTGATCCTGCCTCCCCCACTGGACCCGGCCCCTCCGCGCTGCCCCGTCCTCCCTCCTGTCCTGCGGGCTCCATTTCTCAGGCTGTAGCTCTAAAAGGGACATTTGTCTACGTGTTCTTCCTCAGACAATTCAGTCTCATCTCAGATGTTACTGTTCTCCCCTGTGTCAGGCTAGGGAGTATGAATTGGTTGTAACATGTGTTAGAGTAGCTCTGGTTATATGATTAGCATGGTCAGTTTTAAAAAGAAATAATTGTCTAATTATCATGCAGTAGGACCATCAGCTGCATATTATGGTGTGGATGTAAATGAGGGAAGCAGGTAAGAACCTGCTTTGCTATTAGACTCCCTCCCCCTCTCATTACTGGAATCTATACGCTTCCAGGGAAAGCTGAATGGAGTGGGAGTGTAGGGATGTATACTTTTAACTCTTATTTTGAAATACATTGGTGCCTCGCAGAAAGAACGCCTCGCACAGAGAACGCTGCACACAACGAACTTCATTTCATGATTCATACAACGAACTTCGTTTCACACAACGAAGTCGCCCGGGCTTCCACGACCGCTTTGCCTGAGCTTCCACGACTGCTTCGCCCGAGTTTCCACGATCGCTGCCGATGTATTGCATATCGGATAACGAGGAGCAACAATCAAACAATCAACCAATCCCAACTGCTGACATCAAGAACATCCTGGTCAAATGGAAAGCAGTTCAGGAGTTTACCAATGCCCACTATCCGGATTCAGCTGAAGCAAACAGGATCAACGATCTTTACTCCGATACTCTTGTCCGTTATTTCCGGCAGATGTTGGAGAAAAGAGAAAAACAAATGACTTTGGACAGGTTTTTCATGAAACCATCGGCCAAAAAGCAGAAAATGGATGAAGATGTGCAAGATTCGGTAGACTCTACTTAGTCTGTCTTAAAATTAAAAAAATGTGTGTTTTTTTTTTTTAAATTATGTTTTTAGATGTATCTAAATAAAAATAACAAAAAATTTATCTTTTTTTATGTCATCTTAGCATATTTTATGCTACAGAACGAATTATTTTTTTTAACATGTATTGTTATGGGAAAACGCGTTTCACATAACGAACTTTTCGCATAACAAACTTGCTCCTGGAACGAATTAAGTTCGTTGTGTGAGGCACAACTGTAATTTTATAATAGTAGAGTAAAATGTACAAAGAGGTATAAAAATAGGATGAAGCTCCTCATATACCTTTCACCTACATTTCATGAATGTTAATACTTTTTCCACAAATTTCTGTCTCTGTCATTATCTATCTACTAGAAGCCCGGTGCACAAAATTCGTGCATGCATAGGGTCTATTTGTGGGGTGACTCACAGAGTGATTGGCCTCCCTCCCCCTGCCCCCTTTGCTCACACCTGCCTTGGCCTGGCACCACCTACTCGCCGGACCCACCCCCCACCACTGCCACCTGTCCGGGCCTGTGGGCTGGGGGCAGCTCCTACATTTAGCCTCTGCCCCCTGGTGATCACTGTAACCGGTCATTCCACCATTCTGTTGATTTGCATATTAGGGTTTTATATAGCTAGATAGCTGTTTATTTTTCATATTTTTTCATGTTTCAAATTTGATATCTTAACATTCCTTTATCTCTAACTGTGTGTGTGTGGTGGGGTGAGCCTGGCCTTGGGGGCTTCTGGGGTTCAAAGTCCTCTCCTCTGCGCACGCTTCAGCTTTGAGCTTGAGGTTTTGGTGTGTTGTCTCTGAAAAGCAACTCAGTGTCTTGTTAAACTGGGTAGGGCTGTTTTGAGCTGGTTCTTCAGTTAGGAGTTGGACTAACTGTTTCATCTTGTTGGATGCATGTTATATAAAATGCTTTGCAAGAAAACAACGGGTGATGTTGTTTCCTTATCGATATAGCATATCAGGAGGCACCCGGTATGGCTTAGTCCCATCTCTGTGATGTGCCTTTCTCACCATAGTTAAGGATGTGTCCGCCAGGTGAATTCATTGTACGGCTACTGTTTTTCCCTGTGAAACTAGTAAGTATCTGAGAAGAGATACACTCAAGGCTACATATATAGTCTGTTTCTCATCATATTTGAACCCAATCATTTTAGTGCCTTTTGATGCTTCTTGCTTGAAACTGTTACTACTGTGGTTATAACATGCGTTACTTATGTTTTACACGTACATATACATATACATGTGCGTAACATGCATTGCTTGGATATTTAAGAGCTCTCCATTATGCTCATTTATCCATCCATTTCTTTGTTCAAGGACAGAATCTTTTATTCTTATTTTAATTTTAAAAGTTATAACTTTGTATTACCATTCTATTTTTCATTGGGGTCATTATCCCAGAGTTGACCAGCAGGAGGCACTCCAGGCTGGCTCTTGTGTCCGTTTGACATACCCCATCGTTTCTGAGCACGTCTTTACTTCCTAGCACCATAGAGGGTTTCAAGAGCACAGTATACCTTGAATTTTGTAGTCTTGGAATCTGCCATATGTACATGAATTTCTGTATTCCTCTCATTAGAGAATGGTCTTTAGAAACAAAACTCTTGGCATGAGGATTGGCTCTTACAATTTCTCAGAGTTAGGAAATAGAATGTACACAGGAACATTGTATGTCTGTGCATGACTATCTGGTTTTAAGTATGTAATTCTATTTATTATGAACCATAAGTTGATGCTGATTTTCCAATTGCAATCTAGCTTCACAGTATTTGTTTTCATCCTCACTCTTACCATATTTGTGCTTTCTTTCTCCTGCAGTGGGAAGTCAGGCTCTTCTTATAAGTTGTTCCATATTTCCCCAAATAGTTTCAGAATTGCTCATCCACACTATTGTAGAAACAGGCCTGCTTACTGGTTCTTTTTGTCTTTCCTCTTTACATTTCATTCCTGTTTGATCAAATCTAAAAAAATAATTCAGTTTAAAAATAACTGCTATCTGACTCCATTTTTATCTGTCTTCTGCTTATTTATATATATTTAATTCATTTTGGAGTTTTGTCTTACTGTTTGCCTCTGCATCCTAACGCTGTTGGTGGTTTTTTTTTTTTTTTTTGGATCAACTAAAGTGTTTTAATTTTTATTTCATATTCTTTATTAGTAACTTTTCATAGACTTATTCCCTTTCCTGTTACTTGTTTTGTAAATTTTAAATGCTTTACAAGATTTCTAGGTCAATGGTATCCTCTTGTCGAGGCAAAAAAAAAAGTCCAATTTCTGTAATGCATGTGAGCGCGTGAGAAGGAGTGTTCTGTCTTAGTTTTCTGGTTCTCTGCTGTCCAAAAAGACCCACATTTTTTCTCTTTCCCTTTGTGTCTCCTCGCCCAGCTGCCTCACCTAGGGATCCCACGAAGGATTTTTTCCTCTTTTCTTCCCCAAAATCCATGTCTTTTGAAGTCAGCCACCTCAAATTGCTTTTTTAATCTTCACTTTTTTTCGCTTCATAGTAGACTTTTTTCTCCCAGAGAGTCCTTTCTGAGCAATTCTCAGCGTGTCCCTGCATCCATTTTCCTCGTTAAAAGTGCAGTTCTCTGAATGCCCTCGCTCTTGGCTGGAGTATGGAGCTCACATGCTGGATTTGGTGTTTGTTTTGTTTTGTTTTGTTTTGTTTTGTTTTGTTTTGTTTTGTTGAAGAAACTAATTTGCAGTTTTGGGATTCTCTGTGCTCTGACCACATTATTTTTGTGTATTTTCTTTGGTCTTCTTGTGTTGTTGAGTTACTATGGAGAAACATAGATTTTGGTGGCTGCCATTTTTCAAGGCTATGGCAAAGCACCAGTGGGTCTGTTTTAATAGGGAAGCATTTAAAATGGTAAGTGTAATATATGTCTGCATTTCACTTGTTAATGTATTTTGCATTTGGAAACTTTTTATTCAACACATACTATGCTGTGAGAAATGCTCGAGATACTTGCCATTGGAGGAAAATGGATATATTTCTTATCTTTCAGTCATATTCTTATCAGTGGAGTGTAGGACAAGCAGCACCTGGGGTCAGAATATCAAGAATCCCATACGAGAAGGTTAGTCCTCACTAGGTTCTGCCCTTTAGTCATGTGTGCAGCTTTGGTTTTTAGCTCCCACAACAAATCTCACTGGACTTCCTATTCCGTTTCAGTCTTTCCAGAGGGAAGGGTGCAGGCTGCAAGAGAGATTCAGTCAGGCCCATGTGGAATCCGTTTGAATGTACAGTTGTTGCTTGGGTTTCTTGCCAACTTTCTCTCAACAAATAAAATCAACTCAAAAACAACTCAGCAACATACAAAATTATCTGGAGCTTTTTAAATAACTTCTTTCAGACAATAAGAGCATACTTACAGGTTTTGTGGTGGTGTTTTTTTGCCCAATGTATACCAGTCTTTAAGGAATCATTTTCATAGTTTTTTAAAATGTCACTGTAAGTTTACAAATTATGTGTTATCACTCATTAAAAACTAATTTTTTTCCAGAATTTAGAGAGAAAAGAGGCTGTTGATGTGCATTTTATCCAGAGCTTTATATGTTTGTTTTTGTCCTTTGGTATTTTTAAATTCTAAGGTTTTGTTTTCAGTAAGGGAATTTAAGAAATTAAGAGTATTTAAGATAATCCCCTCAGATATGGGGCCCAGAATCTGTCATTGAGAGTTCATATGTTTTTATCTGTCCCTTCATATATGGATAAGTGTGGAAATTCCATGCAGCATCCTGGAATTCAAAAGCAATTGTCAGAGAGATAGAAATCACACCAAAAATAAAAACTGAATTAGTTGTTAAGTTCATGTTGTGGATGGAATGTACCTTCCCCCTCCCCAATTCTCGTATTGAAACCCTAAACTCTAATGTCATGGGTACCAGGAGGTGGGCCTTCAGGAGGTAATTAGATGATGAGGATGGAGCCCTCATAATGAAATCAAATTGATTCTCACATCACATCATCTGGGGTATTTGTTAGAAATGCAACATTTTAGGTCTCATCACAATCTATGGAACAAGAATCTCCAGTGGTGGAGTGTAGACGGTACAGATTTTAAGATATCAGAGGTGGATTTCACACATCTGAACACTTAGGAGCCCCAGGCATAGAGACAGAGTATGGCCCAGCGAGCATAAGGTCACGGTGTTCTTGCTCATGGTTTAGGCTCGGTAGGAAGGTTGAGCAAAGTCCTGAAGTTGACATGGCATGCTAGATACTTTTAAAAGCAATGACTTAAAACTAGAGTATAATTCAAGAGCAGTAGGAAGTTGAGATTCATGAATGTCTCACACATACTCATCATTCTTTGAACTGCTTCCTCATCTCTGAAAGAGAATACAGAATCAAACAGTATGAAAACTGCAGAAAACTAGACCAAGGAATCTTTATTTAGGAATGGCATGTATGCAGCAATATGACTGAAATACTTTACAAACTCAGTGAACCGCCAAGCTTTCCATGTTTTTGTTTGCTTGCTTGATTTAGTGTGAGTGTGTTCTGTTATTGATAGAAAATGGCACCAAGGAACTATTTAATGCTACAGTCTATTTCAGAATCCCTGCAGGTTCCAATAACCCCCAGTCACTCTTTGAAGAATAGCAGTTGACCTCTGAGTAGGACTGGCTTTCCAATGTTCTCTTCTTCCAAGAGCAATCAGAGCCCCGGAAGGATCTCGATAGTCCATCAACGTTTATAGAAAAATAAAGTCATCTGTCCAATAGTTCATGACAATAGTCAGACATCGGGTATGATTTAAACTACATTTCAGCTGAACTGGAATGGAATATAAGATTCTCAGCTTGCCGAAACCGGTTTGGCTCAGTGGATAGAGCGTCGGCCTGTGGACTGAAAGGTCCCAGGTTTGATTCCGGTCAAGGGCATGTACCTTGGTTGTGGGTACATCCCCAGTAGGGGTTGTGCAAGAGGCAGCTGATGGATGTTTCTCTCTCATCGATGTTTCTAACTCTCTATTCTTCTCTCTTTCTCTCTGTGAAAAATCAATAAAATATATTTTTAAAAAAAGATTCTCAGCTTACAAAAAGTCTGATTTGAATCACACATAACCACATTGACATGGTCCAGAGACCTCTGAGTTTAGATGCACACAATAGATACGGAATCACTGTAGGAATCCTGTGACCATTTTCATGGAGTTGAAATAATAATATATTATCTCTGAGAATTCTGAGAATTCCACCAGCCCTGCCTGCAAACTCAGTAACCCATTTCTCACCCTCTGTGGCATTTAGGGTAGGAGTTTTGGATGTAAGGTCAGGGATCTGCAGGTCTTTGGCCAGTGACCTTTCAAAGTAGGACATAAAATTATAAGAAAGCTAAAGGCCGCACCACAGAAGCAAAGGGTTTGGGCAGCAGCGGAGGCTCCAGAGTCATTTAGAATTTTTTTTTTTTTTTTTTTACAGAGAGGAAGGGAGAGGGATAGAGAGTTAGAAACATCAACGAGAAGCATCGATCAGCTGCCTCCTGTACGCCCCCTACTGGGGCTGTGCCCACAACCAAGGTACATGCCCTTGACCAGAATCAAACCTGGGACCCTTCAGTTCGCAGGTCAATGCTCTATCCACTGAGCCAAACCGGCCAGGGCTCCAGATCATTCTGAGGCTCTCCTCAGGAGTACCATTTCACAGCTACTGTGGAAACCCGACGTCTCAGGGATCATGAGCAGAAGGTACTCCATGTGACCATAGGAGAGTCTCAGATGCTCACAGAAGGTCATTTGCTGTCCGTCATGAAGAAAAAAAAGACAATGGAAGTAGAGCCATCCCACTGGGGAGGGAAGTCGATCTGTCTGTAATGACCCTAATAACCTGCCAAGTCAGTTCTCATCAGCAAGTGCCATGCCGATGCAGGAACAGTCACAGCAGCACAGAGCGTGTGCAATCAACACCTTGTTTCACAATTTTACAAAACTCTCTAGCCAACTCACACCGCAGCTCTCTAATATCCAGCAGAATGAAGACACCATTTTTGCCAACTACAGGTCCTCTGTAACTTAGACCATGCATGCTGCCCTGGGTTTTCTCAATGGATTTAAAAAAAGACATAGTTCAAGCCTGTTGGAGCCAGATAATACCAAACAAATATGAGAACCAACTTGAAAAGCTGCATTTAGAACTGTGTAAATGAAGAAAATAGAGTATCAAGCATGCTGAATAAGAGGGAATGCTCCAGGGGAAATGACTACCCATCATTTTCATGATTTATCATAAGCCGCTACTTTCTCCTTAAATTTACATTAATAAAATATTATTGCTTATTTTGTTAACCTGGACTCTTCTCTCAGTTAAAATTATGTGCTTCTGTTACCAATCAGCTAGTCAGTCAACTGAATTTCTTTGTTTTGACTTTCTCAGCTATCAAACAAATGTATGGGCTTAGATCATTTCAAAGGATATTTCTATATATCTTGTAGTAAAAGCTTCTGACTATCCCAGTTACGATAAGTTCGTCTTAGTTTCATAAAAAGATTTTACTGTGAAACACCTTAAGTTGCACATGGTATTTATAGAATATTATTTGGGGAAAAATATGCATTTAGTTTAACAAATTAGGGCAAAATAATTAACCACTCAGAAAATGTTGAAAAATGACACATGTGTAGCCTGCAATAAGTATTCATGCATCCAAATAATATATTTTAATATATGTGTCTTGTAAAAGGTTCATTTTGAGTTTGGACATCCTGTTGACTAATTATTGAATAGGAGTATACGCCTCTATAATCCTCCATGGAGTTCCCTCCTCATTGAGAATCAAACACGGTCCTCACCGTGTCTAAGCATCCCCTACTCCAGGTGCCTCTGGCGTCACCCTCTGGTCTTTCACTCTAGTCTCCAAGGAGGCTGGCAGCCTTGACCTTCCTACAACTTTCCAAGAACAGTAACACCTCCTCTGTTTGAGTTCCCTCTTTGTTTTGCCTATAGCACTCTGCCCCCAGGATAGCCACACCCCTCTCTCTCTGCATAGCGTCTCTACTCACATAATGTCTTAGCCTAGAGGCCTTCCCTGAGTATCCTGTGCACATGGGCCCTCATAGCATTGTAGCTCATCCCCTTCGACTGCCTAGTTCTTTCTAGCACGTCCCATAACATGCCATGCCATACCATGCACATGTTTGTTCCCCATGTGAGACCCGAGTCTCTTGATAGAACATACACTCCACGGGCTAGGCACTCTGTTTTGTTCCTCCTACCTGGCACATCATAGGCCCTCAAATGGACATTGGTTCAATAGGTCATGATTTTGCCTAAACTTCATATCTCAGGAAACTCATTTTGGGAACTGCAGCTCTAAGCAGTTTTCAAAAACAAATACAAATGTTAACCTTATCTTAATTAGTCATATTTCCCCTAAATAAAGCTCCCCATCCTGACTAAATAGTTCCAATTAATTAATATCCAATAAAATTTAGAGCACAAAAGCAACTATATTTAAAAACTTAAAGTTTGAGGTAGTATATTTTAAAAATTAAGTTTGAAGCAAGTATATTTAAAAACTTTAAGTTTGAAGCAAGCATATTTAAAATATCAGCAGTGCTGCTGAGTCTCCCAGCCATACCCATATTTATCTGTATGAAAGTATTACCTAACTATCCCTCAAAAAAATGGAATCCTGTTTAGTGTAACATTTAGCAATATCTTTTTTCCCAATTCTTCTTTTTAATTTAAATTCTTTATTGTTTAAAGTATTACATGAGTCTTCTTTTTCCCCCATTGACCTCTCCCTGGCCATTCCCACCCCCTGGCACATGCCCTTACCGCCCTTCTGTCTGTGTCTATTGGTGATGCTTATAGGCATGCTTACAAGTCCTTTGGCTGATCTCTTACCCCTTCACCTCTGCCTTCCCTCATATGTTGGACAGTCTCATGCTTCTTTGTCTCTGATTCTATTTTTGTTCATCAGTTTATGTTGTTCATTATACTCCACAGATGAGTGAGATCATGTGATATTTATCTTTCTCTGACTGGCTTCTTTTGCTTAGCTTAATGCTCTACAGTTCATCCATGCTGCTGCAAATAGTAAAAGCTCCTTCTTTTTTATAGCAGCATAGTATTCCATTGTGTAGATATACCACAGTTTTCTAATCCATTCATCTGCTGATGGGCACTTAGGCTATTTTCAAATATTAGCTATTGTAAATTGTGCCTCTATAAAAATAGGAATGCATATATCCTTTTTTATTGGTGTTTCTGATTTCTTAGAATGTATTCATAGAAGTGGGATCACTGGGTCAAATGGGAGTTTCATTTTTAAGTTTTGGGGGAAACGCCAAACTGTTTTTCTACAGTGGCTAATCCAATCTGCATTCCCACCAGCAGTGCGAGAGGGTTCCATTTTCTCCACATCCTCACCAGCACTTATCTTTTGTTGATTTATTAATGATAGTCTTTCTGACAGGTGTGAGATGGTACCTCATTGTTTTGATTCACATCTCTCATATGATTAGTGACTGTGAGCATGTTTTCATTTGCCTCTGGCCTTCTGTATGTCCTCATTTGAAAAATATTTATTTAGGTTATTTTTTGACTGGACTGTTTATCTTCCTTTTGTTAAATTATATGAGTTCCCTATAAATTTTAGAGATTAAACCCTTATCAGAGATAATGTTGGCAAATATGTTCTTCCATGCAATGGGCTTTCTTGTTATTTTGTTGGTGGTTTATTTACCAAACGTTCAAAGAAGAACTAAAATGAATACTTCTCAAACAATACCAAATAAATAAATAAATAAATAAATAAGAGGAAGGAACACTTCCAAGCTCTTTCTATGAAGCCAGCATTAACCTAACCCCAAAACCAGATAAAGATACTACAAAGAGAGAGAATTACAGGCCAATATCCCTGGTGAACAAATGCTAAAATTCTCAACAAAATTCTAGTAAATCAGATCCAGAATTACATTAGAAAGATCATACACTATAACCGAGTAGGATTTATTCCAGGGATGCAAGGCTGATACAATATCTGCAAATCAATAAAAGTGATAAATCACACAAACAAATTGAGAAACAAAAATCCCATAATCATGTCAATTGATACAGAACAGGCATTTTATGAAGTCCAACTTCCTTTCTTGATAAAAACTCTCAGTAAAGTGCATTAGAGGGATCCTACCTCAACATATATGACAAACTTACAGCCAACATTATACTCAATAGGCAGAAACTAAACTCATTTCCTCTAAGAACAGGAACAAGACAGGGATACCCACTTTCACTACTCCTGTTTAACATAATACTGGAAGTGCTAGCCAAAGTGATCAGACAAGAAGAAGAAATAAAAGGCATCTAAATTGGAAAAGAAGAAGTAAAATTGTCATTATTTACAAGTGACATGATATTGTACATTGAAAACCCTAAAAAATTACTAGACTTAATAAATGGATTTGGCAATATAACAGGATATGAAATTAACACCCAGAAATCTATGGCACTTTTATACACCGATAATGAACTCACAGAAATAGAAACTAAAAAAATAAATTAATTAATTAAAAATCCCACTTACCATTGCAAAAAAAAAAAAAATTAAGATGCCTAGGAATAAACTTAACCAAGGAGGTAAAGACCTGTACTCAAAAAATTATGAGACACTGAAAAAAGAGGTAAAGGAAAACAGAAACAAATGAAAGAATATATCCTGTTCATGGATTGGTAGAATCAATATCATTAAGTTGTCCGTTCTACCCAAAGCAATCTATAAATTCAATGCAATCCCCATTAAAACACCAATGGCATATTTCAAAGATCTAGAAAAAACTCTCCAAAAATTCATCTGGAATAAAAAAAGACCCTGAATAGCTACAGCAATCCTGAAGAAGACGAACAAATTTGGAGGGATCACAATACCAGATACCAAGCTGTATTACAAAGCCACTGTTCTCAAAACTGCTTGGTACTGGCACAAGAACAGACATATAGACCAATGGAACAGAGAACCCAGAAATCAACCCAAGCCAATTTGCTCAATTAATATTTGACAAAGGAGGCAAGAGCAACAATGGAATCAAGATAGTCTCTTCAATAAACAGTGTGGAGAAAATTGGACACATACATGCAAAAAAGTGATACGAGGCCACCAACATGCACATAAATAAACTCAAAGTGGATAAAGAACTTAAACACAAGATGGGAAACCATAAAAATCTTTGAAGAATCCATAGACAGAAAAATAGCAGACATATGTCGTAGCAATATCTTTACTAATACAGCTCCTAGGGCAGTGGTTCTCAACCTTTCTAATGCCATGACCTTTTAATACAGTTCCTCATGTGGTGGTGACCCCCAACCATATAATTATTTTTGTTGCTACTTCATAGCTATAATTGTGCTACTGTTAATGAATCGTAATGTAAATGTCTGTGTTTTCCAATGATCTTAGGTGACCTCTATGAAAGGGTGGTTCAACCCCTAAAGGGGTCATGACCCCAAGTTGAGAACAGCTGTTAGGGCAATGGAAACTAAGGAGAAAATAAACAAACAAGACTACATCACAATAAAAAGCTTCTGCAATATCTTTTAAAGTACGAATATTTTATTTCAAAAGTGATTTTGCTAATAAGTCCTACCAAAAGCAGATGCTGCTTGCATGGATAGATTCTGAAATCTCTTTTAGATGTAAATGCTTTTATTAGAATAAAGCTTCTAGCATGTGACTATTTTTGAATATTCAGTCTTTTCATCATAAATTACTATCTCAAAATAGTTTAATTGGAATTGATTTTAACTACCCAAGGTCATAGAATGGGAGAATAATTCAGGGGCATATTTGCAACCTCAGATAGATTTCCCCTCATTATGTCCTCTATTTGATATTGCATTAAGCTACAGAAAAGGTGACTCCAATATGCCATTAAGGTTGTCAAGGCTTAAAATCAGCAGCGTGGATAAAAGAAAGGGTTACTCAAATGTGTCAAGATGGAACCCAGCCATGCCTGATCTTAATAAGTCCATTATGAGCCGTATTGATTAAGAAAGCTTGCCAGTCATTCCAGGACTTATCATTGGAATGCTTAGTGTGTTCTAATATTTTAAGATATGAACAACTGAAATAAGCTGTCAGCATATGTTTAAATGACAATCAATCAACTAGTGTTTCTTGAGTCAAAGCATTGAGTTAAGGACTCCTAGAAATATATTGAATTTTTCAATTATAAATGTTTATTAAACCAATCTATTATAGTGGACACTAAGATGGGTTTTTTTCCTTTTAAATGTTTCCTATAACAAATAATATGGCAACAAATATTCGTGTGTTTATAAAAGGTCTCATATGGCCAGATATATCCACAGGATAAGTTCCCAGTAGTAGGACCACTAGGTCAAAAACAAATGAGAGGGTTTCATTCACCTCCAGACAATTGCTATTCTATTTCATTCCTAGCAGCAATTCATGGAAGCTGAATTACACTCTCTAAACCAAAATACTATATTTGTCTTAAAAAACGAAAATGGAACAAAACCAGAGTTATCATGGCTAAAATAAAACACATTTGTGTTAAGAACATGTATTGTTTCCTTTTCATAGAAACACAGTGGCATGAAAGGAACATTTAGTCCTGGGGACCAGTTTTGGGTCCTCTCACAAAAACAGAAAACTTGCTCTTCAGGTGAAGGCAAAGGCTCACCATTCATCCTACGGTGTTTCCAGTATTTTCCATGTCACATTATCTCCAGCATCTTCCCCTCCAAACTAGCCATTCTAATGTGCATCTTGAGAATATTAGGCATCAAAAAAGAAAGAAAAGAAAAAGTTCTTTTCAGTTTGTAGAAATCCTTTTCCCCCTCATAAATTTTCATCTTTGATCAATAAGAGACTCTCTTGCTTCCGAAATCCATGGAGATCCCACCAAAGAAAGGATCTTTTTCTGTCCCGGTGGATACGTGATCATGAACCCTAAACAGGGGACCCTAATAAGCTGTTTCATTCTGTGGCCAGACATTATTAGGAGCATCATCTCATGTCGTGAGCCTGAGGACCCTCACACCTTTACCTGTCTGCCTTTGTGGGTGGCAGGAAACCCCGGAGCAGCAGCTGCAGAAAAAGCCACACTTTCTACATTCTTTTTTTTTTTTTTTTTTTTTTTATGACTTTCAGTTAGAAAACACAGTGAAGAAGGGAGAGGATCTACACGGGAATCTGGGTCCAATACCACCAGGGTCTCGTTGTGTTTTGAGGAGTGTGAATGCCCAGAGTCTCTGCTGCCCAGGAGAGCTGTTTTGAGTAAGAAAAAGCTGACCCTGTAGCTAGCAAACAAGAGCTGTGCCTGTCGGGACCTGTGGACCGCCATCTCTACAGCCCTCAGGTCACCAGGGCAGCGGTGGGCAAGCAGCTTCCTGAGGCGAGGGAACACCTCCACTAGAGGATTCCCTTGGCAGGAAGGAAGGAAAGGCAAAGGTTTTGCTCCTCCAGCGTGGAAGCCGGTAGCAGCCCTGAGCACTGAGGGAGGTGCCTTCATCAGCAGAGGCTGCCACAGCAAAATTCTGTCGAATCAGTGCCTTAAACCACTGGCCCTTCGCTCCCAGGTCGAGACTAGCCCTCCGAGACCAAGTCCTGGCTAATTGGGCTCCTGGGAGGGCTGTCTTCCTGGCTAGCAGGCATCCACATCCTCTGTGTCCTCACCTGGTGGAGAGCGAGCGAGCTAGGCCCTCATCTTATATGGACTCTTAATTCAATTCGATTAATGGTCTTATTTGAACTTGATTATCTCCATAAATGTCCTCTCCCCAAATATGGTCACGTCAGGTATTTGAACTTCATCATATGAATTTTTTTTTTTTTTTTTTTTTTTTTTGTGTGTGTGTGTGTGTGTGTGTGTGGTGGGGGTAGCACACACAGAGAGACATCCAGTACATAACAAAGGCTGAGTTAAAGGATTAGGGAGAAGACTTGAAGACAGAAGTACAGGATTTCCTGATTACCTGGAGAAGTGGTGGCAACAGCAGTTCATCGGAGAAATCAAAGTTACCATACTGTATTTGTATAGCATGAAGATGGCATAGGCCTAGTGCCAACACACAAAGACTTCCATGCTATTACTTTATACGCTAGTGAAATTAGACTAATAATTATACAAATAAGTCCATTCAGGTATTCCTAGAAATAGAACCTTTGGCAGGAATCGGATGTTTTGATTTGCCTTGAACTTTTTTCTCCTCAAAGCTAGAAATAGGTTCTAATTAGGGATGGGTGCATGGGTAAATAGTGCCACATTTGCTTTCATAAAAACATAATAAAAGACCAAAGTTTCTAAGCAAGGAAAAGACCCTCGTTATTATTGAATGCAGACAATTTCCCCTGTGTTTATGTTCTAAATGTAGCATGAAATAAAATAGACTCATGTAATAAAGAAAATAATCTTTAGAAGACTTATGCCAACGTTTTTATTAGCTAGTGACTTTAGATGTAAACCCTTGGCATTTTTCTTATTTTCCATGTAATCTTTCCATTGCCAGTCACCACAAACAATTTCATCAGTATTGAGGAGATTTCTCTTGCCTTGGGATGTGTGGGATATAGGAGGATTACCTCTCAGAAGAAGTGGCAACTCTCTGAAAGCCACGGATGAATAAAATGTCAAGAAAGTGACTAAAAGAAATAAATCAGATTTTTACAAAATCTTCTGGTTTTTATAAAGATTATGAGATCTACATATGTGTATATCTATATAAGTCTAAAGTATAAAATATATACTAAAATCTTCGGCATGGTTATTAAAAAAGAACGTAGATTTGTTTTTGAAAAAAATGAAAGAAGAATGATTTAAGGAACATAGTAAGTGAAATGTCATTTAAAATACCACTTGGACAACCAACCATGTCCATCCTATTTTACAAAAACCATTACCATACTTCTATAAATCAGGCGGTTTCTAATTTGTGCAAGATCCTATTGTCAGTGTGCGTTTGGAATTAATAAGTTGTATTTACATAAGCAGAAATCATATATTTCATATAATTAAGTATAATTTCAATTTATATTTTTTAACTTGCCTATAATCATTTTACTACAACCATGCTATAGGATTTGCCTATAATTCAACTTTAAGTCTTTCTGTGTGGATCCTGCTCTGGAACTGTATTTATACATTTTCGTTCACACCTTAAGTAACACTTGATACATCTAAGAAGCTGCTATGTATTCTGAGACGTGTGTGCAAGCCAATTTAGAATGCAGGGTAAGACTCCCATTGCCTTAGATGCCGAATGAATTTTAAAATATTTTCTAGGTGGTTCTGAAATTTTTATAAGCTGATCATAATATGGAAGTTTTATTTTTCAAGTTAGTTTGACAACACACACACACACACACCTTTACATTTATCCATTAACATACTTAAGATGGATCATAGTTCAAATATGTCAAAATGGCTAATAGGAAATGAGCTTAAGCTGGCAAAATTTGACAATATATTTTCCTCAGAGAAATACAAACATATTTGAAATGGTGAATGCCTACAGAACACACAGACTGCTTCTAAAGCCATGCCCCTTGACCTCTGCCCCAGGGTCTCACACTCTTGGGTAACCCTTCCCCCATTGGAGCTGGACTTGGTGCCTTCATTCTAGGGCAGTGGTTCTCAACCTTCCTAATGCTTTGACCCTTTAATCCAGCTCCTCATGTTGTGGTGACCCCCAACCATAAAATTATTTTCATTGTTACTTCATAACTGTAATTTTGCTACTGTTAATGAATCGTAATGTAAATATCTGTGTTTTCCGATGGTCTTAGGCAACCGCTGACAGCAGTTCTCAACCTGTGGGTCTCGACTGTAGATCCTAAGACCATTGGAAAACACAGATATTTATATTACGATTCATTACAGTTATGAAGTAGCAATGAAAATAATGTCATGGTTGGGGGTCACACAACATGAGGAACTATATTAAAGGGTCGTAGCATTAGGAAGGTTGAGAACTACTGTTCTAAGGAGCAAAATGCTACAAAAGTGATGCCGCTTCCATCCTAGATGTGGAATACTGTAACTTCTGTCTTTTCGTTGTTGTAATATATTTCAGAGAGGAAGGGAGAAAGAGACACAGAAACATCAATGATGAGAGCTGTAATATATTTCAGAGAGGAACGGAGAAAGAGACAAAAATATCAATGATGCTGCCTCCTACTGGGGATGGAGCCCATAACTAGGGCGTGTGCTTTGACCTGAATTGAACCTGGGACCCTACTGTCCTCAGACCATTGCTCTATCCACTGAGCCAACCGGGCCAGGGATGTCACTTCTGTCTTTCCAGAGCTCTCTCTTGTTCCTCTGACACAGCCAGCTGTGGTGTTTGGTGCTGTCCCGTGGGGGGGCCCAGGGGCAAGGAGGTGTGAGCTGATGCTTTTCTCAGGAACTGAGCAACAACCAGGAAGGGGCCAAGACCTGCAGACACTGCCCCCTGTCAACAGCCACTCAGGCCTCTGAGGAGGACCCACCTCTGTTGAACTTGGGGTGACTGTGTCAGGACAAAGTCCTGGTTGCTGCCTTGTGGGAGACCCCCAACCCATGGGTTCATAGGAGCCACGCCTAGATTCCTGTCCCTCAGAACCTGTGAGATAATAGATATGATGTTTTTAAGCTGCTAAATGGTGTACAACTTGTGTAGCAACAGATAACTAAATTGACAATGAATGTGAATATTTTTCACATTAGGGCAATAATGCTGTTCTATTCTATAAAACGGTTACATCCTGCTGAAACCGGTTTGGCTCAGTGGATAGAGCATCAGCCTGCGGACTGAAAGGTCCCAGGTTCAATTTCGATCAAGGGCCTGCACAATGGTTGCAGGCACATCCCGGTAGGGGGTGTGCAGGAGGCAGCTGGTTGATATATCTCTCTCATTAATATTTCTAGCTCTCTATCCCTCTCCCATCCTCTCTGTGAAAAATCAATAAAATATATTTTAAAAATGGTTACATCCTGTTAAAGTTTGATGTTTCTTCTTCTCTGCTTGCTTTTTGTTTTGTTTTATCCCATGTTTGCAAAATGAGAATGCCCAGAAAGACTATCTCTACTATTGTTTCCAGATCTAAGTTTTATCTTATTTACATTATCCTGGTACTAAATTCACGTCTAGTTTTGATGCCAAAATAGTAAGAATTGTAAAGATTAAATTATATCAAACATGGGAAGTGCCTAGCTCAATGCCATGTGCTGTGACAATGCTCAGAAGGAATGAGAAAGCAGGTGTTCGCACAGGATGAATCGGGGGGGAGGGGGTTGGGGGTCGGCCTGGGCTTCCTCCTTGGCTGTTTCCTGGTCAGTGTGTGTTTATCAAAACGGGTCAAGGAACAGTTTGAGGCTAAAGTCTTGCTAGGGCCAGTAGGAAAAATCTCAGTACTTCTGCAGCTTTCCTAGATATCTATTTTAGATCAAAATACTTTTTTAAAAGAAATAAGATCAATTCTTAAACTTTCTGTAGGAAAATGTTTAGAATGTCAGAATAAAAATAAAAGTGTGAAATACACATTCACAGCCTTACAGTTTCAAGTTGAATAAGCACATGATTTTAACAGGGATACAAGTTGAAGAGCTGGAAAGGGGTGGGGGGATGAGGAGGGAATAGCTGATCTGTTTGATTTTTATATTTTAGGATTCAAAAATGTAGCAGCACTGGTTCCCAGGGCTTTTAAAATTTCTCAGATACACACTGACAAGGATTCTTCTGTAGAATCTGTAATAATGAAGGCATCATATGCTAATTAGAACGGACAGCCAAACTACCTGTCAGGTGACCTCCTGGACAAAGCTGGAGCTGCAAGGACTGAGCCCCTTACACGAATTTTATGCATCAGGCCTCTAGTGTATATAGAAAATCAGCACCACAGTGTTATGGTGGTGGATTAGAGATGGCTGCACATTCCTTCCTGGTCTTCCTCCTGAGAGGCAGAGGGGAAACTCACTTCCCTTTAGAACAGGACTAGACTTGTTAACGTGCCTGGCAATCGGAGGAGGCAGAAATGACGCTGTAGGACTTCCAGAGTCAGGTGGCCTTTCAGCTCCCCCCTGAACCTCATCTTGTGCATTCTTTGTCCACATAAGAAGTTTAGCCTCTGGAGACCACCCCACTGGAGAGGCCACATGTTGGTTCATGATTAAACTGCTAACCATCTCCCTCAGTGACCAACCATGCACACTAAGCCATAAGGGGCCCTGCAACCAGGAGAAACGAAAGAATTACCCAGCTGAAATCCACCATAATTTTTTATAAATAAGAGCAAAATGATAGTTATTTTAAGTCATTTAATGTTGGTCTAATTTGATACATTGCAACTGAAAACATCATCATACTCATCTAATTTAACCTAAGGGTTTAATGTTCAACCAACTGCACAGTCTCAAAGGATAAAATACAATTTACAAAATTTAGGCCCAAAATTATATGAGACAATGGTGTCATTGGACACCCAGAGAAAAATCATAAAGAAAAAGCATAACTAAAATGGAACTGGAGGATTTTCATATTGGAAGCATATTGTGTGACCTTCCAGATATGTTATACTTCTGCTTGACTCAGTACCATAAAAGAATATAAAGATAAATAGATGCACATGTGATTTTACTTACATGTGGAATCTAATGGACAACATTAACAAACAGAACAGAAACAGAATCATAGATGCATATAGCAGACTGTCAGCTGTCAGAGGGGAGAAGATTAAAGAAAAAAGAAAAAGTCATAGACACAGACAACAGTATGGTGATTGCTGAGGGGAAGGGGGATTGAGGGAGGCAGGAGAGGGAAAAGGGGAATAAATAAAATACTATATATAAAACAGGTATGGAAGACTTTAATGAAGAATTAATTAAAGAGATATAAATGAAGAGTTTATAATAGTAAGGCTAAAATGATTAAGGATACCACTTCATCTCAAATTAATTTTCAAGTTAAATGTGATGCCAATTAGCAATGTGTTTTAGGGAACACGTGCTTTAAGTGAGGTGGTTAAAAATAGGTACCTGGGGGGGAAAAAGAGACTAAGATTAGCAAAGGTGATTCTGTTCGATTAAAAACAGCAGATGAGACTTTATTTATTATACAGGCGTAGCAATTTAGAAATGATTCAGGTAGTTGTGCACAGAGAGATGGAGAGGACAGCAGAGATGGGACAGGCGAGGGCAGACTGCGGTGTCATTCGTGTTGGATGGTCTGCATTCCCATAGGTGAGGGCAGGATAAGATGGGACATGGTAGGCAAGAAGAGAATAGAATTGGGTTTAATGGCAAAGCATTTAGTAAGGTATCCATCCGTGCATGGAAACTTATGTTAGGTAAGTGGCATTGTTATGAGAGGTGAAACAATGACATATTTAATCAAAGACACTCAAAGTCGTCACTCACATAGAAAAATAAAGTCTTGACACAAAGCCTTTAATCTGAAAATCAAAACTTTAAGTTTTTATAAATATGGAATGTATTTATGACCTCAGGATCAGGGTGGACTTCTTTAAAAAGTAACATAGAGTACAAAACTTAAAGAAACACTTTGCAAAAGCACTTGCATATAATTGCACACCCACACGGACAGGCAACCCAGAGACTGGGAGAAATGCAGACTTAAAAGAGACAAAGAACTAATATGCTGATATGAAATAAACTATAATCAATCTGATTTTTTTTAAAAAAGGGAAGGGAGGAAAGAGGGAAGGAAAGAAGATAAAAATACAACAAGTGAACAAAATATAGCAACAGTCGATTTAAAAAGAAGGGAATGTGATCGGTGTTTTAACACGTTTAACTTTAGGGGTAATAAGAAGAATGCAAGTTAAAACTGTACTGAGAAACAATTTCAGAGATTGTCAACAGTTACTCTGAAAATACTGTCTGACAAGTGGGAGGAACAAATGTGTATTTCTATAACCTGCTGGCAGGACTGTTCATGGCTCAGCCCCTCTCCAGGCCTCGTGAGCAGGAGGCCTCATCATGGGAGCGACATTCGCCTCAACAAAGACCAAAAGCTTCACACAAGGGGCTTGTGAGCCAGGCCATCCACCTAAGGGCAGGTTGCAGGCCAGAGCAACCAACTCCGCTCAGCCTAGTGGGGCTGAAGTGGTTGTTCTTGCGTCAATACAGAACTACCTGAAATATATAGATAGAGATAGAGATAGAGATAGAGATAGAGATAGAGATATAGAGATATAGAGATATAGAGATGTAGATATATAGATATATAGATATATAGATATATAGATATATAGATATATAGATATATAGATATATAGATATATAGATATATAGATATATAGATATATAGATATATAGATATATAGATATATAGATATATAGATATATAGATATATAGATATATAGATATATAGATATATAGATATATAGATATATAGATATATAGATATATAGATATATAGATATATAGATATATAGATATATAGATATATAGATATATAGATATATAGATATATAGATATATAGATATATATCCCAGTGACCAGAATGACAGAATGACCAGAACAACCAGTGGCTTTGACGTGCAATGAGGCAGCCAACCAGCGTGATCTGGGCCCTGATTACCCATCCCCCCCAACTGGCCAGGCCTGAAGGACCCCCACTGGGTGGGCTGGCTGGACCCCACACCTCACCCATGCAGGAATTCGTGCACTGGGCCTCTAGTTTCTAAATAGCAGGCTGTCTCTGTCCTTTCCCAGATGACCCACAAGATGAAGTGCCCTGGCTGGAAGGGCTAACCCGCTGAGCTTCTAGGGACTATGGCCCACAATGTGCATGTGCAGGGGATACTAGACTGAAGGTATTATAGAAAAGTGTTTCTTGACATCTGAGTGAAATTTATTTCTAATTTATATTTCAATTCACTAATGCTTTTTAATTGCTTAATTCCTTAATTCCTACTGGAGACATTTGGACCTAAGAAAATAAATACATAAATAATAAGTGAATGAATCCAACTCCCATTATCTCTCTGTGCACTTTAGATAAAATTCAATTTGTGGGCTAGATTTATTTTTCAATTTAATACAAATTTTTCATTGAGGTATGTAACTATTGTTATGGGAAATATAGGTGAACACCTGGAAGAAAATACCTACCTTAGTTGATGCTATCTATTGTATCTGCAGTGCTATTATACCTTCCAAATATATAAATATTTTAAGAACATCTGTTCTTATATTTAGCAATCTCAGATTTTAAATTTGACTAAAATGATACTGGCCTTTTAAAAATCTCACACACGTACACACAGACACACACACACAGACACACACAGGCACACACACTAACACAGCAGTAATGTAATATACTGACAGGCAACACACACAGAAATGTCTTGTTGTATTTGCAGTTTGGCTGTGAAGTGATAGATCTGATAAAGTATTCGCTCGCCACCCACACTTCCACATCTCCTTCAGTTTATCTGACACTTCCCAGTATCGCTGCTGCGAAGGTCACCACTGGGTAAAGCTGCATGTGTGTGAGACACTCCACAGGCTTCCCTTTGATTTATGCAGTGGCGCCCTCATCCAGTTTGTTAGTGGTGGAATGTGTTCGTTTGGAGAAGACAACTTAATTCCACTGAGGGAATCGCATATTATACATTTATAAAATTTAAATGCC
Source organism: Pipistrellus hanaki (assembly GCF_964339955.1). Taxonomy (NCBI): domain Eukaryota; kingdom Metazoa; phylum Chordata; class Mammalia; order Chiroptera; family Vespertilionidae; genus Pipistrellus; species Pipistrellus hanaki. The sequence goes on from NC_140508.1 coordinate 86,466,991, forward strand.
TTTCTCTTCAGGGCAAGAGACATAGCTTCCTCCCAGACTAAAATTCTCAGGGCACCCTGAAATATTCATGCACATTTGCGTTTCTAATCTCTGCCAGTGTTCTGCAGTAATTTAGACACTGTAGTGGGCCTGGCTCCTATGAACAATGTAAGGATTTAGGGAAGGAAGCAGGAAGGTAGTATATGTCTACTGAATTTCCAGCAAATAGAGGGACTGGCACACTATTTTTACATTACTATGGTAGCCCACAAAAGCAATAACGATAAAAATAGTTAGAAATCACTTTCTCTGTGAAATACATCCAAATTTAGAAGAAAATAAAAAGGATGAAAATTACTTCTGAAGTGCTTACATGTTTCTTTATGCATTTATTGGTATTATTTACATGTAATCAATAATGCATTTTATAATTTGGTAAAGAGTTTTAGAGACCCAGCTAAACTTTTGGTTTAATATCAGAAAGCATAGCTCATAATCCATAAGCTGACATGAAAATTCAGTGTCTTTGCTACACATTCTCCTGCATCCAGATCGATAGCAGTAAGCGATTCTACCTGAGAATTAATCACCGGAGGGTGAGTTGTGTGGCTGACTCTTCCTGCTGGACACATTGGGCTGCAGTTTTGCACAAAAATGTTCTTCAAGATCCATAGTAAGTTTTTTTTTTATGACAGAGGCAGACAATGGACCCACCTGCACTGTGTCCCAGGCTCCCCTAATGCCTCACAGGTTTGGGTTACAGAGTCCTCGGCTCTCGTCAAGACAACACTTTGTGAAAAATAAATCTATATCACAAAGAGTTTTTTGGGAAACCATGACTACGCCAATAGATATTTTTGCATTTATCCTCAATATAAAATGGGATGACCCATCTAGGCTTGAAAGTACTGGGCTTTTTAAATTAAATAGCAAAATGTTCAATTTGACAGCTACATGTTTTTATGTCAAATATTTTTCTTTTTAAAAAATTATGCAGAATTTCTCCAGTTTAGACATCTACCAATGTAGCCATTAATTGTGGTTTCTTTCCCATAAAAGAAAAAATCCACTGAGTCAAATAATTTTAAAGTGGAAGAGGAATAGCATAGAACATGACAAGGTAAACATTTATTTCTCACTTTTCTCTAAATGTAAGGGATGTAGCGTATAAAATGAAAGCAAAATGCATTGGTGGTATTTCTGCATGTTTGTGATAGAAAAGCCTTCATGGGATCATAGTTACAGTACACAATGTGGCCTGGATACCTGAAGCATGTGACGGTCTAGGAATAACACATCAATGCAGTCTTCAAAGTAACTGTCCCAAATTAAGGCAAACCTTGGGCATAACGTTAACTTTAAAAATTTAACATTGTTGGTCATGTTTGAGATCATGTGATGACTGATATACAGGGACAGGCAAAAGTAGGTTTACCATTGTGAGTATGGGAAACAGAGTTTATTCTTATATTATTATTTATTTAACCTGCATGTCTTTTTCCATGTGAACAACTGTGAACCGACTTTTGCCCACCCAAACCTTTTCTGCTCTCTATTATTTTTCAAAAAAGAAAACACGGTTAAGTCTTTGTATAATGATTTTCAGTAAGTTTGACGATCGATAAAGCCAAAACAGATTATACTCTACAAAGGTCAGCTCCTCAGCCAAGATTTTAAACCCTTCATGTTATATGTCATCCTAATAATCAGCTTTGGTTTGCAAACTACACAGTGGATAAAATCCCATTTTCTCCATGCAATCTCTTCTGATTTTCCAGTCCTATTGATTGCTTTGTTCCCTGAACCACTGTTGCATTTAAAGCCATCGACATGTTATATTAAACTAACATATTCAAGTTACATTTAAAAAACTCATGTTTTAACCTGGCAAGTCCTCTTGTTATAGGAAGTAAGGGTTCCGTGTTGTAGATATCTCAATTATACATTCCCCCAGTGTCCCCGTGACAAGGAATTCATAAATACCAAGAAGGAATGCTGAAACATATAGGAAATAAAAGACCATTGGGATAATAAGTTTTTGCAAGAAAAAGTAGTATTTTAAAATTTAGAAGTTTTAGTATTTAATTAATTGTATGAGCGATCTCTTTGACAGTATGATACCATTGAAGTCATTTGGATTTGGTAAATCGTTCTGTTCAGGAGTCCACATATTCAACCAGCAGTGCATTGTAAGTGTGTAGTTTCCTGGTGTATTTTCAGCGTGTAAGCGGAGACCAGTGTCTCCTACTAACAAGGCATTTGGTGGCTAGAACTCTCCTCTATCTTTCTGCCATCTTCCTGTGGCCAGCATGAAGGTCCTGGTATGTGGTCATTAATTTCTTCACAAGGAAATTGGATGAAAACCATTGTTTTCCCAGCATTCAGGTAGCTTGGTTTGTGTCCCCCATTGCCATCCATCAGTCCGTTGCATGTGGGGTCTGCAGAGCCACATGGCTATGGAGGGAGCATGGGCAGGAGCAAAGCCAGAGGAACTAAGAGTGCCCAGAGCCAGGAGCCAAAAGCACAAAGAGAGAGGAATGGCCTGTGTCTCAGGGAGTTACGTCTTCCCAATGTCTTATGGGCTTGCTGTGGCCAATGATCTGGCCAATGATCTCTGTTCCCAAGTTTGATTGACAGACAAGTGCTTGCTTATGTCACCCCAGCTCCCTGCACATGGGCCCATCTTCCCTGTTGCCCAGTCCCTTCCCCCAGAGGTCTAAGGGAACGGGCAGCTTTCCCTGGGGAGTGTGAAAATGCAGCTTCCTGGTGAAGTGGCTCAAATGGCATGCCTACAGTGTCTGGCCTCCCCATTGCTCCTTTTCTGTTACTAATAACTATCAATAGCTAATGACATCAGGGTCGGTATCAACCTCTGAATGAATAAGCAATACATTTCTTAACAGTGGAATTTCATGCAGCAACAATAATTTTGAGTGATTTTCAAGGATGTGTAACAACTTGGATGATTCTCACGAACAAAGTTGAACAAAAAGAGCCACACACAAGAGAGTACTTGCCATATGGTAGTCAAAAGAGGCAGAACTCATGACTGCATATGTGGTCAGAATGATGGGCGGGAGGGACTGCCTACAAGGTGGACTCTGGGAGCTCCTGGGGCTGGCGAACCATTCCGTTTGTGATCTGGCTGATGTTTACACTGTGAAAATGGACACCCACCGCATGGTGGCATGCTTTGCAGGTGTGTGCAAGATCTATCTATGTATCTGCCTGACACTTTACTGTGAAGTTTTGCAGTGGTTGTTTTTTTTCCAATTAACACACCTACCTGGTGCAACACACACATACACTACAGAAAAGTAAAAACCTATCATCCTGCCTGCTGCTCTCCATTCACCCCAAGTCTTCAGGTTGTACTTAAATTCATGAGACACATCCTCACGTTAGGGAAGCCCTTATTAATGAGGTGGAGATGGAGGATGCAGAAGTCACATGAATATGCAGCAGTTTAAATTAATTACCCGAGGACAGCACTGGTTTCAAGAAAACAATGAAATTATGGATTGTATTTCCCATGAGATCACCCTTTAACTTCTGTATCCCAAGCTTTAGACCAGCGATTTCAACCTTTTTCATGTCATGGCACACACAAACTAATTACTAAAACTCTGCAGCACAGAATGTAATTTTGGCCAATTTGACAACAAAAATAGGTATCATTTTGATCCATTCAGAGCAGGTGGCTATTATTGTAGTGACTGCTGTCATTATTTTTACTTGACAATCTAAGGGAACATAGGTCGGTGCCATGACTAAATAGTCAGGCCTTGCATGTTTTAAACATTCTTGCGGCACACCAGTTGAAAATCACTCTTCCAGATGTCTTTTCCAGTGAAATATCTGTCTAGGAGCTTCATCAATCTGTGATTCACTTTTCTATCTAGGAACAAAAAATATTTATTATCTCAACATAAAGAAGAGCAGAAACTCAAAGAATGGTGTGTGCTGTTTTTTAATTTTTTTAATAGAACAGGAGATGGAAACCCACTGGGACAAGCTGTGTGTTAAATGTCTACAGAACTAAAAGCCGCCTGCGGTAGCTCAGGGCACCAATGGAGGACGCAGGGCCAGTGCAGGGGGATCGACATGCATCTCCTGTATGAGGAGCCTGAGGAGTCGCGGTGACCTGCTCTGAGGACACTGGCCAGCTCTTCTCGGCCAGACAATTCAGAGCCGAGCGAGGCATCATTTTCATAAACACACCCTGCCTGGAGACATATTCCTGCATTAGCAATTGAAGTATTTCTTCAAAATTGCTGCTTGAGAGCCAATAAAAGCTCCACTGAATTACACCCCGGCCAGCTGAGAAATTACTTTCCATCAGCTCGGCGGTGTGGCTATTAATCACCTCCCCGAAGCCGCATGGCACTTACAGAGCAACCAGGGAGCTGCCCTGGGAGGGCGCCTGCCCTCCTCCCCCAGGCCTGTCCTGGGACAGTGCCACTCCTGCCTCCTGAATCTGCACCCACCCCTCCCCCTTGGCAGCATAATGGCAGGAGTGGCTGGCCTCTGGGCTCCTCTGAGAAGGTGGCCACAGCCTGGCCCCATCTCCAGTGTCCTCTTTCAGCACCATGGAGAGTGACCACATCTATTGAAGGCTTGGCTGTCTTCTGGTGAAAAGACCAGGGAAGACCATCTATCAGCACCAAAGGCGGGACGTTGGGACCCAACATCAGGAGGCGCTTAGCACTTGCATGTCATTGCGAAAGCTCAATGATGACCGTATTTATTCTAAGCTGCCGCAGTGGTAGACACCAGCCAAAGCACGCCATCGGTCTCTATGGGCGACAGCCTGCTCAGCGGGGGACTGCATCCTGCGGGAGCCGCTCTCTCGGTCTGAGAAAGTGATGTTTTTTAATTTCATTGAGACATTTCCCAATGCATCTGCGGCGTCCCTCACTTTGACATCAGGGCGTTCTTGCTGTGTGAAGCCCCTGCCAGCCCTGGTGAGGAAGCAGTGGTCACTGCCAGGGGTCCTGGAGAGCCGGCTCTGCCCCCGGTGACTCAGCGCTGTGGGGGAAGACTGGGCAGAATGAACTTGACTGGGGGATCTTGAACTTTCAGAACGGCCTTAGGACCCTTGCTTTCTTTAAGGGGCGAATGGCCAGGAAACCGTGGGGAAGGAAGGGGGAAGCATTGGGAACCAGGATGAAATGCCTAGTGACCATGTGACCAGTGGAAGTTCCCGAGTCTACTGTAGCCTCCCCAAGCTCTCGTCTTTCTGGGAGGCTGAAATCTCGTGCCAGGGAGCCGCTCGCTTTGACGTTAATAATTTATAGACGTTGGCAATAGATATGATCACGCCCGTGTGGGGGACAGTGGCTGTGAATAACTTAAATGTCTACGGGGCGTGGGGAGAGGGAAGCAGCATTCCTATTGCATATGCAGCATGTCTGTGTTCAGTGCAAAAGCAAATGTGCTGCCCTAAATCAAACCAGAGGATCGGGATGCATTTGATTTAACTGTACTGAGAAAATGAACAACATATGAATGTTAAAATTAAACGTGTTTATAAGCCAGTCAATTTGGACGGGGAAAAGGAAAATACCAATTACCTTTAAAACAAAACTGAAATTCTCATAAGACAAGGAGATGGAGGCTATGGAAAGATTATAGTGGTGATGATAGATAGGTAGGTAGATAGATAGATAGATAGATAGCCAGTAAAATGCAGTAAGCTACATTTTTTGAGATTTCTGGTTTCACAAAATTTATGTTTTATCAGTATTTGTAGCTCATATCCTAAAAACTCTAAAAAAAATAATGTTTAACATTTATCATTTAGCTTCAACTCACTTTCAAAGTATTCCTTTTACTGATATGTACAGTCCTTTTTGCCAGGAATTGATACTTCCTGTCATTAAAATAATTAAGGTGGACGCTCCAAATAGGTGAATTCATCAGCTTTGTGCCACTAACCTTACCTGGATAATCTCCTTCTCTCCTTTCTATGTTAATCGGAATCCTATCAGGGGCTCTAGGAAGATGCCTGAAAAGTGCTCAAAATATTTCCCATACTAGCACTGACCTACAATATTTTCTGTTGCCTAATTGATTTTCATGCATTCATTACTCAAATAGTTTGTTTTGGTGATTAAATATTAGTTGTGAGACCACACTCTTAGGCTCAAATCTTACCAATTCCACCTCTTGGCTGTGCCCCCTTAAACAAATTACTTAACTTCTCTGTGCCTAGTGTCTTCATCTATAAGATGGGAATAATGTACCTTTAAAAAAAAAATGCTTTAGGGATTAGATGAGGTAAGAGATAATATATGTAAAATTTTTAGAAAATTGCATAGCACATGGAAAACAAATAATCTGCACTAATAAAAGTGTAAGATGCAAACTGTACCTTCCTGACACCCACCAGTCAATCATGAATGAGTATGCAAATTAACCCAACAAAGATGATGGGTTAATTTGCATATGCAGGCGCTCCAGGCCTCTGGGCAGCATGGGAAGGCAGAAAGGCAGCTCTAGCCCTAGCAAAGGCGGTGCCTGCAGCAAGGGGAAGGAAGTCCCATTCTTGCAGGAATCTTCATGCATCTGACCTCTAGTGATTCTATAAAAACAAGTATTTTAGCAGTATTGAGGGGCTCTCTCTGTGAGGCCCATTTCTAAGCATATTACACAGCAACATATTTAATTCCAATGACAAGCCTATAAAAAAAATACTGTTCTCTCCAAGCAGGATGATTGATTCTGTGACACATGCTCGAGTCACAGTCAGTTGGCTGATCTTGGTTGTACTGTAAGGTCCCCTAGAGCCCAGCCTTTCATTTCTTCTTTTGCATCTTAACAATTTGGAGTTCACTCATTAATGTGACTTAATGTGTAACCATCTGATGCATCTAGATTCTCAGTTAGTCTACCAAGTTCCATGTATATGATAAGGTGTTCTGGAATGTTCTTGAAGCCATTTATTATTACCTGTTAGGTACAAAGGACTATCCCAGGCAACTCTTCCAATAATCAGCTTAGAAAATGGTCCTCATAGAAAATGATCTAAGTCACTGAGATAGCAGATAGCAGGGTTAAGAATTGAATGCAGGAAATTTTAGCCTTTATGTCCCTGACAAGTCTCTGGAAATGAATACTTCGGTCATCTGCAAGATATGGCAATAAGAATGAAACCCAAGATGGCTACTCCCAGGCAAAAAGCATGCTTTTGCAACAGAGGAATTTAGCATTTCTGGAGAAAAACTAGTTCAAACAAATTTAATTTGAAAGTAGTTTTGTTCCTTTTTTACTGTATTTTTAATGTATATGTTTATTACAAAACTCCCGAACAGTTTCTAGAATGCAGCTCACTACGAGGATGCAGAGCAGGTCTCTGAGTGCTCAGGTGCATGGACAGACCAGACCTGCATCATTGAGTAGATTGTGTGAGAGGAATGAATTCCTGAAATAATAATTATTTACATACCCTATCCCCTTGCCTTAGAAAAAACCCACTAAACATGTATTGAAGGCATATAAAGGCATAAACATGATGATAGAGAGACTAAAAGAAAGAGAAACATATGAAGAATTTACTGGAAAAGTCTACTAAAGAATTAGACCGATCCTAGAGAAATGGCAAGGAGTCAGCTCTGCCTAACAGAACCCTTAACTTTTCCAGCTCTGCAGATTCAGTCAGCAGGACAATGGGAAGGTTAGATTACCCTGTGAAAGACACCTACTCCCACCCCCAGACTATACACACTACTCCCAGACACATACCTGCACTTATTCACGCTCCTCTGCATGTTTCTGCTTGTGTGCAGAGTCCTGCAGGACCTGTGTTCTCTTAAACAAGGAGAGGTACAGCGGCAGAGTCCTCTCCTGTGGAAGAGGTGCAGATCCATCTGCCTGGTGCCAAGGACGTACCCAGGGAAGACCACACATGCCCACGCACTCTGAATCAATGCCCACCTGTGCTCAAGCTGCCCACATAAGCTGTTGCCACATTACTAATTATTCACTCAACTGTACATGTGAATTAATAAGATAAGATGCATACATTCCTTGGTGAATTCTTCTACATAAAAGAGATAAAGACAAATAGATCACATTACTCCCAAAGAAAGAGATATGTGAGAAAAATGTGTACCCTTAAAACAAGATACGCTGCAAAAGAAGCAATTAGAGGGCAAGATTGTATAAATCTCACTATATGCAATAAATATGAAAATTAAAAAATTCAATGAATAGAATATAGGTAGTGGATATGCAAAATATATAATAATAAAAACAAAATATGCTAATTAGACTGGGCAGCCAAACAACCTTCCAGACATCATTCTGGGCATCCTTCTAGATGAAGCTGCAACAGCAGGGGCTGAGGCAGAGGCAGTTAGGGGCGATCAGGCAGGCAGGCAGAGTGGTTAGGGGTGATCAGGCAGGCAATCATGTGAGTGGTTAGGGGCCAGGAGTACCAGATTGCAAGAGGGATGTCCAACTGCCAGTTTAGGCCCGATTCCCTGGGATCAGACCTAAACTGACAGTATGATATCCCCTGAGGGGTCCTGGATTATGAAAGGGTGTAGGTCAGGCTGAGAGACCCCACCCCATGCACAAATTTTGTGCACTGGGCCTCTAGTTTTATTATAAATTATTTAAACTGTCTGTGTTGGGACTTTTTATAAATAAAATATTGGGAAAATCAATAGATATATTAGAGACAACATTTGATAAGTTCCCCCAAAGAGCTGAAAACAAAAGAAAAGAAATGAAAATGTCATGAAAGAATTTAAAAACCTGAAGAAACAATTCAGAAGCTCCAACATGCAGCTAACAGGTGTTTCAGAAAGTCCAGAGAAATTAGAGATTCAAAATATCTAAAAAAATTTAAAAACTAAAAACTATATATATACTTTAAAAAGTGTTTTCCAAATCGAGAGGTATGTTTCTAGATTGAATGAGCCCACCCAGCACAATGTACTGCAGTTTCAGAATTGTAAGTATAAAAAGATTGCATAAGTGGGTGGGAGTAAAAAAAAAAATTAAAATTAAAAAAGTCTGGGAGATGCCCACACAGGACTGAAGCCAGAATAGCGTGACTCCCAACAGCAAGGCTGCATGCCCATAGCAAGAAGCAATTCCCTCTCACTCCCAAGGGAAATTATTTTTACCGTGAAATTCTGTTCACACCCAAACTATCAATCAGGTATGAAGAAAGAATTCAACTGTTTCCAAACATGCAAGACCTCAAAAACATCACCTCCAACAGAGCCTTTAGACTGTCACCTAGAAATGCAGGTCTCTTGCTCTGGCAAAACAAACAAACAAACAAACAAACAAAACAAAACAAAACAAACTAAGAAAGAATGTGGATCCAGACCAAAAATGGATTAAATCCAGGAAAGCGTGAACTAAAACCAATCCTTAGGATGCTGCAGTAAGGTAGCTAAACCCTTGCCTCTTAAAGCAGAAAATTAATATGCAATTTCTAAGGCAAATTAAGCAAGTTGTGGAGACGTTATACTTAGGAATATTGAGAGAGAAGAAGAGAAACAATAAGAAGCGAATAATCCTGCCTCTGGAGACACAGTTGGAGTTAGGGAGTTCAGCACCGTACAGTTTGCTTAGCCACGTACCTCTGTTAGTTCAATAATACTATAAACCTTGAGACATTGAGTGACAGTGGGTCACATTTCACTGAGCATGTTAAAGAACAGTAGAACTGCAATGCTGCAGAAGAGTGAAAACTCCTGAGAGTGAAACTCTGAGTAGTAAAATGAGGTATTATCTTGTGGGAGAAATGCAAGACTACCACCCACACTGTCTCCATGCACAGCCTTCTCCACACAGCAGTTTCTCCCACACAATATTCACCCCAGCTCACCAACAGGCCACACACCGGGAGGCAGAAGCAGCCAGGTCTCCATACATGTTAGCACCAGGTTAAGCAGAGTGCGCCCATAATGGCTGGGCTGACATGATATGGGAGTTACCTAAATATGTGCATGGTCTCTCCTAAGGCTTTCGCCCAAATCAGTGAAAACGGACCGCTCAACACTTCTGTGAATGACCCCCTGCCCTGTCCTGATGGACTGATTGCAGGAGGCGCAGCAAACAGCCTAAGCCTCCCCGAAGGGGAGGGTGGGGCGCTGCCACAGGGTCAGTGTCCCGGGCAAGATCGTCCCCTTCTCGGAAATCCTTCTCTTCAGGAACTGTCTCTCTCCCCACCCACTGCCTCCAGCTGCACCTGAGAGTTCTGAGGGTTGTTTTTCCTCGCTGTCTTGCTCAGAGTATGAATCCGTGTTGGTTTTTCTTCATGTTGTGTTTGCCCTTTTCATATCATATTGCCTCATTTGAGACTAACAAGAACCAAATTAAGTGAGCAGAGAGAGCCTTCTTATTACAATTAAAACAGGAGGAGACTGAGGGCCACATGCTTGCAATTGGTAGTGGCCCGAATTGAATTCAGAAGTGTGTGTTGTTTTTCTCTTTCTTTGTTGTGCCTGTTTCACTTTATTCAGATCAAAATAACATTTTTGTCCTAATTCAGTTATTACAGCAAACCAGAAAAACTTGGAAAACAAGTTCAAAAGAGAATTCCAAAGTTCCCAAAGGGAAAATGTTGGGGGAGGGGTTAAAATGATTTCTGATCTAAGAATAGTAGTCTATCCTATTTGAATGGATCCAGGATATAAAAAAGAAAATAGCGTAACACATATGGCGTTACATTTGTGAGCTAAGAATAAGTAACTTCAAAGACGGATCATGTTGATGCCTCACCAGCTTTCCCACTAATGCCCTGTGGTGTGTTTGTCCAGCATCCTGTCAGCTTAGTTTGCATTGCCTTTGGCTTCCTGTCTTCTTGGTTTCCTCCCATTTGTGACAGTTTCTCTGTCTTCCCTTAACTTTCATGACCTTGACATTTTTGAATGCTATCAATTTTTTGGTAAACTGTTCCTCAGTTAGGGTTTGCTTGACTCTGACATTCTATTCAGGCAAATGAGCAGTTAAGAATAGTCTCAACATGTGACAGATTGTAAAAAATGATGACAAATTCTCTCATCCTTGCATCTCTGCTCATGTGATGATGCAAGTCTTCCTATTAAGAAGTGGAATCTGCTCTAACCAGTTTGGCTCAGTAGATGGAGCATTGGCCTGTGGATTCAAGGGTCCCAGGTTTGATTCCGGTCAAAGGCATGTGCCTTGGTTGTGGGTGCATCCCCAGTGGCCATGAGGAGGAGGCAGCTGATCGATGGTTCTCTCTCATCGATGTTTCTAATTCTCTATCCTTCTCCCTTCCTCTCTGTAAAAAATCAATAAAATATATATATTTTTAAAAGAGGTAGAATCTATCTGTTCATTCACTCCTTAAATCTGTGTTGGTCATATCCCTTTCAGTGGCCAGTGGAATATTAGTATTATGATGCCTGCAGAGACTTAAAGTTGTGACACAATAAGGTTGTCCCTCTATGTATGCTTTCTGGATTCCTGCCACCACCACTATGTGACAAAGTCCTGGCTGGCATGCTGTTTGATGGACAACATGTGGCCCACTCATGTCTGTCTCATAGCCTGCAGCCAGTCAATTCCCAACTGGCAGGGACTGTATTTACATATGCAACCTTGGTTGAGACCAACAGAAAAAACAACCCAGCAGGAGCCAGCCTAAATGTCTAACACAGGGAAATCTGAGATAAATGATTGTTTCAAACCACTGGACTTTGGGATAGTTTGTTATAAAGAAACTAGAGGCTTAGTGCATGAATTCATGCATGGGTAGGGTCCAGCTGGCCTGCCTCAATCAGGGCTGATTAGGGCTGCTGGCCAGGGCAAGGGGCTGCAGGAGGTTGGCTGGCTGGCCCTGCCCCCGATTGGGGATATGAGTGATCAGGAGCTGGGCCAGCTGGGGAAAGGGGCTGAAGGAGGCTGGCCAGCTGGCCCCACTCTCATTGGTCTGGTTGACCATAGTGACTGGTCATTCTTGTCATTTTATATATAGGGATAGGTAACATATAAAGTCAGTGAGAATTAGGGCTGGAAATGATTAAACATTAGTGAGAGTTTGTGAATGGAAAGACGAAGTGTAAAATTCTTCATGATGGTTTACAATATGCATTAGAAGTTGATAATAAATCATTCTATTGAGTTTGAAAGTCAAGGGACATGGCTCATTTTGGTTATAACAGAATAAAATAAACAATATTCCTTTTTAAGATCTTAAAGTAATTTAAATGACTTGCTAACATTTTGAAATATATATTTTTGGGAACAGTGATTCATAAAGCCAACATATAGTCAACTGGTGTTTCTTAAAACACAGTTACAGTTCCTAAATCACATTTGCTGATTTTGAAATTTGGGGGCAATGAAAAGTGTAGACACATATTGTGAAGTGTCAACCTAGAAACATACTATACATTTAATTCACTGTGGCCATTTAAACTTCCAATAAAACATTTTACATCTCAACTTCTTTTTTTTAATAAGTTTTTATTGATTGTAGACAGAAAAGGAGAGCGAAAGAGTGAGAAAATCCATCAGCTGACTCCTGCATGGGGATCAAGCCTAGAACCCGGGCATGTAACCTGACTGGTGATCAAACCAATGGCCTTTCGGTGCGTGGGAAAATGCACAACTAACTGAGCCACACCAGCCAGGGTTCAACTTATTCTTAAAATGTGGCCAGTCCTCTTTCTCTTTGCAGAAGGAAAGAGTGGTATCTGGCATGAAAGCTCTAATGGACTTCTCAGGAACAGTAGATCTCACAAGTAAAATTATATTGCTGGTAAAAAAAGAATCTAAATTCCAGGAAACAAACTCATAAAATATTTTTTGCAATAGAAGTAATCATTAAGTTTGTGTGTGTATGCAATTCCCATATGTGACATATATACGTTAGAAATATTTTAAAAATTGTCTTGATTTCTAGATCTAGGTAACAACTCTTGTTTTGACTTGATCAAATCAGTCACCTGCTCTGGTTTTCACATCTGTAAAATGAGAGTACTGAATTAGGATCTCGAAGGTACTTTTTTGCCTCCAAGTGTTTATGATTTATGACCAAGCTCCCTATTTTCAATTTAATACAATCCAGTATATGCTAACCATTTAATTTTACATGCCACGACTCTCAGCTGAGGATTTCTTGTTTGCTTGCGCAATTACGAACGCATAAGAGGACTAATTCATTGAGTCACAATCTACTTGGTGGAGGTAAGCAGTAAATGGCCCCAGACATGAGCTTATCCCGTCTCCTCAATATAATCCTCTTCCCAATCCATATCCTGTGGTCACCTGTCAGGAAAATGCACCTGAGACTGATCACCACGGGTGCACCTTCAACCTTGTTATCGATTTACCATCTTTGATTTATAAAAAATACCATGATTTCCAATTCATGTCATTCAGCAGGGTTAGATTGCTTCAGTGTTTGAAGGGTTTCACTATTGATCTATCTTAATGGCAATCACATTAAGCATCCAATCTACACATGACATTTTTTAGAACACGTGAAGGTAGTTTTTGCATTCCGTTTTTAAACTATTCTTATAATGGAACAAAAGGCTACCCTGTTTTCTGTCATATATAACACTTTGGTTCTTTTATTTGCTTGGAGTTATTTAAAAGGGGAATGATTACATGATATCAAGGGGCAGGGACTTATAAAACGAAATAATTGATACAGACCTCTTAAAGAATGTGGTCTATAAAAATGAGAGCAGATTGGCTCTGTACAGAGACAGAATAGGAGACCTACTTCTGGATCTGATTTGAAAGACCTAAAAATTCTAATCAAAAGAAAAGAAAAAAAAAGTGTAATAAAAAAATTTTTAGTAAATAAATAAAAAAATCACTTTAACAGTTTAATTCACAGTTTGGAATTTTCTTTATTTTTGTAATTTTTTTTTCTCGAAAGTATTTTCTCAGAAAAAAATAAATTAAAATGCATCTGCCTCACCTATAAGTGATATTAACTAATCCACATCCATTCTTTTAATAGCATGCACAACTTAAATTTCTTAGCTGGAAATTCTGAATGAACTATTGATTATCAAAAATGGAGCCAAGCTGAAACCTGTTTGGCTCAGTGGATAGAGCGTCAGCCTGCGGACTGAAGGGCCCCGTGTTCAATTCCTGTCAAAGGCTTGTGCCTTGGTTGTGGACACATCCCCAGTGCGGAGGGAGGGGGGAAGAGGCAGCTGATCCATGTTTCTCTCTCATCCATGTTTCTAACTTTTTATCCCTCTCCCTTCCTCTCTGTAAAAAAATCAATAAAATATATACTATATATTTTTAAAATGGAGCCAATAAACTCGATAAAATTAGTGGCAATGTGCATGTCTGGCTGTTAGGAGGAGAACTGTGGGCTGGCGGGTTAGGTCGGTTAGCCAAAAGCTAAGCCCGTGCCGCCAGGGACAGCACAGTGTGTGTGCAGGTGGTGTTCTGTGAGCACAGATCCCTCCACGTGCTCCGAAGCTCACCTGGCTTTCTCTGGGTCATGCAATGCTTCCCGTGCCTGCACCTGCTCAGGATCGGACTCAGAAACTCGGGGATCCCTTTGAGCAGTTGTGTTTTTAAGAAGCTTCACGGAAGGCTCAAATAGTCACAAGAATTTGAGAACCATGAATTTGGACTAAGTATTAATACCAAGCTAGAGGACAGTGATTCAGGAAAGGCTGGACTCTGGGATGGAGTAAAACGAGACTCTTTATTAACACAGCACCTTTCCCTGAGGGCCATAGGAGTAACTGCAGCACAGAAATACAAACCACAATTCCATGAATAATCGACATGAAACAGGGGCAGGTGGGGGTATGAAGGACATAGATATTGTTAAGAAGTAAATAACATGAGTTATAAAATAAAAAGAGGACGTTTTTTTAGTTAGAAGTTAAAAATAAACAAGTAAGCCTGTACAAGTCACCCATGTTCTCAAATGACTCAAGACTATCCCACTTTTTTCCTAGTTAGAAAAAATGTAATTTATTTTTTTAATTACATATGATGAGGACAAATGTAATTTAAAGAAATAAATTAATGTACTATAATAATATCACCTGAATTCATTAATCTGTTCAACTTTTTATGTTTTTATTTTTTTATGTTTTATTATATCTGTAATGGAAATTCATCTTATTCAGATTGTGTCTTTGTGTCTTACAATCGCCAGTTAGCAGTAATTGCTAAAAGGTTTGTGTTGATGCTTTATGGAAAGATCAAAAAGCACTTAAAAATCAAGGAATCTCAAATTGAAATTCATTAAATATATTGTAATTATTTCCACCTTCTTACTAGCAATCCAGGACCAAAGGATATAGCTACAACTTACGCATTTGTAATTCCATTAGTATATTTTTAACTATTACTTATATGAAAAGTATTTAAGGTTGATTCTTTCTGGTATCTCATTTCAATTAAAACAGGTATCTAAATGGAAAGTCTAAGGGAAATTTTGAGTCAGGTGTCTTATTTTCTTTTATCTATTCTTTTTCTTAAGTTCACAACTTTTTTGAGAACTCTTAAGACTGAGAACGTGTCTAATAACTCTATATAATAACAGCCTAACGTGCTAAGTGTCTGGTTGTCTGATTGGCTTTTCAACCAATCAAAGCATAATATGCTAATCATATGTTAAGGCTTCTCAACCACTTGCTGTGATATGCACCAACTACCAGAGGGCAGATGCTCCAACCAGTAGGTTAGCTTGCTGCTGGGGTCAGACCAATTGAGCCTGAGCAAGACAGGCTAGACACATCCTGGAGCCCTCCTGTGTGTCCCTTCCCGGCTTCAATCATGCACCAGCGGGGTCCCTCAACCTGGTCTGTGCCCTCTTGCAATCTGGGACCCTTCAGGGGATGTCAAAGAGCATCCGAAAGTGGAACAACCAGTAGCTATGATGGGCACTGACCACCGGAAGGCAGATGCTCAATGCAGGAGCTGCCCCCTGGTGGTCAGTGTGCTCCCACAGGGGGAGGCCCACTCAGCCAGAAGCCAGGCTCGGTGCTGGCTGGTGACCACAGCAGCAGTGGTGGGAGCCTCTCCCACCTCTACAGAAGCACTCAGGATGTCTGGCTGACAGCTTAGGCCCCTGGGACACACTAAGTCATACATCCCCCACGGGCTCCCAAACTGCGAGAGGGCATAGGCCAAGCTGAGAGACACCCCCCCCCCCCCGAGTGCATGAATTTTGTGCACCGGGCCTCTAGTAAAAATATAATCATAGAATACTTGAGAAAAATATAAACTTCTATTTTTATTCAACAACTCATTACATAATAACCATACTCACTCAAACTAGTTTACCCAACGCTTAGATGAAGAGGTCCCCCATGTAATTCCTGGACTCTCCCACTGGTCTGTCGGAACTGACCTTTGGCACCATTCCTTGTGCTCAGAGATGTGTGCTACCAGATGTTCTTGACTTTGACAGAGAACGTTGGACATTATCTGGTCCCACTTCCTCACTGCAACTTCCTACCTCCCTCTTTTATGCCAGAGATACTATCCGACAGTGTTTTCCTTTCTCACTGGGGATCTTTCTGATCCTTTTACAGAGCTTGTACCCTACAATCAGATGGATAAGATGTAACCTGCTAAGATCTAAACACTCCCAATACCTAGTTCCCCTGCCTCTAAGTTATACACACATGAGTGCCCTGCAGTCATACCTTTGCACTATCATGGTGTCATAGGCTGCTTTCCATATCCATGTTCAGAGGAAGCATGGCAACTAGCCAGTGGCCCAGAAGCCCCCACCTTGATTCCACAAAATTGTCCCTTGTGGCACTTTTACTAGATGGCAGCCATTGTGCTAAGCGATGGGGAAATATTGACATGCATGGCAACCCGGCCAGGGCTGCACGATGGGTGTGATGTGCCAAGGACATGCATTCACAGTCTTGGCTTGAAGATGGTTTGCAACTTCTCTGCGTGTCACTTGGGAGTGGAGATGGAGACAGTGTGCTCTGCTGCCTGCCATCCCAAGGAGCTGGGTGTGCTGACAAAGTCAGTGTTTCTCATCAGCCATGCCAGGGGCACTGGAGGCTCTGGGAGGTGAGAGGCACCATTGGTTCTGCGCTCGGTCTCTCTCTCTCTCTCTCTCTCTCTCTCTCTCTCTCTCTCTCTCTCTCTCTCTCTCTCTCTCTCTCATAGCACACTAGCATGCGATAGGTGACCACAGGTACCGAGGGATTGCCACAAGCCTCCTCTTTCCTGGCCTGGTGCTGATGGCATCCAGTAGTGCTCAATTCCAGCCAGTCCGATTCCACAACCAGGTATTGACAACTTCTCCTTTTGGGACAGGAAACCGGTTTTAACTGGAGCTTTCTCTTCGGAGGCAAAGTCTAAAGTATTTCCCCGAATTGAACATAAAACAGTATCTCCTCCCATTGTCAGCGATCAGCACAGGCCTCGTTGGAGTCGGCAGTGAGGGTGAGAGCAGCCTGAGAGGCGAGCAAACACCGCTTTCTCTGAGCTGAGGCTCCCACGTGGGCGTCCCCCCTCCTGCTCGTCCAGGCGAACGTCACTGAGCCAAGGTGTTTGAGGCTGACCTGCAGCTCCCGCCAGATGCGGGGGCCATGTCTCCATTGTACACCAGAGAGTGGGTGCCAGGTAGGAGGGAGGCCTCTGAGAGCTTACTCCCTTTACCAAGTGAGTCTTTAGGAATTTGTATTCTTTCAGACAGAACAAACGTATGCAAATAAATACGTGGTTTAAAAAAATGCACACTTTACCAGCTGGTATCACAATTTTGAAGAAGAAATGTATTTTAACAAATACAGCCTTGATAATGACTCAGAGTGTGTGTATACATGTTGTGGGGGCGACCTGTGTATTCTACTCATAAATACGGACTCTGAAAGTCCGGCCATCCGTTAATCAGATGATGCTACCTTTTGAAAACTCTTCTCCTGAAATTACTTTCAGAACCAGTTTACCGGCTGCAAGAAGGAAGTGAAACAGTCACATCCTTAGTTGCGAACCAGAGAAGAAAATCCGCTTCCTTGCTCTGCCATCACAGTTCACTTACTTTCCGTAATGAAGATGGCCAGGCAGGTTCTCAGCCTCACTGAGCCACCGTGGCTGATGAAGAAAATCTGGCTGTTAAAGAGCAACAACAAAACTGCCCTCGCGAGATGTGAATGTTGGACACGCCATTGTAAGGTGTTCTGTGTCTGTCATCTGTTTGCCTCTTGGCCCGCACAGCTGGCGCCACCAGGACAGAAGAAGTGGTTAGAATGTACTCGTGTCCTGTTACATAACAAAAAGGTTAGGCATAGACTTGAAAGGGGAAAAAATGGAGACAATTAAAATGAAGTCAGTTTAGCACAAAACAGTCAATAAAGAATGCCATCACTGATCATTTTTAGAGTCAGTGTGAGGAGACCTACTAAACCTTTGCCTGACCAAGGATTTGAAGAAAAAACTCAGTCTGGATTGGAGTGGAGAGCAGGATGGAGACAGAAATAATTTCTCAGGGACTCTAGGAAAGAGGACCCTGTGCAGGTAGTGGTTACATGTGGCAGCCAGTCATATAAACATGTAAAGATGGTTAGAGAGCCACTGGTTAAAAGGCAATGCCAGCAGGAAGCCGGGCCCCTCTGCCTGGGAGACTAAGGAGTCATCCTGGAAGGAATGGGATGACTCATCAGAAAGGCCCCAGAGCAGGTACCCCGCTGTCTTCTCCTTCTGAGCTATAACCAGCGTGGCCACACCACCCCATTTACACCACCGCCTGAAGCTCGCTCCCTTCCCTTCCCAGCCTCAGGCCCATCATCCCCAACCCGGATAACGGTAATCTCTGCTCCCTCAGGCTTCCTAGTGGGAGCAGAGGCTGTGATTTCTCAAATTGATATCTGTTACAATGAGGAAAAAAATACAGTCTGTGAAATACACTTTGCTGAGAAAAATAAACCCCAGGTCTTTTTCTTTACCAACCGAAGAAACATATGAAAACAGGGGCATGGGCAAGTCTGACTGGAGAAGACCTCTAATAAACTAAAACCTCACATAGGAACACCTGATCAAGAATCCAAATGATGGGAGGGCTGGGTATGAAATGGGCTCTGCATCGGGGTTGCAGGGAGGCTGAATCAGGATGGGGATAAAAAGAAGCCACATTCAGTCAGTACTTAGTGAGATTTTATCATTCATGGAGAGAAACATCATCCATAAGAACAAAATATCATTCCTGCCATCAAGAAACATTCACTTTATTTGAAAAAATATATATGTTTAAAATTCCAGAGTGACTCATCATTTCATCTCATAGATAATGAGAATTTTATCAGAAAACGTCTGAAAGGATAGAGTTAGGCTTTTCCAGTTTTCCGAGGAAATTCAAAGTTAAAGGCAAGAGCAACAACAATGCTACATGAATCTATTTTTGAAAAAATTCTGTTACCTTGTATATTTTTTACCCTAGCAGGGAATGGTCTGGGGCCAGCTATGTATACGGCTGAGATGTGTAGAGGAGACAAGAAGGTAAATAGAAAGAAATCTAGAAAAAGAAATAAGCAAACAAATGAGACTTTAATTTTAATCTTGGTAAAGAAACCAGATAAGTTTCTAGGGCCCAACATTATTTTGCAAACCTAGAGAAGAATAATGTTCCCTTTATTTGTCTTTGTAACCGAGGAAACTAATATTTGCAGAGCATCCTATATAATATAAGCCTAATATGCTACGTGTCCAGTCGTCCAGTCATGACGTTCAACCAACCAAAGTATAATATGCTAATAATTTGCTAAGGCCGCTCAACCATTTGCTATGATGTGCACTGACCACCAGGAGGCAGACAGTCTACCGGTCGACCAGTTGCTATAACATGCACTGACCATCAGGGGGCAGATGCTCAACACAGGAGCTGCCACATGGGGAGCATTACTCAATCAGAAGCCAGGCTCACAACTGATGAGCACAGAGGTTGTGGTGGAAACCTCTTATGGCTCTGGGGCAGTGCTAAAGATGTCCGATTCATGGCTTAGGCCTTAGGCCCTAAGCTATCACTCAGACATCCTCCATGGGCTCCTGGACCACAAGAGGACACAGGCCGGACTGAGGAATCCCTCCTCACCAATTTTTGCTCAGTGCACAAATTTTGTGCATTGGGCCTCTGGTATATTTATAACACTCCTGTAGTAATTAGGAGCAAAGCCTTGTGGGCGGTCATCACAGGGTTGAGATCCCTGGCCCAGCACTTTTGCAGTTTGACCTGAGAAAATTTAAGTCTCAAGCTTTTGTTCTTTATTTTTATTTTATTGATTTTTTACAGAGAGGAAGGGAGAGCAATAGAGAGCTAGAAACATTGATGAGCAAGAAACATCAATCAGCTGCCTCCTGCACACCCCCTACTGGAGATGTGCCCACAACCCAGGTACATGCCCTTGACCGGAATTGAACCTGGGACCTTTCAGTCTACAGGCCGACATTTTATACACTGAGCCAAACTGGTTTCGGCCCCTTTTTATTTTTTTTAATGGTATAAAATTTATTGGTGACATTGGTTAATGGAGTCACATAGGTTTCACAGATGCATTTCTATGACACATGATCTGTGCCCACCACCTAAAGCCATGTATTTGGTCCTTTACTTCTGCTCTATCCCCTCCCCTCTGATAACCACCACACTGTTGTCTGTGTCCATGAGTCTCCATTTTATATCCTGCACAGGAGTGAAATCATTCGGTTCTTAGCCTTTTCTGACTGACTTCTTTCACTTAGCGTAATATTCTAAAGGCCCATCCATGTTGTCACAAATGTCAGGGTTTCATCTATTCTTTTGTCTAGTACTAACCCATAGTACATATATAAAGTGTCTTCTTTATCCAGTCCTCCATGATGGTGGTCAGCGCACATCATAGGGAACAATGGAACTCCCAGTCTCCTGGTCAAACCCCTGAGGGGACACTTCTCACATTAGCTTTTATATATGTAGATTCCAATATAAATTCTTGCCTTGAAGGTAATTCATCGACTCTTCCCCTCAACAAACCAAACACTTTTTTTTTCTTTATTGATTAGGTATTACATATGTGTCCTTACTCCCCTTTTTCCCCCTTATCTCCCCACTCATGCTTTCACACACCCCCCCCCCCCCCGGTGTCTTTGTCCATTGGTTAGGCTTATATGCATGTATAAAAGTCCTTTGATTGATCTCTCCCCCTTACCCCCACTCTCCCCTGCCTTCCCTCTGAGGTTTGATGGTCTAATCAATGCAAATCAAACACTTTTTACACAAAGTCTTACCACATGCCAGCCACTGTAGTCACAACACTGAAGACAAAAGCAATCAAGCACTGCACCACGTCCAACCCCCCAGCAGCATGGAGGCGGCCCCCCTGGGGAGCAGTGTAGTGAGTCCCACTGGCAGACCAGGATCCTCAACAGCCCTTGAGTGGTCACACGTGGATGTTGGGAAAGCGATTTAGCATCGCTGAGCCATAGATGCCTCACATACAATGTGAAGCTACCCCCGTTCACCTTCCAAATCCATAACGAATGTCAATTCTCCTCTGAGTGTCTAATTAGGAAAATAGTTGACTTTTCCTTAAAAACGTATACCCTAAGTACTGAGCAGAGATTCCACATCTAAACAGTCTATCCTTAGAGTATGAAATTAGTTTTCTGTCATAATTTTTTTATGTATATATCTGGTTCTGTATGTGATGGTAGGTATTTTGGACCCCAAGGGCTACGCTGTCTTTTGAGGACTTTAAGCTTATGAAAAGCAGGTGAATGATTGCTTTTCTATGAATTTCATCCCACCTGAACTAGCATCATACATTTTGAGTCTTTGATAAAGGAATGGGAAGATTATTGAAATAGACATTTTCTTTAAACTTTTAAAAATTCAAAATATTTTTGCAGTGGCTTTTTTTGTTTGTTTGTTTGTTTGTCCTGCCTTAGAGTGCTTATTTCATATTAAAAGTTGAGATAGTATAGTAACTTAAAATAGATTCCAAATTATAATTCAAATTTCATCATGGTGGAAGGTACTATATACTACTACAATAAATTAAATTATATTATTATTTTAAAATATAGTATAGCTTTAGGCTATTTAAAGAATAATCTTGTGTGTCATCGTTCATTGTTACAAATACAATTTCACTTTCAATTATGAATTAAAAAGAATTCTTTTCAATTATTTCCTTAATTCTTAGATGAATAACATCATTAATTACTTGGCTAAAGAGTTTTGATGATGCTGAAAAAACTGTGAGGACAATAGGAATCGTAGTGAGCATTCGCAGGCTGTGCTTATTCAATATACACAAACTCTAGGAATGGCCAGTGCTTACATTTAGAAAGTGAAACATTAGAAAAATGTTTTTGAATTCCTCCTGCATAAAAAGAATTGTGCTGTGCGTCATGAAATGGCGATGCGTTGTTATAACAAAGCCCCCACAGGCAGCCCTTGCTCAGGACAATGTTGGACTTATAGTTTACCCAGACAATATTCCCTGAGAAAAGGGAGGCATTGGAGGAACCAAATAACATCGCTTTCTTTATAGATTGAACCCTGAGAGGCTGCCCAGTACCCCTGGTCGCTCGTGGACTTATGCTGGAATTCCTGTCTTGGGTTCATAACCTACAGGCTACGCTGTGCTGCTTCCTCTGTGCTTAAACTTCCCACCTGTAGATCTCTCTGTTCCACCTCCGAGGGGTATGTTAGATCTTGTGGTTCCCCATGCTCACGTTCTCATTTGCATGCCCGTTAAAAGTCACATATTCTCATTCGGCATTCCCAATTGTTAGAACTCATAATGTTTCCCATTGAAATACAGCCCCTGGAGTAGCCAAAATATTTATCAGAGGAAAACCACTTTCTGCTCCACTCTGACATTATATGCGTACATTTGAGATTTTTCTCCTCAGGCGAAAAGAGTTAACAATTCTAACAGAGAGAATGCAATTTAAAGACCATTTAAAGTGATTTAACGTGTGTGTTTTTTTTAAAACGTTCAGTTTAAATATGAAGGGGAGAAACTCATTCCCCAAAACGAGTATTTTAATTAGGGCAAAGTGAGAATTTTGTCCCAACTATTTAGGAGAGAAGTTCCTATAAATGGGCAGTAATGTTTAAAAGCTTTCTGTTCCCAAAATGGATTATGTCACAGTGAAGGGCTAAATTTCTTAAAGCAGCATCTCCCTTCCTCCCTCCCTCCCTCCCTCCCTCCTTCCCTCCCTTCCTCTCTCCTCCTCTCTCTCCCTCCCTCCCTCCTTCTCCATTTTTCCTTGCTGTCTGTCTCCCTCTCCACCTGTCTGTGCTCCTGGCTGCTCAGCTGTGGTGAGCTGACCATGCACACAGGTGTGCCTGGAGTGAGGCTCTGAGTTTTAAAGGAGATGAGTCCCTCCGTGACTCTCTTCGGGGTTCCTGCCATCCGGAAACCCTGGCACACGGCTCCCCTGGGTCCATGGAGCAGCGTTGCCTCAGGATGGCATGAGGAGCTGGAGAACATGGAAACGGGGCACCAGATCCTTGACACGGATAGAAGGCACAGCTAAGTCTGCTTTTCAAGTGGAAGAGGGGGAATAACAGGAACTGCTGGCCTCGCGGAAGGGTTTTTATCTGCTGTCTCTTCTCCAAGGGCCACTTTGGAACTCAAATACGAATAAAAGTGTTTACTATTCACTGAGGTGGCTAAGGAACAGCGGGGTAGGCTCTCAGTAAGGGGAAGGGGTATAAGGCGCTAATCAGGGTAGGCATGGTGCGGTTCAAGATCACACCAAGAACTGGGGGTAGTTCATTGCTCATTTACACCCTGAGAGACACATGATCAACACTTACATTGTATTCACTGGTTGGATGACTGTATGCTGTTGTTTTTATCCTTTAGACTTCCAAGCAAGTTTAATTTTTCATGAATCCTTTTTATCAAAGATAAAAATTTACCATTTAAATACTTCCTTTAAAAATCTCCTGAAATTACAGTTGGCTTTTAGTTAAAAATATGCCATAAATATACTATCCACTCAAACCAAAACAACTATCTGACAATCGAATTAAAAATTCTACAAAGCATGCAATTTAAACATCATGATCCTTTTGGTCTAGTTAAGTTCATTCAAAAGGTGCTTATCTCCTGGGTTTTGCAAATCATTCCCACGAATAACTAGTGTTGACACTGTTAAAGTTAGCCAAACCATCAAATCCCTTTTGAATAAATACTGACTTTTAAAAAGGCAGAAATATTATAACATATAAAACACTATATCATGTCAAGATGTAAAATCTGGATTTTGTATCTGGGCCCCAATAGTAATAGCGTGGTGTTGTTGAATGCTTTAGAGTTAACAAGCCCTCAGTGATACCTCTTACTGGTGCACAATTCATGCATTGGTGGGGTCCCTCAGCCTGGCAGGCGATTGGGGCTCATTGAGGCTGTTTTGCCCAGTCAGAATCAGGGCTAATCAGGGCCAGCAGGCAGGGAGGGAGGGACCATGAGACTTGGGCTGTGGGAGTGCACTGACCACCAGGGAGCAGCTCCTGCATTGAGCATCTGCCCTCTGGTTGTCAGTGCGCATCATAGCAACCAGTCAGCTTGTGGTTCGGTTGTCCTGTCACTTAGGCTTTTATATATATAGATAGTAACATAAACAACGGGTACATTTAGAAGCACGAGGATCCCTCCGAATTCTTCCTTTTGGAGAATCCCTTCATTCTCAGGCTCCAGAGGAGCTACCTGTCTTATTGCTAAGATATTCCATTAAACAACCCTGTATTATTTTGGTATTTCACACAGAATCTAGCGGAAAGACCTACTAAGTAAAGATTAATGGATGAAATGCAATACCTTTCGACCTTTAATTCAGCAGATTGTAGACTTGGCTACACTCATATGCCCTTGGAGAGATTTTAAGTCCCAAGGCTCAGGCCATCCCTCATTTTTAATTATGTCAGAATCTATGGGGGTGGGTCCTGTTTTTTTTGTTTGTTTTTTTTTTAAATCTTCCCAGGTGATTCCCAGTGTACAGCTGAGTTGGAGAACCATTATTTAAGATGACTTGTCTCTGCCTACTCCATCTCAATACCATCTTCATCAGGCTTTGCTTCCAGGTTTCTGTGCCAGGGAGCCTGACAGGCAGGAGAGGTGCCGGTGGGGCTAGTCTATGTTTTGTTATTGTGTCACCCTGGATGGTACTTTAGAGTTCCTCCCGTCTTATCTAGATTCAGGTTTAAGAGGGTTTTTCCTGATCTCATCCTGGTTCATGGTTGGCCTTCGGTGGGCAGTGGTCTTCACTCCCCAACAGGAGGGTCCCTGCCTGGCTGTGACACAGCCTAATAGAGATGAGCTGATCAAAATCTGTATGGAAGAGATTGCAGACACAGATCTCCAGACTGGTCCCATTTATTCTCCTCCCTCTCCCTCCTCTCACGGCTCCCCCTAGCAGAGGGGCACAAATGCTCCTGCCTTGAATAGAAATCACACACTTGAGTATAATCAGGTTCGCCTTTCCCTGGGGATAGGATCAGCTTGAATTTCCCCGGAGTTTTGAGTGTGCTACTAACAGTATCTCCCTCAGCTGTTAGTCGGTTTACTTTGGTCATACGTGTCGCAATAATGAGAGGAAAATAGCCTAATTCAGCCAGATATGCCTTTACTTAACACAAGCAAGAGAAACAAAAGCACTTAGGCAGGTCCTCCTTTTTCCACTGTTCTTTATGAAATCTTGTTGTTTTTCAACATAGTTTCTAGCCTCAATCTGTTTCAATTCAAAAATATAAGTTGGAAAATACAGAGAATGTGTTAGAAGACAGGTTTGACTAATAATACTAATTTTTAAAAGTCTGCCCCGGAGGCTCTTCCAGTATAGCAATGCACAAATAAATGCTTGTCACGGTAAAATGGGAAACCGAAGACAGCTTAAAGGAATGTTAAATGGACTGTCTGCAAGGATTGGTGAATTGAAACTGTGTGCCACGGCTAACCCCCGAAATTCGCAAAAGGATGCTGAGGCTGTAGTCTGGGCAGGGTTTATTGTTCTCAAGCCCAAAACTACGCTTTTAACATGAAAAGAGGACGTTTTCTCCCTACACGTTGGACGTGCTTTGTAAGTTCAGCGGCAGACAGTCCGCAGAGCCATGACGGGGGCGCCTGGGTTCCTTCTGAGAGCATGTCATTTGCTCATTTCCTACCCGTGTCTGTCTGTCTGTCTGTCCTCACTGGCTGCAAGGGGACCCAGGGCCAGGTATCGCCTTCCTGACTGCCTCATCAACAGCCCTTTAGTCTGCGCTGAGTGAAAAGGAACTTTAATGTCTGTACAGTTTAACCGGAGAGAACAGCATCACCTTTCAGCAACATTTTGTTGTCAACCACTCCCTCGCAGCATTCAGAGATGGATCCGATTTGGGAGCTTGAGACATGTATGTTTCAGGACCTACACGTAGCATTATCTTATGACCTGTGAACATGTACTTGAATATCTTTTTGCTCAAGGAAGGGACATGTTTGTTTGTTTGTTTTTTTTAACAGCACACCAGCAACAACAACAAACAAAGGACAAACATTTTTTTTTTTTTTAATTTCAGAGAGGAAAGGAGAGGAAGAGAGATATAGAAACTTCAATGATGAGAATCATTCATCAGCAGCCTCCAACACGCCCCCTACTGGAGGATCGAGCATGTGCCCTGACCAGGGTCAGGGTTCCTAGGTCTGTGCTCAACCACTGAGCCACACCGTCCAGGTTGCCCTCTGAGGTCTTTCCCTGCAGTTGCAAACTGCTAGGGAAAACCAGTCTGTCTTACTCGTTATTTCGAAAAATGCCACCACAGCCCTAGGAGCTCTCTTGCTTTGAAGCCATCCCTTTCCTCAGCTGGCAGCCCCGCTGGGCACACACAGTGCCATGGCAGCCGCAGCCTCACGCCTTTCCATTCCACCTCAGACACGCTGGGCCTGCCCGGAACCTCAGGCAGCCACAGCGGGCCTGTCACACCAGCAGCGGCACGGGCGTTGGAGTGACTGTCACGCTGGTACGTTACTTGTTCAGTGGCAGAGACTCACAGTAAATGCTTCTGAAATGCAGTTTGAGATGAAAGGGATAAAATCCCAGGTTCTCGTCGGGGGAAGCTGGCGACGTGCAAAGATGTTGCCATGTGGACAGGCCCCGGATCAATTCATCATCACAGGCCAGGAAACGCACTGGGGGCAAAATCAATACGGAATTTCCAGCTCCCCGGTGGAGGATCAGAGAGAGTTCTGTCCACTCTTTTCACTTTGCAAATGTTCCCTTTAAATCCGAGGAGGAAAGCGACGTGTCTATAAAGTTGAACTACAGCAAGAAACAAAACAAAAACAAAAACAAAAAAAGCCCAAATCCTATCCAAGAAGTAATGTACAAGGTTTCCAGGGCCTAGAAATGTACCGTTTCAGCCTGATCGGTTACAGAGAAATAAAGGTGCATTTATCAGGATAAATAAAATGATCCTGAGAGACTTTTTTTTTTTTTTTTTTTTTTAATAAAAGTGTGGTTCCAAAATGGAAACGGTCTGAAAAGTGGCATTTAAATACAAATGGAAAGACTACGCTGTTATTTCACCTTGATGGATTTCAGGATGGGTAACCACTGCCAAACAGGTGTTATATAAAGGTCCAGGGGAACGTGGCGTGGGACGCTCTGATTGCTGAGAGAAGTCGGTCTTTGTGACACCGGATTAGACAATAACACAACTGCCTGCTTGATAGTCAGCCTTGTCTGCTTTGTGCCAGACACGGGACCATGGTGAGTTACACACTCAGTGTTTTCATTTTACAGAGAAGGCATTGCAAGACAGCAAAAGCAATAATGGCACGAGGTTGCAAAGCAATGATAGCACGAGGGTGCAAGCTGGCATGGGGTTGATCTAAGGTGGGGACCCAGGAAACCCAGCCCAGGTGTAGGTGCGTAGACACTATGGCACATGCTTCAGCATGAAGCCTTTTGCTTCACAGCCAACTGTGAGTCCCCTGTGTCTCAATACAAGGATTCTAGGGAAGTTACCCAAAAAATGGCCAGATCTAACTCTAATCACATCTGCTATCCCTCTTTAAAGCGCTCCCGTAGGCCTGGCCGGTGTGGCTCTGTTGGCTGAGCATTGTCCTGGGCATGGAAAGTGGCCAGTTCCACTCCTGGTCAGGGCACATGCCCAGGTTGGGGCTCTCTCCCTGGTCAGGGTGCATGTAGGAGGCAGCCCATTGATGTTTCTCTCTCACATTGCTGTTTCTCTCTCTCTCTCCCTTCCTCTCTCTCTAAAACCAATAAAAACATATTTACCTGGCTGATGTGGCTCTGTTGGTCAGGCGCCATCCTGTGAACCAAAAGGTCGATGGTTCAATTCCTGGTCAGGGCACAGGCCCGGGTTGCCCTCTCAATCCCCAATAGGGGGCGTGCAGGAGGCAGCTGATTGAGTTTCCCTTTCTCTCTTCCTCTCCCTTCCTCTCTCTAAAAATCAATAGAAACATACTTTTAAAAAATGTAAAAAAAAAAAAAAGTATTTAAAAAATACTACTGTAGCCATAATCGTTCTGTGCATTAACATTATGAGTTCCTTGAAATTGCTTGTGGTAATGAAATTAATGAGTGGATTCTCTAAAGCAAAGCATTTATATCTAGGACACTCACTATCATCAATTCCAGAAATACTGCCCACCACTCTCCTCCAAACCTTGGTATCTTACACTAACTGAAATTCCAGTGGAAATTAGTTTTAGAAAGGAAAGAAAATACCAACTTGTTTTAATTTTAACAGCCTTTACAATATACACACACATATCAAATCCAAATTCTAGGGTTGACTGGAAGTGCTACATAAGTTCCATTCCTCAAATTAATCTAATATCGATTTGCTATTATATGACTGCCCCTTTTACTTTGAAGCTTACAATATAATTATACTTGTTTACTAAATTAAAAGCAGTTTCCACAGAGGCAATCTTTAGAAAACAGATGGGCTCATATAATACAAAAAGCACTTCACATGTATTCTGGCTCTCTCTGCGGAGTAAATAAAGAAGGAAACATAAAATGTAGACTATTCGGTGTAAAAACAAATCAACACATTTCCCATAATGCATAGGCCTGGATTTTATGGTCAGAGAATTTCCACCGAGCAAATCACCTGTACCTCTAACATGTGTTTTTGGAGTATTATGAGGTGCGTATCCACTTACTAATGGACATATCCCTCTGCTAAGTGGTCTAGCTTTCTGCTTAAAACTGCTCCAGATGTTGTAGGAATTCAAGCACTGGGCATCAGCCCATTAACAAAACAAACAAAAAATTTGATGTTTTATAACTTGACATGTTTTGTGGAGACAAAAGAGCATTATTAAAGGGCAATTAATTGCTACCTCTTGTTCTATAATACAAGGTTATAGCTAAGTAGAATTTCAAATCCTAAAGTCAGGAACATATTTGCTCTGAAGAGATTTGAGGAGTAAAGAATTTATAAATGCACTTCTGTTTAAATTCCCAATAGTTTTGGGACAAGATTCAACCAAAGGTTGTTTTTTGTTTGTTTGTTTGTTTTTGTTTGTTTGTTTTTTACAGTAAAAATTTTCCAAGTATGTATATAGTACATACATAGGATTGAATTCACTGGGGTGTGACTCCTCATACAGATATAAACAAGAGGGTCCGGGAAAATGTAAAGAAAAAAAAAATCTCCTCTCTGTCTGAAATACTCTGTCCCTGAGACTCTAAATCAAAAACACATTTGCTTCATAGTTTCTATTGATAATATAACTTTTCTTAGTACAGATTACAGAATAAGTGAGTAAATGAAAGAGGGCCATCGCCTCACTCTCTGACGAAAGAAGCAGATGCACATGGATGTTTATTTGCTTCCTTCCTCCTAAAACCTCAGGTCAAGTGTTCTGACAACTTGTCTCCGAATCCCCACCGGGAAGGCCGCGTACAGAAGGCGTCGGTGATTGCCTCGCCGAGTTTCTCCTGCGGCTGATGTCCCAGCGCCCGCTGGGGATCGTGGATCCAATATCTGCCTCCTCACATCCTCCAGCGAGAACGGCTTCCGCTCTCCTCAGGAAGAATTTATTTTTGTTTTTCCCCCAGCAAGGGGGCCCATATCTCGTGTCCATATTCATACATTATCATTAAACGTTAAACTCAGTACAGATTAACATGGTTTTAGCTTCTCTGTTGCTCTGATCAACATAAAGCGTATTGGTAGCATGTGGACATAGAATCAGTGCGAAGTTAGGCCAAAGAAAAAGGTTGATTGTAGGGTTTAAAGGGTTCTTGATAACTCTGTATGACATCAAATATTTCAACCATTAATTGACTAATCATTGTGGTCAAATTGCTGAGAGAAAAGAAGTGCCAGAAAACTATAGATAATAGATGACTACATATACAGAAACTAGCCATGAAAATCCATGTGAATTGCCTTAAAATATTCTGTATATAGGACAGGTCCAGAAAACTTGTATATAAAATTAGAGTAAGGTTTTAGTTCATTACAAGCTTAGCTAGATTCAAGAGATGGGACAAAAACAAAAACAAAAATGAAAGCCACCATTCATTCATTTTCTCAGCATGTGCATTTTATTTGTTTTGTAAAACAGAGGCAGTTGAGTGTCTGCTCTGTATGGCAGTTTGCTGGGTGCTACTTACACATTAGTGAGCATGGCAGTAGTCTCCCTGTCCTGGCGGTGCATATCACTTAGCAAGGAGGACAGCTGGTTAGATTGGACACTGCACTGGTGGAAGGTAAGTTTTAAGATAAACAACCATGTGTGTTGTGAAGACTGCATGCCAGAGGAAGTGGCACAGTTAAAGAAGATATACAATGAATAAATAAATAAATAAATAAATAAATAAATAAATAAATAAATAAAATGACATCTTAAGAAGAAAGGATGCTAGAGAGAGGAGTGAGGAGTTCCCTTAGGAGGGCCTGGGAAATGCATGTTCTGTGAAGCAGAAACTGTTTCCTAAAACCCAGCAGCAAGAGAGAACATGGCATCGCCGAGTTCCTAAAAGCAGTCTGCACAGCTGGGCTTAAAGTGCCATGTAGAAATTAGAAAGATGCCAGGGGCCCAAACCGGTTTGGCTCAGTGGATAGGGCGTCGGCCTGCAGACTGAAGGGTCCCAGGTTCGATTCCGGTCAAGGGCATGTACCTTGGTTGTGGGCACATGGGGGGGTGCAGGAGGCAGCTGATTAATGTTTCTAACTCTCTATCCTTCTCTCTTCCTCTCTGTGAAAACTCAATAAAATATATTTTAAAAAATAAAAATAAATAAAAAGATACCAGGGAGAAGGTTGTCCAAGGGGCCAGTGTTTGCACGGAGCTGTAGCCATCTTTATGGAAATTAGAAAAACCAATAAGGAAGTGATAGTATATTTAAAATATATAAAACTGACATTTTCATAAAAATAAATAACACACTGGATCTGTATGTCCATATGAATAACTCTCAATAGCACTATTGAAGGCAAGTATGTTCATGAGGCTATGTCTGTAGCTTGGAAACATGTAACATGTAATGATATGTTCATGGATGCACACACAGATGGGGATGGGAGGGAAGAACGTTCACATGCTCAGAGTGGTTGTCATGTCTGGAGAGAGAGCAAGCTCTGCTGGAGGGCTGGGAACACCGAGCCCTGCTGGCCTCTTTGTGTCTCACATCTGGTCAGAGAGCCTCCAGCTGTGTCTCCGCCTCCCACTCAGTCCCGCAGGTTCTGGAACACAGTAGTTCTGTCTGCTGTGTTGTTACAATGGAGATGAGCTGCCTTAGGAACCCAACTCTTGTTTACATCAGACTATGGCAAAATTGATTCCCTTATGGTTCGTGTTGTGTGAAGTCACAGAAACTATTGACAATAAGTGAGGTCTTACAGCAAATGTTACCTTCTCGGAAAGTTAACGTTAAAATGAAAACTGAACTTCTAGAATCTCGTATTTTCCCTGGGACTAGTCCTAGACCGGCCACTGATGGAGACTACGCCTGTAGTCAGTGAAATGCCTCAGGACCGACAATGCTACATCAGTGTTCTTGGGGTGTCAGACTGATAGCAAATTTACTTTACTAGGGCCAGCCCCACTTGCTCTGAAGGCATATCAACACTGAAATCCTGTGGAGTGAGTGGACTGCAAACCTCTCCTAGAAGAGGTCATGTAAAACACATTTCAGGGACAGTGAATGTGTTTTCATTTAGTCTTTAGCTTTATTCTCCTAGCAAATAACGGGGGCGATGGGGAGACAGAGAGAGAGACGGGTCTCTGGTTCTTAAGTAACCAGTTGGCTCCCAAAGGCTTCACTGTGAAACCATTCCCAGTTCAGCACTGTCCACAGAGTCTAATCAGCAGGAGTCACTTGAAAAAAGAGGAATGTGGCTTGACCTTCTCTAATGGCATAACGCCACTTCCACACATCTTCCCTCCTGCGGCTAACGGTTTGGTTGAATCAACAGGACACTTTCAAAGTTTAACATCTCAAAAATGTGCCCCCACTAGAAAAACAAGCAAACCAAAACCCCCAGGTGGTGATCCAGGGCTGCCAACCTTGGCTCTGCAAGAGCTTTCTCTGGGAAAGGTCTTGGTTAAACACATAAACCACCAAGCATCTCTCATCTACTTAATATTGAGGTGGTGTTTGCTGGAAATTTTTCACAATTACATGGATTTTCCTGCACACTCTAACTTTGTGTTTTTTCACTGATTTTTTTTCTTTTTTTTAAGTTTTGGGAGCTTTTTTAATGAAGTGCAGGCCCCTGATAGTTTGATAGGGCAAGTTAGGAAGAAATCTAATACAACTTTGTGTTGACACCTTTGTCCAGCTCCTGGAGGTGAGGAGGTAGGGTTGAGGAGAAAGGAAACACAACCAGTGCCCTGCTGGGAAGATTGTATTCTCATCGCATTTAACAGTCTTCTCGGTAACTATAAGCTACTGCTAACGTGATAGAGAATATCGTCACATTGTTATCACAGTAGCTTATCTTTTTAAAAATATTTTTTATTGATTTCAGAGAGGAAGGGAGAGGGAGAGAGAGATAGAAACATCAATGAGGAGAGAGAATCATGGATCGGCTGCCTCCTGCACACCACCTATTGGGGATCCAGGCTGCAATATTCACAAAAATTCTGTGATGTCTATATTGATGACACACCAAGACAATATAGAATAGATAAATAGACTATAATAGATCATTTTAAATATAGGCATGAAAAGTTAAACACCAGCATTAAGATAAACATTTTGAGACTATATCATCTGCTAAAAATTTTGTGAAAGAAATACACAGAGATAGTCATGGTATTGTCTGCAGTTTTTAAAAAGATCATAATGTGATTCTATTCATTAAAAAAAATTAATTTCGGATAAAATGACAACCAAAGCATTTTAGTTATTCAGTTGGAACTGGTGGGTAGAAAGGCAGGAGAACAGGGCATAAGAATGCATTGTGAGCCGAAACTGGTTTGGCTCAGTGGCTAGAGCGTTGGCCTGTGGGCTGAAGGGTCCCAGGTTTGACTCCAGTCAAGGGCATGTACCTTGTTTGTGGGCACATCCCCAGTATGAGGTGTGCAGGAGGCAGCTGATCGATATTTCTCTCTCATAGATGTTTCTAGCTCTCTATCCTTATCCCTTCCTCTCTCTAAAAAAATCAATAAAAATATATTTAAAAATAAAAGAATGCATTTCAAGCCTATGTGTGCCTTCAAGCCAGGCCTCGTCTGTAGGAATCAGGGAATAGATTATCAGAGACAGCTTGCTGGTGGAAGGGAACACGAAAATTCACACACGCCAGGTGGCCTGTTGGGGGGAGGCTGTTTTATCTGTCTTTGGGTTGTCAATGCACTCTTCAAGGAGCGACTGATGCTAAAAGAGGGGGAAACTGGCTTCAAAGCTCTCTGTCTCTGCCAATGCAACATGGCTCAGTAAGTGTAATACTTAACATGAGAAGAATTTTACAGTACTCTCTCTGAATGCTTAGGCTGCTGACTGGAACTAAAGAGAGTGATCAGTAAGGACAACATTAGTTAAGGACAAACTCTCTACCAGTGCTAATCTACACTAATAGAAGAGTAAGATGCAAATTGACCATACCTTTGCAATGCCAACCAGCCAATCAAGAGTGAGTATGCAAATTAACCCAACCCATTCCGGTGTTATGTGTCTCTATTCACTTTTTAAAATTTATTATTATTTTTATTGTTGATAGTATTACAGATGTCCCCCATCCACTCATGTATTCCCCTCTGCTCAACCCTCCCCTCCCCACCACTTCAGGCCTTCCCCACACTCTGGTCTGTGTCCATGGGTTAAGCATGTATGCATGCATGTTTTTGGGTTAATCTCTTCCCGTCCCCTACCCCACCCTACTCACCTCTCAGATCTGTCAGTCTGTTCCATGCATCCATGCCTCTGGACCTAGTTTGTTCATCCATTTGTTTTGTTCATTAGATTTCACATATGAGTGAGATCATGTGATATTTGTATGAACTCTTACATTTATCAAGTTAAATTTGATCCACCCCCCCCACCACCACCCCTGACTTGAATTTCTGTCCCTGGGTCCTAATTATAGCCTCTGGAATGGAATCTTAGGCTAAATAATCCCTTTCTCCCATGACAACTTTATTTTTAACTTAAAGAGGGCCATTATGATACCTCTGAATCTTTTCTCTTTCCATCTGAGCACTGAGAGTACAAGCATATTTTATCATTGCTTCTAAGAGATAAAATTAACAAGACAAAAAATGTCAGATTGTCAGCTTTCAATGAAAAAAATGGGGCTCCTGCAGATATGTATGGAGTGGATTTCCTCAGTGTCAGATTAGGAAATATCATGCAATTTCTAGCTTTTGAGTTTGTAGCTTCCCACATTCATCCTTTGCCCTCACCCGAGTCCTCCCCATTTGCTGTTATCAAAGGAAGCAATTGTATACGCTAAACATCACTGCTGTTTCCAAGAAGCAAGATGGCTCTTCTCACTAATTAGACACCACCCACACAGACTGTAACACAGGGATGTGAGAATACATTTTTACAAAACACAGAGGTAGTGTGCATGAGAGAGGGAAGAAATGAGGGGGTATATGTATATGTATATGTATATGTACATGTATATATGTGGAAATGCTAAGGGGATATTTATCCAAAAAATATTACAAGTAATTATTGTTTGTATACCTGAAGTAAGAATGGGGTTATTTGTTAGCTTTTAGAATTAAATAGATGACAAAATCTTCGTAATGTTATGACTATGGTACTTTAATTCTTTGAAATAGTTCACCTTAAATCTACAATAAAAACTGCTTTTTCTGAGTAATTCTTATAAACCAAGCCATTTCTGTAAGGTCCAACAAATTAAATGTTTGGCATTATTATGCCACTTCCCAGAAGAAGAAAGCAAGGGTTTGAAAGACTAAGAAGCATTTCAAAAACCTTACTGTGAGTAGGGAAAATGGTTTGAGTTTAAGATACGATTTTCCTGCTTTCCAAGTGTATCCCTTTACCTATTCTGACAATGTTGCGATATTCTGTTTGATATTCATTATATTAACTGGTTTTTGTGCTACATGTTTTTTTCTTTCTCCAAGGTTGAATTAAATTAGCAATCATTAGCTCAGACAACAGGAAGCTTTTGTTTATTTTTATCTTTGAGATCTAATAAATTGGACTTGATTGACTCACTATCTTGTCATATTTTATCATTGTTGAAGCTTTATAAAGTCCTTGAATTTTTTAAATAATTGAATAGAAATAATTACCTTTGGAATGCATAAGCCAATATAGAGGCTGTCAAAGAATGGAAGGATGAGACAGATTCAGTGTAAAAACCCTCACCTCAATTGTGTGTAAGCAAAGCACAGATCTAAGATACATTTATCCAAAAGACATAAAAAACAATTATTATTTGTATACCTCAAGTAAGAATAGTTATTTGCTAGTTTGTAGAGTTAAAACTTTCCTCAGAATTTCCAAATATATATACACACTAGAGGCCAAGTGAAAGGATTTGTGCATGAGTGGGGTCCCGCAGTCTTTCCTGCGCCCTCTTGCAATCCGGGACCCCTCGGGGAATGTCAGAGAGCCAGTTTTGGCCCAATCCCCGCAGGCCAGGCAAGGGACCACACCTGTGCACAAATCTGTGCACTGGGCCTCTAGTATGCATATAAGATCTTTGGTTAATTTCTTCCTGTCCTCCCCATTCCCACCTCCCCGCTTCCCTTTGAGTTTCATTAATCTGTTCCCTGTTTCTCCACCTGTGGTTTCTGCCCCTGTGTCGAGTGTCTGCCCCCTGGTGGTCAGTGCACGTCATATCAGCCTGGCAGGGCAGGTCACTTAGGTTTTTCTATATATAGATACATGTGTTGGTCCCATCTTATAGTCAGTTCAGAACTTTGGAACCAATTGGCTCGCTCGTGTTACTTTCATTTGTAGCATGGCTGTGGGCCAGGTCCTTCTGGGCACTCTGAACACCTTCACTGCAGGGGCTGTTGCTTTTATAACAACACTGCTGACTCCAGGTGCGCAAAAGATGAAGATGAGTCTTCCAACATTACTGGTGAGTTTTAAAATGGTTCAATTATATCTAAAGAAAAACAAAGTAAGCTAGACAGCAGACATGCCCCCCCCTTTTCACTATGTTTATTATTTCCCTAATCTTAGACGGAAAGGCTAAATGAACTTCCTGCTTTGAAGTTGATGTTTATTAATATATGAATAATTACATTTAAATCCTAGTTCTATTTTCTTTTCAAATTAATAAAATTTCTGTGTTAACATTCTTTGTAGAGACCAGAGTATTTACAAATAAAATGTTATTAATTGATATATGTGTATATTTTAAAGAATTTTTTTAAACAGTAAACATTTTTCTTTCTAAACCAATTTTTAAATTTGTTGATACTCTTAATTACATTAGTTTCAACATAGTTCAATGTTCTGTCTTACTCATTGGAAGATTAATTTTCCTAACATATACCACATGAGTAATATACTTTTTGTCTGAAATATAAATAATTAATAACCTTTCATTAGTAGACTAAGACAGAATGGAACCTTTCTACAAGTATCATTGAAATCAATAGGTTAAAGAAATACACACTTAAAAATAAGAAGGTCAATATTTGTTAGTTATTTCAATAAATATCCATGTGTAAATTATGTAAGTACTATTTATAGTATTGATTTGATTTATAAACCAGCTGGAGAAAGGAAGAGTTCCTTTATTATTTATTTTAGACATTTCAGAAATGGTTTTCCACTTGAATGGTTATGGCAGTGGGTGAAATTCTTGATTATATTTTCCTGCTTTCTGGCACTATGTGCTGTATTTATCTTTTGAGGCATAGAAATGTAACTGCACAGAACTCCTATTTGACAGTCATTTTGTGACTTTGTAATGCAGCAATACATTTTAATATGAAGGAATGTAAGGAATCGGAGTCTATATTTCACATACCTGTATGATTTAGCCATTCCTATGGAAAGAGATGGCATGAATAAAAAAAGAAGTAATTTCAGAAGCTGGTGAATAAACAGCAAAAGGGGGAAGGAAAGGATTCAAGAAATAGAATTGTGAAAGACCTACAATGAAAGAGGGCAGCATTAAAGTTGAACTTGAGCAGAAGCAAAGCTACATTTAGTCCTGGTTAAATGCCTTTAATTTCTGGAAACTCTCCTTCTGTCGTATACTGTATCTGGATGCTGTCACAAATTTATTAAAATAGATCTACAGATAGGAAAGGAGGGAGATAGAGAGATAGATAGACAGACAGATAGATAGACATACAGCAACACATAGGTCTATTCACATGTTTGACATATATTTTTGAGTTCCTGTTACAGATAAGACATTGTTCTAAGCACTGGAAATATATTAGATAAAATCAAGGACTAATTAAAATAAATGAACAATAAAAATCTGAAAACATGAAGAGGAAATGAGTGATAACTTTTGCAAGGATATCCACTTGACCTAGACAAAAATTTTAAAGCAATGTGCAGACTTAGGGACTGGTTTATGTAGTATACCCTTTCTGTCATTTAATTTCTACTTGCTCTTGCAGTCAAAGGTACAAATACCATAATAAAATCATCCATCTTAATAACTCATTTGTACTGAATTCTACAGAAAAGTATATTCCTCACCTACTGTTCTTCAGATGACATGTTTCCTTTATACCATAAATAGCGGATTGCTGCCTCGTTGCTACATCTCAAAGAAAAAAGAAAGTGGTCTTTCTAAGGTCATGGTTATTAATAGTCAAAGAGAAAACTATCAGTTAAAAATTGCTGCTCTTTGTAAAAAGTTTTTCAATTTTGAATATTCTTTTTAAAAATAAAATCTTTAAACTACTCGTTAAATCAGAAACAGGATTTTAAAAACACTATGAATGTCCAATTGTTATAAATTTGGAAGACCAAGAGAAACAATTTAGTTTTCTTTATACCAATAGATAAACTTAACTGTGTTTCGTTATGGAAAGCATTCCTTAAAAACCTTTAAGCTTCAGGTTCAACAATGAAAGAGAAAGAAATAAGGTAGAGTTTTACCTATGGCTTTATGATCAACCCAAGTAAGATTTTAAAATCTATGCTGAAGTTCTCTGGCTTCCTTAGTGGCTGTTTCATGCCAATGAAATGGTGATGTGTGTGAATTTCTGAGCTGTGTTTTAACTTTACAAGCTGTATTTTGTCCGACTAGTCACGCACAGAGAGTGCTCCTCCAGATGGAGATTGTAGCCAGAGGTAAGTCAGTGGTGTCTGGGAAATATTGCAGGCCTGGCTCTTGGGGGAGGGATGCTGATCCTGCACCTCTGCCCACCTATGTGGTGTAGAAATGTACCCAGGTCTAACTTCAAGCCACCAACCTGCCATCCCCGGGCACAGTGTCGGGATGAGATGCACTCATGCTAGTATAGTGCACAGAGAGCCAGGGGGGGTCTGGCCTCAGCCCATCACTGGGCGACCTGATCAAACATGAGATGATGTTGATGGTGTGACATCCTTTTCGTTACCAGTAAGAAGAAAGTAGTGCCGCCAATTAAATTCTGACTAAATGCTGTCTTATCATTCTATAATATGTATTCATTGTGTATTCATCAAAAAGCTCTTTCAAAGGTCCTCTGGCCCCAGAAGGGTTCCCTATCCTCTATTAGCCTGAGTGAAGGGGACAGGAAGCTATGTAGCACATCATAGTACATAGTACATCACGTGTGCAGAGAGAGACATACTCGTAGAGAGTTCTGGAAGGAGGTGTGATAGCCAATAGATACTATTGTACAATACAATGGGTTTTGGCCCAAAGGAATCGGAGTTGCCTTGAGTGTGCTTGCCAGGTGGAAGAGTCAGTGTAGGGGTGTTAAGGCTCATGCTTGCCGTGAAGGAATTGGTACAAAGGGACTGCATTGACAGGGCCTGGGTGGGACCACATAGACAGGACCTGGGTGGGGGCTCTATAGACAGAGCCTGGGCAGGGACCACATAGACAGGGCCTGGGCGGGTACCCCCAATCATAAAATTATTTCCGTTGCTGCTTCATAACTGTAATTTTGCTACTGTTATGAACTGTAAATATCTGTGTTTTCTTGATGGTCTTAGGCTTTACAGCAGCGGTTCTCAACTTTTCTAATGTCATGACCCACAGGTAGAGAACCGCTGCTGTGGAGCCTAAGACCATCAGAAAACACAGATATTTACATTATGATCCATAACAGGAGCAAAATTACAGTTATGAAGTAGCAAGGAAAATAGTTTTATGGTTGGGGTCACCACCACGTGAGGAGCTGAATCAAAGGGTCCCGGCATTAGGAAGGCTGAGAACCACTGTTTGAAGGGGACAGCATTTAAGCAACAAACATTTCAAGCCATGTTTTCACAGGACCGGCAGCACCACTTGCTTCGGGCACTATTCCTCCGCTGGGCTCGGAGGAGAGGATCATGAAAGGAACAATAAACAAGGTGCGTTTCTTTATGTCTGCTGTTCCTGCCGTGTGTGTGCCGCAGCCTGCACAGTGATCGCCAGGTGAACAGCAAGACTATTGTCTGGGCTCCTTTTACGGCTTTGAACTTGAAGAGAAATCAGCATCCAGGGCACCAAAACCACAAAAGAGGACACAAACACCGGACTCTAACACCAGACACGTGGGGAAGCAATTTAATCTGAAGAAACGTTTACTGTCTTGAAGCAAGGCCTGTGCGCTGCCCAGCGCAGACACCGTTGTGTTGATGAGTCCTTTGGCCACATCAGAGCAGCACGGTCTTCAGAAATGCTCAGAGCACCAGCCAATTATGCCCTAAGACAGCTTCCGTACCCAGACTTTAACATGATGAGGATGAGTATTTGAAAAAGGGGAAGAATGCGGCAGACTGCAGTGCTCTGAGGAATTATTAAAATAGCAGATAAAAGAAGGAAGATGTTTCTGAGGGGGAAAAATGTTGTTTTCTAGGGAAAAAAAGTGTTTTTAACTTTACTCTTATGTTTAGAGCTTTTACACTGTGAACTGTTTGGCTTTATGTGTACACAAAATGCTGTGAGGTTTCTCTGTGACTTTGTATGCATGTGTTGTGCGCTTTCACTCTTTAGATAGTTCTCTCTCTTCAAAATGTTATACGTTCCCCACCGGAAAAAATATACAAGTTTGCGAGTGCGCGGTAAATACGCCCACATCCTGGCCCTTTTGTTAATTAAATTTAAAACAACAAGTACAGAGATAAATATAAGCCTCATTAGTGTTTGAATATGCAACTACTTCTAAGTATATCATAAAACTAATTGCTTGGTGTTAGCAGATGGAGAAGGTTAAAGTAATAATTTACAGTAAAGCTAAAGTCTAAAAGGCCAGGAAGGAGAATGGGAGCGTTATATGTTAAGAAACAGATATTATAAAATAAAACGCGGTAACCTGTTGAAATTGCTTAAATATACATAATTTAGAGTCTAAGCCAGCCTTTTCCAAGCACAGCTTTCTGAAAACCATATCTATAAAAAGTTGTGGACTGAATGCGTGTGTTTTTCTAAGTCTGTATCAAATAGGCCAGTGGCCACCATGTAAAAAGCAAAGGACTGTCCTCCCTTGTTAAAAGGTGTGGTCCCAGTGCCCGCCACAGGCGCTGACCTGCGTGGAAA
The DNA here is from genome assembly GCF_964339955.1 of Pipistrellus hanaki. Classification (NCBI taxonomy): domain Eukaryota; kingdom Metazoa; phylum Chordata; class Mammalia; order Chiroptera; family Vespertilionidae; genus Pipistrellus; species Pipistrellus hanaki. Next base: position 86,508,017 of record NC_140508.1, read on the forward strand.
TGGCACCCATCACTGCCATATGGAAACAGGAAAAGGACAGAAGCAGATCCAGGAGGCTGGATGTGCCTTCACGGCCCAGGTCCTCCCATCATGCCTCAGCCTCACCCAGCTGCCTTCTCACCAGGCCAGAGAGGTACCTGCCTAACTTTTTCTTTAAAATCTATGACAGGGGAAACCAAAAAATGCGGAGTGTTTTGAGTCCCAGTTCTTGTCTTGTGAAAATTGAAGGATGATGTCCTGGACAAAAACAATTCATGGAAGCGAGGTTTGGTGAGAGCATCCATGCGAATTACAGTCTACAAGTGCATGTGTGAGGTCCCTGGCCAGGAGCCTCATGGAGGCAGGGATGTGGGGTGTCCATGGTGCTCCTTGGGGGACTAAAAGGGACCTAGAGCTTCCTTTTTGTATATAGATGCTGCCTCGCTGCCTTGGGATGGTCTATCTGCAAGCGGTGTTTCTTAGCCACATCCAGACATGTTCAAAGTCATGGTTCTGATGCCCCCCCTTCCTCTCACCCAGTTGGGGTGTCTTAGTAACTCCGCCTCCTGGGTTCTGGGTTCACCTCCTCCCCCCAGTCCAGCCCCATCTACCTGACTGCTTCCATCTCCATGGGCCACCAAAGAGAACAGAGCAGTCTCCTGCCTCTCCTAATTCTGTTTACTAGTTTTTGAGGATTCATTGTTTTTAATAAATTCTAAATCAACTTATTTTTTTCTGTATGCAAGTCAGGTTTGCCTCTGTGCCAGAAGTAACCCTGACACCTTTGGAAGAAGCTGGTTTAGTTGATTGTTAAACTTTGGTGACCAATATGGGTCTATGCCAACCCGCCCTATAAAGAAATCACAAGTCTGTATCTTGGTTATTGACTTGGAATAAGATTTGCCCCGGTTCTCAGGAAATCTGAGTAGAAATATTTCCCCAGAGAAAGATAAAAATATGATTGTGTCAGAGGAAAGGTAGAAAGGATTCTCCTGCAGGAAATAGAGGGACCAAGCTCTGCTCTTAGCAAGGGCAGTGTTTGCATACTAAGCGCTCGGTACATCAGAGCAGCACTGAGGGTACAGATGCCTTCGCTGTCCGAAGAGGTGCTGGCTGAACACACCAGGGCTGTGCCATGGGACCTGGAGACCCTCAGGCCAGATCATTCAATCCAGAATAACCCAGTTACTCATCTGGATGGAAAGAGACACCAGCCCAGCCAACGTTAGAGATAAATCAAATTGCTGGACACTCTGGGATACAATGAAATCACTACGTGAGGGTTTTTCCAGATCCTGGTCCCTGGACTACTCACCTAAAATCACTTGAGCTGCTTGGTAAAAGTTCAGATTCCCGAGCCTCAGCCAGACCTTTAGAATGAGAAACTGTGGAGTTTCTTCAGGGAATCAGAAGCTTTATTAGACATTCTGGATGATTTTGATATTCATGCCAGTTTGAGAACCAGTGTAGTATCGGTACAGATCAACTTAATGGGAGCATTCAGGGACAAAGTTCCAGGTGAATTAGCTCTGTAGAGAGAAGTACGTGGCATTGTGACTCTAACCACAACAGAAACAAAAGACGCAGTCAGTACATCTGTCCAAGAGTGAGTGTTTACATGAGTGCAATGAAAATGGAGTGATACGGTGCTCCCTGCGTTTTTCAAAGGTAAGGGATACCTCTATGAACTTTACTCAGTTTGATATGTTTCCTAAATTTCTAGTTAAGAACTTAAACCAATTTAAATAATGACTACTTAATCAATTACAGAGAAGTAATTAAAGCATGTATTTTAAGCTCATTCTCTTTTCAATCTTCTACAAAAATTGAAAATTCATATTTAGCATCATTCATTGAGATGTTTGTCTACTCCTTCCTGCCACACCAAGCAGACAAGATCTTTCTAGTCAGTGGAGAGGCATGCTTTGTTATAACAGTAGGTAATCCATTCTAGATAGGAAAAGAGTTTCCCTAAAAGATTTACTTTCCTTGTTCTGATTCCATACATCCCAAGTCACTCCGTATTTACAAATTCTAGTTTTCTAAATTCTCTGATACCAGGAAAGTACCCATTGGTATTGTGTTATATGAATATACCAGAGATTAGTTTGTGTTAATTCCATTGCGTTAATCAACTTTCAACAGCTGGGCAGTAATCATGTTTCCAGATTTTTAGTTTAGAATATCAAGTCCAACTGATGACCCAAGAAATACACTGTTCAAGAATATTTTACACTTCTCTTTTCAAATGCATTATCTCTTCGACTGCTCAAAAAATTGGCCCGGCTGGTGTGGCTGTCTGTCCAGGAGGTCACAGAAAGGACGTCACAGTTCAATTCCTGGTCAGGGCACATGCCTGGGTTTTGGACTCAATCTCCAGGAAAAGGTATGCAGGAGGCAGGCGATCAATGATTCTCACTCATCATTGGTGTTTCTATTTCTCTCTCCCTCTCCCTTAAATTGGTGAAGCATATTAGCAATAAATCAAAAACAACTGCTTGAAAATACTGTTAAGTTGGTCCCCATGCTAAGGCACTACTAATAACACAAAGGAAACCATTTCTTCTCTCACATATAGAATTGTGATATTACCTATTTGCCAATATTTTTAAATTAATCCTAATCTTAATCTAAACCTTGTGTGTTTTGAAATTTTGAATTATTTTGTTATCCTTCCACTTATCTAGCAATAGAATAGAATCTTGCCTATGCTTCTGAAGTAAGATAAGGAAAGTATGTTTCATCTGGTTGGCATTGCGTAATTTTCTTGTCCCATCATGAGTCACTTTAATATTTAGAATCTAGTGTCTATGTTTTTATTTATTCATTCATTGCTTTTTTCCAGGAAACACTATTCATCCAGTAAACATGTTTAAGCACTTACCAGAATGCCAGGCCTGGAGCACTGAATCACACTCCTGGTGAGGGCTCTCTTCTCTATTAGAATTTGCAGAAAGAATAATGCTGGCCTTTGAAAACTAAAGGCTAAGTTAATTCATTTCTTCATCCAGAACAGGAAGCTCATGGCCAACAGACGACTTCAGCTGAAATGAATGGTCATGGATATCCCTCACCCTGGAAAGCAACAGCTGAGACAGAAATCTGGGGAAAACTAGCCAATATGTGTAAGACCACACCAGATGTCAGCTTTGTGTTTGGATTCAGAACCCATTTTGGTGGTGACAAGACAACTGGCTTTGGCATGACTTAGAACTTTTTTTATTATGCAAAGAAAAGTGTGCCCAGACCCAGGCCAGGCATCTTAGTTTGTTGGAGCATTGTCCCAATACTCCAAGGTTGTAGGTTTGATGCCGGGTCAGGGCATATGCAGGAATCAACCAATGAATGCATGAATAAGTGGAACAATAAATCCATGTCTTTCTCTGACTCTCTTTCAAATCAATAAAATAATTTTTTTAAATGACCCCAAACATAGACTTGCAAGACATGGCCCATATGAGAAGAAGATCTCAAGAAAACAGAAAGGAACACAAGAAGAGAATGAAGGAAGTCAGGAGACTGCAAAGGCCAATGTTGGTGCTGGCAGAGAGGAGCAAAATTTCTTCAGTGTTTCATCTGTTGTGATTCTGCAGATTTTTCATCGAGAAGATTAATAGACTAGAAACTTTTGCATGAAAAAATTGTATGTTTGGAGTCAGATGATCCAAGGTGGGACCCTAGTAACCACGTGACTTATAAAAGTTACTGAAAGATTTCAGGCTTCACGTCCCCTTCTGCAGAATGATTTCCAGTGACATGTGGATGTATGGACAGGGCGGGGAAATAGTGAAGGTTTTTACAAAGCAACCATTTCTGCCTTCTAGGGCTTAAGCTCAAACCTGTCCTTCCATGTGAATTTTCACATGCAGAGATAAGGGCCTACCCCTGCTTCTTTAAAAAAAAATTATATATATATTTCAGAGAGGAAGTGAGAAGGAGAAGGAGAGAGAGAGGGAAGCACCCATGATGAGAGAATCACTGATCAGCTGCCAATGGCATGCCTCACACTGGGAATTGAGCCCACAACCAGGCACATGCCGTGACCCTATTCATAGGTCAATGCTCAACCACTGAGCCATGCCGACTGGGTGCCCTCTTCTTTAAAAAATATATGCATATGGAGAGGAATTCACATGTACATACTTGAGACAGGGCTCTAGGAATTATCTCTATTGCACAATCCCTTGGCCATGACGCCGTGACGGCCAAAGACTGGTTACCATGAGGCTGTGTGTGAAGCAAGGTGTGAACGGGTGGGAATGGGACTTGATTCTGGCCTACTTAATACAGACTTTGAAAAACACATGTATTTAATTCACCATTTTTTATAGATATGGTTTTCAGAAAGCTGTGCTTGGAAAAGTCTGGCTTAGACTCTAAATTATGTATATTTAAGCAAATTTCAACAGGCTATCGTGTTTTATTTTATATCTGTTTCTTAACATACAATGCTTTCTCCAGGTGGGGGGAGGTGTCCTTCAAGGTGACCAGCACTTTAGTCCTCTCCTCAGGGACTCTCCTGGGAGGGTTGCTGCAGAGCGGGCTCCGGGCCTGGTGCGATGTGTCTGTGGCTCGGAGCTGGACCCCGTTGTTCAGAGTGCTTGGGAACCTTGGGTTCAAGTGCACAAGGCACTGGCATGCAACTGGCAATTGCTCGTCATGTCCTCGTGCACACCCTCTCCTGCTCCCAGGCCCCGCTCCTGTGTGGACACCTACACTAACGGGTCCTGTTCTCCCAGCCGAGTGGCCATGGTTTGTGGACTGTGTTACTGTCTGGCAGGAACAAGAGCCTATCTCTGCAAGGCCTATCCACGTGTTACTCCTTTGAAACTAAGGAAATGCATAGATGTGAACGTTTATGTCCTGGTTAAGTACATGGGCACATCTTCCAGAAGTAGAAATTAGAGGAATATATATATATATATTTAGTTAACAATAATTTATTAAATACTTTCTATGGTTCAACTACTGCACTGGTTGTAAACTAATGAAGTTTTTAAAAATTTCTTTATTGATTAAGGCATCACATATTTGTCCTCATCCCCCTATTCAAATTTACAAGAACATAAATATTCTAAAGTTCCATTTTTATTGTAATGAATACATATGAGTTGTAATTTTTTTATTGCGATGGCCTTTGTTTGTGGGAACTCTCTGAGCGTCCAGGCAGGGCGTCCTTGCTATTTCAGGAGAGTAAACACCAGAGGAAGTGAGGTGTGCCAAGGAAACAGACACACAGTCTGTGTACCGTTCTACACTAAATGCCAACTTTTTCTTCTTGCCCACAAGTGACTATCTCTTACATTGTTTTCAGATATCTGTAGGCAGTAGCTATGCCAGCGGTGGCATTCAGTGTGCCTGGCCTGGCCAGCTGTGGCATCCAGTGTGCTTGGCCGGCTGTGGCATCCAGTGTGCTGTGCCTGGCCAGCAGTGGCATCCAGTGTGCCTGGCCAGCAGTTGCATCCAGTGTGCCTGGCCTGGCCGGCTGTGGCATCCAGTGTGCCTGGCCTGGCTGACTGTGGCATCCAGTGTGCCTGGCCAGCAGTGGCATCCAGTGTGACTGGCCAGCGGTGCCACCACAGACGTGCATTTATCCACTGCCTTTAGCAGCAGCTCACGCTATTCCTAGAAGCAGCACCTGGCCAGTGCTTGGGGAGGACGGACTGGGCCAGGAGCCATCTGCTGCCGCTCCGCTGGCTCCTCTGCTCCTGGCTCTGCTCGCTGGGCGGCTCAGCACGGCTGCCATTCAGGAGGGAGACTCCACAAGGACACTCGCCTCACCCTCTTTCCTGCTGCCTGTCCTCAGTGAGGAGGGGAGACTCGCACATGCGTTCTCTGCTGGACCAGGATCTGAGAAGAGGTGCGCTCTGTCCAAAAAGGTCGGTGCTCACAGGAGAGGCCCAGGCTGGGAATCCACACAAAGGTGCTGCTTATGGGACAGACTCCTAGCCGCTTAGGTCCAATCCAGCTGAACTGTGTCTGTCTGCCTCATGGAACAGCCTCAACCGTCCGTGACTAGGAGGAACAGTTGGAAAAATAACTCCTTTTACTTGGTCTTCCAATTTATTTTTATTTTATGGGCTGACTACACACACAAAAAAAGAAATAAATAAGAAAAGAAATAAAACTTAGAAAATGTGTTTACTTTTTTATATCGAATTTCTGAGACTTAGCAATATAATGCCTGAAGATTGAATGTAATATACCTCATCTTTTTTTTTTTTCCTCATGAAGTGGAATTACTTAGCCAATTGATTATCTTTTTCTCTCTCTCTCTCTCTTTTTAAAACATTTTTCTAGCCCATTGGCTTGTTCTCTGATTGTTTCCATGGCAAAGATTGCTAGCCAATGATGCATTCTGGAGTAACATCTATCAATCCATTGGAATTCAGTAATTTGGGGCTATGATTACATATTGATCTAGAGACTACGGTACACTTAACACTTTCTCTTATATATTTTCCTTTTGGAAAAGGAGTTTGTGAGCTTTGGAAAAGCTCTTTGGCTTTAGTCTTTGCTTGAAAATTCAAGAATATTTTTAATGTGTATTTATTCTAAAAGAAACAACATAAGTATTTATATTATACAGAACAAAAAAAAATCCTGAATCTCAGAAATGATAGATTTTAATGTATTAGTAAGTCCATTAAATCAGTAAGTACATTCTGGTGTATCAAATTGGTGTCAAGACAAAATGAATTTTAAAACTATCATTTTATAAATTAAATAAAATATAGAGATTCTGATTTTTATTTCATGATTTGGACAAATGGAAATACTGGCATTTTATTCATCTAGACCGCAAATATTTAACCAGTACCTGCTTTGCTGTACAAAGTTACTTTAAGTGTCAGAGATAAAATAAATTATAGACACAAATGCCTTCCCTCCTAAAGAACCTAGGCACAGGTAAGCAGGAGACATAAAATTGGTTTACATTCAAAATGCAAGGTTGAAAAGGAAGAGAATGTATAAACGATAACCTAGAATTAGCATAGCATATAGTCTATTTTATTATCTTTCTCCTGCAATCCCAGAGTCACAGATATTAAATTATTTTGTTTCTGCACCAATGATGCGGTATGTCCCTTTTTACTTTAGGAGAGAAAAGAAGATAAAATGTGAGCCATGAAACTGAAAGCTGTGGGAAGAGAAGCCCTGTTACATTTGATGGTGGTTAGGTTAATCTCTTATTTCAGATAGGCTTTATTTTATTATCTGCATACGATGGAAATAATCCCATATACAGTGGTGCCTCACAAAACGAACTTAATTCGTTCCAGGAGCAAGTTTGTTATGCGAAAAGTTCGTTATGTGAAACGCGTTTTCCCATAACAATACATGTTAAAAAAAATACTAATTCGTTCTGTAGCATAAAATATGCTAAGATGACATAAAAAAAGATAAATTTTTTGTTATTATTTTTATTTAGATACATCTAAAAACATAATTTAAAAAAAAAACAAACACACATTTTTTAAATTTTAAGACAGACTAAGTAGAGTCTACCGAATCTTGCACATCTTCATCCATTTTCTGCTTTTTGGCCGATGGTTTCATGAAAAACCTGTCCAAAGTCATTTGTTTTTCTCTTTTCTCCAACATCTGCCGGAAATAACGGACAAGAGTATCGGAGTAAAGATCGTTGATCCTGTTTGCTTCAGCTGAATCCGGATACAGTGTATTGAGTTTAACTTAAAAGGACGACTGCCGTGATACGTGCGTGATTTAATTCGTAATGAAGAACGATTGCCACGATACGTGCTTAAGTTAAGCGCAGTGACTAACGACTGCCTGCAGTGCCTGCGCGGAAGGATGCAATACATCGGCAGCGATTGTGGAAGCTCGGGCGACTTCGTTGTGTGAAACGAAGTTCGTTGTATGAATCATGAAATGAAGTTCGTTGTGTGCGGCGTTCGCTGTGCGAGGCGTTCTTTATGCGAGGCACCACTGTAATAGAAGTCTAATATGCAAATGGGATCCTCAGGCTGTCTTTCCACTGGGAGTTCAACCTAGAGACTGGGAGTTTGACCTCCCACTATGATGTGTGCTGACCACCAGGGGGTGGAGGGGAACATGGCGGGTGTCAGAGATGCTGCACTGGCAGCAGAGGGTCCAACGGGCCCTGACAAGAGCAGGATTGCAATGGGATAGTGGAGCAGGTGGGGTGCAAACAGGGCAAGGCAGGTGCAAGGGGGACCAATCACCCAGAGATTGGTAGTGGCTGCAGGTGGGGGGAGGTGCAAGGGGAAGGGTACCCAATCAATCAGCCCACAAGCCAGATGGTAGAGCAGGTGAGGAAGTAGCCCTGGACAATACAAGGTGCCAAGCAGGGCTGCAGGGCTGCAAGGGTAGGGGCAGGAACCAGGGCTGTAAGCCTGGGAGTGCAGCTGGGGCTCGATCCCTGCAGGCACCCAGAAGGACCTCGAACATGCACGAATTCATGCACCGGGCATCTAATATGTAATAATGAAGAACAGAAATGTACAAATGAAATACCAATATTTCCATTTCTACGTCACTGCTAAGAATATTTTTCCCCTAAACAGTTAATCTACTATGGTTTTTAAAAAATATATATTTGATTGATTTCAGAGAGGAAGGCCCAGGGCTGTCAAAACTAACAAGTGAACACTGGTGCAGTGCTTGAACTGGACTATAGACTTGTGCTTCCCTTGTCTTTCACTAATAGCCCTTTTCTGTTGGGGGATCTAACTGAGAACCCCGCACTGCGTTAAGCCCCCTCTAGGCAGTGTCTCTCAGTGGTCCTTGTTTTTAATGAACTTGACTAGCTCGGAGGGTGCTATGTGGAGAGGGGCTACAGCATTTGGACAGGTTCAAGACTGGGTCTATTGAGAGGACCCAGTCTTCTGGTGGCCACGTGTAAGTCCCAGCTTGGAGAGCAGAGCCTCCCAGCACAATGATTGCCAACAGTTAGACTTGTAAGCTTGAGTGTATGGTCTGAACATGTGGCCCCACGTGCCTGAGTGATATAGCCTGCAAGTAAACAAAGTTTGACCAGGTGCATGTAGTGGAATAGGATCAAAACCCTTGAGAAGGCTGTCAGCATTTTGACCAAGTCCTTACTTTACCTCCTGGCATCTGCTATAAAATAAAGACTGGGCTTGTGTGCTTGGGCGCTGTCTCTCAGGAAGCAGCATCCCACCGAGACACAGCTTTCATTCTCCTGTCTGTCTTTTCCAAGCTTTTCAGTCACCCCCTCTCAGGGCCACCCTGGGCCATATGTGGCTGCACTGTGCTGCTCCTGTTTTTTGAAAGATGCCTTTTGGATTCTCTGATGTTTTCCTCATAATAGAATGGGGTTTGGGAAATAGCACCACAAGTTTGGAGCATGCTCATTGCACAGAGTCAGGGCACGTGATACCAGCACGATTTATCCATGGATCCCTGGTGATGCTGGCCTTGGTCACCAGCATCCTGGGGAATCTGCCAGGTTCTCCACTATTAGAAAGATAGACATCTTTTATTACAGTCAAAAAATATAACTAAATATTTTCAGTTGTTTTGAAACAACCAACATTTTACTCTAAAGACAAGAAGTTGGTTTTCATATAAAATAATTTTCATGCAAAATAAATTATACTCTAAGACACCAATTCCTGTTTGTTGAATCACTTCCTCTTGCTTTATGGCTCTTCCTATAGAAGAGTTACATAATCAGCACTAATTAGTTTATTTCCTTAGAATACTAGAATTCCAGCACTTTTATTTTTATTGTTATTTTTAATATGTTTTTATTGATTTCAGAGAGGTACACAGATCTCCACTATGCTGAAATTTCCTTTTGGAAGATAAAGGAAAATAATCTCCATCCTTTCATGATTTTTGAAGGAGAAGCTCCTAGTCTTCTGGACAGGGATCTGATTTTTTGTTAAAAAGCCCGTTTACTATTTGAGATCCAGTACCACTGTGGATATGTCCGATTGTTTTCCATTACCTGATGATGGTGTAGCTCATACATTCTTATCAGTAAGTGAGCAAAATCCTGCTTCCTGATGCCACATGAGGACGTAGCCCTTGGTTAAATGGGTTCACAACAGATTTCAGAGTCTTTGGAAGGAAATTAAATTTCACCATTGTGTTTTGTGGAATACCATGGTGATACCTGGAGTAGACGCAGTTAGCAATGCACTGGAAATATTCAACTTAAGCAGATGGTGTGAAACTTGGAGAATAAAAGTGTATGTTACTCCAGTGCATACTGCATAACAGTATTATGGCATAATTAATCACTGGTAATGATACCTAATAATTAAGCCTTTACACTTTAACTGCTGGAAAAGGGAAGCATTGTGTGTGGAAGCACATCACCAACCCAAATGTTAGGCTCTTATTCGGGTTCACCCTCCTTAAGTGCCAACTCTTTTTGCTGTTTTTAACCCAGGTAGGTTGGCTCAATGTGCCACCTGATACCTTGTAGCTGGTAGCATTTTTTTTAAAGGCTTCTTGTGAAAAATGTTTGATTTGCTACTAGTAAGTTTTCATTAAACCTTTCACTAAATTATTCAACCTATTTTTAATATCCAAACTACAGTAAATACAAACTCAAAAATTTGATTAAGTCCTAAATTATGCCCTCAAAATGTACACTCAGAATCGAAATCCAGTTCACAAACACCTCACAGACAAGCACAGTGATCGTGTACTTAGGAGATTTCCAAAATATTTGCTGATCTTATCAAGGCCCAGCAAGTGCTATAAAAGCTCCACTGCTGTATTTTTGAAATAATTGTCATGGACTCCAAAGTCATCAAAACATATGAAAATTCCATATTGAAATACCATTATTTTATCCTGGTGAACCTGTGGGACCCACCTGATTCAAATATAAATAAGGTTGGTGACTGGTGACGTAAAGCTTTTCCTTTGTTGCAGAAAATGCTAAGCTCTTGTTTGGTAGACACATTGTTAAGACTTGGCACTTCCCTTTGTGTTTTTATTCTAATTAGGTTCTAGAAGATTGTTTATTGTATCTATTTGGAGGAATGTGTTTCATGCTGTGTCCTTCATTAACAAGATTAAGTACTTGATCAATCCTTAACCTCTTAGTGTGTCTCATTAGTTTGGTAATTTATTCATCAAAAATACACTGTGAGAAGTGCTGGGATTGAAGATCTGGTGTTGATCCAAGAAATCCCGCTGTGTGGTGTCATGAACCTCATCACTTAGAGTAATGTGCCCACACAAGGAGAAGGAGCAGAATTTTATACTACGAGGAGTATGGAAATGTTTGTCTTGCTGCTGCCAAACCAAATAACATCTTATGAGATTTTCTATCTGTGAATCTGTTACAGGTAAAAATGATATAAAACTGTAGCACGTGGAGAGTTAAATTTATTTTTTTAAAAACTCTAGCAGAAGTTTGAATCAGGTTTTTTAAATGGCTTACTTTTATAGATTAAAGGAATGTAAAATAGAATAATTCTAGAGGACTTGTATTAAAACTGAAACCATCTCTTGGCCAGAATGGCTCCGTGGTTGAGCATCAACCTATGAGCCAACAGGCCACAGTTCAATTCCTGGTTGGGGCACATGCCCTGTTCCTGGCTTGATCCCTAGTGTGGGGTGTGCTGGAGGCAGCCTACCAATGATTATCTCCTGTCATTGATTATTTCTATCTCCTTCTCCCTCTTTTCCTCTCCGAAATCAATAAAAAATGTAAAACAAAAACAAAACACTGAAATCATCTTAAAATTTGTAATATATTGAATTACCCCCCCAACTTAATAAAGGAGCTATATACTTTATATACGATTGTGTGCATCACACACACACACAGAGAAAGGAATTAAATATTTAAAATGGGAATAAATTAAAATTCATATGCATTAATACATGAGGAGGAAACTGCTCTTGCAAGGCATATCAGGCCATAAAAATTGTGAACCATAGCCGAAACCGGTTGGCTCAGTGGATAGAGTTTAGCCTGTGGACTGAAAGGTCCCAGGTTTGATTCAGGTCAAGGGCATGTACCTTGGTTGAGCGCACATCCCCAGTAGGGAGTATGCAGGAGGCAGCTGATCAATCTTTCTCTCTCATTGATGTTTCTCTCTATCCCTCTCTCTTTCTCTCTGTAAAAAAATCAATAAAATATATTTTTTTAAAAATTGTGAACAGTGCACTGCCCTGGGGAGCAGAGGGGTCATTATCCCTGGCTCCAGGAGAAATCATCTGATACGGCCTGGGGACCCCCAACACCTGGGGTCCTTCCTGAAAGCCCACAAAAGGGGGAGGACCCATATCTGCAAGACAAAGACCCCAGAAGGTTATAAAAAGTGAAGCCCTCTGCGTGTTTCCTCACTCTGATTTGGAAGTTATTCCCGGAGCCCACTGATGTCAATAACGGTCCCTCCCTTTCTCTAGGAAGCTTGCTTGGTATTTGGTCTTCTGTAACACACATGCACACATACATGTTAATATAAGAAATATGCAAACCCTTAGAGAATTTTTATGAGTTTATTTAAGGCAAACAAATGACAATTGCCAAATCCCAATGGATTGGGAAAATGCTTCAGAGAATTAGTTTTACCACTTATTTTATATATTAGAATCAAAGGAAAAAACAGAAGGATGTTCCCATGAAGTTCATTGGTGGTAGATTAGGGAGGCAAGAGAAAGCAAAACAGGGAATCTCTGAGCTTGGCTAAAAAGAAAACCAAGTAGACACATAACACTATTTCTTTTACATATATTTTTTACAGAGAGGAAAGGAGAGGGATAGAGAGCTAGAAACATCCATGAGAGAGAAGCATCGATCAGGTACCTCTTGCATACCTCCTACTGGGGATGTGCCCGCAACCCAGGTACATGCCCTTGACCGAAATTGAACCCGGGACCTTTCAGTCGGCAGACTGATGCTCTATCCACTAAGTCAAACCGGTTTAGGCACAGTATTTCTTTTACATGGGTAGATACAGGATCGTTAACAATTAATTTACAGCAAATAGAGATGGTATGTGGGAAAACAAGATAACAAAGGAGGGGTTCTGTGGCTTAATATTGTGGTGGGAGATTGTACCCTGAGGGTTCTGGGAAAGGGGGATTGCTCTGACTTTCCAAAGTTATGTTATCCTAGATTCAACCAGATAATGAATAGGGTCAGCTAAGGTAAAGCTTGACCTTTGACAAGGAAGATATTAGCCCAGGCCATGAAACTCACCATGACTAGCCTTTAGTTAAGAAGTTTTCATTCTGGATCATCCTATGTGATTGCATGAGGTCTCTGAGTTTGTAAGGCCTACCATGCAGGCCTCCCCTGAGCTACTCAGGTTTAGGATGCACTAGTTCAGGCCTCTTTATTCTGAAGTAATTTAGGGTAAAAAATAAACATATATCAAACACAAGCACGTATATAATTTTGTGTATATTGATAAGGTTGAAACACAATGATTCTCAGGACTTATCATCAAGGATCTCCAATCCAAGCTCTCCCAAGGATGACTCCAGATTGAACTCTTCTATCATAACTAAGCTCTGGGTGGCCCTTAATATCCTATCCTCCAGGAGCATTATCTTTTTAGCATGCAATTCATTGTTCCTTTTCTTGTTTGAGAAGACACATGCCCATCTGCTGCTCATCATTCTTACTGTTCAGCAAGGCCAGGGAACTGTCTTCCCTGTGTTTCAAGCTTCACCTTGAATAAAGTCTGAGAAACCCTGTAGATATCCAATAAAATTAAAAAGGAGGAAAAAAGAAAGATAGAGGGGGGAAGAAAGAAGAACTGAAGGCAATAACTAAGACAAAAACTTACCAGGGGAGAAGATTGATTTTATTCAGGCATTTGCAGCAGGAAATCCAGCATTGGGGCCTGAGCAGCGCAGCCTTGCCTGTGGCCTTTACAGGGAGGGAAAGACAAATGAAAGGAGGGGTGATTCACCCTCGGGATTATTTTTTCCACAGCAACCTGGGACTCCCGGTCAGCGAGCTAACATGGAAATGATTATCCCCGTGTCCAGCTCGTTTCAAAGGGGACAAACAGCTCTGATCTAAACGACTCATCTATGAGACAAGGAACTGGAAGCAGGAGGACCTGTGTCTGTCTTTGTCAGCAGGTTCAGGCAAAACAGAAAGGTCCCTGTGGGGCTTTGTCACAGGGAACCCAGGGATACACCCATATCCTTTAGGCAGGAAATTCCAATAATAGCCAATTAGCAAGAATACCTAAGACTAATAGGTGGAAGCTGCTTCAGCTACCATTGTCCCAATTAAACAGTGAGTGATTGGCTCTGACCTTTCAGAGCATTTAAGGTAGACCACCTTCCGGATTCCCTGTCCATATGTCTCTGTTAGTGGGACAATGATCAGTGTCCAGCAACATCCAACAAGTGATTGTCCACTGCGAGGCACCTGGGCTCTCCGCCTGGTGACCTTCCGGACCGGGGCCATCGTCCTGGCTCTGCCATGTCTAACTGCCTAGAGCAGTTTGACCAAAACCCTGTCTCTGGATCAGTAGCCCCAGGATTTGTTCCTGAGATGATTTGATGCTGATTGGAATCTCAGAACCTCCGGAACCTCGGTTGTCTTGGTCCTGAGGGCTTAATGACTAAGGGAATGGCTGTTCAAGGGAAAAGGAAGCAGGTGAGTGGGGTGCCTCATGAGGCCAGTTTGCATCGAAAGGAAAGGAAAGAGAAGGTAATCTTTTTTCTTTTTTTTTTTAATATATTTTATTGATTTTTTTACAGAGGGGAAGGGAGAGGGATAGAGAGCTAGAAACATCAATGAGAGAGAAACATTGACCAGCTGCCTCTTGCACCGGGGATGTGCCCGCAACCAATTTACATGCCCTTGACTGGAATCGAACCTGGGACCTTTCAGTCCGCAGACGGACGCTCTACCACTGAGCCAAACCGGTTTCGGCAAAGAAAGTAATCTTTAAGAAATGAAGTTTCTGTGTGGTTACAGCTAGAGTTGATACAGTTCCTGTAATGGCTTTGTGTACCTAATATTAATTAGGTTTAGAGTCAAGGAAAGGGATTTCTTGACACATCAATTTCAGCTCAAGGGCAGCCTCCGGTTAATTTTTTAAAGTGTAGCCCCGAGAAATCTTGTTTTCTTTAATCTAGCTTTGTAGTTCTATTTATTTTTCCTTTGACTCAAACTTGCCTCACCTACCACCCCAACTCACCCACGTCCCTGTCCCTCGCTTAACCATTAAACCCTCGGGACAAAGAGGTTCTAGTGAGCATCCAATAGTCTTAGGAGCAAGACTATTGTCCTGGATCTATTGACTATTGGGAAAGAGTTTTCAGTCAGATTAAACATAATATCTTGGCATCAGTTGTGTTTTAGCTTTAGACCCAGGAAAGTGGGATGATCCCACAGAACAAATCCTTGCAAAACTGGACAGAACAACGTGAAGGATGACACCAGGACCAAGTGCAATGCTCAATGCTATGGGACCTTCCCTAGCAACAGCCAATCAGCGGAGACCACGAACCTACCATCAGTAGAGACCACGAACCTACCACCAGTGGAGACCACGAACCTACCTCTATTGGTTACCATGATTAATTACTTTTCCTTCTATAACCCAAATGCCTGGAAGCCATTTGGAGAGCCAAATCTTAGAGCATGAGCTACCTGTGACTCTGAGGAAGACCTCTTAATAAATCCTTACTTTCTTGGCTGCAAACTACTGTTAGTGTCTTAATGGGCTTTGATGCCTATAGGCAAATAGACCACTTAAGTCCAACAGCAAAAGCTGGTCATCTAATGAAAAACCAAACCAAACATGAATTCTTTATGTTCCTTACTTACAGAAAGTTGAATCATATCTGGTCAAAAGAGGCATAAAAAAAGAATTAACAGTGTTAGGGGCAGAATAGAATATTGGGGACTAGCTATACTTATAAGAAACCAGAGGCCCAGTGCATGAAATTCATGCACGGGGAGGGGTGTGTGTCCCTCACCCTAGCCTGCACCCTCTTCAGTATGGGACCCCTTGAGGGCAGTCAGACAACTCTCACACAATTCAGGAGTGCTGGCTCCCAACCGCTTGCCTGCCTACCTGCCTGATTGCCCCTAACTGCCCTCACCTGCAGGCCTAGTTGCCCCCAACTGCCCTCCCTTGCCAGCCTGGTCACCCCTAACTTCCTTTCCCTACTGGCCTGATCCCTCACTTGAATAAACCCCTTTCTTTTTGCACCAGCGTCTGTCTCACAAGTTTGACATTAGTGGCAGCAGGCAGCTGAACTTGGGTTCTGGTTACAGTTTGTCCTTCTATTAAAAACAAGTTCAGAATATAAGATAATTGGGTTGTCATAATCACATTCACAGAGCTGCTTACAATACAATTATAACATTTATTTTTCTTTATTTTTCCTGGCTTTGAAAACCTTGAAAGTGTACTTTCTTCCCCATGCAATAAATTAACTGCAAAGGTTTTCCCAGCAGGAATTTTTAATGTCTTTGGAAAGTATCTTTATATCCAATTGAAAAAAAATATGCCAGTTAAAAACTAGCCAACAATTAAAGAAACTTAGTGGCTCATCAATGGATATGTTCAAGCTGACCTAAGATAGGCATTAAATGTCATAGAGGAGATTCAAGAATCCATTCGAATGTAAGCTCCAAAAGAGCAAAGACTTAGTATAGCTTACTTACTCATGTATCCCAAATGACTCCACTAATACTTGTCATATAGCTTCATACATGCTTGGGAAGTAAATCAGCCAGAAACGTAGACTTGATAATATTTAAATTTTAAGAATTGTACACATAGGATAGCTCTATGTGTCTTTTCCATGGACTCTGTACTTTATCCTTGATGCTAACATATGTCCCAACCCAGTTCTCAGTATGAGAAAGCACATCATAGTTAGAAGCCAAATGTTTAGTTAGAATAAAGCGGGTCCTTACCTGGAAGGTCACCTTTGGTCAGTTTTGGAAAGGGAGGTAGAGGATTAAGCAGTAGAAGGTCAAGATCAGAGAACTGAATTTGGGAAGGAGGAAAAAGACCTAACGCCCAGTATGAAGAACAAAATGCTAACTGCTAATACTGAACTAATAAAATTTTTGTGGATGGTGCTTTGTGTTTTAGTTATAACGGTAATGATAATGAACAATTGGGTTCAAAATGACAGGCTCCTCATGCTCTTAATTTTTTGTTATTTTTGCCATCAATTCTATGTTTTCAAGCCAAAAATGTCCAATCAGAATTATATCAGGGTTTAAAAATCAGTGTGAGTGAGCCTGGATGGGGCCTAATCCATTAGTTAGGGAGGAAAATTATGCAGGAAAGACTCTACCCTTTAATTTTTGCTTCCTCTGTTCCACACATACAGATTTCTCAAATGGTAACAGTAACGTAAGGTTTCATGAACGTGCACGGTTTGAAAAGCTAGACAAAGTGGTCCACTGGAACATGCCACACCTCTGTCATATTTCTGATGGCACTCCTTTGTGCCTTCAGTGTGATTCACTTAGAGTTCTAAAGACTTCCAAGTTCTGTATATTAATCATCTTTCAGAAATTTTGGAGAAAATAGAACCACACGCAAGGGCCAAAGAGCAGCATGTGGCTTGCGAGCTGCAGTTTGCCTATGATGGCCAAGGCCATGAGTTCACTAAGAAACTTAGCAGGTAGGATAAAAAGAACCTCGCATTCCAACAAGGGAAAGTGGAGCAGGAACTTGGCTTCGGTCTCCTTGAATAAGTAGGCTATCCTAATATTTCTGAAAACAAAACTATGTTCTTTGGTAAACAGCCAAAGCTCCCAACAATTCTTTAATAAAGCCACATGAAGTTTACTCTATTGCATGTGGCACGTTTTCAGATCTGACTTTTTTTTTTCTTTTTTTTTGCACAGAAAGATAGTTTTCTCTAAGAGGTGACTGAGTTTCTAAAAACGGCTCTACACAGTTGAGGCTATTCAGATTGTAGATGCGAATTAAAGGGTTCAGAATCTCCTTCTCCATCAGGATGCTCTAAGAGTTTTAATAGTCAATAAGGTAATAAGTGGAAAAGTGCTGTAAATTATTAAAATGCAGTTCCTACAGAGCTAATAAAGGGAATTGATATTCAGTTCGCTGCTCACAATTTAATCCAAAATGTTGTCTATTTTATGAGGTGCTATGATCACTTTCATTTGACTTCATCTTTCACCCCTTCTGATAATCATAAAATGTAGCCATTTCTGTTTTCCTGGGTCAAACTCATAATGCCCTTCTACATGAGGTATGCTAGAATCAATAGCCTCACTTATGCTCCTAAATCTTTCTGAAAAGAAATTATGTTTCATAAACATTAAATTATAATAGCATTACACCTATAAAATTACAGTGAAGCAAAGAAAATGTATTATATTAAGCATGCATGAGACTTCTAAGAAGTTAATACCCTATCACATACTGTTGGTGGTTTCTTATAATAGACTAGAGGCCTGGTGCATGAAAACCGTGCATGGTTAGGGTCCTTAGGCCTGGCCAGCAATCAGGACCCATCAGAGCCTTCCAGCTGCTGGCTGGGGCTTCCCTTTCCCAGCTGCTGGCTGCCAGCCGAGGCCTTCCTTCATTCTGCGCCACCCCCTGGTGGTCAACGCACGTCATAGTGAGCAATTGGTCTCCCGGTCAAACTCCCTTGGGAACAATTTGCATGCTTTTATATTTATAGATTTTAAACACGAGAACTCTGTTGCTGTCCTCAGTCACTGGGCCCAGCTCAGAGACAGCCTGTGGTCAGAGACTGGCAGGGATGGGTGACCACTGATGCTGAAACACAATGCTAACTGAAATAGCTGTCCGTGCCTCAACCTTTGTTACTGGGAAATCGCCCCCGAATGTATGAAAGCTCTCTGTGGTGTTCGTTTCTAACAGACACTTTCAGGCAGGGACATTTTCCATCTGCAATGCTTGTTCCATTACTGTATTCAGCTTTCCGCTTCGTTGTCAGCTTATCAGAGCGCTAACATCTGATCTAAATAGCACCTAGTCACTCCTGTCCCCATGAGTCCCCATTCCCCACCTGCTTTATTTTCCCCCGATAGCACTGATTACCTAAACTATCGCCTTCTCAGTGTTTACTCCGTTCTCTCTCAACTGGAATGAAAGCACCATGAGCACTGCCTTCGGAAACTATTTTCTGCATTTCTGTATCCCCAAATTACACAACATTGTAGAGTATGTAGAGGGTCCTCAGTAAATATCTGTTGAACAAATGAATGCCCAAATTTCATATCTATGAAATATTTATGTTTTGGACTTTGTTTTGAAGAAGAAGAAGAAGAAGAAGAAGAAGAAGAAGAAGAAGAAGAAGAAGAAGAAGAAGAAGAAGAAGAAGAAGAAGAAGAAGGGGAAAAAGAAGAAGAGGAGGAGAAGGAGGAGGAGGAGGAGGAGGAGGAGGAGGAGGAGGAGGAGGAGGAGGAGGAAGAAGAAGAAGAAGAAGAAGAAGAAGAAGAAGAAGAAGAAGAAAGAAGGAAGAAGGAAGAAGGAAGAAGGAAGAAGGAAGAAGGAAGAAGGAAGAAGGAAGAAGGAAGAAGGAAGAAGGAAGAAGAAGAGAAGGAAGGAAGGAAGGAAGGAAGGAAGGAAGGAAAGGAGGATTAGTCCCATGAAAGTATTCCTCTAATTTTTGAAGTAGGTTTTCTCAGGGAGCTGTATTCCACCAGCATTGATGGGTTCTGTCTCAAAAGGCTCCCTGGAAATTTCAGGGAAGTTTTGACTACAAAGGGCCAAGGTATTGAGAGGTGCAGGTACCCGGTATTGCATCACCGGGCCACATTGTCAGGTTCAGCCATGTTTAAAATGGGATTCTGCATCTGGAAATATGAACAGAAGTCATGGTAGTACAGACACTGGTAGCTGCTGTTGGGGGTCTGCTTGGGGCCCCTCACCAGTGGTGCACCAGTCGCCCAACTGTTGTGTTTACTGCTGATAAGTCAGATCCTCCCCCAGAGAACTGCACTGCCCACCAGCATCTCAGGACACATGCCCTTTTTCTAATTTAGCCACTGACTTCCAACACTGGCTGGCCTTGCCTCCAGGTGGCATATCTCTGTCCTGGGATTTCCTCTCCAGTGTGTCCCTCACAGAGACTATACTAGTCTCCTCCTGAGATTCCATCTTGCTTGGTGTTCTTCCCCGGCCACATCCTTCCTTCCCGCCTTGTCCCCTGAGAGTAGCCCCTAATGACTAAACCACTTCTGGAAGAAGAATCCCATGGCAAACTACCTCTGAGGGACCTGACTCAGAATATCTACAGTTTCAAAATATCTGACTGACTTTAAGTCCTTTGCATATTGATCTAGAGTAGGGGTGTCGAACTCAATCAGAGAAGGGGCCAAAATCTAAAATCCAGCCTAAATCGCGGGCCGAATGGTTTACTGAACAATCATAAACTGACAATGTCATAAACTGACAGCGGAGTGCAGTGATGACAGCGTGGTGCGGGCCACATTGCAAGGCCTGGCGGGCTGGATTTGGCCCGCGGGCCGTGTGTTTGACACATGTGATCTAGAGGTTTTATGTTCTCTTAGTTTTTTAAAAAATCCTTTCTATGATCAGACTTGATTCAAATCAATAAATCAACAAACCAGTGTTGGTGAGGATGCAGAGAAAGAGCACTCTCATGCACTGCCGGTGGGAATGCAGACTGGAGCAGCCACTGTGGAAAGCAGTGTGGAGGTTCCTCAAAAAATTAAGAATAGAACTACCTATACTACAGCGATTTCAATGCTGGTTTTACAGATGAAGAAATCCAAAACACTAATTCAAAAAGATATACTCACTCCTGTGCTCATCGCAGTGTTATTTACAATAACCACGATATGGAAGTAACCCAAGGGCCCCGAAAGGTAAGAGGTAGGTAAAGAAGCTGTGATACAGTGAAAAAGGAGGAAATCTTTCCTTTTATGACAGCACGGATGGACCTGAAGAGCATTATGCTCAGTGAAATTAGCCAGTCAGAGAAAGACAAGTACCATATGATATCACTCATGTGGAATCAAATGAACAAAATAAAGTAAACAAAGTAAAATAAACTCACATAGAACACACTGACAGCTGTCTAAGGGGAGGGGTTTGGGGGCTGAGTGAAAAACGTGAAGGGATTAAGCAGAGAAAAAAAAAAAAAAGCCCTCATAGACTTAGACAACAGTATGGTAATTACCAGAGGGTAAGGGGGCTGGAGAGAGGAGATAAATGGTGATGGATAGAGACTTGACTTTAGGTGGTGAATACACAATACAATATACAGTTTATCCTATAAAGAGGTGATATGCAAATTGACCATCACACCCTCGCACAAGATAGCCACCCCCATGTGGTCACAAGATAGCCCCCCCCATGTGGTCACAAGATGGCTTCCACAAGATGGCTGGCAAGGGAGGGCAGTTGAGAGTCACATGGCCTGCAGGGGAAAGAGGGCAATTGGGGGGAACCAGGCCTGAGAGGAGGGCTATTAGGGGCAACTAGGCCAGCAGGGGAGGACAGTTAGGGGCAACTGAGCTGGTAGAGGATGGCAGTTGGGGGCAACTGGGCTGGCAGCGGAGGGCAGTTGGAGACTATCAGGTCAGGAGGGGAGCAGTTAGGTATTAATCAGGCTGGCAGGGGAGTAGTTAGGGGGTGATCAGGTTGGCAGGCAGAAATGGTTAGGTGCAATCAGGCAGGCAGGCAGGCAAATGGTTGGAAGCCAGCAGTTCCAGATTGTAAGAGGGATGTCCAAATGCTGATTTAGGATCAGGCCTAAACTGACAGTCGGACATCCCCAAAGGGGTTCCAGATTGGAAAGGGTGCAGGCTGGGAGTGGGACACCCCCTCCCCAGCGTACAAATTGTATGCACCAGGCCTCTAGTATATTATAAAATTGTATACCTGAAACCTATACAATTTTATTAACCAATGTCACCCCAATAGATTCAATTAAAACAACAAAAACAAAAAACAAAAACAACGTAGTACATATATAATACAATATTACTTGGCTGTAAAAAAAAAAAAAAAAGGAAACTATACCATTTGTACCATTTGTAACAGCATGGATGGACTAGAGGGCATTATATTAAGTGAAATAATTCAAACCAGGAAAGAAAAATACCATATTATTTCATATATGTAAAATCTAAAGAACAAAATTAAAAAACCAAATGAAACAGACTCATAGATACAGAGCAAACAAACTGATGGTTGCTAGGTGGGAGGGTATTGGGGGACTGGGTGAAAAAGGTGAAGAGATTAAGAATTAAAAATTGGTAGTTACAAATTTGTCATGAGGATATAAAGTACAGCAAAGGGAATGAAGTCAAAATATAATAATAACCATATATGATGCAAAATGGGTACTAAAATTATTGGGGGAATCACTTTGTAAATTACATGAGCATCTAACTACTATACCATACACCACCCTGAGGGATCCTACTCATGCACAAATTCATGCACTGGGCCTCTAGTTTATCTATACAAGGAAAAATTGATAACTTAAACTTCATCAAAAGTAAAACATTTTGTCCCACAAAAGACCCCCTTGTAAAGAAGGTGAAAAGACAAGCTACAGAGTGAGAGAAAATATTTGCAAAGCACACACCCAACATCGAACTAGGATATACAACGAACTCTTAAAACTCAATGATAAAGATATAAACAATCCAATTAGGTAAAGGACAAAGCTCACGAAGAGACTTTCCACTGAAGACGATACACTGATAGCAAATAAGCACATACAAAAAATTCAACATCTTTTTGGCCATCAGAGAAATGCAAGTTAAAGCCATAATGAAATATGTCTGCATATATATTTATCAGGCTGGTTAAAATATATAACCATGAAAACACCAAATGCTGGTGAGAGTGCAGAAAAAGTCCATCACCCTCCCATTCCCAGCGGTGATGTAAAACGACACAGCCACTCTAAAAACCACTTTGGCAGTTTCGTAAAAATTAAACATGCAGCCATCACATGAGCCAGTAATTACACTCCTGGGCATTGATCCCAGAGAAATGAAAATGTATGTTAATGCAACAATGGCGATAAATCTTCAAAGAATTATGTCTGAGTGGGAAAAAAAAAAGTCATCCTAAATAAAAGTTATCTCACACAATATAGGGTTTTATTTACTTAACATTTTAAAAGAATTGTGATGTAGTAACGGAATACTATTCATTCACGTGCCACTTGTGACCTGGGTGGACCTCGAATGCATTATGCTAAGTGAAATACGTCAGATAGAGAAAGAAAAATACCACGATTTCCCTAAACATGTGGGCTCTGAGGGAAAACACACAAGCTCCTACATTCAGAAAGCGCACCGGTGCCTGCAGGAGGCGGGTGTGGAGGTGGAGTTGATGCATGAACTGTCATGGCTCTTAGTTTCAGTAAATTGAACTTTTACATTTTGGAAATGGAAATTCGTAGAACTGCAGACATGGTAGTGATTGCAGTGGTGAGTCTATGGGGTGAATGTGGCTATCAAAGTGCCGAAGAGGGATCTTGTGGAGATGGAAATGTTTATCTTAGCTGCACCAGTGCCAATATCTGGTTATGATATTGTACCAAAGTTCTGCAAGATATTACCATTAGAGTGAACTGGGTAAAGGATACGTGAAATCTCACTGTCTCTTATTTCTGACGACTGCATGGAAAGTTACAATTACCTCAAAAAAATGTCAAGCTAACAAAAAAAGATGGCCTTCACATTTTTTGAATAATGACTGATAATAAAAAACTATAATTTCCTTAAGATTAAAAACTTGGAGTTATTTTTCTCTCAGATACACAATAGAACAAATCCAGTTTCATACATTGCCTAAGAATTTTCCATCTAATGAATATTATTAGAAGTGGTTTCTCTGTGATATAAGGTAAATTTATACCATAGCCCCAGTAATAGAGTTTGCTGATTTGGTAACCATGAAAAATTCCTTCTACATATACTTTCAATGATCCCCACCCATGCGAATGTGTAACAGTTTATGTACTATTTATTCTTAGGAGAGAATCACTCTCCCAGCTTTAAAAAATATATATATTTTTATTGATTTCAGAGAGGAAAAGAGAGAGAGAGTGAGAGACAGAAACATCAGTGAGAGAGAATCATTGATGAGCACCTCCTGAACACCCCACACTGGGGTTCAAGCCAATAACCCAGGCATGTGCCCTGACCAGTAATCAAATTGTGACCTCCTGGTTCATAGGCTGACGTTCAACCACTGAACTCTGCTGGCCGTGCTGTCCCAGTATTTTTTAATATCCCTCCTAGCTTTGTGTCTGAACTTCCAGAAGAATTACCAAAAATAAAGTGACAGAACCTAAAACTACAGGAAGCATTTAGTAAAGGAAGAGGGTTGAAAGTGTGAAGGTTGAAAGTGTGAAGCTATATGATTCTTCTCTTTCTTCATGAGGCTCAAAACATTTCTATTCTCTAGCTTATCTATAGCAAGCTGGATGCAAGCTCCATTTCACCTACTAATATTACAGACAGAAGGCACAACTTTGCCTAAGAGTATTGTAAATTTAAAAAATGATATTGCTGCCTCGTGAAGCCTTTTGTAAATTAGCTACACGAACTATAGTGAATAAAATTAACAAATTATAGCTAATTTTTAGCTATAGCTAATAAAAACCGGTAGCATTCTTACACTCTGCAGAAGCACATTACCAATAACTTTTTGAGTAGAAGTAGTTGGTGCTTCATGAATGCAGAGGATTAAAACAAATCCTGAGCAAGCCCTGGACCGGCGTGGGAAGTAGCTGGGTTCGTGAGAAAGCCTGTGTGTAGAAGAATCTGTGCAGAAGCAGAGTTAAGATATCAAAAATGATTGGTGGGAGCCAGGAAGTGGGCGAGGAGCAGAAACAGCTTGTCTCATGGTCCCGGGGAAAGTGAAATGGAGCTCACTCTTGTTCAAAGCAGTCTTCACAGAAGGAGCACTGCGTTGCCGTCTTGACAGGACACACTCACCGACGGGAATATTATGGATGTTGGCACGAGGCAACGGAAATGGAAGTTGCATCCTTCTGTCATGGTGAACAAAGGGGTTTTAGGTGAGATGTTATCCTGGCAGCATGGAATCTCATGTGTGCGTACGGGTGACCGTTTTTACATGTGTGAGAACGCATAGAACAGGAAGCACATTGAGCATTAAGTACAGAAAGTGGAGTGACATTGTTGCACACGTAAGTAACAAATATCCTCCTTATAAATGTGTAAATGCTTTTAAATGATCAGCATATTGCAAGTCAATCATGATTCTGTCAGTGGCCCCTATTCCAAATGCTAGCAAGTTTTTTTTCTACCCCTTTTAGCAGTTTCAACCAACAAGAAAACTCGGGAATTTTTACAATCACGCATTATTTTCTTATTTTATGCTATATATTATTTCCTTTATTCGTCAGTAATTTAAATATCGTTAAGCTACTTGAAATTTTCTTCATTTTCAAATAATATGTTTAGCAAATTTATTTTACCTTTGGTTTTTAAATATACTAGAGGCCTGGTGCATGAAATTCGTGCATGGGGGGCTGGGTCCCTCAGCCTGGCCTTCCCCCTCACACAATCCAGGACCCCTCAGGGGATGTCTGACTGCTGGTTTAGGCCTGATGCTGCAGTTGGACATCTTTCTCACAATCCAGGACTGCTGGCCCCTAATGGCTCACCTGCCTGCCTAATTGCCCCTAAATGCCTCTGCCTCAGCCTACACCACCATGGTTTCATCTGGAAGGACATCTGGAATGATGTCTGGAAGATTGTTTGGCTGTCTAGTCTAATTAGCATATTATGCTTTTATTATTATAGACTAGGGGCCCTCCCCACATGTTCACCTGTTCCCCCTTGTTTTCCCTCTGGCAGCCGTCTTGGTTTCCTCTTCCTTTTCCTCTTCCTTCTATGCTGTCTTTCGTCTTCACTCTTCCCTCCCTCAGCATATACAAATTAACCACCATCTTTGTTGGGTTAATTTGCATGCTCACTCTGATTGGCTATGGGTGTAGTGAAGGTACAGTCAGTTAGCATTTTTCTCTTTTATTAGTGTAGACAAGAGGTCTGTTGCACAAAATTATGCACAGAGTGTGTCTCTCAGCCTGGCCTTCACCCTCTCCAATCTGGGTCCCCTTGGGGGACGTCTGATTATTGATCAGATTGCTCCCAACTGACCTCCCCTGCTGGACTGATAACTTCCAACTATCTTCCCCTGATGGCCTGATGGCCCCCAACTGCCACCCCTGCCATGACCCACCTCCTCTGCCAGGACCCACCTCCTCTGCGTGAGGCAGCAGAAATGCCAGGACTGGCCTCCTCCACGCTGCACGGAACCATGGGACCCCTACGCCTCACTGCTTGGAGTGGCCCCTGGGTCCCGCCTCCACTGTGCGTGCTGACGTGGCAGGCAAGGGCCACCTAGGCTTTTATTAGTATAGACAGGAAATAGCGTTATACTTTGCTGACCTATCAGAAGTACATAAATTTAATTTGTGATTCCATGACATTTTACACAAAATATCCATAAATCCATATATGTGCGTAACACTTAATCAGAGAAGGATAATTTTTTTAGTGGTACCAGCTAAATCATTCATATAAGATTGAATAAATACACCTATTTTCGCAAGGTATTTGTAATATGGGAAGGTTCTTCCTCTCATTAAGATATGAACTATTTTGCACACCTCTACCTCGGTCCCTGCTTTGTATCTGGAGAACACCCATTGTTCTCCTTCATCCCCTTTAAAACCATCTGAGCAAACTGCTCCTGTAGGTCTTCTCTGAAGTTACAGGAACAAGGAGAGGGAATTAGCCTGGGCTCTCGGCTGGAGATTACATCACTTTCCCGCTAGCTCATACCAATCTCCTAGCAAATCCTTCGCCCGTTTCAACATGGACACAGAGGACTTGGATGGAAGACGTGCTGCCAAGGAGGAGAGGAAACAGGATTATTTTATTCTCTGGCCAGAAGACAATGTGCCAAGGGGAGTTCAAAGCCGGGGCATTATCTCTGCTTCTTAAAATGCTCAACAATAACCCCGCCTTCCCGCTGAAAGATAAGCCCCCCTACAACTGACTTTCAGAGCACAAAGCCTGCACATCAGGGAGAAAGTGAGCCTGATTGCACCCTCTGTGGGGGAGGGGGAGATATTTCCGAATTCTGCACAAAGCAAGTATGTGGTCAGATAAACGTAGCCGCAGGCAGAAACAATTTAATCAACACTGCTTCCTAAGATGCTTATGCCGCTCCGAGAAAACCGTGCTTTTCTAACAAAGATGAAATTGCTTCCACAGTGAGTGGTACCAGCTAGTCACATCCTGATGTGTCACAGAGAATAGACAGGGACTAAGACCAATACAAAAGGGAGGAAAGAAAAAAATATTACTGATCAAACAGCTAGTTGTTTACAGCAGTGATTAAAAAAAAAAAAAAAAATCCCCATCTACATCTAAGCTATAGAATGATTTCTAACAAGTGCGACAGAAACACCGCAAAAAAAAAAAAATTGTTTATCTGGGAACAAACAAAAGAGATTATTCATTTCAAAGCAAAACTGCAACACACAGCACTCTCCAGCAAAACTCAAATGACCATGTAAGCATTAAAGAATACCTTTGCACAATAGAAAAGAGAAATTAGCTGGTGAGTTCCACTTTTGGCCTACCAAGGCTCAGCGTGGATTAAAGGCAAGAGGGGGAGGAAAAGTAAAAAGCAGAGACCAGCAATATTTGACAAGAGCTAAATTCTTTAATCCAGTTCCTGTAAGATCCCATTTAGATTTCCACAGGAGACATAAACAGCCTTGGAAATGGTTTTCAAAACTCATTAGGTCTATAAAATGTATGTACAGCTTGCAAAATCTGCATTGGGCAAGTACACATAGATCAACTTTCCCTTCCCTCTCCCCTGCCTCTTCACCAATGACAACTTCCTCAGCTTCCAGGGAGTTAAAGAATATGCACATACAGTCTACATGCCAATAGACACTAAATTAAAACTGTTTCATTAGTTTTTATCATAAAATATGGCATAAGTACTTACATGTATCAGAATTTGTACTCAAATAAAATATAACTTATATATACAAAATGTGCATAGATATGTCTCTATAGCTTATGGACAAATATATAATTTTGTATGGATATATATATATAATTTATATATATAATTTGTGTATATATACACTGGTGCCCTGGTGCACAGATTCCTGCACAATGAAAGGAAATTAACATTAATAATTAATTAGGTGGCCAGTGGGGCAGGACTGGACATACCCTGGAGTCATCCTTCTGTGGTCTCTTCCTGGCTGGCCACACCTGGGAGGTTCCATGGCTTGAAGGGCATCTGTGGGGTGAGCGGGGTGCCTCTGGCAGGTGGGGTCCCTTGGCCTGGCCTGCAGGGATCTGGCTGAAACTGGCTCTCCAACATCCCCTGAGGGGTCCCTCATTGCAAGAGGGCAGTTCTCAGGTGATGCACCCCAGAATTGGGCTCCCTCCTCTCTGGTTCCAGGGTGAATCACCCAAGAACCTCAGCTGTCAAGTCACCACAGCTCGGCAGTGTCTGCTCCCTGGTGGTCAGTGCACATCTTACCTACGGGCCAGCTGATGGTTTCATGGTCGCTTAGCCTTTTATATATGTAGATATCTCAATAGCTACATCACCAAATCCAGATATATTCCCCTGGATTACAAACTCATCACCCTTACTAAGGTAAATATTGTAGAAAGCTCCATTTCTGGGGAAGTTCACCTCTGAGCATCCAAGGCCCCATTTCCCTTCGTCCCAGCAAGGAAGAAGTCCCATTTGCTCGCAGCAGAGTGAGCATTAAAGCCATTTCCTGGAGTTGCCACCCTACCTTAGCACAGTCTGATCCGGCACCAGGTGAGCTGAGTTGGTGTTGCCCGCTGCAGTCTATCAGTCTGTGGGGTCCACATTCAAGAGCCAGAGGCACCAAGAGAGTGGAATTCCTTTGTCCAGGGGATTATGTACCCCCTTTTTCCAGGCTTGTACTGGCCCTGCCCCCTCTAGCAATGACCTCTCTTCCCAGATTTGACTGAGAGTCACCTTTCCTATCTCACCCTCACTCACTGAGCAGGGTCTCATCTTCCCTTTGGTCCAGTCCCTCCCCCCCAGGGATTTGCAGGGAAGGGGCAGTGGTTCATGGAGAGTGTCATTGGAGCCTCCTGGTGAAACTGCCCAATGACATGCATGATGCCTGGCTTCCCTCTTTGCTCCTTTACTATCCTATATAATAAAGAGGTGATATGCAAATTGACCATCACACCCTCACACAAGATGGCTGCCCCCATGTGGTCACAAAATGGCCACCCCCAGTGGTCACAAGATGGCCTCCTCCATGTCACCACAAGATGGCCACCATAACATGGCTAGCAAGGGAAGGTAGATGGGAGAAAACAAGCCAGTGGGCAGTTAGGGGTGACTGGGCTGTCAAGGGAGTGGTTAAGGGGAGATCAGGATGACAGGCAGAAGTGGTTAAGGGCAATTAGGCAGACAGGCAGACTAGCAGTTGAATGGTTGGGAGCCATAGTCCTGGATTGAGAGAGAGATGTCCGACTGCCCATTTAGGCCAGATCCCTGAGGGGTCCCAAATTGGAGAGGGTGCAGGCTGGGCTGAAGGTCACCCCCCCCCCCCAAGTACACAAATTTCATGCTCCAGGCCTCCAGTTTTTAATAACTAGCTAATGATATCACTATCATCATCTATTTTCTATCTATTTATCTATTTTCTGTGCTTAATGCCAGACTGTCTGGGTTCAAAACTCACTCACATTACTTATTAACGGTGTGCCTTCATGGAAGTGACCTCGTGTCTTTGGGCTTCTGTTTACTTATTGTAGAGCTTGAGAAAAATAATCATGCCTCTGCACAGAGTCAGTAGAGGAGAAAATTCACATAAGCTGATACCACAGTGTTTGGCCCCTTTCCTCCATAAATGCAAACTCTTCATTTCTGTTTCTGCTGAAACCTTGATTTTAATCATTTCTCATTATCTCTGATTTTTCTCTCCATGCTGAGCTAATGCTGAGTTAATGCACAACCTTGTTTGTTTATCTCCTTTCAAACAATCCTCACTTAACACAGGATGATTTCATGTGAGCATCCTTCATTCAGATCTTGAGGAAGTACAAAGGCATTCTATTACAGCACTGCCCAGCAAATATTTTAGAAAATTGAATTACTGGTCAAAAAAATCTGTAACGATTGTGACCTCTGGGAATTCTTCACAGGTAGGTATTGCAGAGCGATTACTCAGGTTCTCTTCTCAATTTCCCAGCTGACGGCCCACAAACAACACCTGTCAAATTCTGAGGGGCAGTCTATCCAGAATGAGCTCACCTCAGCCTCCTCTGCCTCACATGCTTGGCTTGATAGCTTCATTAAGTGTATTTGTAAATAATTCCTGAGATGGATTCTGTAATTAGCTTTTAGCTGGTTTTTATCTTGTAGAAAAGAAGAACTGAGAAAAGGGAAGGAGGAAGGAAAAAAGGACAGAAAAGAAAGGAAGAAAGAATGAGAAGAAGGCAAGAGCGGGAAGTCTTTAGAAGCCAGCCCACATAGGTGTAAACAAGAACAGTGTAAGAAACTCTCTTAATCCTCCTACATAATAAAAGGCTAATATGCACATTGTCCCCTTTGGAGTTCGACCAACTGGGAGCTCAACAGCTCGCCATGATGTGCATTGACCCCCAGGGGCAGTGCAGAATGAAGGTAGGCCCCAGCTGGCACCTGGCAGCTGGCAGCCATGAGAAGGAAGGCTCTGATTGGCCCTGATCGCTGGCCAGGTCTAGGGACCCTATCTGTGCACATTTCATGCATCAGGCCTCTAGCATACACTATAAATGCTGTCTCCTTGCAAAAGGCACCTCGCTCAAAATAATCCTTTTCGAACACTTTCACCTGGTACTTGCTTGCAGGAATTGTCATCAACTGAAGTGCCCCAGATGCCTAAGCTTCTGCCCAAATTACTAATGGTGTGTGAGCTTACACCTGGTACAACTTGGTAATTTGTTTTTCCCTCAACAACTCATTACACAGAAACCAGATTACCTGATCTTTAAGGTCCTTTCCTATCCTGAGATTTTAAAAGGTTGGGATGGCCTCAGGCATTTCAGAACCTCACAGGAAATGTGAGGATTTTTTAAGGTCTTGTTGGAACTTATGGAAAAGTCTAAACGCTACTTTCTGAATGGTTTCCTCAAACGAATTTGTATGCTAATGTCCCAGAGATATAACCAGTCTATATTTATTGCCTTGATGACTATTATCTACATGGACTTTTCTAAAATATTCACTACCCTATTTATTATCAAAGGAGTGCAAACTATGAAGGCCATATAGGTTCAGAATTTACCTCCTTGTGGGTGTGTGGCCCATAGCTCAGGCAATGATCACTGGAAGGCATAGCCTATCTCTTTGGACAAACACAATGTCTCCTTGAATTCACCTCCCAGACAGGGCAGTGAAGATACAGTCACCTGGTGGATCTTGCCAGGGTTAGGATTTGACCAAGGCAGCAGGCAGAATTCAGGTGCACTGCCTTCAGGAATGTCTTCCCCAGGCTTCTTCTCACTAACTGTGCACATTTTTCCTCCTTTGTTATCTGAGCCCTGTGGCAGAGCTCAGTCAATTCTTTATTGCAGGCAGGGCTTTTGCTGCAGGATTCAAGCGAAGGCCCACCAGCAACAGCCTCAAGAGCAAGCCCCAGTCCCTGTGTCACTGCCTGAGCTGATCAACCCATGATTGAATTGTTTTTAAACTCCAGGGATATATTGGAGGCATGAACGAAAGGGGGAGGTGTGATTTCAAAGCAGTTTTCTTCGTAGCTGTGCAGAGCTGACCTTGCATTTAAAGATAGAGGATGGGGGGAAGCTATAGGAAAGTGTGAGCTGTGTGAGTAAGTGCTGTTTATAGAAAGCTGTGTTAATGCCTTTGCTACAGCTGAACAATGCAGAGAGGCTCAGCTCTGGGGAATGCAGGCCTTTGCTTGTGATGGATCCTTCTATGGGTCCCTTCCTGCCCAGATGATAGAAGCAGTGACAGGGCAAATGGACTCTAGTGACTTCATCGCCCCCAAACACTAGAAATGGCCTTTATTTAGAAGTTTGCTATGAAAATATTTTTTAGCTTGTCCCTGTTCCCCATCTAAACATTTAAAAAATACTTGAAGTTAAGTGAAAAGCCCGATTCCATGTAGAAGTCTACTTGTTTGGTTTTGTTTGTTTGTTTTCAAAGTTAATGAACCCATTCTCGACAATGACAGGTGGAGTGATGCTAAAAGTAAAACAGATTTTGAAGTGAGACAAGCCTCCTTTGGAATGAGGTGACATTCTTGAAAAAACACCCAGACAATTGCCAAATGAAAATAAAAACTCAGCCTACATCAATTTCTAGCTGCCCCTCTTAAAAAAAATTTTTTTTAAATTGATTTCAGAGGGGAAGAGAGAGGGAGAAAGATAGAAACATTAATGATATGAGCGAATCATTGATCGGCTACCTCTTGCATGCCTCACCCTGGGGATTAAACCTACAGCCTTGGCATGTGCCTTGATTGGGATTTGAACTGTGACCTCTTTGTTCAAAGGTTGATGCTCAACCACTGAGCAACACTGGCTGGGCGCTCCCCTTCCTTTTAACTATGTGATTTCTAGGTTTCTCTAGGAAAACATCTTATATAATAAAGAGCTAATATGCTAATTAGAAGGATCTTCCCGAATGACCAGTGGGCGGGGCCACTGCAGGCAGCCAAGACTGCAAGGGTTGAGGCAGCCAAGGCCGAGAGGGCTGAGGCAGCAGGAGCTGCAAGGGCCGAGCCCCTTGCACAAATTTTGTGCACCAGGCCTCTGTCTATATATATAAAAGGCTAATATGCAAATTGTCCCCTCAGGAGTTTGACCAAGAGACTGAGAGTACAATCACTCACTATGATGAGTGCAGCACAGAAGGAAGGAAGGCCTCAGCTGGCCTATGGGCCCTACCCGTGCATAAATTCCATGCACCTAACCTGTAGTAATTCAATAATAGCAATGCATTCCATATTAAGTAGCAAACTTCACAGTTATTTAACATTAACATTGCATCAGGCAATGGGCTAGTTGCTTTCACCTGTTATATTACTCCTCATTATGATTCTTCAAGGAGCCCCCACCATCCTGCTTAAGGAAACTGTATCCTGCAGTTATTAACAACATGCTGTATGCATGCAGCTGAAGGGGAGCTTTGCCCCTTGGGCATGAGAATTACTTTGGTCTCAAGGCAATCAAAACCCAGCAGATTCAAGAAAATATTTTACCTCTCTCTTAACTACCTAAAGCAGTGGTCAACAAACTCATTAGTTAACAGAGCCAAATATCAACAGTACAATGATTGAAATTTCTTTTGAGAGCCACATTTTTTAAACTTAAACTTCTTCTAACGCCACTTCTAGACTCGCCCAGGACTAAAACCAACTTCTGTGCATGGGCCACGAAGTTTCAATTGCACTGTAGGTGTGCACCCACACTTGGTATTTTGTGGAAGAGCCACACTCAAGGGGCCAAAGAGCCCCACGTGACTCAGGAGCCTATGTTTTTGGACAATTGGCCTAAAGGCATTTATTTTATTTTAATTTTTAAAAATATATATTTTATTGATTTTTATACAGAGAGGAAAAGAGAGGGATAAAGTTAGAAACATTGATGAGAGAGAAACATCGATCAGCTGCCTCCTGCACACCCCCTCCTGGGGATGTGCCCCCAACCAAGGTACATGCCCTTGAAGGGAATGGAACCTGGGACCCTTCAGTCCTCAGGCCAATGCTCTATCCATCGAGCCAAACTGGTAAGAGCTGGCCTAAAGGCATTTAGATAGAGGGTAGCCTAGAAAGAGAGATATTGCCAGAGATAACTTTTTATCAGAAAGATCTATCTGTAAACATCTCAATACCAAACAGCAGCTCTTATTGGTCTTATGAATGCCTTCCTCCCCTTTGACACCCAGGATGGCATAAACCTCAACTCCAGACTCACCCTTGGGCCTCCTATTTCTATGGAGCTCCCATATGCACAAAATTAAATTTGTTTTTCTCCTGTTAATCTGGGGTTTTTTTTCCGATTTACTCAAGGGACCAAGAAGGGTGGAAGGATTTTCCCCCCCCCTCCATAGCTCAGCTTATAGGTGACAAAATAAGATGTGAGGGAGTGAGGTGGAGGGGTGGGGGGTTAATGGGAGGAAAAAAAAAAGGGACATCTGAAGTATTTTCAACAATAAATATACATTTAAAAAAAATAATATATGAAAACAGATTTGGTTAAATCCAAGGTTCTTTTTGTCTCACTTAATCCATGTTCACAAATGTTAGTGCAAAACAGAATCGGTTGGAGGACTTGTAAAAACAGAGATTGCTGGGCCCCAGCCCCCAAAGTTTCTATTTTGTCTGGGTGTGGCTTGAAAATGTGCATTTCTTACAAGTTCCCAGGTAATGCTGAATGCTACTGGCCTGAGGACCACATTTTGTAAACTCTACTCCATACTGTGCTGCCTCTCAAAGAAAGCCATACTTGGGCCTGGCTGGTGTGCTCAGTGGTTGAGCATCAACCTATGAACCAGGAGGTCATGATTAAATTTCTGGTCAGGGCACATGATTGGGTTTCAGGCCCTGTCCCTTGTAGTGGGCATGCAGGAGTCAGCTGATCAATGATTCACACTCATCATTGATGTTTCTATCTCTCTCTCCCTCTCCTTTCCTCTGTATAATCAATCATATATATATATATTTTAAAGAGCCCTCTTTAAAAAAATAAAGAAAGCCATATATATTTAGGCCATATTTTACTACTGACAAGATTTGCTATGCAAGGTAAAATATTTGAGCATCATTTCAAAGCTGAAATACTACATACTGATGAATTAAATTTTATTAAATTCTCATTTCTTATACACCTAGGAATTACATGCAGTGGAGATGAAAATAATGACTAAAATATAATTCCTGTCCTCCAAGAGCTCATCACCTAGTTGAGATTACAGTCATAAGTACATCCTTAAATTTATCATTACCAAGGCAAACACAACAAATGCTTCAGCAGGAGAGCTTTAAAAAATGTACTCTGGGAGTATGAGGAAATTTTATCACACACACACACACACACACACACACACACACACGTCTTATCTTCATTTTGCTTTACTCTCACCTCAATTCCTCCCTCTGTCTCCTTTCTTCAGGTGAAATTAAATTTACTGGGGCTACTTCAAATCCCACTTTCACCTGAATCCCAAAATAAGGCTCCCACATCAGGCACACTGGAGACATTGCCCTGGGAAAATTCACCAACCCCTTGCTAATTGCAAACCCAAGGACCGGAGAACAGCTATGTTTCTGAGGCCCGGGGCACTGCTGATCGCTCTCTGCCTGGCCAGTGCCCCCGGTGGCCCAGGTCACCCCATCCTGCTGTTGCTTCCCCCTGGCTGGGACCTTTAAGCTCATGCCTCTTTGTTGTCTCTATCTCATCTTCAAATTTGCTGTTCTCTGAGTTTCGCCCTGGGTCCTCTTCTCCTACGATAGGAGCCTTTCTACTCACCAAGAAGTGATTTTTACTAAAACACAAGTCTGCTCACCTCACTCCCCTGTCAGAAGGCCCACCGGATCCCGGCTGCAGGAAGAAGGCAAGGATGTTTTCTCATCTTCTGGCCTGACTCAATGCTGCCTGATCTCTCTCTTCTCCTTTTATTCCTCCCTGTAAACTGGCAGTAGGGCATCCTTCGAGAGGTCCCAGATTGGAGAGGGTGCAGGCCAGTCTGGGGCACCTCTCCTCACTGCCCCCCCAACCCCTGCATGAGTTTTGTGCACCAGGCCACTAGTTATGCATGCATCTGTATATTGTATTGTGTGCTCACCAGCCAAAGTCAAGTCTCCCCCATCTTTTATCTCCCCCTTTCTCCTCTTTACCTCCCCTGTCCTCTGTGGTCAATATTCTGTGCTCTGTGTCTACACGTTTTTCATTTACTAAATTCCTTCACCTTTTCACTCAGCCTCCTAACCCCACTCCCCTCTCACAGCTGTGAGTCTGCTTTCTGTACCTATAAGTCTGTTTCTATTTTGTGTGTCTATTTGTTTATTAGATTCCACATATAAGTGAAATCATATGGTGTTTGTCTTTCTCTGGTGGCTCATTTCACTCAGCCTAATTCTCTCCAGATCCCTCCGTGCTCTTGCAAAGGGTAAGATTTTCTTCTTGAGATTTTCTTCTTGAGATTTATTGAGATTTGTTTTGTGTCCTAACATGTGGTCTAGCCTAGAAAACATTCCACGTGCACTTGAAAAGAATGTATATTCTGCTGCTTTAGGGTGAAATGCTCTAACTGTAAGTATGTCAATCTTTGAAATAATTATACATGTCTCCGTTAAATTTTCATGGCAATTTATGTAACATTTTACGTTTAATAAATGCCACAAAAAGGTCTTGTTTCAATTTGTGCTAGCACTTTCTACAGCCAGCAATTTCCTCTACCTACACCCCTAACTTCACCCCTAAATATAACACGTTTTCCCCTGTGTTTGCATCTTGTTTTATGACCCAATTAACTCTAAATTAAGAAGGCTTTATGATGAAATACCACCGACAAGTTGACATATAAATAATGTTATAAACAAACTCCCCAAGGATGAACAATGAAATGTGTTAATGCAACCCATTTTTAAAAGCCAGCTCTTACCAGCCTGATATAAATGGCATTGTTCCAATGGGAGTTTACCATTCTATTTGAAACAATTCAAATTGTGATGGAAAATTAATTTTACTTTTTCTGAAAAAAAAAAGGAGACGTCTTTCATAATGTATCCTGTATTTTGATCAAGTCTAACTCACACCTTTGAGGATTGTGAAATGAACCATTTCATGAGCCCTTAGTTTTATTTACAGCATCTAGGTAGACATGGATTAGCTGGAATTCCAACAGTTGTTCTGCAGGAAATGTCCTCTCCCTTTGGAAGGAATTTTTTCAATGTATACATTTTTTTGGAAGTAAATTTCATAGATAATATACATATATCATTTAAATAAACTTTAAACTTTTGAACAATTTTAGACTTACAGGAAAAAAATTTTTAAATAATAGAGTGTTCTTGAATATCCTACACTACTCTTTCTGCAAAGATTATTATTTGTTGTTGTTGTTAATCCTCACCAAAGGACATCTTTCCATTGATTTTTAGAGAGAGTAGAAGGGAGGGGGAGAGACACAGAGAGAAACATCAATGTGAGAGAGACATGTCGATTGGTTGTCTCCCCTATGGATCCTGGATCGAGCCTGCAACTGAAGAAAGAGCCCTAGACCGGAATCAAACCCGGGACCCTTCAGTCCACGGGTTAACTTTCTATTCATGGAGCCAAACCAAGTATGACTGTTCCTTCTGTTCCTTCATTACTCATGTCTTTCTTTAGTATGTGCATGTGACATAACTAATGAACGATGTTAATGCATTATTGGTAATGTACGTCAACAGTGTATTAGAATTTCCTCATTTTTTACATTAGGTAGTTATCTGTCCTGGGACCCCATTCTAGATGCTGCATTGATTTTGGAATTATAACTCCTTAGGCTCCCTGGGCAGTGGCAGTGTTCCCAGACTTTTCTTGTTTTTCCTGGCCTCACAATTTTGAGAAATCCTGGTCAGGTGTTCTGTGGATGCCTTTCTATGGAATATGTCTGATGGCTTCCTGGTGATTACACTGAGGTTATGGGTTCTGTGGAGGGAAGCGCAGAGGTAAATGAGCTATTTTCTATCTCATCATAGCCAGGGTACATCCGCTCCATATTATTTATGGCTGCTGATGTTCAGCTTGATTATCTGGCTGAGCAATGCTTGTCATGCTTTTACACATTGAAGTTACTCTAATTTCCCCCTTTTTATACTGCACTCTTCAGGAAGAAGTCATTGTGCACACTAAGTGCACATTTTATGTCTCTGTCTTCAATGCCTGCATTTTTTTAAGGTCCTATTTTACTGCCTCAAGCAAATAGAAGTAGTGATTGTGAGTACCCTGTGTTGTGCAACATTTTAGGTAGAAAGCTTTTAATATTTTACCTTTACTTTTGCTTTTATAAAATACTTTTTATTAGGTCAAGAAGCCACCTGAAATTCTCAAAATGTCAGGTACAATCAGCCCTTTGTATCCATGGTTCTGCAACCCTGGACTCAACAAATCACGTATCAAAAATAATTTTTAAAAGGTATTTCTGGCCCTGGTCAGTGTTTCTCAGTAGCTAGAGCATTGGCCCAAGCACTAAAGGTTAAGGGGTTCAATTCCAGGTTAAAGGCATGTGCCTGGTTGGAGGTTTGGTCCCAGGTTGGGGCCCATGCGAAAGACAGCTGATTGATGTGTCTCACATTGATATTTCTCTCTCTCCCTCCCTCTATCCCTTCCACTCTTTCTAAAAACCAATGGAAAAAATATCCCCGGTGAGGATTAACAACAGCAACACAAAGGCACCATTTACGAAATAAGAAGGCAAGTGGTAGACTGCAAGAAAATATTAGTGACAAAAAAAATACTGATGATAATAAGACTTGTATCCACACTTTATAAAACACTCCTAAAACTCAATAATTCAATCTAATAAAGAGAATATGCTAATTAACAGCCACACCCTCAAAGATGGCAGCACCCACAGCCACAAGATGGCAGCACCCAGTCCCCTCAGCCCCCCAGCCACCCAGGGCCAGCCAGAGGTGCAGGTAAGCCTCTGATGGCAGCTGCACAGCTGCTCAGGGCCACCCGAGGCTCAAGTAACCAGGGCCGACTGAGGCTTGTGCTGCGGTAGTGGCAGCAGCAGAGGTGTGATGGGTGTCACCGTCCCCTGATTGCTGGGTCATATTCCACCCTTGAGGGCTCCCAGACTGTGAGAGGGGGCAGGCCAGGCTGAGGGATTCCCCTTTCCAGTGCATGGATTTTCATGCACCGGGGCCTCTAGTAACATGATGAAGAACACATGAAAAAGCGACACTAGTCTTCAACAGTCACTTCACCAAGAAATGCTCCATGGGTGGCCAACGCACACGCAGATGGAGGTGCAGCGTCCTAGGTCATCGTGCCATGTCTGCAGCTGAGGGTTGGGGATTGGCTGATTTGTTTCGTTCATAGCTCCTTCAGTGGGTAAGTTACTCAATGTCAGGAGCTGCATCTTCCACCTCTTTTGACATCAGTAACTAGCATACAGTTGGTGTGCAACAACAACTTGAATGAATGAACTACACAAAGTCAATGATGCTTAAGTTAAAAAAAAAAAAAAAAAACAAACAAAGAAGAGAGGAGGCCTGGAAGGAGGCTGGGGATGCTGTCTGGGAGAAGAAGGCAAGCCTCTGGGAAGCTGAGGGCTGTCAGAGAGGCAAGCACAGCCAGCCCTCAGCTCCATTTCATGAGGCTCTGCACATTTTCCTCTCCCAGCTGATGAGTCACTGGGCACATTTCTTCCACTTTCAAGAAGGTACAAGACATCATCCTGAAAAGAGGTTAAGGAGTTCTAAAGCTCTTCAAACATCTTGCCTGGAAACCCAGCTTCTTTCAGAGCCAAGGGTTCACTCCCAGCTCAGTGCCAGCTCTCTTCTCTGTCCTCCTGGAGGACTATGGTATCTTTTTTATTTTTTAAAATAAATATATTTTATTGATTTTTTACAGAGAGGAAGGGAGAGGGATAGAGAGCTAGAAACATCGATGAGAGAGAAACATCAACGAGCTGCCTCTTGCACACCCCCTACCGGGGATGTGCCCGCAACCAATGTACATGCCCTTGACCAGAATCGAACCTGGGACCTTTCAGCCAGCAGACCGACACTCTACCACTGAGCCAAACTGGTTTCGGCGACTATAGTATCTTTATGTTTTTGCACCAAGTTTTCCTTTAGGTTTTCAAAAGACAAGCCAACCACACTCTCTTCCTGAAGAGCTCTGTGCCATCGCTTTTGCTTCCTGGGAGCAATTTTAATAAGTGCTAATGACTGTGGTCCCCAAATGGAAACTCTCCTCCTTCCATGGGTTCTTCCTCAATCCCAGCCTGGGTTGGCTCTGTTGGTTAACTCACTGAGTTTGCCCTTTTCATGTCAAAAGACCCAGATACCTGATTATGTGAAAATCATAAAGGACTCCAGATCAGTTTCAAAGCATAAGACTTATTTTGAGATCAAACACTTAGAGGAGGATGAAAACCTTATCTACTTAACAATTATCACACATGAGTCAATATATAGAAATTCTTTCAGCACAGGATGAACCCTGCTGTGTTAAGTGTGCCAACATCTTTTTAAAATTTTAGATGCCTTTCTTTTTGCTGATTTATGATTTTCTTCCTGAAAATCTGAAACTCAATTATTTTAAGATCTTTTCCTCCCTGAGTAGCTCTTCCTTCTCCAAATCCTAAACAACTTGTTTACTTTAAAGTTTAAGCTACTTGCTAGACCTTACAGTAAAAAGAAATATATAAAAGAATTCTGTTTATTTTTCCCTTTCTATTCTCTCTCTCTCTCCTCTCTCTCTCTCTCTCTTTTATTTTTTTTTTTACTTTCTTGAATTGATGGGGTGACATTGGTTAATAAAATTATATATGTTTCATGTGTTCAATCTATATATAGAAAAGCCTAAGTGACCATTCGACAGGAAGCTATGACAATCACTGACCATGAGGGGCAGATGCTCAATGCACAGGCATGGAAATATGGAACAGACTGTGAATCTCAGAGGGAAGAGGCAGAGGGAGCAGGGTGGGAAGAGATTAACCAAAGCTCTTATATGCACACTAGAGGTCCTGAGAGATCCAGGTTGTAAGAGGGCTCAGGCCAGGCTGAGGGACCCTGCTGGTGCATGAATCCATGCACCGGACCTCTAGTTCAATAATACATCATTTGTATACTGTATTCTGTATTCACTATCACAAGACAAGTACCTATCATTATTTATGACTTCTACACCTTCTTCTGCCTCCTCCCATGCCCTTTTCCATCTGGTAGTCACTATCCTATTGTCTATGTCTATGAGCTGGAACTGTGGAAGATCAACTAATCCTCTCTTGATAGCCTTTGGTAAGCGTAGAGGATTAAAGAGGTCTTATTACTGCCTGCCTTGTGTGGCTCAGTGGTTGATTGTTGATTCATGAACCAGGAGGTCACAGTTAGATTCCAGGTCACAGCACATATCCTGGTTGTGGGCTCAATCTCCAGTAGGGGGTGTACAGGAAATGACTCCCTCTCACCATTGAAATTTTTATCTCTCTTTTCCTCTCCTTTCTTCTCTCTGAAGTCAATAAAAACGTATATATATATATATATATATATATATATATATATATATATATTTTTAAAGGTTTTATTATCCATTTGCTAAATATTAACTAGCATTTTGTTTTATACACTAATTTGGAGATTGAAACTGGATAACTACTTACGTACAGGGCCAAATTATGATACTTTATTCTACCTTTCCTTAAGAAAAAAATTTTAAAATATACACATGTTTAAAAATATTAGCTTAAATATTAGATTAAAAGGATGGTGGGACATCTGTTTTTTTGTTTGTTTGTTTGTTTGTTTTTCAAGAAAATTTATACAAAGTGATACCATAACCTCAGAAACTTATTTTTTTTTCTCTCCTCAATTGGAAAGAATGGTAGAGGACAACAAATAATTCTCAGACTTATGCTGACTGCTGCAGTTGAGGCTGCTGTGATATGCTAATAAAATGCCCTGCAGCTTTCAAGAAACAATAGCTCTTCTCTGACCCCAGGATTTTTACATTTTGCCATTATGTAGATTGATTGTTTGGAGAGACCAAGGTGATTGATGATGGCTGGGTTTCACAAGGTGGGAAGGAATTTGATTGTGAGTTGGGAAGGAAATGAATACTCAAAGCAATTGTCAGTTACATTTTGTTGTTGTTGGCCTCACATTTGCTCCAAATTCAATAAAGCTTTGAGGCCTCTAATAATTTTCAAATGCTCATTGAATGACAATTTTAACAAAATTCAAAGGTAGAAAGACAAAGATGAAAGTTATAGGCAAATAAAAAGGAGTCTTGGATATTACTTCTGATTCACATCATTTTTATGACCTAGCCTTGCACTAGAAGGTAATGCAGTATTTCCGGTGGACGGAAAGGTTTTTCCCATAGACATCCTGGAGAGGCTTGCCAGCGTGTCTCTCTTGTTAGAACACCTAAATGAACAATAGTTTTTGAAACAGGTTCTCTCATGTAATCTTTTAATTAATGAGTAGGTTTGGAAATCACAAAATATTCCATAGGACAGTAGCAAGAAAAATTGCTCTTTATAATCTAGGTCTGGGGTTGGCAAACTGTGGTTCCATTGCTGTCCACAGGTGGGCTTAATTACAAGGAACAACAGCCTGTAATTATTGGAATCTAGAGTCTAGGTCAGTGGTCTGCAAACTCATTAGTCAACAGAGCCGCATGTGGCTCATGAGCAGCAGTTTGCCTACCACTGATCTAGGTCCTCTCCTTTCAAGAACGAGCACCTGAGTGGCACCAACTTACATTGGATTCGGATGCCCTTTCTAACGCTCCTTTTTCATGTTCAGTGACCAACACTCAGTGTGTAATTTGTCTTCAAACACAAATTGGCCAATGGGGAAAGAATGCTGTGACCACTAAACACGAGTGATGTGGTTTATTTGACAGCTCTAATTCTTACTGGATGTTATTTCACTCACAGCTTCATTTATACAATAGTTTCTGGGTGCTTGGAATCTATGGATGAGGGATCCTTGAGTACATTGACACAATCCAACTTATGGGCATAAAAAGTGACGATCACATCTTGGGTTGTTAGTCCAACCAGGTGCTGCAATACTGTAAGGTTCATCCTGAGAGCAAACATTTGGCATCCCTTGATTTTATCAGGATATTATTGCAAAATTCTCTTTAAAATGTACACTTAGCATTTTTAGTCAAGATGATGGAGTAGGCAAATCTGGTCCTTGAAATTTGGACCACAAAATTACAATGAAAAGGCCATCATTCACAACTGCCTGAAATCTAGCTGAACAGAAGTCCTACCTCTGAGGATGTACAGTGGACACCGTATCGAGACTGATAGGAAAGATAGAGACGTGGGTGAGGGTGGTCACACACCCGCCTGGGGTGATTAGAAATCAAGAAGCATATCTCAGCTATGGAGGTCCTCCCTAAGGAGCAAGGGGTCCCAGACCCACACCAGAGTCAACAGACAGGCACCAAGTCTGAGACTCCATTAACCTAACCCTGTTTGCCTGGCCCTGATGATTCCCTAAAATCCTGCCCAACCCAATTTTCAGCCCCCCTGAAGTGGTTTCTAGTGGCTTTTCCATACAAACTATTTGTCTTGTGGACTTTTCTAAAATCTCTCAAATAAGCAGCATCTGGCCTCAGCATGCCCCAAATCCCCTCAATAAGTAGCACCAGCCTTGGTACTGGCAGCAGCCTCCCTTGGTTCACAACCTGGCCTCCCTGGGGACCTTCAAGCCCAGCACAGGGAATATAATCAATAATGTTGTAATTACTATCTGTGATGTCAGATGGGTACTAGATTTATCAGGGTAAGTTAACATACATGTCTAATCATGGGGTTGTGCACTAAAACTAATGTACTATTGTACATCAGCTGTAATGGAAAAACTAGAATTTATTTTGAAAGAAAAATATTTATACATAACGAGATCAATCTATCCTCTTATATAGTTTTTCAAAAATATTTCCTTTGTATTCTCACATACATTACCAAAAAATGTACTTTAAAGAATTACTGTGTATGTGTGCATGAGAAAGAAAGAGAAAGAGAAAACATAATTTGAGAAACTCTAAATATCTATGTCTCCCAATTGTTGTGTTCCCACCACCGAGTATCAAGAAGAATAGACAACAAGAAACAAGATATACTGGCTTAGGAGAAAAAAAAACAGCAAAAACCTTGATAAAATAAATAGTAATGCTATGGTATAAATGTTAGTATTATCCCAAATTTATGTATTGAAATCTTAACACTCAAAGATGACGATATTGGGAGAAAGAGCCTTTGAGTAGTTCTTAGGTCATAAGGGTGTAGCCCTCATGA
This sequence comes from Pipistrellus hanaki, assembly GCF_964339955.1. Taxonomy (NCBI): domain Eukaryota; kingdom Metazoa; phylum Chordata; class Mammalia; order Chiroptera; family Vespertilionidae; genus Pipistrellus; species Pipistrellus hanaki. The sequence continues at coordinate 86,552,017 of NC_140508.1, forward strand.
AAAGGATTTGTGCCCTTATAGAAGAGGTGCCAGAGAGCTTCCTGGGCTCTTCCACAATAGTAAGGACACAGCAAGAAGGCAACAGTCTTTTTATTTATTTATTTATTTATTTATTTATTTATTTATTTATTTATTATTATTATTATTATTTTTAATATATTTTATTGATTTTTTTACAGAGAGGAAGGGAGAGGGATAGAGAGTTAGAAACATCAATGAGAGAGAGACATTGACCAGCTGCCTCCTGCACACCCCCACCTGGGGATGTGTCCACAACCAATGTACATGCCCTTGACCAGAATCGAACCTGGGACCTTTCAGTTTGAGGGCCGACGCTCTATCCACTGAGCCAAACCAGTTTCAGCAACAGTCTTTTTATTTTTTATTATTTTATTTTATTTTGTTGGGGTGACAGGGGCACAAGGATGATTCAACATTCACCAATCAATCAACATAATATAACACATTAACAAAAGAAAGGATAAAAACCATATGATTGTGTCAATAGAGCCAGAAAAAGCATTTGATAAGATACAACATCCATTTATGAATAAAATAGGAATAGAAGGAAAGTATCTCAGCATAATAAAGGCCATATCTGATAAATCCTAAGCCAATATCATATTCAATGGTGAAAAACTGAAAGCTTTTCTCCCAAGATCAGGAACAAGACAAGGATATTCACTCTCACCACTCTTATTCAACATAGTGCTGGAAGTCCTAGCCAGAGCAATATGGCAAGAGAAAGAAAAAAAGCACCCAAATAGAGAAGAAATCAAACTGTCACTTTTTATGGACAACATGATGCTGTCTATAGAAAACCATAGACTACCAAAATACTCCTGGAAACAATCAACAGATACAGCCCAGTTGTAGGATACAAAATCAATGTGCAAAAATCCATCTTGTTCTTGTATACCAACAACACTTCAGAAAAAGAAATGGAGAAAACAATTCCTTTTGCATCACAACCAAAAGAATAAAATACCTCAAAATAAACTTAACAAAGAATGTGAAAGACCCCTATACTGAAAAATACAAAACATTATTAAAAGAGATTGAAAAGGACACAACGAAGTGGAAAAATATCCCGTGCTCATGGGTTGGAAGAATCAACATAGTAAAATGGGCAATAGCCTTGAACCAAAAAAAGGGCTCACACAGGAATGCAACCTCATTGGTACCTTGATCTTTGACTTTCCAACCTCCAAGACTTGGATAAATAAATATCAGCTGTTTATAAAACCACCTGATCTGTGTGCCATTTTGTGAGAGCAGCAGATGGGCTGAGATAAATAAATAGTAAGTACAGATAAAGTAGAATAACTCCTCCCCGTTAACACGTGGGCAGTAATGAGGGAGCCATCAATGCCATAGTTTCAGGTTAGATAAGAGGGTCAAGTAGAACAAAGGGATTAAAAGTGATTAAAAGCTGTTCTAACAGGTTTGGCTCAGTGGATAGAGTGTGGGCCTGCGGACTCAAGGGTCTCAGGTTCCATTCTGGTCAAGGGCATGTACCCTGGTTGCGGGCACATCCCCAGTAGGAGGTGTGCAGGAGGCAGCTGGTGGATGTTTCTCTCTCATCTATGTTTCTAACTCTCTATCCCTCTCCCTTTCTCTCTATAAAAAACACAATAAAGTATATTTTTAAAAAACTGATTAAAAGCTTATACGCAGATTGTGGAGTTTGAATCCCTGCTCCCCTTTGTAGCATCTGCCTCCGTTCTGCATCTCAGGGTGGAGATGACAATAGCGCTTCCAGGGCTGATGCCCTGAAAGCACCGGGTGAGCAGAAGCACTAATGTGAACTCATTATGGCGAAAGCAGCCCTTACAAGTTTGCCACCTTAAAAACCACCAGCTTACAAATGGGCTGACTTGGGTTACTATGACAACTGTTGCTTTCCTGGAACACTTAGTGTTATCTTTGTTTTAAACAAACAAACCTCGAATAGCTCACACTCATAGTGGAGAGCAAAGGTGAATCTGTCTTTTTTTGAGATCCCTTAGGATGGCATGTGACTCTACATAGAAGACAAGCCCTTCTATAATGAGAGGGTCCACTCTCCCACCACAACTGGTAAAAAAAAAAAAAAAAAACATGCTTACTGAAATAGAACTAGGTCTCTATATGTATGTACCTTATTTTTTCACATTTCTATATGCTTGTCAATGACATGAAATATTTATTGGTGATTTAGGTCTTTTTTTTTTTTAAATAGTAAACTTTAGGTATAGAAATGTTTTCACAGCAGATATGTTTCATTGATATTTGTGGCATTTTACTGTAGATTACAAGATGCTCTGAATACACAGAACAGCAGTTATATTAATGCAGTCCCATTTCTTCCCACAAGCAATTTATCATCCAAAGTAAAATAAATGGCTTTCATCGAGAGATGTAATCGTAAGCTAAAGAGAAATGGAAGTCTTAAAGACAAGATTTAAAGACAAGAAATGAAGCCATCCAGGGAGAGGCGGATGGAATGGGCAGGAGTGTGTCCTGCCGGACTGTCCCCCGGGCCTTCCTGCACCAAGGCCTGTGTGCGGGGTTGATTGGCATGTGCCGCTCACTGTCTTCAGCTGGTTAGATGCAAATTATCTGTTGAATGAATCCCTCTCTGTAACCAATGGTTCCCCAGAGGCTGGTGTATCTATGATGGTCAAAGATCTGTGTTCATCGGTTCATTTTGGTTCATTAGATTCACATATGAGTGAGATCACGTGATACTTATCTTTCTCTGACTGGCTTATTTCGCTTAGCATGATACTCTTTAGGTAGATCCAGAGACACAGAAGTATGAACATACTGTTGAACCTCGGAGAGAAGGGAGGGGAAGGTGGGTAGACATCACCAATGAACTTGTCTGCATATATGCGTAACCCGTGGACACAGATAATGAGGTGGAGAAGGCCTGGGGGAGGTTAATAGGGAAATAGGAGGACCTATGTAATACTTTCAACAATAAAGATTAAAAAACAACAGCAAATAGTAGATCTTTTAAAATTATCAATTGGTTACACCACCAAATTCTTATGAGCAAAAGGAGGGATAATCTATCTCTAGATCAAGAAGGAAATGAGAAATGGAACATCCCAAGATTTCCGCAGTTATTCTAGAAATATCCAAATACAAAGCCCAGCGCACGCTTCCCCAAGCACCTCCCCGCCACCACGCCTGGCTCTCTCTGCCCTGGGAGAGCCTGCAAACGTCAGGGCTTGCGGCTCCTTCAATGTCCCCATGCGCTGCTCCGAGGCTTTTCAGGTTAGGGTTAAGACAGTGGTCCGCAAGCTGTGGCTCGAGAGCCACATGAGGCTCTTTGGCCCCTTGAGTTTTTAGCAAAGGCCAGCTTAGGAGGACCCTAATTCAGTTAATAACAATGTACCTACCTATATAGTTTAAGTTTAAAAATTTTGGCTCTCAAAAGACATTTCAATCGCTGTACTGTTGATAATTGGCTCTGTTGACTAATGAGTTTGCCTACCACTGGGTTAAGAAATAAAAGCAACACACACACACCTACAGAGCTCCCAAGTCTTCATAAACATGCCCATGCCTAATAATTATGTCTATCTTCTCCCATATGGTGTATTACTGCTCCTTCCCATTTGAATTTTTCTGAATAAACATTCAAATGTTATCCTTGCTACACAGAGGTGGAGGCTTACTCTCTCCTTCCTCACACTGCCCCCTCCCCCGCCAGCAGGGCATGAGGGACAGGACTCACACCAGGAGGGAAGAAAGCAGGCCCCGTAAAGTGCTCACTCCTTCACTCCTCAGAACCCTTCCAGTGGCTGACCCCAGCCACAGCGCCTGCCCCAGCGCAGCTGGTTATAAAAATGTGTCACTTGGCTCCCAAAAGCAGCTTCCTTTGGCTCGACTATAATGACTCCTCTTACATATGTGTGTGTGTGTGTGTGTGTGTGTGTGTGTGTGTGTGATATGTGTTTTCTCACTAAAAACATCCTTTGGAATCTTTGACTTCTATTAAATTATTTTATTATTTTTGAAAAGCTGTTGCTTAAAACTGCAACTCCCAAGGTGGAAGGCCACTCAGCAGGTCCAGGGAGCCCAGGGCGTTAATGAATGCGGAGAAGCTCCCCTGCAGAACAGAGCTAATGTCTGAAATCAGTGTTCTCTGAGAGGCAAGCGTGAATTTTAACAAGCTGGCCACTTCACCTCAGGTCTTCATCTTTTCTTCTTGTTTTAAGCCATAAACATGTTTCCATGTCTCCCATATTTTTTCCAGCCAGGCTATTAGTATTGAAGCAAATCTATGTGGTTTCAAGCATTCCGACTGAACTACTAGGGAATACAGCCAGCCTCAATTTGTTTTAAGAGGAATTCGTATTGTACAAAATCATTTTTATTGGAAAAATTAGCTTACCAACCATGGTATAGCTTCTGGATAGTAGGGAGCAATGTGTGCTACGAGAATATGCTATGTAGTGGGCAAAGGCATTAGAATCCACACGGCATTGTGTCCTTTATCTCACACGTTTTTTTGTCTGTTTCAAATCCCTAAACTTACATGATACAGGGAAACTGGCATCCAGAGCGATCCTTAGGAAAAGCTTTCCTGTTCCATGGCTTCAAGATAAGAGCTTCCATCTGCTGCGAGAAAAGTCTCTGTCAACAGAATCTATTTGATCAAAGAGCTTTTGTCAGTTATTAAAAGAGGAAAAATCCACACGTTTGTGATTCTATGTTCTCTCTCCCATTTTCTGTTTGCGGCTTATACAGTTTTCATGCTTTCAAATCTCAACAATGGTTTCCCATTTTAAACACATGCTTGGCACATCATTTGAGGAGCATTAGGGACATTTGCATATTTCTGTTCTGCAGCAGCTCAGCGGGGATTTTCTCTGCCCGGATTGCCCCAGAGGAAGGCAGCCTTGCTTTCCCTCCATGCAGCATCTCCAGAAATCCAAGTCACCTTAACTGGGACTGCACTGGCTCTGAACAATTCACTCAGTGGAGGTGGGTAATTCTGTGCTAGCCCCTTAGACCCTGCAAGCAAAGCTGTCCTTGCATTTGGGCAAGAATTGGTCTGTTTAAGGAAACCCTGCTGGGCCAGAACGGCTCAGTGGTTCAGCGTCCACCTAGGAACCAGGAGGTCACAGTTCCATTCCAGGTCAGGGCACAGCCCCGGGTTGTGGACTCCAAACCTAGTGTGGGGAGTGCAGGAGCCAGCAGATCAATGATTCTCTCTCATCATTGATGTTTCCCTCTCTCTCCCCACCACTCCCTTTCTCTCTGAAATCAATAAAAATACATGAAAAACAAAAAAGAAAATCCTAAGACATTTACACAATTAAAATAAAATTATGTTTCTGTAGGTGACCTGAAAGATAACAAGAGCGTAATATGGGAGAAAGATCTGAAAGCTTTTTCTGGCTATTTTTCTACAAAGTAAGGACAATAAAATACACTGAGTGGTCAGATTATTATGATCTCTGAACGCATAATCATCTGGCCACTCAGTGTATATCCTATAGAATAAAAGGCTAATATGCAAATTATCCCCTCGACCAGGAGTTCAACCAGCAGGCAGGCTGGCCAACTGACAGGGAATCGAACCAGTGAGCTCCTGGTGACTGGGTCAACACTCAATCACTGAGCCACACAAGCTAGGTGATTTTTTATTTTTTTTATTTAATGTAATTTAAGTAAAAAAAAAATTAAATTATTAGATGAACCTTGCCATTTATTTTTATATTATGCAATAACGATAATAAAATGCAAATACAAAAATTTATTAACTTGTATATGGAATCACACCAAAATGACACAATTTGTTTATAGCTTGTTTATGAATATGCATTTGATTCTTACCAATAGTGTTTGCATTAACTCTATTGTTTGCATTTTACCTCTTCCTGCACACACATTCCATTAACACTCAGCCTCAGGATTACCGTGTCTTTCCCTCCCCTATCTGCATTTTTAGTGCAATGGTGAGCTCACTCGGGGAAGTTCTACTTCTGAGGCCTTTCATGGCTGAAAATATATTTTCTTTACCTCCAAGCAGTTTGGGTAAAGAATTCAAAGTTAGAAAAAAATTATCAATTAGAACATTGAGGCCAATGTGTCATTATCGTAGGAATTCAATGCCTTCCTTGATGCCAGTTATTTGTATGGGATCAATTCTTTTTCTCTCTGAAATCTTCTAAGATGACAGGTGTTTTATTGTTGTTGGGTTCCCCCCACCCCCGGCAATATTTTGCTTGCATTGCTTCTGATAATACAACTATCCTTGTTCATTTGTATATAGCAATAGTTGGCAATCTGCGGCTCTTGAGCTCATGTGGCTCTTTGGCCCCTTGAATGTGGCTCTTCCACAAAATACCTGGGAGAGTCTATTTTGAAGAAGTGGCGTTAGAAGAAGTTTAAGGTTAAAAAATTTGGCTCTCAAAAGAAATTTCAATAGTTGTTCTGTTGATATTTGGCTATGTTGACTAATGAGTTTGCCGACCACTGGTACATAGCATGTCTTTGTACTCTGGATGTTTTAAATTTTACTTTGTATCATTGGTTTTGAGAATGATAATGATAGAACTTGGTAATGATAGAACTATCATTTAATAATGATAGAGCTTGGTCTAGTTTTTCTTTTTTTTCTTTTTATGTTTAGGAAAAAAGGACATTTAAAGCTCTATATTCATTGAGATTTGTGGGTCTGGGGGTTTTTGCAACTTTTCAGCTATTGTTATTTTCAAATATTTGCAGTTCCCCCACTGCTTTCAGGAATTCCAATTACATGCCCATCGGTCCCCTTGAAGTTGTCTCACGTCTCACAATTACTGTTCATTTTAAAAAATGCTCTCTTCTCCCTATGCTTCATTTTGGAACGTTTATTTTGCTGTATCTTAAAGTCCTCTGATCTTTTCTTCTGCTGTTAATCTCAATAAGTGTATTTTTTATCTTAGATATTTTATTTTTTATTTTTTGGAGTTTGATCTTATTCCTTTTTATATCTTTCCTTTCTCTACTTAGACTTTTAAACATGTGCAATACAATTATAACAACTCTTTTAATGTCCTTGTTTGATAATTCTAACATCTGAGTTAGTTCTGGGTCACTTTTGATTAATTTTTCTCCACATGATGGGCCTTATTTTTCTACTTCTTTTTATGCCTTTTAATTTTTTTATTGGATGCTTTCCAGTGTGAGTTTTATCTGTTTGGATGTTACATGTGTTTGCATTATTATCACCATTCTTAGTCTTTGTTCTGGGATATGGCTTAGCTATTCAGAAATATTTAGCACTTTTGGTCTTTTTTAATATATTTTTATTGATTTCAGAGAAGATGGGAGAGGGAGAGAGAGGTAGAAACATTGATGATGAGAGAGAATCTTGCACACCCCATTCTGGGGAATCTTGCCCAAAACCTGGGCATGTGCCCTGACCAGTAATCCAACTGTGACTTCCTGATTCATATTTTGACTCTCAACTACTGAGCCACACTGGCTGGGTTAAGATTCGCTGGAAACTGGATATCAATTCTTAGTACCTATCCAGGGTTCTCTCTCTGAGCTTCTCACTTCTTCAGTACTCTTCCCTTGAACTCTATTTGGATTGCCCTCCCCAGAGATTGTCCTCTTCTGGACTTTTTCCAAAGTCAGGAGGTCTTCTAGGCTCTATCAAGTTCTTCCTCCCTGTGCCACAGCCTGAAAACTCTCTCAACGCAATCGCTGAGCTCATGACAGGGCTCTGTTGATTTGTTTCCCAGTGTTCAGATCATGGTCCTTTGTTGTCTGATGTCCAATGTCCTAGGGCCACTATTTCATATGTTTTGTCTGTTTGGGGTTGTTATGGGCAGAAGAGTAAATCTGTCTCTTGCCACTCTGTCTTGAAAAGAAATAGAAGTCCCATCTATGTTGTTAATTTCAGAGCATTTTTTTTTAATGATTTGGCACTATTTTTTATCATTAAGAAGTGAAATCCATGCTTTGTCTGGTCTTTCTGAAGCCTCACTTCCTGTCGGCTTTTGCAAGTTGCAGTCAGGATGTCCAGGCAGAGAGATTGCTCTCCATCTCGATCTCTTTGTTCTGAGGAGACCCACAGTGGGCTGGGGCCCAGCATCTCTCAGACTGGACCTCTGCATGACATCCTCACTACCCACAGTGGACTTGGCATGAGTAAGAAGCACATGTTCATAGGGTGAGCCTGAGGTTGGAGGTTGCTTTCTACGTAGCAGAAGTCTAGTCTATCTTGACTAATATCCTACCTTCCAAAGAAAAGGTTGATTGCCCATAGAGTCATATTTCCCTGACTTTTTGTGTTTTGCTTATTAATTTGTATTGTACAGTAGATCCTCGGGTTCCGTGGGAGATCCGTTCCTATAATGGAACAAGATTTCTGCCGGAAGTTAGAACCTACAAACATGAGCACCTGCGTCCCTCACGTGGAGCATAGACACAGCAGGAATGAAATGAAACAATAAAAAAAAATTAAAGGAAAATAACAATTCCTGACCTTTACTTGTGGTAAATAAATAATAAAATAAATAAAGCCCATATGTACAGACGTTGAAATGATGGGACTTTTTTTTAAAAATAAATAAATGGGAGATGGCAACGTCACCATGAAACGATGTACGTCGAGTCCCACATAACCGAGGACTGACTGCCTGTAATGTGTTCTCTCTACTGGAAGCTCTTTGAAGAGAGACGGAGTAAGTGCCAAAGTTACTCAGAAAACACTGTCTGAACAGATGAATGGTAGAGTTTAATTCTTTTACTGTAACATATTAAGTGCAATTGATATTTATAATTATAAAAACCACATGGATTGAAACAATGTAGACCCATTAGTAGTAAGAAATGAAATATAATAATATAATTGCCTTCATATAAAATATTTGGGAAACATTTCTAACTTTTCTTTTTTCGGCTTTTCTAATTCTTTTAAGCAGTAAGGATTTATTGTACAACTAGTAATCATACGCTGTGTTCCTTTCTAGGCTTTGGCCCTAGGAATCAGGAGAGAACATTTGAATTGAATTCTAGGACTTACAACCTTATCTGGGATTCCAGGAAAAAAAAAGTGGGGGGGAGGGATAATAGATTTTTTTATTAAACAAAAATGTATGGTCATATCAGTTTAATGCTTTCTGGAATGACTGTGGATACTATTTTCTATTTTGGAAAGTTTATGTCAAAATATGAAAGCATTTGCCTATGAGCTTGTTGTGTGGAAAAGTGAACAGAGATACAGCTCTGTCTATCTTAGCTCTAAAACTGTGTAGGGTAGCAAGTTTTCTTTAGTTCCTTCTTCCTCTTCTATTTTCCCTCTTCTGTGGAAGTAAGCTTTCACTCTAATAAAATACCCATTTATTCCCCAACAGGAATTCATTATTATTGAATATTCACTCCATTTGTCTGGTTGGCAAATTTCGACAATCGTATTTTAGTTCAGTTGTTTCCTTGTTTCATAGAGTGGCAGCTGGCTGGGGGCGGGGCAACAGCCAAAGGGTATCTGTTGCCATGAACATGATGTAGCTGTTCACATAGATAATCTACATGGAGTTTTCTTAACTGCATGAGCCCAGAAAAGCCTTGATTAACCTAATCTCTCTCAGAATTTCTTATCTCCTACCAGCAATATTTTTTAAGTGCATATTATGTGCAAATCATGTTTTGAAGTGCAGGGGTCTTAAAAAAGGAAGAATAAAGGTAAACTTTCCTCTCCTGAGAAGTTTACGATTCTAATATTTGAAGATCATATTGTGTCAAATGCTGTAGGCAACCATAAATCTGGGAAGGGACAATAGAGCTGAAGAATAATGATGGTGTTTTTCATAAGTTGATACTTGAAGGTCTTACAATAGAAATGAGTATCTAATAGACTCTGTAAAAAATTGTACTTTTTTTTCATAAAGGGTTGCAGTATTGCTATGTGCCTTTTTTTTAAATATATATTTTTCTTGATTTCAGAAAGGAAGGGAGAGGGAGAGATAGAAACATAATGATGGAAGAGAAAGTCATTGGTCAGCTGCCTATTGCATGCTCCCTAATGAGAACCAAGCCTGCAACCTGGGCATATGCCAGTGACCAGAATCGAACCTGGGACCTTCAGTCTGTAGGCCAACACTCTATCCACTGAGCAAAACTGGCTAGAGCTGCCTTTTATTTTTATATCTGTCCTTAAAAGGATGGTAAACAATAAGTGACCCATAACAGTTCCTGGGTGGATCTTGTGAAATACACTCTATTTAATATATTTAAAATGCACTGATCTAAAAGGGAAATGCATATATATTTTTCATTGTATGGATTGAGTATTTGAAATTTTGATCAAAGCAACATCAAATGAGTTAGTGTTAAACCTGAAAATAGAATTCATAACTTTTCATTTCAGTAAGTGTTCCAAGCATAGCTTACACATGACAAAGGAGGTGCTTTCTTAGTGCTAAATGTATTTAATATTAGAAAGTAAATATTTTTCAAGTTATGTAAGTTTCTATGAAGCCTGCTATTTTATTTAACCTGACAGCAAGTTATCAAAATCTGGAAGAATAAATTCACAGATATTTCTTTGTGATTATTATATTTTGCATGACTTGGTAACATGTCTTTTTTGAACAATGTTTGGACCTCAGGAGATCTGATGCTTGTTTTCACACTAACGGTTTTTTGACTGATCTTACCCGAGTCCTAGAGCCGCCTGCTTCAATTTCCTCGTCTGAAAAAGGGCGATAAGAATAGCTTCTTGCTGTTCCTGTTAGGATGAAAATGTGAATAGCTCTAAAGCTTTGGTGCACAGAAGAATGCAGACAGTATAACAGAACATGGTAACTTTAGCCTGATTCCGCACACAGTAAATTTATCCACAAGTCACAATGATGATTTCAAGCCTGACTTTTGCAAAGGTCAAATCTAACTCACCTGTCATGTTTCATTGGGATCCCACTTTCACCCATTCTCTGAAAATGTAAAGTCAATAATAAAAGAAATAAAGGAAAGGATAGCTGCATTGTTAATAACAGAACTAACTGTGTGCTCTCTCTCTTAGGCTCTGTCCACTTCCAGCATCTGTCTCCAGACTCAAATGGGCCATGAGCTATGAGAGAGAGCTTTTTACAGTCAACTTCTCTACTCCACAATGCACATGGCTGAAATGCATGTTCCTTTACTTAAGGAGCTTAGGGTCAAATGGAGGAGACAATGGTAACATGGAAAACAGCAACAAATTATTCAGAAATAGACACCAAGGCTCTTTGATGCAGATGATAACACATGTCAGTTATCGGGTATATCTGGTGATTAGGTATATTAGGGCAAACTATATTTCTTTTATTAAATATATTTTTTACAAAGAGGAAGGGAGAGGGATAGAGAATTAGAAACATCGATGAGAGAGAGACATCGATTAGCTGCCTCCTGCACATCCCCTGGGGATGTGCCCGCAAACCAAGGTACATGCCCTTGACCAGAATCGAACCTGGGACCTTTCAGTCCACAGGCTGATGCTCTATCCACTGAGCCAAGCCGGTTTGGGCCAAACTATATTTCTAACCATGTCATGCCATCCCTCTGAATCAATAACACATATACTGTCCTTCTGTTCATTCATTCATTTATTAATTCATTCATTTTTAATCCTCACTGGAGGATATGCTTTTCATTTATTCTAAGGAGAGAGAGGAAGAGAGAAGGAAAGAGAGAGAAACATCAATGTGAGAGAGAAACATTTGATTGGTTGCCACCCTTGTGTGTCCTGAACAGAGATTATTGAGCCCACAACCTGGATATGTATTCCCACCAGGAATCAAACTCATGATCTTTCCATGCATGGGACGATGCTCCAACGAACTGAGCCACACTAGCCAGGGACTTCTGTGCATTTAAAAGTCTGCTATTCATTGTTACCTCTTCCTACATCTAGAAACTAAAGTCATTCTCAACTTCCCAATTTTGCATTAAATTAAAATAATTTAGAAATATACCTCTAATTACCATCACATATTTTTTCATAAGTTTCTAAACTCTATGAGGTATAACACCTTGCATTGCAAATATCAATTTTAAAGGATTTTTCTTGAATTTGAGAGAGAAAAGAAGGGAGAGGGAGAAAGAGAGAGAAACATCTATGTGAGAGCAAAACATCCATCAGCTTTTTCCTGTATGCCCCCTATTGGGGATAGAGCCTATAATCAGGCATGGACCTTGGCCAGGAATCCAACCAGTAACCTTTTGGTGTATGTGATGATGCTCCAACCAGTGGAGCCACTTGGCCAGTGCATCTTATATTACACCAAAAGCTTGGTGCACGAAATTCGTGCACTGGGGCAGGAGGTGGTCCCTCAGCCTGACCTACCCCCTCTCGCAGTCACAGAGCCCTTGGGAGATATTTGACTGATGGCTCAGACCTATTCCTCACTGCACTCACCAGCCATGAGCCTGGCTTGTGGCTGGCCACCAGGGGGAAGCTCCTGCATTGAGTATCTGCTCCCTGGTGGACAGTGCACATCATAGCGACCAGTCTTTCTGCCATTTGGCCAATTTGCATATTAGCCTTTTATTATATGGGATATATATATATATATATATATATATATATATATTAAATGATTATAAAGCTCTAACAGTAATATAAAGAAAGGTGATAAAAGTACCTCATAATTATATCCATTTCAGTTTGAAAATGTTTGGACGTGGCTACACATAGAAGACATAGTGAATTAATAATATCACACCCATTGTTTGGCACGAACTGAAGGAAAGTAGTAACAATAGCTGCCATTCAGCTCCAGGTGACTGTTACCAGGAGCTTATAATTGTATTGTTGCAGCTTATAATTTTTCACAAAAATCCAGAATTCTTATATATCAGGAATTTTGATATATAATCTCTTAACGTTTAAATACTTACAATTCAAATTTTCAAAGCATTGAAGAGCAAACCATATATTTCTTTTGAAAACTGACATAAATGGAGCCATTTTATTTTATTATTTTTAAAAAATATATTTTATTTATTTTTTACAGAGAGGAAGGGAGAGGGTTAGAGAGCCAGAAACATCCATGAGAGACAGACATTGATCAGCTGCCTCCTGCACACTCCCCACTGGATATGTACCCGCAACCAAGGTACATCCCTTGACCCGGAATGGAACCTGGAACCCCTGAGTCTGCAGGCCGATGCTCCTGGATATTTCTTTTATAAATTTAATGGACGGAATAAAACTAAATGCAAAGCTTAAGAGACAGGTAGCAACTTGGGAAAATAAGGTGAGTTTTTGGCTAAAGTAGACTCCTACTCTAAAACTTAGCATCATTTGCCAGCATAAAGGACATCTTTATTTTTTCTAAATCAGGCCTTTGAGAGAGATATTCAATAAGTGGGAGAATCATTTCATTCCTCATTTACAAGGGAATTAGCATAACAAAGCTGCTTAAAGTGAGAGCTGGAAAAGCTCTGATTAACGCATTAATCCCAACATTTTACAATGGGATCTATTTCTGCAAACAACTTCTATAAGAAACCTTCTCTACTTTCGTTTTTTTCTTGTTTTTTTCAAAGCATTAACTCCTCAAGAACTGTCATTTCACTGAGTAATCTGTGTTTCAACCCAGGGCGTGGCCTCTTCGAAGGAACACGGTGTGGGAGAGGTTTGGGTCTGTTCCTGCCTGAAGGACCCAGGATGCTGCTTCTGTGCATGTTCATACCTTACGTTGCCTTTCATTCTCTAACGGACCCTGAACCAGCTTTTTCTTGCTCAACTCCTTGCTGGGCCAGTTCTGAAACTCTCTTTTTTAAAATACCTATACCTGGGAGGAGGTAAAATGGCAGAAGAATAGATGGGCGGATTCTGAGCCCGCTCCTGAAGCAGAAAGAGAGAGAAGCTGATGGTCTTGTGCTGTGAGTGTTTATTAGCAAGCTGGGAGACAGCGAACACCAGAAGAAACTGCTGGGGGGCTGCTGACGGAGGTGCCCCTCACAGGGAAGCACCCACGCGGGCTGTGTCCCTGCCCGGAGCTACCTACCGGCTTGCACGGGGAAACCTCACCATCTTGAGAGGAAGATAGGATCGTGTCAGAGGCCTGAATATCCACAGCCGCAGCGACCACCAAGCAGCGGTGCCCCTCAGAACGCGGATCCCAGGCGGTGCGAACACCTGACTGCATTGGAATACCCCACTGCTCTCGCGGGGAGAGGGTGGAGAGTGCTCGCGGCGAAGATAAAAAGCCTGCGGGCCCGGGCTCGCGGAAGCTGGAGGACAAAGGCAGTGATTACAAGTAGAAGCCCCCGCTGTTGGGCGGGTGTCACCCGTGAGAGTGGACGGGGCTCCTAACAGGGGAGATATCTAAAGAGCAACACATTTGGATCTGGCTCGGAGGGATATCGGAGAGTTGCGGGAGATTGCAGTTGCTCGGGCCTGCCCCCTCCCCCCTCCATAGTTCCTGCTGCAGAGAGGGCGGAGAGAAAAAAAAAAAAAAAAAAAGCTGGAGAGGCTCTAGACTAGAGTCTGGAAACTCAACCTAGAAACGCTGCCCCCAGAGGCTAATTCACAAATTGACTCTAGTGTAATAAAAACAAAGCAAAACCTGCCTAAAAATCAGGACTGGATCATAACAATAGAGGAAGCGAATGACCTTCATTACTGCAAATTTTACTTAAATTTTTTAAATTTTATTATTTTTTTTTTAATTTTTAAATTTTTGTTTTTTATTTTTGTTTTCATTATTTGCAACGTTTACTCAAGAAACTATTTTTTTTTCTTTTTCCTCACTTGATTTTATCTTTATAATTATTACATTGTATATGTAATCAACATTATTACTACTATTAATTTACCTTTTTCATCTTATTTTCTTTTATTTCTTTTTATTATTTTTATTTCATTTGATTATATAGATTTTTTTTTTTATCTCAGGATTACTGTTCTACAGTCTTTATCTATCTTTCCTTCTCCAACGCTTTATTCTATCTCAACCCTACCTTTATGCCTTCACCCTCTTTCTGATCTTTTCCTTTGGTACCCCGTTTATCTTAACCCTTTCCTGCTCTAGATTTTCCCCATTCCTTCTGTCTACCCCCTCCTAAAATTTCACCCTACTTGTATATATCTAATTTCCAACTACCTGCTCCAAGCCCATTCACACCTCCCTCGTAGTTGTCCTAACAACAAAACAAAACAAAACAAAACAAAAAAAACAGTCTATCTCTCTAACTCTTTGAAGTTGTATGTTGAATGTTAACTATACTGAAGTTGTATGCTTTTTTTTTTTATATAAGATTGATTTGCCTATGCTTTTTGTTTGATTGTATGTTTTTGTTAGCCGGGTTCTAGTCACCATTATTGGTGGTTATTAATATTGCAAACACATTTCTATTCAGTGCCTGTGTGTAGTACCTGGTTGTGTTGTATTTTGTGCCCTTAAATCAAAGCAGGAGAGAGAGAGAACTACACAACCAGACATCCTAGATAATGGGCAGACCAAAAAACAGTCCGCAAATGAAAGAAAAGCAGGCTTCACCAGAAAAGGAAGTAAACGAGATAGACTCAAGCAACCTACCAGAGCAAGAATTCAGAGTAATGATCATAAGATGGCTAAAAAGAATGGAAGACAAATTTGACAATATGAGTAAGACCCAAGAGGAAATGAAGAAGAACCAAGAAGAAATGAAAAATGACATTGCTACTGTAAAGAACTCAATAGAAAGCATCAAGAGTAGATTAGAAGAAGCAGAGGACCGCATCAGTGAGCTAGAAGACAAGATGGAAAAAAATACCCAATTAGAACAGCTTCTGGAAAAAAAAATTAAAAAACAGGAGGAAAGTCTAAGGGAACTTTGGGACAATACAAAACAAAACAATATTAGAATAATAGGGGTTCCAGAAGGAAAGGGAATTGAGGAAGACATGGAAAACGTATTTCAAGAAATAATGACAGAAAACTTTCCTGAGATAGAGAAGAAAAAACCCACACAAATCCAAGATGCTCGCAGAGTCCCAAGCAAAATGAACCCCAGAAAACCCACCCCTAGGCACATTATAATTAAGCTGGCAAATACCAACGACAAAAAAAGAATTTTAAAAGCAGCCAGAGAGAGACAGACAGTTACATATAAAGGAGCCCCCATCAGACTAGCAACTGATTTCTCCACAGAAACTTATCAGGCCAGAAGGGAATGGGATGAAATATACAACGTCATGCAAAGGAAGGGTCTGAATCCAAGAATACTGTATCCAGCAAGGCTATCAATCAAAAGTGAAGGTGAAATCAGGAGCTTCACAGACAAAAACAGACTAAGGGAATTTATCTCCACCAAACCAGCAATGCAAGAAATGCTAAAGGGTCTACTGTAAAATTAAAGAAATTGAAAGCAAAGAAGGAACACAGGGGTATAGAATAAAAATGGCGTCAAATCAGTATCTATCAATAATAACTTTAAATGTAAATGGACTAAATGCTCCAATCAAAAGACATAGGGTAACGGATTGGATAAGAAAACAAGACCCATATATCTGTTGTCTACAAGAAACCCACCTCAGAAAAAAGGATGCACACAGACTGAGGGTGAAGGGATGGAAAAAGGTTTTCCAGGCGAATGGAAATGAAAAAAAAGCTGGGGTAGCAATACTTATATCTGACAAATTAGATCTCAGAGTGAAGGACATAACAAGAGATAATGAAGGCCACTTCATAATACTAAAGGGAGCAATCCAACAAGAAGAAATAACCCTGGTAAATATATATGCACCCAAAACGGGAGCACCCCAATATATAAAAAAATTGCTGGAGGACATTAAGGGAGAGATTAATAGCAATACAATCATAGTAGGAGATTTTAATACCCCACTGTCACCCTTTGACAAATCATCTAAACAAAAAATCAGCAAAGAAATATCAATCCTAAATGACTCGCTAGACCAGATGGAATTAATCGACATTTTCAGAACATTCCACCCCAAAGCCACAGAATATACATTCTTCTCAAGCGCACATGGGACATTCTCAAAGATAGACCACATTTTGGGACATAGGCAAAGTCTCTTCAAATTCAAAAAGATAGAAATCATATCAAGCATCTTCTCAGATCATAGTGCCATAAAACTGAAAATTAACTACAATGAAAAAAATCCAAAGAAATCAAACACATGGAGACTAAACAGCATGCTATTAAACAAGGACTGGGTTACCAAAGAAATCAAGGAAGAAATTAAAAACATCCTAGAAACAAATGACAATGAAAACACAACTATCCAAAATCTATGGGACACAGCAAAGGCAGTTTTGAGAGGGAAGTTCATATCCCTACAAGCCTATTGCAAAAAACTGGAAAAAAGGGTAACAAATGATCTAACTCTACAACTCAAAGAGTTAGAAAAAGAGCAACAAGAAAAGCCCAGAGTAAGCAGAAGGAAGGAAATAACAAAAATCAGAGCACAGATAAACGACATAGAGACCAAAGAAACAATACATAAGATCAACAAAACCAAGAGCTGGTTCTTTGAAAGAATAAACAAGATAGATGGACCTCTAGCCAGACTAACCAAGAAACAAAGAGAGAGGACTCAAATAAACAAAATCAGAAACGAAAGAGGTGAAATAACAACAGACCCCGCCGAAATACAAAGTATTGTTACAAAATACTACGAACAACTTTATTCCAACAAACTGGACAACCTGGAGGAAATGGACATATTCCTAGAAAAATACAACCTTCCAAAACTCAATCAGGAAGAATCTAAAAATCTCAATAGAGCAGTGACTTGGGAAGAAATTGAAACAGTCATCAAAAAGCTTCCAGCAAACAAAAGCCCAGGGCCAGATGGCTTCATAGGAGAGTTTTATCAAACATTCAAGGAAGAACTAAAACCTATCCTCCTCAGACTATTCCAAAAAATTCAAGAGGAAGGAACACTTCCAAACTCCTTCTATGAAGCCAGCATCACCCTAATACCAAAACCAGATAAAGACAACTCAATGAAAGAGAATTACAGGCCAATATCCCTAATGAACATAGATGCCAAAATCCTCAACAAAATTCTAGCAAATCGGCTCCAGCAGAGCATCACAAAGATCATACACCATGACCAAGTAGGATTTATTCCAGGAATGCAAGGTTGGTACAACATCCGCAAATCAATAAACGTGATTCATCACATAAACAAGTTGAAAGATAAAAATCATATAGTCATATCAATTGATGCAGAAAAAGCATTTGATAAAATCCAACACCCTTTCCTGATAAAAACTCTCAACAAGGTGGGAGTACAAGGATCATATCTCAACATAATAAAAGCTATATATGATAAACCCACAGCCAACATCATACTCAATGGCCAAAAACTAAAACCATTCCCTCTAAGATCAGGAACAAGACAGGGATGCCCACTATCGCCACTCCTCTTTGACATAGTACTGGAAGTACTAGCCATTGCAATTAGACAAGAGGAGGAAATAAAAGGCATCCAAATTGGAAAAGAAGAAGTAAAGTTATCCTTATTTGCAGACGACATGATATTGTATATAAAAAACCCAAAAGACTCCATTAAAAAACTAATTGGCTTAATAAATGAATTTGGCAATGTAGCAGGATACAAAATTAATGCCAAGAAATCTATGGCATTTCTATACACCAACAGCGAATTTATAGAAACAGAGACTAAAAAAGCAATTCCATTTACCATCGCACCAAAAAAATTAAGATACCTGGGAATAAACTTAACTAAGGAAGTAAAGGACCTATATGCGGAAAACTACACGACACTGAAAAAAGAGATAGAGGAAGATGTAAACAGATGGAAGAACATACCATGTTCATGGATTGGTAGAATCAACATCATCAAAATGTCCATACTTCCTAAAGCAATCTATAGGTTCAATGCACTCCCCATTAAAATACCAACGGCATATTTCACTGACCTAGAAAGAACTCTCCAAAAGTTCATTTGGAACAATAAAAGACCCCGAATAGCCACAGCAATCCTGAGAAAGAAGAGTAAAGTAGGAGGGATCTCAATACCAGACTTCAAACTGTATTACAAAGCCACTGTTCTCAAAACAGCCTGGTACTGGCACAAAAACAGACATATAGATCAATGGAATTGAATCGAGAACCCAGATATCAACCCAAATCACTATGCTCAATTAATATTTGACAAAGGAGGCACAAATATACAAGGGAGTCAAGACAGTCTCTTCAATAAATGGTGTTGGGAAAATTGGACAGATACATGCAAAAGAATGAAACTAGATCACCAACTTACACCATACACAAAAATAAACTCAAAATGGATACAGGACTTAAACGTCAGACGGGAAACCATAAAAATACTAGAAGCATCCACAGGCAACAAAATCTCAGACATATGCCTAAAGAACTTCTTCACTGATACTGCCCCTAGGGCAATGGAAGCTAAAGAGAAAATAAACAAATGGGACTACATCAAAATAAAAAGCTTTTTTACAGCAAAAGAAACCATCAACAAAACAACAAGAAAGCCCACTGTGTGGGAGAACATATTTGCAAATGTTACCACTGATAAAGGTTTAATCTCCAACATCTACAAACAGCTTATACAACTAAATAAAAGGAAGATTAATGATCCAATTAAAAAATGGGCAATGGACCTAAATAGAATATTTTCAAAAGAAGACAGAAGGAAGGCCAAAAGGCACATGAAAACATGCTCAAAGTCACTAATTATCCGAGAGATGCAAATCAAAACAACAATGCGGTACCATCTCACACCTGTCAGAATGGCCAACATCAACAAATCAACAAACGACAAGTGTTGGCGAGGTTGCGGAGAAAAAGGAACCCTCGTGCACTGCTGGTGGGAATGTAGACTGGTGCAACCACTGTGGAGAACAGTATGGAGTTTCCTCAAAAAACTGAAAATGGAACTCCCATTTGACCCAGTGATCCCACTTCTAGGAATATATCCCAAGAAACTAGAAACACCAATCAGAAAGGATATATGCACCCCTATGTTCATAGCAGCACAGTCTACAATAGCTAGAATCTGGAAACAGCCTAGGTGCCCGTCAGCAGATGATTGGATCAAAAAACTTTGGTACATCTACACAATGGAATACTATGCTGCCATAAAAAAGAAGGAATTCTCATCATTTGCAGCAACCTGGATAGAACTAGAGAACATCATGCTGAGTGAAATAAGCCTGTCAATGAAAGAGAAATACCACATGGCCTCACTCATTTATGGATATTAAAAAACATTATAAACTGACAAACCAAAAGATAGATATAGAGACAGTAAAGCAAAAAGTAGACTGTAAAATTACAGCGGGGAGAGTAGGGAGATCTGGGGGAGATAAGAGATCAACCAAAGGACTTGTATACATGCATATAAGTACAACCAATGGACACAAAACTCTGGGGAGGGAGGGTATGTATGGGGGGGGCAATGTTAAAATATGTACACAGATAATAATTTAATAAAAAATAAAATAAAATAAAATAAAATAAAATAAAATACCTATATCTATACCTATATCTATACCTATAGACTTTAGAGAGGAAGGGAGAGAGGGAGAGAGATGGAAACATCAATGATGAGAGAGAATCATTGATGGGCTGCCACCCGCAAGCCCCCTACAAAAGATTGAGCCCAGAACCGGTCATATGCCCTGTTCAGGAATCGAACTGTGACCTCCTGGTACATAGGTCGATGATGGACACTGAGCCATGCCGGCTGGGCTGAAACTCTCTATAATGATTCCTATTAGTTATTGCTACGAAGTGCTCCAAGAATTCAACGAGGCTTCATTCGCCTTCGCCATGTGTGCACACATAAAATACTCAACATTTTAAATTCAGGAAGGTTAATGTGTGATTCAGGATTCAGGTTTTTCTTTTTGCAATTTCCTTGGGGAAAGGGCTTGACTGGAAGCCTAAGAATCTGACCAATGTTGATGCCTTTCCATCCATGAGGCCACTAGCAAATACTTTCCCTTATTGAATGTCCATTTTGGCACTTCATTTTCTACAAGTTTGAAACTATAAAATCAATAAAGCAAACATATATTTTTTTTAATTTTATTTAAATGGGACTATGAAATCTTACTGGCCTGACTTGCTGAGAAATTTCATCTCCTTTGTTAGGGTCACTTTCTGCTTTTGCTTTTCCTGGAGATCATAAAAGACTTGAGGAAACTTGTCTGCCTGTGGAAGAACTAGAAAGAAGTTTCTAATCATTGACCTTCAATAATGTCCTTTTCTTTAGGCTTGCATGGTCACTTACATGCGGGTCACTTAAAAGCATACCAGCATGGATGACAAGGTTCTCCTTGCCTTGATTCTTACAGCTGAACCTTTCACAGTCCTAGCCATTTCCCTGGGTCAGCCCCAAACAGGACCCACCAGGCCCTGTCTCCTCCTGCCCCCATGTACCATGCCTACACCCAGCCCCCTTCAGCATTAACCCAGGCAGGGATCCGGTATTCAGAAAGCAAAGTCCAGAAGAGGAATCTCCTGAGAGCAGCTTGTGTTCTAGCTTCAACACAAGATCCTTTCAGCCAGTTTTGCACAGAAGCCTTGACTCCTTACTGGAAGCAAGTACAACCATAGGTTACTATTTCCAGAATCCTCCTATAACATTATTCCATCTAAAAAAAAGTATACTTTTTTGTTTTGTTTTGTTAATTCTCATCCAAGAATATTTTCCCATTGATTTTCAGAGAGAATAAAGGGTAGGGAAACATATAAGCCAAGGGGTCACCAGTTTGATTCCTGGTCAGGGCACATACCAGGGTTCCAGGCTCCAGCCCTGATGGGGGCAGGCTGGAAGCAGCAGATCAATGTTTCCTCTCTCATCAATGTTTCTCTCTCTCCCTCTCCCTTCCTCTCTCAGTAAAAATAAATACAAAAAAAAATTCTGTTGTTATTGGTTAAATTCAAACTTATTTAAAAATATTAATCCATGCATAATATCTTTCTACATTATGGATTTTAAAAATCAATGGATGATGAAAGCAAAATTATTATCCTTTTGAGAGGGAATACGGTCAAGAATTCTTTTGACATTAAAAATTGGTGGAGCCGGGACCGGTTTGGCTCAATGGATAGAGTGTCGGCTTGGGGACTGAAAGGTCCCGGGTTCGATTCCGGTCAAGGGCATGTACCTTGGTTGTGGGCATACCCCCAGTAGGGGTGTGCAAGAGGCAGCTGATCGATGACTCTCTCTCATCGATGTTTCTAACTCTCTATCTCTCTCCCTTCCTCTCTGTACAAAATCAATAAAATATATTTTTAAAAAAATTGGTGGTAAAGGAATTCAGAAAAGCCAATGCTTCTATGGCATCAACTTGAGAAAAAGCCAGAACATTACTAAATGAAATTCAATTCTTAAAGGCATCAAAGAACTGTGAGAGCAATGGAGGCCAGGACCACTGCAATCACAGAGAAATGAGAACCGCTTCAGTGAGATGATGATCACAGGTGGGTGCAGGTCTGGGGACATTTGTCACTCCTGGGGGTGGACTGAGGATCCTGTCGGCCAGGCAGAGGACTCTGCTGAGGGGAAAGAGAAACTGGAAGAGCTTTTTGTTCTCTGATGCGGAATGAGAAATCTGGCAGTTGAACGGAATCATATGCACAGGCACTTGCTCAGTTCCGGTGCAGGGTGGTGGTACGGAGAGCTCAGCTGAACTCTCCTAGAAGGCAGAGTGCATTTCCTTCAGTCTTTCAATGATCTGAACACAAAAACACTCTAAATAGAAGGTTGGTTCCTAAGACAAAGGTGTTCTGATGTTAGTGTGGGTGCAGCTTCGAGTTTTGTGCGATGTCTTGTAAGGATGGACAGTCACATATCGAGATATGTGCCCCTTCTATTTAGAGCTTTCTTCGGTAGATGACTGATGGTTAAACATGAAGCATTATAGGACTCTTTCACGGCCCGTGTAGAAAGAGTTCCAATTCAGGGTTCAGGTTCTGGAGAAGGGCTGCACACAAATGAAAAGAGACTTGAAGAAATTCAAATTGGTTATATGGGGGGCAAGGTGGTAGTCCAACTCTGGTGGGAGAAGTACCCCCTGCTCTGGCCCTGCCATCCCTGCCAAGCCCCTTTATGGAGGCTTTGGGGAAGACATCTTAGGCAACATAAACAGAAATGTACATGTAGCCCTTAGGCAGGAAATAACAGAAACTTACACGGGACAAACAAGGTGGAGGCTGCTTCAGCTAACAATGTCTCAACTAAAGGGTGAGTGGTTAGAGCAATTAAGGTTGTTGACCAGCCTTCCTGGCTTCCTGTCAACATCTCTTTTTTAGTGAAACTGATTTGGTTTCCAGCAAAGCATTCCCTCAATGACCATACTCTTCAGAAGTGAAACTCATACAACAAAACATGAAGGCTGATAGAAGGACATTGATTTTCTGTGCCATCCGAAGACGGGTCGCACAGGAAGCAATAAAGCACATGGTGCTGGGCAAGATGG
Source organism: Pipistrellus hanaki (assembly GCF_964339955.1). Lineage (NCBI taxonomy): Eukaryota > Metazoa > Chordata > Mammalia > Chiroptera > Vespertilionidae > Pipistrellus > Pipistrellus hanaki. Next base: position 86,575,434 of record NC_140508.1, read on the forward strand.
GCCATTTCTGTGGAACTGGGGTTAGCAAAGCATAGCCCAGAGGCAGAGCATTAATCTCAGAAAGCATATGTTGACATCCTGATCTTTCCTGCCCCATTCAAAAGGTGAAACCCACCACAGTTGTATCATTTCTTTGCTAAATTCGCTGACGTTTGCTAAGCTAGTCATCCTCTCCCTCTCTATCCTCCTTCATGAATAATCTCTTCAGGTGATTTTGTGTAATTGTTAGCAGGATATGTCAACATGGGAGAATTGGTGAGCAACTGTGCCGTGTTTCTAAGAGGACTCGTCTGACATAGATAATCAAGGGTCTGGTCCATAGGCTGAGCGGCATGGAAGCCAGTCGCTGAGGAGAGCAGAAGTTTTTGCTGAAAAGCTGCTTAAAATTACAGTGCATGGTCGGTGGTTGATAGAAGAATGTTGGCTCTTTTTATTCCTAAACAAAATATTTTTTTCTTAGGCTGCAAACTTTTTTTTTTGTGTGTGTGTAATTATTATTGAACTGCCTTCCTTTGGTGTAGAACTTTGTGTAGTAACCAAATCAACGGACCAACTTAGTTATATTAGCCTCCCTATTGACGAGGCAATCTGTAAAACTTCAGCAGTGAGCCAGACCACAGCCACCCAATCATGTAGAGTTCATCAAAACACTTTGTCTGGGAAAACACAAAAACTGTATCTGGGATTCATACTCTCCTATGTATACCAAGAGGCAGAGCATATAAACACAGATGTCAAAAGACAGAGGAAAGAGAAGATCTAATCTTCTTCTAACTCCTAAGTGGTTCGGCTTCCTAGCCGTGTCCTGGGACCTAATTACACTGGATCACTTGCCAGGGTGATTAAAAACTATGCTGATAGCTCTCTTATCTACGACTGATAAATATTTGTTCTGCTAGTAAGCATCATTATCCCAGGTTGTAAGAAACCAAAGAAACTATAATAATTGTCCTACTTTCAATGACAAATTCAATTATGAGTGGGAGCAATCAAATATTCAGGGGATTTTTGTTTGTTTAATGCTTGTGACATTTGTTTGCTATTATGGCTCTCACATTACGATGCCAGTCCTCCCTGGGAAACTTCTTCATTCCTCCTGGGAAGGATGTTGGTAGTTCGTACATCTGTCACTGAGAGGAAGAATGAGCCCCTACGTTGTCAGCCCACATCACCCCTCTAGGCTTCCTTTCACTGAGGTAAGAGAGAAATGGAATATTACTTATGCTAGCAACACTTCTGGATCTTAAGTCAGAATGCATGTTTGCAAATAGGACCTGTTCAAAAAATGCTCTAAATGTGTTATTTATCTAAAATCTATAATCTATAATAATAAAAGTGTAATATGCTAATTAGACCAGAAGTCCTTCCAGATGACCTTCCAGGCGAAGCCAGGGCTGCGAGGGAAGCCCAGGTCCCAGGTCCCAGAGGGAAGGAAGGCCTGCTCTTCCATGAATTTCACGCATTGGGCCTCTAGTATATTATGGTATTCCATCTAAGCAATGCGAAAAATATATATATTTTTCTTTTACCAAAAATAGTTTTACTGTCAAACACCACAGACTGGGGTGATTAAGAGTCTTCACAATTCAGACCAAGATTTCCATCCTTTTGCCCTATGAGGACACAGTGAGAAGTCCCTGGCCATGGTCCAGCAGGGGGCCTTCCCCCGGAGTCAGCCACTTGACCTTGGACTTCCAGCCTCCAGAACTACAAGTTCAGACAGGAACCCTACACATTCCAATTCCTGAGCTGACATTATCGAGAGGGCAACATCTGTCCTCCCCAACGTTAGCTCCCCTTACAAGAAGACCAACTAACAACTCTCCACACAATTGTGAAAACCCGACAGCCCCTGGGGAGGCTGAAACACCAATGTCAGACCACAGAGTGCAAGAAGACTGAGGCGGGTTTCACTCTGAATGATCTGCCCTCCCCGAGGCCAGCACAGAGCCCACAGAGAGGAATCCCTGAGCTTGTGGTTTCTCCAGCAGGAAAAGAGCCCAGGTGAGCATCCTGCTTCCCCACAACAACAGGTGCTTCCTGGAGGCCCACGTGGGCCTCCTCCTGGGGGCTAATGGTGAAATCTGTGGGGCTTGACAGATGGGGATCAGATAGAAACAGAGACGGAGCAGGGCTCACAGGAGCCAGGACCTGATCTTGGCGGATTGCAGTCTTGCTAGTGGCAGTATCTGAGCAGAGGTACTAGCCAAAGGCTCTGCCGTCTGCAGAACCCAGCGGTCCTCGAATGCACTGACTGAAGAAGTTAGTTTACTTCGCTCTCACGTCACAGTTCCGAGGCACACAGGCCACGGCTATTGGAAGAGACCTCCCGCCTTCCTCTGTCTCTGAGCCACAGGAACAGAGAAAGGGACTAAGGGAGGATACAGCCAAATTTTTTTTTTAAGTGTAAAGCGGCGAATGTCAAGTATAATTTCTGTTCATGTCACACTGACAAAATAGGTACAAAAGGCACTAGAAAATGCAGGCTTTTCCAAGGTGGCCTTTTCAAGGCGGATAGAAGCCCTTACCATGAAGTGAAGGGACCAGGGACCTTAGGCCGCTCCACACTCAGCGTTCCCTGGGCATGCAATTAGGAGTGCCTCCCGGGGAATGTACTGCCCCAGGCTCATCAAAGTCTGTGAAATGTTACTGCAACAAACTGTTGTAGACGCTCTTTTCTTTGGCAGGAATTCCATTTTCAATAGGAAGCAGTCAATGTCATTTTGGCTCACTTTCAACTAATAGTAAAGAGTCTCACAGTGAAAAGCTCAAGACATATTCCATGAATCATATGAGGTTAATGTTGCTTGTTCTCTTCCGGAAACAATCATTGTCTCATTAATAGAGAGACGTGGACAGGAAACCCGGAAGGCTGGTCAACAACCTTAATTGCTCTAACCACTCACCGTTTAGAGGAGGCATTGTGAGCTGAAGCAGCCTCCACCTCTGTCTGTCTTATGTAACTTTCTCTTATTTCCTGCCTCAGGGCGATGGGTGTTTCCCATGGTCTCAATAAAAGGGATGGCAAGGCCAGAGCAGCGTGTAGACCTCCCGCTAAGAGTGGGCTCCCCCCGCCTGGCCCCCAATGTTCCCAAATTAATTCTCTTCTAGTCTCCTTTCATTTGTGTGCAGCCTTCTCCAGAATCTAAGCTCTTACCCAGAACCCTGAACCACGCGGGACATAAAAGGGGTTCCCACAGTCCTCCTCAATGGTCTGCAGCTCCTGATGGGCGGTGAGAGTTCCTGGAGACGCTGAGGGCCTCTGGAATAGATTAACAGCGTTCAGCATAGCTCTGGGCTGTGTTCAGTAGGCCTACCCCATCAGATATTCCGAGAGCTATGCAGAGCCCAGTACTGGTCAGCGGGGTGCGGGGGGTGCTCCCGGCTGGGGCCCTGGCTCCCGCAGGTCTGCCTGTGGGTCTCATCATAGCACCCTGTGGCTCCTCAGCACGTGTTTGCTAATCTTCTGAGCCCAGAGCTCATTTCTGGAAATGTGGTCTCTGCAGGGGGTAGGAACCTGAGAGACTGTGTAATTTTATAGAATTTATGTCAATTTATGGGTCATTTTATGCTGGTGAGAATGTTAGAATACATTATAATATTTATTCGTATTTGAAAGAATTCAGAGTGCCATTTCCACTGCTCAGTGCAAAACAGTATGTTCTGGCCTCATTATGTCTCAGACCCAAATGAACGCCATGATTACAGCATGGGGCTTCTTTTAAACGTCTAAGTCAGAAAGGCAACAGACGAGTTTTAAAACGTGTCTTTGGCTTCATTTAGAACATTATCCTTACCCTCTCTCTCAAGTCTTTCCAGGTATTTGTTCTATGCACTGGAAACTTAGGCAAACATTTAATTGTTACTTTCCGTTTAATCAGCATGCTTTGTTAAAATATTTGAATGTGGAAATTCTTTGGTGGGATTAACAATACAATGTGGCAATATATGGCTATTAAATAAATTAGATATGTGTCCCATATATTGAAACTAGTACAAAAATTACTGATTAAAAATCACCTTAAGTAATGTACATTTACTGGCTTTAAGTGTATAATAAATATTCACTGAATGGATAGTATAAGCACTGTGCTAATAATACAGTTTAAATTATTTAATGAAAATAATACAGTTTAAATTTTTAAATTTTCAAGTGTCTTTGCTATATTAACCAAAGCATATTCCAAAAGTCTCAAGTTTGATGCCTATGGATATCTATGATTGAAAAACAAAAACGTTATGGGCTCAAATAAGTTTGGAAAAACCTTATTAAATCATGTTAAACAAGTTCCTTTAAGTCGGTTTGCCTTAGACTTTTTAATATATTAATATGGCTTGGGAGTCTCCAAGGTAACAGAGTAGGAGTAATTTTTCCTTTTTATCCAAAGGTATCTTAGCACTATTGTTCTTCAGATCAAACTTCAGCAAAATTTTGTTTCATCATGAACTCAAGCTAATTTACATAAAACAAAATGCATTCGGGGAGAATCTTAGGTGGAAGTGAATTGAGGGTAAGAATTAAATGCCTATATCCTTGAATATAATCAAATGCAATATCTACTATCGTTATTTAAATGTGTGTGTTTTTTCTATTTTCAAGTCTGATTTAAAAATTATCTCATTCATTTTCTGAGTTACTTTCTTCTATTTCCCTTTTCTCAGACAGTTTTCCTATTGAGAATTTAAAACTAAAAGTGCACTTTTTGAGAAATTAATAATTTACTTTCTTATCACCAATTCTCCAACATCTTTCCAAAAATAAAGAGAGAAATAAGCAGGAGAAGCTCAGGGGGTAGGCATCATTATCCGATTCTCTGCTGTCCTAAGAGTTGTATCACTGCAGCCATAAAAACCCGGGACCCTGGGCATCTCCAGACAAAGCACAGAACCACGTTTCCTTTGGCCACAGGCTCAGTTCTCCTCGGTGAAGATGCACTGAGAAGCAGGGGAAAACTTCACGCATGCTCTGCAAGGGCTGTGTCCTTCAACATCCGCCAAGGACACGGAGTGCACCTGGAGAAGGCTCTGGAGCTGAGACCAGCTCAGGCCTGTGAGGGGCCTGTCCCTGCACAGGGCTGACAGACATGGATGCAATGGGCTCAGCAAATAAAACTCGCAGGAGGAAGTAAAATCTGGTCCAACCGTGGCTAGTATGTGTTCGGGAACGAGAAAGCGATAATCTGTGAGATCAGACAGAAAGCGATCTGACAATTTGCGCTGAATGCCAAAGGGACTGCCCACTGCATCTTATAAGTCAGCCCTCACCTCTAAGGTGAGGGCTGACTTATAAACAGAGGAAGAGGAAAATAGCACTTCTTGACTGATTTTATTAGGAAAGAATTAGCATGGTACCAAATTGGACAAAGACAATACAAAAATATGAATAAATCACTTATGAATATTTAAACACTTTTTTTTTTTACAGTTTAGAAAATTAAAACCAACATATGTAAAAAAAAGGAAGATAACAGAAGGAGATAAAGTTGGGCTTATCCCATAAATGTAGGGTTTAATATTAAAAAAAAAAAAAAAAAAAAAAAAAAAAAAAAAAACCCAGTAAACAGGTCCCAGAATAATGGAGGAAAATATGTAATTATTTCACGAGATGCAGAAAAGTATTTGACACCATTTAAAATGCAGTCATGGCAAAGCCCTCCACAAGCCAAAAATAGAAGGAAATTTCCTCAACCCGATAAATGTTATCTAGAATTTATAAGGAAAGGAGTCAGAAATAATAGAGTACCTGCTGCAGGAATTCATTTTCATGAAGCTGTTAACCCGAAAAGCATTATCTAAGGAAGTAAAAATCAGCAGAGAAGTACCTCACGGGGCGATGGGGACTTCCTCGATAAGATTTCGGTTCAGGGGAGACGGTCATATCTTGTGGGAGCTGTTTTTCACAAGATGTAGACATTCGTCAAAACATATTGAGTTTTTCATTTAAGACCTTTCACCTTATATGAACTTCTCATCAGTACTTAAACTTTATCATTCTATGAAGGATGTGTCTAAGCAGAACCTTGTGGGAGATTTGGTTTGTGGATAGAGCTGAGATAAACATAGGAATCAGGAGAAATTAGTGAGAAACATTAACTAGGCAAAAGGGTCACAGAATGACAGCCTGGGGAAAGCAGGAAAATCAGGCACTGCTTGGAAAGTTTTTCCTTTTCTTTCTTTCTTTTTTTTTAAATTTTTTTTTTTTTTAATCCTCACCAGAGGATATTTTCCCACTGATTTTTATAGAAAGGGGAAGAGAGAGGGGAAGACAGAGAGAAACATTGATGTGAGAGAAACACACATTGGTTGCCTCCTGCAGGCTCCCAACCAGGTCCTGGGCCAGGAAGGAGCCTGCAACCAAGATCAGTGCTCTTGATGGAAATCGAACCCGTGACCCTTTGGTCTCCAGGTGGATAATGCTCTATCCACTGAGCCAAACCAGCTAGTGCATGAAGTATTTTCTATCCTAAGCTGAAATTTGGGGATTATATTAAATAAAGGGGCACATTCTCCTCAAAGAAGGGAAGGGGTCAGTGGTAATTGGGTTTGGGGACGTTTAGATTACCAAAGAAACTTCTTGAGCCACCAACCCATTGAGATTCCAATACCAGATTATTTGAACATATTAAAGGCCTGTGTTGGCTTGACCAGCGTGACCCGGTGGTTGGGTGTTGCTCTATGACCAAGGAGGTCAAGGACAGATTCCTGGTCAGGGCACATGCCAGGGTTTCAGGCTAGATCCCCAGTGTGGGCTGTGCAGGAGGCAGCAGATCTGTGATTCTCTCATCATTGATGTTTCTATCTCTCTCTCCCTGCCCCTTCCTCTCTGAAGTCAATAAAAATAAAGGCCTGTGTTAGAAGTGAGAACAGAAAATCAGAGAATAGAAAGGAGGCACACGTGATGCTGATGGCACCGGGAGGGTGCGCCATGCGGAGTTCTTTCTCTCAGTCAGGCGGCATTGCTTTTGATGCCAAGAACCACTGTTTCTCCTCCTGAGTGAGGTTCTCTGTCCCTGCATTTGCTCAAGCGCTTTGGGAAACCAGCTCCCGGGGCCTGCTGATTTGCGACAAGGAGCAAGTTTAGGAAAGGTTTGCAACTTGTCACTGTCCCCTGCCATGCTCTGAGGAGGCCTGGTGGCCCGGGGGCCTCGCCTCCCTCAGCTCTGCCTGCCTGAGGAGCACAGGGGCTGCAGGGCGCGGGCAGCAGGCACAGAGGGCGGTCGATGACATGCCTCTGCTCCTGACAGAGCTGGCGGCCTCTTTGGTTCTGAGGGGCCCAGTGGGAGAGGACAGGGGACGGTGTTCAGCAGTACTTTGCATTTAATGAGCCCTTTATTCCAAGAGATTTACAAATGTTGTGTCATTAAACAAGGTTCCCCTTGAGGTACATTGGAAGTAAACACAAAGAGATGGTGCCTTTTTCACAGAGGGACTATGTCTGTGGCTCAGGAAGAGGGGCCCACAGCATGCCATTCAGGAAGAGTGCACAGTAATCCACATGTGACAATAAAACATCTCACATGGGTTCCATTCTGCCCCTCACCAGCCCTAGCACTTTCTAATAACGACTTGCCTCTATCTCATAAATGAGATGAATAATAACTTCCTTTCCAATTTATAAGTTATGAGCATCAAATAAGACAATATATCTGGAAATGGATGGATAAAAGGAGTCCATGTGTCAGATGAATGAAGGAAAAGACCATTTCTTAGCTCTGTCCTACTGGCACAGTCCCGTGTAGAGAGCAGGCCTTCAGTATACGTTGTATTGCCCGGCTGGCATGTGCGGCTCAGTGGTTAAGTGTGGATCTATGAACCAGGAGGTCACGGTTCCATCCTCGATGAGGGCACATGCCCGGATTGCAGGCTCGATCCCTAGTAAGGGGGGGGGGGGGGAGTGTGTGTGTGCAAGAGGCAGCCAATCAATTATTCTTCTCATCATTGATCTTCTCATCCATCTCTCTCCACCCTTCTTCCTTCTAAAATCAATAAAAATATAGTTTTAAAAAGTATGTGTTGTATTAGCCAGGAAATTCAAGGCACATAACATTAAGCTTTCTGAACTGTATAGTTTTTAATATTTAAAGATATTTTAAGGTCATTCACATTTATTTTAACAATAAATAAACCAAGTACTAGTGTATTTGAATGGATTGCTGAATGATACATAGATAGTTCATAACAGGTTGAAATTAGACTCCAGATGATCTAGGGCTTTACACTTAGTGGTTTTAAAGGATTCTGATTTAGTTTAAGGCAAGCTTTATAAATATTAGGTGATATAAATATCACCTAAAAATTTTTAAAAGGAAGTATCAGAACAGTTTAACATCAGGCCTCAAAAATAAAATCACATAACAAAATGAGTAGACAAATATTCTCATTTGGGGGAAAATAAAGAAGAAAAAATATTTATATATACGTATGAAAGATAGTTATTACTTTTAAACCAGAGAAAATAAAATGTAGTCTCAGAAATCGAGATGGGACCTGTGGAGACATTAAAACATCATAGGCAGCCTAATTATAGAGACAAGGCAACCTTATTCAGTAAAACTGTTCTTGGTCAGATCCAACTGATTTGGAATTTGGATAATGTGTGCAGAGCTTAAGAAAAATACAACCTCATACACCTGTTTAAAAAAGGGGTGTTGTATTAAAAAATGATGAGGGTAGTGGCACATGTTTACATGTAATGTATTTAGAGGTGCCATTGTTTAAAAGAGCCTTAAAAGCACTAATTTATTTTTTATCATGTTTATTAGGGTGGCATTGGTTAATATGATCATACAGGTTTCTGGTGTGGGTTTCTCTGTTACAAGATACGTGTATGGCACTTGAGTGCCCACAACCCAGAGTCAAATCTTCTCCCCTCACCATATCCTATATTAAAAAAAGGGTAATGTGCAAAGAGACTGAATGGAGAATAACTAAACAACCAATCAAAGCGTAATATGTCAATGCTATGCCGAGGCTGCTCAACTGCTCGCTATAACATGCACTGACCACCAGGGGGCAGATGTTCCGATGGGTAGGTTAGCTTGCTGCTAGGGTCTGGCAGATTGGGACTAAGCGAGATGGGCCAGACATGCCCTGGAGCCCTCCCACAGTCCCTTCTTGGTCCGATCGTGTACCAGTGGGGTCCCTAAGCCTGGCCTACACCCTCTTGCAATCCAGGACCCTTTGAGGGATGTTGGAGAGCCGGTTACAGCCCGATCCCACAGGCCAGTCCACTTCGGGGGACGCCAAATGCAGAGCTCATGACTGACAAGTGCTGCAGCAGGGGTAAGAGCCTCTCTCAATCTGAACTGTTTGGGTGTGAGCTCACAGCAGGCACAGTGGGGCCAGGATGAGCAGGAGCTGCAGGTAGGAGCTGCAGGTGGTGTTGGACTGCAGGTTTCCGACTGATCCCTGCAGGCCACCTAGAGGGACCCCACCCATGCACAAATTTGTGCACCAGGCCTCTAGTATGTTAATAAAGCACTAATTTAAATGCTTCACTTATGTTCCTTGCTCATTACCTTTTGCTGATGAAAGTACAATTTTGGTTATATATTTCAAGCTAAGCTCTATAACTGAAAGTCATGAATGTTTATTCATTTGGAAAAGCCTAGAATTCAATTTTTTAACATTTTCAAATTGGACAACTTGTGCTTACAAATTACTGAGCATCAGTCACTCAGCTAGCCGAACAAAGGATGAAGAAGATTAAGGAGAAACCGCATCTTACAGATCTGGTGGCAAAATGAGTGTCCATCATATTCAGTTCGAACTCTGAGCACAGGTTAGGAGGGGGAAGGGAGGAAGGCTTGCGGCCATCCGAGTTAGAAATGTGCAGAGCATCCCTGAGGGATGTACATTTGGTTTGAAACCCCTGATGAAAAGGCACTATAGGAAACATAATTATTAGCACAGTGTTTGATGTTTTAATTGCATGTGTTTTGCTGTGCCCTGCCAAAGTAATGTTTGAAGTTGATTGCATTTTTGCCTGCCTCCCTCATTTTTTGAAGCTCAGTCAACCCTAGTAAGAGAGAAAAAAAAGAGGTAAATTTCATAAATGAAGGAAAAAGCGAATTCTTTAATAATGTGTGGTGTTTCTCTCACAGAAATATCACTCTTAAGGTTCCCATTTGGGGGCAACATCCATTCTTTCACAGCGAGAAGATTACTGTGTGAGGCAGCACGTCATGATGGTGCTGGGAAGCTGAGAAATTTAGTTTGTCGCATTAAATCATCCTGGCATCTGTTCTGTACAATACTCTACTGGCTTTGATTACAAAGGCTTTTAATCTTTGGTAACATTTATTTGTTGAATGCAGTATTGTGTTTATATAAGCCCAAGTGTTGGTTATTTCTTTATAATAAAAATAAAAATTACAATATCAACCAGTTTTAATTTATGATTTAATATTTATAGGTATGCAAAGTATAGAGTATTTCCTCAAAGAACAACATATGTAGAAGTATATTATTTTAGTTGGCTTAGTAATTTTTTAACACATTAAACCAAAATATAGTCATTAAAGACTTCCCACTTTCCTTTCAGCTGTGGGCATTGTTCTGTGCAAATTTCTCAGGGAGAGAAGACGTGGCATCGGTGCACGTGGAGGCTCTTTGATCACCATGTAAATAAACAGACTGCCTTCCTCTCATAGGATTCCTTCTGAATATGATTTCTTTCATCAGGCAGTTTATTGCATCTCCCTGAACTTCAAGGTAGTTTGCCTCAGAACTTCAAACAAGCATTTCCTACAGGTCTGTAGGAAATACATTAAACACTACAAAGGACAAACTTCCTCTCAACTTCCCAGCAAGACAGAGCAGGAGGCATTTTATGTTGCACCCCAACTGGTAGAAGGCACATCCTAGACTGTAGTCACAATATTCTAGACAAACACCACACATTCCCTTCCCTCGAAGGCAGAAACTAAAACTTAAAACAAAACAAAAAAGGGAGGGTGGGGGGGAGGGTTTGTATGCTAGTACAGTGAGCTAGCTCCACAGAACCTGGGGAACCGATCAGAACAGAAGATAGAAAGTTTTAAGACTGAATGTTTATTACAGTAAGAAAGTTTACAATAGGAAATTCAGTGAAATGGGTCCAAGTGTTAGACCCATTAGTTTAGCTTGAGAGGATCAATGAGGATTGATCTGCTCTTAATCTACTAAGCCAGCTCAAATGTGCCTGAATTCTTTAACTCCTTCTTGGCTCAGCAACTTCATAATTCCTGACACTGGTTGATATGCATTTCAAGGTCTTTGAAAGTTGACGTATTTCTTTCTGAGTGAACCAGTCAGGCAGCTAGCTGTGAAGCCAATTTTCCTAGTTTTAGAAATTAAAATTTATTTAATTGACTCTGCTAGGATCTAAACTTAAGCATGATATTGTCATGACATGATACATAGATTAAGTTGATAACCCTATTGAGGAATTTTTCTTCAGAAAACATTTTTTTAAAACTAAGGACAAAAGGAAATAGCATAGACTATACTAAGGAGTAAATACTATATATATATATTTCAGGAACACTTAAGCTCATCAATAATCATGGTAATTGACAATATCTTTAAGTATTAAATTATAGTAAATTAAAATTGATTGATATTGTAATTTTTATTTTTAAAGAACCAACCAACATCTGGGCTTATATAAACACAAAGAAAACTACTTACACTTAACAAATAAATGCTATCAATGATCAAAGCCAGTAACAGATGCCAGAATGATTTAATGCAACAAACTAAATTTCTTAGCTACCCAGCGCCATCATGACTTGCTGCCTAACACATTATTCTTCTCCATTAGATGAAAAAGATGCCTAAGAATACTTGTGCATAACAAAAGTAAAAATTGATATAGCCATCACGCAAAACAGTACAGAGGTTCCTCAAAAATTAAAACTAGAGCTACCATATGATCTAGCAATCCCACGTATAGGTATATTAAAAGGAAATGAAATCAGTGTCCTGAAGAGATATTTGCACTCCTATGTTCACTGTATGATTAGTCACAATAGTGAAGATTGGAAACAACCTAAATGTTGTGAACAGATAAATGGATAAAGAAAATATGACATATATACATACATATGTGTATACACACACACACACACACACACACATATATATATACAAATATATATATATATATATATACACATAAATATATATATATGTGTGTGTGTGTGCGCACACACACATACAAACATGTATATTATATACTAGAGGCCCGGTGCATGAAATTCATACAAGGGGCTCTGCCCTTGGAGCCGCAGTGGCTTGCCTTGGCCCTCGCAGCCCTAGGTTCATCTGGAAGATTGTTCAGAAGGCCATTCGGCTTTTTGGTCTAATTAGCATATTATGCCTTCATTATTATATATACAGATAAATATGATAATATATGTAAAAAGTATACATAACATAAGACAAACACTAAAGATCTCACTGTTGTATGGCATCTGAAATATCAAGCTTTTATTTATTTATTTATTTTTTAAATATATTTTATTGATTTTTTACAGAGAGGAAGGGAGAGAGATAGAGAGTTAGAAACATCGATGAGAGAGAGTCATCGATCAGCTGCCTCTTGCACATCCCCTACTGGGGATATGCCTGCAACCAAGGTACATGCCCTTGACCGGAATCGAACCCAGGACCCTTCAGTCCCCAAGCCGACGCTCTATCCATTGAGCCAAACCGGTCTCGGCTGAAATATCAAGCTTTTATAAGCAGGGAGTGAAATGGTGGTTGCCAGTGTCTGGGAGGAATGGGGAAAGGGGATGTTAGTCAAAAAGGGCAAATTTTTAGATAGATGGGATAAAAAACTTCTACAGATCTAATGTACAGCTTTGTAACAATAGCTAGTAATACAGTATTAGACACTTGAGATTTACTGAAAGACTAGATTGTAAGTGTTCTTACCATACATACAAGGATGTGGCTATATGAGGTGATAAATATACCAAGTAGCTTGTCTGTAGTAATCATTTCACAGTGCATATGCATATCAAAACATCATATTGTGCACCTTAAGTATATACTTGTCAATTATTCCTCAGTAAAACTGGAAAAAATAAGGCAACTATACTTTTCCTGACCACTAGGCAATCACACTCCTATTAGACAGATGATAGGTATTTGTCTAAAATCTCGCATTCAGAGGAGACACTGCCATCATTATAGTGGGTTATTTTAAAGTGTTATTAGAAAAAGGAGATACATTTTTATTTATTCATGAACTAGAATTGCCTAGGAGACTGTATTTGGCATAAGTCTTGAATGATGAATAGACTTTTTCTATATATGTAGATATTAGAGATGGAGGCAATATAAACATTTTAAGTACAAAACTGAGAATCTAAATCACATGTGAGTATCTGTGGTGAAGGAAGGATGGCCATCCTGGACACTGACATTGTGAAGGAACATTTTCACTCATTCTTTGGCTGCAGAGAATGAGAGCAGCGATGTGGTGAGGACCTCAGGGTCTGCTATCAGCGGCCCTATTCCAATTCTTTGTTCAGCACCACAAATAGCACAGCCTTGGGCTAGTTACTTACCTTGGCAAGCTTCGGTTTCCATAGTTACAAAATAGTGGGCATAATAAAACTTGGTTATTATTCAAAAATAGATTAAATAATGCAGTAAAGACATTTTCATGACATCCCGAATATAAAACAAATTTAATAATTTTTATGCAGTTAATTACCTGAAAATTACTATGACAGAATGTTCTCTGTATCCTTTTTGCATTTTTTAAGCCTATGAGCTGTAAATAGCAAAATGTCATTATAATTACCTGGTGCAATATGATCCAGAGCTCACATCTCCTAACTTTTAATCTATACATGCTTCCACTATAATAATTTGTTACTGTGTAATATTGTATTTTCTGTCCTCAAAATTATGAATAGTTATGATGCCTATAGTCTTTATTCAAACCAATCCATCTGCTTGGAATATCTGTCTCTACAAAAGGTCCTGACTTCCCTCTCTTAAGCAAAAAGACCATATGTAGAAGAAGCATTCATACTTTTGCTTGTTCTTTTATTTTATTTTTAATCCTCACCCTAGGATGTTTTTCCATTGATTTTTAGAGAGAGTGGAAGTGAGAGGGAAAGCCAGAGAGAGATATAAATGTGAGAAAAACACATTGGTTATCTCCTGCATGCTCCCTGGCCTGGGCCTGGGCAGGGGAGGAGCCTGCAACTGAGGTCCATGCCCTTGACCGGAATCAAAGCCAGGACCCTTTGGTTCACAGGCCAATGCTCTACCCACTTAGACATACTGGCTTGGGATTTTGTTCTTTCTTTTGAAACTTTAACCTTATAAATGAAGGGACCTACTTTAGAATCTGAAGAACAAGCGTATATACTCTTTTTTATATCTTTCTGAAAGTAATATATTAGTCCATTTTTCACCTGTCATGGGAGATATTTATACATACTCACATTTATTTATTGATTTACTTAAAAATGTATACTAAGCATATAAATATTCACATGAAGACATCACAGTCCAGTGTGAGAGACATAAGTAAGCATCTATATATATATATAAGCCCAGTGACTGTTATGGTGGAACCAGAACAATTGTTGGCTATGATCTGCACTGATGACCAGGGGGCAGACGCTCAATATAGGAGCTGCCCCTGGTTAGGAGTGAGGGGTCCTGGATTGTGAGAGGGCACAGGCCAGGCTGAAGGATCCTCCCATCCCATGCACAAATTTCGTGCATCGGGCCTCTAGTAACTATAAGACATACTAGGTTCCATTTGTTAAATAAATATAAATATTCCTTTTTATTGAGCATCAAGAAAAGGTGTACTTATTCATTCACTCTTTCATTCATCAAACCTTTCTTGAATGCCTACAAGCTGCTAGGCACACACTGACATAACTGGGATACATTGGGGATTAAAACACACAGGTTACTGCCTCTGCAAGGTTATTTTCTAGTAGGTGGTGGTGAACAGTAGGTAGTAGACATCATAACTAAGTGAATTATTTTGAATATTAAAATACACTCAATTCTGTAGAGAAAAGAAAAGGGGGTCAGAGTGATGGGAATCAGAAAGTTACAAAGTGCAGTAGGTCCAGGTGACAATCACAAAATGGCCATTGTTGAAGGGCTCACTGAGAAGGCAGCAGGGAAACAAAACCAGAAGGAGATGGGCCTTCGCCGCACAGATTCCTGACTGAGGAGCCTTCTGGACAGAAGGAGCAGCGGCAAGGTCTCAATGGAAGGCTTGCATGGGGCTCGAGGAACAGCGAGGGACCTGCCTGCGAGAGAGCCGTGAGCGCGGGGAAGGGCAGCGGTAATGCTTTGAGAAGAACAGGGCCAGCTCAGGTGAATCTCTTGGGGCGTCTGGGCATTGGCCTGTACTTTCAGTGAAGTGGGAAGCCCTTGCACGCTGGGAGCGGGGGAGTGAAATTATCCTTATCGTCAAAAAGGATACCTTGGCCTGTCCTGCTGAGACAGTCCACGGGGCTCCTACCAGAAAGGCAGGAGGCCGGTTAGGTCATCCCAGGAACCGGGGAGAGACGCGGTGACCAGGAATGGCATACCACCCTCCTGTGGATGGAAAGTGCTTTGTTTTTGTTTTTAATACATTTTTGTGGATGTCAGAGAGGAAATAGATGAAGGAGAGGGAGCAGAAAACCCGATGCCCAGTCGCGGGATGGGTGGGGCTGCGGTTATTTCCAAAGAAGACAATGGGAGTCAAGTGTAGGCTCTGGTGTACCTGGGTGGCTGGACCCAGGCACACAGGTGGTCACTGAGCCACACTTCACACTGGGATAGTCTGCTGTGTGTTCCCTGTGACTCAGCAGCATGGCTCACATCGGGAACTGAGTTTTGGATTGGAAACCTGAATTGCAAGCTCCCTCTCCTTCTCCCTGCTTTCTCATGACTCAGCTCAGATCTGAATTCCTCTCTGATCCTTCCCGAGCACCCTCCCCACCCCCCCGTCTCTCCATGGCTATCCATTTTGTTTCTGCTACTACATCTATTTCAATATTACTTTTTACTCACTGAGAACACATTACTTGAGAAAGAATATATATACTCAGGCATAGTAAAACTGTAAGAGTTTATCTGGGCAAACACTGGTTCCAATCTAGCGGCATCCAACCTCCAATCGGGCAGGGACACGGGCTGCAAAGAGCTGCACAAAGGATCACCTGAGCGAGCAGAGCGAGCAGAGCGAGCAGAGCGAGGAGGGGGCAGGAGGCGGAAGGTCGGGTTGCTTTTTGCGGGGTTCCTCTCCGGCAGGCCGGCAGGGTCCGGCAGACGGATTACTGCCCAGTGCTGGTCAGACTGCCGGCTGGCTGGCCTGAGATTCCATTTCTGGGAGAGCAGAACCTGCAGTCACGTCTTGGTGTAGTGATGTGGGCTTGGTGTAAGGGACTCCATTTGGGGCTGTTGTTTTCTGTTGTTGTTATTTTTAACATAAAAAGAATGATGCAACCTCTACTATTTATTTCCTTGTTCAGTTCTTCTACCAATCACCAGCGGCACCTTCTTTCATGAATTATACCCTCTTCCAAATATTTATTTCAATATTGGCTCCTTCTCTTCTCTTCTCTTCTCTTCTCTTCTCTTCTCTTCTCTTCTCTTCTCTTCTCTTCTCTCTCTCGACACCACCCTCAGCCCATTCCCTGTAATTCTCCTCCTTAAGAACTATTAGAAATCTCTGTGATAGCATTAAGACATTATATTTTTCAGTTGCTCCTGTAGGTATTGATTCCACCGGACTATGGATGCACGAAGGCTAGAGATTATGTCCTATGTGTCTATCTTAGACCCTGGGATGTTGCTCAATCCTGTCTGTTGAATAACATTTTAAAGAATTAGACCAAACAAAATAGTTCTGATTCTTTTTAACATATACCAGCTTAAAAAAAAAAAAAGGTGCATCTTAGTTTCAAACACAATGACAGTGACTGGCTATGTCTATTTCCATGTGCCTTTTACATAATGTTCTAGCACGAATATGACATAATGATGCCAACAGGCTTTGCAGAATCCCTAGCAATGCCTCTCAGGTTTGAAGTCTTCATAGAAAACCGCACATCGGAGTGCTTAATAGTGTCTGAATGTTTCAGGAAGCTTTGAACTCAAGTTTGTTTAAAATGGTGGTGACCGTTTGTAAATATTATGACTATATTAAGCATGCCTCTTAGGAAAAAAGTATTCTATTTATTTTAAGTTACATGCCACACAGGCGTTTAATTGTAACCTGGAGGTATTTCCTCATTTCTCTGTGTGTTTTTGTACAAGAAGACTGCGTTTCTTTCCTACTCGGTGTTTAAATAAACAGCATCATCCTTCAGAAAACAAGATGACATTGTTAATGCCATATATGTTTTGGTTTAAAGGTAGTCTATAATTCTTAGTATGCTACTAATTAATTTATATTTGTCAATTTTGGTTAAAATGTATTGGTGCTATCGAATGAATAAAAAAAAAAGTATTTCTACTTTGAGCCCCTAAAGAAAATAAACGCATTTATAAGTCATTTAAAGTTGCAATGAAGCCTCGCAACATGAGGACACAGACCTGAAAGTGCAGACTGAGCTAATTTTAATGAAAAAAACAACTTGCCCGGTGATTGGAAAGCTGTAGTACCAGCCGGGCCGTCTTAACCTGTCACGTTTACTCTCTGCAACACCGCCTAATGGCCACGCTGCACCTCTGGATCCTCCTCAGCTCTCAGCATTGTCAGACATGGAGTGACAGCTCCGAGGTCGGAGACAGACGTTCGGGCACGGGGACACGGTGTTTCACATCGCAGGCCAGGCCGGATCAAAGCCGCGCCTGATTGGACATAGGCATGTGTTTCCACGAATCTGGATGCAGAACCCACTGACAGCACAGCTCTGGACACTGCTGCTCCTTGAACCCACTGGCCCGGGCCTGGCTGGCCGGGCAGGTCTGCGAAGGTTGCAGTAGGTTAATCCTCGGCCAAAACTTCACCAAAACAAAACAAAACAAAACAAAACAAGAAGTCAAAGGACAGGCTGGGAGGGCAATTGCCCAGGACTGGTTTTGACACCTGGATTCTTTGGGCCATAGAAACAGGAAGGAACATAATCAGAATGAGGGTCAGCTCCCAGCTCGGGTGGAGGTTTCAGCCCCTAAACTAGCAGCCTAGGTATGTGCCCCGACGAGGAAACGAACCGCTAACCTCCCAGTGCCTGGGGCGGTGCTACCACTGAGCCACACGCGCATTTCTCCCGCAGAGTGGTTCTGTGTGGGGAGCACTAGCTAGGTAAGGAAAGTAAGGCAGCCTGGTGAGGTATGCAAGCAAGCTTGTCCAAGTCAGACCGCTAGAGAGTGTGGTTTGCAACAATGACATTACCCAGGACCCTCACATGCTGCTGCAGGGCCCCCGGGGAGCTCAGGCCGGCGCTCCCACACATGTTATGGTTGAAATGTTTGGTTTTGAAAGCATCTTCCAGTTCCATGACATGGTCTACATTCAAGAAACGAATACACCGTACATATACACTGAGTGGTCAAACGATTATGCGTTCAGAGATCAGAATAATCTGGCCACTCAGTGTATATGCACGGTGTATTCATTTCTTGAATGTAGACCATGTCATGGAACTGGAAGACGCTTTCAAAACCATTCATTTCAACCATATGAGGCCCAGTGCTTAAATTTGTGCAAGGATGGGGTCTGGCCAGCCTGGCCAGGGGGAGGAGGGGACATGGGCGGTTGGCCAGCCTGCCTGCTGGTTGAACTCCTGGTTGAGAAGACAATTTGCATATTAGCCTTTTATTCTATAGGATACACACCGAGTGGCCATATTATTATACATTCAGAGATCATAATACTCTGGCCACTCAGTGTACATGTAGAACTACATCATGAGGTAGTTTCTATCATTACTCGCCTTTTATAAATGGAGGTGTTGATCCCCACAGATCAAACAGCCTGTCTGGCAAAACTGGGATCTGAGCTGAGGCAGCTGACCCCCCGCATCTGCTTCCTGAGCCATTCTTCTTTCTGAAGGCACATGGGCCTTGCCGCGGTCACTTTCCAATTATATCGATCTGACCTTGAGCTCTAGCAGTGAGTTTGGAGTTTTCTTGCTGAAAGAAGAGACAGACAATAATTCACGGTCTCATTTAGTAAAATATCGCTTTCACCGGATGAATTTTGCATGAAGCCTGAGGCGAACCGCGCAGGCAGCCAAGTGTGCCTCTGAACCTCCAGCAAGCAGGCCCTTCATTCGTCACCGTCTGAGCCCCCTTCCCCGGTGGCTGTGGCCTCTGCTGCCCCCCCTTCTCAGAGGCCACTTTCCACCTTCCCTGCCTCACACCCTCCCGCTTACAGGGCCACGCACAGCCCTGGCCTCCTGACCGGCCATCAGTCTCAGTGCGGCTCCCTCCCGGGGGACAAGAGCCAGAGCCACACCGCTCAGAGGCTGCCCCGGAGGGAGAGCCCGAGGCTTAGACACACTCATCAGGGCCCCAAGGGAAGGGATAGCTCACAACCCAGGGAAGCAATTACCCAAACACACACATTGGGGCTCAGAGTAGAAGACGTGTCTAAGGAGGGCGGCGGCAGGGGGTGCGCTGTGTTTGGAGCAGCCGAGCTCCCTGTCCCTGAGGCGCTCACCCAGCAGCGGCCCCCACGCAGGCCTCCTGCCCCAGAACGGCAGCATTTGAAGGGAGTTGGGAGTGGATGACCACCGAGACCCCTTCCCAGACTGGGTGCCTCTCCAGGAAGCTGGAGGACTGTTTGCTGTTGTTATGGAGACTGTCGCCTGTGACTGGCATCCCCAGAAAGCACAGGGATGTGAGTTTTCAAAGTGGAAAGAATTGCTGGAAAACAAACCAGTTTCACTAAAAGAGAGATGTGGACAGGAAGCCAGGAAGGCTGGTCAACAACCTTAATTGCTCTAACCACTCACCCTTTAGTTGAGACATTGGTAGCTGAAGCAGCCTCCACCTTGTTTGTCCCGTGTAAGTTTCTGTTATTTCTTGCCTAAGGGCCACATGTACATTTCTGTTTATCTTGCCTAAGATGTTTTCCCCTATCTCTAGAAAGTACAAGGGCCCAAATCTTTGTTCTGCACTATGTCCGAGGTGGCGCAGGGGGCTGGGAGCTGTTTGGTGATGCTCTCTAGGCCGTCCAGCCTGCTGGCTCACTTATGGCGGCACAGCCAGCAAAGCCTGAGGCAAGCAGCCAGGCTGTCCACCCACCACAGCCGTGCGCTGGGTTCTGCAGGCAAAACCGTGATCAGATCCCTCCCAGGTGCCTGACATGATGAAAACAGGGCGTTTCAGCTGGGTCTCAACACAACACAAGTTTGTTTAAAATGTAGGCTATTGACAGGGAGAGGGGGAGGGAAGAGAGAAGAGAGGGAGGGGGACGGCGAGGGGAGAGGGAAATGGGGAGAGATTTCTCTGAAACAATACTTAGTGTCTCAAATACCAAAGGAATATAAGCATTGAAACCTAATAAAGCCAACTCTTTTTGGCTAGTAACTGTTACATGATAGGTAATTTGTTTTTGTTTTGATCATATATCTGCAAAAATATCTTGAACTATTTTAGTCAGTTCAAGTGCCTTTTACATAGCTTGTGTGAATCATTTAAAAAATCCATTGCTATTTATTTTTTCTAAAAGAGAATTAATTAGAATTATATTGCCAAATTAGATAGATTTATATTTACATAAGCTAAAGTTTGCTGAATTATTTTGAAAACTAAGAAAGACCTGATTGCTTCTTCTAATAAACACAAATTATTGAAAAAAAAAACTCTTACTAATAATTAATGGGCATTAATATGTAGCATATATATAGTAATATATAATTAATCTATTTAATATTGTAATATATAGTGTATATATATATATATATATAGTGCTATATATATATTTCTATATATTAAAAATAGCTAAAGTTATAGAAATAGTAGTTACTATTCAGAATTACGTTGTCTATTTAAAAATTTGAATTCCCTTTCTAGCCAGTGAGGAAACTAGGGCAGTGGTTGGCAAACCCTGGCTTGTGAGCCGCCTGTGGCTCTTGAGCCGCAGTTTGCCGACCACTGGACTAGGGTGCTTGACAATCACTAGCAGAGGCCTCGGTGGTAATGTATTTCCTCAAAGAATACTTCTCCCATCTTCCAGAACTCCCAAATGAAGGTCTGCCCTGACTACCTTCTGCAGCACCCTTTGCATTTCCCATTCGCAAAAGCGGTTTGAATTCCTTCTCTCCCACCCAGCAGTGAGGCCATGGCTGTGGGCCTCAGCCGTGGGCCTCAGCCCTGGCCTGCCTGCTCTGCACTCCCCCCTCTGCCCTGTGGTGTCTGGTCAGAGCCCCAGCTCAGCAAAGATCTGGGACCTGGGGCCTGGCTGAGACCTCCCTTGGGCATCATGGAGATGCAGAGGCAGGGCAGCCTGTGCTCCAGGTGAGGGTCTTGCAATCTTTGTGAAAAGGAATGCTGTTCAAGTGAAAGCAAGCACAAAACTACGTCTTTAATTAGAGTCCATGCCATATCCTACCCCACAGATCTGGAGGAAAAAACCTTCAAATAATCAGGGAAACAACAAATGCCATGTGACATAGCTGCTAGCCCCTTATGGAGAGAACCCGTTGATGAAACTTCATGTCATCAGAATGTCTCAGGGCATCAAAGCTCAAGAAATACTTCTTGATATTTAAATTAATTTTTTCAAAACTCAAAGATGTTATGCTTCCCTTTGCAGTGACAAAATGAAATTTCTCTAAGTTCACAGAAGAGCTTCCAGCAATATCAATGGAGTGTTTGCATATTTCCGGAGGAAACATGTTCTCTATAATTTTGGCAAAAACCTCAATCACCTTCAGATAGTGCTTTAGAAATATAGAAATCTGTACATGCCCTCTCTTCCGATGATCATTACCAAGTGCCAAGGAGCTCTCCTGGTACTCACCACCATCAATGACCTTGGTCACAATCACCACCATCAATGACCTTGGTCACAATCACCACCATTAATGACTTTGGTCGCAATAAAAAATGACCTTGGTCACAATCACCACCATTAATGACTTTGGTCGCAATAAAAAAGATGTCAGACACACCTGTCTCTGACTCCTGTGCCTCTAACGCTGTTTGTTGGGCTCTAACAAATCATCAGGGTTCTGATACCAAACGTCCTGAGTGACACCGGCAGTCAGTGTCGGGGCTTCGTTCTCAGAGCCTTTGAACAACATCTTCTCTGCGAGCGCCCTTTCCTCCTGCATCATCGCCATGTCTTTCCACCTGTAAATAGAATCCATTGATCAGCAGAAGTGCCCTGAATGCTTTCCATGTGCCAGGCCCTCTGCTGAGCCCGAGAGTGAAGAGCCGGCTGAGTAGGGTGGTGGCAGTGCTCTCTCTCAGACAGGAATGCCAATGCGAGGCGCTGGAGGCGGTGGTGGCAGTGAGGGACGGCCGGGTGTGAAGGGAAGTGGGTGCTGCCACAGGGAGGGATTTCAGCCCCTCCAGGGAGTGCCTGTGCGGGGCTCAGCATTGTTGATGAGGAAAACTGTAAGATTCCTCTCTGTCGTTTGTCTTATTAAGGAAGAAGGAACTTCCTGCACACTCCAAGGAGTTGCCATCCCTCCCCCCTAACACACGGGGTTTGGAAGTTTTCATCCCCCTGGCAACCTCAGCCAGACCGTTCTCAGCAGCCTGTGCCTCCTCTCTCCTCCCCTCCCCACCGCATTGGCCAGCAGGGATGCTGTGAACTGGCTACAAGATGGCCCGCTTCCTCCTGCTGACTAGACTGGCTCTGGCCATGCCAGGCTCCTGTTAGCTCCATCATTCCTTCTGTTTCAGGTCCATGTGTGGAAGCTCGCAGACAGCTTGGAGACAGCTGGCCTGGCCGTCTGAGCAGCTTCCTCTGACCTCCCTCCTGCGTCCCCCTCCTGGCCTCTGGCTTCGGTTGCAGACCAGACCCTCCTTTCTGCTCCCCCCTTTGCCCATGGCCTGTTTGGATGTCTGCTCTGGTGTCATTGGTGATCTCCAAAGACCGTGATCCTCTGAGGACACTGAGTACTTCTCACATGGCACCAGGTTAAACAAAACAAACAAAGCAGGAAATGGAAAAATGCGTCCAGTCACAGGAAGTCGTATATTCATGGCCACTGACATACAGCTATGGCCTTCTGGAAGCAGGACGAGCAACCCCCCCCCCCCCCCCCCCAGGAACCTCATTGCTGTAGCATGGCTTTCTCCTGAAGGCAGGTCGGTGTGGCCCAGGTGACATCACCAGGACACAGCTGCCTCCTTGGGCCAGACCCTTGGACCTTTGCTGCTACTGCACGTCCATCCCTCATCAGTAAGCTTCTAGACGTCACATTGTGTCAACATCAAACGGCCTTAAGAATAAAGCCCATTGCAGAAACTGGTGTGGCTCAGTGGAGAGAGCGTCAGCCTGTGGACTGAAGAGTCCTGGGTTCGATTCCAGTCAAGGGCATGTACCTTGGTTGCGGGCACATCCCCAGTAGGGGGTGTGCAAGAGGCAGCTGATCAATGTTTCTCTCTCATCAATGTTTCTGACTTTCTATCCCTCTCCCTTCCTCTCTATAAATAAAATATATTTAAAAAAAAAAAAAAAGAACAAAGCCCAGGTCTGTGGAGGAGGATCAGAGTTTCCTTCACATTCAAGGTAACATCTGCCCATAAGAGCAGAATGACTGCTGACCACCCTCATGACACTGGGAAAAGACTGTCCATGCTGACGTCAGCACTGACCCAATGACTCCCACTCTCTGCACTGGCCTCCACCCATCATGAGCCCACGGGCCTCTGCACTGGCCTCCACCCATCAGGAGAGCCCATGGACCCTGGCTCCGGACTTCCCCTGCAGAGTCCACCTCTGCTGGCCACCTGGGGGCGAGGTTTTACTCCCCAGGTCTCCCGGGTCCGTGCCATTTCCTGGAATAAGCTTCCAGCTTCTTAGATGCAAAATCCTGTTCGCATTTTACTGGGCTTTCATGAGCTCAGGCTTACCCCCTTCAGTTCGGTAATAGTAAGAGTGAAAAATTGTAATAATGGCTGCCTCCATATATATATATGTTGCTGCCTATATAAATTATGGTTTTTTTTCATTTCCTTTGCATGTATAGAAGACCACATACTGCAATAGTAGCATGGGTAATGATGTAATGCTAACTTGCTAGTCTTTTTTTTACTTTGTTCTCTACTTGTGGTTCAGAATTCCCTTAACTACTTAGTGGTTTCATGCTCACACATTAATTTCACTGCATTTCTAATTATAGTTTAAATCTTCACTTATTTAAGATAAAAAGCACTCTAGCAGGCAAGTGGAAACCTTTACTCTTTATCTACATGAACACTTCACTTGGGAATACGATAAAAATAGGACTTGGGTATTACTTGATCTTGATACATAACCTGACCTATTTGACTGGAGCATCATGTCCTGACCTATTTCTCCCCACACGGCCACCCGCCCTCTGATTTCCTTCTGGCTTTTCAGACGTCCCGTTGTACAGTTTCCAAAGACATACCTTTCCACCAGAAAATGACAAGCCGCTTTGCAGTTACATTCCTTCTAGTATGTATGTTTGACTCATTAATTAATCAACTCATATACCCAGAAGCTACTATTTGGGTGCTGGAAACAAAAATTCCAGTCCTCCCAAAACACACGTTTTAATGGAGGACGAAGACAATAAACAAATAAATAAAATCATTGAATAATATCTGATACTGCTAAGTGCTATAAGCAACAACAGATACTTGGTACATGGGGTATATTGAGAGACAGAGAGTGATCGTTTGTCAGGACATAGTCCTCTTTTTACAAATGTGTTTTTAACTTCACATGCAAGCAATAACAACCTGATCTTGGATTTTGAAAATGCTCATAAAGTAAGCAATGTTTTCATATTAGTGCAAAGGACTGAGTCTAAGACAGCGCAGGCCTCAGTAAAATCATGTTCACATTTTACACCCACTTAAACATCTAATTATTAACAAAGGATGTGTATAACCAAGCCATTAATTTTAGATGGTATAATTAGTTCATGCTTTGGAAAGAAATGTAGATTCTTAAAAAACTGATTTCTAATGTTTAACAAAAATTTAAATTTATCTAACATTGTTTTAATTCTTTTAAGATGAGAAGGAACTCAATTTTCAAAGTCTTAAGATCCTAATTAAGCATTTCAAAGTCTAACTATCCAAATGTAAGTTGAAAATGAGTTTAATCTTTGTAGGACTTAGTTCAACCCTGATACATTTTTTGATGTACTTAATTATAATAATGAATGTCCTACAACATTTTCAGAGAGTGCTATAACATTTTTACCTAAATTACACCATTTGCTATGGACTCAATGCAGGATTTAGCATTTTTGTTTGTCTGTTTCTTGCTTGGTTGATTGATTTGCTGAAGGCTAGGGCAGATATTGTCATTAGAATTTTGTTTAAAAGATGTTTGCCTTAAAAACATACTTAGTAACTACAATTTGGTTTCTAAATTCCATTTCTTACCCAAAGGAACCAGGAATCTTTGAAGAAATGGCTGATTTTAGGACCAAATTAGAGAAGGCCCATGAACCAGAAAATACTAAAGTATTGTAAGACATATCTAAAGGTAAGGTAAAAGGACAGAGAAGTGAACTTGATTAAATTTGAGAAAAAATGAATGCACACCAAAATAAATAAAAGTAGTAATGGTTTACAATCTAATTGCCAAGAGCAGAATGGCAAATAATAAATTTAAAAGAAACAATGGTGTTAGAAAAATCATCATTTATTTTTTTAAAATATTTTATTAATTTTTTTACAAAGAGGAAGGGAGAGGGATAGAGAGTTAGAAACATTGACAAGAGAGAAACGTCTATCAGCTGCCTCCTGCACACCCCCACTGGCTCTGGGGATGTGAACAAAAGTACACGCCCTCAACTGGAATCGAACCTGGGAGGCCTCAGTCCACAGGCCAACACTCTAGCCACTGAGCCAAACCAATGGGCAGAAAAGCCATCGTATAGAACCTATTTACTAAAAATTAATTCAGGCAGGAATTATTAATAGCTATCAAATCTGGGGGAGAGGGGAGATGGAGTTGAAAATGAACATCAGAATCTCAAAGAATTTCCTCTTAAAATTTCATTTATCAAGACACCCATTCACTCATAGAAAATATATTCCTTAGTCAAATTCCCCCAAGAATATAAGATTTCATTTAGTCATGAAGTGTAAGCTAAGGTCTATTACTATATCTAATATAATAAAGAGTGAATAAATACATAAAAA
This sequence comes from Pipistrellus hanaki, assembly GCF_964339955.1. NCBI lineage: Eukaryota > Metazoa > Chordata > Mammalia > Chiroptera > Vespertilionidae > Pipistrellus > Pipistrellus hanaki. The sequence goes on from NC_140508.1 coordinate 86,601,708, forward strand.
GAAACACATTTTACAATATGTATATAATAATAAGGAAATATGTATATAAAAATGGTCAAGGTTTGTGACACCATCACTTCTGAGATCTAAGGCCTATCATTATGTAAATTTTTATATGCTCATAGAGGCATTCTGCTCTTTTGTTGTTATTGTTGAGTTTTATTCTGAATCATTTTAGCATTTAATCAGAGATACAGAGTAATGGAGCAAATTTAATTTTGAAAATGAGAAATTAAATTAAATATAGTTATGCTAACAAAATTTTGCCTTTAATTTCAAAGTTTTTAGTTATGTAAAAAGAATCACAGGTACCTCATTACATTTATCCAGGTTTTCTAAATAGTTGTAAATATAAGTCAAATGCAACCAATAACTTGGTTATGTTATACAGAAACTTTCTACAGTAAACTTGCTATTTCTGTGTTAGCTGGTTTCATAATAATTTATTCAAACTTAATCAAGGATAGAATTCAAATGGCCATTTGACATTGATAGGGAACTTCATAAGACTCTTGGTTTTCCTCATTATTCATTTTTATTCATATATATGACTTAAATTACCATATACATGGTGATGATTTAGCCATGTTTTATCACCATCCCAGTACTCCTTTCTGAGGCCCAATTTTATAGGTGCAGTTGCCTGTTTCACAACTTTTCTTGGACCTTTTTTAAAAATATATTTTTGTTTATTTCAGAGAGGAAGGGAGAGGAAAAGAAAGAAACATCAATTATGAGAAAGAATCATTGATTGGCTGCCTCCTGCATGCCCACACTGGGGATCCAGCCTGCAACCTGGCTCCAGCAGTGACCTCCTGGTTCATAGGTTGACACTCAACCACTGAGCAACACCAGCTGAACAGGATCTTCCAAAGAAGTCTCAATCTCTAATTCCCACAATTGGTACCATGTCTGTCTCCATCTTAGCCATTCATCTATCAGTTGCTGTCTCTACTATCAAGTAGCCTTCAGGGTGACTTGCTCCCACCTACCTGGGCCCACTTCATTCAGTTCTGACAATCAAGCCAGAAAAGGAATCCTCCACTCCTGAGTAAAATGCTTCAACAGCTTTTAGTGCTCCTAGGATAAAATGGTTCTTATTCTAACATTCCTGTCCTTGTCCTCTCTCTCCTTTTAACTAGTTACTCTCTAAAGTTCAAATAATTTGGTGGTAAATGCTGCATAACTCCATGCCCCTTCCCTGGTTTGATAAGTGGAAAGAATATTTGACCCCAATATTTGTAACTTTAGCATATGAATCATTTTGAGCTGAAACAATTAAGACCCAACATACATACACCCTTCCCCAATTTCTCCCTTAAATAACTATGATTTAGATCGGGGGTCTGGCCCAGAAAGAGTTATTACCAGTGATGTGCAGCTCTTTCTCTCTCTCCCTCTCTCTCTCCTCTCTCTCTCTCTCTCTCTCTCTCTCTCTCTCTCTCTCTCTCTCTCTCTCTCCCTCTCTGACTAAAACTCCTCTTTGTCTTTACCTAGTGAGTTTTCACATCTCAGCTCAGAGTTACTCCTCAGCCTCAGGAACCCTCCTGGACTTCCTCAATACCATGCCAACTCTTCTGTGATTCTCCAAACACTGTACCTTCCCTACACAGACATCACAAGAACAACTTAACATTGGTGAGGGTTTGATTGTCTTTCTCTGACTTTAGATTCTAAGCTTCCTGAGAGCAGAGACATGTTTGTTTTAATTACTATTGTGTCTTCATATACAACAGGGTACTTAGAGCTTAATAGGCACTCAATAAATAGCTACAGAGTAAATGAATGATTAAATAACCTACCTCTCCTTCCTGAGCAGTCAACCTCCTAGGCATATGTATTAGAATGTGGCCCAAACTGAGGAATAATATGGAAACAGGTGGGGTGTCTGGCAGAAACACTGCTGCTAGTGGCATTGAGCCACACGGAAATGGGGGGAAAAAAGCACAAAAAAGCAGCAATCACTTGACAAGTTTAAGTAAGTAATCAGTTATACAGACAGACTGAAGTTGAGATGTGCCACCTATTAAAGAGTTAAAATAATCTTGAAACGTAAAAATAATAAAGCAATACTAAGGATTTAATGACCTCTAACTTGAATATTTTCTCTGTTAGCCACAATGTTTTCCACATGTACTGATTTTTTGCTTGATCTTAGCCAAAAGCTGAGAAATAATCCACAATAAATAGACCCACTTAGTCAAGGTTTGTGACACCAGCACTTTTGAGATCTAAGGCCTATCATTATGTACATTTTTATATGCTCATAGAGACATAGACTGCCTTTTGTTGTTATTGTTGACTTTTCTTCCGAGTCATTTTAGCATTTAATCAGAGATACAGAGTAATGGAGCAGATTTGATTTTAAAAATGTTTCCTAACCTATAAACAAGATATCTTACTGTATATAGAAATATGAGTGTGTTCTTATTTCAATATTTAACAAACAAACAAAAAGGCCTAAACATATTTCAAGTTTGCTATATGATCTCGTATCTTTTTCATTTCAAGAATAAGTACTTCAAATTTGGTAATAACACTTACTGACATATGATTAACACAAACATATGATTGTTACATATTTTTACTTTGGTGGGTATTGGTTGCCAATACCCAAACTATTTATAAATTGTGTTCATTCTCCCCAATAACTATTTTTTGACACGAATACTCTGATACATGAATGAAATCTGAGTAACTCAGCCAGCCACACTGGTTCAGAATACATACACTTGCTTCCCATTTTTATCAACTCAAATGAAATCATTTGCCCATAGTCTGGAAATTTTCCAAATTATACTAGAAGGACATATACAACTTAACAAAAGGAAGACAAACAATCCGATTAAAAATGGGCAAAGGACCAAAATAGACACTTTTCCAAATAGATAGATGATAGATAGATAGATAGATAGATAGATAGATAGATAGATAGGTAGATAGATAGATAGATAGAGATAGATATGCATAACCCATGGACACAGGCAATAGTGTGGCAAAGCTAAGGGAGGAGCAGGTGCAGGGTGGAGGGGATCAATGGGGGAAAAACAAAGGGGACATCTGTAATACTTTCATCAATAAAGATAAATATTTTAAAAAGTTTAAAACTACAGGATGCACGTTGTGAAGAGTGACTGTCAGTTAAGAGTGCTGAATTATTTAAGCTTGTCTCCTGAGAGGGTTCAATTTCAGTCATTGGATGGCACCACCGTTATTGACATCATCTATTCAACACACAGGGATGGAGTACTTTCATATATATATATATATATATATATATATATATATATATATATATATATATTATTGATTTTTTACAGAGAGGAAGAGAGAGGGATAGAGAGTTAGAAACATCGATGAGAGAGAATCATCGATCAGTTGCCTCTTGCACACCCCCTACTGGGGATGTACCCGCAACCAAGGTACGTGCCCTGGACCGGAATCGAACCCGGGACCCTTCAGTCCGCAGGCCGATGCTCTATCCACTGAGCCAAACCGGCTTCGGCAGGGATGGAGTACTTTCTGTAATCCAGTGGGTTTCAAAGGCAGAAGAGACAAAGAGACACAACACACAGTCCTTGTCCTCCTACAGCTCTTAGTCTAGTCTCTGAGCTCTCAAGGCAAACCGGTAAGGACATTACAGTATAACCCCCGCTCTAAGAGTAAAGACCATCAGAGGCTAAGAGAACCTGGAGAAGGAACAGGCAGCCCAGCCTTTATGGAGGAAGAAGTGAGGTGAAGGGAGAAGGTGTTGAGAGGGAAGAGTGACTAAATGACTCAGGCCCTGGATGAGATGATGTGATCTGCTAGCAAAGCTCCAGGGTCCGCTGTAACAGGCAGCTCATCAGAACTGAGAGCTGATAAAGGGATCTTGGGAATCGCAATTTAGTGAGATCTAATGGCGCTTCCTCTCATTCCTCTCCTCTGTGGATTGGAGTGAATAGCAGAGAGCATGTTGTGGAAGAGCTTTGCTATTGTGGCTGTGAGTTTCTTGATGATGGGGCCTGAGATTGTGCACTTTTAAAAACCCTCCCCAACCTAGCAAGAAACCAAAGGAGCAGGAGATGGTCTCCATATTTGAGTACATTAAAGCATCATTGCCAGGAAGAACATTTTTTTTAAAGTTCTGACTAAACAAGCTTGTCTGAACACTTGGGCACAGAAGTCTTTGAGATCTTAGCTGACAGTTTGGGGCCAGTATGATAAACTGACTCACAGTAAGGGGAAATATTGCCTCTGTGGTGACTCTCCATTCTGTCTCCTGATACAATATTTGACAACGCCTGCCTAAAATTATATCCGACTCAAAATATCTATATTCAAGTGTCCATGGCATTAGCTCAGGGGAGTATTTTCTATATGCCATTTATTTCTCTACAGAAAAAAAAATACATATATTTTATCACCAGCTAGTACCGTGTTTCCCTGAAAATAAGACATCCTCCGAAAATAAGACCTACTTACAGGTTTCCTTCTGAGTGAAATATAAGGCATCCCCCCGAAAATAAGGCCCCCCTAGGCTAAACATGAGAGATTTGGTCCACTGATTTTCTGAAAGAAATGGAGTCACAAGAAATTCACCAGGAAATTCAGGAATTGGATTGTGCTGATGATGTTCCAGAAGATGATGACATGATTGTCATTGAATAAATGAGTAAATTCTTGATACTGTAGTATTCACAGTTTGTCTGGTTTGTGTTGACAACTACTGTACTACCGTATCAAATACAGGCAATAAATTTCCTTTATTTTCATTTAACAATAAATGTGTACCGTATTCTTCTTCATGGAAAAATAAGACATCCCCTGAAAATAAGACCTAGCGCATCTTTGGGAGCAAAAATTAATATGACACTGTCTTATTTTTGGGGAAACATGGGGATTTAGATCTCATAATCCTTTTTGTATCTTTTTTTTACTCTTAAGTTGTTTTTTTTTTTTTTAAATATATTTTATTGGTTTTACACAGAGAGGAATTGAGAGGGACAGAGAGTTAGAAACATCGATGAGAGAGAAACATCGACCAGCTGCCTCTTGCACATCCCCCACTGGGGATGTGCCCGCAACCAAGGTACATGCCCTTGACCAGAATCGAACCTGGGACCTTTCAGTCCGCAGGCCGACACTCTATTCACTGAGCCAAACTGGTCCCGGCTACTCTTAAGTTTTTGTTTGTTTGTTTGTTTTCCATTCTCATTTCCAGGGCCAAAAATACACTCATTGCCAATATATTTAAATATATATACTCTGATGATTTTAAAGGTTATAAAAATGTCACTTAACAAAATATTGTACTCAGAGCCTTTGGCCAGATGTACTCATCCACAAATATAAAAATAGTCATCACTTCTTCAAATCTTGTTTATAAGTTGTTTATGTACTTAATAAGAATTTAGTTTTATTGTGTAAATTAATTTTTTTATTTGGAAGAGACTCAAAAGACTATTTGGCCAAGTCCCTTATTTTACCCATGAGGAAGTTAAAGGCCAGATAAATGTGGTGATTAGCTCAGATTCCTACTTAGAATATATCTGAGACCAGACAGATTCTAGGACCCACTGTGCCTCTGAGTGTGTCATATATCCATATGTGTTTAAGCCCATTTAAATTTTATTTTCCTTAAAATATATGTGAGCATCTCTAAAATAGTGATTATTTTGAAAACAGAAATTTACAATTGACCTATGAATATGGGTATAACCCAAATTTCATTTTTGTGTATACATTATTTCATCCACAAGAAGTACTATCTGACCACAGAAATTGGTACCCAGCTGAACAGACTCATGTAGTAACGCAGAAAATGGACACATGCCAGCTACCTCATTCCACCAATGTATCTTAAGAATTCTACCCATTGTGGTAAACAGAATAGATTCCCATAGGTGCCATGCCTAATCCTGGAAACTGTGACTATATTATTCCATGATAACAAGGTCGTTGGCAATGTAATTGAGGTTCCTAATCACGGACCTTAAGAAGATTGTTCTGTGTTCTTTAGGTGGGCTCCATCTAATCACACGAGCCTTTAAGAGCAGATAATGTTCTCTGGCTGCAGTGAGAGATACAAAGCAGAAGGAAGTGTCAGAGAGATTGCAAGCGATGGGAGGGTGTGACATGTGGTTACTCTTTCTGAGATGTAGTGGCCTCATTCAAGGACTAAAGAGAAGCCTCTAGAAGCTGAGGGCAGCCCTCACCTAGTAGTCAGCCCGGAAACGGAAACCTCAGCGATATTTCTCAGGATCTGAGCTCTACAGCAGCTGGATGAGCTTGGAAGTGGGTTCTCCCCCGGAGCTTCCAGAAAGGAGCATGGCTCCTCAACACCTTAAATTTGAGACCAGGAGCAGGGAGCCACCTAAGAATGATGCATGGAATCTGCTAGATCTGTGGTAACTTTTACACAGTAGCAAAATTGGTGTTACAATTTTTCATTCAATTCCAAACAACTATTTTTTTAAAAAATATATATGTATTTACTGATTTTTTTTTTTTTTTTTTACAGAGTGGAAGAGAGAGGGATAGTTAGAAACATTGATGAGAGAGAAACATCAGTCAGCTGCCTCCTGCACACCCCCTATTGGAGATGTGCCCGCAACCAAGGTTCATGCCCATGACCAGATTCGAACCTGGGACTCTTGAACTCTCAGGCAGATGCTCTATCTACTGAGCCAAATGGGTTAGGGCTCAGACAACTCTTTTTGCAGCACTTCGTAACAGCTCACAAACTGCAATACTTCGGATACCCATCCCCCGCAAGCAAAAGTCAGCTTTCAAGGTAAAGTGCACTATTCATTGTCTTTATACATAGGGTACTTCCCCCACTAAATGTATACACACATCACATCTGATAGATCAATTGATATTTTATTCTTTTTAGATTTAACTCATTGGAAGGAATAATTTTTCAAAGTGTGTATACATTTTTTGGGACACCCTGCATTTTCTTTATCATTTAACACATGTAAAACTGCCAACATTTTAATTAAACTTCTACCTTTGTGTGTGTGTGACTGATAAAGTTTTTTTGGTTTTGTGCCTCTAATCCCATTTCCCCCAAGAGTTGTGGCTTTTATTGCACCATTTTGTATAGCATGAAGACTGTTAAGAATGCATATGTTAATATACCCATATAGATATATATTTTTCCCTCTACCCATCTTAGGTCCATTGGCTAGACCCTGTAAATTAGACTGACAAAGAACAGATTAGCAAGAGAAAAAAATAAAAAAGTATATTAACATGTGCATCATACATAAATACATGTAGAAATAGTATTGATGAGTAACTCAAAGGGGTGGTCAGAACTTCAGCTTACATAATATTTTAGCAAACAATAATAATTTTGCAGATAAATGGCAGGACCAAAAAAACAAATAAATAACAACAAAAAACAAACAAACAGGACTTTGATCTTCTAGGGGCAAATTGTGGGAAAGCTAATAATAGAAAGGGCTAGTTTTAGCAAGGTTTGTCACATAAATTCCTCTGGTGCCATCTCTGAACTAATAAGAATGAAATGGAGTAGTCTCCACAGTTAATTTTTGTTTTTCTTGGTAGAGATAGGATGGGGGACTACTTTACAAATTTATGTCCCGCTTTCAGACAAAGAGGAGAGGGCAGAGAGCTTTTCTTCTATTGCTTCTTCTCAATGCCCTCACCTTGAAATACTCCCATGCTAAGTGGCATATATTAGGGGCACACAATCTGTTGCCCTTCAGGTTCTTCCAGGTTCTATGTATTAGGTCTGGGATTACGGATCTGTTGGCTCAAGTCTGAAGTTATACACACTAATTTCAGGACACAATTACTCCATGTAAAATTTCTTGCTTCTAAAGCTTTGTGGGTGCTCCTGCGTTGACATAGTTTTACTCTCCACTTCTCCTGGGAAATGCCTACTTATCATTCAGATATCTGTAAAATGTTGTATCTTAGGAGACAGCTGTCCTTTGTCCCATAAGTAAGAGTTAGGTGGCTTCTAAGGCTCCCATAATAGCCTCTACTGTCCATGTAATGACTCACCTCATATTTAAGTTGCTCATGTGTAATTTTATATTCCTAGTGGGTTACAAACTTAAGAAGAAAGATAACACATCAGTTTAGCTCTCATTTTGGTATATTAACACTCTGGCTTAGTGCCTAACACATAACAGACATATAACAGACATGCAATTGACAAGTGTTGAACGAAAATTGAATACATGGTTGAAAATACAAGCAGGTCAATACTATGTTTGTCCCTATATTCTCACAATGTGCATAGCTGAGCAGATAGAATAATATTTTCCTTAAATTCCCTGTAATGTTAGAACCTTTAATAAAAGTATATATATATATATATATATATATATATATATATATATATCTTTTATATATATCTGTGACTTAAGTGCTTAAGTGTGTGGCATTAAGCAAAATAATCATGGAGAGATAGAACCTAGAATTAGAAATGTTCCTTATCTCTTTAGATCAGAATTCAGGTATAATATTTTCTGAGCTTTATCACTGCTGAACATGGATGAGGATGAAATTAGCTCCCTCATTTGGCTTTGTAGCTCTTCCAAGGTGGCTGTGATGATGCCTCAATTTATGAGCAATCCAGGCAGGAGGGCTTACTCAACCTGCAAAGTGCCTACAAAATATATGAAATGTTTATGACTCAAGTTGAAAATACTGCATGTACTAAAAATGTTCTGGGTCACATTCAAATGATTGAGTGGTCTTAAAAATCTATTGACCTCAGAATTTGTTGCAGGAGAGAAAAGTCAGATAAATTGTTTGGTATTTTGCAAATAGTTTTCGGTTTCAGTGTGACTAGGGGCTAGAAGACATGCAGAAAATCATGAAAGACAGAATAGTCCCCATGGTATATTTCAACTATATTCTCATAGGATTTATTTGTCTGAGAGTTAATATTTGGATTCGTTTTACCTTCAGTGAACCACAAATTGAAAACATTTCTGTAGCCAACAGTGAGAATGGAAGAGGAACAATAAAGAAAGGGTCCTTATTCTTAGAGGATGTATATTCTTAACAGGACAGAACGCAAGTCTGGGAAGGACAGCAGCCAAGGAAGAACAGGGCATGACTGGGAGCTGAACCATGTGGCCCAAACTCAGAAACGAGACAGGATTTCAGAGAAGAGAAGGAGATATGGTGACTGGAACACTCAGAAGGAACACTCCACTAGCTGATCTCTTTGCTCAGATTAAACAAAAAAACACGGAGCCAATGGTTTGTGACTGGGGCAGCTGCTCGCTGGGAGCCCACATGAGTCAGCTGACTTTGCATGCACCAAACCACCAGCGGCTCATGAAAAATCTGCCAGCCACGCCTGACCTTGATTGCAATTAAGGCTGGAGCCAAGGAATGGAAAGTGGGGTTCCTGCTTTCCCATCCCCTCCTCCACTCTTTCTCTCTAGATCCCAGATGAGGGGAGAGTTCTGCTTTCACCGCTGAGCTCAGGGGAATACACGCGATCTTTAAGGCATGCAATAGCAGCAACCATATGTAAGGGCACACACCCTTATACCTGCAAGGAGATTGTCGCCAGATGGTACGAGGGAACCTTCCTCCAGGTCTGGAGCCAGATCCCATTAAGCTGTTCCATCGAATGGCCCTGCACAGTGACGGTGGACCATCGCAGGGCACAGATGGAGGAGAAGGTTAGAGGGCTGTGGAACGTGTGCATTTTCCCAGCGTGCCACAATTACGGAAACATCTGTGCTAAATATTTTCAAGCTGACGCACTGTAAAAATTGGCCATGTTCAATAGCACTCGCTGTCTTCTCTGTCCCCCGGTGAGAAAGCTTCCATGATTGCATCGGGACGGCAGCAGAAGGCTTGTACCTATGCTGATTGCTTGCTGTTTAAAGGGGCCTCATTTGCATGATGCTGTTTGTGATGTTCTTTCCGTATCCCTCCTCCTCTCTTTTATTTTTTTGCTTGCAAATAGAAACTGAAAGGGAAATGAAACCACTTACTGCACTTGTCATTGAAATGTGTCCCCGGGCTCAGCTAATGGGATGGCCTGGGCTGGGGCGAGGAGAAGAGGAGCGATCAAGTCTCTGGACAGTAATTGTGGGCTGTGCAGCCTGTTAATTCTGATGATATGGAACGGGATGACTGGCTGCCTCAGCATTTGCTCAACAAGCATGCCACCCCTTCGCTCCACCAAAGTGAAGTTCGCAGTATTTTTTTCTTATATGACTTTTACCTTCAAGAGGCTTGTGAGCATGGGGAGTGCTCTGCAGTGTGAACATGCATAAGCATCGCCTGGAAGTCTTGCCGAGGACAGATTCTCATTCAGTAGGTGGACAATAGGACCAAGATTGGGCATTTCGGGCAAGCTCCCAGGTGGTGCTCCTGCCGCTGGCATAGGGCCACACTTCACAGGGCCACGTGGTAGACCCTGCCATTGCAAGACCAACATTTGCTATTGTCCCTGAACAGGAATTTCAAATGTTCCTTGTAAATACTTTAAACAAAAAGCACCTAAGAGAGCTCCATCTTGCAAGGATGTCCGTTTTCAATCTGTCGCAAATTTACTTTTACTCATCAGGCACCATTTCATAAGCCTGTTTTGTTCACCTACTACATGTGAGCTGTCTTTTCTGGAACTAAAGTCAGTTGAAGACAACAGACAAGTAGTGCACTAGGGAAAGCAAGCAAAGAGGTAGCATGGAAGAGAGGACAGAGAATGAGTTTAGGGATGAGGCAGAATTGGCTGCAACTCTGCCCAGCCAGCATGGCTCAGTGGTTGAGAATCGACCTATGAACCAGGAGATCATAGTTCAATTCCATGTCTGGGCATATGTCCGGGTTGCAGGCTTGACCCTCAGTGTGGGGTGTGCAGGAGGCAACTGATCAATGATTCTTTTTCATCATGGGATGTTTCTATCTCTCTCTCCCTCTCCCTTCCTCCCTAAAATCAATAAAAATATATTTAAAAAATAAAAGTATGTAACTCTGTGCTAATTCCTAATTACCCCAAATCAATAAAATGGACATAATCTTATTCTTAGAATGTTGAAAATATAAAGCATAGTATTTATTACATCATGATTATGTGCTAAAAATGTCTGTTTTTCTATTTCTGACATATAAAAATAAACACAAAATAAAACAAAACAAGAAACAAGTTGTACAAAGATGTCTGTCACTAAAAAAACAAATTAGGTGACTAAGGAGCTTACAATTTTATAGAAGAGATAAAATCAAGAGGATAGGTGACTGCTGAACTGTTCTGAAGGCAGAATGTGACAAATTCTAGAAGACAAATGTTAAGAAGGTGCCACGGAAATTAAGGAAATTGGCTTTTGTGGCATTTGAGTTAAGACAAAGGCGAAGTGGCTTTACAGTAAGTAGGGGAGGGAAGAAAAGTGTTCTTATACCAGGTTTGATGAAGGTTAGCGAGGTGTGGAACACTGTAGTAAGTATAAGCTAAGAGCAGTAAACTGGCAAACGTTTAGCAAAACCTTTTATTCAGATTCCTTCAGGCCTCCCCTCTCCCCTCTCCCCCTCCCCTCTCTTCTTTGGAGATAAGGGTGCTCCTTTCCTTTGGGGAGAGGGCGGGGACCTCTACAGGAGGGTCTTATGCTCTGCCAGTGTCCAGGGAGATGAAGGGGCTGGGGCCTTGTAATTGCCATTTTCCTGCTGCTTGAAATATTCCATATGCCAAAGTACCATATTTTTTGAGTAGCATGTCCTAAACTCCATCAATAACATAGACCTTTCATTTTATAGCAACCTACACAGAGGAATCAGAGGATCTGTGCCCTATGCTGGCTATGAAAGGGCCAAGTTGAGTTACTGCCACTGATATAAAACACAGGTCTGTATCATACATAGACCAGAATGCAAATGGGAAGTATAACGTCATAATTCTGATGCAAATTCTAAAGCACTTCTCTGGGAAAATAAAGGTGATAATGAGAAGCACCTAATGCAGAGCCATTGAATACAAATTTTCAGCTAGTTCCCTGAGGAGTAAGTACTACAAAGTAGGCAAAAATATCCCTGTTCTGGAACAATTACAACCCATGAAGTAACGTATTTCACCCACAGTTAGAGAGGACATCACAGAAGGTTACCTCCTATTTGTGTTAAAGGCTTTTCAAGGAGGACAGAATGTTTTAATCCAATGGACCACATTAGAGCAATGCTAATGTTTTCATTTTACTTTAGTTTAGAATATTTATATCACATGGTGATTTTATGTGTAATAAATATATGTTATATGTAAATAATATCTCACTGGACAGTAGAAAAATAAAAATAAGTAGAGTATGCTTAAATATAGAGTTCTCAGTTGTGGTCTAATCTTGCGAAAATACATGTAAATAATTTTTTAAACTATGAACTTCTATACATTTTTTTTTAAATTAGCATGACTATTTGTAGTGTTTTTCCTGGTATCTCCACTAGTATTATCTCTGCATTTTTTAAAATGTGTATAAAGAACTAGTATAAACATTAGGAATTGGTGAAAGTGAAAAATGATGAGTAGTTGAAAACAGAAGGAAGTTCAGAATTTAAGATCTTAGAGGCCAATTATCTAGTCTTGTACTTGTTTGTAATGGAGATATCAAGGAAAACCAAACATCAATGATGAGATTTATTTATCAGCTGGCTTATGCATACTCCACACCTGGGATCAAGCCCACAACCCAGGCATGTGCCCTGACCGGGAATTGAACCGTGACCTCCTGGTTCATAGGTCGATGCTCTACCACTGAGCCATGCCAGTCAGGTTCAATTTTTTGTATTTAGAAATTTTTTGGAGAAATGTCTTTAGCATAGAACCTGCCACAGTGTGTGCTCAGACAAGGCATTTCTTTCCTCTCCCAACGCCCCAATTCTTTTCTTCTTACTGAAAGTTTATTTTACTACATGTTTTCCTTTTTTCCAGCTCATTCTAAATGAATTGTCTACCACTTTGTTTGGTGGGTACATATTAATATTTCTATATTATAAAATTTTGTGATATTCAGTTTATCTTTAAATTTTGTAGAATTAATCTAAGAAGCAAATTACACTTTTAAAAATTATTCCTAGTTTATTTTCTATTTTAATTCCTATGACAAATACAATATGTTGCTACATTTTAGTTTGGATTTTATCAGCCAAAATTCCACATACCCACCCATTCCATATTTTTTTCACCATAAGCCTCCAAAATATTCTATGCACTCCTTAGCAACTCTTCACATGAATATCAGCTGGAAAACATTTGCTAAAATCCCACTGCGTCTGAGGAGCTGTGATGGACACAGCCCAAGAATCCAAACTAAATAAGAACAGGTCTTTGCCTCAAGGAATATCCTCACGTTGCTTTACTTTGTGATGGAGAAAGAGAAGCCCACTGCCTCCACCTGCATAGGAGTATGTTCCAATCAGTGGCTCAATCAGTGGATGCAGAAAAACACCTTTAAACCTCTTCTACATGATTATAAGATGTTTTACCGGAGTAGCTGGCTCTGGAAATTTACTTTGAAAGTCCGAGTATTCTTAGTCCCTTGTGGAATTACAGATAATTCTGGTTGGAGGAAAAAATACTCTGTTATACTTTCTGAATATCAGGCAGAAGACCCTCATATGGACATACTGGGCTGTGCCACACAAACCAGTCATTTCAAATGTTCAACATCTTACAATAGGTAGTGGCTGAGTCCTACTGGACTGAGGCCAAATCTGGGCAGTGGTGGCTTTTGCCAGAGAGAGAGCGAGAGAGCAGGTGTTTTATCCTCCTCCTAGTGAGAAATTTGATAGAGGGCCTCCAGAATTTAAAGGGAAATTGATCATTGACACACTGCTTCAAGTGGTGTGGGGGGTTTAGTTTATTGACAAGTCAAGTCCCCAATCTTCTTAACATTTCTTGCTCTTCTCTGAACTTTTCACTAGTTGTCAACCTCTTTGAGGGTCCTGGGAGGCTGGAATGGAATACAATATCTTTAATGGAAACTGACCTAGTACTAAACAAAGGGACCTTTAACCACCTTACCCAACAAGGTGGCATTTCACTTTCTTGGAAGACATAGTCCAGTCCATGTTAATATTAAATTTTCACCTAACACATCACCATTCTCTAGAGCAGTGGTTCTCAACTTTCTAATGCCTCAACCCTTTAACACAGCTTCTCATGTTGTGGTGACCCCCAACCATAAAATTATTTCTGTTGCTACTTCATAACTGTAGTTTTGCTACCATTAATGAATCGTAATGTAAATATCTATGTTTTCTGATGGTCTTAGGCTCTACAGGTCACGACCCACAAGTTGAGAACCACTTCTGTAGAGCCTAAGACAGAAAACACAGATATTTACAATTCATTAACAGTAGCAAAATTACAGTTATGAAGTAGCAATGAAAATAATTTTATGGTTGGGGGTCACCACACCATGAGGAACTGTATTAAAGGGTTGCAGCATTAGAAAGGCTGAGTACCACTGCTCTAGAGAGTTCTTGTGATATTGTGATTTCTCATAAGAAATACAGATTTAGTCTTCCTTCCTATGTTTGAGCCAGAGCTCCTAAAAGCCTTGAAGTTTCCTAAGTGCTGAGAGCAATAAAGGTTTGTTTGTTATGATGGGGCAAGAAAAATAATCTTCTTTACTCTTCTAGGTGCTTGGCTGAGATCCCCTTGTAATAAAAGACAGATCAACAGGAAAAACAAGCAAACAGAAGTTTAATAACATGCGCACCTCCTGTGTGGATGGGAAAGACCCAGGGACACAGAGCAACTCGCTGGAATGGCCCAAGCCACCACCTTAAATACCCTCCTCAGCTAAAGATAAAGATGCTGGGGGTGGGGGTGGGGGAGGCAGGGAGCCAGTTAAGGGAGATTATCAGACAAAGCACAGACACAGTTATTACGCAGATTTAATCCATGCTTTCATTTTTTGAGATTTAGTCCTTCTCTTCCTGGTATAGAGAGGCAGACACACTTACACATGGAGATCTCCCTTTCAAATGGAAATGGCTCTTAAAAAGGAGTAACTTCTACTTTAGTTTTCAGAGCCCCTCCTATTCTGCTGGGGGTTTTGTTGTTGTTTGGTTGTTTTTGTTAATCCTCACCTGAGGATATTTTCCCATTGATTTTTAGAGAGAGTGGGGATGGAGGGGGAACAGACAGAGAGAAACTCTAATATGAGAGAGATGCATAGATTGGTTGTCTCCTGTAGGGACCCTACCAGGGCCTGAGATCAAGCCTGCCACCGAGGTATGTGCCATTGATTGGAACTGAACCCAGACCCTTCAGTCCGCAGGCCAACACTCTATCCACTGAGCCAAACCAGCTAGGGCTATTCTGCTATTTCTTAAAAACTACCAGCCTAGCTCTACCCAGTCTGGCTCAGTGGATAGAGCATCAGCCTGAGGACCTAAGGGTCCTGGGTTCCATTCTGGTCAAGGGCATACACCTTGGTTGCAGGCTCCTCCCCGGCTTGGGCGCTGGTCTGGGTGTGTACAGGAGGCAACCCATGGAATGTTTCTCTCATATGGATGTTTCTCTCTGTCTTTCCCTCTCTCTTCCACTCTCTCTAAAAATCAATGGGAAAATATCCTTGGGTGAGGAATAATAATAATCATCATCATCATCATCATCAGCCTAAAGAGAAGGACTAATTCTCAATTATTATCATGCCAAACAGACATATTTTGGGGGGACAAATTCTGTTCCTCTTCAATATCTTAATGAGGTGTCTTTTGGACAGCCCCTAAGATTGGGGGTTTCCAGAAACACCAGTCCTGTGATGAGAGGGTTGGAACACTCAGTCCCAATCTCCTAGCCTCTGGGAGAGAGGCAGAAGGAGCCTTTTCCTTATTATCGCTCACACGCTGCGCTAGGTTATGTATGGACCACAGGACGGCTGCTGCACCAGGCGAAGCAGAGCGCACTTAGAAGCTCCCCTCCACTCAGCTGCCCTGGAAGAGGCCCGCTGCTGTCTTTCCAGGCTGTGAGCAACCTCCCTGCAGGAGTAAGAGATGCTAAGACCTCCTTTCAGGACAAGAGTGGGGACACTGACTAGAGTGAGGACAGAACAGCATCGAGTCACCAGCAACAGGGAAGGAAGGGGTGACCTGCCCATAAAGGACCCGAGATTTCCGGTCAGAGTGTAAGGTTGTACGAGGGGACAGAGCGCCTGCCGGTGTGCCTGCCGCAGAACGGGGATCTCTTGAGAAAAGCAGGAGAAGACGCATGTTTCTTTCTCTCTCATGACAACTAACTCTCTATCCCTAAAGATAGCGCAGGGGAGCTGACAAACGGGCCTGGATTGTAGCGGCGACTGCACAGGAGCAATGAACACCACGCAGCCCTGCATCTAGGCCTCGGCCTGGACTGTGGGACCCCAGGCTCCCCCTGGAAGATCTGCCTGAGTGTAGACCCAACACTTTAGTGGAGAGAGATGATTCCTCTTGCCTTCGCCCACAGTTTGGAGTCGTCTCTTTAATCAGTGACACTGATGTCCCTTTAAACGCTGCATTAGATTTTTCTACAGCTGGCAGTAAACCCTGCAAGAGATGTTCATGAACCTGGTAATTAATATTCTTCTTCACATAAGCCCCATGTAGGGCGTACATCTTTCTCTTCCCTCTTGTGTGAGAGAGAAAATGAAATGTGCTTTTTCCCAAAGAATGACCTTTTCTTATGTTTCTTATTTACACAAAGACTTTATGACCATGACCGTGTTTTGTTCTCCGCCGAACAGATCACGTGTTAAACTAAAAGGCTTTTGATTACTTGGCTCAGCCAAAGACCTCACTGAAAGGTCAACAAAATATACTGACCTCTGACCTCCTCCTAAAATGAATGCGTAGGCGCCCCTCCCTTGGTCTTGTCTGAACTGAAACCCAATGCCTGTCACCCAGGCCTGCTGGCCCGAGCAGGGGAGGCACTGTGGGCCTCACCCCAGTTCTCAGAGCTTAGCAGCAGGACAAGAGATCCCCAAAGAAAGAGCGAAGAGAAGCACCTCAGAGCTGCAGACCATGTCTAATCCTTGTTGTACAAAAAGAAAAATCAAGATTTCAATGCCTCCCCCCCGCCCCAGTGCCCCTGCCAGTTATTGTGAAACATTGGTAAGTTGTGATTTTTTAATCAATCTAACAATTTTAATAAAATGTTCCTGTGGTGGCAGAATGTCCATTTCACCTTCCTCTGTTCTTTTATAAATGCCAGTGAGAGTAATGGTATTGTCAGGGTCTATAATTGGTCTCTATATGTCCCCCCCTCCATGTTAAATACCACAAAGAGACCAGTTTGAAATGATAGCAAAATTCTTCTGGTCCTCACTGCCCAAAACATGTCATGAGCTTTAGAAAATAAAGATTTACTTGGAATAAACATTTCTAGGAGAGAAGTCAGAGGAAACATCGATCGGCTACTTAAGGTATTTTCCGACGTATAAGACGACCAAAAATAAGGGGCAAAAGACCAAAATTGCACAAAAATTACCTGCAGATCTTGACGGCAAAGTAAGTCTTTTCTTTTAAGTGGGGGGTAGTCTTATACAGCAAATATAGGCCTAAACTTAGGTATTCCTCAGAGACGCAGCTAGTGCAGTGATTTCATATCAGGACCAAGAACAAACACATCTGGGCTTGAATCTCCACCACCAGGACCAGACAAACTACTTAACTTCTCTGAGCTTCACGGAGATATTAAATTAGACCCCGGCCCCCTGCCAGTTTGAGTAGTCTCTCAAGTATCAGGGCTCTTGCAAAAATAGAGCAAGGATGAGAAATTTATTTTATTTTTAATAAACTCTTACATTAGCATATGTCAGGCAATGTTCTAAGCACTTTACAAATGTCATCTCAAATTATCATTATTGGAAACCTTACCTCTGTGCTATTTTTTTTAAAGATCTTTTTATTGACTTCAGAGAGGAAGGGAGAGGGAGAGGGAGATAGAAACATCAATGATGAGAGAGAATTATTGATCAGCTGCCTCCTGCATGCCCCACACTGGGGATTGAGCCCATAACCTGAGCAGGTGTCCTGACCAGGAATCGAACCTCCTAGTTCATAGGTCAATACTCAAGCACTGAGCCACATGAGCTGGGCCCTATGTACCATTATATTCTACATTTTACAGGTGAAGAAATGAGCACAGGTAGGTCAAGGTGGGGCCTGGGATCCAGGGTAGGCGGCCTCACTGCAGGCCGAGGACCGTCTCTTTACCATAGCCCATGAAATTGTAAAAACACTGGTTCAAGCAATTAAATATGTTTCTACAGCAAGAAGATATAAAGCGTTTAATATGCTAATAGGGCTTGGTGAATCCCCAAGAAATGTATATGGTAATCAGGGTTTCTCAGTTTCACTGAAGAATTGAAAAAATCCTACCGAGAGCCCTCTCTGAGGAATTGCACTCCTTGGGAAAGTCTCTGGGGAAGGAAGCAATAGCAGTTTAAATCATATAGATTTGGCTCCTATCAAACAGCTTCATTAGCAGATTCGAAAAGGAAATAACTCTAAACGACTTAATTTCAAAGATGCTGCATCCACACTTTAGGCAAATTATACTGCAAGAGTTTGGAGGTGAAGAACGGAGAGTTTTAGAAATGTTTAAAATGCCAGTATGAAAAGCATTTCTCTTAGCCTTGATGAATGTAACTTTCAACATCAGTCTGCTTGGGCGTATTTGAGATTCCAGGGCACAGCTTGCAATTCTGAGCACCGTTATCCACTCTGGGTAATTGTTTCCCTCCCACCCAAGTCCCTAGAATGTCAGCTGACAGAGCTGTTTCCACTTCCCTTATAAACCGTTATAGTTATGACTCCTATTAGGCAATTGATCCATTAACTTTCCAACGTGCTGCATTTCAAGGCTGGCTAAAATATTTGCTCTTCTATAATCTCATTAAGAGATCCTCGGAGCATTCTGGGTGATATGATCTACATGAATACTGATTTAGTAATCGGGAGGGCTGCTGAGGCTTAGCTGGGAAAGTCATAGACAACACACCGTTATAATTACAAACACGTCCATAATCCTTCAGCGTTTACAAAGCGCCTTCTCCAACGTGATCGTCAATCAAATTGAAACAGGAGAAGCATCAATGTCCTCATTTAGTGGATGAAAACTTTAAAAGCCAGAAAATAAGAAACTTATCGAAACTCATACAAATAGAAGTTAGCAAAAATAGGACATTCTTTTTACTTATTTATTCTAGATACCCTATACTTAATGCTGTTTCGTAATTTGGGTAAAAAACAAATTATACCTTAAGATGATATATACTTTTCATTTTAAAGGAGGGTTATATCTAAATATGTAATTAATACAAAAGGTATTAACACAAGAATGGATAAGAATCGTTCAAATGTCTCATTTCTTTTGTCAGCTTGTTTTTAAATAAATTGACTGGGAAGAGTAAGCAATTTCCAAATTTGCTGTCTTGCAGTGGGTTCTATTCTTTTAAAAATATTTTTGTTGATTTCAGAGATGAAGGGAGAAGGAGAGAGAGATGGAAACATCAATGATAGGAGAGTGTCATACACCAGCTGGTTCCTGCATGCTCCTCTCCCTCCCCCCCCCCCCACCCTCACTTGGGATGGAGTGTGACCATCAATATACTTTGAAAAAGCTTCTCAGGTGATTGTAAGGCACAGCCAGAGAGCTAAGACCTGCTGGACAAGATGACCCTAATGTCTGGTCCAGGGAGATGGTTAAGAGAATGAGCACTGCCTTAGATGGAGCTGGGTTTGAATCTTAGTCTCCCCCTGTGGGCTGCATACACTTGGGCATGTTTTCACTTTTTTTTTTTTTTTTGTTAATTCTCACCCAAGGATAACTTTTCATTAATTTTTAGAGAGAGTGAAAGAGAGAGGGAAACGTTGATGTGAGTGAAACACTTCAACTGGTTGCCTCCTTACACACCCTAACCAGGGCCTGGGCTGGGGAGAAGCTGAAACAGAGGTACATGCCCTTGACCAGAATTAAACCTGGGACCCTTAAGTCTGCAGGCTGATGCCCTATCCATTGAGCCAACCCGACTAGGGCTAAAGCTTTTTATGAGTAAAATGTGTGTTTCTCCCCTGTATCCATGCATCTGAATCCCTAATATAAGGCAGGAATATGGAAGAAAAGGAAAGAAGGAAGATAGGATGGGAGGGAGGGAGGAAGGAAATGTGGAAATTCAGAGACATCCTTGTCCTAAATGTAAATGCATTAACTGTGTCTTCCTTGGTTACCTCTTCCCCTGAGCCCACCACCTCATCCAAAAGTCATCATCACATGCTCTCTAACCCGCCCTTCTTCGAGTTCATTCCTGGCTGAGTTTCGCTTAATAGCGCAGAGTTCAGAGAATCAGTTTTCCCATGCTATTGTGCTTCATGCCCTGGGCATATGTATGTTTAGTGCAGAAGAAGTCATTTCTGTGCCAAGGATATTTGTAGCTATTAGAAAAATGGGTTATACTTCAAGGGATTTATAGGAAAGGGCACTTAATTAAGGATTTGAGGACTATACAATTCATAGTTATTGAACACGCTCTTGGCAAAGGTGCTAGATTTTGTCGCCAGGGTAGGAGGTATAATATTTCCTCATTAAGTAAATGTGCTTTCACAAGATACTTGGTTACCTCTAGTAGATAAAGGGGCAGACTGCCTTCTACTTTCATGCCTTAGATCAATCATCCTATGTCTCTTCATCATGAATGTCAATATAACACAAAAGGAGCCAATGATGTTCATTTGGGCAGGTAATAGGAGATAGTTGGGTGATAATACATAGATGGAACCCCAAAATAGAAGCTTGCCTGAGAACTAGCAAAGAAGTGTCTTATTTCACTTCAAATGCTGATTTCTTGGAATCACATTGTTTTGCACAGAAAACATTATATTTTTCTCCTTATACTGAGGTTACTTTTCCCTAAAACATTTGGGTAGTTCAGAAGGTGGGCCCTAGTGCCTGTGTGTGCATCTTGCTTTCCCCATTAAGAGAAAGCATAAGCCTGAGGCATTACTTAAGCTTTATCAGCTTTGTTTCCTTATTTCTTTAATTGTGATCATAGGAATAATGCCTACTTTTTAGTATGTTGTGGAAAGACAAATGAGCAAATGTGTGCAAGATGCCATGGTGCCTAGTATGTAATGAATAAAGAATGCTAGTTTATATTAAAATATGCAGCTGCGTTCAATGCATGAACATAAGTACTAAAAGGGGGATCTATGAAACAATCCATACTAAGATCACAGAATTATCAGCGATTCTTGGTTTCCCATTTTCTTCAAGCACATCTCCTTACAGTGTAAATAGTTTTCATCCAGGAAAGAAACAACACTAGCCTAACTGAAAAATAATTTATTTTTTGAAAATATGTTTTTATTGGTTTTTAGAAAGAGAGGAAGATATATATTGATGAAAGGGAAATATTGATGGTCTGTATCCTGCACAGCCCGGCTGGGGATAGAGCCTGCAACCTGGGCATGAGCCCTGATGGGAAATTGAATCAGCGACCTATTGTTGCATGGGTTGTTGCTCAACCACCGAGCCACAGAGGCTGGGCTGGAAAATAATTTCTAAAACAAAACAGACAATATTTCTCAGATTAAAACATATAGACAGTAAAGAGAGAAAAAATGTTTAAGGAAGTCTGACTCTTTTGAATATCTCCAGATATATGTTGATCAAAGAACCTGCAAAGTATAAAAGAATTATCATGAAGTGTAGTAAATTCTGATTGGGAAGTAGAGAAAGTTTTAGTAACATAAAAATAGGGCGCTCCAACCAGGATGGTGTGCTTGGTCCAGAGGAGTTTTAAGGAAAACTTTATAAAGTAAAACTTAGGACCTTCAGAATGTATAGGAAAGAACTAGACCAAGAGGGTATGGTGCTGGGCGGAATTTATGGGTAGGGGGGGGAGGTTGATATTTCGGGCAGAAACAGAGTATTTGAGCATTAGAGGTAAAATACATGGAATCTTCAAGGAACTCAATACATTTCACTCTCGATGGAGCACAGATGGATGTGAGGCAATATGAGAGTTAAGGTAGGAAAAGGGAAATGGGCTTAACTAAAGCACGTATATTTAAGAGTTTGGAGACTATCCTAAGGGCAGTGATCTAATTTGCATTTTATGAAGAAGGGTTACTGAAGATAGGAGAAGAGACAGAAATTAGTTACAAAATGGAATCACCCAGATCAATTAAGAGATGGAAGCAACAATGCAGAAAATGAATAATGATGAGATGAAGGCTTAATAGGGAGATGGTGGGAGGGATGGAAAGACACAGATCGGTTCGCTATTTGGGAGGCTGGGAGGGCGGGTCCTCTCTGTGATCTGCCTGGATGGCCTCAGAAGCAGAGATGCTCCAGGGAGCAAGGCTGGGGATGGGGCCATGGGAGGACTGGCTGAAGTGGAATGAGAAAGATCATCCTTGAGGATGCAAATGTCAAGGCATAAAGGGAGCTTTTGGTGACGCAGAAGTCCCCGAGGGTGGTAGAAGGGCTTAGTGAGAAGAAGATCGCCAGTCAGATGCTATTTTACAACTTTAAAGGAATGCAGAGAAGGTGGTTAAAATGTCAGTGCTTGAGAATAAGAGAGAGGAATTGTATTATTTTATATCAGGTGCCTCTAAGGCATGTGGAATCTGGCACATGCGTAGAGGATGATGGTATGAGTGAGAGAGTAGGAAGCAAGGAAGGCATCAAACGTATCTTTTCAATTCTGGGGGCAGGAAGGGCTAGACGGAGCCAGCTTCATATGAGCAGCTTTACAATGAGCTCTGATGAGCTCATGGTTTGCTCTGAGCGCCCATTGCCTGACATACCCCAGCCATACCCACAGGCTCCTCCTCACACTCCTCCCACTTGCCATTGATGCGGGATTGGAGGTGACTGGAGGGAATGAACTGAATGAGTTTGTTGCAAATAAAATGGGGCTCCAGAATGCTCAATGGGTAGGGAACATAAATTCTTCACCTTGCTGTTCGCTGTTAATTTTGGTTTTCTTTGTGGACATCGTATTTAACATTAACCTCAGTCAGATAGCGTACAGCCCAAGTTCCTTCCTTCCCAAGATTCCCAACTGTTCGTTTTGTCTGTATTTTTGTATTTTGGGCCACTTCCCATCCCATTGTACTACCCCTCCCAAGTCCTCTGTTCTTTTGACTCTATGTAACAGACTTCCTCATTTCATGCAACAGTCTTCTAATCTGCTTGTTCTGATTTCAGGGTAGATTCTAAGACTGTACAAAGTTTTATGATTTTATTTTAAATTTAACTTTCTGAAGTCAAAACACCGAACTAAAGTTCAGCTAGCAAATTCAATTTGACTTATAATTCTAGAAAAGCAATAATATTTAAGAGGACTTTGGATACAATTTGGTCACATTTCAAAAGATAGCTAAAACATTTTAAACAGAATTTATAAATAACCAATATTTTAGACTCACATTAAGCATTTTTATTTTCTGTAAAAAACTCTTATCAAATATTAGTCATTTAAAAAAAATCCAAAATACTAACTTATAAATATACAATTTAAGCTTTCATAGATGATCATAATATACTGTACATAAACTTAGCAAGATTTATACTTACAAATCACCATTCTGAATCAATCATTCAACAACATTTTAAATTGGATTGACAAGGCTGTCACTCAGACATGCCAGATTTTATTGAATTTCACATATACAAAAAAGAAATGATGTATAGATTTCATTCCATGTAAGGTAAGATAAATATACCTTAATTTACTTCTCTTAAAAATAGATCTGTACTTTATTCTAAATAGCCCTTGAGCTTAAATATGCATCCACACTATGAAATGCATACATGACCAAAGTGACATATGGCTGGAATTTTGGGCTGGTCATGATCTCTGGACTTCTGAAGTCCAGTTCAATTTTCATTACTTGAAACTAAGTCAAATATCATCCCAAATTATTCCCAGTATTGTCTTATCATTTTACTGAATGAATTCTTTTTAAAATATATATATTTATTGATTTCAAAGAGGAATGAAGAGGGAGAGAAAGAGAGAGAAATATCAATGGTGAGAGAGAATCATTGATAGGCCGCCTCCTGCACACTGCCATTATGGATCGAACCTGCAATCGGGGCATGTGCCCCTGACTGGAATCAAACATGGAACCTTTCAGTCTGCAGGCCAACACTCTATCCACTGAGCCAAACCTGCCAGGGCCTGAATGAATTTTTATTGCCAACTTTGATCAGCAAACTAGTCTTTATTTAGAGTTGTTATATTAATAATTACATAATACCAGGAGAGATCTGATCCTATGAGTATATAGCCCTGACTCCTTCCTTGTTTCAAATATACAATCATGTGACCCTTCTCTTTACTCATAGAAGTCTGTAGCTTCCATCATGGGTGATAACTATTATTATATTTCATACTTTTTGTCATTTGGGATACACACGGATCTTTTAAACAATTGCTAAAAACATTTGTGTTTAATACAACAGTAAGATAAAATATCTCTTTGGCTAATGGTAACGATTGTTGAATTCAAAGGAATCCTCATTTGTTCTATGTTTTATGCTTTCAGAACCATACAACTCCTAAGGATATTAGCATTTAACTCACCCATCCCTACAACCAAAGATATGGTCAATAAGTTGATGACTCACGGATCTTTTTCTTCAGTCCAGAATTCTTTTCTAACACCATGGCCCTATATTGAACTATATAGTCAATATCTCCACTTGGGTGCTTTCAAATAAAATTTATCCCAAACTGAACTCATTACCCTTTTCTTAATCTTGCCACCCCTTTGGGTCCCTAATTCAATAAGTGTCACCACTACTCACCACATTGCTCAAGACAGGAACCTAATAGCAATGCATTGCACATTCTCCTTCCTCTGCTCATGCATAGTCAATCACTTGTCAATGCTCTCCCCTAAGCACATTTTAAATCTCCAATTTTCTCTCTTCCTATTTAAACTGATCTCTCAGCCTCAACTCTTGCTTTTTGCAAATCTTGCCTCTCACAGTACCAAATGCTTTTTTTAAGAAGTACATCTGATCACAAGAGCCCCGGGCTGGATTGCAAAAACCTTCCCCCGCAGTTGAAAGCTGGAATCTCCTTTTCCAGGCCTTGAATGTGGTGGGTTATGTGACACGCTCTGACCAGCGGGGCATTGGCAATAGCAGAGCCTTGGAAAACACCTACATGTGGGAGCTGGCTTCTCAGATCTTGTGACACTTCCACCTCCATGGGAGAAAACTCAGCCTCATTTCCTGGAAGGGAAGAGGACACTTGAAGCAGAGGCAGGCCACCCACTGCAAACCGTCTATAACAACCAGCCTCCAGCCAATCAGCAGCTAACCAAGGATGCCTGAGTAAGACCAGGAGAGGCCAGGGTGGAAATTGCCTGAATGAGATCAGCCCAGATTCCAACTCACAAAGTTGCAAGACAATGAAGGATTGTTTTAAGCCATAAAGTTTCAGGATGGCTTGTTTCTCATTAAAATCTTAGTGGTACAAGTTCCTTGATAGAAACTTTTTTTTTTCTTTTTGAAAAATTTGTTTATTTCCTTTTATTGTTGACAGTATTACAGATGTCCCCCAACTACTTCCCATTACACTTTAAAATATACTGTAGACTTGTGAAAAAGGAGGAAAGAGATTCAGAGATTTAAAAAATACTCAAAAGAATAACAGCAGAAAAATCCTCACATCTAGCAATAGACATAAACCTAAAGATATAAGAAGCTGAGCAAACCCAAAACAGGACTACATATAAAGAGTTTTATAACAAGATATGTAGTCAAACTTCTGAAAACTGAAGACAAAAAAAAAATCTTGAAGACAAGTGAAAACAAACGGCATGTTACTTATAGAAGGAAAGGTTTTGAAAACAGAGGGCTTCTTATCAGAAAATATAGATGCCAGAATTCTTTGAAAAACACAACCAACTATAACATTGTTTATTTAAATGTTTCTGTAATCATAAAGTGAATTTTACTCATAATTAAAAACTCTCAAAAGAAATCTCAAGGTGAATATAGTTTTACTGAAGAATTCTACAACATTTTTACAGAAACAGTAACACCATTTTAATACAATTCTTTTTCATCAGGTGAAAGAGTAGGAAATACCTTCAACTCATTGTAAGAAGCTATTATTACTCTGGTATTACAATTAGTGAAAGACAAAAGAAAAAGAAAAAAAACACTACAGAACAATAGCCCTTATGACTATAGATGAAAAACCCATTGACAAGATATTAGCATATAAAATTCAGCAATACATAAAGTAGATTATACACTGTGAGCAAGTAGAGTTTATTCTAGGAATGAAAGTTACTTTCAATAGCCAAAAATTAATCAATGTAATTCTACATACGATTGACAGGCTAAAGAAGGGGCATCACATCATATCTATTAATGTAGAAAAAGTGTTTGACAAACTCCAAGACCCATTTAAGATAAAATCTCTCAGAAAAATAGGAATAAAGGGAGATATCCTCTACTTAATAAAGGGCATCTAGACAATATCTACAGGTAACAATAGAATTAAATGTGAAAGAAGACTGATGAGTTTCCTTTAAGATCAGGAATGATGCAAGAATGTCCACTCTTCTTCATCATAGAGCTGGAATTTTTTTTAGCCAGAGTATTAAGAAAGGCATTGCTGTCTATAGGTAATGAATACACGAAAACCAAAGTGGAAAGAATACCATGCCATTTAAAATCATTGAAAACATTAATAGTGTAAATCTGACAGATATGTACAGATTTTGTATGCTGAAAATTACAAAATGCTGGTGCAAAAGCCAAAGATAATCCATACCAATGGAGAGACATGGCGTGTTCATTGTTTGGAAGTTTCTACATAAAAAAGATGTCAACTGTCTTCAAATTTATATATGGGCTTAATGTAACCCTATCAAAATCTTAGCAAGATATTTCATATACAGAGACAGATTGTTTTTAAATTTATATGGGAAAGCGAAGGTAAAGCTGAATTCTTTTTTTTGAAAAAAAAGAAATTACTTCATTTCAAGTAATTAGGATGGTGTGTTATTGGCAGAAGTATAGACACACAGTTAACAGAACCACATTTAGGAAACAGAAATCAACCCACACAAGTATTTCTAACTGATTTTTGACAAGGGTATAAAAAACAATTCAACGGAGAAAACAGAGTCTTTTCAACAACTGGTCCTAGAGTAATTAGACATCTGTAGACAGAAAACAAATGAATAAGCAAAAAACCTCAACTCAATCACCAACATTGCATGCTTTATGGTTCCATTTATATAGCATTTCTGAAATGTCAACCTTTTAGAAATGAAGAGTAGATTGCTAAGGGGGTGGGGCAGGAAGGGTTAAAGAAGGCAGTGTCAGGAGTCTTTTGGATGGAAATGCTCCAGTCTTCACTGTGTTTATGTCCATGTCCTGAAGATGATAAAGTACTGTAGTTTCTCAAGATGTTAGTGTTGGAGGAATTGGAGAAAGGAGCCTGGAAACCTCTCTAAATTCTTTCTTACAGCTGCTTGTGAATCTATAACTACCTCATAACCAAGAGTGCCATTATAAACATTGTTAGGCAAGCCTACTCCATGAAGTACTACCGTGACAGCCTTATCAGTCCCAATGACTTCCAACTCCCTAGTATTTCACACACTAACATTGTGTGGTTCATTTGTATAAGTATAGTTTTCACCAGTTGATAATAAACTCCATGAGGGTCACAAATATATATTTCTACTCTGATGGCCTTTACTTTCTGTGTTATGCTTGATGCATAGAAGGCCCTCAATAAATATTTATTACTTGGTTACCAATCACCATTCAACTAACTTGTGAAGCCATGAAATCATTGTCTTACTCCTCTACTCCAAAACATGTCTCCAGGTAAGTCAGACTTGGAGTAACCCAGAGCAACAGAAACCTTTCTCTTTACCTGCCCCATAGACAAGCTTGATTCCACGGGGTTCTCCTTCCCATTATGCCCCCAAATGCAGTTTTATCTTAGCGCCCTTTGCACAAAGTATTTTTTTTTCTTTTCTGAAATGATAATAAACCTCCAGCTGAGTTACGCAAATCCTCCAATCCTTGAAGGCTCAGCGCCAATCCCAGCTCATCAGCAAGACCAGCTTCCATTGAGCTCTTCCTCAGAAAATTCTGCTACATTTTAATGTACGTTATCCTAAGGAGCTTCTTTCGCTGCTCTCCTGGTTTACCACTTGTCTGTCTCTTCATGGTGACTGTGTAGAGTATATGGATAACTATGGAGAGAACTCAGATCTGAGGATAATAATACATTATATCAAACAGTCAAATATAAAGGAAGTTGTATTCCTAATTCAGTGGTTTCCTGATATATAATAAGTTTCAAGTAAGGAAGAGCTATCTTTGCAGCCCTCACCATAGAAGATATGAAAGAGGGAGTATGGGTATTAGCTGGGTAGAGATGAGAGAGATTTTGAGAATAACTTCTGTAAAACCGAAGGCTCAGCTAATTTTGTCTTTTCTTCTGCTTCTGTGCAGGAGTATGGGAAGAGAATGTTTCATATACCACCCTAGAAAAAATTGTCACATGAACGAATCTCTCTTCTGGTTTGGGATTAGTTTTGAGAAAGGGCATGGTTCCAGTTTAGAATATGGAACTTGATGTTTGTGTGACCAAAGGAACTTCTGATGGTGCCAGGGCTCTGGAAAAATGTGCAGAACACTCACAGGGAGGTGTGGTACATTACTTAGCTTTTGCTGTTTAACAAATTACTTCAAAACTTGGCCCTTATACGACACACAGTTATTAACTGAGTGTCGTAGTTCTAATTCCCAGGCCATGCAGTGGCAGTACCCAAGCTGCCAGCAATGGCCATGGTCTCTATTGAAGATCTGTGGTCTCTGCTGGGGTTGGTTCGCTTTACGTTATCTCATGGGGGCTCTGTTCATGGTGGACTGCTGAACACAAAGAAATCCCTGCAGCTTTTGCACTCCTTGCTGGCTTCTGAGTTCTTCTTCAGTTTCCCACCACATACACACCCATATGGCACCTGACTTCCCTTAGGTTAAGCATCCAAAGAAAGATGGGGCGGGACGGGGAGAGGAGAGGAGAGAAGAAGAGAGGAAATCCCCACACACACCACCATTGGGACCATCTTAGAGACTGCCTATCACATGTAGGAATCCTAGGTGGGATGACACTGACTCCAAGATTTCTGATAAACTCCCAGAAGATGATAGACAAGAGCTGGCAACTGAAGCAGCTTGCTGTGCCCCGGAAGATGCTCAGGGAGGCAAAGAGAACTTGTGGTACTCTCATGCAGAGGTGTGTGCTGTGCCAAAAGCTGCAGAGGGTGCCCAGCTGAATGCTCAGGAGCCAGCACAGGTCCTCCAAGATTGTTTGCGCTATTGGCTCCCAGCCCCAGGGGCAACGCAGGGTGACACGCACTCACCAGATGTCAGCCACCACAGGGAGATGACGATGAATAAGCCATACCGCCTCACATTCTCCTAATCGCAGAAGCAGATGCCCCTCCCTCGCTGTGTTCCTTGTTTTTAGACAAAGAGCAAGCATGGGAGGAAACACAGAAAGAAAGAGTTGAACTGCAAGCTGAATTGTGAGAATAAGACTTAAATTAGATTGAATGTTTTCTGAGAGAATTTAATATTTTATTACCCCAGGTAGAATAAAAGTTATTGGTTTGGACAGAATTTGCCGGGTTGGTCTAAATATAACTTTCGCTGTGCTGAGCAGGAAAGAGGGGCATGAAAAAACTTTTGGTGATAAAAATATAAAATAAGTTTTTGATGTTTCAAATTAGCTGGAGTGACTATTCTGTCTAGTACACCACTCTGGCAATTATTTGCACTGCACTATGGCTTAACTGAGTGATTGACTTATCTGTCTATATATTTTATGCCCTAGTTAAACTTATGGGAATCAGGCACTCAAAAAAATGTTGCCTGTCCTCTCTCTCTTCTGTATGTTGTGATATACACGTACATATTATGATCTAATCAAGGCTATGCTTAGAACAGAGTAAACATTTATTTGCTTAAAAACAGATGTCAATTTTTCGACACAGCCCTCCATTCTCCCTACTTGGAGGGGGTTCATCTCTCCTTTATAGTGTTAAGGGATATGATTAATTCAGGCAAACAGCTGCCACATTTACTAGCAACTCAGGTAAACTCATAAGAGTGACTAGATGACTATGCCCTACTATTTTTAGTCAATAAATTTATTATTAGTTCTTTGTTGCTGTCTAACAAATTACTTCCAAGAAGCTTAAAATAGTCACTATTATTTTAAATAGGAGGTTGATAAATATTTATTAGTGTACAGTGTCTGTGGCTCAGAAATCAGGATGATTGCCTGACTCCAGGTTTTTCATGAGGCTACAGTTTAGTTGTCAGTCGGGGCTGTGGACTCATATGAAGACTCGTCTGGAGGTAGAGGAATTTCCTTCCAATTTCACTCAAGTCCTTGTCAGTAGGTCTCAGCTCCTCGAATTATACAGCCAAATATCCCCAGATTAAGTGACCTGATAGAGTGATCTAGAAAGCAGGCCCAGGAAGTAGCCATAGCATTTTTATAACCAGATCTCAGAAGGAGCACCCACCCCACAAATTCTGCCATATTTTAATAATTACATTCTATTCTATTAATTAGAATCAAGTTCATAAGTTTATCCATATCTAAGAGGAAGAAATTATGCAAGGGAATTATGCATGCATATTAGGAGGCAGGGATGTTGGGGACCATCTTAGAGTCTGCCTATCACAGATTTCTTCCAGGAAGTGATGCCTGCCCAGGGTGCAACAAGTCAGAAATACCAAATTGATAAATAGTTGGTTTTTCTCTGGTCGCAAACATACAACAGGGAGAAAGAACTAGCTAATACCATAACCAAGCCACTCTTAGTCATGTCCTGTGTCATTTCAGACTTCATATTCAACTCAACTTCTACTCAGCCATAAGAAAAGATGAAATACCACCATTCAGAACAATATGGATGGGACTTGAGAATGTCATGCAAAGTGAAATAAGTCACACAAAGAAAGTCTAGAACCATATGATTTCACTCATATGGGGATATAGGATATAAAAACAGAAGTAAATAAAGGAACAGATAAGGAAAACAAACAAAAACACACAGATACAGACAACAGAATGCTCATTGCCACAGGGAAGGGGGAGTCCTGGGTAATAAAGGTAAAAGTAAATAAATATATGGCGATGGAAGATTTAACTTTGGTTGGTGCGATATATAGAATGCAATATAAAGGTGATGTACCACAGAATGGTACACTTGAAACCAATATAATAATTCTGTTAACTATGTCATCCCAACACATTTAATAAAAAACAACAACAACAACAACAACAAAAAACCTCCCTCCGTCTTCCCCACTGAGGGTGAACTTCCATTGTGTCACCCCTGTACATGTTCACACTTGTCTGTGTTTTTTCTCTCACTATCATTGGATTAAAAAAACCAAGAATCACAGACCCATAAACCCCTCCCACGCACCACGTGCCATCCTGAGCGCTTCTTTCTTCACTGCAGCCCCAGGAGAGAGGAGACGTGTCTTTATCCACATCCCACAAAGGAGGAAAGAGAGGCGCAGACATGTTAGGAACCTGGTTCCGAGCCATGGAGGCAGAAAGCCTGGGAGCTGGTCCGGATACCCAGGAAGACACCTGGAAACCACTTGGCTCTCCTGCCAGGCAGAGGGAGGCAGCCAGGGTCATAAAGGGTGATGTCCTGGGGGACGTCATGCTTTCTATCTGCCAGGCTCCCCGCTCCAGCTGGTTAAACAGAAATGAAATCATTCAACAGAAATCCTTCTCCGTGGGCCACAGAAATGGAATCATCCCACAGCCTTCTATTCAGGTCTCCTCCATCTCAACACTGCTTCCCAGGGGGGCCATCAGGTGTTTGTGTAGCAGCCACTCCCCTTCTTCCAGGACTGCATCCCGATTTTCCAGCTGTCATCCCATGTGGTTTGGTGGGAGGGGTCCCTTCCCACCCTCAAGGACAAGGGGCCCTCATTAGCCAGGAGAGCCGGGCCCAGGTGCCCCCTGCTGGGCACAGTGACAGATTCAAGGGTGCAGATGTGACACAGGCCTCCTGACACCCCCTTTCAGGAATTTGTGGCAACTATTGAGGAAGAAAGACCTTTCCCACCCGGAGGAAGCTAGAAAGAAGAGCCCAGAGCGGCCACTTCTTCCTTGAGAGAGGCTACCTGAGAAGGAAGCCAGGAAGAGAGGAAGCAGGAGGGTTGTGAATGCAGAAAAATCGGCCTCCTGCAGTATTGGAGCGCCAAGGCAGGGTTGATGGAAAGCCTTGCCCCTACAGTTAATATCCTTTTATGCTGAAGTGTTTTTAAAAATTAATTTCTATACCTGGTAATCACAAAGCCCCAGATAACAAATGTACCGAAAAAGGTACGCTTTTCTACATCCAAAAACTCATGAGATTCCATTTCTATCACGTAAGATACAGAATGTTTCCAAGCACTCATTATCACACAATTAGAACCTCTGGCCTCTCTAACTAAATATATCCGATTTATTTAATGTGACCAACATCTTTCTTCCCAACAACAGATACGTCTTCCTCTTCAGGATTGCCTCTGGCCTCCCTCCATCTGTTACATGTGCTTTTAGAAAACGTGTTCTGTTCTTCTCCGAAGGCCTTCACTGCATCTTCCCAAATCTTCTCTTTTGACCTCTGCCCTCACAGAGTAAATAAATGAATAATGTGACAAAATCAACATAGGCTGATTACTCTGTTCTCATGCTAAAGCATGACCACATGAAGTACAGTAACTTCCAGTGAGTTTTGAAGGAAATATATTAACTCCACTGACTAGAGCTGATGACTTCAATGTGCAGAGAGTGTGGAAGCCCTTGGACACAATATTCCCACACAGCAAACATTCTCAAGCCTAAAACTCCGGCTAAGGCCTGGCCAGTGTGGATCAGTGGTTGAGCAATCACCTATGTACCAGGAGGTCACAATTCCATTCCTGGTCAAAGGCACATGCCCGAGTTGTAGGCTAGATCCCCAGTAGGGGGCATGCAGGAGGCAGCCGATCAATGATTCTCTCTCATCATTCATGTTTTTAACTCTCCCTCTCCCTTCCTCTCCAAAATCAATAAAAATATATTTTTTAAAAAACACCCCACACACTCAGGCTCAGTGAATGAGCCTCTCAGATCTGTGTTTGCTCTCCTGTTGCCACGCCTGGTGATGCAGGTCCCTCTGTGCCTGTTGTGTTCCTGCCTCACCTGGAGCATTCTTGCCTGCAGGCGAGCATCACCTTCCCGGGGAATCCTGTGTCTGGGTATCTGGGAGCCACGTGAGAGGCCTGGGCTTGAGGCTGAGCACAGGAGAGAAACAAAGAGCCAGGGCCAGAGTTTATGGTCTGCGCATCTCACTGTGTGCGGCCACAACGGGCTCTCTCCTCCTTGGGTATCGCCATGCTCCCACCCCAGCACCTGCCCACAGGAACCGGCCGGAGCCCTTACTAACGGGTTTCCAGGGATTGGTATGTTCATATCTCAAGACCAGAAACATTTCTTGCACTTGTTTGCATACAACTCCAAAGGGATGCACAGAACATGCTGATGAATATTGAAAAATAATTGTAGGAAATGCAAAAATCACTGCTTAGGATTTAAAGCACTATTTCATATTTCTCAAGTTATATTCAATAACCAAAGATAATGTTTGGTTATTTTATTTTTTTACAAGAATCTCTTTTGTTTCTGTCCTTATGAAAACACATTGAAACCAGTATAACATACATAGTTCGACTTCTTGGACAAAGAATCCCAGATCCAGATTTGATTCTAGCCTACTATGAATTCACTGCACCACGTGATGATGAGTTTTTGAAAACAGTTTAAGCCTCAGTTCACTCAACTGTAAGTGATTATAATAATATTTACAGCTCGTTAAACATTGGAATTTAACAGAGTTAGTAGCAGGTGCCCAATAAATAGTAGCTACTCCAATTCTTGGTCTTTTAAAATGAATAGATCAGTTTGGTTACCATATAAAAGTATCAACACCTAAATAATTGTTCAGCAATTTAAGAATTGTGTGAAAGCAGTAGGATTTCAAAATTCATTCCTGCTCCTGCTCCGTTATGCAGACAACAGGTAACTACTTCGTGTGGATTATGCCCAATGAGATCCGCTGAGCTTATCTGTGACATCCCTGAACCAGCCCAGACACTGGGCTGAATGTTCCGGGCAGCCTTCACTCTCAAACATGGGCTCTTTCTCCTGTCGCTCACAACCAGCCTCCAGACACTTCCTCTCCCATGTCTGCCTTATCTGTCTCAGTCTTGGCTGATTCCTCTTCATCCACTCAACCATTAAACACTGGCTCTCCAACCTTGGTGCTCAGCTTATTTTTCCTTCTCACATTACACTTGTTCCAAATTCATGTGCTCACTTCGCTTTGAGTATCACGTTTACTAACCATTTCCAATTAATTTCTCAATGTGTTCCCCTCATCTTGGCCCCAGACCCTTAGGTCTCTACTTACACTTGAACCTGGATCTTTTGTCGACAACCCAGTGCACTCTGTCCAATAACATAACCCGTGCTCCATAGCCTTAACTCCTCCTGCTCCCCCAGCTCTGCCAGTTCTGTTCTACTTCCAGCAGGTACCCAATACACCCTGTCAGAAAACTAGGAGCCATCCTTGACCTGTCCCTCTCTGCAACAGCTACATCCAATCAAATGCACATTCTCGTCCTTCCAGTTCCACTGCAGTCCTTATGGTGAAATCTATCATACTCTCATGTGGGTTATTGTAAAGACTGACTATTCTCACAACCATTTTTAAGAAAAACAAAAACAAAAACAAGAAAAACAACTTCCGCTGAGTTTGGGAAAATGAAAGACCTGTGTTCTTATGAACAAGAGTAGGGAAACAGTGAAAACAAACAATCCTGGTTTTGTCTTTTCAAAATAAACATGGATACAATAGAGAGCTGGTACCTCCATTTTCTGTCCCAGGTGGAGCCATGGTTTCCGCTTGGTTTGCAGCCTGTGAGCAGAGGAAGGAGGC
The DNA here is from genome assembly GCF_964339955.1 of Pipistrellus hanaki. NCBI lineage: Eukaryota > Metazoa > Chordata > Mammalia > Chiroptera > Vespertilionidae > Pipistrellus > Pipistrellus hanaki. The sequence continues at coordinate 86,636,733 of NC_140508.1, forward strand.
ATCTCCCCCATCCTCCTGGCCGGCGGCGGGTTCCCCTAGCTGCTAGGGCCTAGCACAACAGAGCATGTGTCACCATCAGTCACAACTCCAGCTCATCTGTCATCCTCACTGCTTTATAAGGGGGGGATGCTGGGCAGGTTTTGGCAAAAGTCATCTATCAAAGTTAAGTTTCATGGTGTAGGGTTTTTATTTGTTATGATTCTCAGGAGAGGATTGGGAGAAGCTGAGTCATGAGCTACTGGCTAGATGCAACCCTCATCTAAAAATGTATGTCCCCACTTTTACCAACACATTATTTTCACGGTCCTTCTCCCAGCTCTGAGAAAAGAAGAAATAAATCCATCTATCACAGCAAATGATGGGGTGACGGGATTGTTCTTTGTTCAGACTGACTCTTAAATTGAATCCTGTGCTGCGCCAGCACAGCCAAGGGTGATTCTGAGAGGGGGCGGTGAAGGATTGAGAAAAAACAGACAAGAGAATGGAAGCTGGGTCTCGGTGAGATGCTGCCTCTCTGATGGAGAGACAGAAACAGAGCCCAAAAGCCATATCTTTATTTTATAGCCAGATTTTCACTAGGCAAAGCAAGGGCATGGTCAAGCTGCTTACAGCATTTTTGTGGGTTTCAGTCCTACTCAACTACATGCACCTGATCAGGCTTTCTTTACCCGCAGCCTCTATCACTCAGGCATGTGGACCACATGTTCAAACCACAGGTTTAAGCTCACAGCCAAAGCTGTTGGCTATCATTTTGCTGGGAGGCCCTGCCCTCCAGGCTGGGATTTGCACTTGGGAACGAGAAGGCCGGGCCCTCTCATGAGTCCGAGGCTTGAACCTGTCCAAGCACTAAAGCCGCTATCCACAGAATCCACTAAGTTGATGGGTCAAGTCTATTTATTTAATGATAATGCTGTTATTGACTAATGCCTATGTAATGGCACTTCCACTGTGCTAGTCACAGTTCTAAGCACTTTTATGCACCCTCATTTATTTAATACCCGCACGAGCTGTATGATGGAAGCACTATTTTTATACTCCTCCTATGGAACAGAAAGTGAGGCATCAAATAGCATAGTGCTTCACCAAGTGTGCGGAGAACTTGGACATCGGGACAGGCGATCTGGCCCAAGAGCCCAATCCCTTAGTCATCAGGCTGCACTGCTCATACCACTCCAGTGGGCACATCTCCCCAGGCATTTGCCTGTCACTTTGCTACCAACAGGCTGCAGTACATGCTTCCTAAAACACAGTGTCCCGGTGGAAATTGGACGTGATTGCAGATACGGAGCTGCAGAGTCTGGATCCTCACAGGGGCTGATTCTGGGCAGAGCTGCCACCGTTACTCAGCACCACTCTCCCACCAGGCCTCAGAGAGAGGGTGTCCCTACGTCTGTGTATTTATAATGTCTGCCTATCTATCTAATTTCTTCTTTACTTGAAGGCAGATAAATAGAATCTCCTTCAACTTGCTCTATTTAAAGACATTTTATCTTCCCCCGACTTTAAAAGTGTGGCCTTGCAAAGGAGGCGTTATTATCCCAATGACCAGATTTGATGAATAGAAGAGATATCTTTCTGTCAGGCTGAGTGTTCATAACTGTTAGAAATATGAGAAGGGCCATGTGGCCGATTCACAGTATAAATAAATCACTCAGAGTCAGCTCTGGCGTGCTGAATGCTGGGAATTATTAGAAACTCACATAAGAATTGATATTGAAATAAGCACATACTATCTGCAATGTTTTTCAATGTTCATAATGAGGTTGAATAATTGGCAATACCTAGATCGGTTATCACTGCTTATACAGGAATTAAAGCTGAGCAATACAACAGGTTTATCACCTGTTTACTGGCTTAAATAAATTATTAAGTGAGTTGCACGGACATAGGTGACTCATTTATGGTCAAGGTTATGTGAGCACTCGGTCAGTCTAAAGGGAGAAGGATGGACACTCGGGTTGGCCAGCCTCCTTCTCCTGCAGTCAGTGCAGGTAGGCCAGGCCAGTAGAACATGACAAGTATTGCTCCCGTCACTTGCCTGTAAGACTGGGAGGGACAATGCAGCAAAGCCACTTGTCTGCAGTGATCCAAAAGCAGTCCTCGTCCTCAGGCCTGTGATGACAGCAACATGGAAAGCATCCACGTATTTAAAATATTATTACAGGGGCTTTGGGAATCGGATGGCTAAGAGAAGATGACATAGAAATGTTTTTGTGTTTTCATGCAATGGTTGTATGAAGCTAACAATGTTTAATAAATGCTGTAATGAAGCAACTGTATTTGAGACAACTTAATTAAGTTTAAGGTATGATTCTAGCAGACTTTATCAGTACTACATGATTTCCAGGCCCTGGCCATGAGGAAAATCTGTGACCGCCATATACCTGACTAATTTACTGAATTCATAAAAAGGTTTGGGGAACTTTGAGGGAAACATAAAATGAGAGAAAAACCAAAAATCAAGCTTCCTGGAGCTTGAGGAGGAGGTGCTCAGATTTTTGAGTGTGTAAGAATTTAGGAAATCAAAAACAAAAATGAGACAGCATAATTTAGAAGCTATGAAGTCCTGCCTCTCAAAATTTTACATTAGCATTTGCATATCCCTTAACAATGTTAAGAGAGTTAGGAAAAGAAAATGCCTTGCGAACACCCACATCACTGCAATGTGACATATGTATTATAACATCTACATTGCCAGATACATATTTTGGCATCTATAAATCAATTCTTGCTCATCAGTCATCTCAAGGAGTATTGACTCCTAAAAATGGGTAAGGAGGCAGTCCTTTAAGCTTTATTCTAGGTTACCTACAGAAGCTCACTAAGATGAAATATATTTCAGAGCAGTGGTCGGCAAACTCATTAGTAAACGGAGCCAAATATCAACAGTACAATGATTGAAATTTATTTTGAGAGCCAAAAACCGACTTCTGCGCATGGGCCACGAAGTTTTGATCGCACTCTACATGCACGCCCACACTTGGTATTTTGTGGAAGAGCCACACTCAAGGTGCCAAAGAGCCGCATGTGGCTCATGAGCTGCAGTTTGCCTACAACTGTTTCAGAGAGCTAACATGAGAAGTTGAAGGGTGAAGTATATGGATGTATGTTGTTTAAGAAAAACAATAGCTTATCATTTAAAAGTTCTAGTTTCTAGTCTCAGTTCACGTATTTTATTAATCATCTTAACTCAAGCAACTTAAAAACTTAAACAAACACGACTAGTACCAAAAGCTCTGTGAGCAGGAATATAAATGTCAAGTTAAAATGATTTAATAGTTATGAATATTAAATAAAGATATAAAATATAGTATTATATCCATATGGGTATAGTAAGGCACTGCTAGAGAATTGTGATTAATTGCATGCTTATTCCTTGACAAAGTTTTAGGGAAAAAATCAAAGTTATATAAGGAATACTCTACCATCCTTTATGAGCTGAAACTAAAAACGATACATGATAATCATTCACAGATATCTTGGCTCTGCTTCCTGAAACAAGGGAAGAAGTGATAAAGACAGTAGGAGGACAATATTTTCATGGTGGTTAGAAGCAAAGTTGGACGTGGATTTCGGTTTGAACGCCACCGTTCTTAGCTTAAAATCTTGAGTAAGTTAATTAATCTCACTGGGCTTCTGTTTTCTCACCTGTAAAATGGGAATAAAACACAGCATCACCTCCCAGGTGAAACAATGAACAGTCTCTGTATCAGTCATTGTTTTTATTGCCTTTATTTCATCTTCCCAGGATTCTGACATGTTTGGTGCCTTATCCCTCCAGTAATTTTCGTTTGTTGTTTAGTATTTGTGTTTACATACAGCACACACTGAGGAGAGCCGGTCACATTGTCTTTCATGCTACTGATGATCCCTTCACTCTGTGGGACCCCATGTCCCTGTAAATCAGAATGTAAATATTTGCTCTGGGAATTCAAAGAAGTAACTGTCTGATTAAATAATTCTCATACTAATGAGGTTAAGAGGCACTTGATTTCATTCTCCCCACATGATACAATTGTCTTGACAGATACATTTGAGATCCTGCTATGTTGCTCTTTTCAAATCTGAACATTGGCAAATAGGTAATGTTAGCCGATGGTAGACAATATTTAATCTTTCTCTAGTGCTCAACATACAACTTTGGCCATAGACAATTGGCACCTCCAGAATGTCTTTATCCTACTGTGTGCATGCCTGCCACCTGCTTTGACTCATGTTTTGCTAACGGAAGAGTTCTTCCTTTCCCATGGGATTCTTACTCATCGTTTCCAGCTCAGCTTGTCCATGCGTCACTTCTGATTATGTCGATTTATAGTTAGCAAATATCCTGTTGGTCTTACTCACAGATAGTTTGTTTGAGTTTAGTTGTTCAATTTCCAAGTTTGTCAGGAAGACAAAGACAAAATCCATTCAGGAAGCGCCCCCTCCCCCTAAAAAAAGGACAATTTGCATAAATTATCCTTAGTCTGAAATTAGCATAGACTTCCTTTCTGACATGTCAGAGCAAAACAAGGTCTCAGGAAGCTCACTGCATTTTTTGTAACAAAATGCATTAGCTTGCTAAGAAACGAAGAACTCCTATGGCTGTATTGCTGAAGACTTTGACTTTTCAGAATCCTGATAAAGATCATTGACTTCCTGTGACTAAGTAATCTGGGTTTGAAATCTTGCAACCCAACACAACAATATGTAATGAGCGAGTCAGCAGCATCCAGAAGCAAGGGCAATGGGACTGATAGCATCTAGCTTCACAAGGAGTGACAAGACTACAGTGACCCAGCAAACATGCCACATATTGCTTGAAGACCCGTGTCATCGAAACCCTCAGAATCAGCTTAATCTTCATCGGAGCATATTTTCAAGCAGACTGTTATGTGCCTCCATAGCATCACCATAACCCGTAAGTTATAGACACTGAAATCAGCCTCTGTGGTCGTTAGTATTTGTTTTTCTTCCCCTGACAGAGCAAAACAACACACGAGACCCATCCGGTCTCTGCGTGGAGTTCAAAGACCAGGATCTCTGAGCCATGCCTGGAAGTCTTTACATCATGAGATCTGCATGTGGCTCTTCTGTGTTAGAGACCAAGGAAGCAAAGGAAGAGCGGATTATTCATTACCATGTGTACACAGGCGTGTGCGCGCACACACACACACACACACACACACACACACACAGGCACACACACACACACAGAATATTCACGTGGAACAGACAAGGTAGTGATGCATAACACATACAGTATGATACATAAAATACCCAGAATAATTGGATAGCGATATTGGATTCTTGCCTTCTTACATGTGTGTGAACACGCATGTGTCTGTTGTATCTAACATGCATTCACAAGGCTTCTGTAGGGAGTCACACCAGACCGCTTGTCCCCGAGAGTGTGTCTGAGCACCTGGAAGGTCCGCCGGATTCCGTGTGCGTCGTTCACGAGTTCTGGCCACGGCTGCAATGGCTGAGCCTAATGTTCGCAGCTGTCACTCAGAGGCTGCTGGTTTTATGCTGTTAGCATCTGACAAGAATCAGCAACCTCATTCAACCCTCTGCGAGCCTGAGTTTCTGACCCTCAAGATGCTCTCCAGCTCCTGCCTGCGAACGGGCCAATCTTCCTGTTTGTTTTCTGCGCTCACCTCTGCTAAATTGCCTTTTGAAAGAATCCAATAGAAGCCAATTTATGTTACACGCCGTCTCTTTTCCTATTTTTTTTTAAAAAACCTAAAGTAATAAGCTCATTAGGGACATTATCTACCTTTTCCTTTATTGCAGGCAGGAGTTGTTTTCAAAATGTTTTCCCTCAGGGTAACGTTCATAGCATGTTTCTAGCTTCATAGAGCAGCTCTGGCACTGCCCACCCGTTTCCAAGGCCAGGGCCACCTCCTGCAGACCTGGGCTGTGGCAGCCCCCACGTGTCCTGCTGCTTCCTGAGTCCCAGGACCCTCGGGAGGCTGTGCATGGCTATCAAGTCCTCCCAGCTGGTGGAGGGGCAGATGGTCCTGAGGTTTGCAAGGCACCAATAGGTGTGCAATGGCCTCAGCAGGGGTCGGCTCCTGGCCTGGTTCCTCCCAGAAGCCCACGGGGCTGACCCAGGCCCTTGAGGATGGCCCTTGGGGATCCGGCCCTTGGGGAGCTCGTGAGGCTGTAGATTTGCGGGCTGGGTATGCGCACTTCAATCCTCCATCCTAGCCAGCTGTCCCTCCCCTGCACCTGGCCTGGCCTCTGGCAGGAGGTGCTGACTCTGAGTGGGGGTTCCAGGAGTAGGGGGTGCGCCACACTCCTTGTAGAGGCACCTGGGATGGGGCCTCGGGCACCTAGGCACCGGTGGTGTTTCTCGTCCCACTGCTCCCCTGCCAGGCCCTGAGGTCTCCTGGTCCAGGGGACGGGCTTCCCCTGGGAAGACTGGTGGTGGCTGCAGCACCTCAGGCCTGATGGGCCATTCTCGCAGCACCCTGCCAGGAGGCACGTCCCAGCCCACCCTCCAGCTGGCTGCCCTGGGTCAGGACCCCAGGCGCTCCTCCTGCATATCCCAGTCACATGGCACACCCTGTGGGTGCCAACTGCACCCTGGAAAAGGTCTTCATTTTTATGCAAAAATAAGTTTAAGTGGAGATTTTACTGACCTATGACGTGACATGAGTTTCAGGTGGACAACATAATGATTTCGTATTTGCATCTATCATGAAATGGTCACCCCAGTGTCCAGTGAACATTCATCATCATACAGGGTTCCCAATATTTTGTTCTTATGATAAGAACATGTGAGACCCACTCCCCTTGCAACCTTTGAGGTGCCATTCAGGCTGATAACTTCAGTCTCCTGTGTACGTGGCATCCCAGGAAGTCCTCAGTCTGTGGCGGAAGCTCCTCACCTGGTTCACCCACCCCCACCCCTGCCTCTGGCAACCACTAATCTGCTCTCTCAATGAGTTCATCTTCTGGTTTTGGTTTTAGATTCTGTGTAGATGGAGGGTCACGCATCTGTCCTCTGACACACCCACTTCCTGTGCTCTCGTAAGGTCCATCCATGTCGTTGTGAATGGCAAGATTTCTCTCTCTTTTTAAAAATGTCTCCACTATGGGTGTTTTAAAATTATACCTATTTCTTATGTGATAAGAAGTCTTATTAATCAGCTGAGACTCTGATTCATGTTTTCTTCAGTCCAAGACATTGACCACGATCCACTTCGTTACCATCCACAGTTCACCGACCCAAACAGTGGGATGGCCGTGCCTGAGGGCCAGGAGAAGGAGACCCGTCTGCAGAGAAGAGCCCGTAGATGGAGCCCTGCTGATGGGAGACAGAGCCACACTCCCTCAGCGGCATGTCCAGCCAGCAGCTCGGGGTTGACTCCTGCAGCTCACAGGGCACATGATGGGGGAGAGGGTCCTGAGACGTGGCCGGGCTCTCAGACACGCCGCAGCTGCGGGGCCTGAGGAACCACGGCTGCCCCGGCCCCTGAGGTTCTCAGAATAAAATCACGGGGGAGGGGTGCCTGTGAGTCATGACCCTGCTGGTTGGCTCATGCTCTGCCGGCCCCATCATGATGACTCCACTCTGCTCCCTTTGCCATAAAGCAGCCTGCCTGTCCGAAAATGACAGCGACCTCTGTGAGCCGCAGAGCAGAGTTCTGTAGCCACGGAAACAGAAGACAGACCAGATCTCGCCTTTGGGTAAAAGGAAGCCTTGAAATGCTGGCAGATCCCTCCCAAACCGATGTCTCCTCTCTCCGAAACCACTTTCACAAAGCACACAGCGTGCCCATCCCTGCTTCCCCATCACAGAGTGTGCCCCCCACAGGTGAGAACCTTACTTTCCTAAGCTTAGACCAAATGAAGATGTATCCAGGGTGACCCCCAAACCTACACACACACTAAGAGCAGGTAGCTCAATTTTGAAAATGAAATGTATTTTAATAAACGCTGCCTTCATAAGTATTCAAAATGTGTGTGTAGATTTTGGGGGGTAAGCCATGTATATGTTTATCTCACATGTAAAATGAAATGGAAGAGCCTCTCCTTTGTGTGTTTTCCTTTTTCCCCTCAAAAACAATTTTAATGTTAATGCACAGGCTGATCCGCATGAGTCAGCATCTCACAAGCCTCCTCTGCCGCCGGCATCACTCTTTTCCCCATGAGTGCTCAGAAAACTATTATTTCGATGATGAATTTAAAAAATATTTTAAAGCTGAACCAAACCCAGTTGTGTTTTGGATTTCTAAATATTAATTTAACCAACAGGATCCTCACTCTTTGCTTTTCCTTATGAGATTATCTCTTGCCCTTTTCAAAATTGTACTTCAACTTCCCTCCTGTCAAATTATAAGCTATTTCCTGGGTCATAAGACCTAATACTTTTAATGGACAATCCTTTCATTTTTCCCCTACCACCTTGCCTGCACTGTAGATTGCACCAAGGAACGTCAAATGTCTGACGAGAGGAAGATGCTTGATTAGCACTTGATTCTGTGAAGCTGGTGTTAACAGAACCAGTGCAGTGGCTCAGGCTCTTTGAGGAAGGACTCACAGTACACAACATCTTTCAAAAGAGAGAGGTTCAAGACCAGACTTTGAACTCTTGAATGGAGAGTAAGACGGAAATTGTTTTTGATATGTTTTCTTCAACCAAAACCACAACAGATGGAGATCAGGTGGATAAGATTTAAAAGCAGAGGCAGAACTGAGCTTTCAGACATAACAGAGAGAGGGTCTTGCCATAAACTTCATTCTTCTGGACACAGGAAGGAAATGAGACCCCAACCAGGGATTTCCATCACCAGTGGGAGTATGAAGGTGACACTACAGGACCTTCAGCGGCTGCCTGACCAAAATGTCCATGTTCTCTAAGCCTCAGGTACGCATTCAAGGAGACGTCACGTGCTCTGAAGCAGTGACACAGGGACAAACAAGTGAACTTGTGGCAAAATCCTGAACCAGCAGCACGCCCTCGTGTATTTTAGTGACTAATTCACAGTGCAATTTATTGACGACTCCCAAGTTTATTTCTGAGCACAAAGCAGAGTGATATTAGAATGCAAACTGCTCTCTCACATGTATTTGAAGTTTTTGCCTTTAATAAAGGCACAACAACAGCCCGAGGATAGCTGCAAATTACCATGGGATTGATGTCCAATGCCATTGTGCCTTGTCAAGGGTCAGGAGAAGCTCTACAGATCATAGAAACCCGCGATCTTTCATCCACAAACAGGAAAGCATTTGAACAATGGAAAAGCCCTCCTGGCTAAGAAAAGTGAAGGGTGATGGTGGTTTTTACCAATTGACTCAACACAACAATGAAAACCATCCAGTGTAATGTGGGCACAGCTATCTTCACTGCCCCGGCGTGGCCTTTGCTCTCACTATTGGCTAAGTGGTACCTGGCAATGGGAGGAACTTGGGGAAGCATATCAGTTCTTTCAAGCTTTCAGGATACCATCTGTGTCTTTATGACAAGGTAAGCGAGCTGTAGACAATCGCAAATAGTCAGAAGACCTTGACAGAGATTAAAGAAAAAAAAAGACATTACATTAAATCCTAAAATAATTTAACAAATAACCCTAATTAGGTAGCTTACAGGAGCTATTAGAAACCCTTTTGTCTAATAGCTTTGTTCTGCCAAAAAAAAAAAAAAAAAAAAAAAAAAATGGAGATCCCTGAAGGTCATTCAGACTTCCATTCACTGCATGTGAGGGGCTGCACCGCAGGAGTTATGTTGGGTGAAACTCTTCTTGCCATACAGGTTTCCAAATAACACAAAAAGCTAACCGATTGTCCAGAAGTCAGAGTGAAACAAAATTCAAGGTCAACATGCCTGGTCAGATAATGCGAAGGCTCCTCAAAGAATGAGGCAGAGTCCTGGGATCTACTAAAGGACTAGGAGCCAAGAGAGTGGAAAGCCAGGAAGATGAGGGATGGGAACAAGAATTTGGGGGAGTTACCTGGGAGCTCACACCTGCAGGACACAGCTGGATGGATAGGAGATGAGACCAAGATTGCAAACTATATGCCTCTTCAGCAGAGGGCGCTGCTTCTCTGTTCACTGGGAATTGACACCTTAATAATCAACAGAGCCAATGATATTTAAGATATTGTTTATCTTAAATCATGCTCATGTTTGCCCTTCAAGGTAGCTGCCTACACTGTAGGGACAGGCGATCCTCCTTTGGAGACAGCCCTCTTCTCACGGTTACAGACCCCCATGCACTTCTGTGGGAATACGTAGCACACCACCGTTCTAGACTCATCTGTGGAGAACGGTAATGCTAGCTTTTATCTGCACTCCAGCACCGGAAGATGCTTTCTTTAGTGATATGGCAACTTGAGTAGGCAGAGAGAAAGGCTAAGTCCTCCTGAATTGGGGTTAAAAAAGTGAGAATTTTTTTTTTCCCTCTCACAACTAAGTCTTATTAATTTTGACAGGACTACTTATTCTCCATGCATATTATGTTACATTTTTTCACACTAAAATTACTGCAACGCTATCAATTCAAGCAGGATCGAGACTATGAAATATTAACAAGGTTACTACTCATCTAATTTTCAAAGTAGCAGCCTATATATAGGACAGAAGCATAGTCCCAGAATAGCTGAGGGCTTTGGAGCAGTAGACACGGGCTTACAGAGCAAGAATATAATGACTCGGAGTGTAAAGTGAATGTGACCACATGAAACTCGAGCAGGAGACAAAAAGAAAAGAACACCTGCCTCTGGAGTATATACGTTTGGGACAGATCAGAGGTCAGGAGGAGGAAGGTGATACCTTTGATGTGATTCATTTCCAAGACCCAGGTGTGTCCCGGCATGAAAGTGTGAGAGGACCCCGGCTCAGGTTCAGACTCTGCCCCTGCAGGCTGTATGAACTTGGACAAAGTAAGACAACTGAGCTTTAGTGTTTTCATACAAAGTGGACAAAGAATACAAATGCTCATCACACAGGGATGTTGTCACAAGTAATATTGAATGTGTGATAAACGTTTGGAAATGTTAAAGATGTATGCATTCTATTATTATTCACATGAACATTAATGTATTTCTCTATATAAAATGTTATACTTTAAAAATATATATATCTTATTGATTTTTTTACAGAGAAGAAGAAAGAGGGATAGAGAGTTAGAAACATCGATGAGAGAGAAACCTCGATCAGCTGCCTCCTGCACACCTGCCTCCTGCAACCAAGGTACATGCCCTTGACCGGAATCGAACCTGGGACCTTTCAGTCCACAGGCCAAAGCTCTATCCACTGAGCCAAACCAGTTTTGGCAAATGTTATACTTTTTAAAAGTTTAATGCCACCATTCATTCACTTATTCCCTTACTCAACAACTGTATGTGTACATCCCATGTCCATTGTTTTACATTCTAAACATATATTTGAATGGTTTTGAATAAAACTTTAATAATGTATAGAAAATGACATTTACAAATAACATAAGGAGTACAGGTTCTGATATCAGACAAACCTGGGCTAATTTCTGGATATGAGCCATATAATCTTTGGAGAATCTAGGTAAATTGTCCATATATAATATACCCAATTTTTTTTTTTATCACATCTCAAAAGATAGTAAAAAATGTACTATCATGATTATTAAATGAAAAATCATGTAAAGTTTTTAAAATAGCATCTAGAGTACATAACTATGATTTCTTTTTAAAAAATACTTCTTTATTTATTTCAGAGAGGAAGGGAGAGGAAGAGGGAGAGAGATGTAAAAACATCAATGATGAGAGAATATCATTGATTGGCTGCCTCCTGGCTGCCCCACACTGGGGATTGAGCCCACGGCATGTGCCCTGACCAGGAATTGAACTGTGACCTCCTGGTTCATAGGTCCATGCTCAACCACTGAGCCATGTAGTCTGGGCTAGCTATGATTTCTTAATAAAAATTTTGTTAAGTTGTATTTTTAAACACAAACTATGAGATATATATTTATAAAATACATTGCGAGTCTGTAAAATTATGTTTCTTAGAAGTTAATTTAAACTTCACTAAACATATATTTCAGAGAAATTAAAAATTATGTTTTGTCCATTTCATCATTAATTATACTTGTATTACAGTTTTTCTCTAGAGACAGTCCAATATTACTTACATTTTATCTTGCATGCACTCATTCTATGAGAAAAATTGCAATAGGGAAAATAATGAGCTGTCTCAGCTTATAGTATACTTCTTTTAATCTATTTCCTTGACACTAATTATCACTTACGTGCTTGGTTTTCCTCCTAACATCCCCCCTTCCCCCCCAGGATGTTCACATAAAGAAAGGTATTGCTGGGTCTGAGTTTCCTCTTCTCTGTATTAAGCATCCAGACTATTCTACAGTCACCAAGAAAATGTACCATATTTAAAGAACATAAAGGCCCAGCCAGCATGGCTCAGTGGTTGAGCGCCTACCTATGAACCAGGAGAACGTGGTTTGATTCCTGGTCAGGGCACATCTCTGGGTTGCAGGCTCAATCCCCAGTGGGGTACGTGAAGGAGGCAGCCAATGGATGCCACCATTGATGTTCCTTTCTCTCTCTCTCTCTCTCTCTCTCTCTCTCTGAAATCAATAAAAATATATGGTTTAAAATAAATAGGAGAAAGAACACAGCCTTCATAGTTTGATGGGAAGTTAGATCCTTTCTACAGCTGTGACCTTAAGCTACTAACATAATGCTTGGGCTGTCAGGTATGTGAAGTGTAAACTATGACCATTGTCATGATGTGTGATGTTTTGTGACAACAGGTAACTGAGGAGGGCGTCCAGCCCTGATTATTTCTCTGTCATTCCTGGAGTGAATGCGCCCAGGAACCTCTTTATAAATGGGCCTGGGAGGGTGCTGTCATGTGGAGGAGACTGAACAAGAACATGGGGAGGGTTTAAGACACGTGGTCTGAAGGTTATTGGTTGGCTAAGTAAGACATTGAAGGGTCAGGACCCCAAATATACAGAGTGATGGTTTTATTATATGTAAAGTCAGTTTTTAATCACCAAAGAGAATAATAATAAGTCATATCTTTGCATGGGTAGCTAACTTCCTTTAACTACATTTCTTTGATTAATATGAAGAGACATTTACAATCCCTAATACATTTTATTTAAATAAGGGGAAGAGGAGGTTAAAGCAATTCTAAATGTTAATATAAAGCTTGGTCAACAATTAAGAATTTGTCATAGGTAGCCTACCTGTAGAAGATTTATGTGGATAATTGAAAATATTAATAATTCAGTGATATTTCATTATTCATACAACCATTAAAATTCAGGTCATCATACCTGAATCCCTCAGAAGATTAAAAAATAATCAAAGATTCAAATGTCATTTTAAAATCATAATTATTATTTTTAAATATATTTTTATTGACTTGAGAGAGAAAGGGAGAAAGATAAAGATATAGAAACATCAATGATGAGAGAGAGTCATTGATTGGTGCCTCCTGCCCACCCCACACTGGGGATCGAGCCTACAACCCAGGCATGTGCCCTGACTGGGAATCGGACTCTGACCTTGGAGTTCATAGGTTGACACTCAACCACTGAGCCACACGAGCTGGGCAAAAATGAATTATTTCTCTATCTTTCCTTTAAGTGTTTAGGTCCTTTGAAGAACTATACACTTTTACTGAACACATTTTTTTTTTTTATTTTACCTTCTGCTACAACTTTTATTTTATCCTCAGAGGGGTATCTCTATGATCTAAAAGCAACTAACCCTCTGTTTTAAAAGCAGGACTCGAACTAGTTTAAATAAACTAATGAAGTTGACGGAGTTAATTATCACAAGGCCAAACTGGCACCGTAAGGTCATCTTAGTCCTTACAAGGTCCCACTCTGGATCTGCTTGGAACACGCTAAGCCGTGGAAGGGTGAGCCCTGCAGTAAATGACTAAAATTCCTGGAGTGAATGCGCCTCGTGTATCCATCAGATTCTGTGGCTTCTCTGCCACAGCACCTCCCCCAGGGCTCGGCGGTGGAGACCCCTGAGCCTGGCCTCGGTTATCTGGGATGAATCACAGCATCAGCCATGCTCTCCTATCAGTGAGCCCTGTGGCAGTCTTCTTTGTAATTGATATTCTATCTCCCCATCTATCTGAGCTTTCCTTCTAGATTCCTGCTGCAGAGGAGGCCTAGCCCTTCAGCTAGAACGGAACAGAGCCCAACTCTGCCAACCGTCCTGCTAGTGCTATGCCACCTCCACTGACAAGTGGCTGTTGCTAGTTTTTAGGTGATCAGCCAGGCCAAATAAATATAAGAAAATGAACCAAAAATGAGAACCTGGCGCTGTGCTTGGGAAACCGGCCAAATGCAGACGGAGTCTGGATTCTTGTGATCTTACCCATGAAGTGTAAGCTGCATTGCCCAGCGTCTAGGATTTACTTCCCTGATGGGCCATGGCTTCCCTGCACGCCACCTTCTGGGCCCAGTTGTTAAGAAACATTTTATAAAAGTTGGCAACACACTAACTTAGATTTGAAAGACTTGCAGTTTCTGGAAAGCATGTCACTATGACCTTGCACCAACAAATGCAAAGAGTCAATGGCCCGCCAAGGCCGGGCTGGAAATCCAAGGCCGGCCCCGGTGGTGCTTGGGGTGAGCTGGGATGGCAAAACAGTCAAACCAAACGCCAACGCGACTCCTAAGATGCGTGGCTTTCTTTTCCATCCATGTCTTCTCAGGTGGGAAAGGTGCATTTGCTGACCCTGTGCTGGGCTGGGCATGGCTTGTATGAACCATGTTAGAAAAGCAGGTTGTCCACTAAATGCACAAACACCCCTCTCACACAGGCATGCACACACACGTGTATGCCTGTGTACGCACACTGGTAAAAAGAGAAACAATATTTTCAAAAGATTTTTTTCATTCTTCAGAGGCATGTTTATGTGAAGAGTGAAGGGAAAACGTGAGTGCGGTTGCATTCTTCAGGAAAGCGTCCGGTTCTGCCTCGCTGGCCGAAGATCTTCCAGGAAGGCCGGGGTGCTGCTTGCAGCTGGGAACGCTGGCCCTGGCCCTGCTTGCCCATGTGCAGAAGTCGGTTTTCGGCCTGGGCAAGTCTATTTTCAAGAAGTGGCGTTAGAACACTCAAGGGCCAAAGAGCCACATGTGGCTTGAGAGCCTCGGTTTGCTGACCGCTGGCCTAGCCCCTTTGCCAGTATGTTGATAAACAGTCCTTAACACTAATCTGCCTTTAAATCATCCTGACAGTTGGGAGTCTTACCACCAGCCATTCATTCCACAGCTTCCTCTCCTGATCCCCTGGGAAGCTGGGAAAGAGGTGATGGAGGAACCCTGCCCATCACAACTGGAGGTATTTGTGTGCCTACCATCTCACCTGTCCTTAATAAAATATGAAACTTACTGCAACATTTAAAATAGATGAAATATCCAGCAAACAACAAACAACACAAAACCCAACCTCTTCACAAAAATGAAAGAAAAAGAAAACTGATGAGAAAATATTAGAACATTAGAGATCAAAGGTCAAAGGAACAGCGGGAATCTATATTTAGATATTTATACCAGTATCTTGTGTGATAACACTGAATTTTCAAAGCTCAGTAAAAGGAAGACAAGATATTGGAAAACAAAACTTAACTGAAAATAGTATATAAGAGTTGGCATTAGTACATATCCCTGTTTAATCTCTAGCTAATCTAATCTAATCATCTATGAAGCTCTTTTTTTTTTAATATGAAGACCCAAATAAGTAGCCTGGGAAAAATGAGGCTGATTAGTAATTACATATTAATCTCTTGTGAAAACCGGAAACGCAGGCCCAAGTCTTTTTTCCTTTCATAAAGGAGACTTATCTAGATTGTCTAGATGCTGTTTTAAAGGGGAAAACTGGGTGTTTTGTTTTATCAAGTGAACTTCCATTACAAAGCAAGAGAAGCTGCAGTTGATGAGAATGCTCACAGTCACCATAGCAGCAGCCAAAGGGGCTCATGTCTCAGCGGGCAGCTCTCCAGGGCTGTCCGGCAGAAGCAGGTGCGTGCTTCCCTTCAGGCGTGGGACGTCCGTTAGACATTCCATCTCGGCCTGGTCCTGAACATGAGGAGGGAATTACGCTGCCTTCTGACTCCATTAATGCACGGACCCTGATGCTCGTAGCAGTGTGTTTGTCAGACAGTCACTTATCGCCTCTGCACTCACGTTTTACCGAGAGAGAGGGTTTGGGGGAGGGAGGTGTTGGCAGAACCCTGGGCTCAGCCTTTCCCCTCCAGGGCAAGTGGCACCTTGTACATCACAGACGCCAGTCCAGGAAGATTTCAGACTGTGCAGACCTCAGTCCTGGCATCGTTACAGAACTTCCTCCTAAGATAAGGAGGACTGATGTGGAGTTCTGTGAGGCAATAGTTTCATTTTTAAATATATTTTTATTGCTGATTGTATAAAATAATATAGGGTTCAAATGTACAATTCCATAATACATCATATGTATATTGCATTCTGTGCTTACCACCCAAGGTCTAATCTCCTTCTGTCATCATATATTTGACCTAGCCACCCCACTCTTGTCTGTGTCTATGAATTTTGGTTTGTCTTGTTTGTTCAGTTGTGGCTTACAGTTTTATATTTGATCTTGAAGGGATATCACATCTATTATCCTTTGTCACTTACGAAAGTTTCTAAATCTTTTAACTCATTTTTAATATTTAACTATGTATGCTATTTTCAGTGCAATGCTTAGTATAATAGCACCGTGGGAGAGGAGCCTTCCCCACATCTCTTAGGGTGCAGGACAGGGTGTGGAAATGAACCCGACAAACACAGATCGACAAGAGAAACACTCGCACATTTTACCGGACTTTTCCATGTGCTTGGGGCCTTCACAATGGAACCAGGTCCCCAAGAAGTGCCCAGAGCAGGAAGCTTTCACACCTTCTCGCCAAGAAACAATGAAAAGGGAACAGCTGACAAGACAGAGGAGAAGGAGCCGTAAGGAAGGCTGGGGCAGGTTCACGGGCCTGTCTGGGCAGTTCTCCCCTGGGTTTCCTTCCGGGGGTAAGCGTGGCCCCTCCCTCTGGCAGGAGGAGAGAGCCCTTCACTTTGGAATCGGACCATCTGTTTCAGGGAAGAAGTGCCAGGGGGAGGGTGTCAGAATAACTCTCCATTTCTGTCTTTTTTTTTTTTTTTTAAACCAATTCCTTCAACTTAAGATATTTAACATGCTCTATTGAGGGAGTCTATATTTAGAAATCACATGGGTTCCAGAAGATGTTTTAGAGAAAAATTAGCACGATGTGTCCCTTTGATGTAAAAATGTTTTAACATTATGAGAAAGTAATGTGTTGTTTTTTTCCAAAAAACAAAACAAAACAAAACACATTCATGTTATGAAGAGAGCACTTTGAAAACAGTCGTTTGAAGATGTTTGCCTAATTATTACTTCCCAAAATTTACCTAAAAGTATCATTGATATACTTATCAGTCTGACACAACTTCAGAGCTGCTTTTTAAATGTGTTTTAAGATTTCCAAAACGACAAGCTCCAGGGGGTTAGCCCATTTGATAAAAACAAAACCATTGAACTCCTCCTCAGTTGTTTGAGAGATTACTTGGAGACATGAAGGAAGGTAGACGTTGACCAGCTGAATGTCCACAGAACTCCATAGTCACACAGGTAGATGACATTTTAAATAAATGCGATTTCATAAGTGAGGCTGGTGACTTCTTTTTGTAGCTGGACCTTTGTGTCTCCATAAGGTTATCTTTTTCAGGCCTAGGGCCATGAAAATCCTATGAATTCAGTTAATTTAAAAACAGAAACTTTGTCCAATGGCATCACGAAGTATCATGGCAATAGTTTCCAGGAAAATGAGCCAGAGTAAGTGATAGTGCTAGCACTGAGAGTGATAGTGCTAGCACTCAGAGGCCTCTGTTGGCGCCTTGGAGTGGGGGTCCCCTGCCCCTGGGGAAAGCTGGGGATAACAGTGTTTTAGCATGAAAAAGTTAGGAACAGTAATACATAAAATATAATGCCGAACATGGCTTAGTTCTTTACCTCGCGTTTTAATATTCCTATTTTGGGATGTCCCATGCCTAAAACAATTAGCAGAGCACTGTTACTGTTTTTAAATAAATATGTATTTCTATACTACAGGCTCGAAACACTTTAGAAATACAGTGCTAGCGAAGTGTGTGACTGTCACTTCTCTCAGAGCTCAGCTGCACAGCCATCTGCTCACACAGCCTGGAGAACTGATCAGAGCACTGAATATCATGTTCAAATATTAGTAAGAATATTAAGCTCCTCCTCATCCATTTGCATGAGGTATTTCTCTGCTATAAAAAGAAATGGCAAATTCCAAGGCTGTTTTCCCTTGCGTCAGGTAATTCCGTGACCTGACACTCATGTATTCATTCATTCAGCAGACACTCACTCTGTCCCTATCGCATGGGCCCTGAGGATATTGGGGGGTGGGGGCAAAAGTAGGTTTACAGTCACCAGTACACGAAATGGAGTCTATCCTTGTGTTATTTATTAATTGTTGTGTTGTTTTCCGTTCAAACAGCCGCGGGCCTCCGTTTGTGCCGCCCTGAGTCAGTGACCATCACAAAGCCCCTGCTCTTCCCAGCTTTCCCCAGGGGCAGGGGACCCCCACTCCAAGGCGCCAACAGAGGCCTCTGAGTGCAAGGCCGGGCGCTCCTGGGCGAGGCTGGGGTCTGCAGGGCGGATGGGCGTGCAGATGGGGACGATGCTGCCTGTTAAGTGGGTCCTCAGGTGCACCCCCCTCACCCTGGCCGCCCAACCCCACCCAGGGCCCCCAGGCTTCTCCCGATGGAAGACTCGGTGTCGGGCCCAATGGGAGCAGTGGGAAATCCCGCTGATGGAGCTGGCGGATGGTACAGGCATTTCAGCGCTGCCCCAGAAGCTGAATATTGGGGCTTTCACTGCGGGGTGAATATTCCCGAGGGTGGTAGCCCAGTGGCAAAGGAGGTGCGTTGGGGCAGGTGATAGGAAAGGCCCTGTCAGGTAACACTGAGCAGAGAGAGGAAGGGAGGGAGAGAAGGGTGAGCCACAAACATATGAGTGAAGAGGGGGCAGGCAGCACACACAGAAGCTAGAGCTTTGGCACTGAACAATCAATAGTGCTCAGCTTGGGGCAATCTGTCAGAATCACTATTTCAAGTGCCATTTCAACTTCATAAAAACAATCACAGCCCTAGCCAATTTGCTCAATGGTTAGAACACTGACCTGCGGACTGAGAGGTCACGAGTTTGATTCCAGCCAAAGGCACATGCCTGGATTGTAAGCTCCATCCCCAGTGGGGAGGCATGCAGAAGGAAGCCAATCAACGATTCTTTTTCATCATTGATGTTTCTATTCCTCCTTTCCCGTCCTCTCTGACATCAATAAAAATATATTTTTTACAACAACACACTCAGAAACTTGGATTCAGGTGTTGAATGAGTTGCAAATGTTCCCTGTCACCAGTCAAACCTAATCTGAAAGGCACTAGTATATAGAACTTCTGAAATCAGCCCTGAGTGGACCAAGTATTTATTTTATAGCTTCTAGAACCCTACACTCAGGAAGATTCGGGCTCTCTCCTTGACAAGGTTCGATGTTTCCTATTACATCGCTTGCATAGCTTCCTCCTGGAAAACAGCAACCTGTGTAAAGTCTCACAGCCATGAGTGTTGTAGTCCATTCGCTGAATGAAATGCATTGACCACTAATGACGAGGATCCTGCTTTTGGGGAGTCCACAGTTTACAGGAGGAGGCAGTTGTGTATGAATAAAACAGAGTAAAAAGTGGTAGATCCAAAATCTAGTACATTCGGCATGCTGAGTGGTGCTGACTTTTCTCCCTATATTTTCACATAATTAAATATTTTTTTCTTGTCACTTTCCATTATTTTCATCAGAAGGTAAATCTGAGAATGCAATGCACCAACCTCATATTTTATTAGTTTAAAACTACCTTGAATACCAAATGAAGTAACTCACAGTTAACGAAGAAAAAAGGGAAGAGACATATGGTTGGTTGAAATTACTTAATATGTTTTGTTCAATGCCAAGAGAGATAGACATGATGAAATTAAAGGGAGGGCAGACTCTAACCTAGCACCAGGATCTGAAACTAACGGCCTGATTCTACCGCCATGGCCATTGGCCCTGTCCATAGGTTGGCCATTCCTCATTTTCTTTCTTTCTCTTTCTTTTGCTTTTTATTTTTTTTAATGGCCCTGTCCTCTCACGTAATGGGCCCATTTATCATCTGCACTGGAAGATAATGTAAGAAGGAGGCTTGAACAATTTTTACCGCATCCATCATCATCTGGAACGTTTGCAAAGTCACACACTGCGTTCTATGGCCTTGCCATGCCTTTGTCCCCCATTCGGCTGGGACACGATTACCTGTGTTTCACTATTTCCTTGGTGTCTTTCGCACTTACCTTCTACAGCAGCTCCCTCCCGGGACACTGACAACAGCCTTTGGAAGGAAGCCCAACACAGCTACCCAGTAGACCTCAGAAGAAGTCAAGGCGCACAGACATGTAGGTGGCGAGAGCTGGGTCTGAAAGACTCTGGTGTAACTAAAGCTTCCCATCTGAACTTAGCACACCAATAGTGTGAGCAGATGTAAATTTTATGCATTTATAATATTTAGGAGAAAAATACATGGTGAGGCGTTACCTCTTGATTGGAGAAAAGGTAACAGAGGGCTTATTAAGACTATCCAGTCATGTAAGAAAGAAATGGTTTAACAAGTGGATGAAGTGCATGGTTTTTAAAAATATATTAAACAAGAGAAAAATAAAAGTCAGACAAAATCTCTCTTGTGTTCTAAGGAAATAAAGGTACACATGATTTTCACAGGGGGAAAAAAAGGATTAAAATGCTTTGATCCGGCAATAAAAAAGGGATTGGAAAAGTTCAAAAAAGAAATGTGAAAATGTCATAGCAGAGCTTTAAATTACATTAGAAATTCCATTGCAGGAATCATCCCTGGAGAAACGGAATCTGTTGTGGGAAGTGTGTTGGCGGAGCTTTGCTGTGACAGAGGAGAGGGTCACAAAGATGGCAGGAGACCCGAGAGAACGTGCTCATGAAGTGACAAATGCTCCAACACCCGCAGGGTCTATATTCCTAAGAAAACCCAGAACAAGCGGAAACAAATCAATAGTCAAAAGAGAATTAAAAGGATTATGCAGGGCACTTATCTGGGGAGGCAAGTCAGGGAAGCACAACGTGATTCAGATAAAATGAAGTAAAAGATGTCCGTCTTGCGTGTTCACTCCTTGAGCATTGACCTATGAACCAGGAGGTCAGAGTTCAATTCCTGGTCAGGGCACAGGCCGAGATTTCAGGCTCGATCCCCAGTGTGGGGTGTGCAGGAGGCAGCCCGTCAATGATTCTTTCTCATCATTGATGTTTCTCTCTCTCTCTCTCTCTCTCTCTCTCTGGATGAAGCCAATGTTCAGATAAATTCAGTACCTGTTGCAAACCCACAAATCAAGAAAACACTCTAAGAAACAAAAAATCACAATAATTGTCAAATTTTAGCCCTGGCTCAGTTGGTTGAAGCAAGGTCCATACCAAAAGGTTGTTGGTTCAATCCCCAGTAGGGCATGTCTGAGAGGCAACCAGTTGATGTTTCTCTCTCACATTGATGTCTCTTTCTCTCTCTCTTTCTCTGGTTCAAATCAATAAAAACACATCCCCAGGTGAGAATTAATTTTTTTTTTCAAATTTTGAAGTTTTCCAATGTGAAAGGACATAGCATAAAAATCATAATCTCCTTATTTGGTTATTTCTTGGAGCAAATTCAATTAGTAAAGTTGACAGACACATTGAGCAATCCTGAAAGAGTTATTTAATTAGAAAAGGCAATGAAAATTTTAGCAGGGTCCTGGGGAATTTCATTTCAATATTAAAAATTCATTTTCTTGAAATTAGGTGCATTTTTATTGACAGTCCAAGGTTTTTATCTGCCAAAGTCTTTTCTTATTTATACTGAGAGCTTACAAAAAGCTCTTACATTTTTTCAGTATTTCTTTCCCCCTTTGCCCATTAAATTGTCATTGAGAACCAATTTGTTAGATGAGAAGAAACAATTTTCTAATTCAGAAATTATGGGCTCAAAATTCATCCATCAGTTTGGAATGAACAAACATTCCAAGTTTTAAATGAAATAGTGTTCTAGCTATTCAACATGCACATTTCAAATTTAGACATGCAACTGAAAATAAATAGAGATAAGTCAATGTGAAATCCTTAAATCATTGAATATATTTTATTTTCTGAACAAATATTTGATAAACCACCTGATAATACATGAGATCAGATTTGGTTAGTGTGCAGTGTGTTTGAATTTTGCCAAATTATTCCATATGTTATCCAAGAAGATTATTAAAATGCACAGAGGGAATGCAATCCTTTGTATTGTTACTCTAAAAACATATTAACACCAAGAATCAAAGAAAAACACTCCATTTCTCAGACAATTATTCCGTATCCTTTGACTTTCTTAGTCTTCTGGGGCAGAGTTGAGTCACTTTCCACAAGTGTATCATTAGGTAGAGGGGAAGGAGGCAACACAGTGAGAATCTGCTACCCCTGGTACATTCACACTCCTCAGCGACTGGTTCAGTGGGAGACACAAGTCACTACAGAAGTCTCCGGTGTTCTGCATGCATGCCTGTATGTATACAAAACCTCCGATCTCCTTTTCCTGGTGCTGGTGGTTGACACTGGCATCACTAATAAATCAGACTGCCAAGCTCAAATATACTGCACCAAGCACTATGGTGCTGGGATTTCTATTTGCATCTCACATTCACAGGGCCAGCCTTCTGGCCTGAAACAGTGTCACCTGCAGAACAGCCATCTGTGAAGTCCAGAGGATCTGCTGAGGCAGTGACGCAGCTGTGCCACTAGGGGGAGCCCTTGGGAGTCAGGGTGTCTCCCAACTGGCCAGGTGGGTGGAACTTAGCAGCCCCTTCCCTCTAGTGATGTCATAAGTCACCTTGCTTGTCACCAAGGCCTTTTTGGCCAGACACATCCTAGCTAACCTAGGTCCAAACACCAGAGGGTGAGGCTGACCGCCTATCGGAGTTAAACGTTTGACCAGGGAACGAGTTTCAAATGGATGCCATCAGTCACGCAGGTTGGCTGTTACCAGCAACAGCTGCCCAAGGCCACATTGAGTAACAATGAATTTTTGTTTGCTTTTTTTCTTTCAGTTTTAATGGTATGTAATGTATTTAAACCCTTATTTAAATAAAACCTGTTTTCAGAAAAACAAAACCACAAGGACTCCATTTCACTTGGAGAGAGAAGCAGACTAAAACAAAAGAGGTGATGAACGCAGACCACTTGGAATGGCGAAGGAAGAAAGCAGAGCAGAGTGGTGGTGCAGAGGGATGCAGAGAAGGGGATGCTGTCTGAGGTTTCAGATGTGCTGCTTGGGCTGAAGCAGAACCAGCCCAGCTTCTTCTCAGTTATGCATCAGGGTTTAAAGAAGATTTCTAACACGTGGCAGAGGACTCTCACTGTCACAGAATCTCAGTGGAACTTTCTGCCTAGAAAATTCATTTTTTTTTTTTAGCATGGTAAACAAACAAAATGAAATGACCTATACTAATAAAAGGGTAATATGCTAATTAGACCGGATATTTTCTGGACATCCTTCCTGACAAAGCCGGGACCAGGAGAAGCCACCTGCCAGAGGTTCTGGGCACCAGTGGCTTCAGCTGTGGCCCAGGAGAAGCCACCCACCCCCAGTCCCAAGCACCTGTGCCTGAGGCTGGCCCAGGCGAAGCCAACCAGTGTCCCAGGTACCTACAGCCAGCCAGAGGGAGGGAAGCCTAGGTCCTGGGTGAGGGGCAATCAGGCATGCAGGCAGGTGAGTGGTTAGGGGCAATCAGGTAGGCAGGTGAGCAGTTAGGAGCTGGATGGTGAGAGGCATGTCTGATTGCCGATGGATCAGGCCTAAACTGGCAGTCTGACATCCCCAAGGGGTTCCCAATTGGGGAGGGTGCAGGCTGGGCTGAGGGACTCCCCCTCCCCCACCTGTGCACAAATTTCATGCACCGGGCCTCTAGTATATAATAATATTACTACACCACTAGATGCTTGGTAAGTTTAATATATATACTAGAATCATAAGAAATAGCTTTATTACCATTGTTTCTCAGAGAAGATAACTGAGATTGAAGCAGTGCAGTGACCTGTCACAGGCAAAATTGGGATTTGAACTAAGTGTTCACAATCCTCGGCTTGAATTCATTTTGGCATTCCACATGAATCTTTTCTCATGAGTCAGTATCCACAGAACTCTGGAGAGTGGGTCCTTTTTTATTTTTTTTAATGTAACGCTGTTGTTACTTACCCAGGTCCCTCCCCTGCCTGCTCTGAGTAAGGATGGATGGAAAACTCATACAACTCTCCACCTTCTCCAAGACTGAGCCATCTTGCTGGGAAATGCCTGGGATTTTTATGCCCTCCCCTCCTTTCTCAGGAGTCCCATAGCTCATAAGGGAATGAGATAAGATACAGAAAGCTAATCCTCTTACCTCAAGAGACAACTCTGGGGTGTCCCTCACACCCCAGAGCACCCTGGGATCAGCTGGGGAAGACCTCAGCGGATGACATATATGCTTAGTTCATTTCCTGGCTTCCTATCCTGCTTCCCTCTCTTACTTTTTGTTTCTCCTGAGAGTTCTCCCTCCATAAATCACTGCAAAAGAATTTCCGTCTGGGACCCGGCTTCTAGGAAGCCTGACCTAAGACATTTATTCGACAAATATTTATTGAACACTCACTTTGTGTCAGGTTTTGAGCTAAACTCCAGGAAATCAGAAATCAATGTCCTTTCTGTCTGGGATTGGGTTGGGTGGAGGGACCGTTTGTGGACAGCTGACGGAATATGAAAAAGACCACAATAGAGGTGCTTCATCAAAAAAATGTGCCACAGGATCACAGGATCACAGAACAGAGCAAAGATAGCTCTGCTGGAAGCGCAGAGGAAGGTAGGAAATAATGAAAGACTTTGCAAAGATCATAAATGATCAATAGGAATTCATCAAGTCGGTAAGTGCAGGAAGGGCTTACAGGGAAGAGGGCAGTCCTGCTGAAAGATTCAATTAAGTGAAAGAACAAGGCAAGATTGAGGGACTCTCGAGCCATTTTTTATGACTAAGTAGGCAAATGCAGTTTTACAGGAGACATTAATGGTTGTCTGACAATCATTATAAAAGACATGACATGTGCCGAAACCGGTTTGGCTCAGTGGATAGAGCGTCGGCCTGCAGACTGAAGGGTCCCAGGTTCAATTCCGGTTAAGGGCATGTACCTTGGTTGCGGGCACATCCCCAGTGGGGGGTGTGCAGGAGGCAGCTGATCGATGATTCTCTCTCATGGATGTTTCTAACTCTCTATCCCTATCTCTTCCTCTCTGTGAAAAATCAATATATATATATATAAAGACATGACATGATATAGAATCCAATTGTAGAAAATAAAAATTTTTAAAGGTGCAAAAAAATAAAAAAACTATGAAGCTAACATGTATGCAGTGTGTTCTCTGTGAATAGTAGATATTCTATTGTGTGAACTTAATTACTAATTTAAGACAGGACTGCATTCCATACTGTGTGGTTGATTAATAAAGCAGAGTTACATTTCCTCACGCCACAGTGTGGCCAGATGGGTCCTAGTCAGGGGCCTCCTTACTCTCTATTTATTAGGAGAGTAAACAGCATGTCCCGGCAGAGGGAGTCTGCTCCTTTGTCTACATCTGTATGGCAGTTTGCCCTGTGCAACTCCAGCGAGATGCTGGTGTGAAGTTAGCACACAAAAACCTGTCCTTGCTAACTGGGCCCAGTTCAAATGACCCATCACGTTCAGCTATCTTTATAGTCAAATATATATCATGTGACCACAGAAATCAGGCAGTGGCTGGGCTTGCTCCTTTGAAGGCCACAAATAATCCTTCTGACCTGTAGCAACCATTTATTTCAGTCACTCAGTGATGGCTGTGGTCTCCCTGTTGTTTTTTATTTTCTATAAGAAGCAAGGTGAGCCCTGGGGGAATGGTGACGCACACAACACCCTCATTCTCCTCTCTGCCCCCAGCAGTCTTTAGCCAGAAGCTAAGGTCTCATCTCTCTCTGCTTTCCTCCAAATGCCACGCCCAGGCCCAGGCTTCCGGGCCACACAGGGAAACAAGTCAGGTTGCCACCAGTGTGTAAAGGACCAGTGAGCCTTGGGCGGCCTTCCCAGGCGGGGGATGGGTGTGCACAGTGAGGCTCAGTGGCCTGAGATGGCAAGAGGCTTACACAGCTGTCACTTCCCCGCCCACAAGGGAGATTCCGCACGTCCTGGTGCTAAGGCTTTGGACACTATAGGATACGTTTGTTTTATTTATTTGCCAAAGTGTCTCAAAACACCAAGCCCACACCCCAAAGGTCAGAAAAAAGGAGGAACGGGTAAAGATAAAAAAACAAAACAAAACGAACGTGTGTAATAGAAAGATCATTAACCTAAAGGAATGAATGGGTGTCTTATCCCTGCTAAGTCTTTTTATTGATCTCTGACTTGACATAAGTCACATAATGTCCCCAAACCTCACCTTCCCCCTCACTGGTAACATGAAGACTCTAACCGTCAGCTAGTCTGACCCATTAAGTTGTCATAGAGAGGAAATGAGCTCACCCACATCTATGTTGTATGTCAGACCTCTCACGGAAAAGGTCATGGTCCATCCAGGTTCTGACTTGGGCTGCAGTCCCCCTCGGCCGAGGAAGGGCCCATGCAGTCACACTGCACCCCGCCCAACGCGAGTGCACCCCCCATCAAGTCCTGGGTGATCACACCGTCCACCCAAGCCATCAAGTCATGGTCATCACATGGAGAAGGATCAATAATCTGTAACAAAACACACACACACACACAAACAAAACAAAAAACACCCCACAAGTAAACAAAAAGACAACAACAAAAAACAAAACTATTTGCCCATGTGTACAAGGAGGCGGAGACTTTAAATTAAAAGCCTCAATGGGAAAATGAACCCAAAATTTCTCTTAACCGACATCGAAAGGGGTGGTGCTGGGTCAGCCACATAAACGTTCACATCTTTTCTTTCTTTTTTTTGGCAAAATGATGTGTAAATGTGAGTACCCACTGCTTCGTTCCACGTGATCAGAGTGCCCGGGGGAAAACGAAGAGGGACACCGGCCCAGGCACCATCTTTAGAGCAGAAAGTGAATTCCCTTTTCCATTTAATTTCTAGCCTAAGCGTCCGACTCATCCTGATGCGTATTCTCTCTGAGCGGTGACATTACAATGTTTTCACGCAGCTCCCTGCCCCGGAGTCTGTTTATGAGATTCAGATATCTGCCTGACTTTGTGTTGTTGTTTTGACCAGAGAAATAAAATGCACTTTATGACCAAATCTATGTACGTGTTGGGCTGCTTCCCTCAGAGAGGCTTGGGGGGACTTAATCAGGATAGCTTTTATAGAGTTTAACCCAGAAAATAAAGCCAGAAAGTAAGCACGGAAGATAAATTACCTTGAAAATGGAGTAAATCCTTTTTATCTGTCTGTCTATATTCAATTTCCCTCATTTTCGCAAGTAAGGGGAGGCTGCTTTGGAGAACAGAATTGTCTCTCAAGGTTTAACATACATGCACTGAGACCCTGGCGTGCTAGGGTCAGGTCATCTCTTATCTTTATTCACCCTCTGAATCGCTCCCTCTGCCTCAGTTATGTGTAAGCTGCGGAATCGCTTCTATTTTCATCAGCTCACCCCTATTTCTGCTCTACAGCATCTAGACTGTGCGAGGAGAGAAACAGTGGGCCAGAGGGTCCTCATTCGCAGAGAGCCTGCCCGCT